>NC_064626.1:917939167-919343542 GCF_023864275.1 Schistocerca cancellata
ACGCGTGGAGTACTGTGCAAATCGGGACCGAGAACTGAACGTTCAAAGGCATCAAGCTGTGGAGTATTTGAGCGAGCATTGTCACAGAAAATCCGTTTTGCAATCGTTCTGGTAACTGGTTCGGTTAGTTACCGTAAGGTGGCTATGATGAATAACTGATTGCACGTAAATGTCGAAATGTAATTTATGATTGTATTGTATTGTATGTTAACCGGGGACCTAGAAACGACGGAGAGGCTCCGTTCCCTCCGCAGCCGCAGTGGTCCGCAACCCCACGACGACTACCGCAGTCCACTTCACCCCTCCGCCACCCCACACTGAATCCAGGGTTATTGTGCGGTTCGGCCCCCGGTGGAGCCCCCAGGGAACGTCTCACACCAGACGAGTGTAACCCCTACGTTTGCTTGGTTGAGTAATGGTGGTGTACGCGTACGTGGAGAACTTGTTTGCGCAGCAATCGCCGACATAGTGTAACTGAGGCGGAATAAGGGGAACCAGCCCGCACTCGCCGAGGCAGATGGAAAACCTCCTAAAAACCATCCACAGACTGGCCGGTTCACCGGACCTTGACACAAATCCGCCGGGCGGATTCGTGCCGGGGATCAGGCGCTCCTTCCCGCCCGGAAAACCGTGCGTTAGTGCGGCCTTAGCAGTGTTCTTACAGCCAGTAAGTAACAATATACTGAAGTTTTCACTCGTAAACTATCTATCCTTTAATAGCTCAGCTAATTTGGTGCTAGGAACATTTATTGCAACCGTTGGGCTCCTGTAACGCTTCTGGTTCTAGTACAGCATTTCCTGTAGAAAAACGTTACTTGTATTCAACATGTCAGGCGTGTCTTCGAACTGCAGAATGAGGTCACCGAAAGGTGAGTGGGCATTTCTGTGCGAAGAGCAGTATTAACTGAGCCGATGCAGTCTGTCGCTGATTTGTCATCCACAGCTGTTCAACATCGTTGAAAATAATTTTGAGCTAGAAACATTTGGTGCCGTTTTTCGTGCAGCCGATTTTCTTAATGGGATGGGGTTTGGACGGAGCAAAAAGGGGACTGTGGAGGATGAACGAGAAGCAGCAAGAAGAAGAATAAGAACAGAAAGATGAAGAAGAAGTAGAAGAAAATGTGAAGGGCACTGGTTGGGGGTTTTAAATGAGGAAGTGTTGGAGACGTGCGAACGGGAAACAAAGAGATTCGAGCTGGATTGTTCAAATGCTCAAATGTGTGCGAAACCTTATGGGACTTAACTGCTAAGGTCATCAGTCCCTAAGCTTATACACTACTTAACCTAAATTACCCTAAGGACAAACACACACACCCATGCCCGAGGGAGGACTCGAACCTCCACCGGAACCAGCCGCACAGTCCATGACTGCAGCGCCCTCGACAGCTCGGCTAATCCCGCGCGGCCCGAACTGGATTGTGTTGTGCAGTTGTTCATTACACCTGTTTTTCCATAGGGTGAAGAAAGTTTCTTTCTTGCGTTCGACTACTAGACGGAGCCCATCTAGTTATTCCACGGCTTTGCCTTCGTCCATAATGAAACAGTTATAAAGGAATCGCGTTATCGCTGCAAGCACTACAACTTTAGACAGTGTGTTTTCTATGCTTTGAATTTGATCATATTAGACATAATTCGTTACATGTGTACCTTTTATTTCTTTTTGAAGTCGTGTTCATCTCAGTAAACGAATAAACAGGGTAAATAGTGATAAGGATTCAACAAAAATAGTACTGAGACTCTTGGCGTAACAGTGTATCCCTTGCGAAGATCTAACAAAGGAGCCCGAAGAACTAAAACGGCAACTTTTGGAAGAAAGGTGATATACGCTTGTGAAACCGTTTAACAAAGAAACCCGAAGAACTAAAACGGCAACTTTTGGAAGAAAGGTGATATACGCTTGTGAAATCGTACATGAAAAAGTTTCTGCTTAATCTATCGTAGATCTCTAGTAATAATCATGTCAATACATTCAGAGACATTAGCGTAAGCATTCAGGCACACAGTCAGTGAATTTTTCCTCATTCCATGTGCGAAGAAAGTTGGGGCGAATGTCAGCAACATTGTTACATAAGCGTCCTTCATTATACACTTTACAATGGTTTAAGTACTATATAATGTTAAAGTAGCTCTTTCTATTTCTTTTCCTTAGTTACTAGATAATTCTTTAATGTCCATCAAATTCATCTTTTACCGTTACAAACCTCACACATAACTACAGGGTGTACATAAAGTCCGGGAACACATTCAATTATTTATTGCCAAAGAACTAAACATTGTACAGATGTCATACATATTGAATTTTGAAGAGAAACTCTGAAAGTTGATTTCATTTTTTTTTTTTTTTACAGACATTCGATATGCGAACCATGAGTGAACCGACAGACGTCAATACGGTAATAGAATTCTTGCCATAACCCGTTCCAGCATGGCATCGTCGACCTTTTCTTTCACTAGCTGCTTATATTTTATGACCCACCGTCTAATTTCTTATGGTGGGTTGTATGTTGCCACTTAGCCGCTGTGACTGGGTCCGGGGTCCGGAGTGACTGAAAGTCCCCACTCACACCGTTGCACGTGTCCCGCCACGTGGACGCGGGCTCTATTTGTGTAGATCCGTTTGATATCATTTTTTTTGTGTGCAGCATTAGAAAAACTTATAACTAATACAAAATCAAGTAAGATATTATTAAACAAAACGAAATTAAATATTTAGAAAGAAGGAAGGAAGAGAACTGAATAGAGAAGGGATAGGTATAATATTGCCCGTCACCTGGTTGTGGGCGGCGGCCCGGGTCTTGGAATGACCCTCAAGACGGTGGGCGTCGCTCACCATGCCCTTAACATCCACCACCCTAAAAACTAACTTAGCTAGAAGAGATTAGAGTACGTTAAAGCTAGAAACTAAGACTAAGACCTCCATGTCCAGCCTGCTAAACTATTTACGATATACAATAGAGAGGTAACTGATTTTGTGCTTGGCTCAAAGTTGCTAATGAAAGGGTACTTGTGGTAAAAGTAATAAGGTAATGACGCTAGCGGTTTGTGTTGAGCCTACAAGGCTCCTGGTAGAGTACATCAGGCGCAAGCACCTCCCGGCCCCGCCGACAACACGATCTGAACGGTGGTTTTCCCCGATCTACCATAGGTATCCGTCGGGTTGGGCTCAAAAGAGAGGAACCACAATTAAGATCCTTCCATCCAGGACGAGCGCCGCCTCTTACCAGGGGGCGTAGGCCCCTTGAAGAGGTGCCTAACTTTAAGCTTCAGATCAGAAGTTATTAGTGTAGTGGAGGTTGAGGTATAGGTTGTGTAGGTTGGTTGTACAAACAGTTCACGCTGAGCCAATGAGACTTACAATGATACGTGGTGTGGCAGTTAGAACCTTCCGGCCCCGCCAGCAACACAGCCTGAACGGTGGTTTTCCCCGATCTACCATAGGTATCCGTCGGGTTGGGCTCAAAAGAGAGGGACCACAATTAAGATCCTTACATCCAGACTGTGCGCTGCCTCTTAACGGAAGGCGTAGGTCCCTTGAAGAGGTACCCAGCTTTAAGCTCTTATTAGACATGGAGATGCTGTTAACTATTTATATATAAGGTGCAATCTGTTTTTAGGATTGTGTGTGACTTGTGCACCTCTTGTCAGTTGTTCCACTCTGATCTTTGAATTTGACTTGGTTGACACTATGGATCATCCGCGCTGGACGCTTCAATATCTGTGTTGGTGCCCTGGTCTGTATCTGTTTCTTCTTCATCACTCGTGGTGCTAATCATATCTGCGTCCCCCTGGGCATCGTGACGTCTGTTTGGACCGACTTGCCTTCGGTAGGGTCTGTTGCAAGTATTCTATTTGTTGGATCTTCGAGATTTCGTGCGTTAGTTTGTTGAGTTTAGTCCACCTTTCCGGGTCGCGTATTATGGCATATAGTTCGTTCTGTGTGTTCAGGCGATTTATGTGTACTGTGTGTCTTATGTTCGTGCATTGTCCGCAGAAGAAGACAGTATGTTCAGGGGAACCTTCTTCCCCGCATGTGCATCTATTAGTCTGCTGCAGACTCACGCGGTACAGGTGCGTGGGATAAGGGCCATGTCCTGTGATGAAATGTACCATACCGCGGCTAGGATCAATATGTTTTAGTTTTAGTCTTTCCCGGATGCCAGGTATCCACTCGCCATGCTCTGAGTTGGTGTGTTGTCTCAATCGCTACACCAGTGATCTGCTGAACCTGGTCTATTCTCGCCATCCTATGCCAGTACGTTGCTGCGCAGTACCTGATGGTGATATCTATGGGGAAGATTCCCATGACGACACATAGTGCGTCATTTGATGTTGTGTTGAATGCAGACGCTTCCCGTGTTCTCTCCCGGGGCTCTGCTACATCACGTGGTAGAGCCCCTACATACACCAGATCTTTAATGCGTCGCCACAGAAAAATGTCACATGGAGTGAGATCTGTTGATCAGGGACGCCATTTCACGAAACAGCTGTCCCCTTCTGTAGCACAGCCGCCATGTTTAGGACTAGCGCTGACTATCGGCAAATTACCCAACTACACTGTGGCGGTATATATGAAAAAAAAAAACTTTGAGGATTTCTCTTCAAAATGACATATGTATGATATCTGCACAATGTTTGCTTCTGATGCAATAAATAATTGAAAGTGTCCCGGAACGTTATGGACACCCTGTATTTCTTTACTCCTACAGACTACCTCTGTGTTGGTCGTGCTTGCTACACTAGACGAGAGCAATCGCAGCTGCAATTAGAGCATTACAAGTTCACCGTGGTCAAAAATTCGCAAAATATTTTCATTACATACTGTGCGAGTTACAGTCATTGTCAGTACCTCTGTACAGGAACGAAAAAAGAAATAAAGAAATCTGACAAACAGCAAACAGTTACCTTTACATGTTGGATAGGTAAATTACGTAACCAACGCACTGATGAACAACACAAAGCTAAAAAAATCCACCTGATTTTTCTCAGCCTGCAACTGTGATGTTACGTAACAAGCATAGTACGACATGCAATGTGACCAGAGAATATTCTCACCATAAGATCTCAAAATTGTTAACAGTTATGATTTAATAGGCCTACCACAACATAATGCCTAAACTACATTAGTTGCCGCACGTAGTGGCCGCGTGGTTTGAGAAACCATGTCACGGATTGCGCAGCCTCTCCCGCCGGAGGTTCGAATCCTCCCTCGGGGCAAGGGTATGTGTGTTGTTCTTAGCATAAGACGACCTCAGCAGTTTGGTCCCTTAGGAATTCACACTACATTACAGTACTGCAAAAATGTTAAGAGCTATTTCAGGAGCCGAACAGAAGGGGAAAAGTCTTGTTAAGAAGTACAGGGTTACGCCAGCAGTGAACCACTGTCAGCCTTCTTCTACACCACCTTCTCGTGGGTAAGATACATCGTTCGAAACGCTATGCCACCCAACGAGTATAGGTGTAATATAGGTCTGGCACTTGGCAACTGGCGCTAAATGTCTCTAGCACGAGAGTACATCGTTGATATCTCTGTCATCTGATTATGTACTGCTGTAATATTTGGAATTAATTGGAGTTAATTATTCACTCTTGGAGGAATCAAATATTTTATACAAAAATGTTTATCTTTCGTCTGTAGCACATTTATACATAAGAGCAAGGTGGCCGCTTGGATAAAAAGATGCAGTGCCGACGAAATATCTCCGACTGTTACAGCAGACAAGAAGAGTGTGCTCGATGTGCACTTTTATTTAAGCAAGAAATGAAGCTGCCAGTGTCAGCACATATCTTTGTCCAACGAGAACTGCACTGCTTGATTAGTAATACATCTCAGAGAGAGAGAGAGAGAAAGAGAGAGAGAGAGGGGGGGAGGGGGGAGGGAGAGAGAGAGAGAGAGGGAGGGACCAAGAAATTGATAGTTAATTCTATCTCCACCGGGACCAATTTGACTGTCAAAGGGGGAGTACTGTGATCAGGTAGAGAATGGTGTGATACTAACAAAGATGTGGCATTGCTTTGTATATGTACTGCTGTAAAACGATATTTCGTGGGAAGAAAGCGGGAAGTGTGATGTCATCAGATTTCTGCAGCAGCTAGTGAATCGACTGTACATGGAGTCGTCAATATGGATGCATTTTCCGTGATTCTTGAGATATGGTTTAGGGTTACGAGATGGACACTTCCTGTTGTCATGGGGGATGTGTTACAAGAAACATATAATATTTTTCATTGAATTAAAAATTTATAACATTCCATTGTTCACTTTCTTATACTGATCTAATGTATTTCTTTTCAGTTATTCGTCTGTGTACCTAATAAAATGTTTAACGTCTCTTTCGTGCTCACGAGGAGTATATATACTGTAATATTTCATTTCAGTTACTGTTTTATGCTTGAATACAGTAGTGGACCGTGTCCAGTTTTACCATTCTTGAAATAAACATTTCCTCCTGTGTCCGTCGAAGAGATCTATCAGAGAATATCGGACTATGTCCTGAAGCGTGTATTTCGCCGCCATGTGTTAAAAAATTTGTGTACATCTAAGTGATGAGTTCTTTTTATGCAACAACTTAATGGACAGTGTTTGTCGAACGTTGAACGTGGTGGACAGTAATTTGGAATTTGACGTCTACAGTAACTCCGGAGACGATAAAAGTAATGAAAAAACGAGAGTGTGTTAGTCATTTGGATATTCTGAGTATTAATTAAAATATGTGTGTGATATGATACGAGATGTCAGGGTAATTTCAGTATCTCTCTTCATGTTCAAATGATTTGTATTTGAGGACTTTTCTAGTACTAGAATTGTCGCCCACTTACTGGATGTACCTATGAACAATGTTTAAAGGTGATCTATCTTTCCATATTCCAGATGAGACGTTGGTCAAATATGTGTTAAGTTTAAAATTCTGTTCAGAATGGAAATGGACGAAGAGAAACACTGAAAAATGCTCATGGTCATTTGTGAAAGGTAAAGACAGCAACAGAGAGCGTCAATAAATCTGAGGAACCTGTGAGTTAATAGATGGCGTAGATGTGCTGTGAGTTTTCCTTTTGATTCTAGAACTTTATTGGGGTTCAGGCGAGTGAACGATCCTAAAGAGAAACTGTGACTCCACAGGTATAACGGTCGTTCACCTAATAACAGCGCCAATTTTGTAAAATAGGTTTTGTCAAGCAAGCGTCTATTACGTAAATAAAGTTAGACATATACTGCAAAAATAAGCAAATACATAAGTTAATTAAAATGAATGGCAATTTGAGGGAAACACATATATAAATTCATACTGTTATATTTTAAATACAGAAAATGTGATGAACCACACATTAAGTAATTAAAAGGGTATGAATTTCCACATTAAAGTCAAGGGTATAAATTTATAGTTAAGTTCACTTAACACTGCATGAAAGCGAATAAATTATGTCACTTTCCTCAGTTATTGAAGCTACCATAAAAGCAGACTCAGTAGCGGTTTGGAATTACAGCTGAAATTCATCAGCGATGGTGTTTACCACTGCAAAATTTCATCACAAAACATATCTAAACTCGCGCAAAGTTATTGTTTCAGTGGCGGAAACGCACATTTGACAGCAGCATGAAATTTTTGAGTATTGAATTGTTTCGGCTGGCGTGCCAACGAGGGACTAACTACAACTTGGAAGCTTCCCACCGTGTTCTTGATGGCGCTTATGGCGCTCGATCGTTTCATCACCAATAAAGTCACTTAGAACCTACATTAAATGGCTAAAAGTCATACGCTTCACACATTTAGAGAGGGAGATCTGAATAGAAGATTATTTCGAAAAAAAAATACATTTTAAAAATAAATTGTTCAGTTATCGTAGGTATAAAGGTTACAGATAACGCACTTAAATCTGTATTGGGCCACAGTCAAGAGAGGAAGACAAAGGGAAATTAACATCGGTTCTTGCAGATACAATGAAATTAGAACTTTGCACAACAAAGATTAGTATTAATTAAGAGTTTTACAGAGCTTAATTTTAAGGAGAGAGTGCGCTTTCATTGCTCATTTAGCGTTATTGTCATAATTTTATACTTTAATCAGGCACAAGGGCCCGTTTAAAAGTGCGTTGTAACTAGCGGTAGTCTGTATAAACATACGTACACAGCTTAGACTCAGAAAGTCCTCAACAGTTCTAAATAGTTCCATATTTCTGACTAGTTCTGACAAGTCACACTGTCAATTTACTGTAAAACTGTGAGTGACAGTCATTGTCCTTGAAGGTTACTGCCAATACTCCTGCATTCTACATTGACACCGGTGTGTCAGACCCACCATACTTGCTCCGGACACTGCGAGAGGGCTGTACAAGCAATGATCACACGCGCGGCACAGCGGACACACCAGGAACTGCGGTGTTGGCCGTCGAATGGCGCTAGCTGCGCAGCATTTGTGCACCGCCGCCGTCAGTGTCAGCCAGTTTGCCGTGGCATACGGAGCTCCATCGCAGTCTTTAACACTGGTAGCATGCCGCGACAGCGTGGACGTGAACCGTATGTGCAGTTGACGGACTTTGAGCGAGGGCGTATAGTGGGCATGCGGGAGGCCGGGTGGACGTACCGCCGAATTGCTCAACACGTGGGGCGTGAGGTCTCCACAGTACATCGATGTTGTCGCCAGTGGTCGGCGGAATGTGCACGTGCTCGTCGACCTGGGACCGGACCGCAGCGACGCACGGATGCACGCCAAGACCGTAGGATCCTACGCAGTGCCGTAGGGGACCGCACCGCCACTTCCCAGCAAATTAGGGACACTGTTGCTCCTGGGGTATCGGCGAGGACCATTCGCAACCGTCTCCATGAAGCTGGGCTATGGTCCCGCACACCGTTAGGCCGTCTTCCGCTCACGCCCCAACATCGTGCAGCCCGCCTCCAGAGGTGTCGCGACAGACGTGAATGGAGGGACGAATGGAGACGTGTCGTCTTCAGCGATGAGAGTCGCTTTTGCCTTGCTGCCAATGATGGTCGTATGCGTGTTTGGCGCCGTGCAGGTGAGCGCCACAATCAGGACTGCATACGACCGAGGCACACAGGGCCAACACCCGGCATCATGGTGTGGGGAGCGATCTCCTACACTGGCCGTACACCACTGGTGATCGTCGAGGGGACACTGAATAGTGCACAGTACATCCAAACCGTCATCGAACCCATCGTTCTACCATTCCTAGACCGGCAAGGGAACTTGCTGTTCCAACAGGACAATGCACGTCCGCATGTATCCCGTGCCACCCAACGTGCTCTAGAAGGTGTAAGTCAACTACCCTGGCCAGCAAGATCTCTGGATCTGTCCCCCATTGAGCATGTTTGGAACTGGATGAAGCGTCGTCTCACGCGGTCTTTACGTCCAGCACGAACGCTGGTCCAACTGAGGCGCCAGGTGGAAATGGCATGGCAAGCCGTTCCACAGGACTACATCCAGCATCTCTACGATCGTCTCCATGGGAGAATAGCAGCCTGCATTGCTGCGAAAGGTGGACATACACTGTACTAGTGCCGACATTGTGCATGCTCTGTTGCCCGTGTCTATGTGCCTGTGGTTCTGTCAGTGTGATCATGTGATGTATCTGACCCCAGGAATGTGTCAATAAAGTTTCCCCTTCCTGGGACAATGAATTCACGGTGTTCTTATTTCAATTTCCAGGAGTGTAGGTAACATGGGTGATGCAGTAATAATAATAATAAGTTTATATCGTCACGTTTTCCTCAAAGCTGAGCTTAACATGAGGCTATGTAATCATTAGTATGTTAGCAGAAGCAGTGAATACAGAATTAATTTTACTTGCTGTTATACTGTGAGAGTCAGGGTCTCTCAGTCTAATCGATATACTGGCTAATGTAACTATATACAGTACTTATACCCAGACGAGAAACAAATTTTCATTAGGTATGTAGTTATCCAGTAATACGAAACGTCACTAGAAATGTGATACAACACAAATCCTGAATCTGCTGAGATGTAAGAGCTGAAGAGCAGCCTAATGATGATGCTTCTCCACAAAGGACTGACTCCCATTTATTTCATATCATATTTTCATGGATCTAATGGCAACATTAAACTGGCATAACGGTAATTACAGCCATTAAAACATCGGCATGTTGAATTGTAGCTACCGCACAAAACTTGGGAAGCGTTGCCTGTATATGGCGTGAAAATCAATGCTTCACGGATAGTAAGCAATTTTCCACATGATAGTTTTTGAGGAAAGATCTTTTTCTTAGTTGTCTAAAATAAGACACTCAACATATGCCTATCAGTGAATGGAAACTGTTTTAAGGGATCGCAGCAAATAGATGTAATACAAGAGTACAAGAAAGGGGCCGCCGCAAAGTTTGCTCAATGGAACAAGAAAGCAGTCAGGCGGTCCGAACTGTGGGAGGGATAATCCTTTCAAATCCATAAAAACTGTAGTGTTCATAAAAAATCTTCAAGGCCGGCTTTAATCATAAATAAAGAAATAGCCAGCCGGTGTGGCCTAGCGGTTCTAGGCGCTTCAGTCTGGAACCGCGCGATCGCTACGGTCGCAGGTTCGAATCCTGCTTCGGGCATGGATGTGCGTGATGTCCTTAGGTTAGTTAGGTTTAAGTAGTTCTAAATTCTAGGGGACTGATGACCTCAGATGTTAAGTCCCATATTGCTCAGAGCCATTTGAAACATTTGAAATAAAGAAATAAAATCCCGATCCAAAAAGGAACTTGTGAAATGTCCCGCCCTGTTTCGAAGGCAAATGTAAAGCTCTATTCACGTTATTTTAATCGTTTTGCGGATATCGGACTGAACTACAGGAATTTCACATAAAGAACAGGCTTCGTTACTAAATGAATCTGACCATGTGCCTAATATGACTGTGTGTCTTTTATACCTTCAAAATATTCTCGATTAAAAAATAAAAGGAATGTGACTTAGAAATAATAACAATCAGAAGGAATATTATCTCGTTTTATTAGCCTTTTAGTCACGTAACACTCCCTAATACTACTGAGACTCATCGACCCTTGTATTAACAGTAAAGCTCATTTAACATCCATGCTGAAGAAACCACTGTGGCACTGTGTTTTCAAATTAATTTAATAGCTAATTAGGAAGACGTTTTTCAGTTAAGTACAAATAGCAATATGTTGCATCACGGAAGTCGTTGACGAACAAAAACTATTCTGTTTCAGTTCTAAACTTCGTAACTAACCCCGCAGGACTTTCTGGGAATAAGCTGAATCATTGAGACGCGGTTACTCTACGATCACAAGCAATAATTTCAACTTACAATAACGCTGCGTAACAAATATGAGGGTCGTCAATAAGTATTGCAACATTTTTTTCGGATGGTAGATTGGTTTTATTCAGAACACCATATTATTCCCAAATCTTTTGAGTACAAATCCTATTTTTCACCATAATGTCCGTTCATTGCGATAGCCTTACGCCACCGTCCTGGGAGGGCCTGATGCCCGCATGTACTAACTCTACTGGTTGACGTCAGATCCAATGTCTTGCTGCATCCTTTCTTTTTTTGCGACGAAGACGCTGAAGTCTTTTATCCACTTTTCTGTAGGTAGCACAGTAAACATCACATTTCATCTTTGCACCATGAGGGATGCCATCAAAAAGAACAACCCTTTCGGAATCCCAGAAGATCGTCGTCTGAATTTGCTGGTAAACGGTGCGGCTTTGAAGTTCTTTCTGAGGAGATATGGTGTGATGCCACTCTATGGATTGCTGTTTTGTTTCTAAGTGAAGGATTCATCATTCATCACTTTTGACGATGTTCGACATTGTCACCACCATCCTCGTAGTGCGCAAGCAAATTCGCACACATGATCCTTCGTTGCACTTTATGGTCGTCTGTCGAGCAGTGAGGAACCCAGCGAGCACACACTTCTGAGCATCTCAACTGGTAGACGAGTGTGTCAGCACCTCCAATGGAGACGTCCAGTTGTGCAACGAGGCCTCTGTTTGTGTCCGTTGATCACCTCGAATGAGAGTGTCCACACGTTCCAAGTCACATCCCTGTGCTGTCAGCCGGCACGTGGAAGACTGGACACGTTACGCGACCTTGCTGCAATGACAGGCGCCTCGTTCTACGACTCACCGTGCCTTAGTTCATTGCCACGTCTCCTTTGATATTCTGCAAGGACCTATGAATACCTACGATGCTCTGGTTTCCTGCTAAACGAAACGCAGTGGCAGCCTACCACTTGGAACGCACATTAGTTACAGACGCAAGTTTGAAGGCTACGTATAGCATTGCCAGGTATCGGAACTTCATGAAACTACAGGGGATGAAGCGGGAATATTCCACGACGTTCCACAACAAGTCGGCATTTTTCAGCCGAAACTGGCTTAGAGAAAAATGAGCTGCAGTACTTACTGAACGCCTCTCGTACTTCAGACAATATATCCGCGACGTAGCTGCACGCAACCCTAACAACGAGTCGCTGCACACTCAGCCATACAAGGCCGGCATCAGGGAAAGAGATATGTTCAGCTTCGAAAATTCCAAAAGTCAGTGACAAGTAAGCCGTGTGATACCTTTACATCATAACACCAAAGGCAGCAATACTCCTTACAGCACATTAGCAGAATTTGTTCAAAAAACGCCGGAAAAATCTTTTTAAAACCTAAAAAGAAACTAGGAACCCAAATAAAGTTTTGGACCAACAACGGGACCCACGGAGGAACAATGGCATACTAACGAACAACACAGCAGTCATTTAACGCTGAGTATTCATACTGTAATAAAATCAGGCACATTACACATGCTGTCCACCGTACACCGAAATGTTACAATTGTTTATATCTAGTTTATACGTGAGGTAAGTAGACATAGAACTTACATGGAAATCCAGTTGGGCTTATAATTAGGCTAAACAACAAATTATCAACATACCGTTGTAGAGATATCTACGAATATAGTGGCGAAAAATTATTTAATGCAATTCAACTGAGTCCCTGTATCACGGAACATATCCAAAGCGTTGCACATGTTGCACAGAAGGAACAGTATCATTATTAAACCACCACCTCTGAAATATATTTACTTTATTTCAGCAACAATTAATCTTCGTTCTCCCTCTATATGCAAACATTGGTAAAGATACAGATAAAGTCTACTTTTATTGTGTACGTAATGTAAAGCAAGCGGAAAAATGCGGTATTTGTACTTGAAAAACATTAAGAAGTATAATAAACACGAGTTGAAGGTCAACTGCCTGGAACAAAACACTCGCAAACACACTTTAAGCGACGTGCACATTCGCTTACGGGTGATCGTGGCAGCTGATTTACACATTTTTCTGCTGCTGAGAAGTTGCAATCCCCAAACATAGAATAACATCGATCTTACAATACAAAGCACAAAACGTTATAGAACCCTAATGTTAAATAGTATCATAATCATTGTATAGACTCCGTGAAATGGCTCTGAGCACTATGCGACTTAACTTCTGAGGTCATTAGTCGCCTAGAACTTATAACTAATTAAACCTAACTAACCTAAGGACATCACACACATCCATGCCCGAGGCAGGATTCGAACCTGCGACCGTAGCGGTCGCTCTGCTCCAGAATGTAGCGCCTAGAACCGCACGGCCACTCCTGCGGGCTCTCCGTGAAATGTATGTAAACAAACGTCCATTATATCATAAACGTAATGTCAATAGTATCCATACCACAAAAAGAAGCTAAGATCCTCAAGATTGTAACCACACAACAGGAATCATTGATGAGAATATGAAAATACTACATCAGGCAAAAGAAGGGCTAAGTATGAACCTTCTGAAGGAAATAAAAATCTTTTTTTTACTTCCAAAAACATTTAAAGGATGTTCTCAGTTAACAAAAAGATTTGAAAAATAAGGCTTTCATAGATAATTGTTCTGATTGTTTTCACTTACCTGTCCCCTTAAACTCTCCACTCCTCCTCCTTCTCATCCTCTCATTCCCTTAGACCTGTCTTCATGATAAACCGTATACCGTGGTATGATAACCTGAAGAGATGGCTTGACATACATGTGACAAGTTTTATCTAGTATTCTATTGGAAATGTCGTGTGACTAGTGCCTCGCGTAGGGTAGATCGGTCACCTGGTGCAAGTCTTTTGAGTTGACACCACTTTGGTGACTTGCGTGTCGATGGGGATGAGATGATGAAGACAACAAAACACTCAGTCACTGAGCGGGGAAAATCTCCGACCCAGCCGGGAATCGAACACGGGGCCTTGGGCATAACAGTCTGTCCCACTGACCGTCTATCGGGGCTGACTAGAATTCTAATGTCAACACTTGATATTAGTGACACTATTATTGCACACAGTTTTCGTATACCTCCTGCTGGCGTTCTTCATTATGGAGCTGCAATACAGATTGATTGTATTATGGTTTGTTATCCACATCCTGTGTTCATCATAGATATTTAAAAATGTTTGTAACTTCTCTCTTGTCATTTTAAATTTAGTGTGTGAAACGCTTTGTAAATCTATTTTTTACTTTTATTACGTCTGACATGGACTTCTGGTGAATAAGTTGCGTCTTGCCTGAAGTATGTTGTTATTCCCAAGGTAAAGTTCTCATGCTAATGAGTAATAGGTCATATATTTCTTTTTTAAATAAAACTGTTATTCTCAAATGCTATTAGTACATAATATTCACGCATTGATATATTAGATAAGTCAATTGTATCCCAAGGTTTACATTCCATTGAAAGTTTTTGAGTCTTTGCATATGAAAGTACATTTATTGTCTAGCAATCACTTACCTGGATGAGATGAAGAATTTTTTCTATTGCCTCTCCAAATATATACCTGATGGCTGAGTCTCTAATGACTTAGCTAAAGTTTTACATTGGTTAAAATATGTTATTGGTGTGTATCACCATTATACCCTAAACAGAGAAGGAACAAGAAAATACAAGAGTTATGAGTACAACGTACGAAAACGAAGTAAATATATAAGGCACTCTATACTAGGTGAAAGTATCAACAATATATATATTATGCAACCTTGGCCGGCCGGTGTGGCCGTGCGGCTCTAGGCGCTTCAGTCTGGAACCGCGTGACCGCTATGGTCGCAGGTTCGAATCCTGCCTCGGGCATGGATGTGTGTGATGTCCTTAGGTTAGTTAGGTTTAAGTAGTTCTAAGTTCTAGGGGACTAATGACCACAGATGTTAAGTCCCATAGTGCTCAGAGCCATTTGAACCATTTTTATGCAACCTTGGCTGTTGAACGGTTTTTAAAACTTAAATTGAAAATGAGACATAGAAAATGTTGTGGGGAAGACGAACCGAAGATCGAGTTTTATAGGCAGAACACTTAGAAGATGAGAAGATTACCAAAGACACTGCCTGCACTAAACTTCTTCGTCCTCTTTTAGAGTACTGCTGCGCGGTGTGGGATTTTTGCCAGACTGGATTAACGGAGTTCATCGAGAAAGTTCAAAGAAAAGTAGCACGTAATAGGGGAGTGAGTGTCACGGAAATGATACAGGATTTGGAGTGGACATAATGAAAACAAAGGTGTTTCTCATTCCGGCGAATACTTCTCACGAAATTTCGGTCACCAGATTTCTCCTCCGAATCCTAAAATATTTTGTTGACGCTGACCTACATATGGAGAAACGATTATCATAATAAAACAAGGGAAATCTGATCTCGCACGCCGAGATATAGTTGTCCGTTCTTTTGCGCACGCTGTTCGAGAGTGGAATAATAGAGAATTATTGTCAAGTTGGCTCGGTGAGTACTCTACCTCCCACTTACGTGTGTTTTACATAGTAGCCATATAGATGTAAATGAATGCTAACAGTATGGCGCCTGAATACTAAAACAGCCCTGAGGGCCACACAGTTTTGTCACGTAATTTAGCTATTAATTTACCTTAATACCTACCTGAGGACTACCCTTAAAATACAAGATTAAATAATAGTAAATGGTTCATCAGATAAGTAGCAGTAACATACAATCATCAAGAGCACTCGTTTAAGAACTCTACAGCAGTGGTCTAAGTACAAACTGTGCCAGTCAAGGTTTTGATGCTTCGGAAACTTAAAATGCCGTGGTTGCCTGAAAATTATGACAAGAATTGTACACACCAAAGAAACAACACAAAACTGTTGGAAATTTAATGTCCCAAGTGATAAGAAAACCATACACATATGCGCACCATATAACCGTTCGCTACAGTTACGTGCATGTTGTAACCGCAAAGCAGTTTGATAACCCTCTAAACGCCACTAAGGGCTACGCACTTCCTGTATTCAGTGTACACAATAATGACACTTGCTGAATGGGATGCTGAATCATTAGAAACCGACTAGATCCACAGGTCTGTCATTCACAAGAAAGTGCAGTCCTGAACGAATCCCCAGTTCAAAACAGATCGCGTAGTTCCCAGTTTCGGCACTACTCACCCGAACGTACAAACACCCACTGACACGGTCTTCAAGCCGCGGTCCCGTGCAGCTCAAAGCATACCTGCGATCAAACTACAGCTCCCCTCACTCGACCGGCACAGCCAAACTTATAATTTCCCTTTTTTCACCAACTGTAATGACCCCTTACGGTCAGCCAGTCACCACAGATATTCCAGCCTGCCGATATACCGATAGTAACTACCAAGGATATCTACACAGCTGGCGCATGGCACAACTAGAGATTCTGAACAACTCTAGAATATTCCTCACTGGTTTGCCCATTGGTTAATATACGATTAGCCAATGGTACCTAAATTGTGTTTTCAAACAAATACTAACAGAGCATTACCGACATTTCCACTTTACAGTGCTTTTGTTATTGAAAAGATCACGAATTGTTGACCAGTTGAAGCCGCCTTTTCACGTGACCTTAAATAAATTAGGCACGTGTAAAATTCATTAAATGTAACAACATTCATTTATATATAAATGAAAAAGGAAAACTTAAAAAAGATGAAAAAAGATTAAATTGTATAAATGACATTATTGAAGTATGAAATGTCGTATCTAAGACGATATTTTTCTGCTGTCGGAAGCGTATAAACTGCTGTGAGTGCTTGTTTTAAGATAACACTACATTCCATACCTGTTTTTGCGGGCAGCATCATACTAACCACGCAATAAATATACAGATTCACGGCCAGATTGGTCAACCAGATTAAAGTTGCTACAAACGTTCATCAATTATCCACTTTTAATACTATAATCTGACTCTTTTCTCACCCTGTACACAGAGGAAAATTGTCTCCACATATTCAAAATCATCTGTAGTGTTAAACAAGACATTTAGAGACGATATCTTTTATTCAGTAACGAGGATTTTAAAAGGAAGGAAACACTGGAACGCCAGACCATGAATAATTTTTATTGTAAGAATGCTAGGGAGAAAATGATCGTATGGCGTACTGGCTGCGTGACACCGTGTGAGACTATGTGACTGCCTGATGAAAGTCTTTCCATTTGACGCCACTGGAGAGAGGGTGCCAGCAATAACAACGTACAGAATACTGCCACTCGAACAGAGGACCACTTTATAAGAAAAAACGAATAGTACAAAAGAGTAATGTAAAATATTAGAGAAGCGTATTTTCTCGATTTGGGTACTGATTTGTCGAGATGATGAAGCAATCCGTTGACGAGCTGAGACGAAAGAAGAAAAAGCGAGGGAGCTATCGTCTTGTGGCAGTAATGACACGCCTCTAGAGTCAGAGAACTTTGGTGATTATAACTTTGGTCACAGAAGTGTCCCAGGGAAAAGCTCGGTAGCCAACAAGGATCCGAGAGAATATTAAGCAGTCTTGTTACTAGAAACTTCCCGGATATTCTCAATTAAGGTTGATAATACTTCTCGGCAGTCTTTCCCCATTGACTAATAAATGTATAATGTCGTAAGTGTAAATTATTCCAGATTGCCAATCGGCACTCTGTTTCGTGAAGAATTGAGTCTGAAAATCAGAAATAACTTCAAATCTTTACTTAGCATGTGAAGGCTACTTCAAGGAAAACCATTCTTCTGGAAAAGACGGAATCAGGGTTCCATTCTTAATTTCGTATAAATAGACTGATCCCAAAATGCAGAAAAATTTGCGCAGCCTAACATTTCTTCTTATTACGACCTCACATACACAAGTCAAAATAATGGATAAACTATTTTTAAAAAGGAGAAATAACACAGCGAGACGGCTGCAAATAATTTTTCAATTCTTTGACCTAGGTTTTGGCACTTCTAAGACTGTCTTCATCAGAACGAAATTTAAACAACTCTACAAAATAATACATAGAAAAAACCTAGATGAAAGCATTAAAAAATTATTTTAAACCGGGTGGTTGTGCTATTTTTCCGTTGGAATTTGTATACGGTTGCTGAAAGACAGCCATGTTCGAAACTGAAATTTTTGAACATATTTTCTTCTGAGCTTCTTCAATACAATGCAGACTTACTTCGAGTCCTTAAAGTACATCCATCTGAAACTGTTTGTGAACGTATAGAGTATGGTCGATGCCTTGATCGAAATTTGTGGTGTCTCTATGATGATGTCCAACACGAAATAAAGCGAAAACACAAAATCCTATTTAAGAGTTTTCCATCATTCATATTCACGAACGGGAATGTAAAGATGTTGTTGTGTGAGAAAACGTCAGACAATTAATCCACAAGATTTAAAAATTGTAAAGAATTTGTGAACGACTCATAGTTTTATGTGCACAAAAAAATGGATGATATAAGCAAAAATAACAGCGAGTATGTCAAACAGTCTGTTACTGTCTATACAAATGAGGAAGTAGGATGTACTCAGAAAAGAGAGACACTAGATATTGATGAAGTCAAATAAACAGAACTACAATTATTTTTAAACAATTACAACGATATTGATACATCTTCAAATTAAAAATGAAAGATTAACGATCAGGGTCACAAAGAGCATTGTATTTAATTTGATTCTCGCGTATGAGGCATTTTCTCTGAGCCTTGCCATAAAAATGATAGTATAATATCTTAACACGAAATACAACAATAATTTAAAACACAGAACGTGGTGTTCGTAAAACATATTACAATAATGTTGACTATGTAGAATGTATGTCACTCATGGCAAAGTTTGAATGGGATAATTTTTTTGTTCTGTAAACCTCATGACCTCCCGCCATGAGCCATGGACCTTGCCGTTGGTGGGGAGGCTTGCGTGCCTCAGCGATACAGATGGCCGTACCGTAGGTGCAACCATCTGTTGAGAGGCCAGACAAACGTGTGGTTCCTGAAGAGGGGCAGCAGCCTTTTCAGTAGTTGCAGGGACAACAGTCTGGATGATTGACTGATCTGGCCTTGTAACACTAATCAAAACGGCCTTGCTGTTGTGGTACTGCGAACGGTTGAAAGTAAGGGGAAACTACAGCCGTCATTTTTTCCCGAGGGCGTGCAGCTTTACCGTATGATTAAATGACGATGGCGTCCTCTTAGGTAATATATTCCGGAGGTAAAATAGTCCCCCATTCGGATCTCCGGGCGGGGACTACTCAGGAGGACGTCGTTATCAGGAGAAAGAAAACTGGCGTTCTACGGATCGGAGCGTGGAATGTCAGATCCCTTAACCGGGCAGGTTGGTTAGAAAATTTAAAAAGGGAAATGGATAGGTTAAAGATAGATATAGTGGAAATTAGTGAAGTTCGGTGGTTGGAGGAACAAGACTTTTGGTCAGGTGAATACAGGGTTATAAATACAAAATCAAATAGGGGTAATACAGGAGTAGCTTTAATAATGAATAGGAAAATAGGAGTGCGGGTAAGCTACTACAAACAGCATAGCGAACGCATTATTGTGACCAAGATACACACGAAGCACACACATACTACAGTAGTACAAGTAGTACAAGTAGTACAAGTAGTACAGTAGTACAACTAGCTCTGCAGATGATGAAGAAATTGATGAAATGTATGAGATAAAAGAAATTATGCAGGTAGTGAAGGGAGACGAAAAATTAATAGTCATGGGTGACTGGAATTCGAGAGTAGGAAAAGGGAGAGAAGGAAACACAGTAGGTGGATATGGATTGGTGGTAAGAAATGAAAGAGGAAGTCGCCTGGTACAATTTTGCACAGAGCACAACTTAATCATAGCTAACACTTGGTTCAAGAATCATGAAAGAAGGTTGTATAAATGGAAGAACACTGGAGATACTAGAAGGTTTCAGATAGATTATATAATGGTAAGACAGAGATTGGTTATGAACTGTAGATTAAAACTGAATAAATTGCAAACAGGTGGGAATTTAAGGAGGTGGGACCTGGATAAACTGAAAGAACCAGGGGTTGTACAGAGTTTCAGGGAGAGCATAAGGGTACAATTGACAGGAACGGGGGAAAGAAATACAGTAGAAGAAGAATGAGTAGCTTTGAGGGATGAAATAGTGAAGGCAGCAGAGGATCAAGTAGGTAAAAAGACGAGAGCTAGTAGAAATCCTTGGGTAACAGAAGAGATACTGAATTTAATTGATGAAAGGAGAAAATATAAAAATGCAGTAAATGAAGCAGGCAAAAAGGAATACAAACGTCTCAAAAATGAGATGGACTGGAAGTGCAAAATGGCTATGCATGGATGGCTAGAGGACAAAAGTAAGGATGTAGAGGCTTATCTCACGAGGAGTAAGATAGATACTGCCTACAGGAAAATTAGAGAGACCTTTGGAGAAAAGAGAACCACTTGCATGAATATCAAGAGCTCAGAAGGAAACCCAGTTCTAAGCAAAGAAGGGAAAACGGAAGGAGTATAGAGAGGGTCTATACAGGGGCGATGTTCTTGAGGGCAATATTATGGAAGTAGAAGAGGATGTCGATGAAGATGAAATAGGAGATACGATACCGCGTGAAGAGTTCGACAGAGCACTGAAAGGCGTAAGTCGAAACAAGGCCCCGGGAGTAGACAACATTCCATTAGAACTACAGATAGCCTTAGAAGAGCCAGTCATGACAAAACTCTACTATCTGGTGAGCAAGATGTATGAGACAGGCAAAATACCTTCAGACTTCAAGAAGAATATAATAATTCCAATCCCAAAGAAAGCAGGTGTTGACAGATGTGAAAATTACCGAACTGTCAGTTTAATAAGTCACGGCTGCAAAATACTAACGAGAATTCTTTACAGACGTGTGGAAAAAATGGTAGAAGCCGACCTCGGGGAAGATCAGTGTGGATTCCGTAGAAATATTGGAACACGTGAGGCAATACTGACCCTACGACTTATCTTAGAAGCTAGATTAGGAAAGGCAAACCTACGTTCCTAGCATTTGTAGACCTAGAGAAAGCTTTTGACAATGTTGACTGGAATACTCTCTTTCAAATTCTGAAAGAGAGTAAAATACAGAGGTAAAATACAGGGAGCGAAAGGCTATTTACAATTTGTACAGAACCCAGATGGCAGTTATAAGAGTCGAGGGGCATGAAAGGGAAGCATTGGTTGGGAAGGGAGTGAGACAGGGTTGTAGCCTCTCCCCGATGCTATTCAATCTGTATATTGAGCATGCAGTAAAGGAAACAAAAGAAAAGTTCGGAGTAGGTATTAAAATCCATGGAGAAGAAATAAAAATTTTGAGGTTCGCCGATGACACATTAATTGTGTCAGAGACAGCAAAGGACTTGGAAGAGCAGTTGAACGGAATGGACAGTGTCTTGAAAGGAGGGTATAAGATGAACATCAACAAAAGCAGAACGAGGATAATGGAATGTAGTCGAATTAAGTCGGGTGATGCTGAGGGAATTAGATTAGGAATTGAGGCACTTAAAGTAGTAAAGGGGTTTTGCTATTTTGGGGAGCAAAGTAACTGATGATGGTCGAAGTAGAGAGAACATAAAATGTAGACTGGCAATGGCAAGGAAAACGTTTCTGAAGATGAGAAATTTGTTAACATCGAGTATAGGTTTAAGTGTCAGGAAGTCGTTTCTGAAAGTATTTGTGTGGAGTGTAGCCATGTATGGAAGTGAAACGTGGACAATAACTAGGTTAGACAAGAAGAGAATAGAAGCTTTAGAAATATGGTTCTACAGAAGAATGCTGAAGATTAAGTGGATAGATCACATAACTAATGAGGAGGTATTGAATAGAATTGGGGAGAAGAGGAGCGTGTGACACAACTTGACTAGAAGAAGGGATCGGTTGGTAAGACATGTTCTGAGTCATCAAGGGACCACCAGTTTAGTACTGGAGGGCAGGGTGGAGGGTAAAAATCGTAGGGGGAGACCAAGAGATGAATACACTGGGAGATGAAGAAGCTTGCACAGGATAGAGTAGCATGGAGAGCTGCATCGAACCAGTCTCAGGACTGAAGACCACAACAACAACAACAGTCATGAGAAACAGGGGGTATTGGGGTTAGACAAATATGTGGAAACTTACCACATTACCACGTATAATACCGTGTAGGAAATCCACTAGTATTCAAAAATGCTTCCACTTGTCTCAAAGTGGGCAGATACATATCCTGTATGGTTTTCAAAGAAATTTTACATAATTCTCACTGTAAGAATAGTGACAAATTGAGGAAAAGATGATGGAGGTAGATAGCGATCATCTCTCAACTATACCACAAACGCGTATTTATAGTGAGTAAGGTGACTGTGATGGCAAGAGGAGTTAGATTATTCATCCATGTTTTAACGAAACGAGTACCGGAGTATGCGAGCTGTGTGAACAGCGGCCTTGTCGTCTTGGACACTGTACCACCATTGGGGAACAAATATTGTACCTTTGTCATGGGATGGACCTTATCAGCAAAATTGCTCACATAATCCTTGGTCGTAATGAACCCTTGCAGAGTAACCATTGGGCCCATGAAATACCACGGTATATCTGCCCAAATCTTTTGCGATACCCCACCCCCATGTTTCACTCTTAGGACATAAACTCGGCCAGAAGCTGGAAACATCGTGAAACAAGACTCATCTGAGTAAATTAAATTCGTCCATTAATTCGTAGCCAGGTTTTACAGCTTCAGAACCACGTTTTCCCGTTACGGACTTATGGAGCTCTCTGAGTGTTGTTTTGGGGGTGACAGGGTTCACGAGTGTGACATTCAGCTCTGCTGCAACTTTTGTAGCTGTCATCCTCTTACTTATCCTCACAATCCTCGGCAATGACCGTTCGTCACGATCAGTAAAGACATTTCCTTCCGCATTGTGACTTTGCGGATGATTTTTTTCCGCTTTCCCTGTACCCACAATACGAGCATCAACAATTTGCCCACGTTGGAATTCACTTAGCTCCGTCGTAATGCAGTTACAACTACACAGAACACGGCTGACACTTGCAAAGTGTTGCACAGCTGCCGTTCGTGTTTAAATACAATAGCGCAGCCTGCAGTCCGGGCTAGCATCTGTATTTATGTTCAAACAAGCATTTGTTGCTGTGTTTCCATATTTTTGCTCAACAGCTGCATGTAAGAAAGGAAAAGGACGTTGTATGACAATGCAATGTAAAAGTTGTGCAAGGACCATTTGGCAGTTTCTAGACTGCTACTAACAGTTTGCGGTAGAGCTTCGATTAGGTTTGGTGCACTGAAAAATATAATTCGAAGAGTTCGTGTGAAGCTCAGAGTCAGTTTTGGCACATATATCTCGGTGTTCTATTTACTGTGAGCAAGATCTGGAACTAATGCTTCAAACATGTCAATATGTTTTAGGAATTGATAACCAAAACTTCATGGTAAGCAGAAGAAGAACTGTGCTACGTAATGTTTCTTTCATGAACAAAATTCAGAATGTCTCCTGAAGCGCCTTGCTGTTGTTATCGTTTTTTATTGTTCACATACTAAGAACAGTAACTGTGAGTTTGGTTCTACTTTCGTGTATAGTCAGTTTCGGAAATTTATGTTACAAATTTATGTAATTATTGTAAACTTAAAGTAAAAGGTATTTCAATGCAGATCGTGGCAACGGTCTTGCCGCAGTGGATACACCGGTTCCCGTGAGATCACCGAAGTTGAGCGCTGTCGGGCGTGATCGGCACTTGGATGCGTGACCATCCAGGTCGCCATGCGCTGTTGCCATTTTTCGGGGTGCACTCAGCCTCGTGATGTCAATTGAGGAGCTACTTGACCGAATAGTAGCGGCTTCGGTCAAGAATACTATCTTACGACCGGGAGAGCGGTGTGCTGACCCCACGCCCCTCCTATCCGCATCCTCCACCAAGGATAACACGGCGGTCGGATGGTTCCCGTAGGCCACTCGTGGCCTGAAGACGGAGTGCTTTTTTCAATGCAGTTCATAGTGAAAATTGACTGATTCATGTCGATTTTCGACTCTTCACAGAATGATGGTTTTGTGTTCTAAATGAATGAAATTAAATTTTTTAAATCTCGACCAGCTGCGACATTCTTGAAATGTCCTATATGTATAAAACGGAATATCCTGACTTACTGACTCATCATCACCCAGCCCAAACCGCTAAGGATAGAAACTTAAAATGCAAATCTTGTACAGTGGGCTTCATTTAAGAAAGGATTTTTTGGAATTCCACCACTAAGGAGGGGAATTACGGGAAGGAAGATTTTTTGAAAGTATGTAGCTGTTCAGGTAATTTTGAACTAGAACTACGAAAATTGGCATTCGCTTTCTCGGTCAGAAATAAAGAATAGAAACTTAACCCCTATGGGGGTGAAATAGTGGGTTAAAGTTTTTCTTTAATAACTTATTCTTCAAGAACTGTTGAGGTATTTTTAAAGCAACGCCTATGAAAATTCGTATTTGGAATCTCGGTTACAAATTAAAACAACAATTGTTTGAGTGCTTTTGGAAATTCAGCCTCTAAGGGGTTGCAACATGGGGTGAAACATTTTATGAAAATTTGATTTGTCTTCTCACTTAGAAATAAAATATTACCTGTTTCAAAGTTTTTGAAATTAACCTATGGGGGTAAAATAGCGGAAGAAAATTTTTAAACAGTAATTTAGTTATATTAAAGAATTTTCAAAACTGAGTCTATGAAAACTGGTATTTCACTTCACGGTTGGATATAAAGAAATATGTGTTAGGGGATGAAAGTTTCTATGGAAATGACACAATTTAACTACAGAAGTAATCATTGACAAAAACCTTGTACTCTGGCTATCAGAATCGCTTTTTATGTGGAAGTACAGTCGGAAATTCCCATTCTTCTATGGTTTTAATTAGCGTGAAAAGTTTAGAGGTTGTGGCTGTTTGTGAAGAACACAAAAATTCAATTAAAGGAAACAAAAAATCTGTGCAGACCATACATTCTACGAGAGCAATGTAGCGGACACAAGCAAGTATGTTTTTAAATTTCAGTGTGAAATCAACTTATTTTGGCAGAATACGCTCATATTAAAATATTCTGTCGATATAATATTGACAAATAGATTATAAAATTATGCTGCTTAGGACGAAACTGGCTCTATATCACGTTCTTCTACATTCATACAAAAGTATGTATTTGCAGTTCTGTACAGCGCTATGGACACACAGCGGCCTCAGTTATCAAGTTTAGTAATTTATGTTCATCCTTGTTTCTAAATGTTATTAATACGACCAATAAAGACATGGTGAACGACTTAAGAGTGAATTTTCACCTGAGGAATCCAATATTACATTAATTAAAACTCTTCGAGAAACAACTACGAAAAGAAGTGAATACTCACAAAGTACAGTTGGTGGTGGCTTCATTCAGCCACCGATACGTCGGAGAAAATATATTTTGAAGTCTGTAGTAGTCATTTAACGACGTCCAAAATCATACTGAATGCTTTCTGTAAAACTTATTTTATTATGTTAGTTCAAGAGCCCATTCGAAGTGCAAATGGTTGCGAAAACGTGCTTGACTTCTTAGTAATAAATAATCCTGAGCAAATAGGGAGCATGACGGATACAGTGGTTAGTGACCATAGGGTCGTTGCAGAAAGAATGGATACCATGACATCCAAATCCATAAAAGATAAATGTGAAATATTTTTATTAAAAAAAACACATAAAAAATCTCTTGGCACCTTCTAAAGAGACAGTCACTACTACTTCCAATCTGTCTGTGTAAGCTTACACAAGATGTGGAATAAATTCAAATCAATAGTATCGATAGCAACTGGGAAATATCTGCCAAACAAATTGACAAAAGATGATACTGATTCCTCATGTTACACAAAACAACGAAAAAAGAGTGCCAAATTTAAAAGAACGAAATGTCTCAGAGATTCGCGACGTTTTACTGAAGTTCGAAACTTAGCACATACTTAAAGGCGAGATAGTTTTAATAGTTTCCACAACGAAATTCTGTCTCCAAATCGGGCAAAAAAAGCAAAGAAGTTCTGATCGTATGTAAAGTACACCAGCGGAAAGACACACTCAGTACCATCACTGTGTGATAGCAATGATAATGTTACTGATGACGGTGCCACTAAAGCAGAGTTCCTAAACATTGGTCTCAGAAACCTCTCCACCAAGGAGGACGAAATCAGTATTCGAAAATTCGAATCGAGAACAACTGCCAGCAAGATATACTTGATGTGTCGAAGCAGTTTAAATCACTTAATAAAGGCAAAGCCTCAGGTCCACATAGTATACCAGTTAGCTTCCTTTCAGGGTATGCTGATACAGTAGCTCCATACGAAGCACTCGTATACAACTGCTCGCTAGTTGAAAGATCCAAATCTTAAGCCTGGAAAATTGGACAGGACACACCAATGCGCGTGAAAGGAAGTATAATCTGATGAGTTATATATATTTATTACTATCCTTGATTTTCAGTAGGATTTTGGAACATATAATGTGTTCAAACATTATGAATTATCTAGAAGGAAACGATTAATTGACGGATTTAGAAAATACCGTTCTTGTGAAACACAACTAGCTCTTTATTAGCACGAAGTAATGAGTTCTATCGACAGGGGATTTCAAATCTTTTCCATACTTTAGACTTCTAGAAAGCTTTTGACACCGTTCCTCACAAGCAATTTTTATTCGAATTACGTGCCTATGGAGTATCATTTGTACGACTGAATTCGTGAATTCCTGTCAGCAAGGTCACAGTTGGTAGTAAAGGACGAAAAGTTGTTGAGTAAAGGAAAAGTGATATATCGCGTTCCTCGAGGAAGTGTCGTAGGCCCCTTGTTGTTCATAAGCTACATAAATGATTTAGCAGACAATCTGAGCAGCCCTCTTAGATTGTCTGTCAATCCCCGTCTCTTAAAGTCATCATATGATCAAAATCAAATGCAAAAGAATTCAGAAAGATATCTGTGGGGTTCGAAAAGTGGCAATTGAAGCTAAAAAACGAAAAGTGTGAAGTTATTCACGTGAATACCGAAAGGAATACGCTAAATTCCTGTTACAACAAAATCACAGAATTTTAGAGGCTGTGAATTCAGTTAAATACTGAGGGATTACAATTACGAATACCTTAAATTCGAACGATCACGTAGTTAATGTTATTGCAGAATTGTTGCTCGATGTGGAATCCGCATCAGACAGAACTGACAGAGGACACTGTATTATCACGAAATAGGGGACATAGTGCCACAAATTCGGTGCGTGAATTGAGGTGGCAACCATTAAAACAAAATCGTTTTTCTTTTCAGCGGGATCTTCTATTGAAATTTCAACAACTAAATGTCACCTCCTTCTGTGGAAACATATTTTTGGCCCCCACGTACATAGCGAGAAACGATTGTTGTAATAAAATAGGAGAAATCAGACCTGGCACGAAAAATTTAAATGCTGGTTTTTCCTGCTGTTCGAGAGTGTAATGGTGGAGAAATAGCTTTAACATGGTTCAATGAACCGTCTGCCAGGCGCAAAAGTGTGTACTACAGGAATGTAATGTTGATGCAGATGAGGCTAAATGCAGTGATTGAAAAATTGAGACTGTCGTTGTGTAGCATATATTTACTGCACTGAAGTGAGCGAAAAATTCCTGGTAGGTCGAAGAAATACCCTTATGGATTTCGTAGTAACGTTGGGGAGAAGTTGCACAGGGATGTTTACACTGTGGGCGCCAGGGAGGCGCCTCGTTGTCGCAACAAGAAGGGCAGCCAGCCGTTTGTTTACACTGACCACAACGGGAGCGCTGCGGACAATCACTCGATGTCACAAAGAAGAGCTCTGTACACAGAGGCTGCGTTCCGCGAGCAAAGTGCTCTCAACGGATAGCTGCTGAATAGTGTCAATGGAGACGTGCCTAGACTTGAAGGAAGTGGAATACAGTATGAGAAGAGATGAAAGAGGAAATTGAAATAGAGAACACTTGAACGATGAAAGTCTTACACCCACGAAGATTGTTAGTTTATATTTAGTATCTCCCAGGCACAGAAGTGAATCAAAAACACGAGAAAATAGCAACATCGTAAGGATAGAATTAACTGATGCCAAGTATCGCGAGGAATGTTAAGTATGATTTCTTGAACACATTCCCAGTTCGAATGCAGGAAGTTTCCTTGACACGGAATAGCCTCTGTCCACTGTATCAGCACGGCATTAGAATGGATCGCTCGTGTGAAACTCAGCTTTCTCACTTCTCATATGATTTGCGGCGAGTCATAGATGAAGGGCAACAGGCAGGTTCAATATACCTAGATTTCTGAGAGTGTTAACGACAGTATGAACGTATGGAGTAGGCTCCCAGATACGTGAGTGGCTTGAAGACTTCTTAAGCAACAGAACTCAGTATGTCGTCCTTGATGGCGAGTGTTCTTCAGACAGAAGGGTATCTTCAGGAGCGTCCCAGGGAAGCGTGATAGACCAGCTGCTACTTCCTGCATACATAAATGATCTGACAGGTAGGATGAGCAGCAATCTGCGGCTGTTTACCGGTGAAGCTGTGGTGTACTGAAAGGTGCCGTCGTTGAGTGACTGTAGGAGAATATAAGATGACTTAGATAAAATTCCCAGTTGGTGCGATGAATGGTAGATAGCTCTGAATGGAAAAAAAATGCAGATGGGTAGTAACAAACAATAATGTTCGGATACAACATTAGTAGTGTCCTGCTTGCCCCAGTCTGAATATCTGGGCGTAACGTTGCAAATAGATGTGAAACGGTGCGTGAATGTCATGACCGTTGTAGGGAAGGCGAATGGTCAACTTTGGGCTATTGGGAGAACTTTCGGCAAGTGTGGTTCATCTGTACGGAATGCTGTTACGAGTCTTCCTAGTGCGTGTAGATTCCATCACCTTTGGAATCCAGCGGACGGGAATTGCTTTGTAATGCTCCGGCACCACTGTTCTCAACTTATACTTTCGCCTCTGTACCCTGTCGTACAGTGGATGCACCCAACACTTCCATACAGCAGACGCAAAAGCATCAGCAGAAATGAATAAAATGTCAAAGTTACCACTGAATCTCAACCCAAATTTACTAAGTGTAGTCAAGTTAAAACGGGATTTTATGGTGATACACCCCATTTATAATACGTTATTAATTTACTTCTAGGAAGCACAAGTTAAGTTCTACGCCAATTATTTCTACTGAAGTGACTATGCAAGATAACTGTTTCAAATTTTCACCCCAATTTTCAGCACCACTATAATCATACCTAACATGAGAGTCGACGACGAATCTACCGGTCACAAGAACCCTAGGAATAAGTGTCGCTTTCAATCGATATCGTCTCCAGTATGGCATTCACAATGACTGTCTGCGTTAGCCATTCAGGAGCCGGTACCTCCCTCCACTCTTTCTAGATTTTAATATTATTTTCATAGTAACCACGTCTTTCAAAACGTAATAAATCTCCCCATATGACTTGGTGGGGGACAGATACATTTTCCTACATGCTTTGAGTATTTCATTTATTATGTATAGCGACCATGACATACACAGTTCAAATTCAGTGTAGTGATTTCTTGACTTCGTTTGCAGGTGATCTCCAGATTTTTAGCCAGGCGAGACTGCAGGGACCATTGCAAGTGTAGCGACGGGTACTGCGGGAAGCTACGTGGAATTTCACCAGGTCGACTTTCAGTCCACGCCAAGTATGTCGCTTTCTACAGGCCTGCACTGTATTTAATATCAAGAAAGGTGAGGGTGTCGTAAGTGAGCCAAGACAAAAACATCGGATATTACTCTTGTTCACTCACATCAAATATCGACGTTGTGGAAAGCTTCATTGAAAAATTGAAAAACATCACGCGCAAACTCCCCAAAAATGTCACAATGCCAAAGGAGACGTAACTGTAACAGCTACAGCATAGAGCATTCAAGTGCTCAGAAGTTCATTTCTAAGATGATATTGGTTCGTCACGAGCTCTACCTAGAAGCTATACACGAACTTGCACCGATAGCGACGGCAGAGCTGTTTACCGATGAAGCTGTGATATACTTAAAGATGCCGTTGTTGAGTAACTGTAGGAGGATATAAGATGACTTAGATAATAATACTGGATGTTTTAAAGTATTAATAAAAGGTATGAGACTGTATTATCATGATCACGCCGGACTCTCTATCAGATTTATCTCTGATAAATCACCACTTAAAATATACACACAACAACACCTTCATATTATTTAATACTTACTAGGAGACTTATGTTACTTGGAGGTAGTTAGTATGCATGGGTAAAGTGGCATGGTAACATTTAATGTGACCATAAGACAGATGCGGTAGCAGAAGGTGTGGCGTATGACAGAGTACACTAGTAAAGTACCAACAATTACCCATACTTAAAGAAGTGAAACAAAAGTTGTCAGAATTACTATAAGCACATAAAATACATAACAGGATGAAAGACGTCACTACAGACACTTACAACCATAGATCCCATGACAGCAGTGGTAATCGAGAAGCGTGTTTTGGAAAAAGTCCTCTACGCGTTTTGCTAGATCGTAATTTAATGACTGATGCTGTAAGAAAGAACTGTTCAGTGCAGATCAGATAGATTTATGCAGCCATGTGTATTCTGAGTTAAAGAAAATGTCCATTAAAATCAATAAATTCACAAATAAGCTTGTGAGCATGAATTGTGACCAACCAACATTTCCGAGAACACACTGATTTCCAGGGACATAAAAGTAAGCAGAGAAATGTATAAACATTTTAACAAGATTTGAACTAAAATACGATGATAGAAGAACCAAAGAACGAAAATTAAGAACACAATTTTTAAAGTATACATATAGAGAGAAAGGAAAGTTGCATCATTTACGATAAATATACGCCATCTCTCACGAAATACTGGAAGATTGGAACATGATAAGCGTTTCGTAGAAGGAGAAACAGTTAATCCTCGATCTAAATATATACATATATATCTATACAATATAATGGGTGCAAATACACTCCTGGAAATTGAAATAAGAACACCGTGAATTCATTGTCCCAGGAAGGGGAAACTTTATTGACACATTCCTGGGGTCAGATACATCACATGATCACACTGACAGAACCACAGGCACATAGACACAGGCAACAGAGCATGCACAATGTCGGCACTAGTACAGTGTATATCCACCTTTCGCAGCAATGCAGGCTGCTATTCTCCCATGGAGACGATCGTAGAGATGCTGGATGTAGTCCTGTGGAACGGCTTGCCATGCCATTTCCACCTGGCGCCTCAGTTGGACCAGCGTTCGTGCTGGACGTGCAGACCGCGTGAGACGACGCTTCATCCAGTCCCAAACATGCTCAATGGGGGACAGATCCGGAGATCTTGCTGGCCATGGTAGTTGACTTGCACCTTCTAGAGCACGTTGGATGGCACGGGATACATGCGGACGTGCATTGTCCTGTTGGAACAGCAAGTTCCCTTGCCGGTCTAGGAATGGTAGAACGATGGGTTCGATGACGGTTTGGATGTACCGTGCACTATTCAGTGTCCCCTCGACGATCACCAGTGGTGTACGGCCAGTGTAGGAGATCGCTCCCCACACCATGATGCCGGGTGTTGGCCCTGTGTGCCTCGGTCGTATGCGGTCCTGATTGTGGCGCTCACCTGCACGACGCCAAACACGCATACGACCATCATTGGCACCAAGGCAGAAGCGACTCTCATCGCTGAAGACGACACGTCTCCATTCGTCCCTCCATTCACGCCTGTCGCGACACCACTGGAGGCGGGCTGCACGATGTTGGGGCATGAGCGGAAGACGGCTTAACAGTGTGCGGGACCGTAGCCCAGCTTCATGGAGACAGTTGCGAATGGTCCTCGCCGATACCCCAGGAGCAACAGTGTCCCTAATTTGCTGGGAAGTGGCGGTGCGGTCCCCTACGGCACTGCGTAGGATCCTACAGTCTTGGCGTGCATCCGTGCGTCGCTGCGGTCCGGTCCCAGGTCGACGGGCACGTGCACCTTCCGCCGACTACTGGCAACAACATCGATGTACTGTGGAGACCTCACGCCCCACGTGTTGACCAATTCGGCGGTACGTCCACCCGGCCTTCCGCATGCACACTATACGCCCTCGCTCAAAGTCCGTCAACTGTCGCGGCATGCTACCAGTGTTAAAGACTGCGATGGAGCTCCGTATGCCACGGCGAACTGGCTGACACTGACGGCGGCGGTGCACAAATGCTGCGCAGCTAGCGCCATTCGACGGCCAACACCGCGGTTCCTGGTGTGTCCGCTGTGCCGTGCGTGTGATCATTGCTTGTACAGCCCTCTCGCAGTGTCCGGAGCAAGTATGGTGGGTCTGACACACCGGTGTCAATGTGTTCTTTTTTCCGTTTCCAAGAGTGTAGATGAAAATACTCGATATAATTTGACTACAGGATCAGTTTCCAGTCACTGTAAAGACTAAAAGCCGTAAAGGATCTACCAGTATCTGCCTGAGCTGCAATAGGATCGACTGACCATGTATGAATCTTCCGAAGGACGGCAGATTCCTCACTGAAGTATATCAACAAAATTATAGGTAAGAGCGATTCAACCATGAAAGAGAACACATCGTTTGACCAGTTCTTCAGCATTGTTCGTCAGTCTAGTTACATCACTACCTCATCTTTCTACAACTTGCGTACTGTTATTTTACTAAATTTTTACCGTTGCCACCAACGGTTTAGATAGAAAATCGGATACAAAGCTGTTTATTCGTCTCCCAATCACACCATAGACCGTACGCAAAAAAATCGGACTGTTAAATGTTTCTATAAAGCTACAGAAAGGTATTGTTTCGGAAAACGTGTAATATTTAAATCTGGAATTTCAAAAACTTGTTTTTGAGAAAACTTTCAATGAAACAAGCTTCCGGTGTAGTATTAATCTGCAGTTTACTGTGAGATATTAATTAACAAGAAAATAAAGTTTCTCACATTTACGATTATGAAAATACTATGCATGGATCCGAATAAAGTAACATTCGAAGTTATATTCTGAATTAACTGGCAGACCTCCTTTTACTACAGAGGATGCGCACGCTTTGACGGCTAAAGACCGACTGACAATTTCGCATCCTACCGTAACAGTTCTACCGACCATATGTGTGGACTGAAATCACTTAGTCACCCAGATACCATATTTCCACATAAAGGAAGATGGACAGAATGTCGAAATACTGAATTTGGTTTCAGAGACTCTTCAACCATGGGAGATCAAATACGGCCCCTCCTTTCAGTTATCGCATGAACATCGCAATCGCAGATATTGAGCTAAGTGATCCCGAAATGAAAAAGCAACTACAGTCACTCACAATTAGTGGAGGGGCATATGGATCCGATTAGATAATAAACAGTTTATTATCAGTACCTACTAACATTGTTCTCAATTTATGTACTATAATTTCTTAACTAAGACCCGAGTGATTGACTCCACTCTTCCTGTCGTTTATCATAACAAATAGGAAATAATCTAATGCCCACTCTGTGTTGGTTCATGGCTCTGTCTTACGCCTTCATTTATAAATAAAAGGAAACATAAGTTCTCACACACTCAACCTTTCATACCACACAGCTGAATATACAACATAAATATAAAATACAATAATCTTAGGTATTCAAGTGAGATAAAGGGTCAGCATTTCAATTCAAGTGAAGTTACTACGTATCGATGTTGCTAACGAAAATCTTCCTAACATAAAGTTACAAACGTTCGATATGCTGCCAATTTACAGACTTTGTACAGAATAACCTTCCGTTAGTTATTTGTATTTCAACTGAAACAGTATGTGAAATAGTCTGGAACCGAGCGACCGCTACGGTCGCAGGTTCGAATCCTGCCGCGGGCATGGATGTGTGTGATGTCCTTAGGTTAGTTAGGTTTAATTAGTTATGAATTCTAGGCGACTGATGATCTGAGAAGTTAAGTCGCATAGTGCTCAGAGCCATTTGAACCAAGTATGTGAAATAACTGCAGATAGACGGTCTGTATTCTTTTGTGCACACTACTACTCTTAATTTATTTGCAGCTGATGACTGAATTTGATCCTTAAAAGCAAAACAATCTGTCACCTACTTTCCGCTTTCGATGTCACCATTGCACTTCCCTTCTGCATTAATATTACATAAAATTTACATTCCAATTTATATGATGCACAAACAATACCTGCATTTGCTGACAGCATTTTTAGTTTTTGGAATTGTATCTATAGAAAGAAAAATCAATAAGGTACATACAACGACAAATGGTTCAAATGGTTCTAAGCACTATGGCACTTAACATCTGAGGTAATCAGTCCACTAGTCTTGTTGTTGTTGTTGTTGTCTTCAGTCCTGAGACTGGTTTGATGCAGCTCTCCATGCTACTCTATCCTGTGCAAGCTTCTTCATCTCCCAGTACCTACTGCAACCTACATCCTTCTGAATCTGCTTAGTGTATTCATCTCTTGGTCTCCCCCTACGATTTTTACCCTCCACGCTGCCTTCCAATACTAAATTGGTGATCCCTTGATGCCTCAAAACATGTCCTACCAACCTATCCCTTCTTCTAGTCAAGTTCTGCCACAAACTTCTCTTCTCCCCAATCCTATTCAATATCTCCTCATTAGTTATGTGATCTACCCACCTGATCTTCAGCATTCTTCTGTAGCACCACATTTCAAAAGCTTCTATTCTCTTCTTGTCCAAACTATTTACCGTCCATGTTTCACTTCCATACATGGCTACACTCCATACAAATACTTTCAGAAATGACTTCCTGACACTTAAATCTATACACGATGTTAACAAATTTCTCTTCTTCAGAAACGCTTTCCTTGCCATTGTCAGTCTACATTTTATATCCTCTCTACTTCGACCATCATCAGTTATTTTGCTCCCCAAATAGCAAAACTCCTTTACTACTTTAAGTGTCTCATTTCCTAATCTAATTCCCTCAGCATCACCCGACTTAATTTGACTACATTCCATTATCCTCGTTTTGCTTTTGTTGATGTTCATCTTATATCCTCCCTTCAAGACACCATTCATTCCGTTCAACTGCTCTTCCAAGTCCTTTGCTGTCTCTGACAGAATTACAATGTCATCGGCGAACCTCAAAGTTTTTATTTCTTCTCCATGGATTTTAATACCTACTCCAAATTTTTCTTTTGTTTCCTTTACTGCTTGCTCAATATACAGATTGAATAACGTTGGGGAGAAGCTACAACCCTGTCTCACTCCCTTCCCAACCGCTGCTTCCCTCTCATGCCCCTCGACTCTTATAACTGCCATCTGGTTTCTGTACAAATTGTAAATGGCCTTTCGCTCCCTGTATTTTACCCCTGCCACCTTTAGAATTTGAAAGAGAGTATTCCAGTCAACATTGTCAAAAGCTTTCTCTAAGTCTACAAATGCTAGAAACGTAGGTTTGCCTTTCCTTAATCTTTCTTCTAAGATAAGTCGTAAGGTCAGTATTGCCTCACGTGTTCCAGTATTTCTACGGAATCCAAACTGATCTTCCCCGAGGTCGGCTTCTACTAGTTTTTCCATTCGTCTGTAAAGAATTCGTGTTAGTATTTTGCAGCTGTGGCTTATTAAACTGATTGTTCGGTAATTTTCACATCTGTCAACACCTGCTTTCTTTGGGATTGGAATGATTATATTCTTCTTGAAGTCTGAGGGTATTTCGCCTGTTTCATACATCTTGCTCACCAGATGGTAGAGTTTCGTCAGGACTGGCTCTCCCAAGGCCGTCAGTAGTTCTACTAGTCTTAGAACAACTTAAACCTAACTAACCTAAGGACATCACACACATCCACGCACGAGGCAGCATTCGAACCAGCGACCATAGCAGCAGCGTGGTTCGGGAATGAAGCACCTAGAACCGCTCGGCCACAGCGACCGGTCATACTACGGCAAAACAATATTAAAACCATAACTTAAAGGGTATTGTAACTATTTACATTGGAGCAAAATCTCCGTCACAGTACCGTAAGATTCTACACAGATTACTCGAAAGAAACTGCGCCCATTCCAGCTGCCGTTTATGATAGGTTACTGGAACAACGAAGGGCCTGGACAAAGCGCAGATGAGTTTTCAAGAAAGATCTTAGGACTGATATCTACAGTCATAGGCCTATAAGGCAGACAAATATCTGCTGCAGAAATATGGAACATGTTTTATGCTAAAGTATTATGACACCTTAGAGAACGGAGTCTCCTCTATCAGAATCAACATCGATTCCGCAAATAGAGATCGTGTGGAACTCAGCTCGCTCTGTTCCTTTATGAGATCCATAGCGCTGTTGACAACGGCGCTCATGGCGATGCCGTGTTCATTGACTTCAGGAAAGGATTTCATAACCACCCGCACTGGCGGTCAGTGGAAACATACCAGCTTGCCGAGAATACGACCACATTTGCAACTCGATACGAGACTTCCTCGCAGATAGAACTCAACACGTCCCTCTTAACGGAAAAAATAGGCAGATAGACCTATAAAGGTAATTTAAGGAGTACTCCAAGATAGTGTAATAGCGGCGTTACTGTTTGTAATACATATAAATGATTTCGTGGATAATGTCGGATGCTCCAGTACACTGTTTGTAATTGATGCGGTTTTTTGTAAGAAGATAGCGACGTCAGGACACTGTATGGAAGTGCAAGAAGACCACCAGAGGATTAATAAATGTAGCAGCGACTGACAGTTCACTCTGAACTCAAACAATACCCATAGGAAAAGAAAGCCACTACCGTACAACCACACTGTTGATGAAAATTGCTGGAAACAGTAAATACCGTAAAATGTCTACGACTAACACTCCGAAGCGTCTTCAAGTGGAATGACTACATAAAAAGAATATGAGAACAGCAGATGGCTGCCTGAGATTCGTAGGAAGATTGTTGTGGTAACGGAAATCACTCACGACTGAAGTGGCTTATAAGGATTTGGTTCGACTGATTCTTGAATATTGTTTGTCAATCTCGGACCCTTACCAAGTAGGTCTGGTAGAAGAGATAGAGAAGATACAATGGAGAGCGCTGGGTTTCGTCACGGTATCCTTTAGATGGCGCGAGAGCATTATGGAGACGTTCCACAAACTCCAGTAGCAGACGCTGCAGCAGAAGGGTTGCGCATCTCAGAGAGGTTTAATATTGAAATTCCAAGACAGTACGTTCCGGTAAGAGTCGGATGACATATCACTTCCTCCCACATACATCTCGCGAAATGACAATGAAGAGAAAATTCGAGAAATCAGAGCTAATACGATCTATTACAATCATTCTTCCCACGCGCTATTCGCGAACGGAACATGGAAGGGAGTATAAGACAGTGGTATCAGAGGTGCTTTCCACCACACACGATCAGTTGGGTTGAGAAGTACTAACGTAGATGCAGACCACTAAACAGACAACTTACATATATAGAAATTGTTCATACACTACTGGCCATTAAAGTTGCTCCACCACGAAGATGACGTGCTACAGACGCTAAATTTAACCTACAGGAAGAAGATGCTGTGATTAGCTTTTCAGATCATTCACACAAGGTTGGCGCCGGTAGCGACACCTACAACGTGCTGACATGAGGAAAGTTTCCCACCGATTTCTCATACAGAAACAGCAGTTGATCGGCGTTGCCTGGTGAAACGTGATGCCTCGTGTAAGGAGGAGAAATGCGTACCATCACGTTTCCGACTTTGATAAAGGTCGGATTGTAGCCTTTCGCGATTGCGGTTTATCGTATCGCGACATTGCTGCTCGCATTGGTCGAGATGCAATGACTGTTAGTAGAATATGGAATCGGTGGGTTCAGGATGGTAATACGGAACGCCGTGATGGATCCCAACGGCCTCGTATCACTAGCAGTCGAGATGACAGGAATCTTATACGCATGGCTGTAAAGGATCGTGCAGCCATGTCTCGATCCCTGAGTCAACAGAAGGGGACGTTTGCAAGACAACAACCATCTGCACGAACAGTTCGACGACGTTTGCAGCAGCATGGACTATCAGCTCGGAGACCATGGCTGCGGTTACCCTTGACGCTGCATCACAGACAGGAGCGCCTGCGATGGTTTACGCAACGAAGAACCTGGGTGCTCGAACGGCAAAACGTCAATTCTTCGGATGAATCCAGGCTGTGTTTACAGCATCATGATGGTCGCATCCGTGTTTGGCGACATCGCGGCGAACGCACATTGGAAGCGTGTATTCGTCATCGCCATAGTGGCGGATCACGCTGCGTGATGGTATGGGGTGCCATTGGTTACACGTCTCGGTCACCTCTTGTTCGCATTGACGGCACTTTGAACAGTGGACGTTACATTTCAGATGTGTTACGACCCGTGGCTCTACCATTCATTCGATCCCTGTGAAACCCTACATTTCAGCAAGATAATGCAGGACCGCATGTTGCAGGTCCTGTACGGGCCTTTCTAGATACAGAAAATGTTCGACTGCTGCCCTGGCCAGCATATTCTCCAGATTTGTCACCAATTGAAAACGTCTGGTCAATGGTGGCCGAGCAACTGGATCGTCACAATACGTCAGTCACTACTCTTGCTGAACTGTGGTATCGTGCTGAAGCTGCAAGTGCAGCTGTACTTGTACACATCATCCAAGCTCTATCTGACGCAACGCCCAGGCGTATTAAGGCCGTTATTACGGCCAGAGGTGGTTGTTCTGGGTACTGATTTCTCAGGATCTATGCACCCAAATTGCGTGAAAATGTAATCACATGTCAGTTCTAGTATAATATATTTGTCCAATGAATACCCGTTTATCATCTGCATTTCCTCTTGGTGTAGCAATTTTAATGGCCTGTGGTGTATTTAGTACAAAACTATGAAGGAAATAAATCTTATTGAAGTAGAAACAAACTACAGGAAATATTATTTGACAACAACTAAAAATTACGAATGACATGGCGTTTTGGTGTTACGCAGTTCACTTACAAAGGTAGAGTACCGGAAGGGCACTTACCAAACTAGATGAGTGGTAAAAATACCAAATATTAGAATAAGAGCTGCAAGCTTCCTCGTGGTTTTGTGTTCCTGTGTGTAAAAGGATCACAGATAGGCTCAACAGACTCAAATGGAAAACGCTACATGAAAAGTCGCTACACATCTCAGAAAGCCTTATCCTCAAAATACCTAGGGCGCATGTCAACATCAACATTCCTTTCTCCATCTTATACAAAGACCACAAACGGAACGTTACATGAATTCGGGCCATTAACAAGATTAACTATATTCTGTCATCAGAAAATTGAGATAAATTAATTGGTACACCGTGTATTAGCTATCACAAATTGCATGATGCCTTTCAAACAAAAACTGTAGGTCTCGATATCTTCCGGAAATCAGAATCAGCTAACTGATGACGATAGGAATAGTCTTGCAAGCAGTATCTTTCGGATTCATGGATGCCATTTGATGGACAGGCACATCGGCATCATCGACTTCCACAGAACTAGCAGCTGTTACCTAGGATAGTATGGTGACTGTTAGTGTATGGGAATGAAAAGAAGGAGTCGTGGTCAATGATCTTGCAGTCGAAACCAACAACTACAGCTTGAAATTCAAGGTTTTTCGCAGATGGAAAATTGCCGTGATAGCATGGTTAAGAAGGATAAAAATTATTGTTAAAAATCTGAATTCTTGTCTCAGTAAAATAGCATGTGGCCCGAGATTCATTCCCCCATAGATAGAAGACATTTGTAAGGAACAGCAACTTAAATGCTAAAGGTAGACAAAACTGTCTATTATAACATGAACTGCAACCACCATTTAAGTTTCTATAATATCTTCATTATCCTTTAGAGCACTACATATACAACCATCCACATACATATCCTAATTTTATGTGCATAATTTCTAAAATATAAATACACCACATAAATAATCCGAAATATTTTTGCATCGCTTTTGAGCGTTCTCTTACAGTTACTTGGGCAGAAACTAAGGGACAGAGAAAAACATAGTAAGAAAACTAGTAGGTGCATCCTGTGACGCGGAAGCTCTTCGTAACTTTGTAACACCGGAAATGCATATCCTCCTATTTCCATCTATTGTACTATAATTTTTTTTCCTTGCTTTGTTACCTCAAGATATGACATTTCTGTCTCTTTATATATTGTAATTGTTTTAGTGTTTATATATATATATATATATATATATATATATGCATTTATGTGTTTGTTTTGTGAATATTATTTGTATTTATACGCTGGGTCTGGCCTAGGGAAAACTATGCTATCGAACGGATACATCGATAGGTCGTGTGGAGAACCAGAGTGTTGAGGATCTTTGGTAGTGTTAACTCTGTCGCGTGGAGCGCGGGCAGAGAGAGGGAGTCTGGCTGGAGTAGCGAGTGGAGCAGGTGTGTTGTGTGACGCTCCCGCGAGTTGCCGCGCTTTCGGGGTTGGGCAGCATGTAATTGCGCTCGACGTGCTATGATAGTTTCTGACACGGTGTCGCGGACGGGAAGCATTAGCTGGCGCACATCAAGAGCCTGTTTCGTCTGGTGACCGTGTCGAGAAGAAGGCGCACCAACATCCAGCTTCTGCAACAGCGACGGCCGACAATGTGTGACTATCGCCACCTCCTCGATCGACGGTTTCAAACCTTCAATCAACCAACAAGGAAGACTGGAAGCACGTAAATTTTTAGAACTGTATGGCAGACCTCAGCTTTAAACTTTTAAAATTGTTGCATCACAAAATTACTGCTACTTAGCATGAACCTTTGTTGCTCATTGTCCCAATTGCATTGCCAAGCAGGGTCCCTTCCTTTTCCGAGATGAACCCGAGTGTCATTGAAATTCAATCGCCAGCATTAAAGTAATATTATAGCATGTCACTGCTTTAACTTCAAAGTTCAGTTAAAGTATTCATAGCTGGCTACAATATTTAGATTACACAAGCAAGAATTAAGAGTGCGAGTTTTGTTACCGTATTTTAGCTTACCTGTGACTGCAGCTCAGCTTGGTACGTACTAAATTTTACTATTGTTAATTGTTCAGAATCATTTAATTCAAGTTCAAAGTTAAATCTCTTATTTCTAAATTGCGTAGATTCAAGTAGCTTTTGAAATGATTGTTGAGATAGTCCAAGACTAACCGTATTTTACTGAATTTCGATGTGCTTCAGAAAGAAAGCTCACTAAATTAACTTTAGATTTTTCTGTTTTATTAATCCTTTTGCTAAATTAAGTCAGAGTGTAGCGAAATTTATTACTTCTGACAAACTTTCAGTTTTCACACTACACTTGTCAACCTTCAGTTGCCACGCTTCTACTGCTAATTATATGTGTAATAATCTTTCTTTTTCAGTTACTATAGCAATTGTCCTTAGGACTGGCAACCGTAATTTCCCCCAAATCTCAAATATCTAATTACCGCTAGTTAATTGTTAACGTAACGGCCACACATTTGCTTTATTTATTAACTTTACCCCATTTCAAAATTAATTTCCACCTGTTTCATTAGCATATTTCCTTTCATTTAGATGTAACCCTTTCCTCCCTCTTTACCGACAGTTTAACTTCGGTGACGATTGCTTTTCCCAAATTTCCATTAGGTACACGCGGTTTAATTTTTCACTGTCGTTAAGGTCGATAAGTGAGGGGGAGGTTACACGTGGCGACCTGGTGACAGGACCATCTTCGGATTTGAGGTTGTTCTGGACACGAATTTTGCGTTGTGCAAATCTCGTAACAAAGTACTGGTTACGAAATGGTCGATACGTCAGCGAGAGTATTAGTGTGAGCAATCCTAATTAGATTTGAGATTTGGCATTTATATTAAAAATTATTAAAATGAGTGAAGGCAACAAATGCCAAAATTTGGTAGACTTGGATACGGAACAATCGGTCGAACAGTGGGAAACTCGCACCTCGGAATCCATTGTTCAGGGGCAGGCGGCTAGCATGAATGACGCGACCGCCGAAAGGCAACAAAGAGCAGAAATGGAATTCCAAACTTTAGAAAATGTTTCGGAATCGGTAGTGAAAATCAAATCTGACTCCCTTGATGACGAATACGGGGGGACAATTAAAGAGGAAGCCGCTACGGAAGTAAAACCGGTAGTTTCCGGGAATTTAACTGATTTATTGAATGTTTTGATTAACGAAATCAAGAGTCAATCGGCCAAGCAAGAAGCTCAGGCTGCCAAGCAAGAAGCTCAGTCTGAACAAATTGAACGGATGCTAGACAGTCAGAACAAAGCTATTAACGTTGTTAACAACAATGTTGGAGTTATTAACACAAAAGTTGATAAAATCAAAGAGGATACTGTTGTGGTTAATACCGAAATCGGTAATCTTAAACAGGAAATGATAGGCGCTCAGGCGGAAATTGCGAGCATAAATACTCGTTTTTATTCCGAAATTAGCAGAATCGAGAAAAGTGTAGGAGAATCAGTTGCTCTGATCATCGAGAATAAGGTGACGGAACAAATTCAATTAGTGAAAAAAGAGGATCAAAAGAAGGTGGAAACTTTAAAGGCTTTAGTATCTGAAGTAGATACCAAAGTGACGAAGCAGGCTAATACCTGCGAAGAGAAAAAGAGGGAAGTGGAAACGCTTGCGACAACCACTTTCCAAGTAATTACGAGAGTTTCGGAATTAGAAAAGAAACTTGACGAAAAACAGAGCTATGTGCCAATCTGTGCACATAGTTCGGAATTGTTGACGAAAGAGGAGCGGTTCGACCCCTTGAAAAAAGGTAGTATACACGCGACGGATTTTATTAAAAATTGTGAAAGAGTTTTACCCAGATCATGGAGTGATGAGAGAAAAATTAATGCGGTTATTGATGTGCTGGCTGGTGATGCCAAGCGTTGGGGCTTAAACCTCAACATTACGAACCTGACTTTTGACGAATTTAAAAATTTGTTTCTGGCTGAATACTGGTCAGAGCAAAAACAGGAAAGTGTCTGGCGCGAATTTGTCGTATCGAGGCCTTTCGATGCGAATTCGCGCGGTTCGATGAAGGAGTTTTGTGTGTGCTGGATCCGCAAGTTGGAATATTTGCGTGATCGCCGCACGGAATCCGAAATAGTCTGGGAACTCTACAAGAAGCTTCTAGATGATACAAAACGATACATAGGAAGCAATTACAGAACAATCAATGATTTCCTGGTAAGAGTTGAGGACGAGGACTATTGGCGCAATAATCGCGACAGTGGTAGAGGCCGTGGTAACAACAACAGGTACCACAACAACGATAACTATGGGAATAATGCATACCGCAATCTTGGCAGCAATAACAATAGTGGTTCGGGCCGTAATAACAATCGGTACAATGCAAATAATAACAGGAATGGCGGAAACCAGTATCATACTAACGTGATACGGGCTACACAGAATAGTAATAACACCAGAGGGTGTGATCAGCCGCCTCAGCAGCATCCGGGGAGCGTATCTGCTGGGACGAGACAGGGAAACCATTAGCCGCGCCGGTGAGGGGCCGACCGGTCGTGGAGAAATTTTGGAGGCCCAATAACAGGAGAAAACCCAGGTGTCGTCGTTATGAAAATTCCGTATGGAATAATCAACGACGGGAGAGTGTGCCAGTGTTAAGAGAAAGGAGTGCGCCCACGAGTAGTAGATCAGCTGTAGACACGGCAGTAGAAAATACATTCACTGTCAGTGAGAACAATTTAAGTAGTGATCCGGAAATCGATTATAAAGTGGCAGCTGTAATACCCACAGCGGAACTGGAGATTTAGTTTAAGAATGATTCGCAAGTGTTGAGAGAAGATCAGATGTCGGATAAAACGTCCGTCATCGAGCGAGGGGATGCAGAGAGGGATGTCTGGCTAAGGCACTTCGGTCGCTTATACGACGAACTAAGAGATTATAGGGGCCTGTACGGGAGAAGTGTTTATGGGGAGCGCGGGCAGGATTTGCCGCGTATCGTCCCGCAGGAAGATACTGTTTGTGAAGTGATAGAAAGTTCTGGCCCTAACCGGCAGACTTTACCAGAAATAGTTGATGTTAATGGGGAGCACGAGCAAGATTCCTCGTGTTTCGTCCCGCAAGAGTTGGATGTTGAAGTAGTAACGGAAAGTTCTCGCCCTGACCGGCAGGCTTTACCGAAAGTTATAGTGGTAGAAGTGGCCGACCCATCCGACGCAAAACGACAGTTTAAGCATTGCGAAAGTATTAAGGGGAAAGATTACGAGAATTTTAGTGATAGCCGGACACGATTGGTAGAAAAGCACGTAGATTACAACGAGTATGAGGTTAGAGCTGACGTTATACGGTCAGACGGTAGCAGTGTAGGTTGCGCAGATCTATAGGAAGTAATTGCAGATACTACTGGGCACATTTCTCCAGGTAGATTGGCAGATGAGATCAACCTGACTAAAGTGGAATCAACGAAGGTGACAATTAGTGAATTGATAGCAAAGCAACACTCACTAGTTGACGAGTTAGAGGAAAATGTTTCGGTATTGGAGGCGAAGCTACAGACTAACCCTCAGGACAAACGTGTTGAAATTAAAACTGTATTTGAACAGAGGCTGAAAAAGCCGCCAGATAAGCCGGATTTAGGATCAAAACCGGATGGTTTTTTCTGGAATGACCTGGATATAGACGAGGATTTACTGTGGGAAAATAAAGAAACTGTCGAGGACAAGTGTAGACAGATAGTAGTGTCTGTTAATATGCACGACCTACAACTAAACGTGTTGATTGACACCGGTGCAGAATTGAGTGCTGTATCTGGGAAAATATTTGAGTTACTGAAAGACAGACCCGGCATCGTAGTTATGCCAGTAACAGGAGTGAAAATTAGCGGTGCTACTGGGGAGGCCAGTAAACTGGTCACAAAACAGATTTTTGTCAACTTCGAGATATGTGGGGCACGATTTGAACAAGAGTTTGTCGTCGTGCCAGACTTAACTACGGAAGTAATTATCGGGTTAGATTGGCTATTAATGTACCGTACAGTGATTAGTTGCGAAAGCAAAACTTTGACATGTACGTCTCAAGATAAAACAATGGTAGTTAGCTTTGACGAGGCAGGAGACGGTGTGCATAGGCAATACCAGCCTATACACATTGTTAACTGGCCGGATGGCATTGATGTAGGTATGAATTTGAACTGCCGTAACGTGAGGAATTTCGGCATTGACAAAAGTGTAGAAAGTTTAGTGGAAGAGATAATAAAATTCCCTCCACGGATTAACATTAGTATTGGTGTGAAAAAAGATCGTTTGCGAGAAGTAATGAAGCTAAAAGCCGATGCTCGCATACGTCGTCATGACGCTAAAGCGCATTTTGCTAAGTTTGCAATCGGAGACTTTGTACTTGTAAAAGCTCATGAGAAATCGAGCGAGATAGACCATGAAATCTCTAAATTTAAGTTTGTTTATAATGGACCATATAAAGTCATTGGTATACCTCACACAAATTCTTATTGCTTAGAGTATCCAAGCTCTGGAAAACTATTAGGTATACGGAACATTGTAGACTTGAAATTGTACCAACCTAGGATCGATTAATACCACACAATGGGTAATTTGTACCGTATGTAAAATAGAATGTAAGATTTAACGATTTGCCAAATTGCCATGCTTTTGACTGACCAAGGTCATTAAAGAAGTTGTAATTAATAAGTAATTAGTGTTGATTAATCAATTTAATTTTAATCAATTTAATCATGATCTAATCAACTGAAAAATCCAAGCTGCTAGTTTAAGTTTTCAGCTGAGTCACAGTAGATTAAGGAATGTAAATATGATTTTGTAAATAGCTGTAAGATTTCATAAATATGTGATTTACTAGTCATTGCCGATGTACTTAGACGCTGTTTTAAGTTTCAGGCTAGTACATACGTGTGATGATGGACAGTGTTGAGTTATCCACTGTGATAGTGTTTATGGACTCCTTGAGATTACTCGGGAGTGAGTTTTTCCGAAAAAATTCAGTCAAACCGACGTTCTGGAAATGCCGGTACAAGGGCGAGTGAGATCAAGCGTGCCGCACAGGCGGGCGCAACAATACCGGCGAGGCGCAGCCGCTGTCGGCTCTTGTGCCTCTGTCGGCTCTTGTGCCGCTGTCGGCATTCTTTGTACTTGCGAGTACCAAAGGTGGAGTAATTTTTCTTCCCAGACAGCTGATGTGAAAGAATTCTGTTGTCAATAATTATGGTTTTTATCGACCTGCTGAATATTATTTTCTTGTTTAGCTCTTGTGGACTCTCATGGCGAGAGTATCAATTATGAAAAGGTTATATAAAATGTGTATTCTATGTAATTAATTATTAATTTGCGTATTTTCATATACCTGTTTTTTTAAGACCATGTACTCTGATTAATTTTGTAAATAGTATTCCATTTCTTGATACTGCTAGGAATTTAGATTTTTAGAATAGCTAAACCATTTTCTATGTTTTCTATGAATTTTAATATGTTGTCAACCTGTTTTATTTTGTGCAAGATGACAGAGTGGAATAAGATTAGGAGTGTCTCCACACAATTATTATCGTCAAAAAATTTGTTTACGATTAATTAGACGAATGCTAAATTTTGTTGATGTTTTGAGCATATGCATTTCCGCTGTTTCTTTTTTGGGACATTTTCTGAGTCTGTTTAGGTTACACGAACATCCTCAGACAATGTGGGGCACGTGTAACGCCGGAAATGCATATCCTCCTATTTCCATCTATTGTACTATAATTTTTTTCCTTGCTTTGTTACCTCAAGATATGACATTTCTGTCTCTTTATGTATTGTAATTGTTTTACTGTTTGTATATATATATTTATGCATTTATGTTAGTTTGTTTTGTGAATATTATTTGTATTTATACGCTGGGTCTGGCCTAGGGAAAACTATGCTATCGAACGGATACATCGATAGGTCGTGTGAAGAACCAAAGTGTTGAGGATCTTTGGTAGTGTTAACTCTGTCGCGTGGAGCGCGGGCAGAGAGAGGGAGTCTGGCTGGAATAGCGAGTGGAGCAGGTGTGTTGTGTGACGCTCCCGCGAGTTGCCGCGCTTTCGGGGTTGGGCAGCATGTAATTGGGCTCGACGTGCTATGATAGTTTCTGACACAGTGTCGCGGACGGGAAGCATTAGCTGGCGCACATCAAGAGCCCGTTTCGTCTGGTGACCGTGTCGAGAAGAAGGCGCGCCAACATCCAGCTTCTGCAACAGCGACGGCCGACAATGTGTGACTGTCGCCACCTCCGCGATCGACGGTTTCAAACCTTCAATCAACCAACAAGGAAGACTGGAAGCACGTAAATTTTTAGAACTGTATGGCAGACCTCAGCTTTAAACTTTTAAAATTGTTGCATCACAAAATTACAGCAACTTAGCATGAACCTTTGTTGCTCATTGTCCCAATTGCATTGCCAAGCAGGGTCCCTTCCTTTTCCGAGATGAACCCGAGTGTCGTTGAAATTCAATCGCCAAGCATTAAAGTAATATTATAGCATGTCACTGCTTTAACTTCAAAGTTCAGTTAAAGCATTCATAGCTGGCTTCAATATTTAGATTACACAAGCACGAATTAAGAGTGCGAGTTTTGTTACCGTATTTTAGTTTAGCTGTGACTGCAGCTCAGCTTGGTACGTACTAAATTTTACTATTGTTAATTGTTCAGAATCATTTAATTCAAGTTCAAAGTTAAATCTCTTATTTCTAAATTGCGTAGATTCAAGTAGCTTTTGAAATGATTGTTGAGGTAGTCCAAGACTAACCGTATTTTACTGAATTTCGATGTGCTTCAGAAAGAAAGCTCACTATTAACTTCAGTCACTAAATTAACTTTCGATTTTCCTGTTTTATTAATTCTTTTGCTAAATTAAGTCAGAGTGTAGCGAAATTTATTACTTCTGACAAACTTTCAGTTTTCACACTACACTTGTCAACCTTCAGTTGCCACGCTTCTACTGCTAATTATATGTGTAATAATCTTTCTTTTTCAGTTACTATAGTAAATGTCCTTCAGACTGACGGCCGTAATTTCACCCAAATCTAAAATATCTAATTACCGCTAGTTAATTGTTAACGTAACGGCCGCACATTTGCTTTATTTATTAACTTTACCCCTTTTCAAAATTAATTTCCACCTGTTTCATTAGCATTCTTCCTTTCATTTAGATGTAACCCTTTCCTCCCTCTTTACCGACAGTTTAACTTCGGTGACGATTGCTTTTCCTAAATTTCCATTAGGTACACGCGGTTTAATTTTTCACTTTCATTAAGGTCGATAAGTGAGGCGGAGGTTACAACTTAATCAGCTGCAAATTATCGTACATAATTATGACGCAAAGTAGGCACACAAACAAAATATATGTCCATGAAAATGGGTTATGTGCATTATAACTGGAGTGCTCAAGCCCACTCTGACACCTTGACTATTTGAGCTTGCGGAGATGACTTCATCAAATCTGAGACAACTACAGACCACAATTACAGAAAGTAAGTATCTTAATCCCGCCATACTGCCGCAGTGCTTCCAATCTAAACAGTAGCGGATGGCGCTTCACGCCTCGCCTGGAGTTCCACAGGCGTACGAGGGAAGACGATGACCAGTTACGGTGTCATCTCTTTATCCCGGAGGAAGGGCGGAAAGCGAGGTGGAAGCCTAACAATGGTTTTCATAGTAGCGTCTACGAATATACCAGTTTATCAAGCTAGGTTCCGAAGTTTAGTAGTAGGCATTGGTATAGAAATGTGAATGAAGTATCAAAGCTAATATTTCTAAAACTAATTGTATTTTGTATTGTTTTTAATTAAATTCTTAATTCAAAATTCTTCTTTACAAAATTTATAAACTATAATTTGGTTTGCATTTTGCGTCTGAACATGGAACTTGTATATCTCAGTTTCACATACAACAAATAAGTAAATAAAACAATAAAATCTAAAACTTCTTGATAGGTTTCCTTCATTGACTAAGTGCACTGAAGACAGTCTTTCCCTTACCTACATGGTGGGATAAAGAACAGGAATAAATGCTAATGGTTAGACCATATGTGCTATCACAGTTTCATTTAGTTAACGACTTAGTAAAATTAAATGAAAGTTGGGAAAGCAGTAAATTTCACTCACAAAAAGTTGTCATTTATTTTATTCTCTACTTACGTACAGGGTAAATTAAAGAACAGAAAAGCTTCTATATGGGACAATGAATTCAATTGCGAAGGTTAATTACCTTTTGCCGAATACAGTATCAAAATGTGGGTTCTGAATTTCATAGGAATAATTATTTGACTCACTCATCAGGACCATGAGCCCCAGTTGTAGGCTGCCGTATAAACCCGTTGACAGCCTAACACAGTATGAAATAGAGATGACGATAAAGTCACGAGATCTGGAAGCGCACTCTAGCGACTTTAAAAGCCCTACAACGTGTTGTGGGTGTAGTGAAGACAGATTGATAACTAGTGGTCGCTATGCAGACTGGGCTTGACAGGGCTACTAGTGCATGCGGTCAACACAGACAACGTCGTCTCCTGTTAAATGCAAATTAATGTCGATAAAACCACTGAACTTTGTAAAACGAAAATTAGTAGTAGTTATGTGTAAACCAAAGGATTTCTACAACAGTTTTCAGTGCCGATGAAATGCAATTGTGGTAGTCTGCACATCGGGTGGTGTTAAAATGTTAGATTTACGACCTAACTGAACACAAGCCCCTCATGGATCCGATTGGTATCACTGGTTAATGAGGGGCTAAAATTAATCTCCAGTGTAAGCGCAGTGTTTAGTTAAGGTGTTTAAACTGATTTACAATACCATCTGATTGCGTAAGTGTGATTAAAGTTTGTCATTGGGAGCGGTATGTGAAATTTGCGAATCTTTACGCATGATTATTAAATCCAAGAAGTTTCAATGCGTCATGTAAATCTTCAGCCTGTTAACTTCAAAATCAGCAAGAGCACTGAAATACTTTCACTTCATGAAAAGTTCACTTACAAATAACAGAAGAATATCTGACGTAAGTAAATCCTTCATATGCTCAGAAAATACCCCACGCAGCGCGCCGTACTTCCCTAACTATTCTGTGGTTAATTCAAACAGCTGACAGTGTTTTTATTAAGATACTTGGCCTGGCGTGTAATAAAGAACGTATCTGTCTACTCTGACTACAATACACAGAACAAACGTACAAAATCAGATTTCTCTATGGTTTTCAGTCTATAGTCAATGCATTTGGAGGTTCTTTCATCACCGCTATTATCATGGAAGTAAAAATACGGGGAGCTCTCATGACACATCAGACACACTGCATTAGGTCCTTTGTTGGAAGTGTTTGGTGATATGTATATAAAAAAGATTTCCCAGGAGAAAGCTAACGAATAAAATGAGAGCTGCCTGTGGTTGAAATATTAGGAAATGTAAGATTCTTCTGATAATCTACTCAAATTGCTTTCTTAATCACAAACTTTCTGGGCTACAAACGTTCGGAAAGTTTAATCTGGGGAAAACTTGTCTGCTTTCTTGCCACATAGTTCATATCAAATCGTTAGATGTTACTAGTAATTCTACGTTTGTATCTAAGCTGCATCTTTCTCTTTGTTTACGTGCAAATAAAATTAAGAACAGTCACACACTGAACATTTGTCAGTTCTGGGTACCCAAAACTTATGTAGCATTTAGTCACAAAAATCAGTCTATATTGTTCATACGACTCAGCGTTTTGCGGATTGTTCTCTGAGTATAACATGTCTAGCTTTCGAATATTAAGTTATTCTGGCAAATATAACTGTTGTTATTACGAATGCTACAACGCGATCTGCGGATTCTCAGTGACTTTGAGTGCCAATGCACTTTATATAAGGTTTTTCCTTCATGTTTGTTTGGTATAGTATTATGTTTTCCTCTGGTCTCCACGTATGCTGTAGAAGCCAATGCCTTTTTATGATTGCTAAGACTGTGTTGGCGATGCTGGCTGACACGCATGAAAAATGGTATTTGTCCACCTCAACTAGTCCGCGCCTTATAGACACAGCAAAATCATAACATACAGTTTCATTGGGCAATTTCTTTGGTCTTCTTCGCATCACAGTATTTATACTGTAAGTTCAGTGACGTGAATTTTGTGTATCGTGGGAAGTCATTCCATGGAATTCCTTGATTAATCTATGCCTTCTATAAACAGAACATTTTGAAAACATCTCAATCGCAAGCACTTATGATTGTCACCTGTAGCGTGCCTCATGGCACAAACTTTTTGAAGACTGGCAAATACACCCCAATACTTTTCTTCCCCTGGTGTTCTGGACAGCGATGGAATGTTCATCATTTTCTGACATTTCGCCTGGGAGACAACTTTATACACAATCTCGGTAACAGTAGCACATGGGTGTTACCGCTCAATTTACGGACAAAAAGCCCTTTTCCAGCGTATTTTGAATGCACAGTTTGGTACAATTTTATATCGGTGTGTGCTTTTTTGCTAAACAGTGTAACAGTTGAATTTCGTTTAAAATATTTGAATAACTCACAAGTGTTGTTGGGAAGCCAGTAACGTGCATCTACAGCTTTGTAAGACGAAACATAAATCGGAGAGGAAAAATCTGTAAGTATTAAATGAATCTTATTCGTTCTTCCTCAGCACAGAGTGGACGTTGAGCCTTTTTCTCAAGAACAGTTTGTCCATAACTGAATTTTCAGTGTCAGCAAGTTGCAGAAAGAGAACCGTTTTTCAAAATAATGTCAAATTTGAACAGCATATTGGTGATACAGGGGGGAACTTCACGGAAGAAAAAAAATAAGATAACGAAAATTTTACCAGTAGATAACGCTGTAAGCGTTTTGACGTAAACGGGGTTGGCGATAAAGGCCATACGCAATACGGCGGCTATGGTTTGACTTGCACATTACACCATCCGCACTGTTCACTGCACATGACTGCACAAGTTCGGCATTCAGCAGTGTTGTGGTACTGCTAGTTACGTAAGCTTAGTTACGTAAGCCCATCCATGCGTAGGTTGTATCATATCAGACGGGAAAAATCGGTTTTTAATCGTTCTGAGACAGAAACCACGTTAAACGCGAAATGGCATCGGGTTTTAATTGCCCTCGGGCCAAAAACCGCATAAAAAGCAAAATGACATCGGTTTATAATTGTTTTCCGACTGGCGCAAGACAGGTTCAATATATTGTCCACCGTTTTCTTCCACAAGTTGAAATCGAGAACCAGAATGTTCCACAACAGATAGGAGTGTCTCACGGTTGACGTTCAGAACGCTTTGCGCAAAGCGTGCCAACAATTCAGCTCCTTTCGTAACTGGAGCACTGAGCACAACATCGTTCACATAATTCCACAGGCAGAAGTCCCAAGCATTAAGATCAAGTTGTAAGTAAAGTTCCAGTATCATAGCTATTCCGGAAGATTTCATTTTCAGGTACCAGACTCGATTTTTTTAAAGTGAAGAATTTCGTGATTTATTGATGTTCAACTGAAATTGCAGTCACAATTTTCGTTATTATGAATTACACAAGCACGATATAATTAATTTTTATACTTATAAATAATGTATGTAACAGGGAGACTTACGTCTACGTTGTCATGACATATATATAACATCCGGTGTCACTGTATCTGGTGGCTGTTCTCCTTATATTCATGTGAAATACTAAAATATCGATTTCACGTCGATTTTGTGCTGTATCACACTGCAGTGTGGCATAATATATGGACGTAATATTGTAATTATTTCGTGTAATTTTTAACGGTTCTCACCACAGATGTTTTTCATTTGCATAGTAACCGCAGACATACATGTCTGTGATATTAACAGACAACGGTCAGAGGAGATATCTTTAGATATCTCAAGTATGTGTATCCTATCTTTGGTTCTCAACCTATGTCAACGTTGATCTGATGTGTGACTGTTCTTGCTACATTTCATGTGAAATTGAAGAAATTTCTGTGTCACGTTGATTTTATCCTCTTAGATTTCATACAGCAGGGAGTGACATTTAAGTGTAAAATCGTAAAATATTTAGCGGAATTAATGACAGTTGACACCACAGGTGCTTTACATTTACGTAAGAGCAGACTTTGGCCAGAGATGACGGTGTCTTTAGGCATCTCTGTCATGTCTACCTATTCTTTCGCTCTCAGTCTTTATCGATTAAGTCAATGAAGTTATCTAAATAATTTTTGTATATGAAATCGGTGTGTTAGTTAAGAATTTCCTTCGGATAAATTTTGTGTGAATATGTATCTCAAGTTCTTCTCAAATAGCCATTTCTAATCCTTTTGATGTTTTATGTAAAATTGGTGGAGAGGTTTTGATGTTTTGTGCTGGGTGGTTTACGTGTTTTAGATGTGGATAGGAATTTGAATGGTTGTTTTCACTGACTGTTACTTGTTCACGCAATCATGTGACGAAATTACGTCCTGTTTGTTATTGCAGTTATAGCATGTGATTTTGTAAATTCCTGGTTCTGAGTAGTGAAATTTCTGGTGGTTGCGAAGAGCAGTTTCGTTCTTAAGTTGTTGTCAGCGCAGAAAGCGAATTTAATTATGGTTTTTTGGAAAAATACGTTAATTTTGTTGGAAATGTTACCAAAATTTACTGTGGAATGAATTTAAATTTAGTGTGTCTCCTGTTTTCTCTAACTAGGTGGATGTCTTTTGTCTTATTTTAGTTTAATTTGTTGGTTATGCAGGGTGACTCACTAACTATTGCCATGCAGATTAGCTCCTGAAGTACGATATTAGCCGAAACGTTTGTGAGACAAAAGTTTCTTGGGACAACGGGGGCCATAACATGACATTGGTTTTTTGTTGCTAGGTGGGTTTTGTTTTTCTAAATAGGACGCTATAGTTTGGTACTTATTTTCTGATAGCAGATGTTGAGACGAATCCAACGATATGTAACAGTAAGGTATTTCAAAATCAACGAAGGTTACAAAGGTGGCATGAACGTCCATTTACAGAAGGTGTTTGAAGCGATAACCATTGGTATCAATGCAGTTCTGCAATCTTCGTGGTACTGTAACGCCGGAAATGCATATCCTCCTATTTCCATCTATTGTACTATAATTTCTTTTCCTTATTTTTGTTACCTGAATATATGACGTTTCTGTGTCTTCACATATTGTAATTGTTTTACTATTTGTATATATATATTTATGCATTTATGTCGATGTATAATTGGTTTGTTTCGTAAATATTATTTGTATTTTTACGCTGTGTCTTGCCTAGGGAAAACTGCTATCGAACGATTACATCGATAGGTCGTGTGAAGAATCAAAGTGTGTAGGATCTTTGGTAGTGTTAACTCTGTCGCGTGGAGCGCGGGCAGAGTGAGTCTGGCTGGGGTAGCGAGTGGAGCAGGTGTGTTGTGTGACGCTCCCGTGAGTTGCCGCGCTTTCGGGGTTTGGCAGCATGTAATTGCGCTCGACTTGCGATGATAGTTTCTGACATGGTGTCGCGGACGGGAAGCATTAGCTGGCGCACGTCAAGAGCCCGTTTCGCCTAGTGACCGTGTCGAGAAGAAGACGCGCCAACATCCAGCTCCTGCAACAGCGACAGCCGACAATGAGTGACTGTCGCCACCTCCTCGATCGACGGCTTCAAACCTTCAATCAACCAACAAGGAAGACTGCAAGCACGTAAAGTTTTAGAACTGTATGGCAGACCTCAGCTTTTAAAACTGTTCAAATCATAAAATTACAGCAACTTAGCATGAACCTTTGTTGCTCATTGTCCCAATTGCATTGCCAAGCAGGGTCCCTACCTTTTCCGAAATGAACCCGAGTGTCGTTGAAATTCAAATATAATTCGATTTCACTGCTTTAATTTCAAAGTTCAGTTAAGGCATTCATAGCTGGCTACAATATTTAGATTACACAAGCACGAATTAAGAGTGCGAGTTTTGTTAGCGTATTTTAGCTTACCTGTGACTGCAGCTCAGCTTGGTACGTACTAAATTTTACTATTGTTAATTGTTCAGAATCATTTAATTCAAGTTCAAAGTTAAATCCCTTATTTCCAAATTGCGTAGATTCAAGTAGCTTTTGAAATGATTGTTGAGGTAGTCCAAGACTAACTGTATTTTACTGAATTTCGATGTGCTTCAGAAAGAAAGCTCACTATTAACTTTAGTCGCTAAATTAACTTTCGATTTTCCTGTTTTATTAATTCTTTTGCTAAATTAAGTCAGAGTGTAGCGAAATTCATTACTTTTGACAAACTTTCAGTCTTCACACTACACGTGTCAACCTTCAGTTGCCACGCTTCTAGTGCTAATTATATGTGTAATAACCTTTCTTTTTCAGTTACTATAGTAATTGCCCTTAGGACTGGCGACTGTAATTTCCCCCAAATCTCAAATATGTAATTACCGCTAGTTAATTGTTAACGTAAAGGCCGCACATTTACTTTCTTTATTAACTTGACCCCTTTTCAAAATTAATTTCCACCAGTTTCATTAGCATTTTTCCTTTCATTTAGATGTAACCCTTTCCTCCCTCTTTACCGACAGTTTAACTTCAGTGACGATTGCTTTTCCCAAATTTCCATTAGGTACACGCGGTTTAATTTTCCACTGTCATTAAGGTCGATAAGTGAGGGGGAGGTTACACGTGGCGACCTGGTGACAGGACAATCTTCAGATTTGAGGTTGTTCTGGACACGAATTTTGTATGGTGCAAATCTCGTAACAAAGTATAGGTTACGAAGAGGTCGTTACGTCAGCGAGATTAAGTAGTGGGAGGAATCCTAATTAGATTTGAGATTTGTCATTTATATTGAAAATTATTAAAATGAGTGAAGGCAACAAATGCCAAAATTTGGTAGACTTGGATACGGAACAATCGGTCGAACAGTGGGAAACGCGCACCGCGGTAACCATTGTTCAGGGGCAGGCGGCTAGCATGAAAGACGCGACCGCCGAAACGCAACAAAGAGCAGAAATGGAATTCCACACTTTAGGAAATGTTTCGGAATCGGAAGTGATAATCAAATGTGAATCCCTTGGTGACGAATACGGGGGGGACAATTAAAGAGGAAGCCGCTACGGAAGTAAAACCGGTAGTTTCCGGGAATTTAACTGATTTATTGAATGTTTTGATTAACGAAATCAAGAGTCAATCGGCCAAGCAAGAAGCTCAGTCTGAGAAAATTGAACGAAAGCTAGACAGTCAGAACAAAGCTATTAATGTTGTTAACAACAATGTTGGAGTTGTTAACACAAAAGTTGATAAAATCAAAGAAGATATTGTTGTGATTAATACCGAAATCGGTAATCTTAAACAGGAAATGATAGGCGTTCAGGCGGAAATTGCGAGCATAAATACTCGTTTTTATTCCGAAATTAGCAGAATCGAGAAAAGTGTAGGAGAATCAGTTGCTCTGATCATCGAGAATAAGGTGACGGAACAAATTCAATTAGTGAAAAAAGAGGATCAAAAGAAGGTGGAAACTTTAAAGGCTTTAGTATCCTAAGTAGATACCAAAGTGACGAAGTAGGCTAATACCTGCGAAGAGAAAAAAAGGGAAGTAGAAACGCTTGCGACAACCACTTGCCAAGTAATTACAAGAGTGTCGGAATTAGAAAAGAAACTGGACGAAAATCAGAGCTATGTGCCAATCTGTGCACATAGTTCGGAATTGTTGACGAAAGAGGAGCGGTTCGACCCCTTGAAAAAAAGGCGGTATACACGAGACGGATTTCATTAAGAATTGTGAAAGAGTTTTACCCAGATCATGGACTAATGAGAGAAAAATTAATGCGATTATTGATGTGTTGGCTGGTGATGCCAAGCGTTGGGGCTTAAACCTCAACATTACGAACCTGACTTTTGACGAATTTAAAAATTTGTTTCTGGCTGAATACTGGTCAGAGAAAAAACAGCAAAGTGTCTGGCGCGAATTTGTCGTATCGAGGCCTTTCGATGCGAATTCGCGCGGTTCGATGAAGGAGTTTTGTCAGGGCTGGATCCGCAAGTTGGAATATTTGCGTGATCACCGCACGGAATCCGAAATAGTCTGGGAACTCTACAGGAAGCTTCCAGATGCCGCAAAACGCTACGTAGGAAGCAATCACAGGACAATCAATGAATTCCTGGAAAGAGTTGACGACGAGGACAATTGGCGCAATAATCGCGACAGTGGTAGAGGCCGTGGTAACAACAATGGGTACCACAGCAACCACAAAAATGATAACTATGGGAATAATGCATACCGCAATCTTGGCAGCAATAACAATAGTGGTTCGGGCCGTAATAACAATCGGTACAATGCAAATAATAACAGGAATGACGGAACCCAGTATCATTCTAACGTGATACGGGCTTCACAGAATAGTAATAACGCCAGAGGGTGTGATCAGCCGCCTCAGCAGCATCCGGGGAGCGTATCTGCTGGGACGAGACAGGGAAAGCATTAGCCGCGCCGGTGAGGGGCCGACCGGGCGTGGAGAAATTTTGGCGGCCCAATAACAGGAGAAAACCCAGGTGTCGTCGTTATGAAAATTCCGTATGGAATAATCAACGGCGGGAGAGTGTGCCAGTGTTAGGAGAAAGGAGTGCGCCCACAAGTAGTAGATCAGCTGTATACACGGCAGTAGGAAGTACATTCACTGTCAGTGAGAACAATTTAAGTAGTGTTCCGGAAATCGATTATAAAGTGGCAGCTGTAATACACACAGCGGAACTGGAGATTTAGTTTAAGAATGATTCGCAAGTGTTGAGAGAAGATCAGATGTCGGATAAAACGTCCGTCATCGAGCGAGGGGATGCAGAGAGGGATGAAGTCTGGTTAAGGCAGTTCGGTCGCTTATACGACGAACTAAGAGATTATAGGGGTCTGTATGGGAGAAGTGTTTATGGGGAGCGCGTGCAGGATTTGCCGCGTCTCGTCCCGCAGGAAGATAGTGTTTGTGAAGTGATAGAAAGTTCTGGCCCTAACCGGCAGACTTTACCAGAAATAGTTCACGTTAATGGGGAGCACGAGCAAGATTCGTCGTGTTTCGTCCCGCAAGAGTTGGACGTTGAAGTAGTAACGGAAAGTTCTGGCCCTAACCGGCAGACTTTACCGAAAGTTATAGTGGTAGAAGTAGCCGACCCATACGACGCAAACCTCCAGTTTAAACATTGCGAGAGCATTAAGGAGAAAGATTACGAAAATTTTAGTGATAGCCAGGCACGACTGGTAGAAAAGCACATAGATTACAGCGTGTATGAGGTTAGAGCTGACATTATACGGTCAGACGATAGCAGTGTGGGTTGCGCAGATCTAGCAGAAGTAATTGCAGAAACTACTGGGTACATTCCTCCAGGTAGATTGGCGGATGAGATCAATCTGGCCAAAGAAGAATCAACGAAGGTGACAATTAGTGAAATGATAGCAGGGCAACACTCACTAGGTGACGAGTTACAGGAAAATGTTTCGGTATTGGAGGCGAAGCTACAGACTAAGCCTCAGGACAAACGTGTTGAAATTAACACTGTATGTGAACAGAGGCTGAAAAAGCCGCCAGATAAGACGGATTTAGGATCAAAGCCGGATGGTTTTTTCTGGAATGACCTGGATATAGACGAGGATTTACTGTGGGAAAATAAAGAAACAGTTGAGGACAAGTGTAGACAGATAGTAGTGTCTGTTAATATGCATGACCTACAACTAAACGTGTTGATTGACACCGGTGCAGAATTGAGTGTTGTATCTGGGAAAATATTTGAGTTACTGAAAGACAGACCCGGCATCGTAGTTATGCCAGTAACAGGAGTGAAAATTAGCGGTGCTACTGGGAAGGCCAGTAAACCGGTCACAAAACAGATTTTTGTCAACTTCGAGATATGTGGGGCACGATTTGAACAAGAGTTTGTCGTCATGCCAGACCTGACTACGGAAGTAATTATCGGGTTAGATTGGCTAGTAAAGTACCGCGCAGTGATTAATTGCGAAAGCAAAACTTTGACATGTACGTCACAAGATAAAACAATAGTAGTTAGTTTTGACGAGGCAGGAGACTGTGTGCATAGGCAATACCAGCCTATACACATTGTTAACTGGCCGCATGCTATTGACGTAGGTATGAATTTGAACTACTGTAATGTGAGGAATCTCGGCATTGACAATAGTGTAGAAAGTGAATTGGAAAGTATTGTAGACGGTGTGTCAAACGTAACACACGAACAAAGACGAGGCCTCTATGAAGTAATAATGAGGAATAAGAGTGTGTTTTCAGACAAACCGGGACTTGTGGAAGAGATAATCCAATTCGCTCCACGGATTGACATTAGTATTGGTGTGAAAAAAGATCGTTTGCGAGAAGTAATGAAGCTAAAAGCCGATGCTCGCATACGTCGTCATGACGCTAAAGCGCGTTTTGCTAAGTTTGCAATCGGAGACTTAGTACTTGTAAAAGCTCATGAGAAATCGAGCGAGATAGACCATGAGATCTCTAAATTTAAGTTTGTTTATAATGGACCATATAAAGTCATTGGTATACCTTACACAAATGCTTATTGCTTAGAGTATCCAAGCTCTGGAAGTATATTAGGTATACGGAACATTGTAGACCTGAAATTGTACCAACCAAGGATTGATTAATACCACAGAAAGGGTAATTTGTGCAGTATGTAAATATAGAGTGTAAGATTTAAGGATGTGCCATGTTGCGATGCTTTTGCCTGACCTAGAGGTCATTAAAGAAGTTGTAATTAATAAGTAATTAATTTTGATTAATCAATTTAATTTTAATCAATTCAATCATGATCTAATCAACTGAAAAATCCAAGGTGCTAGTTTAAGTTTCCAGCTGAGTCACAGTAGAATAAGGAATGTAAATATGGTTTTGTAAATAGCTGTAAGATTCCATAAATATGTGATTTACTAGTCATTGCCGATGTACTTAGACGCTGTTTTAAGTTTCAGTCGGGAGTGAGTTTTACCGAAAGAATTCAGTGAAACGGACGTTCTGGAAATGCCGTTACAAGGGCGAGAGAGATCAAGCATGCCGCACAGGCGGGCGCAACAATACTGGCGGGGCGGAACCGCTGTCAGCTCTTGTGCCGCTGTCGGCTCTTGTGCCGCTGTCGGCATTCTTTGTACTTGCGAGTACGGAAGGCGGAGTTGTTTTTCTTCCCGGACAGCTGACGTGCAAGAATTCTGTTGTCAATATGTATGTTTTTGTCGATCTGCTGTATATTATTTTCTTCTTTAGCGTTAAGTGCACACCCATGACGAGAATATTAATTATGAAAAGTTTATATAAAATACGTATTCTATGTAATTAATTATTAATTTGCGTATTTTGATATAAATGTTTTCTATGAACATGTAATCTGATTAATTTTGTAAATAGTATTCCATTTCTTGATACTGCTAGGAATTTAGATTTTTAGAATAGCTAATCCATGTTCTATGTTTTCTATGAATTTTAATATGTTATCAACCTCTTTTATTTTGATCAAGATGACAGAGTGGAATAAGATTAAGAGTGTCTCCACTCAATTATTATCGTCTAAAAATTGGTTTATGGTTAATTAGGCGAATGCTAATTTTTGTTGATGTTTTGAGCATATGCATTTCCGCTGTTTCTTTTTGGGACATTTTCTGAGTCTGTTTAGGTTACACGAACATCCTCAGACAATGTGTAACGCCGGAAATGCATATCCTCCTCTTTCCATCTATTGTACTATAATATCTTTTCCTTATTTTTGTTACCTGAATATACGACATTTCTGTGTCTTTACATATTGTAATTGTTTTACTATTTGTATATATATATTAATGCATTTATGTCGAAGTCTAATTGGTTTGTTTCGTAAATATTATTTGTATTTTTACGCTGTGTCTTGCCTAGGGAAAACTGCTATCGAACGATTACATCGATAGGTCGTGTGAAGAATCAAAGTGTGTAGGATCTTTGGTAGTGTTAACTCTGTCGCGTGGAGCGCGGGCAGAGTGAGTCTGGCTGGGGTAGCGAGTGGAGCAGGTGTGTTGTGTGACGCTCCCGTGAGTTGCCGCGCTTTCGTGGTTTGGCAGCATGTAATTGCGCTCGACTTGCGATGATAGTTTCTGACATGGTGTCGCGGACGGGAAGCATTAGCTGGCGCACGTCAAGAGCCCGTTTCGCCTAGTGACCGTGTCGAGAAGAAGGCGCGCCAACATCCAGCTCCTGCAACAGCGACAGCCGACAATGAGTGACTGTCGCCACCTCCTCGATCGACGGCTTCAAACCTTCAATCAACCAACAAGGAAGACTGCAAGCACGTAAAGTTTTAGAACTGTATGGCAGACCTCAGCTTTTAAAACTGTTCAAATCATAAAATTACAGCAACTTAGCATGAACCTTTGTTGCTCATTGTCCCAATTGCATTGCCAAGCAGGGTCCCTACCTTTTCCGAAATGAACCCGAGTGTCGTTGATATTCAAATATAATTCGATTTCACTGCTTTAATTTCAAAGTTCAGTTAAGGCATTCATAGCTGGCTACAATATTTAGATTACACAAGCACGAATTAAGAGTGCGAGTTTTGTTAGCGTATTTTAGCTTACCTGTGACTGCAGCTCAGCTTGGTACGTACTAAATTTTACTATTGTTAATTGTTCAGAATCATTTAACTCAAGTGCAAAGTTAAATCCCTTATTTCTAAATTGCGTAGATTCAAGTAGCTTTTGAAATGATTGTTGAGGTAGTCCAAGACTAACCGTATTTTACTGAATTTCGATGTGCTTCAGAAAGAAAGCTCACTATTAACTTTAGTCGCTAAATTAACTTTCGATTTTCCTGTTTTATTAATTCTTTTGCTAAATTAAGTCAGAGTGTAGCGAAATTTATTACTTCTGACAAACTTTCAGTTTTCACACTACACGTGTCAACCTTCAGTTGCCACGCTTCTAGTGCTAATTATATGTGTAATAACCTTTCTTTTTCAGTTACTATAGTAATTGTCCTTAGGACTGGCGACCGTAATTTTCCCCAAATCTCAAATATCTAATTACCGCTAGTTAATTGTTGACGTAACGACCGCACATTTACTTTATTTATTAACTTAACCCCTTTTCAAAATTAATTTCCACCAGTTTCATTAGCATTTTTCCTTTCATTTAGATGTAACCCTTTCCTCCCTCTTTACCGACAGTTTAACTTCAGTGACAATTGCTTTTCCCAAATTTCCATTAGGCACACGCGGTTTAATTTTTCACTGTCATTAAGGTCGAAAAGAGAGGGGGAGGTTACAGTACATCGGCACTCATCAGAGCACAGGCTCTGTCAATTCTCTCTCCCAAGTCTTCGGGTGCAGTTGAAACGTCTTTATAAACAGTGTCTTTTACGAATCCCCACAAGAAAAAATCCAGAGGCTTCAAGTCTGGCAAACGAGACGGCCACGACACATCTCCTCCGCATCAAATCCAACGATTTGGCAATTGTCTCTGCAACTCATTTCTAGCCATCGCCGAAAAATGTGCCAGACACCCATCGTGTGGATGCCACATTCTGTTCCTTGTTCCCCAAGGGATTTCTTGCAGGAATATGGTGTACTTCCTACCATTAAAATTTCCTTTGACGAAACAGGGTCCTATAATTCTATCCTCCAGAATTCCACACCCTACATTCGCCGACGACGGTTTTTGGTGTGCAACTTGCCGCAGCCATCATGGATTTTCAATTGTCCAGTAATGCATTTATGCAAATTAACATTTCCATGGTTCGTGAATGCAGTCTCGTGAATAAATCAAATCAAATTAATAAATGTGTCATCTCTCTGAATCTGAAGCTGAGCGCATCGGCAGAATTCAATGCGACGCATTCAATCCGTACCAGTTAATTCTTGTTGGAGACTCATATGGTAATAGTAGTGGTAGTAGTAGTAGCTTTATTCATCCGTAGATCTCTTTTTACAAGGATACAGGACATATCAAAGTATTTACAAGTTTAGACCAATTTAAAATAAGCTAATCCGTATACACATACACTTACAGACTTCTAGTTAGAGACAATCATTACATTTACTCCTGGTATACCATAATTTCATTACAAATAACTTATTAAATAATGTAATGCCACACTGTTCACTCTTATTTAACTACCAGTCACTGCACACACTATGCACACATTGTTTCGTAACACTTCACTCACTACACACACACACACACACACACACACACACACACACACACACACACAACACACACATTTATGGCGATGCAGAACACGAACAACACTACTCTGGCTCATGCCAGCTTCCCTTGCGAGTGGTAAAATGGCCTAGTGAACAAACCTGAACACAGTTCAAGTATGAAAACAGGAAGACGGCGTACTGAACCGTGCAAAAAGAAGCAAAGTAGAAACAGTAAGTAGTCAAGGCTCATGATGTGCAACATCTTGTGAATTGCAAGAACCATGGCGTCGTGGTTGAGCGGTCACGCTGTTAGACTGTAAATGAGTAAATTCGTCTGCATATCTCCTTGGTTCTCCATTTTTTTCCACAAAATTATAAACTGTCCGTTCGGTCACTGTATTGTTTCTTCCCTTTCTGTGCTTTTGGCAGTTGTCATACTATGCATTACGAAATACGAGTCATGTGGTAAGAACCGAGGCCCACGAGAGAGACAGGCCGTGGAGCGTGCGTCACAACGCGTGCCACAGCAGGTCTTTCTAGTTGCAGCAGCCGTCTTCGGCTGGGAGCAAGTAACTATTTCATATGAGTTTGATAATTCTTGACTGCGTGTTTTAATGCACGCAAGTTCTCGACAGTTATCGAAGATCCAGGGAATATAGAAGATCTCTGGAAAGAACATTTTAAGAAGCTGTTAAACGCTGAGGAGCAGGTACATGAGGAAACAACAAATAATGGAGAAATTGAGAGAATTTGGGAAGCAGAATTAGGACAAATTACACGGGAAGAAATGGAAAAAGCTGTGAAGAAGATGAAGTGGGGGGAAAGCCCCAGGACCTGATGAAATATCAGTGGACATGATAAGAGCAGCAGGTCCAGTGGGAATGCAGTGGCTGTATAGAGTACTATCAAGCATGTGGAGAAATAGTACTATACCTGACGACTGGAGAATTGGAGACATTGTTCTCATCTTCAAGAAAGGCAATAGAAGACTTTGTAAAAGCTGCAGAGGAATAATCCTTATGAGTCATACAGCCAAGATTTTTGAAATTTTACTAAATCGAATAAGTGAAAATATAAAAAAGGAGCTGAGTGAAGAACAGCATGGGTTTAGGAAAGGAAGAAGCACGATCGACCTGATATTTTCTATCTGTCAATTGATGGAAAAAAGTTGGGAGTGTAACAAAAGGGTGATAATGGTTCTTATAGACATAGAAAAGGCATATGACTCAGTTGACAGAGAAAGACTCTGGGAAGAAATGAAGAAGATAGATATAGAAGATGCATACATTAATGTTCTAACGACAATGTACTGAGTACACAATTGTAGAGTTATAACACAATTGGGGAACACTGAATACTTCGAAATAAGACAAGGACTTAAGCAAGGAAGTATTCTATCTCCTGCACTTTTTAATGTTGTGATGGAGGGAATGAATAGGGCAGTTAAAGATATAGTAAAAGAAAAAGACAAAAAGATGATTTTTGCAGATGATATGGTAATATGGGGTTATAAAGAGGTAGATGCAAAGTTACAACTTGATGCATGGAAGGAAATAATGAAAAGGTATGGATTAAAAATAAATAAAGATAGGAGTGAAGTAATGGTATTTGGAAGAGAGAAAGGAATCAACGGAAATATTACCTTGAATGGAGAACCCCTTAAAGTGGTAGAAAGTTTCACTTATTTAGGGAGTCAAATATCTAGGGATGGAAGAATAACTAACGAAATTAATAGAAGGTTACAGAAGGGAGGCAATTTCTACCAAACAATAAAACACCTGAATTGGAATAAAGAAGTTTCAGAAAGAGCAAAACTCCTTATGTGTAAGTATTATTATATCTCTATTGTCACCTATGGTGGAGAAACATGGACAATGACAGAAAGGGACTGAAGCAGACTGCAAGCAGTGGAAATGAAATTTCTCAGAGCAGTTAAGGGAAAAACAAGAATGGACAGAGTAAGGAATGTAGAGATTAGAAAGGACCTCAAACAAGAACGTATGAGAGAAGAAATTGAAAGAAAGAGATTAAGATGGTATGGGCATGTTAAGAGGATGCATGGGCAGAGACTCCCCAAAATTATGGAAGAACTAAAGATGGATGGGAAAAGACCTAGATGGCGCCCAAGAGCACGGTGGAAAATGGGAGTGAAAATATCTGCAGAAAGGAGAGGTGTGACCTAGGAGCAAGTGGAGGAAGAAAAGTGGTGGGAGGACCGAGCCAAATGGAGAGGACTCATCAGCACCCAGCCCCGGCAGTAACTGGAGCGGGATTCGGATATAGATAGATAGAGAAGTTCTCAACAGCACAGGACAAAATTAAGACATTTACTGGGTACTTTTTCCATTAAATACTGATTTCCGTGGGACCCTACAAGGTCCGAGCGTTCGCGAATATGTGGCGGACGACCCTATTAGTGTGACGTCTGAAGTTTGTTGCAGGGCCTGTATTTCTCGTTGGTCCCGGTAAGAATATATTACCGTCGCAAGCAAGTGTCGTGAATATTGTGAGCAGGAGAAATGCCACATAGACCTCTCACAGAAATGAAAACAACAAATAAGCGGGTGTGAACTGTATTACAACAAAGGGATTCAGGAGTCAGAACTTCTAAAACGCAACGCAAGAGTCATGTGGTACTTGTGTGGAACGAATAGGAGGAACGTATGTTTAGAGGTCCCTTCGTTACGCTTCGCTGTTGCAAACAGACGTTACACGACGACACAGACGACGCAAATTTGTATACAGCGAACAGACACGTCTATGACCGAGCGGACAGTTCATAATTTGAAAAAAAATGCACGAGGGTGATTTGAACAAAGATGCCTCCCTTCGCAGTCGAACACAATAACCACACAACCACGACGCCGTCACTGTTCATTTTCGCTCGATGTTGCACGTCTTGAACTTGGGCCGTTCGCTTTTTCGATTTTACTTCTTTTTCAGAGTTCAGTGTAACTTATTCCTGTTTTCATGCCTGATGTGTGTTCAGTTTTTGACGAGGTATTCACTGGGCCATCTTACTACTAAATCTGAGCATGGATGCGTTTGGGAGTTTCCCTTCTTAGTATAATACCTTATTATTCTGAGGACCTACTGTTAGTTCACAAGAACGGGAAGAGATATTTCCCTTGAAACAAAAGTAACTTACCATTTGATCAGCATATTGTTTTTTGTATAGTGTACTGACTATCTCGAAAGCAAATTGAAGTCTGCAAATAATCTACTCTAAATTTTTCTTTCCTTGTCAGGAATAGCCTATGACGACGTGTGGCGTAAGCTGCAAGGCACACACGGCAAAATACTTTAAACTCTGCTAAGAATGGTTCAAATGGTTCAAATGGCTCTGGGCACTATGCGACTTAACTTCTAAGGTCATCAGTCGCCTAGAACTTAGAACTAATTAAACCTAACTAACCTAAGGACATCACACACATCCATGCCCGAGGCAGGATTCGAACCTGCGACCGTAGCGGTCGCGCGGTTCCAGACTGTAGCGCCTTTAACCGCTTGGCCACCACGGCCGGCTGCTAAGAATGATAAATGAAGGTTTTACTCTAAAGAAAATTGTTCTTGAAATATTAAACTCTGATTAATGTAAAGAAAGATTGTACAACTTAGAAAGACTCTAACAATTACGAAATTCTCTCATTACGAATATTACAGACATTGCAAACACTTGCATAATTTGTGACATAATGAAAAAAGAGATTGAATTAACACAAATCACGAATATTTTAATTTAACTAAGGGACAACGATTTCCTTTAATTAATAGTTCTGACAAACAGACGTATTTTCATTCTTGAATGTGCATGGTTACCTTGCAATATTCCACCAGAAATCTTCTTTATCAATACAACCATAAAAATATCTTTATAAACAAATAGTTACCTCTATAATAACGTTTTCTAGATCATTTCTCCTAGGTTCTTCTCTGAAAACTTGATTTATCGTTACTTTGCCTCTAATAAAAATCCCCCAACGCTGCATAACTGGCTGGCAAGCAAGCGCACCAAAGATTACAGTAAATACAGAGACCTTTACTCGTGCAGCACGCATATGCATCTTTGTCCAGTACAGTAAAGGTGCACTATTTACAATGGAAGAAAACATGCAAATCTTACAATTGTACCAACGCTGATCTTATGTATGATGTACAAATGAATAAATAAAATCAGTAGTTGTATGGTATCTTAGTATAGTTAATGGCTTGTCACATAGCTTGGTGTAGACATGTACACTTCGAAAACCTCAAAATGGAATTCGAAATTAAAATTAAGCACGTTAATCGTGACAAGCTGTCACAGGGAGGTCCTCGCAATAAATATTCTGGGAAATGAAGCAAATGGGCTGCTGTTTGAAAGATACAATGATTAAGTGTGAAAATGAAGTGTTAAATTACATGCTATTATTTAAATCTTTACTAAAATATATGTGACACACCCATTTAAGAACTACGTACGTGTTGCGGAAGTTACGCTATTACTGCTAAAAAATTAGTCACGCAGTTGTTGAAGTAAAATATCCATTTTACAGGGTATAGGTGGTTGAGGTTACTCCTTTATTCACGAGGCGGTCTTCTGGACTAACTAATATAGATGTTATTAGTTTAAATGCTCATTAATACTTTCACAACTGCCTACTGATGCCATTTATTGAATTGCAAATTGCTGTAACATGCTTTCAAAAATAATTTTATCGTTTCTTATATTGTTCACCACACACTGAATGGCATTTCATGGGTAAGATTTTGAGAAGATTTGCAAACTACAATGACAATTACACACTGAAAGTCTAATAAAACAAGAACTCAATTCCGAATGGAGGATTCGTGCACACTACAGGAACTACTAACAAATGGAATCATCAAAAGTCTCCATGTAAACAATAGTAAGCTAATATGTTGGGGCATACAATACGTTCAGCACAAGTCTTTAGTCCCATTTCTCATTAGTCTTACTTCCATGGGCATTACGTGATGGCTATCGTTCATTAAATTTTGCGCAGAGCAGCTCATCTTCACCAGCCCCTAATTACTGCATGGCTCATTATGAAAGATCGCTTCTGTAACACATTTTACACAAAAATTTGTACAAATATATTCGTTCACATATTCTTTGCTTGCCCTTTCAGCAGTAGTGGTCATTAAGAATTCCCTGTCCTGCCAATATACTCGAGGGAGGAAATAGGTACCGCTGGTTGCAAAAAGGCGCGGCGTTACAAACTGTGCCACGTTTAAAGTTAAAAATAAGGGCTGTCATCATATATACATTCACCTAGGACAACAAAACATGAAAATCAATATAATGGTCTAAGTCAAGAAGAGAGACTGTGAGCTTTTAGTGAAACTGTTCTATGTGAACGGCAGCAGCTACAGAAATGCACTGAGAGAGAATTGTTTGCTGAAATGTGCCCGATGACATTAAATGGTTTAAAGGAAATGACAATGAAATTTGAAAACACGACACAGTTACGCTCTTCCAAATCAAGCACCATATGCTGTTCAAGGAGTTCTCAATAACACATAGTCCTCACGGTACACGTAATAGGTTCCCTGGGTATATTTCTTCAAAGAAGAACGGACTAAGAATACCTGTATAGGTGCTTGTGAATCCACATCACACAGTCACATAAGGCGAGCGCAGTGGCTCTTGATGCCCAACACACGATTAAACAGCATCCCAAATTCGGCAGTCCTGTGTTTCACTGCACCCTGTAAGATGTGCCCCGTTACTCCATAGAATACTGCCTGCTCACACGCATCAACCTCGATCCGTCCCAGAAACCAAAGAGCAAATTCAGAACTATGCTACGGATCATAAGGTTTCAGTTGCTGCACTGTCTGGATCTTGTACGGGTACCAGTGTAATTTAGACAGCAAAACTAACCGGTTTGTTGAGCATGGGACGGACAATTCCTGTGGCACTGTACGAGCACTATCCGGGTCAGTGCCGCATGGTCAGTTACAGCAACAGGAACCTCATCAGTAACTTCTACCGGTATATGACATTTTCCTCTTACGGGTGTCACGCCAGACTCACCCGTGTTTTCAAATTTCATTGTTATTTTCTTTAAACCATTAAATGACATCGGGCACATTTCAGTAAACAATACTCTCTCAATGAAGCACTGTAATTGCTGCCGTTTACACAGAACAGTTTCACTAAAAGTGCACGATCTGTCTTTTTGATACCCATACTGTTCACTCACATTGTCGCTTTTCAGATGACAATATTGATATCATAAGTCATACAAACAGTGTACAGTGCTAGATTTGCACCTGTTGGACAAAATTCGGGCAATTTTTTTTTCCAGCGTAAACCGTGTCCGCGTTGACCCCCAGTCACATCTGCCTCGTTTCGCTGCCCTACCGCCTTTACAGCCCACTGTGGACCTCGGTGAGTACCCGCACTGTAATTAAAACGACCCGGTATCAACCTCTTACGCAGTCCACTGAACGGCACCTTGCGATCGGCCAAAAGCGGGCGCAGTGCAGCGGGGCGAACGAGGTACAAGCCATTCACGACCGTGTTTAAATGTTCTACTTTCAGAAGGTCATAAATGCGTACTCTCAGAATAGCGGCTAAAATCTTCGGAATGAATCGTTTGTGGGGACTGATATCTTGCGTGTGTTCTCTTTACCTAGTTGACAATGTTTCCTTCTTAGAGAAAGAGAAACATCTGTACTTTGCACGTAACATCAGACGGGCTGTCCGCAGCTCATGGTCTAGCGGCTAGCGTTGCTGCCTCTGGATCATGGGGTCCCGGATTCGATTCCCGGCCGGTTTGGGGATTTTCTCTGCCCGGGGTCTGGGTGTTTGTGTTATCCTTATCATTTCATCATCATCATCTTCATCATTTGTGACAGCGTCTAGTTTGGATTGTGAAAATAATGGACTGTGTAAGAATTGGGTCTTTAAACAGGCGCTGATGACTGCGCAGTTGAACGCCCCACAAACCAAGCATCACCATCATCATCAGACGCACTGCAGCGCTGCCCCGGTGTTCAAGTGGCCGATTACCCGCCGGGGCGCGCTCTGTTTGACCGGTAGCAGTCCGTGTCGGCTGCAGGGGCTAGCCATGCCCTTCACGCAGCGCGAGTGTGGCTGGGCCGCCAATTGATTATCGCCAGGTTTCTGTGCACATCATATTCCCAAAACATATACACACTACCAGAGCGTGCGTTCATTAAAAATACACAGCATCCAATTACAGGGTGCACCAGCGCGAAATGAAATACAATTTAATGCGAGCAGACAAAACGCTCCGCTTAATTTGCACACGTATCAAATTACGCCGCATCACTGACTCCAGACACGCTCAATAATCCACCGAGCCGTCTCCACTGTGTGGAGAGGCCACACGGTCTCCCTTGTACGGATAAATCTCTCCCGTATAAACGTATACAAATGAGCTCTGAATACGTCCGTATCTCTCTGCGTCTCGTCGCTTAGGTGAAACACGCACAAGTACGTACTGCTACCAAATGCAGTACAAGAGAGGATCGAAACGGTAGATTAGGTTTTAGTATTAACATCAGATGCAGTATATTGCATCTTGATGCTTATTGTTGGTCTAAATGCATTTGGAAAAAGAACTGTTTCCGTTCTACCTCCAGTGATCAAATTTAATTTATTTGCCATTGTATGCCATAACCATTTTCAAATAAATAATAGAATCTTTTCTTCAATAGATTTATGATGCCATGTCTTCATTATTTTAGAAATATTTATTTAATTATTTAACCTTGCAAGATGAGGGCCTTCAGAGCATCTCTTGTATCTAAACTGCATTACACATATCTAACATTAGGCATACATCGTTTAACGGGTATAAGTGCTGATATTTCTATCGGTAAGTGAGGACAGTGTAATTTACAGCGTAACATCAGTATTTAGTTCATTTTCAGACTAATAATTATGAGTATTAGTTGTAGTATGTTTTTAAGTTGATTAGTACCTTCAAGTACACGTGGCAAGAGCAGGCCATTAAGGCTGGTTTTCCGCGCAGTAGGTCAGGCGTTGAGGTGTGGATACGTGGACGCAAAATCATTAACCAATACTGACAAGTGTGATCAACTTAGTGGTGCAGTTAAAATCATTCAGAAAACATCACTTAGCAAAACTGGTGATGTGTATAAAATAGCTACACTTATATCCATTACACCTGGTTTCTTTATAAGTATATTACACTACATTCATAAGTTAGAAATCATAGTAGTGCAGACAGAAAAAACACACACCTACAGTTTATATTCATACATTTGAAGTACAAAAACAATTATAAATTGTGGGTAGGTATGACTTAATTATGAGTATAGCGGCAATGATTGAAAAGGATAGAATAATGGAGAGAAAGAGAAACACGAAAACACACAGTTAATGAATATCTGGGGTGGGGGGGGGGGGAAGAATGTGGAGTGACTGATAAAGGAATGGAGAATGGAGGAAAACGATAACTGGGAGAAGCTTTGGCTTTACCATTTCACTGAGGGGAAACTAGGCCATACATATTAATTTTTGGAGAAACGTTAATAGTGTGACATATGGAAGTGCTCGTCTCCTTCTTAAAAGGAATAAGCTTTGTGAATGCATGCAACACGAACTTTCTTCTTCTTTCTTATTTTTTCCAGCCTTATCGGTATCTTCACGGTGACAGAATGTTAACCTGGATTTGGCAGCGTTAATGGTAGAGAGTGGCCTGATGCTCTTCCTGTCACCACCTTCCCCTTCCCCCCTGCCGGTCCTGGTGACGGAATTTTCTCACTCAATGTGTCTGCCTCTAGTGTTATCTCGTGAGAATGCGATTCGTGTAAAAGTGCGGGGCTTAGCTACCAGCTCGGTATTAATCTAGTAGGATGTTGGAAACGGCCTATAATCCACCTCCAGGCTGCCCGGTACACCAACCCTCGTCGTAAGTCCGTTAATCCATCCGGCGGATTCGGCCATGGACAGTGCACCTCCGCGAATTAGAAAAGCGGTGTGTTAATGCGCGCGACAGTCTGGGTAGGTGACTTAAGGATGATACCGTGATGATTTACAGACTTTCAAGGATGGCGGAGTTGGGTTAATGTATGATTTTCAGATAAGAGACCCTGGTCCAGGAACGACCGAGATGAAAGGTGTAAGCAAAAGTCATTCTGATATACCTGACATGTACCGGTAACGTTGTTGCGAAGACTGTACAGTAGGAAAATTTAAGAGGCGGTATTATGTACCAAAACAGAAAAAATCTTGTTAATATGCGCTCTGAAATGCATACCTAAGGGCTATAAGTACTAGTTCTTGTTCCATACAGCGAAACACAACGCTTCTACTGAAAGCCCTTCAGTTTTCATGTATTTGGAGGAGGTACTATAGGCCATAACAAGAAAAAAATGTCAAGTAAATATAGGCCCTAAAAGGCTTGCGTTAAGAGCTGTGGGCACTTGTTCAATAGCAGAGATGCATCCCATAGTAGCGAAAATAAGTGCTCATAGCGCATATAGTACACGTTTTACAGCCCCTGTTTACTACACATTTTTTCTTGTTTTGGTCCACTCTGCAACCTCTGAAGTTTCCTACCCTGCAATCTTGGCAATGAAAGTACTGGTATATGTATTCCGCTGTCAAAAGCATCAGAACCTTTTTCGCTGATAACTTTCGAATGGGTTATACCTGGACAAGGATCTCTTACGTCAAATTAATATATATAACAATCTTCGCACGCTATGGCTATGATACAGCAACTGTGATATATGTTCAGTAGGAAAAAGTAGGACAAACAGTCAAGGTTGCAATGATAATAGGAGCTTTATTAACACGTTTCGACTTCTTGAGACATCTTCAGAATTTACGTATGCGAAAAATACATAAAAATAGATTAGGGGTATGGTCTTATCTAGCATGAGAAGGTAGTATTTTTTTTTGATACTTCAAAGAAACATAATGAAGGAGGATTTACGTTTAGAAACTCCAAGTAACGCATTATTCATACAAAGCTAAAATTTGGCATGCACCTAAAATGCCAAGATAAAGGAATTTTAGGAAAACATTGCCCTAGACTACCAAAGAATAGCCAGAGTCGTAGCGGAACCATGAAGTGACCTCGATTCTTACCTTCGGCTAAGGCATGCAGCAGTGCAAGATAGGACCACAATTCTAGTGTTGACTCAAATATTGGATGCGGTAGCGTTCTCGCTTCCCACGCCCGGGTTCCAGGGTTCGATTCCCGGCGGGGTCAGGGATTTTCTCTGCCTCGTGATGACTGGGTGTTGTGTGCTGTCCTTAGGTTAGTTAGGTTTAAGTAGTTCTAAGTTCTAGGGGACTGATGACCATAGATGTTAAGGCCCATAGTGCTCAGAGCCATTTGAATCAAATATTGGAGTACAAATTATAGTGGACTTGAAAACATATTCGCAAGCTACATCAGACTGGCACGCAAGAAGCTTCCAAAGCAGCGGGCGGAAGGTCCGTTAGGCGGTGTTTACGTGTTTGGAAGTACAATAAGCAAGAATTAAGTACAATACTTAGTGGTAGTTAAAGTCAGTGCAAATGAAAGATATATTTAAAAGGCGAAAAGCGTCAGTAAACTTCTGCTGTCATTGAGGCATTGACTGTCGTCTCCGACTGATGATGATACATATACTTTTCTCGATCATTCCCAAAAGTCTGTAACATCTTAACGAAATCACCCTGTATGTAATCCGAACACTTAGACATATTTCTATCAGAGTTGCTTAAGATTTGGTTCGTAGAAGATCCGCACATAGGAGGCGTGATAATTAATTGATAGAGGTCAGCTTCACTTGTACTATAATACAATAATGGTGTGTGACGAGGGCCTCCCGACGGGTAGACCGCTCGCCTGGTGCAAGTCCTTCGATTTGACGCCACTGCAGCGACTTGCGCGTCGATGGGGATGAAATGATGATGACTAGGACAACACAGCACCCAGTCCCTGAGCGGAGAAAATCTACGATCCAGCCCGCAATCGAACCCGGGCCCTTAGGACTGACAGTCTGTCGCGCTGACCACCGGGGACGGACTTCACTTACACTAATATTTATTCAAATTACATTATTAAAATCTCATCTTCAGGTGTATGAAATTATAGTATTTGGTAATACATAACATGATTTCCAGCCAGTCAGTCATTTTCACGAAATACTGTTAATTCATACACCTGAAGATGGGATTTAAAATCTCAAAATCAGTCGTGGTTTGAAAAAATATTGGCACAACTCAAGCGGATCTCTGTAAATTAATTACCTACGGAAAGTTCACAGGATGTTCTGAAAGCGCTTGTCCAACATTGAATAAAACCATCAGTGAGGAGATAGGCTCGCATTTCCGTTTGTGACAACCTGTCACGCAGAGTATCAGTTTTAGTCCAACAAGACCAGTTACAAGCGACTTCGGAAATGATTCTGAGAAAACTGTTGCACCGTTTACAGCGTCAGCCTGGTATAAAGATATTTTGAATCATCAAAACACCACATAATATTGCCTCTGATAGGAGGACGTCTGAAGCAGTTGCCAAAAATATCATTCATTTTCCTTCATAAACCTGTACACTTTTAACACACGTGGCATTGAGCACCAAAGTCAACGTTCACGTAAATCATTTTGGCATTCAAGCACACCTTGATGTTCCCATGTATCTCATTACAACATACATCTACAAATTAGAAGACACTGCACTTCTGATGAAATGTTTCCTCACGAATCAAAGCTCTTATCGAAAATTCTTTCCTTTCGTTCTTTTTCGGGAAAGCATTCCAAGGAAATGTTTCGGCTGATTTACAGCGTGGTTTCCCTTAAGCTACACATACACGTGCTGCAGTGACCAACAGCACTGCACGTTGTTTCTGAAGAGCCTCGTGGATCGTCGCTTGACTGAAACTCGCAAATCTAGCAGTAGTAAAACAGCAGAAAAAAGACAGTAAATCTGTTTGATGGTTGGACTTAACAGAAAACCACAGTAAAGGGCAGTACTGGAATCCCACCGATTTGTAGTTTTCAGCTGATAAAGTGCGTTCGGCGCGGCGTGCCAAGAGTTGGAAGTGGCGCGTTATGTGCAAAAGGCCGGAAACGTTCGGATCCGAGTCCCCCTCCAGGGCGTGTTTTATTGGCCTCGTTTATCTCACGAATGCAGCTTTTCTGTATCTAACTTTCGCAGTCGAACTGTTAAGCCGGATTACAACGTTGGAGAAGAAAAATGTTATCCATAACGCTCCCCTCTCTTCGAGAAATATTTGTAACAAAAGGGACCGCAGACTGAACTGGGAGAGGCCGTTACGACTGCAGAAAGGCTTTTGCCGCGAAACGATAACTGCAGAGAAACGACAAGCGTTGCAATTACGGGAAGGCGAATCACTGACGGTAAGCTTCTTTCAGCAGCGGAAGGCTGATATATTCACTACGGGAACCGGGCGAAATGTTATGGTGAGAAGCAGACAGTCTGATTTGTACATGGCGAACTGAAACCTTAATCCAATCGAAAATCACTCTGGAATAACTGCCAAATTGTAGTTCTCTTCAAATGTTAACACGCTGCCCCGAATTGTATCTGGATTTTATGCCACAGAAGAGTCAGAGATTGCCTGAACTTACTAGAGAATAAATGGCATTACCAATACATCTAACAGAATTACAAATGGGCCCAACAAAGGGTAACTTTAACGAGGAACTCACTTATTCGGATCATAGGACCCTTTGAATTCTATCTGCTTATTAATAAGTGTATCTTATTGCTTAAAGTTTCTAAGGATTACAAATCGGTCTCAAAATAAATTAATACAATCTGGGATAAAAGCAATCAGTAGACCAGCAAAATAGATAAGAAAAGCGAATTTCTGGAATTATTAATTCCATATGAAGATTATAAAACTACAGTTTGTAACGATTATCATCAGTTGGTAATATATGGAGCAGTCAAATGAAAATAGGACATACGGAATAAAAGAAAGTTGAGGCGTAGCGCCGTATAACGATCCTGCCTTGGAGGCGGTAAAGTGGGAGATAGAGCTGGATAGTGACAGGTGGTGACGCGAGACTGGACACGCACGTAGTTTATGTATCAGCCGATAGAGGACAATATTGGATAGGGGGACTGTAATTTTAGTTTAGATTGTGCCCACTAGAGTGCACTAAAGTAATGAATGTTTTTCATAAAATGTTCTAGTATTTTCACAAAGTGTTATTATTTCTTTTTGTGTATGTAAAATGTTATAAATGTGTTTTAGCAGTATGAATGATGCGTGACTGTGGTTTAAGTTTAATATGAAAATAATTGTTTAACGAGTTATGTAGTAGGATTTAGTGTGGGAAAATTTCGAAGCAGTAAGGATATGAACAAGGGGATTTTTCTAGAATACATTTGTAAAGTAAGTTTACGGTAAATGAAAGTTCATTCAGGTATAAATAACAATAGTAAAAAAACTTTATTCATAAGCAAAACTTCAGCATATTAGATAATTACGTCAGTAAAAAGTGCAGTCGTTAGGTTTACTATTTTGCTATTGGTTATTGATAAAAAGCGCAGATTAACGCGGGAGAGTGTTTTTGCTATTGGCTGTTGAATAAACTGACCAATGGTAAAGCAATATTCTTCGCGCGCCTTTCTCTGTTGGTAAAGAAGACTTAGAGTATTCTAGAGAAGAGTGGGAGAATGGCCATGAAACAGTTCGGACGTGTGTAGTAGTAGTTCCGATGGAAATGATAAGTTGCCGCATCTAGCAGTGTTTCATACATCAAAAGTGTGGTAAAGTGACGGCATAATTATTCCGATGGGTGTGTAGAAATTTCGGAATTTTTAAGTGAATTTTGTGACGAGATAAGACATATATTCCGCGTGGTGTATTGAGAAGGTCGGTGGCTAAAAACTGTGACTGCGTTTGGTACCGACAGACTTAATATTTGGCGAGCATTATCAATCAAAAACAATCAGAATTTTTGTAGCTATTTAGCTATTAAGTTTTCGGGAAATGCAACACCATAAACTTGCTAACGTGAGTGAAAGGGATTATGAGTGACTGTGTTAAGACTAGCACAGGTTTGGCAGTGATACTTGTTCACCTATGTTTCAGAATATATTAATTGAGGACAAAATTTCCTACCTTTCATGTGTGTGTAAACTTTCTCCGGAAACGTAGATTAGTGACTTTAATTGCAGCCTGGTTCACGTCGAAGTACAGTAGATTTCACTCGACTTGCCTACTGATCTGCTGAGACAATGTTCACAGGTAGGTGCAGGTTCGTCGTAAAGGGACGGAAAGAACCCCGCCGTCGCAAAGGCAACTGTTTATAATTTCAGAAGTGATCTCCATAACTACCAATAAATTTATCCCACTGTGAGACAAGTTGGTAAACGCCCCCATGGAAAAATGATTGCGGTTCCATACGGAACCATGATCGTACCTAGGAGTGCACCTCTTCGTTCGAAGCAAATCGACGGCCATGAATATCTTTCTTCAGAGCTCTAAAAATAAGGAAAGTGCCTGGCGAGAGATCGGAACTGTATGGCAGATGTGTATGGTCTCCACAGCGAAACGTCTGCAGCGCAGTCGAAAAAACTTTCGTCACCTTGCCTCCATACAGTCCACATGTCTGCCCATGAGATCTCCATATTTTAGGAGTTCTGCAGAATTATATTCGTGGCTGTCGATTGACTTTGGACGAAGAAGTGCACTCCTGGGTAGAATCATGTTTCCTTAGGAAACTTTTCCATTGAAGGCTCTGACCATCTTGTCTCACAGTGGGGTAGTTGTATTGATAGTTATGGCGAATACTTTCGAAATAAAGTTTACTTACTTTTTCCTATGTGTTTAGTTTTCATTTTACAGCAACTTATATCAATAAACGCGATATCTACATAGTTTCTATATTGACTACGTAATGTCTAAGGAGATTATCGGAGTACTGGGATGATGTATATTTATTATGTTTCAGTACGCGAATAGCTGCACTCATTATGCGAATTATTCAAGGGGGTGACGACGGAGAAGAGGAAACGAAAGAACTAAGTGTGTAAGTAGGTTGTTTAGGTTTTTATGTTGGTAACGCCACATAGCGCTCTATATGAAAATCACTGACCGTGCTGTGTGAAGTCTGTGGCTGGTTGGCATTGTTGAAATATTCTAGTGTTGAGCAGTTGGATGTGAACAGCCCGTAGCACTGCGCAGTTGGAGGTGAGTCGTCAGCAGTGCTGAATGTGGGGAGAGAGATGGCAGAATTAAGAGCGGACGATCTGGATGTGTGTCAGCAAGAAAGAGTAAATTTGTAATACTGGATATCTAGAACTGTTAGAATCTATTATTTAGCTGGCAGTATTGGCACTCACTGTATTTCAGTAGTTCGAGTAACGAAGATTTTTGTGAGGTATATGATTCATAAAAGGTATAGGTTATTGTTAGTCAGGGCCATTATTTTGTAGGGATTTTTCAAAGTCAGATTGCGTTGCGCTAAAAATATTGTGTGTCAGTTCAGTGTTGATCAGAATAAGTAAAGAGAGTAATGTCTGAGTACGTTCAGTTTTGCTCAGCTGTTTGAAAATAAAATTACGTAAGGGGTTTATCAGCACAGTAATTCATTAATTTTTCTAAGGGGACGTTTCAAGTGGTTCGTTCATGCAGGAAAACGTTGAAAAATAACAGTATTCCACCAGGTGGTGTTTTAAATTACCTTACTTGCACTACTGGTGCCAGATACTGCCAATTTCCAAGTGCAGCTTGTGATGTTTACAACAAATCACACTATATGCACTTGTTCATATACGGGATAACACATAATAGTGTGATCTGTGGTGAGCACTATATGCACGTGTTCATGTATGGAAAAATGTATATCAAAAAATGCACTTGAAAATGGACGGTGTCTGAAACTACACAGTCCAGTCGCATTAATTTGCCTACTGCCTATGTTCGACGTCAACGTACAACAAACACTCACCGACGGAAGGTGGCACCACCGCGGCAAACAATGCAGTACTTGTCGTAATGCGGAAACGGAGTGATTTATCTGTCGCTCAAAAGATCGTGATCATTGGCTTTCGGGCCAAGGGTGGAAACATTTCCGAAACGGCTAGGTTTGAAACTATTTGCGCTCCACCATGGTCAAAGTATACAGTGCGTGATAAAACGGCGCTATCCAAAACCAATGTCGTGACAACTATTATGCTCAACGGGCCATAGACTGCTGGGGTGAACGATGACTGCGGATATATGTACGGGCGAATAGGGGTCAAACTGTTGAGCACCTACCCGCCCGTGCTAGAAAGAGTGATTACTTAGGCTTTTGCTAGGTGGTGACATTAATGTGACAGGGCGGTGTCCTGTTGGAATCACGTCATTTTTCAAATTGATTGTGGCTATGGGGGCCACCCAGGAGAAAGTGCTGTAGGAAGAAGTGTAGAAAATTACCAGTGGAGCAGACAAGAGAAGAGAACAAGTCGTCTGAAGGAGGGTTGAAGAGAAGAATGGAAGGATGAAGTTGCTGTGGGGGAAGAAAAGTAAAACAAAATCACTGCCTACAAAGCCATACTGAAATCAGAGAAAATTGAAGTTAGAAACGAAGGAAAGCGTGACAAACAATCAGTATGGTACCTTGTGTATTTCAGGAATCAGCTATGACACATTTACTGAAAAAAATATTAAAAATTACAGAAATAGTATGGTCACTGTTCTAAAGTTTTTCAAAGTATTAAATTCTAAGGTTATCCATTACTGCACGGAAATCAGGGCCTTGTAAGGGAATTTCGATCTTTTTACAATACCCTGAAACAAACTGTCAGCAATCATCAGTTACAACTCATGCGACAAATGTATCTTCTAAAACTGCAGGCTACAACAAAGAGAAAAGGAGGCCCGATTTGCTTGGATTTTTATGACAGTTCCACATCAAAATTTAACAAAGTTTCTTTATGAGCAGGCTGTTAAGTGCAGGAATCCTGCATGTCTTCATACTGTGATCTGCGCCTTAAAGGATATTGTCACAATGTTGACGTTCCCGTCAGGAAGCTAAGAGGAAAGCCTCGTCCTCCCTGAAGCCGAGGAAGCCTTATGCTACTAAGCTCCTTATACCACACTGTGCTTTAGACGGGAAATCACTGCCTTAGGTGCGGACCTTTGCTGTGCAGCTTAAGAAATTAGACAGAGTGCTGTGTGTGACCTGTTCGTATGTTATCGTATTTATTACTCGTTTGTAAAGTTGTTATTTACTCTCTAAAGGCATATTTATACTAATTGCGATTATAGAACAAACGTTCAGAAACGATGGAGAAACGGAATGGTGCAATATTAAACTAGGAAATTTTATCAACAAATCACCTGGTCAAAAGATAATGCAAAATAACTGTCGATTTTAGACAGCCAAAGAGAAGTGATAATCATGAACAAATTGTGGAAGAGCAGGTAACTCTAAAATAGATCGATGTTAAGATGTTCAATTTGGAAGAAAAGAGCAGTTCCACGTTCAGTGGAAACCTTGCGGTCTTTTGAGACGGGTGCAACATATTGTTTCAAACATAGCCCCGAATTCTACAGATTACAACGACGTTAAGTAAGTACATTATGTTGGAGAAATGTTATATAAACCAACATTAACTAAAACGCAATATATTGCCTTTGTATAGACCCTAAGAAGCTTAATAAGCTACTTTAATAATGGCTGTGGAATTATATGTAATACGGGAAACTTTTAAAAATTTTGTAAGTAGGCTGTTTAGGTTTTTATGTTGGTAACGTCACGTAGCGCTCTGTATGAAAATGACTGGCTGTGCTGTGTGCTGTCTGTGGCTGGTTCACATTGTTGGAATATTCGCTACTGTAGTATTGGGCAGTTGGATGTGAACAGCGTGTAGCGATGCGCAGTTGGAGGTGAGCCGCCAGCAGTGGTGGATGTGGGAAGAGAGATGGCAGAGTTTTGAGAGCGGACGATCTGGACTTCTGTCCGTCAGAAAAACGAAATTTGTAAGACTTGATGTCATGAACTGATATATATATTACGACTTTTGAACACTATCAAGGTAAAAACATTGTTTGTTCTCTATCAAAATCTTTCATTTGCTAACTATGCCCATCAGTAGTTAGTGCCTTCAGTAGTTAGAATCCTTTATTTAGCTGGCAGTATTGGCGCTCGCTGTATTGCAGTAGTTTGAGTAACGAAAATTTTTGTGAGGTAAGTGACTCATGAAAGGTATAGGTTATTGTTAGTCACGGCCATTCTTTTCTAGGGATTATTGAAAGACAGACTGCGTTGCGCTAAAAAAATATTGTGTGTCAGTTTAGTGATGATCAGAATAAGTAAAGAGAGAAATGTCTGAGTACGTTCAGTTTTGCTCGGCTGTTTGAAAATCAAATAATGTAGAGGTTTTCCAGCACTGTCATTTATAAATTTTTTCCAAGGGAATGTTGCAATTTAGATTTATTATCAGAAACCAGTTCTTTCTATACTTTATTAAAGCATCACTCTAAACAACAATAAACTCATTCTTACATGCAGAATATTTTACAAGTAGCTAGAAGGATAACAACAAAGGTGAATAGAGTCGTCATGATTTGGATAAAGGTGCATATAGTTATTCTGGTAACGGAATGGCGAACCAGTTGCTCAAAGAACAGCTTTCCATGGATTACAGTAGAGCAACTAGTTATCAGTATTTGATTTTATATTCCACGTAAAGAAGAAGATAAAACTGCTCATCTAGTAACATCCTCCTGAAGTAAACCAACAGCATACTGTTAAAAAATTCTCCATGACAAGTGCGAGGCAATATATGGTTCAGAGACAGTAAACTGATCTTACAGGCCTCAATAAGACATGGTTGATATCCCGTTGGCTACTACTGTAAGAAAAACACTGCTGATACTCTCCTCAGAACACTTGCGAACTTAGACTGCCCATGAATGACTTCTACGTGTGACAAAGTAAATTCATTTGGCTAACATTTATTACCTCCTGCCAAAAAAATGTCAACATAACCATTTTCGACTTCATGACAAGTCATCGTCGGATGATTTGTTCAAACAATATGTCAGAACATATGGAAACAGTAAAATAATACGGAAGTACTTTACAGGATCAAACTAACTGATCTGTCGTTGGCAGAAATACCAGCTTGTTGACATTGTCTCTGTAGAATGTTTGACTTTGTCGACGGTTGCACAACCTCCTATCTGCTTGCACCGCTTCAGCACTGTCAAAATGAAGTCCTCGAAGATGTCATTCAAGTTATGGAAACAGAATAAAATCGGATGTGGATGGAGGATGACCGACGACAGTGAGCCCAAGTCATAGGAGTGTTGCAGATGTCTAAGCGCTCTTGAGTGGTCTGGCACTCCCATGCTGAAGGGGAGAGTGCTCCATGTCTGAACGAACATTTCGAATTCGGAACTCGATTACAGCACTCTGGTTCTCGCGCATGAACCTAGTTACGTTACACAGCGCCATGTTACATGCTAGAATTCTAGCCCTAAAGCGGCAAGGGGCTGTAAGTACATAGACATGAAGAATAAAGGTGTAGAATGCTGCTGACGTTTGTTTTATTTGAAAATCTTTTACAATTTTCACATAAAAATTTCTAAGGCATAACTTTCCAGTAAAATATTTGATCAGGTGAATATCCGCAACTGAGAAACACATTTATAGAATAAATTTCCGCTTGGTTGACAAAAAGAAAAGAAATACTGGTAACTGAAGAGGATATTTATTACATAAGCTTTTCAACAATCCCTCTTACTACCTTATATTTCTGCAATGAGTCACAATGGTACTAGTCTATTCGTGTATCATATCTATCACTATGCGAGTTACAATAATTAAGAAAAAATGTCAAGCTAATATGAAAGGTTAAGATTAACGATTAATGTTGGCAAATTTATTGCGGTGAAACATATGGTGTGAAATGATTACACATATTGAACTTTTGGTGAAGCAAGTTCTACGCCGAGATTTATTGCTACGATGCTGGAAAACTCGTCTAAGAAACAATTTGCTAATACATCAGCTGTACTGACTGTACTTCACAGTCTTTGAAGCCACTGCGATATATGAGCGGTCTAACATGAGATATACACCAAACATACAGAAACAGTAGCTCTACAAATCAAAGATTTTCTGAGAAACTGTAACAATTTTTTTAACTTCTCTGCACTCGACGGACGACACTATTCATGCAGTGTAAATCTTCTTAGAAAAGGTGTTTTAGAGGAAAGTCCGTTGTTATTGGATGTACAGGTCCTGTAGGAAACGTTAAGATAAAATAGAACTGTTAACAGTTCCCGCATAGGTATGCAGGTGAACCTTAAATCCATCGACAAAATTTTGCAGTTTTTTGGAGGACATTTTCGATTATTTTGGTGTTAGGGATCTGTGGTCTCTGATGACTCATTACAGAGTAGTTATAGTTTTTTTTTTTGTGTTGGCCATCATGCCCACACCGGCATGATGGCCAACACAAAAGGTCTACTGCCATCTCTGCATAAGGGTTAGTATTCACTAAAGTGAGGTGTCGCAGGATGTGGGTATTGCGATATTTGCGTACGTCTGGTTAGGATTAACCATTAATACGCGCTCATCTGGAGATAGATTGGTCGAAATCTAACAAAGGGTAGCGGTTTGAAGGGCAGAGCAAAAAAAGTGCCAAGGCAAGAGCCAAGGGAAAAAAACCTCTGCGAAAGTTAGGTCGGGTGGTAAGAGCAGTAGCGGTTGTCTTGCTGCCTGCGATAGGTTGTGCAAGGATAGGCTTTGTTAGTAGTGGGTATCATGCATGTCGATACCTTGACGTTGTGCGTTTGTGCTGCTCGGCGGCTGGCGCTGGGTGCTGGTACAGAGTCCTCGTTCAGCGTCAGCAACCTGCAACAGTTAGGTTTGTTATCGATCTTGTGTCCGATAGGTCATATACCGGAGGCACAGTGTGAGGGAATGTTGGCAGATTGTTTGTGCGTCGGTGTCCCTGCTGTGGACTGTTGGTCGGCTCTAATAGCAGCTGGTAGTTGCCAGTCAGTGTTGCTGAAATGCAGGGGCTTGCCGACGTTTGTCGCTGTTTGCGTATGTTAGTTTACTATAGGTGGCTATGCCCTATCTAGCAGTGTCTTTGGCCGCTTGTGCTTCCACCTGTGGTTGTGATCGTAGTTTCCCGGAGTGAGGATGAAAGGATTGTTCGAGTGTCTCGAATTCCTGTACAGTCGTGTGGCGTGTTTCTTGAATACTTCCTTGAGGGTATCAAGGCGGTATTCATGGTGAAGATCCACGGTGCGTGTGTAGCGTGGAGCATTGCTAATGATTCGTAGCACTTTGTCCTGTATGATCTGCAGGCGGCGCAGTCGTGTAGGAGCTGCATATCCCCAGACGGGAGCTGCGTACGTCATCAGAGGTCTAATCAGTGTCATGTATATGGACCTCGACACCCTCCTATTCAGTGTGCTTTCCCTGTTGAGCATTGGGTAGAGCTGTTTGAGCCTCGCGTGCGCTCGGTTGGCAACGTATTCGATGTGGTCCCTCCATGTAAGTTTCCGGTCCAGCCAGACACCAAGGTACCTGACTTTCTCTCGGAAACGTATTGGGCGTGTATGTTGTGTTATTGGTCTACAGTGTTGTGTTTGCGCAGTAATTTCGGTCTGCGTGTGAACAGAACTGCTTCGCAGTTGTCGACGTTTACTTTAATACGCCATCGCTCCAACCAAGGCTCAGCTGTTCTGAGTGCTGTCTGTATTCGTGAATTGATGTTCGACGGTTTCCAGTCTTGCGCGAGGATGGCTGTGTCATCCGCGTAGACGGCTAACGTCGTGTTTTGTGTCGCTGGGAAGTCATTAATGTACAGGTTAAACACGATGGGCCCTAGGATGCTCTCTTGGGGTACTCCAGCTTGGATACCGTGTTGTGTTGATTGTTTATCTTGCACGTTAAGTGTTGAAACATCTGTTCGTGAGATATGAGTGTATGAGACGTACGAGTCCGTCCGGGAAACCAGCTTCGCTTAGTTTGCGTATGAGTCCGTTGTGCCAGAGACGATCGAAAGCCTTTTCGATGTCTAGGAACACGGCCCCTGTGGCTTTGTTCATGTTGTAGCCGTGTGATATATGTTCGACTACGCGGAGGAGTTGTTGTGTTGTCGACTGGTGATTCCTAAAGCCGAATTGCTCCGGTCTTAGGGCGTCGTTGGTAATGCAATGCCTAGTGATACGTTTTAGTATTACCTTCTCAACAATCTTGCTGAGCAAGCACCGCAGACTGATGGGTCGGTAATTTTGTGGGAGGGAGTGGTCTTTCCCTGGCTTCCTGAACATCAGGACCTTGGCCGCCTTCCAAAAGTCAGGGAAGTGTTGGTGTGTCAGGATGGCATTCGTTAAGTGTGTGAGGTATTCTACGGCTTTATCCGTGAACTCCTGGAGTACACGGTTTTGAATGCCATCAGGCCCAGGGGCTTTTCTGGCGTTGGTGTGCTTGATAGCCCATGTGATTTCATTTGTGCTAGTACATCTTATTTCGTTGCGCAAAGGCTGGGCTACAAGTCGTGTAAGCTCCTGGTCCGTTTCAAGTGTGAATGCTGGGTCTGAAGGAACCAGATTCGGCATGAAGGACGCTGCAAGTGTCGTGGCCATAAGCTCTGCCTTTTCCGTCGCGGAGTAGGCCAGGCCGTCTGGTCCTTGTAACGTGGGAATGTAATGTTTCTCTCTGCTGAAGTGCCTGGCCAGCTGCCACACGCCAGGACGTGTGGTATCCAGCCCAGCAAGTTTCTGTCCCCATTGCTCGTTTCTGAATGTTTGTATTTTATTCCGTATTATGCCCTGGAGTCTGTTGACGTGCAGTTTATAGAACGGGTGCCTGGTACGCTGCCAGTGTCTCCTGAGGCGGTTACTCATTGAGATAAGACCCAGGATTTCCTGGGGCAGGGCCGTCAAGTGTTATCTTGGCGTTGTAAATGGAATGGCGTCAGTCATTGCGTCTTGGACGGCAGTTGTGAGAGCCTCCACAGCATCATCGATTTGCTGTGTGTTGTTAATTTCGTGGGTGTCAGGAATGTGACTATCAAGTGCTGGGAGCTCGATGTTCGTGTGTTATATGTCTCTGTGTATGATGATTGCCGTGCCGCCTCCCCTCCTGCCATTCGCTCGGTCGGTACGATAGACACAATACCCTGGGAAGGGTAAGCAGTTATAGTGTACTGCGTTTGAACAATGTATGTTGGGAGCGGTGGGCCTGTTTCATGGCCCGCTCGGTCACTAGGCACGCCTAATTCCGGCGGCATGCGAAAAGCTTAGCTTACCCTACTCTGGTTGGTACTCACATAAGTTTTCTAGGACTGTCGCAGCCGCAGAAGTAGTACGCCAAGCGCATGGGAATCTTGAGCGTATAAGAGACTCATTGGTGAATCGCTGTACGTTCTGACGTGATTATTGAAATGGTTCAAATGGCTCCAAGCACTAAGGGACTTTACATCTGAAGACATCAGTCCTATAGACTTACAACTACTTAAACCTAACTTAAGGACATCACACACATCAGGGTCCGAGGCAGGATTCGAACCTGCGACCGTAGCAGCATCGCGGTTCCGGATTGAGGTGCCTAGAACCGCTCGACCATAGCGGACGGCACGTGATTTCTGTGGCAGACATTTTGAACAAGTTAAGAAACAGTTCTACGTTTGTTATGTACTTTCCTGTACACTGTAAAAACAGGTAGAATACGTTTTGATAAAAACGTACGTGTTGCGAGTGTTGTTACATATCTCACTGGTTTTTTTTGTTGTATATGGAGTGATTAGAAAGTTTCCGCTCGAAGGACGTGTAGACCAGTTTTGGTATGCCAACCAGGCAAAGTCACCGTGTGCTTAGAGGCAATCATCCCATCGACGCTGCATGTTGAAGAAATCCGTTTGTAATTACACCGTGTCCTGCTGCGTGAAGAACTTCGTAACTGCCTGTTGCACGTCCTCGTCCAACAGGAATCGTCGAGTCTTCAAGATCTTTTTTAAGGGATCAAAGGCTTGACAATCGCATGGAGAGAGATCGGGATTGTACGATGGATGGTCGAGTGTCTCCCAACTAAGTTACGGTAACTTTTGCGTTACATTTGCGATACGGGGACGTGCGTGTCTGATCGTGACCAGAATGCGACTTGGCGCACCATTTCACAACGGTGATTTCAGGCAGACATGCTGCCCCATACTTATTCTTCATTCTTCAACGGTTGTCTGCCAATGTTTGTCCTGTTTGTAGGCGTTTAACAATGACGTAGCCGTAATTAATGTTTCCACTTTTAGTACAAGCTCGTTGCAAAGACACGAAAGCCATATTATTCCCTTGTCTGCACGTTGGAACTTTTCTAGTCACATTGGATACGCGCTACGTTGCGTATACTCCTCAACAACACCCTGAAACAAATACTTTTTAAACGCCCCTTAATACGTTTTGGTAATAGCATATTACGGGATTTTCATAACGCAGAGCTATTTTCAAAGACAAAAAAAGATCATTGGGTTCGAAACCTAATAAACCATACTTACATTCTGCTGTGTGATAAGCCCTGGAGACTATGGGTACGATATACTAAACTACTTAAAAAGTATCCTGGAACAAACTCAAATTTTATTAGTGGAGTTCTGATTCATCGTGTATGAGCCGTGGTAAAAACTGGTGTTTTGAAGAACGCGCCGCAGCGCACTGTATGAAGCAGTCGCTCTCCGTTTCTGGCGGTGGCGCCGCTGTGGCAATCGCAGGTTTGGTGTCTCCCTCTGGTGGGAAAGGGGAAAGGTTGCCTGTTCACGTGCATTTAAGGGGCGCTATGAGCTCGCCAGTTGGTTAGTCTGGGTGAGTCTGGAGTCAGTCTGGAGTCAGTCTGGGGTCAGTCTCTCGTCCCCAGCTTGTTAGTCTGTCTCTCGTCCGAATTTGTGGCGCAGTGAGAGAACTCAGCGAGTGGTCGCCCGGTCGGGGGCTTAGTTCCTGCATCTGAATCTGCGCGTTAGGACGCCAGTCTGCTCGAATTGCTCATCAATGGTCATTGGCGGTTGGATCGGTCGGTTGGTCGGTCGCGCACTGAGACACAAGGTGACTTGATCGTAAGCGCATGTGAGGTCGCCACTTGAGTCCGGTGGGCCGCGCCGTATAGCGATTCCAAGGAAACTATTCGGTAGAAAAATTTTATTCTTGGTGATGTTACAGCCTGATATCTTCTCTCGATAAAGAACCGAATTTCTTTTCGTTATTCGTGGTGGTTACTTGCTGTATCGTATTTACGTAAACCTTTACACGAAATTTTAATCAGTGTGCAGAGGTAAAAACGCATTGCGTGGACTTTGCGTGGAGTTCATTTTAGGTAATACATTATTGCATATGAAATTTAGTCAACATATCGAAATTGTTTTTAAAGCTGAGAGCAGATCGATAGCTATCACCGTTCTCGAGATATTGACTGGTATGTCGGCGGACGGGCTGTGCCGTGACCGCGCGCGGGTTGCTCGCGACGCGACCGGTACTTCGTCCTGCTCGTCGTAAACCATGTGGTTCTATCAACCGCAAATTTCGTAAACGGTTCAAGAAATCGAAATGTGTTTTTTGCAAACGATGACTTGTGAAAAGTCATGTATTTCGTCGCATGATAAATATCCTAAATCTGTTTATCTACCGAGATATGAAAGTAACTACAGTTTTTCAGAAGGGATAGATGAATTTTTTTAAATGGCGTTAATAGCATGTCGAATGAGAAGTTAAACCGAAACTAATTTGCTGGTATGTCATAAGATGTAATTTACTAAATATGTAGAGCTATTGATTATTTCCTTTCTTCTTTCTTTATACAGTGTACTTTACTGATTCAAGACACGTTTCGCCTTTTACTTTAAGGCATCTTCGGTGGAATCTAGAATGACTCAGTTTTGTTTTGATCTGTGATACTTGCAGATTATAAAACAGTTCACATCTTTTTTTACGTGAATGACTGATTACTTACAGTGAATTGAGTTTTTGGCGGACATATACGTTTCCCCTCACCTGATCACATGCTGGAGGTTGAACTAAAACTTAGATTATGGAACATAAGCACATCTTCATGTTCGCTCTTTTTTCTTCTGTCACTAGCAGTAGGCGTTTTACCGAAAACTCTGATTTAAAGTCGTAACTACAGTGTGTTCACCTCATGTCCCTTCCTGTCTGGTTTGTTTATGTACATGTTGCCAACCTGCAGAATTATATGCTGAAAACTAATGTTTGTTTATTTTTGTTCTCCTTATATCTGTATGTGTGTGTGGCTAGCCAGTGATAGTTATAGAAAGTTGAAAGTGAATCCAGTAGTTGTCAGACAGTGGTTGAAAGATTTGGTGTTCAGCTGATTTCAGTTTTGGTTTAAATGGTTTAAAGAGTGCATGGAAGAGTAAATTCACTGCTTACATTAATAGATAAAATAGAATAGTATTTCAACAGATGATTATTATCAGATACTATCACCCAACCCCTTTGTCCTCACTCTTTGACGCCCCATAATACATCCTGTCAACTAACCCCTATTGTTGTCAAAGTTGTGCCGTAATTTCCTCTTCCTCCTCTATTTAATTCCGTACCTCTTCTTTAGTCACACGATCCTCGTATGTAATGTTCAGCATTCTTATGAATCACCACGTTTTGAAAGCGTCCATTGTCTTCTTGACAGAACTGTTCATCGTCCACATTTCACTTACATACAAGGCTGAACTCCACACAAATACCTTTGTAAAATAGTATCCAACCATTAGCATTTATATTCGGTGTGAACAAATTTTCTTTTTCAGAACGCTTTTCTTGCTATTGACAGTCTTCAGTCAGGTTTGCGTCTGCACCAGGAAATGCCTTACAATTTAAAATCTGGTTTCGAAAACTGTTCCAAATATATATTATTCTTTCGTGACTCTTAAGCAAGGTGCTGGCAATGATTACATTATGCTCTGTGGGAAATTCTATCAGGTGGCTTCCAATTTCATCCCTTCCACCTAGCCTTTGTGTTCTTACAGTTTTCGTGTACCTGCTACCGTACCACATTTTAAATTTTTGTCTCGCTTAACTATCTGAATAATCTCTCATGTTGTACATTGTTTCAATGTGTTAGGAGATAGTGAACAATCGTGAACGGTAGTAATGAAATCTGTTTATGGTGAAATGAGAAAACATGAATAATGAAATATGTGAAAGAGTACATTGTACAGAAAATGAAAAATTGGTATGTCTTCACCCAACTTCGTCTTTCCTTCATGTAGGTGTAAGATATAGTTAATCAAACGCACCGCGCGTTTCAGTGGGTCCTGCCCTGTACCTCAGTGGCTGTCCGTCATTGGCTACCGCTAACGTCTGCTGCTTCCAGATGGGAACGCCAATTCCGCGAGCCGCCGCGTCAACGCGGAAAACGCTTGTCGCTGCCGTTTCCGCACGCCGCGCTGCCGCGCTCTAGTGGGAACCGGCCTTAAAGGCCGGTTCCCACTAGGGCTGCCACGCGTCAAAACCGCGCGTCAGCGGCGTGGTTGCCATGGAAACGGCGTCAGCAGCACGGCGCGGCGGGCTCTGCGTCGCGGTTTGACCATGTCGAACCGCTTCCGCTGCCGCGTGACGCGCCACAGGTGCGCGCCGCCAATCACAGAACGCGCTGAGCGTGACGTCAGGTAAGCAACCCCGGGCCGCGGACGCGGCGGCAGCTATGAAATACTTATCATCCGATTCCAAGGAAACTATTCGGTAGAAAAATTTGATTCTTGGGCATGTTACAGCCTGATATCTTCTCTCGATAAAGAACCGAATTTCTTTTCGATATTCGTCGTGGTTACTTGCTGTATCGCATTTACGTAAACCTTTACACGAAATTTTAATGAGTGTGCAGAGATAAAAACGCATTGCGTGGACTTTGCGTACAGTTCATTTTAGGTAATACATTATTGCGTATGAAACTTAGTCAACATATCGAAATTGCTTTCAAAGCTGAGAGCAGAACGATAGCTATCACCGTTCTCGAGATATTGAATGATATGTCGGCGGACGGGCTGTGCGGTGACCGCTCGCGGGTCGCTCGCGACGCGACCGATACTTCGTCCTGCTCGTTGTAAACCATGTGGTTGTATCAACTGCAAATTTCGTAAACGGTTCAAGAAATCTAAAAGCGTTTTTTTGCAAACGATAACTTGTAAAAAGTCATGTATTTCGTCGCATGATAAATATCCAAAATCTGTTTATCTACCGAGATATGAAAGAAACTACAGTTTTTCAGAAGGGATAGATGATTTTTTTTAAACAGCATTTCATAGCGTGTGAAATGAGAAGTTAAACAGGAACTAATTTGCTGGTATGTCATAAGATGTAATTTGCTAAGTATCTACAGCTATTGATTATTTCCTTTGGTAAGTAACAAATGTTTTTTTTCTTTATCAAGTGTACTTTATTGGTTCAAGACGCGTTTCGCCTTTTACTTTAAGGCATTTTCGGTGGAATCTAGAATGATTCAGTTTTGTTTTAAATGCATAACTGATTGCTTACAGTGAATCGAGTTTTTGGCGGACATATACGTTTCCCCTCACCTGATCACATGCTGGAGGTTGAACTAAAACTTAGATTATGGAACATAAGCACATCTTCATGTTTGCTCTTTTTTCTTCTGTCACTAGGTGTAGACATTTTACCGAAAACACTGATTTGAAGTCGTAACTACAGTATGTTCACCTCATGTCCCTTCCTGTTTGGTTTGTTTATGTACATGTTGCCAACCTAAAGAATTATATGCTGAAATTGTTTATTTCTGTTCTCCTTATGTCTGTATATGTGTGGGGCTAGCGAGTGATAGTTACAGAAAGTTGAAAGTGAATCCAGTAGTTGTCAGACAGTGGTTGAAAGGTTTGGTGTTCAGCTGATTTCAGTTTGGGTTTAAATGTTTTGTGGAGGAGTGCATGGAAGACTAAATTCACTGCTTACATTAACAGATAAAATAGTAGAATAGCATTTGAACAAATGATTATTATCAGAATACTATCACCCAACCCCTTTGTCCTCACTCTTTGACGCCTCAGAATATGTCCTGTCAACTTACCCCTCTTGTAGTCAAAGTTGTGCCGTAATTTCCTCTTCCTACTCTATTTAATTCCGTACCTCTTCTTTAGTTACACGATCCTCATATCTAATCTTCAGCATTCTTATCGATCACCACGTTTTGAAAGCGTCCATTGTCTTATCGACAGAACTGTTCATCGCCCACGTTTCACTTACAAGGCTGCATTCCACACAAATACCTTCGTAAAATAGTACCCAATCATTACAATTTATGTTCCATGTGAACAAATTTTCTTTTTCAGAACACTTTTCTTGTTATTCACAGTCTTCATTTTATATCCTCTCTACTTCTGCCGTCTCAATTACTGCTTCCCTTTCAAGTCATTGAAGTCTTAGAAATGCAGTTTGGTTTCTGTACAAGTTGTAGATAATCTTGTGTCCCTGTGTTTTATCGATGACATCTCCAGAGCTTCAAAGAATGTTTTAATTAAGATTGTCAAAACCTTTCTCTAAACATGCAAATGCTATAAACACAGTTTCACTGTTCTTCAGTGTGTCTACTCAGTTAAGTGGTAGGATCATAATTGCCTTGCGTGTTCAGACATCTCACAGGAATCTAACATTGTACTTATGTTAGTTTGTACAACCCCTCCGCCTCTCCTGTCTACTTATTCCTTCCACTATGTAGCCTTCTCTTATTTGCTTAGTTCTGGCTTGCCAAATGAGTTCTTGACAGTTGCTTCTCCTTTGAGCAAAGTTTTCTTTGCTCTTTCTGATTTTCATTCCCTTATGTTTTCCAAGTGCAAAATCACGTTGCAATTTTGGACTTTCTGTCAACGTCATGTTTAGACATTTCTGTTTCCAATGGCCTACTTTATTTTCTGCATTTTTATATTTTTCCCTCTTGTCAGATTTAATATTTCACGTTTTATCTAACGATTTCTACTGTACCTTCTTCCCGTTCTCATACTCTGCTGCATTCACCACTTCTTCTCTCAAAGATATCCATTCGTATTCTAGCGGATTCCTTCCTCTGTTTCAGTCAGTCGTTGCATAACGCTAACTTTAAGATTATCGAAAAACTGTGGGTGTTGACTTATTCAAGTTCCATTTCCTTAATTTGCTACCGTTTACTGTCTCTTTAGTTGTAAACTGCAGCTCGTAACTAATAAAGTATTGTAGGTTTGCGTCTGCACCGGGAAATGTCTTATAATTTAAAATCTGGTTTCGAAACCTTTGTTCCAAATATGTATTATTCTTTCATGATTCTTAAGCAGTGTGCTAGATAGTGAACAATGATGAACGGTAGTCATGAAATCTGTTTATGGTGAAATGAGAAAACATGCATAATGGAATATGTGAAAGAGTACATTGTACAGAAAATGAAAAATTGGTATGTCTTCACCCAACTAGATATAGTTTTTCAAACGCACCGCGCGATTCAGTGGGTCCTGCCCCGTACCTCAGTGGCTGTCCGTCATTGGCTACCGCTAACGTCTGCCGCTTCCAGATGGGAACGCCAATTCCGCGAGCCGCCGCGTCAACGCGGAAAACGCTTGCCGCTGCCGCTGCCGTTACCGCACGCCGCGCTGCCGCGCTCTAGTGGGAACCTACCTTTCCTGCGTCCGCTGAAGCGGCTGGCGGCGGACGATTCGGGAGAGCGTTTTGGGGGTGCTGCGCCAGGTCTTCGCCAGAAATTGCAGTTTATTAGAAGTTAACTGACTGGTGATATGTTGTTTCATTTACTTGTTAAACTCTACTTGTTAAACTCTACTTGTTTGCTTGGTGAGGTCACCAGCCGCTTTGTTTTGGGATCGTCCCACCATTCTTCTCCGTTTGTGCACCCGCGGGAAGGTGATTATTTCTGAATTGGGTGGTCCGTTTTACCCTTGTGTAGTAGGGGCAGGTTGGAGCATACTGCGGTTCGGGTTGTTCGGTAATCTCCCAATCAGTCTGCCGTACGTTAATAGCTGCCTCTGCCATGTTTTTCGGATTCGGTGTGTTAACGAATTTATTGCTTGAAGTGTAACGGCCTAATTCCTGAAATGTGTTTTTATCTTGCCTGTCATCTTGAGAGGCAGTATATGTGTACTGTAGAGCATGTTTGGCCAACCTTGTATAATTTTATGTAAGATTGCATTTCATGGGTTGTTATTTAAATGGTCATTTTAGTAAATAAAGTTGCCACCCTTCCACCGTAAGACTTTTCTTAGAAGTTAAAATCAAGTTGCACCTTCGGTGGCAAGTTAAGCTTTTAATTTTAGTGTTTTGTACCATTTCCACCCCTCCTACGGGTTGCATAGTTTGTGTGTTTGTGTGAATTGTTAAAACTTTTACTTTAAGGTAATTTGGTGTGTTGCAGATTTGCAGCTGTGTAGTCTTTCAGAAGTTGTTTTGAGCGGTCGTAACTACGACCGTGTCAAAAGGGAGCGGCAAGGTTCTCAGCCCGAAAGCTCATACACTCAAAAATTTGTATCTTTCTGCCTCTGAATAAATTGTAACGTGATATTTAGAGGGTGCTATCTGCTTATAATTTTAAATCTGTTTCTTAAAGATAAAGCTTTTAGGAATAAAATTCCCGTTTGTTAAAAGCAATTTCATTTCGATTTCATAAGTTACTTCCTGGCAACTACTTCCACGCTCACATTGTGTGATTAAATGTGTTAATGTTCTTGATGAATCGCTAGTAAATAAAGTAAATTCTTAAGAAAATGATTTGAAAGTAAATTCACGGTTCAGTGTATATAGTCATTTTCCTCAAACCAATTTCCTCAACGTCAGGGAAAAAATTACCACACTAGAAAATTGTCCTATATTCCAGCGGAAAGCACGTCTCATACAGCACGATTTAGGGAACATTCCTCCTTGGTTGTAGGCAACCACAAACGACTCTATCAGCACTGCTTCAAGTTTACACTTCCAAATAGATCCCGCGTCCACATTATCCCAGTTGTTATCTGATTCGAAGTTTTTTATCTGCACTTTTGGCGCAGCTGCGGAAGCTCTTCCACGTCCTTAGAAATTTGTCTTAGACCACCTTCTCCTGGGAGGAAAATTCTGATATCCGCAGGTAGAGCGGTATGGGCAAAGTGGATGAGGGCAGGCCGCCTCCGCCGTGCGCAGCTCCTAATTGCCAGATTCACTTACTGTTTCGCGGGAAGCGGAAGTATGGGATTACACTGGGCGTAATGAGAACAATAATGAAGCGGCCGAGGGCGCACTGCAGATAGCTGCAATAAAAGAATACGGCCTCGCCGGGCGAGGGCCGGGCGTAAAGCAGCGCCTTCGGCCCTGTAATTAAAACGCAGCCTGGAGCCGCGGCGGATTACGGCTCCGAATTTGTTGTGACCCTAGCCGGGGCGGCGCCGGGGGCGGCGTGGGGGGCGGAGGCAGCCCGAGCAAACACGGCGCACAGTGCCAAAGCAAACGCGGCCCGCGCGCTTAACACAGATGCCGACGTCGGCGCGTTTTGTCCGCGCCGCAAAAAGACGGAGCGGGAGATTGCTTCCGCAGCGGCGGCGGTCGCAGTGCGCGCGCAGCGGAAAATATTTTGGAGAAATATCTGCCGCTGCGGAAAGAAACACGTCTGGCTCCTTCTCGCACTATATTGCGTCAAAGGAAGTCTTTTTAAAGGGGATAAAAATGCAATGTAAATACTAGACAGCAGTGGTAATATTTATATAAGATGCTGAGCATTTGGTAATTAATAGCGAAAAGTGAGACGAGTGAAACTGAAGAAAACAGATTCTGATAAACTTGGGTTCGCGAACGAGCCATTTCCGCGATGGTCATGAGCCGCTACAGACTCCAGTATGATATAAAATAGTATTGTTTCCTTTTCTAGGATAAGACTTTCGTAAAATTTGCCCCGAATAAGGTGAGGACTAAACAGGAAAGTTGACACATTGACCACTTTTGTATATTTCTGCTAACTGGGACAATACTTCGTATCGAAGTCAATCGTGAATCGTAATCACATACTCACAGCTATTTCGCAAATGGCTCATTTAAGCACCAATGTTCGCTAGAATTATTTTGACTCAGTTATTGTGTACTATGACCCGTGTTAGTTTTACTGAAAAGGGCGATCAAAAAGTTTCCGTTCGAAGGCCGTACAGTCCAGATTCGGTATGCCAATCAGGCAAAATCGCCGTGTCCATTGAGGTAATCATCACATCGACACAGTAGGTTGAAGATACCAGTTTTGGTAAAACAGCGTGTCCTGTTGGGTGAAGAAGTCGGTAGCTGCCTGCTGCACGTTCTCATCTGTCAGCAATCGTCGACCCTTTAACGCCCTTGATGATCTAATGTGGAGACATAAGACTATGGGGTGGGTGATTGAGTGTCACCCATTTGACTTGTTGTAACTTCTGCGTTACGACATTTGCGATACACGGACGTCCGTTACAATGAAGCAGCAGCCTCCCTTGGCACACTATTTCACAGAGGTGGTTTTCGACGTACACGTTCTTCATTCTTCGATGAATGTCTACCAGTGCTTGTGTTACGGCAGGCAGGAAAAGATTAATAGCACGTTGGTTCTGTCTTAGTGCATTTGGTAATAACGATGTACGCATTTAACGCACGAACTTTGGCAATCCTCGAATGCTACACTACTCCCTTGACGTTGCCGTTTTCTTCTTTTTTTTTCTTTATTGTCATTTCATTCCTTTTTTCACATATCGGCTGCACCGGATACAAGTCGCCGTTCTTCAGCTATATGTGAGTGAAAAGTTCGAAACCTGTTTAAAATTTGGACACGGCAGTTGACGAAAGAAATGTTTGACATAATGAAAATACATATATTCAGTTGCTTAATTTAAAATATAAAAGGCGGATTTATTGATTAATTAAACAGAAGGAATAGCAAATACGTGTTTGGCAAAGGAAAAAATTACAGGGATAGTTGCATAAGTTAAAAGCGTAAAAAGCCTGTGTGTTGACTTATGAGTGAGGTGATGAGTGGGCCTAGATTGCCAGGAAGAGAAGTATCATGGGAATGTAGCAGTTGGGGTACTGCGTAAGAGGGTGTTTGAGTGGACGAAGATTTGGAGGAGAAATCTGGGAGAGTGAACAGAGATGTCGTTGTGGATGAAAGCTCAGGAAGTGTATTGAAAGACATGCAGAGGAAGGGAGCCCTGACCGGAGAAGGTGGGGTGGATTTTTAGATTTGCTTTTTTTTTTTTGGGTCATCAGTCTTCTGACTGGCTTGATGCTGCCCGCCACGAATTCCTCTCCTGTGCCGACCTCTTCATCTTAGAGTCGCACTTGCAACCTATGTCGTCAGTTATTTGCTGGATGTATTCCAATCTCTGTCTGTGTACAGTTTTTGCGCTCTACAGCTACCTATAGTACCCTGGAGGTCATTCACTCACATATTACCGTATATCCCGTCATCCTGTCCCTTCTCCTTCACAGAGTTTTCCACATATTCCATTCCTCTCCGATTCTACGCAAAACCTACTCATTCCTTACCTTATCAGTACACCGAATTGTCAACATTCGTCTCTAGTACCACATCTCAGATACTTCTATTCCCTTCCGTTCCGGTTTTCCCTCAGTCCATGTTTCAGTACCATACAATGCTGTACTCCAGATGTACTTTCTCAGAAATTTCTCCGTCACATTAAGACCTCTGTTTGATACTAGTATACTTCTCTTGGCCAGGAATGCACTGTTTGCCATTACTAATCCGCTATTGATGTCCTGCTTGCTCTGTCCGTCATTGGTTATTTTATTACCTAGGTAGCAGAATCTGCTAGGACAGGTATATATCATCACCGATATCATGGTCGGTAAGGGAACGATTTGTGGATGTGTCGGGCGAATGTGGTGGTAGAGGAGGAGGGGGATGGGCTCTGGCGGGCTGGCAGCAGCGTAATACGCCACTCTGCAGCCTACAGATAAAGTTAAAAAATATAATGAGGAGATATAACAATAAAAAGAGATGACAAAATGGTGGCTGCTTAAAACTGGCACATGGCGAAAAAGTTGTAAAGAAAACATAAAAAAGCAAAGAGGTCAGTGATGCTAGTTAAAAACACTTACGAAATAGACAGTCACAATTAAAAAACATGGTGACAGTCTTGTTTCTGTTCGCAGCACTGTAAAAAGAGGACGCACATCACTGAACACTTATGGAAAACACTGCACAATAGAGTACAAAGACATATGGGTATGGAGGGAGGACCTGGACAGATGAGGAGGGGGGGAGGAGGGGAACCGATGGAGGGAGAGGGCACAGATAAAGTTGGGAGCAGGGCGGATGCAAGAAGGGAGTGGGAAAGACAGTGGATGGGAAAAAAAACGGACTCGGGGGAAGAAAATGGAGTCAAGGAGAGGGTAGGTGGAAAAAAAAACAGGAAGGAAGAGGGGAGAGGGAGCCTGGGAATAGGACAGAAGGAGGGAGGGAGAGTTGAGGATCATAGTTGATAGGAGAGATAAATGGAGGGAGAGAGGGTATCATTTGGGAGGGGAAGTTGTTGGAAGCCACCTCAGGGAAGTAGATGAAGGGTGTAGATGTGGAGGGTAGGAAGGTGAAGGTGCGGCAATGGGCGGGGGCTGGAGAGAAGAGGATCAAACAGGGGATGAGGGAGATCAAATCGGCAGGAGGCGTGGAGGACGTGGAGTTGTTAGAGGAAAAGTAGCAGATGGGGGAAAGGAATCAGGTCATAGAGGATCTGCAAGGGGGACATGAGGCATATACAGAAGTTAGCTGGAGTGCATGGTGCTTAAGGATCTGGAGGGAATTATAGAATTTAGGGGAGGGGGGGCAGATATGTAGGCGGGAATGAAATAACGGAGGCTGGGACGGATTAAGGATTTGTAGGTGTGGAGGATGGCAGAGGGATTCAACCCCCACATCTGGCCAGAGAGGAGTTTAAGGAGATGGAGGCGGTTGTGGGCTTTGGATTGGACAGAGATGAGCGATCCAGGTGAAGTGACGTTCAATTGTTAGTCCAAGGTAGGTGGGGGTGGGGGAGAGGCGGATTGGACAAGCGCAGATGGTAAGGGAGAAATCAGGGAGCTGGAAGGAGCGAGTGGTACGACCTATGATGATTGTCTGGGTCTTGTAAGGATTGATTTTTGGAGCCATTGGTTACACCATGTGGCAAAAAGGCAAAGGTGATTCTGCAGAAGGCGTTGGGACTGTTGAAGGGTAGGAGCAAGGGCAAGGAAGGCGGTGTCATCGGCATACTGCAGGTGGTGGACCGGAGGGAGGGGTGTGGGGTTGGGGCACATCTGCCGTGTACAGGAGGTAGAGGAGGCGGGAGAGGACAGAGCCCTGGGGCGCATCCGCAGAGGGGTAGACGGTGCGGGAATCGGGGTTATGGATGGTAATGTAGGAGGGGCGGCGGGAGAGGAAGGAGACAATCAGACGGACTTAGTTGATAGGAAGGGTGGAGGTCTGGAGTTAAACAGGAGACCGGATGCCATACACGGTCGTAGGCGTTTTAGAGGTCTAGGTAGACAAAAATGGTGGAGTGACGGGAGTTAATCTAGAGGGAGATGAGTGAGGCTTAGGAGTTGGTCATCGGCAAAGAAGGAAGGTCGGAAGCCACATTTGGTGTTGCGGAGGGGGTGGTGTCGGTGGAGGTTTTGATGGATACGCCGGGTAAGGACGGACTCCGTTGCCTACATCTTGGTGCTTATATACCAGGGTCGGTATGTTGCATATACGCTGCAGCGACGCCCTCAAAATGAGACTTTTTGATTGACCTTATAATTGTGATACATTTTGTATAATTATTCTGGTCGAATGTATGAAAGATGATACTAGTGTATCGATTTTTCTCCGCGATCGCAATCTGGTGCGACTTTGTCCTAGAAGGCGTGCAGTTTGGGGATAAAAGGGTTGTTAAGAAGCGCGCAGGGGTTTTGGTGTTCAGTGTGAGGACCGAGAGATGGCGTTGTGATGCCAGAGTGAGTGGCCTACGGTTGGACTGGTCAGTGGTGATGTGGAGCCGCAGCTGACTGAAGTGTATGCCTGGGAGCAGGAGAGCGATGGCGTTCATTGCTTTGGTGTATTACTTGAGGTACGAGGTATGTCCGTAAATTTAAATACCGAGACTGCTCTGACCTTGTCTGTAATCGGTGCAATGAACGGTAAACATCATCTGCACTCTGTCTGGCAATACTGTTTCCGCAAAGTTACGAATTGTCTTCTACGGTGTCAGTGACAGATACCTTATATGCTCCTTGTGTTACTCATAGTGGGTACAATAATGCCTGTTAGAAGTATCGCCCACATTTGCGTCCCTGCAATCAGCTCCTAGTGTAATAAAGTGTTAGAGCCAGATGTTTTTCTCATAGCCCTGTTCAGTCTATGAACATTTTGTTAATTGATGTGTGAGGGCAGATGTTCATGCCGTGATGTGTAAACTAGTCCTGGGCTTCTGCCTCTTTTAGACGCCCATTTATTACGGCGGGTGTCACCAAAAGCAACCAAAAATAAAATATCGGCACTAACCCCTTCCGACTGAGCCAGCGGCGGAACAAGGAATGGTATGGTGCACACTCCGTGTGTATTTCTGATAGGAAAGGCATTGTAATTTTATGAAGTTGTATTACCGATGCTGTGATTTTTTCTAAGGTCTGTTCTATTACATGTGATTCCACTTACAAACTTTGATTATAATCATTTTGTAAAACTTAATGCCTTGAAGGGGCACAGTTGTTGACAGGATTAAGTATCTTATCTCAAGTACAATTTAATTGTGAACTAATTTACTTTCCAAATGAAAATCTGTAATGTTTATACACTTCTTTGATGTGTACTATACATGTTGAGTCATTTTAACCAATGTTTAACTGCTCTTCATAGACATTTCTTACTAAGTGAAATAATAATCCTACAAACACATTCGGTGGAAGGTAAGTAAATAATTGGCACTACATTGTTCAGTTCTTGGCAGGTTGGCGAAACGAAGTTGATAGAGGCCAAAGAACAGTTTAGTTATTTATTCACTCTCGTTACATATTCAACTATCATCCGAAACTCACTCATTCACTTTGAAACACAGGCGGCAAATGAAGTGCTCTCTATCCTCTTCTACTTCGAGTATATGTAGCTGATGACTTTTGGGACATATTTTTCGTGGAAAAGTTCGATACACATAGAGCACTTCGGTGAATATTCTTTATCTGGCCTAGTATTTCTAGCACACATATAACATAAACCATTCTTAGGGGATTTCACACTTCCTGCGTCAATTTCCGTAAAGGTATAATTACTTGTGAACATCAATCCCTTTTTTCTCTTGACATTCTGTTCCTTTTGGTCCTTCTTTTCATCTCTTTTCCTGTTCCTCTGAAGTTTCTTCTCCTCTTCTTCTTTCTTTTTTATTGCTTTTCTTTGCTAAATTATTTTCCTGACTTCGCTTGATACAACAAAAGGAAGTTACTGTAATTGTCGCTTTCACTTTCTCATGTATGATTCAGACCACGCCAAAATTTCATGTACTTGTGGACAGTATGACTGCTTTCCCGGAGTATCAGACAACTTGCGCTTCAGTGGTAGAGTGCTTTTGTTTGGTGTAGCACCATCTTCTGTTGCATCAAATTTACACCACCCACCAAAGTGACCTCTTCTCTTTCAGCTGCATTGGTTTGCATTACGGTATGATCCTTTTTCCCTCTGGCTATAAAAGACACAGATGGATTCTGGATTACTTCACTTACATTTGGAGTTGTACCAGTAGTTCCGAGGACGACGGTGGTTTCGTTAGCAATGCAGGTAGGTGTCTGTTTCTTCTGCTTAGTCGCTAATGCACCTTCTTGAATTGCAGCTGATACAGTTTGTGAGCTGCTTTTATTGAATACTTCATTCTACATACCAAAGAGACTGTAAAAGGCATTGCTATCTTTCTCTGCACGTTCATTTTCCATGTTCGCACACTTTTGTAGTACCTCGTTTCCATCTGTGTTGCTGAAATTTTCAAAATCTAACTGGCATAATTCTCCCATTGAATTTGCTATTGTTGTCACACGTCCAGCATTTGAACTATGAAGACATTCCGTAAAATCCACTGCGTCTGCATTCCAAGGGACTAGACCACAGGCTGGGAATCCATTCTTTAGCGTCTCTGGTTCACATGTTTGTGTAAGACAGCTTTCAAGAGGCCTTTTTCAGGATGATTAATCCACCATTCAGCAACTCCTCTTTTCCACCCTTCTTTAATTGGCCTAAATGCTGCAACGTCTGGAATGCGGGGCGCATCAGGATAAAAACTGACAAGTACAATACCAACCTGGGTGCACAAATAACTCATCTGACACGTGAGATTACACTTACGGCCATCGACGAAAGGTATTATTGGAGCGTTTATATTATTGTTTTTGATGAATGGGTCAAATATATTGCCAATTCACTCACAGAGGAATTCAGCTTTCATTCAGTCACTGTCACTACTTGCAATACCACAGGAATGTGGAGCAGTTCGCAGAACTTCCGCAAGAATACTTTCATGTGGAAAAATTTCCATTGATAGGACTATCAAGTAACTTTAATTGAAGTCTTAGTCTTTTCTCTTGCGATTTCTTACACATTTTAACCCTCTCTAGTCCCGGCACTCTGCTGCTTGTTGTATTTATAAAAAAAGATGTTCATCAGCTTTAGATACTCTTGTTGGGCCGTGTAATATATCAAAATTACATTCATCCTTAAAGCAGCGAATGTGTGAACCAATGACGAGTATCCTTCTCATTCATACAGTTACTACGAGGGTTGTGGAGAAAATAATGCATCATATTATTTTTTATGTTTTTTTTTTGTCTGCCAAAATCAATGCTACGAATGCGAAACGTTACGTATGTATTATGTGAAGTCTCCTTGTAACCTCCCCCTCACTTATCGACCTTAATGACAGTGAAAAATTAAACCGCCTGTAACTAATGGAAATTTGGGAAAAGCAATCGTCACCGAAGTTAATCTGTCGGTAAAGAGGGAGGAAAGGGTTACATCTAAATGAAAGGAAAAATGCAAATGAAATTGGTGGAAATTAATATTGAGAAAAGGGTAAAATTAATACGGAAAGTAAATGTGTGGTCGTCACATTAACAATTAATTGGCATTAATTAGATATTTGAGATTTGGGGAAAATTATGGTCGCCAGTCCTATGGACAACTACTACAATAACTGAAAAAGAAAGGTTATTGCACATATAATTAGCACCGAAAGCGTGCAACTGCAGGTTGACACGTGTTGTGTAAAAACTGAAAGTTTGTCAGAAGTGATAAATTTCGCTACACTATAACTTAATTTAACAAAAGAATTAATAAAGTGGGAAAAATTGAAAGTTAATTTAGTGACTGAAATTAATAGTGAGATTTGTTTCTGAAGCACTACGAAATTCAGTAAAATAAGGTTAGTCTTGGGCTACCTCAACAATCATTTCAAAAGCTACTTGAATCTATGCAATTTAGAAATAAGAGATTAAACTTTGAACTTGAATTAAATGATTGTGGACAATTAAGAATAGTAACATTTAGTACGTACCAAGCTGAGCTGCAGTCACAGGTAAGCTAAAATAGGCTAACAAAACTCGCACTCTTAATTTGTGCTTGTGTAATCTAAATATTGTAGCCAGCTATGAATACCTTAACGGAACTTTGAAATTAAAGCAGTGAAATGGAAAGATATTACTTTAATGCTGGCGTCTGAGTTTCAACGACACTCGGGTTCATTTCGGAAAAGGAAGGGACCCTGTTTGGTAATGCAATTGGGACAATGAGCAACAAAGGTTCATGCTAAGTTGCTGTAATTTTGTGATGCAACAATTTTAAAAGCTGAGGTCTGCCATACAGTTCTAAAACTTTACGTGCTTCCAGTCTTCCTTGTTGGTTGATTGAAGGTTTGAAGCCGTCGATCGAGGAGGTGGCGACAGTCACTCATTGTCGCCCGTCGCTGTTGCAGAAGCTGGATGTTGGCGCGCCTCCTTGTCGACACGGTCACCGGGCGAAACGGTCTCTTGATGTGCGCCAGCTAATGCTTCCCGTCCGCGACGCCGTGTCAGAAACTATCGTAGCAAGTCGAGCGCAATTACATGCTGCCAAACCCCGAAAGCGCGGCAACTCGCGGGAGCGTCACACAACACACCTACTCCACTGCACTACTCCTGCCAGACTCCCTCTGCTCTGCCCGCGCTCTGCTAGGCAGAGTTAACACTACCATAGATCCTAAACACTGTGGTTCTCCACACGACCTATCGATGTATTCGTTCGATAGCATAGTTTTCCCTAGGCAAGACCCAGCGTAAAAATACAAATAATATTCACAAACAAACCAATTATACATCGACATAAATGCATATATATATATATATATATATATATATATATATATATATATATATACAAATAGTAAAACAATTACAATATACACAGAAACGTCGTATCATCAGGTAACAAAATAAGGAAAAAAATATAGTACAATAAATGGAAATAGGAGGATATGCGTTTCCGGCGTTACACGCGCCCCACATTGTCTGAGGATTTTCGTGTAACCTAAACAGACTCAGAAAATGTCCCAAAGTGAAAAAAAAAAAACAGCGGAAATGCATATGCTCAAAACATCAAGAAATTTTAGCATTAGGCAGATTAACCATAAACCAATTTTTGGACCATAATAATTCAGTGGAGACACTCCTAATCTTATTCCACTCTGTCATCTTACACAAAAGAAAACAAGTTGACAACATACAAAAGTTCATAGAAAACATAAAAAATGGTTTAGCTATTCTAAAATCGTCACAATCGTCCTAACAGTATCAAGAAATGGAATTCTATTTCCAAAATCAACCAGAGTACATGGTCATAAAGAACAGGTATATCAAAATACGCTAATTAATAATTAATTACATAGAATGAACATTTTATATAATCTTTTGATAATTAGTATTCTTGTCATAAGAGTCCACTTAACGCTCAACAATAAAATAATACACAGCAGAATTCCTTTACACGAGCTGTCCGGGAAGAAAAACAACTCCGCCTTCCATACCCGCTAGTACAAAGAATGCCGACCGGCACAAGTACCGACAGTGGCTCCGCCTCGCCGTTACTGTTGCGCCCGCCTGTGCGGCACGCTTGATCTCACTCGCCATGTAAGAAGTCAGGCAAATCCAACACCTTCCATGAAAACCCTGACATGATAAGCAAATCCAGTAGTATGTCACATAGCTCCGAATAATCGTGACATTAAATTAACCAAAGTAATACGAGTAATGTGTGAGCAAATGCAATACCACAGACTAACACCAGAATGCCTAAATGCATGTCATACGTTCCCACCGTGAGGCAGACGCAGTTCCGAGGGGAGAAACGAGAAGCCGAGAGCAAAATCGTGTTAAGCTACAAGGCCCTACGATAAGGGACGGACACGCACGTCGCCAGTTAACCGACAGGACCATCCCCCAGCCCATGTCAAAAGATAGAGCCCTCCAGAGGAACGGTATAGATCTTACGATAACACTAAAAGGGCCACACCAGCTTCAAGTTTTAGCGTGACACTTTTTCGCGTCTCTGTTACGTTGCAAACGTTGCCCCACCACGACAAGTATAACGTTTCTCATTGGATAGACAGAATTTTTGTAGGCGGAGCTTAAGGTTAACATTGAAACCCTGATTGGTCAGATGAAAACACAGCCAGATAGTTTCTTTTAAACCAACTTCGGTAAATTTCGGTAAATTGTAGTAACGAGAAGTTAGAAGAGGAGTCGCTTCCGAGACGGCGAGCTGGATGGAGCTGCGCCGGCCGCAGCTCCATCATCGCTAGTCTCAGTGAACTCTTCTGAACTCTACATGACATTCGTGGTCTGGCGTCTCCTTATCAGCAACAGGTCCCAGGTTCAAACTAGTGAATTCCCTAAAAAACACGCTCAGAGCGTCGTTGAGCGAAAGTGGTAGGGAGACACGACTTAGAACAACAGAAACCACGCAGAATGTTAGAGCCTAACGGCATTTCCAGAACGTCCGTTTCATTGAATTCTTTCGGAAAAACTCACTCCCGAGTAATCTCAAGGAGTCTATTAACACTATCACAGTGGGTAACTCAACACTGTCCATCATCTCACACATGTACTAGCCTAAAACTTAAAACAGTATCTAAGTACATCGGCAATGACTAGTAAATCACATATTTATGTAATCTTACAGCTAGTTACAAAATCATATTTAAATTCCTTAATCTACTGTGACTCAGCTGAAAACTTAAACTAGCAGCTTGGATTTTTCAATTGATTAATAATCAGTTACTCTAAAATCATTTAGTCAAAATTAATTAAATATTAATTACAACTTCTTTAATGTCCTCTTGGTCAGGCAAAAGCATGGCAATCTAGCAAATTGTTAAATACTACACTCTATATTTACATACTGTACAAATTACCCATTCTGTGGTATTAATCAATCCTAGGCTGGTACAATTTCAAGTCTACAATGTTCCGTATACCTAACAGTTTCCCAGAGCTTGGATACTCTAAGCAATAAGCATTTGTGTAAGGTATACCAGTGACTTTATATGGTCCATTACAAACAAACTTAAATTTAGAGATTTAGTTGTCTATCTCGCTCGATTTCTCATGAGCTTTTACAAGTACTAAGTCTTCGATCGCAAACTTAGCAAAAAGCGCTTTAGCGTCGTGACGATGTATGCGAACATCGGGTTTTAGCTTCGTTACTTCTCGCAAACATCTTTTTTCACACCAATACTAATGTCAATCCGTGGAGGGAATTTGATTATCTCTTCCACAAGTCCCGTTTTCTCTGAAAACACACTCTTATTACTCATTATTACTTCATACAGGCCTCGTCTTTGTTCGTGTGTTACGTTTGACACACCGTCTACAATACTGTCCAACACACTTTCTACACTATTGTCAATGACAAATTCCTCACGTTACAGTAGTTCAAATTCATCATACCTACGTCAATGGCATCCGGCCAGTTAACAATGTGTATAGGCTGGTATTGCCTATGCACACCATCTCCTGCCGCGTCCAAACTAACTACTATTGTTTTATCTTGTGACGTACATGTCAAAGTTTTGCTTTCACAATTAATCACTGCACGGTACTTTAATAGCCAATCTAACCCGATAATTACTTGCGTAGTTAAGTCTGGCATGACGACAAACTCTTGTTCAAATCGTGCCCCACATATCTCGAAGTGGACAAAATTCTGTTTTGTGACCGGTTTACAGCCCATCCCAGTAGCACCGATAATTTTCACTCCTGTTACTGGCATGACTACGATGCCAGGTCTGTCTTTCAGTAACTCAAATATTTTTCCAGATACAGCACTCAATTCTGCACCGGTGTCAATCAACATGTTTAGTTGTAGGCCGTGCATATTAACAGACACTACTATCTGTCTACACTTGTCCTCGACTGTTTCTTTATTTTCCCACAATAAATCCTCGTCTATATCCAGATCATTGCAGAAAAAACCATCCGGCTTTGATCCTAAATTCGGCTTATCTGGCGGCTTTTTCAGCCCCTGTTCACATACAGTTTTACTTTCAACACGTTTGTCCTGAGGCTTAGTCTGTAGCTTCGTCTCCAATACCGAAACCTTTTCCTGTAACTCGTGAACTAGTGAGTGTTGCTTTGCTATCAATTCACTAACTGTCACCTTTGTTGATTCCTCTTTGGCCATATTGATCTCATCTGCCAATCTACCTGGAGGAATGTGCCCAGTAGTATCTGCAATTACTTCCTCTGGATCTGCGCAACCCACACTGCTACCTTCTGACCGTATAACGTCAACTCTAACCTCACACACACTGTAATATACGTGCTTTTCTACCAATCGTGTCCGGCTGTTACTAAAATTTTCGTAATCTTTCTCCTTAATACTCTCGCAATGTTTAAACTGGAGGTATGCGTCGGATTGGTCGGCTACTTCTACCACTATAACTTTCGGTAAGGTCTGCCGGTTAGGGCCAGAAATTTCTGTTACTACTTCAACATCTAACTCCTGCGGGACGAAACACGACGAATCTTGCTCGTGCACGCCCATTAACATCAACTATTTCTGGTAAAGTCTGCCGGTTAGGGCCAGAACTTTCTATCACTTCACAAATACTATCTTCCTGTGGGACGAGACGCGGCAAATCCTGCCCGCGCTCCCCATAAACACTTCTCCCGTACAGGCCCCTATAATCTCTTAGTTCGTCGTATAAGCGACAGAACTGCCTTAACCAGACCTCATCCCCCTCTGCATCCCCTCGCTCGATGACGTGTTATCCGACATCTGATCTTCTCTCAACAATTGCGATCATTCTTAAACTCAATCTCCAGCTCCACTGTGGGTGTTACAGCTGCCACTTTATAATCGATTTCCGGAACACTAATTAAATTGTTCTCACTGACAGTGAATGTACTTTCTGCTGCCGTGTCTACAGCTTGTAACGGAACATATTAAAGGCTTTACTTTACCGAAGTAAGCGATACCATCCAAATTCAACCAGTTTAACGAGTATTTATGATTATAGAAAAGTTATTGTGTATGTTAACAATGATTGCATAACATGTCTCCATAAACAGTCAACCCATTAAATTATACTGAATAACTGACCCACACAAAAGTTAATATCACTTGATCACTGATGCAGCAAATGTCATCACGTAAAAACACTAAGTTCATCTTAAATAATTAATATGAAGTATGAAAAATAGTGTCCAACTTAGGTATTTTGGATCTCCTTAAATAAAAATCACCCAGTGAAACCTATTTGTTCACTAGGAGCGTTTTCACTCAGTATTCGCGTAATCAATCCTATTTTAGACGAAAACCAATGTAATTCTTAGTAATTCATGTTATTTACTTATTTATGCAAATTAGAGAAGTCAATTGACAAACTTCTAAAAAACGGCCTTTTTGTAACAAAGAATTATTCTGTCAAGTCAACAAATCTGTTTGTCATTTTAATAACATGTTAAATTATGTCACTCGATGCAAGTTAATAACTTTTCTGCACAAATTATGGTAACAGATGTACATGTGACTTATAAACTATATCTCTTTTTAGTAGTTCTTCGACAATTTTATAAATACCAGTAGCAAGAAGGGTAGGGGCGCAGTCGGAATGTCACTTTGGTAAAGTGTGTTTGTGTGTTAATGTTTTAGGTGGATAAACAATGCAAAGAACATGTAAAGGAAGTACTACGTTGTGCTGTGTCATGGTCTTTGGTGGACAGTGGAATTAAGATGGCCACCAGAGTAATAAATATTTGAAGTTTACATATTTGTTGGTTTCGCTTGTTCTTTATCATCAAAAGCACATAAAAAACACGGGACCTCATGTTTTTAACCCTAGACAACCAGATTTAGAGCCAGCATCAGCATCGAGTCACAGCAGCGATCCAGCAAGTAGCAGCGATTACCACAACACAATGCATTTTAATGGTGCCAATCTAACATCAAGTGCTAACAAGTTCCGTAAATGGGAGTGAAATAGTGCGATTATAGCAATTAGCAATATCTACGACTAGGCGACCATTACAAGCTGATCTACTACTTGTGGGCGCACTCCTTTCTCCTAACACTGGCACACTCTCCCGCCATTGATTATCCCATACGGAATTTTCGTAACGACGACACCTGGGTTTTCTCCTGTTACTGGGCCTCCAAAATTTTTCCACGCCCGGTCGGCCCCTCACCGGCGCGACTAATGGTTTCCCTCTCTCGTCCCAGCAGATACGCTCCCCGGATGCTGCTGAGGCGGCTGATCACACCCTCTGGCGTTATTACTATTCTGCGAAGCCCGTATCACGCTAGTATGATACTGGTTTCCGTCATTCCTGTTATTATTTGCATTGTACCAACTGTCATTACGGCCCGAACCACTATTGTTATTGCTGCCAAGATTGCGGTAGCATTATTCCCATAGTTATCATTGTTGTGGTTGCTGTGAAACCTGTTGTTGTTACCACGGCCTCTACCACTGTCGCGATTATTGCGCCAATTGTCCTCGCCCTCAACTCTTTCCAGGAAATCATTGATTGTCCTGTAATTGCTTCCTACGTAGCGTTTTGTATCATCTGGAAGCTTCTTATAGAGTTCCCAGACTATTTCAGATTCAGCCCTCACAAAACCCCTTCATCGAGCCGCGCGAATTCGCAACGAAAGGCCTCGATACGACAAATTCGTGTCAGACACTTTGTTGTTTTTGCTCTGACCAGTATTCAGCCAGAAACAAATTTTTAAACTCGTCAAAAGTCAGGTTCGTGATGTTGAGGTTTAAGCCCCAACGCTTGGCATCACCAGCCAACACGTCAATAACCGCATTAATTTCTCTCTCATTAGTCCATGATCTGGGTAAAACCCTTCCACAATTTTTAATGAAATCCGTCGCGTGTATACTGCCTTTTTTCAAGGAGTCGAACCGCTCCTCTTTCGTCAACAATTCCGAACTATGTGCACAGATTGGCACATAGCTCTGTTTTTCGTCAAGTTTCTTTTCTAATTCCGACACTCTCGTAATTACTTGGCAAGTGGTTGTTGCAAGCGTTTCGACTACCCTCTTTTTCTCTTCGCAGGTATTAGCCTGTTTCCTCACTTTGGTATGTACTTCGGATACTAAAGCCTTTAAGGTTTCCACCTTCTTTTGATCCTCTTTTTCCACTTATTGAATTTGTTCCGTCACCTCATTCTCGATGATCGGAGCAACTGCTTCTCCTACATTTTTCTCGATTCTGCTAATTTCGGAATAAAAACGAGTATTTATGCTCGCAATTTCCGCCTGAACGCCTATCATTTCCTGTTTAAGATTACCGATTTCGGTATTAATTACAACAATATATTCTTTGATTTTATCAACTTTTGAGTTAACAACTCCAACATTGTTGTTAACAACATTAATAGCTTTGTTCTGATTGTCTAGCTTCCTGTCAATTTTTTCAGACTGAGCTTCTTGCTTGGCAGACTGAGCTTCCTGCTTGGCAGACTGAGCTTTAATTTCTGCCGATTGAGTTTCTATCTTGCTAGACTGAGCCATGATTTCGTTAAACAAAACATTCAATAAATCAGCTAAATTCCCGAAAACCAGCGGTTTCACTTCCGTAACGGGTGCCTCTTTAATTGTCCCTCCGTATTCGTCATCAAGGGGTACAGATTTGATTATCACTTCCGATTCCGAAATATTTTCTAAAGTTAGGAATTCCATTTCTGCTCTTTGTTGCGTTTCGGGGGTCGTGTCTTTCATGCTAGCCGCCTGCCCCTCAACAGTGAGTACCGCGGTGCGCTTTTCCCACTGTTCGACCGATTGTTCCGTATCCATGTCTACCAAATTTTGATAATTGTTGCCTTCACTCATTTTAATAATTTTCAATATAAATGCCAAATCTCAAATATATTTAGGATTACTCCCACTACTTATTCTCGCTGACGTAACGGCCTGATCCTAACGAGTGCTTTGTTTCGAGATTTGCACAACACAAAATTCGTGTCCAGAACAACCTCAAATCTGAAGATTGTCCTGTCACCAGGTCGCCACGTGTAACCTCCTCCTCACTTCTCGACCTTAATGACAGTGAAAAATTAAACCGCGTGTACCTAATGGAAATTTGGGAAAAGCAATCGTCACCGAAGTTAATCTGTCGGTAAAGAGGGAGGAAAGGGTTACATCTAAATGAAAGGAAAAATTGAAATGAAATTGGTGGAAATTAATTTTGAGAAAAGGGTAAACTTAATAAAGAAAGTGAATCCGCGGTTGTCACGTTAACAATTTATTGGCGTTAATTAGATATTTGAGATTTGGGGAAAATTACGGTCGCTAGTCCTATGGACAACTTCTATAATAACTGAAAAAGAAAGGTTATTGCACATATAATTAGCACCAAAAGCGTGCAACTGAAGGTTGACACGTGTTGTGTAAAAACTGAAAGTTTGTCAGAAGTGATAAATTTCGCTACACTCTGACTTAATTTAGCAAAGGAATTAATAAAACCGGAAAATTGAAAGTTAATTTAGTGACTGATATTAATAGTGAGATTTGTTTCTGAAGCACTATGAAACTCAGTGAAATAAGGTTAGTCTTGGGCTTCCTCAACAATCATTTCAAAAGCTACTTGAATCTACGCAATTTAGAAATGCGAGATTTAACTTTGAACTTGAATTAAATGATTGTGGACAATTAACAATAGTAACATTTAGTACATACCAAGCTGAGCTGCAGTCACAAGTAAGCCAAAATATGCTAACAAAACTCGCGCTCTTAATTTGTGCTTGTTGTTGATGTTGTTGTTGTTGTTGTTGTTGTGGTGGTCTTCAGTCCTGAGACTGGTTTGATGCAGCTTTCCATGCTTCTCTATCCTGTGCAAGCTTCTTCATCTCCCAGTACCTACTGCAACCTACATCCTTCTGAATCTGCTTGGTGTATTCATCTCTTGGTCTCCCTCTACGATTTTTACCCTCCACGCTGCCCTCCAATACTAAATTGCTGATCCCTTGATGCCTCAGAACACGTCCTACCAACCTATCCCTTCTTCTAGTCGAGGTGTGCCACAAACTTCTCTTCTCCCCAATTCTATTCAACACCTCCTCCTTAGTGATGTGATCTACCCATCTAATCTTCAGCATTCTTCTGTAGCACCACATTTCAAAAGCTTCTATTCTCTTCTTGTCCAAACTATTTATCGTCCACGTTTCACTTCCATACATGGCTACACTCCACACAAATACTTTCAGAAACGACTTCCTGACACTTAAATCTATACTCGATGTTAACAAATTTCTCTTCTTGAGAAACGCTTTCCTTGCCATTGCCAGTCTACATTTTATATCCTCTCTACTTCGACCATCATCAGTTATTCTGCTCCCCAAATAGCAAAACTCCTTTACTACTTTAAGTGTCTCATTTCCTAATCTAATTCCCTCAGCATCATCCGACTTAATTCGACTACATTCCATTATCCTCGTTTTGCTTTTGTTGATGTTCATCTTATATCCTCCTTTCAAGACACTATCCATTCCGTTCAACTGGTCTTCCAAGTCCTTTGCTGTCTCTGACAGAATTACAATGTCATCGGCGCACCTTAAAGTTTTTATTTCTTCTCCATGGATTTTAATACCTACTCCGAATTTTTCTCTTGTTTCCTTCACTGCTTGCTCAATATACAGATTGAATAACATCGGGGAGAGGCTACAACCCTGTCTCACTCCCTTCCCCACCACTGCTTCCCTTTCATGCCCCTCAACTCATAACTGCCATCTGGTTTCTGTACAAATTGTAAATAGCCTTTCGCTCCCTGTATTTTACACCTGCCACATTCAGAATTTGAAAGAGAGTATTCCAGTCAACATTGTCAAAATCTTTCTCTAAGTCTACAAATGCTAGAAACGTAGGTTTGCCTTTCCTTAATCTAGCTTCTAAGATAAGTCGTAGGGTCAGTATTGCCTCACGTGTTCCAATATTTCTACGGAATCCAAACTGATCTTCCCCTAGGTCGGCTTCTACTAGTTTTTCCATTCGCCTGTAAAGAATTCGCGTTAGTATTTTGCAGCCGAGATTTATTAAACTGATTGTTCGGTAATCTTCACATCTGTCAACACCTGCTTTCTTTGGGATTGGAATTATTATATTCTTCTTGAAGTCTGAGGGTATTTCGCCTGTCTCATACATCTTGCTCACCAGATGGTAGAGTTTTGTCAGGACTGGCTCTCCCAAGGCCGTCAGTAGTTCCAATGGAATGTTGTCTACTCCGGGGGCCTTGTTTCGACTTAGGTCTTTCAGTGCTCTGTCAAACTCTTCATGCAGTATCTTATCTCCCATTTCATCTTCATCTACATCCTCTTCCATATCCATAATATTGTCCTCAAGTACATCGCCCCTGTATAGACCCTCTATATACTCCTTCCACCCTTCTGCTTTCCCTTCTTTGCTTAGAGCTGTGTTTCCACCTGAGCTCTTGATATTCATACAAGTGGTTCTCTTTTCTCCAAAGGTCTCTATAATTTTCCTGTAGGCAGTATCTATCTTACCCCTAGTTACATTACATTTATCCTCTAGCCATCCCTGCTTAGCCATTTTGCACTTTCTGTCGATCTCATTTTTGAGACGTTTGTATTCCTTTTTGCCTGCTTCATTTACTGCATTTTTATATTTTCTCCTTTCATCAATTACATTCAATATTTATTCTGTTACCCAAGGATTTCTACTAGACCTCGTCTTTTTACCTACTTGATACTCAGATGCCCTCACTACTTCATCCCTCAAAGCTACCCATTCTTCTTCTACTGTACTTCTTTCCCCCATTCCTGTCAATTGTTCCCTTTTGCTCTCCCTGAAACTCTGTACAACCTCTGGTTTAGTCAGTTTATCCAGGTCCCATCTCCTTAAATTCCCACCTTTTTGCTGTCTCTTCAGTTTTAATCCACAGTTCATAACAAATAGATTGTGGTCTTAGTCCACATCTGCCCCTGGAAATGTCTTACAATTTAAAACCAGGTTTCTAAATCTCTGGCTGACCATTATATAGTCTATCTGAAATCTGTCAGTATCTCCAGGCTTCTGCCTTGTATACAACCTTCTTTTATGATTCTTGAACCAAATGTTAGCTATGATTAAATTGTGCTCTGCGCAAAATTCTACCAGGCGGCTTCCTCTTTCATTTCTTAGCCCCAATCCATATTCACCTACTACGTTTCCTTCTCTCCTTTTTCCTACTACCGAATTCCAGTCACCCATGACAATTAAATTTTCGTCTCCATTCACTATCTGAATAATTTCTTTTATTTCGTCATAGATTTCTTCAATTTCTTCGTCATCCGCAGACCTAGTTGGCATATAAACTTGTACTACTGTAGTAGGCGTGGGCTTCGTGTCTATCTTGGCCACAATAATGCGTTCACTATGCTGTTTGTAGTAGCTTACCCGCATTCCTATTTCTTTATTCATTATTAAACCTACTCCTGCATTACCCCTATTTGACTTTGTATTTATAAATCTGTATTCGCCTGACCAAAAGTCTTGTTCCTAGTGCCACCGAACTTCACTAATTCCCACTATATCTAACTTTAACCTATCCATTTCCCTTTTTAAATTTTCTAACCTACCTGCTCGATTAAGGGATCTGACATTCCACGCTCCGATCCGTAGAACGCCAGTTTTCTTTCTCCTGATAACGACGCCCTCCTGAGTAGTCCCCGCCCGGAGATTAAAATGGGGGACAATTTTACCTCCGGTGAATTTTACCCAAGAGGACGCCATCGTCATTAACCATACAGCATGCCCTCGGGAAAAATTACGGCTGTAGATCCCCTTGCTTTCAACCGTTCGCAGTACCAGCACGGCAAGGCTGTTTTGGTTAGTGTTACAAGGCCAGATCAGTCAATCATCCAGACTGTTGCCCCTGCAGCTACTGAAAAGGCTGCTGCCCCTCTTCAGGAACCACGCGTTTTTCTGGCCTCTCAACAGATACCCCTCCGTTGTGGTTGCACCTACGGTACGGCTATCTGTATCGCTGAGGCACGCAAGTCTCCCTATCAACGGCAGGGTCCATGGTTAATTGGGGGGGGGGGGGGGGGTTGTGCTTGTGTAATCTAAATATTGTAGCCAGCTATGAATACCTTAACGGAACTTTGAAATGAAAGCAGTGAAATGGAATGATATTACTTTAATGCTGGCGTCTGAATTTCAACGACACTCGGGTTCATTTCGGAAAAGGAAGGAACCCTGCTTGGTAATGCAATTGGGACAATGAGCAACAAAGGTTCATGCTAAGCTGCTGTAATTTTGTGATGCAACAATTTTAAAAGCTGAGGTGCCATACAGTTCTAAAACTTTACGTGCTTCCAGTCTTCCTTGTTGGTTGATTGAAGGTTTGAAGCCGTCGATCGGGGAGGTGGCGACAGTCACTCATTGTCGGCCGTCGCTGTTGCAGAAGCTGGATGTCGGCGCGCCTCCTTCTCGACACGGTCGCCAGGCGAAACGGGCTCTTGATGTGCGCCAGGTAATGCTTCCAGTCCCCGACACCGTGTCAGAAACTATCATAGCAAGTCGAGCGCAATTACATGCTGCCAAACCCCGAAAGCAGAGTTAACACTACCAAAGATCCTAAACACTTTGGTTCTCCACACGACCTATCGATGTATTCGTTCGATAGCGTAGTTTTCCCTAGGCAAGACCCAGCGTCAAAATACAAATAATATTCACAAACAATCCAATTATATATCGACATAAATGCGTATATATTCAAACACTAAAACAATTACAATATACAAAGACACAGAAACGTCATATCTTCAGTTAAAATAAGGAAAAACATTTATAGTACAATAGATGGAAATAGGAGGATATGTATTTCCGGTGTTACATCCTGAGTGAGCGCGCCAAGCTTACGTCACTTCCGATAGACAGCATAGTTGCAAAACAGTTTCAAAATGCTGTCTCTAGGTGATGTACATTACAAGCAACGTGCCGTCTTTATATTTCTCACTGCAGAGAAAGAAGCTGTAGGGAACATTCACAAACTTTTGTGCAAAGTCTATGTTCTGTCGACAGAAGTACAGTTAGTCTCTGGGCACGGCGGATGAGGTCATCAGAATTCGGCTCGGCGTAGCTCCACGATCTGCAGCGGTCGGGGAGTCAATCCACGGCTGTCACACCTGACATGTTGCAGCGAGTTCCCACTTGTTTGGGCCATTACAGGATTGCATTCGTGGAAGACATTTTAAGGACGATGAGGAGGTGATTCAGACAACGAAGCACTGGCTCCGCAACCAGGTCAAGGTTTCGTACCGACAGGGCATACACGCCATTGCTTCCCGCTTGAGGAAGGCCAGAGAACGGATGGAGATTACGTCGTGAAATAGGATGTGTAGATAAAATGCCATTCCTTCGTGTGTAATTCTCATTATGCTCAATGAAGAATTGCTGAAGAAATGAAATGCGGTGCATTACTTTCTGGGCAACCATCGCAGCTGCCGTCAAAGCTTCACTAGTGCCATAAGGGATTTCTGGGTGTCTCTCAAGAAACGCTCGATACCATCCAATTTCAGGTGTATGATTCCTGAAAGGATTTTTTCCTCTCCATCATTTGTAGAAACTCTTTTACGCTGAGAATGATATCTTGCTCGAGTCCGGGAAAACCTTCGTTGCAGTTGTTGCTTACCATTTCAGTCGAGAGTCCTCTTCCTTTTCTGAAAGGATTGGCCGTGGTCCTCGCTTTGTTTTTATAACAGTCTTCTTCATATGAAACTGAATCGTCGCTCTTGGGATATTGTAATTTTTGGCCACAGTGTATTTTAGAGGACCATTACTTACATCTTTAATTGAAGCAGTTAGATCATTAGGCAGGTCTCTCTGCTTCTCAGATGACATCTTAGATGTTGAGAATGCCCATAACGGAAATATTTTATTTAATTTCACAGCAAATTAATTACAGACTTCAATAATGCCGAGAAATGTAAGATCTAATATGCAGTTATTTGCCCCACCCCCCATGCCAACAACTGTCACAGATACTTTACAGTGTATTGACACTCATGTCAGCAACTGAAATGGTAAAAGGAAATAATACATTTACTTTAATACAGAGAAGCAAAGGATGAACTACCAACAACTGTCACATAAGCAAGAACTGTACATTGTGCCCTAGTTAATAGACAGCTATAATTTTTCCATTGGCTCTCATAAACGATCTCTGTGTATAAAAGTCATTGCCTACTATTATAATTTAAATAAATAAATTTAGTACTTCAATTTCTTAAACCCTGCAACGACTATAGCCCGTGTCTATATTAACTTTTTCTGTGGGTGGAAGTCCATTAGGTGCGTAACGGTTTGGGCAGGCAGCCGGGTAAATTTTAAATATTCTTCTCCAGCTATAAGCTTAACTTTCATTGATTTAAGTCAGTTCCTGTTAAATGTTTGTTAATGCTTTCTAACTTAAAGGACGCTGCCTCCTCTGAATTTTTTATGAACTTTCTTAGAGTACTGATTGACTGATACTGCTGGACTGTACCTGTGTTGGTGTTGATGTTTCATGCGGGAGGAAGCGTGTTTGGTGTGTCCAGCTCTTTGGGGCAGGACCACAGTGAAATTTTCTTATTTCTAAAAACCGTTATTCAGTTATTGGATAAAGTTAAGTAAGGGCAAGGCGCCCTTCAAAATTTTCTGTTTGATAACTTAAATTGTTGAGGGCAGAGGACAGGTAACTTGTTGAGAAATACATGAATAAATTTTACGTTGCCCTGTTTCTAATTGGGCAGAGCCCACTGATATTTCAAAATTTAAATCCAAAAATACGGAAGAGTGTTCTTTTGTTTTGAATGTTTGGTAAATAAAGATAATGCAATGTGTTTGTTCAAGTACCAGTGAATGAAAAAATTTGTACTATATTAATTTTTGTGTTAATAAAAGTGAAAAGTTGTTTTTAATGAAACATCATTGGCTTTCCACTGAAGAATATTCCTAGCCAACCAAACCTTCTCTATCGAGACTAGCAGAAATGATAAAAGCATCTCAAAAAAGTTTCGGAAATAGCGGAAAACAGCAACTGAAGACGTGAAAATTTTTTCCGCTCTAGAATACGACGTCACATCCGATGGCCACAACATGATTCAGATGTGCTAAGCCAATTAACGGGCCTTACTTTTCAATTTACATTTGACGGGTTATCGGTGTTTCATGTTACTTGTATATGGGCTGTCGATTGCTATTAGAAATTAATTCTGGAAGCTGCTTCATATATTACACGAAATATTGCCACAGAACTATTAAACCTGAAATGTTAAAGACGTGCTTTTGCAAGTATGAACTAATATGTAATCTGGATACTGTAGGTAAAATTGAAAGCTTTATTTCTGGTGTTGCTCAGTTAGTGCAATAAGTGTAGGGCCATGAAATACAACTCAAAAAGAAACTTAATATGATATTTCGTTTACTCTAGTGCAAGATATGCCGTTTTAGAACATTGAGAACATGGTAATAAAGTTTTATGTGAGGTTTGAAAAACTACTCTATTTCTGCACAATTTCTTCAGCTACCGACAGGACCTTAATTTTTTAGGGTGAGAATGGCTAATTAAATTTCTCCAAGCCTTCACAGTGTAGTGTATCTTTTACATTTAGTATTATTTTATAACACCTTTTTAAAATGGACTAAAAGTATAAAGTAAATTCTCCTAGCCCCATGCAGATCCGTAAACATACAGATGGCCCTGAAAATTTGTTGCTGCGCGGAGTGGCCGCGCGGTAACAGACGACATGTCACTTATCGTGCGGCCCCTCGCGCCGGAGGTTTCAGTCCTCTCTCCGGCATGGATATGTGTGTTGTCCTTAGCGTTAAGTTAGTTTAAATAGTGTTTAAGTCTAGGGACTGGTGACCTCAGCAGTTTGGTTCCTTAGGAGTTCACACACATTTGAACATTTTGAAAATTTGTTTTTGTGAATTTTTAATAGGTATGACACAACTTGTAAAAATAAAAAGGGAAACGTGAGTCACATGTAATAGGTAACTAATACATTAATAGTTAACCTAACGTTTTACTGCACTGTAAATAATATCGAATGCTGTGTGATTTTCCTCAATGGCAGCAACAATGAGCTCCTTACTATTATCTGTTGCATGTGTCCCATATCTTTCGTTTTAAATTCTTCAAGTATAATCATAGGTATTAAAAATTCACCATCGCGAATTTTCAGGGTTATTAGTATGAGTTTAGTATTCTGTGTGGGGCTATCAGAAATTATGTTTTAGTTTTTAGTCCTTTTTAAAAACGTGTTATATTAACAAATGTTTTGTTTAAATAATTACTCTGTTTTTTGTATTGTGTGTCCGAAATGTTTCAGTCGATTTCAAAAATTTTCATCACATTACAGCAGAGACATTTGGTAAATTACAGGTTTATTTCAGTTTCTCTTTATCTTAGTCAACCAATGTATTGCTTCCTACTAAATATACATCGTATCGCGGAAAGACTGTGAAGATAGTAATTAGAGAGACTCGAGATCACATGGAGGCTTGCTAGCAATCATTTTTACAGCGAAACGTTCATTACTGAAACAGTAAAATGTAGAAACAGCAGTGGTACACAAACTACTCTCCCCTAGAAGAAAACGAATTACAATTTCATTGACACCCGCACCTAATCTGTGCTCAAAGTTTCAAGTTTCTAGCCCACCTCGAAGTTACTTTAAAATCAGTGTGTAAGAAACATCATGAATACTGAGAAACAAAGCGCCCTCCATCTCACACCAGACAATAAAGCGATTTAAAACTGCATTGCCATCGGCTTCTCAGCTATTTTGAAAGATTCAAGTCTCTACCTCATCGAGAAGTTAGTTTAAAATCAATTTCATCAAACATCGGACGGCTGAAAAACAAAATACCCTCCACGACACACCAAGAAAGCAAGGGAATTAATACTGCATTCTCATCCGCTTCTGAGCTATGCTGAAAGTTCCAGATCTCTAGCTCATCGGAAACTAAAGCTGAAATTGTAAAATCCCCTGAGGGCCGGCAGTAATTTTCGTAGAATTAGGAAGGTACTTGTTTTAATGTCTGTCCTCTCTGGAAATATCATCGGCTGTTACGACTGACTGGAGTCCGGGACTCGGTTACCAAATTTCTGGTTACCTGTGATAGTGGACCGTAACTCCGAGAGAAAAAGGACCTCGAGTGTGCCGGCCGGAGTGGCCGAGCGATTCTAGGTGCTACAGTCTGGAACCGTGCGACCTCTACGGTTGCAGATTCGAATCCTGCCTCAGGCATGGATGTGTGTGATGTCCTTTGGTTGGTTAGATTTAAGTAATTCTAAGTTCTAGGGGACTGATGATCTCAGAAGTTAAGTCCCATAGTGCTCAGAACCATTTGAAACTCGATCGAGAAATAACTAGCACAGAAAAGTAACATAAAGGTAAGTTCGCTACTGATGGTTATTTCCGTAGATGGCACTATGTCTGACAGTTATAACTGCCACCGAAAAATAATTTATACTCATCTACTGATGGTAAAAATTGGAAATGATCGTATGGCATTGTTGGCCGGGAGGCCCCATTCGAGGGATTTCGTCCTCGTTACTGCTAGAGATGGGGGATCTGCTCTTGAACTAATTCATAGAGTAGAATCTTTCAAAGGAGTGAACAATCAGTGATTCAGAATAAAAGAACGGTAGCTCCAAACGTTTCCCACAGCAGAGAGAGACAGAGAGAGAGAGAGAGAGAGAGAGAGAGAGAGAGAGAGACGGAGCATATCAGCAGCGCCTCTGCTGGTCAGAGCACAGTTCACGCCACACAACACAGCCAGCGCCGGTCTCTGCCCTGCTTCTACCTTGGCTGCCTGCATTGTGCAGTGCCCCATTGGATTTTGTGTATCACATATGCCGTGCCGTCTCTGTGCGTCGTCTGCCGCAGCTTAACTTCGCATCGTACTCTGTCGGCGATCGTTTCAGTCGCACGTCCTGCCCTCTGGGCAGTTGATGCGAGCGACAGGACAGAGAGCCACCTAGCGGATAACATAGGAACTACTTGCAACAACCTGCTCGCAAGGGAACGGACGATTTGTCTCGGAGCGGGTGAGTTCACCGCTCCCCCCACCCTCGGAACTCGCCGGCTCAACGCTCACCCCACCGTCTCGACTCTAGCCAGAGCGTTGAGCAAAGTGACTCAGTTGTCACTCTGGTCTCTGCGGTCTCAGCTCACGCAGTAATACAGCTCGCAGCTCGACCTGCTCGACTCAGCGCCTCTGCATCGGAGTTCGTCCCTACTGGATATTGTTCTTTGTAGTAATACCGCTATGTATATTACATTATTATGTTATGTGTACATCAATTGTTTTTATTTTATTTTTATTTGTTTAAACTGATTAGATTAGGTTCCTGATGACTCCTCTTACTATAGGATTTTTATTATGGACATTCGAATTTACGCTTTAATTACGAGCGAACCGATAAACGTATCGCAAAATGTGATACACCAATATTTTCCTTGTTTTATTCTGCGTAAGGTTATATGCATCACTTTCGTTTCACAGTCAAATTTATATATTTTTTTCTTATTCTGGTACGGATTTTGCGATTTTAGGCGTCTTCGGAAGGAAACGTTCACTTTAAAAATATATGGCTTGCGATGTATTTGTATGAGGTTAATGAAATTTTAATACATTATAGCCAAATATATTGTTAATGTAAATCTCAAGTTACATTTTCCGATCACCCAAAAAACCACGATAGTGCAAAATATATCAAGAATCAAAAACTTTGTCATATCGTGGAAATTTCAATAAACAATACAAAATTCTTACTCTTTATCTGTATTACTTCAAAATAGGATCAAATAAGATCAAAATACAGGTATAGTGCTGGAATAAACCAAGTTTAAAGGGCAATGTGCCTTCCATTTATTTTCTATTGTAAATGAGTGGCGAGTCATGAAAAAGAGCTAATTCATTTCAGGGAGTGAACAGTTCTGATCCAATCTCTGAAAAGAACAGTTTTGCCCATCTCTAGTTACTGCACGTCCTTTTTAGGTGACGCCACATCGGCGACTTGCGAGTCGATGATTATGAGAATGATGATGAAAGACGCACAACACCTAGACCCTAGCCGGGAATTGGACCCGGGCTTTCTGTGTGGTAAGCAGTAGCGCTACAAATACGCTACGGAGGCGGACTTCTACTGAAAGTTATTGCCATTGTCACAGTAATTCCTCATGGTCACTCCACGTAGCTATGAAGCACGAAATGGAAGTACACACTTCGATAAACAAGTGGCGCGCAGTGTGACAGATGTTTCCATGAGTATAGTATACCTTATAGATATTCAGTCCCTCAGCTCTGTTCGTTTATCCGTGGTCGGGTCTTAGATGACGCGAAAGCGTAGTACGCACTATTGTAGACAGATGATGACCGCATGGTTGGTAGCTATTAGAATAACTGATACTACGCGATGAGCTGATATTAGGGTAACAGTTACTTCACAATAACCGGTTGTCTCTATTATTTGAGTTATTTTTTGTTACCTCTAGCGGATAGTTCTTTTTGGGGTCCGGCACGCAGCTGTCGCGCGCAGCTGCTTCGCAGATAAATAGTGCGAAGGAACTGAAGAAAGTATAATTGAGAGTTGAATGTGTTACGTCGGTTCGCAGGAAGAAAGTGTTTGAGTAATTTAGTTACTTCGCGGAAAGAGGTGCAGAACTACTTTTGCGTTTTTCCGTTCAAAGAGTATCGTCTTTGTGAAGCACTAACTTTCCTGAAGGAACATATTGATAGTAGAATGTAAAATTTTAAGGTTTTTGTGATCTGTGATTACCTGTTTAGTAAATGTGGAAACGCAGTGTATCAGTGGCTACTTCAGTATAAATGTGAAACGAGTGTAACTCACCGCCTTGAATACATCCTGATCTCGGCAGGCAGAGCATACGCGGTCATGCGTTGCCCAGAGCATCCGGCAACAGGGCAATCCTGTGGCCAATCGGAGCTCGTGGCGCCAAACTTCCGAAGTTTAAAAATTGTGCGTTGTCGTCCTACACAACATTACTAACTTTGGTTCCTACTGGCATCAGTTGTCCAGGATTAAAATTTAGCCGCACAATTTTTCTCCACCCTGTATATATAGGGTGGTCCATTGATCGTGACCGGGCCAAATATCTCACGAAATAAGCGTCAAACGGAAAACCTACAAAGAACGAAACTTGTCTAGCTTGAATGGGGAAACCAGATGGCGCTATGGTTGGCCCGTTAGATGGCGCTGCCGCAGGTCAAACGGATATCAAATGCGTTTTTTAAAATAGGAACTCCCATTTTTTATTACATATTCGTATAGTACGTAAAGAAATATGAATGTTTTAGCTGGACCACTTTTTTCGCTTTGTGATAGTTGGCGCTGTAATAGTCACAAACATAGGGCTCATAATTTTAGACGAACAGTTAGTAAGAGGTAAGTTTTTTAAAATTAAAATACAGTACGTGGGTACGTTTGAACATTTTATTTCGGTTGTTCCAGTGTGATACATGTACCTTTGTGGACTTACCATTTCTGAGAACGCATGCTGTTACAGCGTAATTAACACATTAATGCAATAAATGCTCAAAATTATGGTCAACCTCAATGCATTTGGCAATACGTGTAACGACATTCCTCTCCACAGCGAGTAGTTCGCCTTCCTTAAAATTCGCACAGGCATTGACAATGCGCTGACGCATGTTGTCAGGCGTTGTCGGTGGATCACGACAGCAAATATCCTTCAGCTATCCCCACAGAAAGAAATCCGGGGACATCAGATCCGGTGAACGTGCAGGCCATGGTATGGTGCTTCGACGAACAATCCACCTGTCATGAAATATGCTATTCAATACTGCTTCAACCGCACGCAAGCTATGTGCCGGACATCCACCATGTTGGAAGTACATCGTCATTCTGTCATGCAGAAAAACATCTTGTAGTAACATCGGTAGAACATTACATAGGAAATCAGCATACATTGCACCATTTAGATTGCCATCGATAAAATGGGGGCCAATTATCCTTCCTCCCATAATGTCGCACCATACATTAACTCGCCAAGGTCGCTGATGTTCCACTTGTAGATTTTCCGTTGCCCAATAGTGCATATTATGCCGGTTTACGTTACCGCTGGTGGTGAATAACGCTTCGTCGCTGAATAGAACGCGTGCAAAAAATCTGTCATCATCCCGTAGTTTCTCTTGTGCCCAGTGGCAGAACTGTACACGACGTTCAAAGTCGTCGCCATGCAATTCCTGGTGCATAGTTGTAATTACCTGTTTTAATATATGTAGTGCATAAATAAATAAATAAATAACACACAAAGGAGAAAAGTCGTTTTCAAAAATCTCGAGGAGTTCTACACTGCTTTACTTCAAATTTTTACTCAGTACTTTAATGAACATTCGAATGGACGTAGTCTACATATTTTTAATATCTGTGATATAGAAATATATATGTGTAATATATAAAGGGGAACCATTGTACCAGAAGTCTCCAGAAGTACTCAACCAATTTACTTAGACTTTTACGTGTTAGTATAATAAATATTTGCATATATGGGCTGTGGACAGAGGTGTGTGAGGAACTGGACATAACAAGCTGATGGGAGGAGATGGACCGGGAGAGAAGCAGGAGGAGATGGAGAAAGGGGGAAATGTGCAAGAAAGTGGAGGAGCAGATAAACAGAGACAGAGGGCAGAAGGAGATCACGATGTACGTCAAATTTCCATAGATATCTGAAACGTGTGTCTTGTCTTTCCTTTCTGAGCCACAGGAATGCGTGACCAGGAGCGGCTAGTGATATATAACTGTTTCCTGAAAGTTTCTAAGCTCTGCTCTTTAAACAGCACGCATCGGAAGTGCCCGTGTTGCTTGCGAAGTGACGGCAGGGGACTCGGATGCTCACCCTTCAGCCAACCGACATAAACCATTACTGATGACGGTGTTCTTTTGTAAGAGATACATCTAACGGTATCTTTTCATCGCTCATTCCTCTTGTGAACGGAACCGTGCAAACGACGCTCGCCACGGCCGTGGCCGCTTCAGTAGCCGCAGAGCTGACCAGGGACTGCTGTGCAGTTAGTGGTAGGAGGGAGGAGTGGACGGAGCGCGGCTTCTGTCTGTCTATCTGTCCGTCTGTCCCGCCGCCGCTCGACCACCAGCGCAGACAGAGGCGACGGCGACAGCCACTGCTCACGTCATTAGCGAATCGTAACGCGAGCGAAACAGTAATCAATACTAAGCTGCTAACGCGATCGCTCTTAATTGGATGCGGGGAACAATTCACTAATTAGCACTCGTTGCGCCGTTAAGTGTACACTTGCAATTGAGAGCCAGCGTTGTTCGGATGGCGGTATTTGTTTCCCTGTTTTGTCAATGAACAACGAGCGCATTTACAGCGGGAGTTAATTCCATTTTTTAGCGATATGCGCTGTAAAACAATACAGATATCCAGTTTAGCTTATAAGGCTCGTTAAAATTTACGCTGAAATATTCAGGACTTTCTAATTGATATGGACGTGGCTTTGCAATGAACGGCGGTTGCTGGAATTCGTTTTGTAGTAAAAACGCTGCGTAAATTCGAAATAAGCTTGTCACGCGTGTTGAAGCCTCCCGTACCGGAAAAAACGATCTTACATTCTTCTGTATTGTGACAGAGGCTCAGATAAGGGAATCGGCGATTTTGGTGCTTTGTTTCTAACGATTATGACAACTTTCTCGTTAAATTTCGTCAGCTATTGCAGCTTCATTGAATATTATTAAAATTTGCCGGAATGGTAACCATACAGCCATCGTCGGTCACTCTTGTAATTTCACTAATAAACATTGAAGGAAGATTACCTGTAAACGTTTAAATTTCTCTTTCGTATTCCTCAGTGATCCGTGAAATTAGTGATAATTTTTTCTATCTCTTCTTTATTCTCGTAATTCCACGAGGAAATCTTTTCACAGCGTTGCGATTCTTAAAATTATTTCCACTGAAGTTTATCAAGGAACGGAAATGAGATGGTAACATACGCTCAGTCGTAGGTAAAGCAAATGACGGGCTTCGATTTAGTGGTAGAATGCTGTCACCCTACAAACAAGCTGCCTTACAGTTTTATTACACACCCTAGAATATTGCTCCAATGTGTAACAATCATATCAGGTATGATGAAGAGGGAATATCGAATATATACAAAGAAAGGCAGCACGAATGATCACAAGTTTGTTTCATCCATGGGAGAGCAACTCACAACGGAACGGTCAAATCCGACATAAATGTGTCCGGAAATTTATTATACGCTAAGAATACACTGAAAGGAACAAAGTGTCACAATTTTAGCTGCCAAACTACACTGCAAGTTTTTTTTCTTAATGTTGAAAATTATCGAATTTTCAGCGCAGACAGCGCATGCACCTTGGATGGGTGACCAATCGGTCTGCCGAACGCTGTTGGTAAGCGGGGTGCACTCAGCCCTTATGTGGCAAACTGAGGAGCTACTTGATTGAGAAGTAGTGGCTCCGGTCTCGGAAACTGACAAAAGGCCGGGAGAGCGGTGTGCTGACCAGATGCCCCTCCATATTCGCATCCAGTGAAGCCTGTAGGCTGAGGGTGACACGGCGGCCAATCGGTACCTTTGGGCCTTCATGGCCTGTTCGGGAGGAGGACAGTGAATGCCCAACACGGCAGCCACATATCCTTTGCTGACTGCACATCGGTAAATCGATACCTCTGCACAACACAATCGTGGATTTTAAGGCGAATTTAAATTTCCGTTGACAGTTTCTCTGAGACAATCGTTCACAGATACTATTCCCTTTATTTGTAACTCATTTAATATTCACAATAATTATTAGTGGTTGTTAGTATCATCTGACTTTGTGCAGGTTCCTGAGCTTCACCGTAGTGTGGAAGCCAATTAATGTTTTCAACTTTATGAAGATGAAATAAGAAGAACGTGGTGTGCATATTACAGGGTGACAATTATCTAACTAAATGAAAAAAAACGTAAATTACTTACTAACTAGGCGTGCACATGCTTTATTCAACATTTAACGTCACTAAAGATATTCGGATTTAGGTTATGACATGTTCGATGTGCCTGCCATCATCGGAGATGATGTGGCGCAGACGGATGGCGAAATTCTGCATGACCAGCTGAAGTGTCGGTACATCGATGCTGTCGATGAGCTCCTGAATGGCTGTTTTCAACACAGCAATGGTTTTGGAGTTGTTGCTGTACACCTTGTCCTTAATACAGTTCCACAAAAAGGAGACGCTTCTGTTCATATCCGGAGAATATGGCAGACAATCGAGGCACAGGCCAGTGGCCTGTGGGTACCCCAGAGCCAGAACTCGGTCCCCAAAGTGGTCCTCCAGGACATCAAACACTCTCCTGCTTCGATGGGGTCGAGCTCCATGAACCACGTCTTGTTGAAATAAAGGTCATTATGGATAGTGGGGATGAAATCATCTCCCAAAACCTTCGTGTACCGTTCGGTAGTCACCATGCCATCATGGAACATCGCACCGATTATTCTGTGACTGGACATTGCACACCCCACAGTCACCCGTTTAGGTTGAAGAGACTACTTGATCGCGAAATGCCGGTTCTCAGTCCCCTAAATTCTCCATTTTTGCTTATTGACGAACCTATCTAAATGAAAGCTGGCTTCGTCGCTGAACCAAACCATACACGTGCATACTAATTCCCATCATGCGCCACGGCAAATGGTGCAGTTTAAAGTCCTATCGTAAACCGTTCAGAAATTATGACGATTTAGTTTCATATAGTTCAATAACTGTCACCATGTAAAATCACCTAATTCTTCTCAAGACCAACTTATGTGTTATTACTTAGTTAATATTTTGTGCATTCATTCTAGTGACGCTGACGTTTCGTCAGAATTATGGAAATACGAGTATTAGGATAGCTATTCCACTAATTGTGGTTAAAAAGATGGTTGTTGTACTAATTTAAGTTCCGAACAAAAATAGATTACCTTCAAAGCTCAAAGGAAATATATCTAGTGACAGATTTCAGTGACAAAGAGAGGCTGTAAATTTTTGGTTAAACGAAGGGGGCAGAAAATGCTCAAACTTAAGCAGTATGGAAAGCCGATTTCGTTCCGTAAAATCTGAAATTCAGGTGTGTAAATGGAAGAAAAATTCACACGAAGTGCAAAACATGTGTCAAACTGGAACTCGCAAAATCATGATATAAAAACATTTCTAAAGATTTAGACCTGCTCGTGAGAGTGAGTGAACAGTTACCGATGGTTTTCTACGAGACTGGGCGCTCGAAACTACAACTGAGAAGAACGTCAGTGATTTACAGACTTATTGGGCAGGATTAAGCAGATTCAAGAACTCCTGCGAAAAGAAATTAGTGACATTACGAAGTTTACCTCGTGTAAAAGTGTAGGAGAGATGTCATTAACAGGTAATACTAGGCTATAAAGAAATTCGTAACTGACGTGAAAACGAAGCTCCTTGTTTCCCCATAAAATACTATGTGTAAGGCAAGGCAGTCAGGTTTCGTGCAAGAACTGGGAGCAAACAGCACTTTCATCATTTCGAGCCAATATAGCCGATGAATGGTCTGAGACGTTCGTATAAAAAAAACGGTTCGAATGGCTCTGAGCACTATGGGACTTAACTGCTGAGGTCATCAGACCCCTAGAACTTAGAACTACTTAAACCTAACTAACCCAAGGACATCACACACATCCATTCCCAAAGCAGGATTGGAACCTGCGACCGTAGCGGTCGCGCGGGTCCAGACTGTAGCGCCTAGAACCGCACGGCCACTCCGGCCGGCTTCGTATAAAACAGTGCCATGATAGGTACCAGTGGATTATTATTTCCGCAGATTATCTATCTGCTGGAACATCAGGGCAAATTAGGGCAAAAATTTAAAAACAACGACTGTTGAGTTGCAAAAATCATGTAATTTGCGTAGATGAAAATTGAAAAAATGGGAAAGAGTAATTTTCAGTGCTACATCCGCAACGTCTTGTTACCATTCGCAGAAAATAGTTCAATGCTTTTGTTTGACACTGAGGGTGGACATAACGACACCTCTGTCTTTAAAAAGACGACGAAAAGACTGTTCGTATAATGTGAATTCCACCCAGAACTAATAGTATGATTCAGCCCCCGCCCCCCCCCCCTCCAAATAAAGAAATTTTTTTCCAGGGTAAAGAATTTTTCATACAACTGTCTGACAATATGGTTTCCGATAACCCTTTGTCGTTTCACATTGATCAGTGTCACGGCGTTGTTAAGCTTCAGTCACTGGTACTCTGCTTCGCCACATTTTACGATTTGATCAATTATATTGGCTGCGCGACACAATCTACAGAAAAGCGGCCACGACCATTTCTTTCTCCATCCCATTCAGTCTAAATAAAACTACTAATTACTCTCAAATGCCGAAAGGCATTAATTTTTCTTTCGTCAGGTGTGCCTGTTCTAAGGAATATCTTTGTTTTCGTTAGCCAATACACACTTCGCATATATGTGATGACCACAGGAAGTAAACAAGGAGCTCTTTTATTGTTAGTAGAATAAATATTATTCAAAATTATCATGATAACTGCGCTACAAGAAGTTTTATAAAATATTTTATTTCAACACCTTCAAGTCTCGACTGATGGAAGTCATCTGCAATGTAACAGGATACGCTCCAAAACTCCAGGAAAAAAATTATTATACTTTTTTACAAGTTTCCATGTCACTCACACCTTATTGTTGTGGAAATCTGATTTCGCAGGATAGAACGGATCTGGTTATGGTTGTGGAGGAGGCCATAATTAGTTATTGTTAGTTGTACAAAACACACAAACTTTTATTTTCCTAAGAAACACTTAATTACACATTGCGTCAAAGTGATCAAATTAAAACATTGTGGTTGAAGGCCTAGTTAAGAAAATTTGCAAACCTCCTGGGATGGAGGCCCAAAAACACATCAAAAACAACAACAGCTGAAGTCCTGAACACAAGTCATAAAAATTGCTTTAAAGAGTACACGTGGAAGAAGGCCGTACTTAAAAAAAATATTTCACGTAAATACTCGGCTGAAGGCCACACACAAGACATTGAACAACTCAGGGCTTAGGGTCTGGATAACAAGAATTTCGGATAGAGTGAACTTCCAAAATTTTAGTTATTAAACAAATCGATCTTCAACTTTAATTTGAGTCGGCTGAAGGCCTTATCTTAAAAATATTTCACGTAAAAGCTAGGTTGAAGGCCACAGACTGGACATTGAACAACTCAGGGCTCAAGGCCTGGATAACTAGAATTTCAAATAGAACAAAGTTTCAAAATTTAGTTTTTAAACAAATCAATCTTCAAAACTTAATTTAAGTCAGATGAAGGACTTACTGTAAAATTTAAAAAAATTAAATTAATAGACGGCTGAAGGCCTCACACAGTACATCAGACTAAAATAAAAATCACAATCTAAAAGCAACAGAACAGTGGTGCTCAGAAGTGTTCCAAGGGTCGGCCTGAGGAGGTAACTAACGTAAGGTGAGGTGAGACAGGCAGCCAAGGTTAAATAATCAGATGACAACCCGACCCAGGGACGGCTGAAGGACCGACCAATAGCCAAATCAATTCCTTTCTGCCTGACCAACGGCACGACAACGGAAAGTATCAGCCGAGTACGAAGATACCGGCAGCACTACATCTTCAAAATTGGCGTCTAAAAACAACCAAGGCACAATGACCACACTGAGAAAACAATATGAACAAACAACTATAAGTCTGTCGAACTACACGCTGTGCGGTCAGCATCAACATGGGAAGGAAAAACACACTGCCGGAAAACTACGCTAACGATCAGTGGAGGTAACTTGGGCGTTAACAGCCTCAAGGTAGAAAATACCGCTGGTGCACTTCACTGATAAATAACAACCAATTTAATAGTTAAAGACCATACAGGAAGACGGCAGCAAAGTTTCGCCGACTCCAAGACATCATACGTAGGTGCTAGCCAGAATGGCCCGGGAAGCAACAACGGGCAGTGAACGAAGAGATGTCACAGCAGTTGAGGTTTCATAATAGGTTAACTGATTGCTCAACTTCGGTGTCCAGGTTCAGCGGGCAACGAACTTTGTAGCTCTCTCATCTAGCGCCTCACAAACCGACCGCGCGTGCACGCCGCCAGCAGTCCCTGCCTGACATTGCACTGCGCAGACTTCCTCGCTGCTCTGTCCCAACCGACCGACTGCCTGCAGCACGCAGACAGCATTAAAACAGCTGCTCAGTCAAAACCACTTCGAAAAGACTTCCACAAACAACTCGAACAATACTAAAACCAGTGACTGTGGAACAACAAGGAAGAATCACAAGTCGGCACACACGGAGAACCCAGAAGTGGTTGGCGACCAAGTACACATCGTCAAATGAGACGACCGACTGAACGACCAACCAAGGTCATCCCCACTCACGTCGTGTGTGTCGGTCATAGTCGGGCAAGTCATAGCTGTTTGGACCTCACTGCTGCTTCTTCCCGACTGAACTCCCTACACACGACGACCTGAAAATACTAGTGGTGGCTACAAAGATAGTATGACAGTGCTCCTATCGATAAGCAATGCTGCTGCCACTCACGGGCAGGCAAGCCAGAAACTTAGTAATGCCAGTAAATCGAATAAGAAACGGGACAGCAGTACCGCAAAGACAAGATGTCAAGCAATAAATGGCACGTACACGAGCCGTGCATGGCTCAGTTGCAACAGTGTATATGGCATGTATGAAATGATAACATTTGCAGATCAATAGTACAAGAGGCACCAGTACCTAGTGCTGATTAGCGTACCCTCCCGAAAAAAGCACCAAAGGTGAACGAGAGCTGTCCTAGATCATAAGGCCTGGGGTTGGGCCATTGTGTCATGGACGAATGCACTTTATGAGACAGCGCTCACCAGGTCTAAGTCGTACACGCAGTCTACCATCACTTGCGTGCAGGCAGAATCTGCTTTCGTAGCTGAAGACGACGGCGTGATACTCCATCTTGGAAGTGATCCTCTGAAGGCACCAGTCGAACAGTGTGCGTGCCTCTAGTCCCACTGCGCCGAGCGGTTCTAGGCGCTGCAGTCTGGAACCGCGCTGCTGCTACGGTCGCAGGTTCGAATCCTGCCTCGGGCATGGATATATGTGATGTCCTTAGGTTAGTTAGGTTTAAGTAGTTCTAAGTTCTAGGGGACTGATGACCTCAGATGTTAAGTCCCCTAGTGCTCAGAGCCATTTGAACCATTTTGAGTCCCACTGCTAATGGCCGGTTCACAACTGTTCGAGTCGACTCACTTTGGCTCACAAGTTCTCTTATCTGTGCTGTGGTAGTTGTACGGTCTACGGCTGCTGCCCTTACAATACGATGATCCTGGCGCACCTATGTGCTGCGTGGACATCCAAGAGCTCATCTACGGGTGAGAGAATGTTCACGTGAACACTGATACCAGAATAATTGCACAACTGGCGTAGCACGTCCAACTTGTGCCGCAATTCTCCGAATGAACCATACTGTCACTCGAACGGCCACAATCTGACCCCTTTCAAACTTGCTCAGTTGGCCTTAGGAAGCACGAGTGCGTCTCGCGGCGCGGTTGCCTCCTTACGTTAGTCGTTTGTACCACGCTGAGTCTTCTGGCTGTGAGCATTCCCTAATAAAGGGTATACAGATGGCATTCTGTTAGCTGTGCCGTTACGCTGTCTGTTGGCGGACGACATTGAAACCTTATCAGTGAATGTAGGCCTATTACCACCCATGTAGCATATGCCGTCATCGGGTCAAAATCGACGTCATTTTAGCAATTCAACTAATTCTTTTTTCCGGCACTGTACATTGCCTTGACTGTGTTCCTTCTGCCAGTAACTTGCGTAACAATCCCATCTGCTACAGTTTAGCTGAGAAGAGGCACTGCTAGTTACTAAAAAATGCGAGCGTGTGTACTTTGGACTTCACACAACGCGGCGCTACGTTCTCTTGTCACCACTGGGTCTGCTTGTTCGCCGATAGAACGCTCGGTAGGAAGGGCAGTACAAACCGCCGTTATAAGAGGTACTTCGTCCTGCAAAAATGAGTACTTTTAACAGATTTTCAAAATACTTACAGTACGCCATAGCAGCTAAAATTCGGTTAATGCATTTCTTTCGGTGTATTTTCCCACTGTGAAAAATTTCAGAGTAGTTTTCCATATGTCGGATTGGATCATTTCGTTGTCAGAGATGTTAAACAAATTCAACTGGCAGATTATAATTCTGGTCACAGTGGCAGGTAATTAATAATTCTCCCCGTGTGCAACCCACAAACGGAACGGGAAGAAACTGTTAAGAGAGGCGCAATGGCAAATAGTCTCCGTCATGCTCTACACAATGATTTCCAGAGTATAGAAAACTATGTAGAATCAATACAGTTTTTCCTTTATGATTAAAGAAGTAAAAAAAAGAATCGCGCAAACTCTTGTTTTTAGGTGTTCAGTCTCGTCCGTCCAACTTATCCAGTAAATATCTGTCGAAGATGAACATTACTCTGGACAAAGTGTCATTAGACGTTATGTAAGTAGCCGCACTTGAAGAGGCACTAAATGTCCACAGGTTATGCCATTTATTGGTAAACACAAATTTTCACCCATGTTGTAAAGAAATGAATAGTAATTCCACCTTATCTCTGTTTTCCTGGTCGTTTCTAAGTTTATTAGTGATTCATCACATACTCAATACACAAGCAATATGGATATTTATTTACTGATTGTACCTACGAGTCTCTCTTGTCTGAATAAGTTTCCAGTCATTAAGCATCAAATTTCCATCCGCAGAACACACATTGTGACGTCTATACAACATTTTTCTTATATTTGGTTCTGGTGAAGTGTGAAAGTCTAATACTAAGATCTATCAATTAGGAAGTTGCAGTTGGAAATGTGTAGATGCGTGCTACGCATGTAAAACATTCCTTTAACTCGCTAGTTAATACTGAGTCAGTGCACGATTCATAGAAAAGTTATAGAGACCAGTTAGCACCCAACACCTTAAACCATGCCAAATACTTCCTAATCGGCTTCGGCAAAATGTAGCCATATATGTCTTCGTTTCTCCAGCGACATATTGCTACTTTTATATTTAACAAATCATCTAAATGGCTCTGAGCACTATGCGACTTAACTTCTGAGGTCATCAGTCCCCTAGAACTTAGAACTACTTAAACCTGACTAACCTAAGTACATCACACACATCCATGCCCGAGGCAGGATTCGAACCTGCCACCGTAGCGTTCGCGCGGTTCCAGACTGTAGCGCCTAGAACCGCTCGGCCAGTCCGGCCGGCCGTCATCTAAGAACATAAAGTTCAACATTTTGTAGCTTTGTGTGTATTGCTTGTTAACGCATGTGTGCCTCATCTCGTCATTGACGCACGTTGTCCCGACATTTAAAATGTTACAGTTGGCATATACAAGATCACTTCAAGAGGCAACGTAGCAGTACCCTAAAGTGGGCAATGCATTTGGATTTTTGTAAGATATCGATGGGCACGTCAGAGAGAGAGCAACTTACGTTATTGTTAAACAATCTTTGCTCTTGTTGTGTATGAGTCTTTGCCTCTGCGCAGTCTGTCACGTTCTTAGTTGAAGTGCAATAGGTGACGAACGTATTTAGTAGTGCTGTGTTGACTTGTAATTGTTATCTGTCATATGAAGAAAAAATTTATTGTAAAGGACAGCAAAGATGAATATGATGTAAACATTGAAAGGCGAAAGGCTGGGGTTCGTAGTATTGCTGTTAAAGAGAATGAGACCATCTTAACCGACAGTACACAAGTAGCTAATGTATTTAACAACCTTTTCTTAAGTGCAGGTGAAAAGTTGGTGAAAGTAGTCCAAAAGAAAATGCCAAGGAATACATGGTAGAGTCAGTTTTAAAAAATCTTAATCAGCTTAATTTTCACCTAACAACCTCTTGTGAAATAAGAAAAGTTATTAAATCTTTGCTAAATAAATGTTATGCTGGAGTAGATGACATTTCTAACAAGACATTAAAACAATGTGGGACAGTTATAGTTGATGTTCTGAGGCACATATGTTAATCATCACTAGCTCAAGGTATTTTCCGAGACAGGTTAAAATATGCCTCTGTCAAGCCTCTCCATACAAATGGGACACCACAGATGTTAGTAATTACAATCTCGTATTCTTCCTTACAGCATTTTCCAAAATCATCTAGTAAGTAATGTATTCACGAGTGGGTAGCCATCTCAACAGTAATGGGATACTTAGTAAATCATACTCTGGATTTGAAAAATGCTTTCCCACTGAGACAGCAATATGCAATTTCACTGTCTTTAAATAGTAAAATGTCACCAACAGGAACATACTGTGACTTACCCTAAGCATATGAGTGTGTGTAACATGACATCATGTTACAGAAACTACAATTCTATGGTATAAATGGAACAGCATACAAATGGTTTCAGTCATATCTACAGAACAGGAAACAAGAAGTTTCTTTATATTGTTTAAATGATACGAGGGAGCTTATCACTTCATCTAAATGGGGTGAAATTACATTGGGTGTTCCACAGGGTGCGATCTGAAAATGGGCTTGCTCTGATCTTTGAAAAAAAGACAGTACATCCAATTTTCTACTGTGAGGAACACAATTCCTTCAATAAATATAACACATCAGCAAAAGTCAGCAACCAGGACGGGGCATACTTAGTTTTTGGGTTTGCGTATGGATGGGAATCTTAACTGGAAAATTCATGTTATGAATCTCCTAAAGTGACTAGTTTCAGTAACTTTTGAAATTAGAATAATTGCCAGTTTAGAGGAAACAGAAATTACTAAGCTACCTTTTTACTCTCTGATGTCACATGGAATAATATTTTGGGGTAACTTAACACTTAGGCAAAAAGTATTCACTGCTCAAAAGAAAGTGGTTAGAATGATGTGTGGGGCTTACAGTGGCACATCTTGTAGGCATCTGTTAAAAAGGTTAAGAATTCTTACAACAGCATCACAGTACATTCACTCAGTAATGAAATTTGTTCTCAACAACGTGGACCAGTTTAAACACAACAGTCTCATTCAAGATTACAATACCAGCAGAAAGAAAGACTTACACTATACTCTTGGCACAGAAAGCGGTAAAATATGCTGCAATAAAACTTTTCGATAAGTTACCAGATGAAATAAAATACCTGACTGACAGCAGTAATAGTTTCTACAATAAATGGAAATCATATCTCCTTGACAACTCGTTCTATACCATAGAAGAATTCTTAAGAGCAATAAATAAATCTATATGTATAATATATGCATTTTGCGCCATTTAAGTAATGGGGTAGGTAATAAAAATTTTAAGCTTAAAACATAAAGAACTTTGATTCATGTGTGCATTTTTTATGTACTTGACACGTACTGCATCACAGCGGTTACCATGAGACTGATCAATGGAACATGTAACTAGCTAACATTATTCGGTCGGCGATAAGTCGCCACAGTCTGTCGAAAACTTACGTAATTCACCATAGTCTAACGAAAACCTACAAAATTCGCCACAGTCGTGCGAAATTTTACAACAACTGGTAGCAGACACATCACAATCAGCTTTTGCTCCAACTTCTTTTGAACGAACACACGAACACTAGACGAATCCGACAAATTTTCTAAACTCAGTTCGCCAGATGCTTACAGGTATACATGAAATGGAGGAGAAAGCCGGCAAATCACAGGAAGAGAGCAGTAAATCACTTGGGGAAGAAATGAGAAAAAGATGACAGAATAAGAATAGCGAATCACTGGATGAGAATAGAAAATCATAGGAAGAAATGAAATTGTAAATACAACATTTATCAGTTGATATTAGGGATGAAATTAAAAATAACCTTCAACCAGTAACTACCAGTTCTAGAACTAAATTATATAAGCTTGAAACAGAACACGAAAACATGAAAACAAACCAGCTTAGTGACGAGTTGTTAGCTAAAATCAACGCTGCAGTTCCGAGGCGATAGTTATATACAGATAAAAGAACAGAACGAACAGCTTAACACAACATCAAATTAAATTTGCGAACAAGTGCACACTTTGACATAAAATTCAGAAACACAAAAAGAACATTTAAGCACAATTACAGAAAAGGTGATGACCTGATAATGAAATTGGAAAATTTGTCAACCAATGCAGACAGATATTGAAAAGACTCAATGCTAGTAAAGTTTTCAAATACAGCATAACATCAGTCATAAATAAATGTGTAAGGCAACCATGAGAAAATTAATCTAGAAAGTAAGCACTATAGAAACACTATGAATGCAACAGTCGAGCGTTCTGAAAGAATCTTAACCACAACGATGAAAAGGACAGATTTGACCGTTTGCATTCATATTCAGAAAACTTTGATGACCATACAAAGTTATGGGGTTTAGATGATTTTCCACGAGAAAAGTACAATACATCCAGATTCGACAGTGAATTGTCGACGTGGTGCAATAGAGGGCAATATAGTTTACACAGAAATGGCAACTTTGATTACAAACACATTTGACAGTATGCAAATTTACAGGTTTCAGGAATTACAACAACAAAATTCACCCCCAGGTTTTGAGCTTCCTTACCATCAAATTCGACACTTCAACGCAAAGTAGAACTTCACTGTGGTTATTTATAAAATAAATCTGCAGCAAGAATGCGCTCATCAGTAAGAGGTTGCCCAAGTTTAAATGACTTCTACTGAGCGTTTTTGAGAACCTACTGGTCGCAGGTCGCACAATATCGGGTAAAACGTACCATTATAGTGTTAAGAAACTTTGAATAGTGTGACTTCTCTAGCCCAGCTAAATACTTTGAAGACATGATACGCAGAAACCAGTTTTTATCAAACCTATACAGTACGTCAGAGCTACTTTGCATTTGTTTAACGAAGTTAACTATACATCTGAGACACGAGATTTTGGCTGACAGGTGTAAAGATGGCTTAGAAGCATTTCAAACATTATTTCAGGAATTGAAATTGGACAGTGACTACGGCTTGACCAAAATTACAATAACAATCACTACATAAACTATGACACGCATGATACTTTTGTACTGCGTGAAAACAAAAACTACAAAAACTAACATAAAACCAAGCACAGAAACAATTACAGATTGGATAACCGATATCGTCTCTATGGCGTACATTTCTCGCAGCTGAGTAATGAATAGTGTGGTAAAGTAATTTCCGAATATCTGACTATCATAATAATAACAGACATCGCTGGAATTATGGCAATGGGCGCAGACGGAATCGTAATTATCATAAAAATCAAAATAATCATAGACAATACGCTAACCGAGATTGTAATCATGCAAATTCTAATGAGCACAATTCAGGTACATCAAATCCGCAAAGTACATGGCCCAACAACAATTATGCAAATAGCAACCAACACAGTCAAAACCAACACAGTTACAGTAACCAACACCATATAACAACATCAAGATGACTGCAGAAAGAAGACTAAATCTCAACAAGGACAGGTAAACATCAAAAAGCTGCAGGCTGGACAGAAAATTCTGCTTAAATGTCATCCTTTATCTCGTAAAAGTAAGCATCTTAGTCACAAATTCTTTCTTGCATGTAAACAACCTTTAGCATTCTTAGAATTGTACACAAGGTTGTGGAAATTCAAAATATTTGGACACACATTTCATCATATTTCGCATGTCAAATGGTATATTGAATAATTCTATTTACTAAAGTTGTACTCAGATGAAAGAACTACATGTCACCTATTTCTAAAATATTTCTTGCATCGCAGCACACAGCAACACTTATTTATGGTAAAGAGTTTATGCTTAGCTAATGCAAATTATTCATCCTTTTTTCTAAACATAGTGCCGTTTTTTTCATCGGAACAACGCAACATGTAACATTAAGCAAATTTTACTGTAATTCAGGAAATGTACGTTTTTGTCTCCATTTGTACACGTAAAGTGTTTCTCAAAGATATGGCTTAGCATTGATTGCTACACCATTTTACCATAAGCTAGCTCAATGAACTTTTTGTGACTAGTCTTTGTGGTAATATCTATTTTCTTGTTTATATTGATGAATAACTTTTTTATATATAGCTACATGCACATAAAATTTAACTTCCACAGAATTCTGAAGAACTAATTTGCATTTTCTTTGTCTAACAGGTAAATATTACATAGGTATGAAACTGTGTCATAGCAATATTGTCCCTCAGTTTAAGTGTGTGGGAAATTTTAGAAGTAAAGAAGAAATTCGTGACCCATGGGGTGTGACATGGATAGACAACACACTTAGAATAAAAAACGCAGTAAGAGAAGTTATATGCAGGAAATATGTGTAATACTAATGTGGTTTTTATTACTTTTCAGCTGAAATCTTTTTGCCATGGCACAGTGATAAGTTTATTGCATATATATTTATCTACTAACATGTGTGACACTTCCTAAATGTCGTCTTGTATTTACACATAATGGAACATAGTAAAGCGCATTTCTTTAGCTTGTGGAATTTTCAGGTTGAATTTTCTTCTTACACTTATGTTATTTATTGAGTTTCTTTATAATGCGTGTTTTCTGCATACTGTAGGATGTGGCGCCATTAGTGTAACAATTTCGTTGAGTGTAGCGCTGTTATGAGCTCTCATAAGTCATGAAAGATATCTACGACGTCGTGAACGATGTCTAAGGAGGAAACAAAGAAAAAAAAATGTAAGAAAGGAAGTTGTACAACATAAACATGAACAAGGAAACGGTTAAAAACATGAATTTGAGTTGAAATGGTTAGATACGGCAGTGGAGCTAAATAATATGAACTTACAAGAATGTATGAAATATATGACAGAAAGAAGCAAAGAGAGAAAGTAAACAGCTTTATTTGTTTGAAGTTTACTGAAATTATGCGTAAAATGTCTAAGAGGTGTATAAACTAAAAGATGAAATATAAGTAGATAGCATGCTAATTATTGACCATATTAAGCACAACTGACATTCGACCGACTGCATAAAGTATTCTTTGATCTGTACCTTGGTTACCAACTAATCTGTTTTTCCTAATTATATATTTGCGTTCGTCTTATCTATGTATGTGATCACTATCTTCACGAGTTTATTTCTTATGTGTGATCACTATCCTGATCTGTCACTTTCTACTTTACTCCCTACGCTTTTTTGTATTTTACTGATGAACTAGCAGACATGTTTATTTGGATAGATTTAAAAGTTTTTGTAGGTTCTTGTTTTGTTTATTACTGTACGCTGTTTCACATGATTTACTTGTCTGATTGTTTCTGTAATTCATTCTTGTAAAACCATGTTGTATTTTTTCTTGCTTTATATATATATATATATATATCTGTTGATACCACTACACTACATGTGCAGTCAAATGTACAGCTAGGAAATATCTTATTACTCCTAAAATAGGTAATTCTGTATTGTAATATATACTGAAATATTCTCTGCCAAATGTTCGCATACTGCAAAAATACAAACTGCAACTGACATTCATAAAGATCTCTTTGATACTAAAAGTGGCTATGGAACTACTATATATTTTACTGTTTCTGCATGTGTGCGTTTCGTCAGTGGAGAACAGTGCTTGGTCTTACTGAGTTCGTTTCTGCTTAACTTCCCAGATCAATGACATGACTACTGACGTATGTGACTATGTTTCGGGAATATAGGCCTTGTGTGATGCAGACACTCTAGTCTAATCTGTGTGTAGATCACCAGATTTGGGCTAAATTTCATACATAAACATACCTACATGGATAATCTTCAAATCACACAGTGCCAGTGTGCTTACAATAGTCATCATAAAAAGTCAAATATAAGTATCACTCTGGTTCTCATTAGTTTTTCTCATAGTCACCTCACTTATTGGAGACCTAGCTGTGTTTGCATACCTTCATAGCGGTCTAGATAATTTCTATTAAATCACTCCAAAGAAATCTTACCAGCAAGTCGAAGGTGGCAACATTTTTGAATAACCAACCATTTGGTTCGTATCAGTTACGAGTGACCAATGCTGTAAATCATGTAGAACAATGGACCAAAGTCTCAGACACATCTATCTCCAAAGTATAACTCGATATTTGCAGTAAATTCTGTGAATCCTTTAGTTTTCGAAATAACGATGCTTATGGAACTATTATTATTTCATTTACGTTAATGTTATTAAATTTATTTCTAAAAGAAATATAGTCCATTATCGAAGATACTGTAGGATAAAACCATTTTTAGTATCGTTCTCAGAACTGTATTCCTTATAATTTCATGGTGCTTTCTGAGAGCACAAATACGAGCACGACATGGCAAACATAAAATATGAAATAGGGTCATAAACGAGTTGTGTCAGATATTGTTCTTGCACCTCTCTCTCTGACGTACACACACACACACACACACACACACACACACACACAAACAAACACGTACACACACACACACACACACACACACACACACACACACACACACACACACAAACGAGTGGTGTCAGATATTGTTCTTGCACCTCTCTCTCTGACGTACACACACACACACACACACACACACACACACACACACACACACACCTACCTTTCGTTCCGTATCCCAGTATTATTTTATTTCACGGTTGATCATAGAGCTCGATTGTTGTCAGGCAGATCCAAGGGGAATGGAGTTGGTGCAAAGGGTTCTAAATGTGGAATGATCTGGAGGAGTTTCTCTTACAAATTAAAAAATCTACCCGTTGATTTACGTTGCGACCAGAGATTGGGAACGAAGAGGCGCGTTTATTTCGATGGAAATAGCTGTTGTCTGAATATATTGACAAATTCTAGTACAGTTAACAGCCAGAATGGTTGTGTGAAAAGCCATGCATTTTCTAATAAATGAAAGGCGCAATAGACCTATTGGACCTCAACAGATGGTTGTATGTACGATGTCGGCGAAGGAAATCGGAAATATGTTCCTGGGGTTCCAAGAGACCGTCGTCGTAATTATTTTGGATGCCATAATCTCGTTTTCATCTTCTATATTTTCAAAACAAACAATTTTATAATACCACGAATGCCTGTTGGACGTCTACCGTTACAGAATGTACCAATGTCTTACAGTTTCTTGCTATGTAGACCACAAACGGTATTTCTTCCTATGGAACAACATTGTGCAAGGCGAATTAATCTGTGTGACACCTTCTACATTTCCATAGACCTCAGTGTCGACACAACTGTCATCGACAGAGCTTTTCAGTAAGGTTGGATTTCTTGACTTGTGTCATAACATAACAGAAAAATCGCAAAATCGTAACTCCTAGTCCAACGAAGTCGCTGTACAACTCGCCATTGTCTGCTCAACTAACTTCAGTATAAAGCAATGACGGATTTGCTGAAATTTCAAAGCCAATTTATAGCGTAGAATCTACGAATAGTCCTTTGTCCCGTGGAGTTCATGGAATTAAAATTAGAAGTTATGGAAACAACAGCTCCCACTGAGACGTCATTCCACCCGTACTCCTATACGTATAACTCATGCAAAGAACGTTAACGGTACATAAAACGTACTCTTTGTCGCACTCTTCACGTAGATCGCAAGGCGGTAAGATTATTGTAGACGTGTAGTATTTGTAGCACAAGCACGTTTTTAAGACAACTGTGTCGACTTTATGTTCAGCACTCATTTCTTCGGAAGCTAAAAAAAAATTATTTCACACGCATAATTACAGAACCGAACGAGATGGTGCATTGGTTCTATTTTTCGTGTTTTGCTGGTCTCCAACCGTTGATCTGTCATCCTGATTTAGATTTTTCGTGACATCCTCCAAGTTGGCGACAAGAATAACGCACAGTTTGAAAAAGGAAATTCAGCATTTCTTAAATGAAGTGCATTTAGGAATTCGAAGAGGTAAAGGCACGAGAGATGTAGTTATGACCTTGCGAGTGACGATACTAAAGTAAAATTGTACACATAAACAGATTCATAGGATTTTTCGACCTACAAGAAGCATTCGACAGTGTAAAGTGGTGCAAGATCTCCGAACGTCTGAGAAATATAGGCGTAATGTACACCGAAGCGCCAAAGAAGCTCGTATAGGCATGCGTGTTCAAATATGTAAACAGGTCGGATGTGGCACTGCGGTTGGCAACGGCAATACAAGTATCTGGCGCAGTCGTTAGATCGGTTACTGCTGCTGAAATGGCAGGTTATCTAGATTTAAATGAGTTTGAACGTGAGGTTATAGTCGGTGCACGAGCGATGGGTGACAGCATCTCCGAGGTAGCAATGAAGTGGGAATTTTCCCATAAGACCATTTCACGAGTGTACCTTGAATATCAGAAACCCGGTAAAACATAAGAGCTCCGACATCGCTGAGGCAGGAAAAAGATCCTGCAAGAACGGGACCAACGACGACTGAAGAGAATCGGTCAATGTGACAGAAGTGCAACGCTTTCGCAAATTGCTCCAGACCTCAATGCTGGGCCATCGACAAGAGTCAGCGTGCGAACCATTCAACGAAACGTCATCGATATTGGCTTTCGGGGCCGAAAACCCTGTCATGTACCCTCGCCTGGGCCCGTCAAAACCGACATTTGACGTTTGATGACTGGGAACATGTTGTCTGGCCGGACGAATCTCATTTCAAAAATGTACCGAACGGATGGACTTGTACGTGAATGGAGACAACCTCATGAATCTATGGACCCTGCATGTCAGCAGGGGACTGTTCAAGCTGGTGGAGGCTTAGTAATGGTGTGGGGCGTGTGCAGTTGGAATGGTATGTGACGCCTCATACGCCTGGATACTATCCTGATAGGTGACACGAGCGTGAGCTTCCTATCTGACTACCTGCATCCATTCATGGAAATTCGTGGTAAGGCCTTACGGGACCAAACTGCTGAGGTCATCGGTCCCTACATACATTAATGTACATTGGGAATTCCGACGGGCAATTCCAGCACGACAATGCAACACGCCACACGGCCGGCTCCAGCAACACTCTTCTCAGGCAAGCTCACCAAACGTGAACATTATTGAGCATCTGTGGGATGCCTTACAACGTGCTATTCAGAAGAGGTCTCCACCCCCTCCTACTCTTACCGATTCATGGTGTCTGTTCCCTCCAGTACTACTTCAGACATCAGTTGAGTCCAAGCCACATCGTGCTGTGGCACTTCAGCGTGCTCGCAGGGGCCCTACACAATAGCCGGTCGGTGGGGCCATGCGGTTCTAGGCACTTCAGTCTGGAACAGCGTGATCGCTACGGTTGCAGGCTCGAATCCTGCCTCGGGCATGGATGTGTGTGATGTCCTTAGGTTATTTAGGTTTAATTAGTTCTAAGTTCTAGGGAACTGATGATCACAGATGTTAAGTCCCATAGTGCTCAGAGCCATATTTTTGAACCCTACACGATATTAGGCAGGTGTATCATTTTTTCCGGCTCTACAGTGCATATGGAAGACGAATAATACATAGTACGTATAAAAACAAAGAGGGAACGATAAGACTGAAAGATCTAGAACAAAGTTTTCAGGTTGAAGGGTATAATGGACAGGTACGCATTCTCTCGTCCCTAGGTTTCAGTCTCTATGACAAAGAAGCGATGACGTAAATAAAAGAAAGATTCAGAAGTGAAAGGAAAGCAATGATAAGATTCGATGATGACATTTCTGTCCTTGGCAAAAGCGAAGTAGATTCACAGGACAAACTGAACGAAATGAAGACTCTACTGAGCACGGAATAAGGACAGAACGTAAACCGAAGAAATGGAAAGCATTGAGAAGTATCATGAATAACTTTTGCGATGAACTTATCATCGGTAGTTGTGATCAGAAAGTAGTCGAAGTGAGAGGATTCCGTTACCTTGGAAGCAAAATAACACTATCTACGAAGCAAGGTTGAAATAGAAAGCAGACTATCCCAGGAAAAGAGCACATTTCTGGCCAAAAGAAAAATCAGCTTTTGAGGAAGAAATTTCTGCGTTTCTGGGTTTGGAGGACAGAATTGTATGATAGTGAATCATGGACTGTGGGAAAACCTAAAAGGAAGAGAATCGAAGCGTTTGAAATGTGATGCTATAGAAAGAAGTTGAAAATTTGGTGCACTGATGAGCGAAGAGCAGATTCCCACAGAATCGCGGAAGAAATAAAAACACTTACAACAATAAGGGATGGGATGATATGACATGTTTTACCACGTAACAGGAAGACTTCTTAGGTATTAGTGGAAGATGTAGAGGGAAAAAGTGGAAGCGACAGGTAGAAGTTGGAATACATCCAGCAAAATAACTGAGGAAGAAGGGTGCAAGTGCTACACTGAGACGAAGTGGTAGGCTCAAGATTAAACCAGTCATTAGACTGATAACTAAGATTAAAAATATGATACTGGTGTGCGTAAGACGGGTGCATTCGGTGTCTCTTTGCATTTGGGGCATGTCATACGTTGGTCAGACCACCAAAACCGTGTAGGAACAGAGTAGTGAGCATATGCATCACACACGCTTACAAAAGCGAGCCAGTGTGCTACTTATTGCAGAACACTGCCTTGGTACCGGTCATCCTGTGGAATATGACAACACTCAGATTTTGTTGTGCACTTCCAGCTATTGGGATGGAAGCAATTGAGATTAAATTAGCAGGTGACCTTACAGAGGGAGGTATTCGCTTAGATTCTGCTTGGAATTCTAGTTTCTCTCTCTCTCTCTCTCTCTCTCTCTCTCTCTCTCTCTCTCTCTCTCTCCAAACAACAGATGGACAGAGTTAATGTGGTTGGCCAACTGTCAGTGATAACTTCTGACGTTGGTCATCATTGATTGCTTGGTGACGCTAGTTGTTTAGTTGTTTACCGTGAGAAAGAATGTGTGTGTGTGTGTGTGTGTGTGTGTGTGTGTGTGTGTGAGAGAGAGAGAGAGAGAGAGAGAGAGAGAGAGAGAGAGAGAGAGAGTGGGGGAGAGGGAGGGATTGGGTGTTGTCTTTCTGCGTATGCCATATTATGGGTCCTGATCAACGTTGCCGTCCCTACCGAGTGTTTAAATTTCCTAACAGAGCGTTCTCTCGTTCGATTTGTGCTTCGAAAATAAGAGGTGTTTTCTAAAACGTCATCCAGATGCATACCCTTCCTTGAGTTGTTAGCTCTACATTATACCAAATTTTAATTCGAAATTTGGTTGTTGAATAGAAGGAGTTTAGAAAAACTGACTTCAAGCTGTGGTTAACATTTTCTGTGCTACCTGTAGAACCTGGACACATGAATATTCTTCCCATATTGTGCTGGATTATTTATGACAAAGTGGTTAACTTGTTGAAGAGACGTTTCGGAAAATTTGGAAATCTGTGCTAAGGCCTTATGAGACCAAACTGCTGAGGTCATCGGTCCCTAAGCTAACACACTACCTAATCTAACTTAAATTAACTAACGCTACGTACAACACACACACTCATGCCCGAGGAAGGACTCGAACCTCCGACGGGGGAGCTGCTCGATCCGTGACTAGACGCTTGAGACTGCGCAGCTGCCCCGCGCAACAAGAGGCGTTTAGAAGATGAACATCTCATATCATTCTCGTTCGCTGTTGTTGTTGTTGTTGTTGTTGTTGTTGTCGCATTTGGAGGGCGCGAAACATTACGCTCATCAGCGCCGGTACGCTGACTGTGTGACGCGAATGGGGCTATAGCACACAAAATGAGAAAAATACAACGAAAGACACACATACGCTCCCTTGTATTCCATTTTACTTGAACACATGCAACACCTCTGACCAGTACAATGGAGCAAGCGATTAGAGGTAGACCATTACAAACAGTAATATTTGATATGGGCAGCCACTGAGAGGCAAGTCCAGAAAAGAAGATCTCTGGGTCATGAAAATAGTAACTGCATGAGACAGTCGTTCTCTAATATACTAAAAGCGGCGAACTAAGAGCTTAGATAGAAGGCAAAATATGGTATCGTAAAACAAGGGCCACATTCAGTTCATTATTACCTAGAATTGAGGGCAAGTCTATCGGCAAAGTAGATTGAACCCTCCTGTCATTACATAAAATATAGTCGGTTAAAATGTGCCGAACCACGATCAGCACATCACAAGCATCACAAACAGACTGTTCTTCACGTCTGAAATGGAAGTCATGGGTCAGGGGGCTGTGTCCTATCCGAAGTCGCGTTAAGCAGACTTCATCAATCCTAACTGGCCGGAAGGAGGTGCGCCATGGTCTCACGGTCTGTTTTATTGATCGCGACTTATTTTTCATCACCCCCTGCCACTCTTGCCCCAAAGACGCATGACAGTCCTTCGCAGCAATAACAGTGCAGCGCGCAGAGGGATAGGACAGTCAGTTACGTTGGGAAGGGTACACGTCTCATTGGCCGTGGTGTCGGCCAACTCATTCCCACGGATACCCACGTGTCCTGGTACCCAGCAACATGAGACCTCTTTTCTTTGTCTGTGCAAGTGGATGTTATGGACAGTTCTATCTGCTGGGTGCATAAAATGGATTGTCTGTGGTGCACTAAGCAAGTCAGAGAGAATTTGGATCCACGTTCACGTTTCTTTTGATCTGCAGCTTTAAAAATTGCATAAAGTCAGTGTGAAAGACAGTGAATGCACAAGGCAGACGGAACCTGAAAACAGAGGCAGGACAAATGACAGAACAACCGATAGCATCCCCGTCTTTGGGCCCATCTGTGTATACTACGTGAGAATCTTGGTACTCTTTTAAAATGACAAAAAATTGATTCTTATAATTGATTGCACTCTGTCAAATCTAAAATTGTTCTAGGTTTCAATAACAACCAAGGGCGGAACTTTGCACCAACCCTCCCTCTGTATGTTTGGCAGTGACACTCCCACATCAAATACAAGCTGCTTTGTCCTTATACCGAACAGTTCCGTTCCGTCCCTCGTGGACTAGTGCGATAGAGTCGTTATAAGGATTCGCAGATATTAATAGCTGGAGGGAAAGTCAGCAAAGTCAGAATCGACCGGAGCTGGAGTGTCTGTTCAGTCAAAAGGAACTGCCACCCAGCAGCTAATGGGGGCCCCCTCCCACTGCACATAACCTCGGTATATGGCTCGTCCTATAGGCTCCTGTGCGCAATCTGATGCCTTAGTGGTGTACAGAGTCCAGAATCTTTAAATATGTTAGTCCTGCTGAGCCATTGACCGTACACCAATTATCAAGACATGATCGCACGAAACTCTTACAGAACTGCAGCAAGCAAGATTTATCTGCACCCACGAAACTCTTGCAGAACTGCAGCAAGCAGGATTTATCTGCACCCCAGTTCTTCCCATTCAAGCACTTCATCACATCCAGCGCTTTAACGGCTCGTGTTTTGAGCTCCTTGAGATGTGGCAACCAAATAAGTTTGGTATCATGCTATCAAACAAGAGACCTAAATACCACATCGTCTCCTTAAAATGAATAACAGTATACCACAGCCTCGGTTACGGAGGTCTAAAAAGAGAACGATCACGATTAAAATCAATACATACTGTTTTCCCTGGAGAGAAATTAAAACCTGTCCCAGCAAATCATTCTTTCAGTCGCTTAAAAGTCAACTGTAACTGACGAGAGGAAGGTATGGGACCAGAAGTGGAAAAGGAAATACAAAGATCAGCCTCAGACTGAAAGCACTGCAGAAGACACCTCACTGCAGACGATACGCCATTTACCGCAACTGCGAACGAAGTCACACTTAAAATGCCCGCCTGTCGGATAACATGAACTTGAGGAGATCGCTCAGAAAGAATATTCTTGATTTTGTAAAGAAAATAACGTTCAGAAAGAAAGGTCCGCAGGAAAATGGGAGGTGGCCACGAAAGGCTCATTCATGTAGCTGACAAAGTACTTTATATTGTGTCTTTGCGTGCTGTCGTATGCCTTTTCAGTGTCAAAAAAGGTGGATGTTAAATGCTGTTTCCGGAGGAATGACTCCTGTGTAGGCGCCTCCAATAGGGTGAGGTTATCAAGAGTCGAACGACATCTTTTAAATCCACACTGCAAACGACTGAGTAGATTTAGAGATTCCAGAGTTCAGACTAGGCGGGAGTTGATCATCCGCCCAAGGATCTTTCCTAAGCAGTTGGAAAAAACGACACTCTTACAGGTGCCTGGGTGGGTGCGGTCCTTCCCTGATTTAAGAATGGGGACTATTATGAATTCCCTCCAAGGGACAGTATATTCCCCATCTCTCCATATCTTATTAAAGACAGCAAGCAAGACTTCTTTAGATGCGGGATTAAGGTGCTACAGCATACTATAATGTATAAAGTCTGGCCCAGGAGCGGTTTCGCGAGCTGCAGCTAATGCTATGTTCAATTCTCACATGGTGAATGGGAGGTTATAGGTCTCGTCATTCTTGGATGCGAAAGGGTATCTTCTTCCAAACTTCATGACAGACTTGGGAAACTGGAATTGAACTCATGGCTGATGTCACATCGTAAAAATACCGTGCCATGGTGTTTGCGACGTCTGCGGGTGCTACTTTCACGACTACATTGTCCTTTACGGCAGCTAATGGACAAGACATCCTTTTCCCAGATATCTTCCTTACTGATTCCCATAGTGCAGTGGCGGAAGTTGACTGATTAACCGACTTCATGAACTCGTACCGTGATTGCTTCATGCTCTTTTCCACTGTTCATCGGGCTTTAGCTCTCGCTAATCGAAAGACTCGAAGGTTGTCTGCGGTCGGACTATGCGTGAACCTGCGCTGCGTTGTCCGCCTGTCCCGTATAGCGCAACGACACTGATCGTTCCACCAAGGATAAGGTTATCTTCTGTGACGGCCTAACGATTTGTATACAGATGCATCAGCCACAGCGTGGATTACATCGGTAATGCTACCCAATCAGTCGTGGACGTTGTCCCTGTGCTCAAGCGCAGCCAGCTGCCCATAAAGCGTCCAGTTCGTCTTGGATAGCAGCCACTTTGGTGGTGTTCCCTCAGACTCCATTGATTGTAAAAGGGGGACAGTATTAGAAAAGTGGTCACTGGAGTGGAGGTCGTCTGCCACCTCCCATCTGACAGAGCCAGTGAGAGCAGGAGAGTAAACTCTCTGATTAATAGCAGAGAATGTCCCTGTTGCTGTGCAAAAATGTGGCGTGGAGCGTGTATTGAGGAGACACATAATGTCAGAATGTAATACACATTCAACCACTCGTCCCCTAGGGCAGGTGGGGAGACTACCAATAGAATATTATGAGAGTCAAAATCCACTAAGAGCACAAACGGTGGCAGAAGCCGCTCGATAAGCTCGGAATGTGCCTCCCCATTCAGTGGTGCCTTTAGCGGAAGGTGGAGGGAACCGAAAGTTACCTGAAAGGACACAAAATGTACAGTGACAGCAACTGCCTGTAGTGTGGTGATTAGGGTTACAGGGGAGGTGTAAAGTGTGTCATGGACGAACACTGCCACTCCTCCCTGAGCTCTACCGCCATGAAGATCATCTTTCAGATACAGACGTTAACCTCTAAACACAGGGGTATCGAATTGCTCGAAATGTGTTTCCTGAAGGCACACACACACACACACACACACACACACACACACTGTTAAGGTCTGCAAGAGGAACTTTAGATCATCCACGCGAGCTCTGAAGCCGTTTAAGTTCCACTGCAGGATGTCCATTATCTATTCGGAAAGTTTGCCTTCCCTTTCTCTTTGCACCTTGGCGGGGACCGAGAGGTCATTGGTGGTGGACTAGTAGGACTAGGCAGGTCACCGTTTGGAACCATATCCATTGCCTAATCGTCAATAGCAGCACTAGGAGTCATTTTCACTGCCGGTTCTTTAGGGACTGGGCCATTGGACTTGACTTTGTCTTTGTGGTGGCTTTTCCCTGTTGGGCTGAAACAAAGGAGATCTCTGAATGAGTGTACCAGTCGGCGCCGGCGGGACATTTGCTGTTGGCGGCAATGGCTCCACATTGCCATTGTTTGTGCAACTGATACACTGGCAAACTCAGTGTTACCACAACCCGGATGTTGGCATGTGTAGCAACAGGAGCACGTGTTGGTAGCGACAGTTGCCACTTCTGTTTCTGTTGTCACGCTACCATTAACTATGGGCTGTTTCACAGCTGATACTAATGAGGTAGTGAATGATGGAGTCTGCACTGATTTAAACAGCTTCTTTGCTTCGGCATATGACACGCGACGTGAAACTAAGTTCTTGAATTTTCTTTTTGTCCCTATAGATGGGGCACTCTCTACTCCATACTGGACGTGATTACACCAATCGCACAGCCATTACATGCAACGGTTGTATGACCAAATCTTTGACACCTGAAATACCGCGGGGGATTTGAAAAAAAAATGGGAGCGAACAGGTAAGTGTAAGAAACCTGCCTTAGTGTGTGAACCGTGAATTTACTTTCAAACCTCATCTTAAGAATTTACTTTACTTACTAGCGATTCATCAAGCACATTAAAACATTTAATCAGACCATGTGAGCGTGGAAGTAGTTGCCCGTGGGTAACTGATGAAAACAAATCAAATTTCTTTCAACAAATGGAAATTTTATTCCTAAAAGACCTTTTTTTCTTCTTTCAAACATATTTAAAATTATAATCAGAAAGCACCCTCTAAATATCAAGTTACAATTTATTCAGAGGCAGAAAGAACAAATTTTTGACAGTATGAGCTCTTGGGCTGAGAACCTTGCCACTCCTTTTTGATACGGCCGTAGTCACGACCATTCACAACAACCTCTGAAAGACTACACTGTTGCAAATCTGCAACACACCAGATTACTTTAAACTAAAAATAATTTAACAACTCACACAAACACATGAACTATGCACCTCGTAGGAGCGATGGAAATGGTACAGAACACTAACATTAAAAGATTAACTTGCCACCGAAGGTGCAACTTGATATAAAAAAAACAAAAAAAGTCTTACAGTGGACGGTTGGCAACTTTATATACTAAAAGGACCATTTAAATAAAAACCCATGAAATGCAGTCTTACATAAAATATGCAAGGCTGGCCAAACATGCTCTACATTACACATATACCGCTTCTCAAGATGATAGGCAAGATAAAACATATTTCAGGAATTCGGCCGTTACACTTCAAGCAATAAATTCGTTAACACCGAATCCGACAATATGACAGAGGCAGCTATTAACGTACGGCAAACAGACACAGACAGACAGACACTAACTGCCTAACAAACGCGGACGAGAGTCAGACGAGCAAGCTGGAGACAAGAGACTGACCAAGAACAAGTAGAATTTAACAAGTAAATGAAACAACATATCACGAATCACTTAACTTCTAATAAACTGCGATTTCTGGTGAAGACCTGGCACAGCACCCCCAAAACGCTCTCCAGAACCGTCCACTGCCAGCCACTTCAACGGGCGCAGGAAGGCGCGCCGATCTCCCGTCTCACGGCGTCGCAGCTCGCACCGGCCAGACCGATGTCGTGGGTTGACTCATGTTGCTCTCGTGTAGGCCACTAAGCCACTACCCCTCACTATACGTACGGCGCGGCCCACTGGACTCGCGTGGCGACCTCAGATGCGCCGGCACTGAAGGCGGACAAGTCATCTGGTGTCTCACTGCGCGACCAACCAACCGATCGATCCAACCGCCAATGACCATTGCCTGAGCAAACTCGAGCAGACTGGCGGCCTAACACATACTAGCACTCTGGACGACAGACAGACACTGACTGCCCACACTGACCCGGCTGACCAACTGACTCCACTGGCGAGCTCAAAGCGCCCCTTAAATGCACGTGAACTGGCAACCTTTCCCCTTTCCCACCAGAGGGAGACACCAGAGCTGCAACTGCCACAGTGGCGCTACCACCAGAAACGGAATGCGACTGCTTCACACTACACGCTGCGGCGCGCTCTTCAAAACAGCAATTTTTACCACGGCTCAGAGTGACTGGGTAGGTCTTGCGTATTGAGAGTTAGAATGGATGTAGGTGTTGATTCAAGCTGCCCATTCAGCCTCTTCTTCAAATTTTGAACTTCCTTAACACCTTCATCTGTCCATTCCAATCGTAAGACAGTGATGTCCTCACATGTTACCACCCCGCCGCTGGAGTTTAAGGTTTTATGTATTAACATTAATATGGTATTCACCCAATGCTGCGGCTTTCAGAAGTCTGCGTACGTGCCCTGAAGTGGTCGTTTCAATCAACAATCTGCCATTACGAAGCCTTTTTATGGTCTTCAGACATCTCGAAATACCATCTAAACATATCTGGATGTAGAACGGGGACACCTTATCAAAGGTACCCTCGGCTCCTTTGTCTATCACAAAACACTATAACTGATTCTGCATTTCTGAAGAGTATGCTCAGCAGAGGTGTCCACAGGGATTCTGTTGTTGGGATGGGTTACATGTGCTCACCAGTGGCCCACCCGATCCACTGGGAGCAGCTTTTGAAGAACTAAGAGGCTCCTTGGTCGCCCACTACCAGCTAGGGAACGGACGTGCACCCAGACAGAGACCCGCTTGCATGGGCAAGGCTTGTATAACTGGGGTGCGGCAGGTGTCCCAGAGGTCGCCCGATTACGACTGTTCTGCCTTAACAGCGCTGCATCCCATCAACGCGCAGCACATCATAGGATTGAGCGGTGCTTTAAAGAGGGTTTTACGAACCTCGCCATTCGGGAGGTCAAGCCAAGATCCCCGATCCCCGTGACACACGCGTTTCACTGCAGCGCCGAACGGTGGTCGCTGAAACATGCCCAGAGCTTACGCTGACACAGGACTGGTGGCACTTACCAGGGTCGCCAAGCCCGTACTCAGCAAACAAATGCTGAGCCCTGAGGGGTTTTCGTTCGCGTTTGTGCGATCAATAGATTCTTTCTAAGTTATCAGTTACCCAGAAAATACATTCATATGTGGAAATGATGAGATGCCAATTTATTAGCTTCAAAAATAATAGTGAGAAGGGAAAATATTGTTTTTCGTTTGAGCAGTTCAGTGATGCGTTTCTTCCAGTTCAACTTATAATCAATAAACGCATGCAAAAGTTTTCAACATTCGACCCTATTCACTGACTTCTGTTGACGTGTAATTCTGTTGCTGCACAGAACTGGTTACATTGTGCTCTTTCCCTTATTCAGAATTAAGGGAGAATCTATTTTCGGGTAAATACTTAACAATGCTTTGACTGCTGCAAATCTCCTCAGTGAAAGGCGGTTCACATGCACGAACCCTGTGAAGCTCCATCTGTGTCCATACACTAAACGCCGCGCCACCTGGGTTGGTAGGTACGGTGTACTTTCTGGAGTAACGCACAGCGCATGCGGGTGCCGCACGTCATCTCTTTACGTGCCGCCCGCTCCTCCCAGTTGGCTGGCGTGCGCACACAGAGCCTGCACGGAACTCGCGGCGGTCCCTCTGACGGAGACCGTGTCAGCCCCGCCGGCAGGCGCCATCCGTCAGCTGCGCGTACGTCGCGGGGTGGCGCCACGTGCGCGTATTTCACGGGCTCGCGCGCCCCTTAACAAGCTCCAGCTGACGGGAAAATTGCCAGATTCGTCCTCACCCCCGACACCTCGCCGTTCGCCACCCCTTTGTTAAAGCCTTATTTCGTATTCGTGGCGCCGGAGATTCTTCTCCGTTTACTCTACCGTACTTGTAGTACCAAGCAACTTTAACCACGTAACTCTTGATTCTGTGCTCGTCTGCCTCAAGTAAATATAATTATAGCGTTGTATTATCGCAGAAAACCCATCTCTGGAGGATAGACATTAAAGCTCTACTCTAGAAAGTTTCCGGATGCGGCGTACCTTCTTCGTTTTGGAGTCACTGTATTTCAGTAACAGTTTCAACTTATACAGGGTGTTACAAAAAGGTACGGCCAAACTTTCAGGAAACATTCCTCACACTCAAAGAAAGAAAATATGTTATGTGGACACGTGTCCGGAAACGCTTACTTTCCATGTTATAGCTCATTTTATTACTTCTCTTCAAATCACATTAATCATGGAATGGAAACACACAGCAACAGAACGTACCAGCGTGACTTCAAACACTTTGTTACAGGAAATGTTCAAAATGTCCTCCGTTCGCGAGGATACATGCATCCACCCTCCGTCGCATGGAATCCCTGACGCGCTGATGCTGCCCTGGAGAGTGGCGTATCGTATCACAGCCGTCCACAATACGGGCACGAAGAGTCTCTACATTTGGTACCGGGGTTGCGTAGACAAAAGCTTTCAAATGCCCCCATAAATGAAAGTCAAGAGGGTTGAGGTCAGGAGAGCGTGGAGGCCATGGAATTGGTCCTCCTCTGCCAATCCATCGGTCACCGAATCTGTTGTTGAGAAGCGTACGAACACTTCGACTGAAATGTGCAGGAGCTCCATCGTGCATCAACGACATATTGTGTCGTACTTGTAAAGGCACATGTTCTAGCAGCACAGGTAGAGTATCCCGTATGAAATCATGATAACGTGCTCCATTGAGCGTAGGTGGAAGAACATGGGGCCCAGTCAAGACACCACCAACAATGCTAGTAATGTAGAGCAATGAGTCGCATGTCAACACAAGCACCGAAGTCAACATTACCTTCCTTCAATTGGGCCAACTGGCGGTGAATCGAGGAAGTACAGTACATACTGACGAAACTAAAATGAGCTCGAACATGGAAATCAAGCTTTTCCGTACACATGTCCACATAACATCTTTTCTTTGTTTGTGTCTGAGGAATACTTCCTGAAAGTTTGGCCGTACCTTTTCCTAACACCCTGTATACATAGTGATTCACGTAACATGCCACACCCTGTTTATTTCGTGAACGGTTGAAAACACACAAAAAAATTGCTGCAAATAAATAGCACGTAAAGGAATACGTGATTTTATTGTTAGTTTAGTCCTCTGGCTCTTGTATGACTGGACATATTGACGAAAATATCGTTTTTGTTTTTTAATGGAGAGATGTGCTCTCTTCGAAGGCATTCGAAAGGTCTTGAGAAGATGAGTACACTGCACTGATAAAACTCTAGTTGATTTTGTAAGGTACACACGCTCTGCTGTGTGGCGATCGGTATGGTTGAAAATGAACACATTTAGTGCGCCACTATCGCGTTGTAGATACTTTTATCGTTCTAAGATGACCGATTTCAGCAGTCTTATATTGCTATCGTCTGATTTTATGGAACTTGTCATAAAACTGCCATGTTACATCACATAAAGTGAAAGCATAAAAGGCAGTATCCACGTATACATTCCGTGACAAAAATTCGGTTGATAAAATGCACACAGTTGATAAAATGCATTGGAACAATAGAAGTCTCGAACCTGCGATTGCGGCTTACGAAATGTATCCACACTAAATCATTCTGTCGTTGAGACTGCTCGCAAAGGTACCTGACAAACGTGTCACCGCTTTCGAATGTTCACTTGTTTCTATGAAAGAAGTTCACTTAACTTGAGATTACTAAACCCTCGTAAAATTTACGGTAGCAATAGGGTATAAAACAGGACGATCTGTACTTAATTTGGTATGTATCACACCGCTGGGGATCTAAAAACGGTAAGAATCTAATGCTGGGCCTATAAATTGTGATTTCCTTTGAATAAAGTGTATATTAGTAAAACTTATGATGGTTTAGTAGCAGTGTAATATTTTCCTAGAGTTAAACGTGAGTACGTACACGATAATGTTTTTCCAAGCCACTTCTGGTAGGCTATGAATTACCATATTACACCATTTAGAGCAATCATAGCTGCCCCTGTATCTGTGTCGAATAAGAGAGGGAAATACATCTTGTTTTATTAATTTATGTCTTCTTGCTGTATATAACTTTCTTGCCTGGTATGAAGCTCCACTTGGGTTTGTTTACACTTCAATAACCGAATCTGAGCGGCTATCTTTTCAATTTGAGCGCGTTTACCGAGTGGCTGATCGCCCCTGTCACCGAATGGCTAGTGTCGACGCCTTCGGTGCGGGCGGACCCGTGTTCGATTTCTGGTAAATCTTCAGATTCTTCTCGGGTTCAGGGTATTTGGAGTCTACCAGTCTCGTGAGGCCAAGTGAGGTGCTACTAGGACAAAGAAGCAGTGACACAGTCGCGGTTCATCTGTAGGCAATAACGGTGATGTTCCACGATCGTACTGCATTTAGGCATAGGTCGGCCACTAGGAAGAGGCCTAAGTAATGAGTGATGTGCTTTTCTCACAAACCATTGCGAAACTTTCAGTGCCAAAATTAACAAGCGTTATACCTCGCTAATAGTCTAATCAAGACTTTGCAATCGCCGATGGAAATATTACTTCACGCTGTTGCATCATTAAGTAAAAATGATGCACTTCCAATAAAATGCGAATCTCTCCCGTATATTAATTTTAATTACGTATTTCTTATGTAAAACAACGCTAGCTTGTTGGAAGAACCGTAGCACACAAAGCTTCTGCTCGACTATTTTTTGAATATTATTCGTTGCTATATCTTTATCAAGTGGTATTAAACGTAGAGAAAGAGATTGTGGGAAGGAGCGAGCTGCGTCTCGTTTTCGCTTAGTCAGAATATTACAGTAATGCTCATCAGACTACAGTCATAGAATCCACATGAAAGATGAAACCTCCTGGCAGGTTAAAATTATGTGCCGGACCGAGACTCAAGCTAGGGAACTTTGCCTTTTGTGGGCAAGTGCTCTACCAGAGTGACTAAGGTGTCATGCATTGTTTAAAGCATGTTCGCGAAATACGGAGAGCCCATGTTCTGGAAGAAATGAAGAAATATGTTACTTCCGCCCACGTACGTCGTACGTAATGAGTACAACGGTAAAATATTCTTCTATTTTGTCAGGTTGGTACTTACCGAAAGGTACAACTTGGTGTTCTGTAACTGATCGATACCCAAAGTCAAAGCTATTATTCGAGGACGTGCGCGTTGTGTAGGTTCCCTAAATGCTTACAAGAGCAGAGGATTCAGATAGTTTAGCTCAATAAGATGTATGAGACACTCATGATTCTGCTCTGTCTTCCATGAATTCTTTCGTTCTGCTCTCTCACTCCCACCCCACACCCCAGCGGGAAATAAAACCAATAAATAAAATAAAATATGTCTTTCTATGTGAGCTGAAACTTATAAAATTTCAGTATTTCCGATCTAGTAGTTCAGGAGATGCTTTAATCACCACTCGCCGCTGTTCAGACGATGAGATTTAACAATGTATACTGAAATTTAATTCGCTGAAAGTAAAGCAACAGCAGCTGTGTTGACAATTCCACTACATTACTTTCATCACCAGGGAGGTATTTCATGAGAGCTTCCTACCATAGTTCTGCTAACGCTCTGAGTGTGTTTCAAAGAACATTCGCAAGTACGCTGCTGCTGCTAACCGACAGTTTGCTTGTAACAAAATATTTGCTGGAAACATACATATATATAAACAGTGTACGTGCGTGTGTGTGTGTGTGTGTGTGTGTGTGTGTGTGTGTGTGTGTGTGTGTGTGTGTGTGTGTGTGTGCTAGCTTATCTGCTCCCTCTCGCTTTTTCCGGGCGCTTAATTGAGGTCACAGAGGCACGTTAATGATGTCAGTGGTTTATTTTAATGAAAGTAAATGAGTTTAGCCTTTATAAATGACATAATGTGTAACAAATTTTACGCAGATCGATTTACAGAGAAAAGCTCTTGTTGTTATTCATATAATGAGTAATTATTTGAAGCTTTATGCACTTTGATCACTAGCCCATTCTGCTCATGTCATGCGAACGAATGGCAGTGTTCCGAACACCAAGCGTTGTTCTACCCTGGACCAACACTCCGCACACAGAAAGGTTATTCCGAAGTATTTAATTGTAATTGCTATAAAATTCTTATTTGACACGGAAAAATGGTTCAGATGGTTCTCAGCACTATCTGACTTAACATCTGAGGTCATCAGAGCCCTAGAACTTAGCATTACGTAAACCTAACTAACCTAAGGACATCACACACATCCGTGCCCGAGGCAGGATTCGAACCTGCGACCGTAGCGGTCGCGCGGTTCGAGACTTAAGCGCCTAGAACCGCTCGGCCACACGGGCCAGCCGACATGAAAAAACAGGGAGAGATTTATGGTTGTAAGTAGGCTGTTTAGGTTTTTATGTTTGTAACGCCACGTAGCGCTCTGTATGAAAATCACTGGCTGTGCTGTGTGCAGTCTGTGGCTGGTTGGCATTGTTGGAATTTGCTATTGTAGTGTTGGGCAGTTGGCTGTTAACAGCGCGTAGCGTTGCGCAGTTGGAGGTGAGCCGACAGCAGTGGTGGATGTGGGGAAGTGAGATGGCGGATTCTTGAGAGCGGATGATATGGACGTGTGTCCATCAGAGATAGTAAATTTGTAAGACTGGATGTCATGAACTGATATATATACTATGACTTTTGAACACTATGAAGATAAATCCATTATATGTTCTCCATCAAAATCTTTCATTTGCTGAGTATGCCTATCAGTACTTAGTGCCTTCAGTAGTTAGAATCTTTTATTTAGCTGGCAGTAGTGACGCTCGCTGTATTGCAGTAGTTCGAGTAACGAAGATTTTTGTGAGGTAAGTGATTCATGAAAGGTATAGGTTATTGTTAGTCAGGACCATTCTTTTGTAGGGATTTTTGAAAGTCAGATTGCATTGCGCTAAAAATATTGTGTGTCAGTTTAGTGTTGATCAGAATAAGTAAAGAACGAAATATCTCAGTACGTTCAGTTTTGCTCAGCTGTTTGAAAATCAAATAACGTAAGGGGTTTTTCAGCACAGTAAAACAATTTTTCTAAGGGGACGTTTCATGATATATGCGAAACAAACTGGTCACAAAAAAACTTCACAGTCCAGTGAGACAAACAAGCACTGAAATATGCAATTACGAGTATTTGATGAATATGAGAACAGTAATCGTGATACAAGAGAGAATGGTACTAATGATAGATTTGTGGGCGTTGGTACATTTTAGTAATGGGAACACTAAACTAGTGACTAGAAGCGGAAAATAGAATTACAGACGCATAAAAATTAATATTTGGAAACTTCTGGGGGCAGAACTGGTTGTATCAGCAGTTCTGTTGCAAGCACTAGAAGAGCAATAGGTGACATTCCAGAAATGCGCATTTAGAGAAGGAACTACTAAAAAGAAACAATAATTGTTCACTAAATAAAAGGAAGATTAAGACGAAATACGTCTAAGTCTGAAATATATTTTGCTTGTAAGAATAACGAAAGGCGACTACTGTAAAAACCAGAACATTTCCATTTTTTTCAAACAAAATCGCACACTATATACTCCTTGTTCACCGCATTCCACCTTTGTCAGACCGACAATGGTTACGATTATAATAAAATGTCATGAATGATAATCTAAGTGGGATATTGCGAGGTTCGATTGAATATTCTTTGTGTCAGCTTATGAATCCGAATTTATCTGTGACGGGAGGTCAGATCATGCGCAGCGATGTTCTTTCTTTTGCTAGATTTTTCTGCAACGAGGCAGCGAGCAACGAAAAACCTCAATGGGAAATTTAAAACACTAAGGTCTGCAAATGACATATACACCCATGTTATGATATTGATATACAGTTTTTTTCAACTTGATTTTGGTACGAAATGTAAGACTGAAGAACTGCGCTGAAAGAGAAAATTGGTTAAAAAGTCATCCATGGGAAGAAACGACTGAAAAAGGTCACAATGTATATCAAACCAATAACACAACCATGTTCTGCAACAAACAACCACATATTTTTAAATATCTCCACAAAACTATAGATGCGGTATATTCTACACTCCTGGAAATGGAAAAAAGAACACATTGACACCGGTGTGTCAGACCCACCATACTTGCTCCGGAAACTGCGAGGGGGCTGTACAAGCAATGATCACACGCACGGCACAGCGGACACACCAGGAACCGCGGTGTTGGCCGTCGAATGGCGCTAGCTGCGCAGCATTTGTACACCGCCGCCGTCAGTGTCAGCCAGTTTGCCGTGGCGTACGGAGCTCCATCGCAGTCTTTAACACTGATAGCATGCCGCGACAGCGTGGACGTGAACCGTATGTGCAGTTGACGGACTTTGAGCGAGGGCGTATAGTGGGCATGCGGGAGGCCGGGTGGACGTACCGCCGAATTGCTCAACACGTGGGGCGTGAGGTCTCCACAGTACATCGATGTTGTCGCCAGTGGTCGGCGGAAGGTGCACGTGCCCGTCGACCTGGGACCGGACCGCAGCGACGCACGGATGCACGCCAAGACCGTAGGATCCTACGCAGTGCCGTAGGGGACCGCACCGCCACTTCCCAGCAAATTAGGGACACTGTTGCTCCTGGGGTATCGGCGAGGACCATTGGCAACCGTCTCCATGAAGCTGGGCTACGGTCCCGCACACCGTTAGGCCGTCTTCCGCTCACGCCCCAACATCGTGCAGCCCGCCTCCAGTGGTGTCGCGACAGGCGTGAATGGAGGGACGAATGGAGACGTGTCGTCTTCAGCGATGAGAGTCGCTTCTGCCTTGGTGCCAATGATGGTCGTATGCGTGTTTGGCGCCGTGCAGGTGAGCGCCACAATCAGGACTGCATACGACCGAGGCACACAGGGCCAACACCCGGCATCATGGTGTGGGGAGCGATCTCCTACACTGGCCGTACACCACTGGTGATCGTCGAGGGGACACTGAATAGTTCACGGTACATCCAAACCGTCATCGAACCCATGGTTCTACCATTCCTAGACCGGCAAGGGAACTTGCTGTTCCAACAGGACAATGCACGTCCGCATGTATCCCGTGCCACCCAACGTGCTCTAGAAGGTGTAAGTCAACTACCCTGGCCAGCAAGATCTCCGGATCTGTCCCCAATTGAGCATGTTTGGGACTGGATGAAGCGTCGTCTCACGCGGTCTGCACGTCCAGCACGAACGCTGGTCCAACTGAGGCGCCAGGTGGAAATGGCATGGCAAGCCGTTCCACAGGACTACATCCAGCATCTCTACGATCGTCTTCATGGGAGAATAGCAGCCTGCATTGCTGCGAAAGATGGATATACACTGTACTAGTGCCGACATTGTGCATGCTCTGTTGCCTGTGTCTATGTGCCTGTGGTTCTGTCAGTGTGATCATGTGATGTATCTGACCCCAGGAATGTGTCAATAAAGTTTCCCCTTCCTGGGACAATGAATTCACGGTGTTCTTATTTCAATTTCCAGGAGTGTATATCACAACTATGCATACATGCATGAAAGTTCGTTAACGATTACAGAATCAGGTAATTACACATAACTCATGTTTTTGTTTTGTTTCTGTAGCCGTCATTTTTAAGTACAATGTAGCAAATTATCGGTCACTAACTGAAAAATATGTTTTCTTAGAGGTTGCTGTTTGACGTCGAACATATTCATTTATTTGTTAAATCGTCAAAAATTCATCTTCTAATGATTTTTCATCATATCAAAGTGAAAATAAATAGTTTAAAATTGTAAATACACACAGAGTACATGTATTATACGGATTCTACAGGTGGTTGGTCGTGGGCTTGATGAAAGAACCATTTGGGCATTTTCCTGAAAAGATTTAGCGAAACTGTGGTAAACATAAATAGGGACGGTCGGACGGAGGAAACTCCATCCTCCCGAACATTCTCTGCCGCATTCGGTTGGAACCTAATTATACAGTACGTTCAGTGTAATTGTAATAGGGAACAAAACCGTGCCCTTCATCGCTGCAAACGTTAAGGAAACCCGCTGGTGACTCCTGCACCACGAATTTGCCATAATGCCCCTTGCAGTGTCTCCAATATGTTCCTAAAACTGACTCAAAAGCCGCAAACGTGCCAGTATTTCTAACGCACGTCTTCGTATCCTAACCTCAGTCCACCTGAAACCACTGACTCATCGTCATCTCATCCTGGATGAAATGTTTAACTTACGAGAATGGCTATGCATTACACAGCTCTACAAAATAAATTTTTTTTTTCGTTGCCAGGGAAGTTTGAACGAAAATGGAATATTGTTATGATACTCATTCCGAGTATATTTGTACTTTTTCCAAATTGGCTCTGGTTTTTGAGATATAGGTTATTTGTGGAAATAAGAGTTTCATGTGGATAATATCGACTGCAGGGTCCATATATGGTGTAATGTATTTGCTACCTGTTTTTTAATTAGTGATATTGTAATATCTTTATTAAACAATTGTTAATGTGAAAGGTTTTAATAGGTTCAAAGAACGAAAGTGGGAATATCCCGATTTGGAGTCAGCAAGAAGACCGGTGGTGCACAGCAACGATGTTCCTGTACCAACCTTCACAACATTACCCACGCTAACATCATCAGATGACGAGGTGCACGGCGAGGGATGTACAAGTAGTGGTTCGGAATACGAAGGACGTGAGACACAACCCCAGCAGTTCGACCAGACGGAGCTCAGTGACTTGATACGAGAACTCAATCTTTCAAAGCAAGCATCAGAACTCTTAGCATCCAGGTTTAAGGAAAAGAACTGTCTTCATTAAAGTGTTAAAATAACAGCTTACCGGACAAGAGAAGAAAACCTTCTTCCATACTTCAACCAAGAAGAGGTTATAGTGTATTGCAGCAATATACACTCCTGGAAATTGAAATAAGAACACCGTGAATTCATTGTCCCAGGAAGGGGAAACTTTATTGACACATTCCTGGGGTCAGATACATCACATGATCACACTGACAGAACCACAGGCACATAGACACAGGCATCAGAGCATGCACAATGTCGGCACTAGTACAGTGTATATCCACCTTTCGCAGCAATGCAGGCTGCTATTCTCCCATGGAGACGATCGTAGGGATGCTGGATGTAGTCATGTGGAACGGCTTACCATGCCATTTCCACCTGGCGCCTCAGTTAGACCAGCGTTCGTGCTGGACGTGCAGACCGCGTGAGACGACGCTTCATCCAGTCCCAAACATGCTCAATTGGGGACAGATCCGGAGATCTTGCTGGCCAGGGTAGTTGACTTACACCTTCTAGAGCACGTTGGGTGGCACGGGATACATGCGGACGTGCGTTGTCCTGTTGGAACAGCAAGTTCCCTTGCCGGTCTAGGAATGGTAGAACCATGGGTTCGATGACGGTTTGGATGTACCATGTACTATTCAGTGTCCCCTCGACGATCACCAGTGGTGTACGGCCAGTGTAGGAGATCGCTCCCCACACCATGATGCTGGGTGTTGGCCCTGTGTGCCTCGGTCGTATGCAGCCCTGATTGTGGCGCTCACCTGCACGGCGCCAAACACGCATACGACCATCATTGGCACCAAGGCAGAAGCGACTCTCATCGCTGAAGACGACACGTCTCCATTCGTCCCTCCATTCACGCCTGTCGCGACACCACTGGAGGCGGGCTGCACGATGTTGGGGCGTGAGCGGAAGACGGCCTAACGGTGTGCGGGACCGTAGCCCAGCTTCATGTAGACGGTTGCGAATGGTCCTCGCCGATACCCCAGGAGCAACAGTGTCCCTAATTTGCTGGGAAGTGGCGGTGCGGTCCCCTACGGCACTGCGTAGGATCCTACGGTCTTGGCGTGCATCCGTGCGTCGCTGCGGTCCGGTCCCAGGTCGACGGGCACGTGCACCTTCCGCCGACCACTGGCGACAACATCGATGTGGAGACCTCACGCCCCACGTGTTGAGCAATTCGGCGGTACGTCCACCCGGCCTCCCGCATGCCCACTATACGCCCTCGCTCAAAGTCCGTCAACTGCACATACGGTTCACGTCCACGCTGTCGCGGCATGCTACCAGTGTTAAAGACTGCGATGGAGCTCCGTATGCCACGGCAAACTGGCTGACACTGACGGCGGCGGTGCACCAATGCTGCGCAGCTAGCGCCATTCGACGGCCAACACCGTGGTTCCTGGTGTGTCCGCTGTGCCGTGCGTGTGATCATTGCTTGTACAGCCCTCTAGCAGTGTCCGGAGCAAGTATGGTGGGTCTGACACACCGGTGTCAATGTGTTCTTTTTTCCATTTCCAGGAGTGTACCTGGACTTTTACTTGAATTGGGGCTGCCGGAATATAGACCAGAGGACTGGCGTCTCTTCATAGACAGTTCCACTAGAAGTTTAAAATGTGTTCTCCTACACAATGGCAATCGTTACGCATCTATTCCAATTGCCCACTCAACAAAACTTTGCGAAGCATATGCTAACATCAAGATGGTTCTGCAGAAAATTCAGTATATGCAGCACCAGTGGTTGATTTGTGTTGATTTGAAGATGGTGAACTTCTTGCTTGGACAACAAAGTGGATACACAAAGCACCCATGTTTTATCTGCATGTGGGATAGTAGGGCAAAGCACGAACATTGGAAGCAGAAAACATGGCCTCCAAGTGAACATATGGCTGTTGGTGAAGCAAACATCATTAATGAACCTCTGGTTAGTAGGGACAAGATTGTTCTTCCACCATTACATATTAAGTTAGGACTAATGAAGCAATTCACCAAAGCTTTAGACAGAAATGGTAATTGCTTCACATACATCTGCAATACGTTCCCTGGACTCAGTAGTGAAAAACTTAAGGCAGGAATATTTGATGGTCCTCAAATTCGCAGGCTCATCAACGATACCAATTTTACAAGTGTCATGACTGTCACTGAAGCATCGGCCTGGAACAGTTTTGTCGCTGTTGTAAAATGTTTTTTGGGCAATCATAAAGCTCCCAATTACGAGGAACTGGTCAAAAACATGCTCACTAACTCTCAAAACTTAGGAGCTAACATGAGCATAAAATTGCACTTCCTTCACAGCCACTTGGATCGATTTCCTCGTAATCTAGGTGATTTCAGTGAGGAACAAGGAGAGCGGTTCCATCAAGATATGAAAGGAATAGAGGAAAGATATAAAGGAAGATGGGACAGGCATATGATGGCAGATTATTGCTGGAATCTGCAACGTGACTGTTCTGAAGAGACCTATAAAAGGAAAGCGTGCAGGAAGCGGTTCGTCATGGACGGAAAATGATATACTTATAGAGAAACTTTTCAATTATGTTTTATACGTGGACAAATGCCTATCAGGTTTTCATAGAAGCTATTTATAAAGATTATTTTCTTTTTTCATTGTAGTTTGTAGCGCTCGAGTTCAGTATTAGCAATTTTTTCTAATTTTTTGAGTAAATCATGCATTATCTCAAAAACTAGAGCCAAACTGCATAAATGGTTGCTATATTCGTCCTCAGCACCACTAACCCATCCTAAAGCCACTCAAATATCCTTGGCAAGAAAATGAGTGTTGACCAGTGTTATAGATCGTGGCACTCGATTATCTTATAAAACTGTTACATTGTGATAAACTACTATAATGTGACAACGTACTACAGTAGTCCCCTTTCATCATCAACCACTATTCTAAGTCCTTCAAATAATTTTTAAGCAAATGTATTTTAGTAATATTTTTCGTCTCCTAAGGTAACGCATTATACAATCTTATTCCATTATAGAAAATTCTGTTTTGGTCTTTTGTTTGTTTTTCCTTGATAAATGTTAAATCCAAGCTGACTCCTGTTCCGAGCTTAAGGATAGAACTGAAATAAAACTTCCTGGCAGATTAAAACTGTGTGCCCGACCGAGACTCGAACTCGGGACCTTTGCCTTTCGCGGGCAAGCGCTCTACCATCTGAGCTACCGAAGCACGACTCAGGCCCGGTCCTCACAGCTTTACTTCTGCCAGTATCTCGTCTCCTACCTTCCAAACCTTACAGAAGCTCTCCTGCGAACCTTGCAGAACTAGCACTCCTGAAAGAAAGGATATTGCGGAGACATGGCTTAGCCACAGCCTGGGGGACGTTTCCAGAATGAGATTTTCACTCTGCAGCGGAGTGTGCGCTGATATGAAACTTCCTGGCAGATTAAAACTGTGTGCCCGACCGAGACTCGAACTCGGGACCTTTGCCTTTAGCGGGCAGGAGAGCTTCTGTAAAGTTTGGAAGGTAGGAGACGAGATACTGGCAGAAGTAAAGCTGTGAGGGCCGGGTGTGAGTCGTGCTTCGGTAGATCGGATGGTAGAGAGCTTGCCCGCGAAAGGCTAAGGTCCCGAGTTCGAGTCTCGGTCGGGCACACAGTTTTAATCCGCCAGGAAGTTTCATATCAGCGCACACTCCGCTGCAGAGTGAAAATCTCATTCTAGAACTGAAATAGTTACTAGCTTTTTTTCCTGTTACGCACAACAGACCAGTAGATGTATTCACTCGGTGCAGTAAGGATACCTAGTTTTTTAATCAGTTCCTTATAGTGAGCCCGACTACTACATCCCCCTATTAGTCTAACGACCTTTTCCTGCAGCTTCAAAATATCCTGGTTTTGTGTCATCGATGCCCAGAAAATAAACCCATAGCTAAGAACTGTGTGTAGTAGGAATAGAGTGTCACCTCAAGATTTTGACTATTACAAAGTGATCTTCAATTACAATGTCAAAACTTGCTGATGATATTCTTTTTGCCGTTGTGTTTGTGTGTTCATTCTACGTTAACTGACCACCAGTATTTATCCCTAGATCTTTGTATTTCTTACACTGTCTACAGAGTTGTCATTTCTGCTTAACGCGACAGAAATAGTTTCTTTGTTTATACCGAAATATATATAATGTTTTGTTTTTTTTTACTTTCAATGGTAATTTATTATATAGTGCCCGATCATAAGCGTTCTTGAAGGTTTCATTTACTTTGTCTAATAGGAGTTTTGCTGTTTTCTCAGTGATGGTGATGTTGTCATCAGCAGAGGGATCCTTTTTCCGTGACGCATACTGACTGGAAAGCCATTGATATGTATTAGGAGCAAAACTGGACTTATACAGTAGCCTGAGAAACATCTTTGTTTTATGTTACTTTTCGGATAATTATTTTATAAAAAACTGTCATTTTACTAAAAAATTAGGTATAAAAGGTCTCAACATTTTTCACCCTGTTTTGAAAGCAAAACTGAAACCACTCGTTTGCTAATCCTCTTACACCAAGTACTTCAAGCGTGTTTATACAAATTTTATTCTCAACAATATCAAAATAATGTAAAGTCTCTATAAATTCCATACAGTAACATGAATTTCATAAGTAGAAAAGCAGAGAGAGATTAAATATCCACTAATTTGATGTATTCTGGCAAGATGAAGCTCGCAGTAAATCTCCAGCGTGACTCGTACGTAAGCGGCGAGGTATAAAACAATAAATTGCTAGTCGTGACGGATGATTAATTCGCTAGAGGGTTAGCGCCCTCCTCGGTCCCCAGAGGGGTGACACCCCCTCGCTTAGGGTGCGGCAGTGGCGAGACACCCACAGATGAAATCGGCACGTGCCGTGACTTCTTCACGCCATAATCTTTGTTTCCTCCTCACGCGGCATCCCAGCCAACAGTTTTTCATTTTCTTGTTTCGCCCTGGCCAGGAGACTCTCGTGCAATATAATACGAAAAACTGTTATACAGTTATTTCTCTCTATGATGGATCATACTTAGTATTCTGTTCTCGTTGCCGTCTTCTGTTTTCATATTTCGCAAGATATATGGCCGTAATTTGAAAATTCTTCAGTGCTACCGCATCAAAAACTATTTTATACTAGTTTGGTTACTTTTATTTAATTTTTATTTTTTATCTTATACGCTATCATCTTATCTATACGATCACTGGGGAATTATTTCTCTCTTTGTTGTGATTGTTAAAAATTTGGTTTGTGCATAAATCCTACTATTTTTCATGCAAACTGAAACTAAAGTGTAATCATCGTGAAATGTCCAGTTTGTCCAGTGGTGACGTCCACCAGTTGCCACTGTTTCTTCAGTTGATTATCAGAGATTTTCCGCTCTTAATCCTTCACATTTTCACGTTTAATGTTGTCTTACGGCACTCAGCTACTAACCCCCACTGAATCGTTCACTCACGACTACGCGTAAAACTCCCAGTTTCGGCAACCATTGTTTCTGTTGCGAGTGACATTCTCGGGGAAAGTCTAAACTCTTTTCAGCATCATTATCCGTTACCGAGATCCAGAGTTTCAAAGTTACGGTACTTACTCATGTAATATCCAGTCGGCGGAATAATGCAGTTTTAACTGATGTCCGGTAACGGTTGTGTGTTCTGATGTCACCGTACTATGTTTCTAGTAGCCATTTTTTTCACCAATGACTTTATGGACTTTATGACTCAGTGTCTGTATATTGGGCACTTAAAGCCGGTACATGGTCTCTTGACCAGGAAATTACTGGATGGTGCCACCTGGCAACATAATATCTTAAAAAAAGGAAACTACTATGTTACACGAAATTTCTTATACTTTCAAATCAAATACCACATTTTTATATGCTATAGGCGTACCCTGAACATGTTATGCATTTTCATGTAAGGTTGTGTAAAGTGAAATTTGTGTTAAGCTTATATTTCACATACTTATTTTTTGTTTATACATGTCAAAGTATACAAATGTGTCTGAATATACAAATAAAGTGTCAAAGCCTTACTGACATACTGAATTCGTTTTATATAAGCAGTTCACTCTGCTGTAGCAAGAAAAAGAAGTGAACCAGCGAAAGAATGCTCCTGTTGGGGCACAATAAAGGTGAATATTTTCGTCTTTAAAATAATCTGACAGAAAAGTGAGAATCCTCATTCCGCCAATCTCACCAAAAATTTTGGCATGCGAACATATTCGCTGTATTTGTGCGGAAAGAGAGTAGCAGAGGAACAGTGACTATGTAAGAGAGTGGAGACACTGCAAGTAGGAGGGAGAGAGAAAGGAGACAGTGATGGTAGAAGGGAAAAGGTCGCAGTAAAAGAGAGAGAAACATGGATAAAGACAATAGCAGCTGGAGCCAAACGGAGAGGAGATATAGATGGTAAGTGAGGGACAGTAGCAGTAAAAGAGAAAGAGGTATGGGTGGATACAGAAGCAGGGAGAGCAAAAGAGAAAACAGACAGTCGAGATGAAAAATACAGATGAGTGAAGACCATACCCAGATTTGCGGAGTCTGGACACTTCCAGACCGGTGAACTGTAGTACTTAGGCATATGGCAGGAAGTATTTTGCACCGAAATTTTAAACGCTTAGATATGAGTCAAAAATAATTTTTGACCCTTGCAATTTTTGAGCCGCAGAGGTATGGCGGAGACATTGGCAATACAGGAGAAAGATAAGAGGAGTCTCTATAAGTGAGAAAGGAGACAGTCGCAATAGGATGTACCGTAAATCAATGGGAGGCCAAATTTGTGTCAGTCTTTTTAAGATAAATATATTCACCTTCTTCTGCTCCATCAGTATTGGATAGACCGTCAGTGACAGAGCAGCTCGTGTTCCTCCTGCTAAGAAGGCGAGTACACCGTTCGTTTCTTGTATATTTTTACGATCTTCCAGCAGGAGTGAGTTATTTATTTACAGATACCTGTGTAGTACTAGATTATTTTTGTAGTTTCTTGCGTTTTCGACTGCTTACTGGTCACAAACTTTTATTTTAATAACAGTGTAGCGTACCTTACCGCCCTTTCTATCGACCCTTGTATCGTACAGGCTTTTGTTTGTGGCTTTTGTTTGTTTTGGTTAGTATAGCTCAGTATCTGATAGACCATCAGTAACAGAGCACCTCATGTTCCTGCTGCTAAGAAGGCAAGTACATCGTTCATTTGTTGTATATTTTTACAAGCTTCAAACAGGTGTGACTGCAGTAATGGATGGGAACTGTGATTGCTGTGTACAGATGCAAGCTGAGTTGGCGACCCATCGCCCACAGCTCCAGGCTGCATTGGCTTCTGTCACAAAGCTTGAGGCTGCTGCCAAGAGGCGTCACTGTGGGCGGACAGATGCGGGGATGTCAGAGATGCCGAGTATGTCCCACGTGTCCCCCATTTGGTCCACTGCTGTGGCCGTCCCGAGTACTGCCTGCATTGAGGTTGCCCCTCTTCCATGGTCGAGTGGGAGATCATTCCAAAGTCTTGTTGGTAGTGAAAAACGTACCGTGGGGCCCATCGTAGGGTATCCCCAGTTCATTTGACGAACAGGTTTCACGTGTTCTCTGTTGCTGATGATGTCTCTGAGCTGGGTGCAGTCGTCCATCCTGTTCCAGAGGAAGCTTCTCAGCTCACAAGGTCTGGGTGTTCACAGAGGATGGGTTTACTGGTAGTTGGGAGCTCCAACATTAGGCGTGTAAAGGGCCCCTTAGGGAATTGGTTGCCAAGGAGGGGAAGGAAGCCAGTGGGCACCCCATCTGCATACCAGGGGGAGGCATTCCAGATGTGGAAAGGCTGCTTCCGGATGCAATGAAGAGTACAGGGTGCAGCCAACTTCAGGTGGTGGCTCATGTCGGTACCAATGATGTATGTCGATTTGGATCATAGGAAATTCTGTCTGGTTTTCGGTGGCTGGAGAAAATGTTAAGATTGCCAATATTGCTTGCGAGATTAAGGCAGAGCTCACCATCAGCAGCATTGGCGAGAGAACCAACTGTGGTTCTTTGGTGCAGAGCCGAGTGGAGGGTCTGAATCAAAGGCTCAGGCGGTTCTGTGGCTGTGTAGGCAGCAGATTCCTTGACTTGCCCGGTCAGGTGGTGGGTTTCCGAGTTTTGCTTAATATGTCAGGAGTCCACTGCACACAGGAAGTGGCTACAAGGGTAGCGGAGGCTGTATGGAAGGGAATGGGTGGGTTTTTAGGTTATAGTTCCTCACAGGATCACAGAAAGGGCGTCCATCTACAAGGGGGCAGGTAAAACCCAGTAAGGTAGTTGTAGAAACAATCGGTATTGTAATTAGATCATGTGGCTCTTTCGCAAAAAAAAAAGTACAAAGGAAATTATGAATGTGAAATTTGTGAGGAATGGTGAATTTGATTCGGATCATTATCTCTCTAAAATGACTTATTATAATATAGGATCAATTAAAAACTATCAAGACGAAATTAACGTTGCCAGACATGGCAACTGGCAATAAATATCCAAAGCAGTTAATAATGACGCAAAGAAAATATTTAGGTCAGTAGCAAATAGAAGGAAAATATGATGGAATGAAACATTTGAAGAAGTTACAGCAGACAGGGCTAAGAATAGGAAAAATGAAAATTATCAAATAAAGTTGAACATTATGATCAATTTAAATAACAAACAAAGGAAGCAGCCAGGTTAATCAGACACACGAAATGAGCCTTTGAAAAGGAGAAACTTTTGGGAAAAGATAAAAATTTTGTAAAAAGTAATACTCATGACTTTTAGCACACATTTAAGAACAAATTAAAGGGTACTAAACTCCAAATGTCTCTTTTAAAAGTGAAAGTGGCAAAATTGGGTTAAACAATAGTGAATTGTGAAATACTAGCAAGATATTTTCATCAGGTTCTGAACTGTCTTGAACAAAAGTTATAAATTGGAATTCTCAGATATTAATGAAAATTTGGAAAGGGACTGACCACCAGCTATAGAAGAAATTAAAGCAACAATTAAAACCTCGAAACAACAAAGCAAGTGGAGAGGACTCTATTACAGGTGAACTTCTGAAGTGGTCCTTGCCAAATGCAGCAAATGAGCTACATTTGCTCTTCGAAGAAATCTGGAAAACAGAAAAAATCCCAGAGGAATGGAAAGTTGCCTTGATACATTCATTCAACAATAAAGGTAATAAACACGATGTAAACAAATACAGAGGAATCTCTTCACTGCCAGTAATTTATAAAGTATGTTCCAAGATCTTACTAAGAAAAATAGAAACAACACTAGACAATCATTTAGGTGAATATCAAGGTGATTTTATGAAAGGAAAATCATGCTCAGAAAGTACACTTAATCTCAAGTCAGTAATTCGCCACAGATTACTTAATTCAAAGGACATTGTAGTTAAGTTTGTGGATTTCAAAAATGTTTGTGATTTTGTTAACAGAGAATCTATAGATACAATAAATCGAGAATTAGGCGTTAAGTCTAAACTGGCAAACCTAATCCCTGAAAAACTTGCAGATGCAGGATGTAATGTAAATTTTATGGGAGAAATATTAGAGCCCTTCAAAATAAAAATAGACTTACGAAAAGGTGACGGCCGAACCCCAATACTTTTTAATAGCGTGTCAGAGAAAACAGTGAGAATTTGGAACGATAAACTTACACACTCAACACCTTGCCTGTAACGTTAGGAAGAGGAAGCAAAGAAATCGAAATCAACTGTCTTGTATTTACAGGTGATTTTGCTACAGTTTCCGAAAATGTGACATCTGCTATAACACAAATAAATCTCCTGGAAGAAATAGCCAGCAGAACTGGCTTAAGAATCTCTGCAGGAAAAACAAAATTTATAACAAATGTTAAAGATGCTCCAAAATTCCTGAAAACAGATATTGGCCAAATAGAGAGGGTAAAAAATTCAATTATCGAAGGGAGATAATCCAAGAAAATACTTTGAAAAAAAACTGCAATATAGGAAAGGATGCTTAAAATGAGGAGAGCATATGGTATCACCAAAGACCCTACAGTATAAAGTGCCTATCAAAAAGTGCAAAAATAAGGCATTACAACACCATAGCGAAGCCAGAATGCCTATGGGCAAGTGAATGCCTAGCATTAAACTATTATTTAGATAAATTAGAAGAACTAGAAAGGCGAATTATAAGGAAAATATTATAGCCACGAAACACAGCAGAAGGGTGGAAATTACGAAGTAATTCTGAAATAAGACTAAATATAGAAAATATTTCAAACATAATGAGAAAAAGAAAACATGTTTTTTGGACATTTATTTCGAATGCTAGTCATTAGATTATCTAATAAGATTTTCAGATATATGTGGGATAAGAAGTCCCCAGCAAACTGGGTCAACGTCGTAAAAAGGGATTTATAAATAAACAATATAAAAACAAAAAATATAAACAACAGAGAACATGAAAATGTATTGGAAATGAATATTCGAAGGAAAGAAAAAAACAAATAATGAAGAACTGAAATTGGAACGTGGTTCTCAGGTTACATATTCACAGTAAAAAAAAATTATTTGTGTGTTGTGTGAACGCTTTCAACATTTTCCTTCACAGACTTCACCCTTGTTCTACGAATTACCAAAAACTTCCTATTTACTTTACCTACAGATGAACGCTCGCACTCTGCATATTCCCCTCCACACCGAACGACATAACCCGATCAAGTTTGTGTTATAAAAGAGAAATCGCTAGGACGGATTGACTTATTTCCATTCCTCATTCTGGACTTCAGGTAAATAACGATTTTAAAAAGAAGGAAATATAGTGGAAACTTAATAGTAATGTCCATCTATTGTCTTTTCAATGCAGTGATTACAGCGTCAGTGTACAGCTTCGTCATCATGGCTTCAGTTTCTTATAGAACGACCTCCAATGTGATTTCAACACGCTAGAAACGCTATGTGTGAATTATGTATGTAGCGGTTCCTTCAGTTTTTCCTCACTGCATAATTACTCAATAAATGCCACATTGTGAGTGATATTGTATATGACATCGCAATAAAGTCTCACCACACGTTGCTTACCCTGTTGCGTGAACACCCACAGTTTCCTAATAAGACACTAGAAACCTGGAGGTTACCGTCGAGAATCGTGTATTTTAAGCTTCTGAACAAAGTTAAGGAAGAAAATAAGACTAAGAAAAGCCTTAGCGTCTTTCAAATACCTTTGCCTGATAAAAGAAATGTTCTACAATCAACGTTACTGACAAGGTTAGTTTATTTGAATTCAGTTTAAGAACTGAGAAACTTATATCTACAACGACAAGAAACGACCCGCTCCGATTATGGCATAGGTGATCCGTGACTGACTGAAACGTTTTTCGGCGCAAACATGACAGAGCCATGAAGTAGAGCTGTAGCAACAGTCCTGTGCAAATGCCAATGAAGATACGGAAATAGCTGAAAGTTTTTCCTCATGCTTCAGAATAATAACCTTGACTGAGGATTCATTTGCACCAAAATGTGTTTGTTATAGAGCTATTTCATTTACTTTGTTTCTACGGAACTGTATTAATAATTTATCCCTCACCACGTTTAATTTTAATCAGAGTGTTCTGAGACTTTTCTTTGATCGTGCATCTATTACTAGCTGGAGTTTGAGCCTGTAAGTGTGCAGACGACGATGTTGCTTATGCCAGTCTTAATTGAATTAAAAACTGAACCTACAACAAATACAGAACTATTAACTTCTTTTACAATCAGACAGTTGACGCTGTTACGTTGCAAAGCTGCTTCTCAAAACCTTGATACACAGACTGCTGACTTCCATGTTTCCCAGCTTCTACTTTAATAATGGCCCGTGCTGAGTACACACTATGAGTTGCAAATTCTGGTACAGAGTTGCATCTTGTCCTGGGTCTGAACGTATATGTCTATCCTCCGTTCAGAGACCTCGCACTAAAATTTTACTTGTTTTTGTTAGGGAGGTGTTTACAGGGAGTAACTGACGTTCACTGGTTCAAATGGCTCTGAGCACTATGGGACTTAACATCTGGGGTCATCAGTCCCCTAGAACTTAGAACTACTTAAATCTAAGGACATCACACACATCCATGCCCGAGGCAGGATTCTAACCTGCGACTGTAGTGGTTGTGCGGTTCCAGACTGAAGTGCCTAGAACCGCTCGGCCACACCGGCCAGCTAACGTTCATTGCAGTGCAGTTGTGGACCATTGGAGTTCTGTACAATAGAGAAATATGTTATTGTGATCCCTTGATACAAAATGAAATGTAAATGAAGGAAGAATTGCCACAGGTGTTGGAAAAAAAAGAGCCCATTTCATGTTAGACGGTCTCAGTGTAGCGAAACACGTTGTTTGGAGTGGTTGGCGAACTGAACGTGTGTAGTCTACTAAATAGCAAATAAAATGAAGTTCAGTCTGAGTATAAGCGTAGCTCTTCAGTAACTGCTAGCTGGTGAAAATAGAAACTCTTCTACTGGAGTGGTCAAATGAGTCACTAATCTGTTAATCGTTTATTACTGTTTCGTAGCGTGACTTAGCTTGTGAAGTTTAAGAACTACACGATGACATCAAGAGGGCGAAGGTGTGGGAAGTAGGATGTTGTCTCTTGTAGGATCATGTACTGCCAACGGTCAACAGTTGGATTAGCGAGTTGTCCGCCGCAGCACGGGGCGTCCAATTAAGGGGGCGGAACCGGGAACATTGATTTCAGTTTAACAGTTGGCACCAGCTCGTTACGAGTTCACCGTCTGCTGTTTGCAATTGGCCTCTCCGTTGTCAGGGTAGCCAACAGCTCGGCCACTTGCCGACGTAGCAGCAGACGGCGAGCTCCGGTGTCTTGCTGCCTCTGCCGTTCCGGTCACCTCGCCGGGGAAATCCTAATTGGCGGACGGTGAATTCTGCCGCTCCTCAGAAACAGTTACCTTCAACAAATCGGCGATATGCATGTCTGGCGAGAAATTCACTGCGACAAAAGCCTCTTTCTACACTACAAACTGCGATGAATCTTCTCAAAATTAGAACTGTATAAAATCCGTTGAAAGAAAGTGACCGGACAGAATAGGGAACTTGCTTCCTCGTAGCAGAATGCAATGTTCAAAATAAAGTGGATTGCAGGTACCTGTATTTCACACACATTGTTGCTCTGGTTGGGTCTTCCTGGGGCAACTCAAGCTTTTACTTGTAAATTCCACCCACGGAGATTCCCCTGCTGAAGCTGTAGTCTATGAACATTTTCAACGACGGAAATTTGTATAAAATGTCTCTGCTTAACATTCACTGAGGTTACTATTTACTGGTACATTCCTTATACCAAAATTATTTTAAGTTACTAGATTAGTAATTGTTATAGAAAGCTACAGATTGCCAGAGATTGAAATTCCATTGCGTTTAGTGCTTCAGAACAAATTAAAAAGGCTACAGCCGGTGTATTGGTCCCGAGAAAATCACCAATTGTACTGATATTTAAAGCCATTTATTCTTCAGTCTCAGTTACACGATCTTATTACGGGATACGTCTGGTTATCTCTAGATAATCTTCAGATCTAAAGCAAAGTAAAACTAAATATGTACCATTTGATTTTAACGATAAGTAGAGAGGAATTGTACATTAATTTAGCATTTACCTGAGTAGTAGTACCCGTGTTGTCTGTGTCAGAACCTCATATCGGGGTATTGTATTTTACTACTATGGTCCGTGTTTTAAACTGGTGTCTGTTGGAGGTAGGAGAGAGGCGAAAGGAGGAATTGGCGGTGGGGGCAAGGGAAAAATGAAGCGACTGTGATTGGAAGGGGATATAGGAAGCAGAGTGATATGGAATGTCATGAGTCTAACAAAGGATCTCATGGTAAAATTATAAAAAGTATAATTACGTGAAAGTTCTTGTTAACATATTAATACTGTAGAACAACAGATGAGTAAACTGTAGACAGCACGAAACAGAAAAGTTATATAATGGCGCAAGGGAGACAGAGAACGGAACTAAGGCAGAAAGGCGGGGGAGGGAGTGAGGAGGGGAGGGGAGGGGGAATGGTGGGGATGTTAAGTTTTTAGTAAGAGTGGGTCTTATACAAAAATTTCAAAAATTTAATTATGGAAAAAAAATTCGTTTCACATTAAAAATGTAGACCAATGGATCTGTAAAAGTGTGCTAAGCATAAAGTAGTAAATTATAAGGGTGGAAATAATCCAACTAAAACTGAAGTATTTTGTTAAAACATTACAAGGGAAGAACATTCAAAATATGAAACTATAATAACCTTGCTCTGAAAGTATAATAAGTAAAACTATATGGAATTCCATCCTAAAATACAGCATTAAATTAATTATAATTTAAAACAAGTTTTAAATCAGTGTTCGTGTGGTGAAGTGCTACTTACTAGCAGGTAGACTACAGGTAACATAAGGTAAGTTTTAAAGGACGAGGATGTGTGACTGGACTTCGAAGAGCCAAAACCAACAGGGAGCTGTGCTGTTCAGTAGCGCCATCACCCGTGATAGAATTCCGCTTCCTGATACAGGCAGTTTGGTTATGGTACGGTACTGGTTATGGACTGGAAACGTTTTCTGTCGTAGTCAACCGATATTTTATCACCAGTGATATAGCATGTTGTGTATAAATTGGTGTAGGATCCACTTCATTAACAATCGATCCCAGTTGGGAGAAGCAGTTACGCAGAACTATCATTGAGTTTTCAGTGGTGCCCATGAACTAGAGGTGACAAAAGTCCTCAGTTGCACCCGACAGGCTCTATAGGTTTCAAATTCGAATAACGTACTGATCTTTCAAAAAAAATGGTTCAAATGGCTCTGAGCACTATGTGACTCAACATCTTAGGTCATAAGTCCCCTAGAACTTAGAACTACTTAAACCAAACTAACCTAAGGACATCACACACACCCATGCCCGAGGCAGGATTCGAACCTGCGACCGTAGCAGTCCCGCGGTTCCGGACTGCAGCGCCAGAACCGCTAGACCACCGCGGCCGGCCTATTGATATTTCAAGTCGGTATTATTTTCACTGCAAAAATTAATTCACTGTAGCTAACCGGTGCAGAAAAAGCGGTGCCACCCTCGAAGATGGAGCCTGGTTCAATAGCACCACTCCACAATTGGTGAAGACTCTCAGTGCTTCTGGACACTACAAATATTCTTTCGGTCACCAGCAGAGATTGAAGCTCTGTATGTTCATTCAAGATGTTGTCTCCGTCGTGCCAGGAACGTACCATTCGCCATCAGATACTTCTCAAGTATTTAGTGACGAACTCTACTGACTTGAACGGATAGCTGCGCGCCTGCTACAGTCACAGGTTCGAATCCTGCCTCGGGGATGGATGTGTGTGCTGTCCCTAGGTTAGTTAGGTTTAAGTAGTTCTAAGTCTAGGAGACTGATGACCTCAGATGGTAAGTCCCATAGTGCTTAGAGCCAATTGAATAATTTGAATTGTCAGCAACTGACGCTGCAACTACAGCAACAAAGTTATGCATTAATTTTACTATTTAATATTAGATGTAGGATAAACAAATATCCGAAATATCTTTCCATGAACAGCATCTGATCCTCGCACCTGTATCCACTAAAGAACTTACAAAGTGCATTTTAGTATGTGGAATGTACCTGCAGCAAATTGCCTCCGAATTTTTCTTCCCATATTATTTCTCAATTTGAAAGACGCCTGCTTTGGAGTAAAAAGCCTTTCAAAAAAAAAAACATTAATGCATATCTTAGTAGTACCTTCTAGGATGAAAGAGTGCAGGCGAAATATTGAATTACTAACAATAAATTGTGATTTTATTTTGTCTGCTGTAACCGATGGTGATGCAAAACCATGAGGTTCGTGGAACTTTCTTTGTACACGAGATATGTCATCTTGTACACGACTATTAATCGATGTACACTGAAGCCGCCAAAGACAGTGCTATAGGCATGCGTATTCAGATACAGAATATGTTAACAGGCAGAACATGGTGATAAGGTCACCAACGCCTATATAAGACAACAACTGTTCGGTGCAATTGTTAGATCGGTTACTGCTTCTGCAAGTGACAGTTTGTCAAGACTTAAAAGTGAGTCTGAACGTGGTGTTATAGTCGAAGCACGAGCGATGGGACACAGCATCTCACGGGTAGCGACGAAGTGGGGATTTTCCCGTACGAGCATTTCACGAGTGTACCGTGAATATCAGGAATGAGATAAAACATCAAATCTCCGACATCGCTGTGACCGGAAAAGGATCCTGCAAGAATGGGACCAACGACGACTGAAGAGAATCGTTCAATGTGACAGAAGTGCAACCCTTTTGCAAACAGCTGCAGATTTCAATGCTGGGCCATCAACAAGTGTCAGCATGCGAACAAATCAACGAAACAGCATCGATATGGGCTTTCGGAGCCGAAGGCCCACTCTTGTACCCTTCATGACTGCACGACACAAAGCTTTACGTAAGATCTCAACGATACTGAGCTCAGTATTTTCGATATTATCAGGTAATGGGGGGTACAGATGGTAAAAATGTTTCCACTACACAAACTTTATCTATAAGATACAGCTTGTTTGCAAATGTATCAGATGGAAGAGGACTGGATGAATGTTCTAATTTTTCTTTGTCTTGATTGACTCTGATTGACGACCCTTTTTATTCCGTGCGCTTTATTAAAGACATTGCGACTCGAAACCACGAAACTTAAATCATTTCAGTCAGATGTCGTTCGCTTGTACATAGATCAGATTTTACTTAAAGTGGTAACATTTCAGAGCATAAAACAAGAGTCACGGCCTGTTATGTACTATGAGATTAAAGTGAAGGAGAGCAGGCTCTCAACATGTTGATGGTAACTTTTATAGGCCATGTTCCCACTGATTGATGTTGTCAGTGGGATATAGTCTGATCTCCACTTCGCGTCCGTGCGTTAGTTCTTACAGTGAGATGACAGCCGAGAGTTGGAGGGGAAGAGCCACTTTAGTTTTATTCTCTCTTGATGACAGCTTTCGGAAAGCTGGTATCGTTCATAACAGCATCTCTCTAAGCAGACAGCGCTGCTGATGGATGGCCCGCTGCCAACCTCACACTTAATATCGGATTACAGTTCTGCAGAAACACACGACAAGCTTTTCAGCTGTACTGCATTCGGTTATCAGTTACGGCGCCTATACCACCAGGAACACCCGTTACGCCTTCATTTCAATTCATCGTCTTTTTAACTTGGAAGGAGGTGTAAAAATATGACTTAACAATGGAAGAAGAACTCTGATTTTCACACAGCATCGTTTGAAACACTGCCTTCATGATATTCTATGTGTTGAAATATAACATACGACTTTTTTATCTCATTTACGCTCGCTTTGTATCATTCGAAAGAGTGCAAATGAAACTTTCTCTTGATCCCAGCAGTGTTTCCATCCACACCATTGTCTACCGAGTTAAAAAGTAATTGTGATGTAGAGAAACCGAAGTGATTCTAAATGTCTGTAGAGGTCACTTGAAACAACGTATCATCAATAAGTTACTTTAATAGGTGATTTTGCACAAGTACCATAACAACAATTCTGACAGTCCCACTAAAAAAACCAAACTGTACATGAACGACTAAATGATCCGTACCAGAAGAAACTAGATAGATTAGTAATGCTTTGGCAGAAAGAAACAAGACTGGAAAAAAAGGAAAAGAAAAGAAAAGCAAGCTGGATACGTGAAGATTCAGTACGACTTCCTATGTACAAATTTCCAGCCAAGAAACTATAACAACGGAAGAAGAGGGACGGAGGCAGCTCGCCTTGTTACTGCGAGCGTCAACTATCGTACATAAATGCATCCGAACGACCTGAACTTCGTTTCGCCTGAGTTGCATGCATAGCTGACTTGCAGGTCCTCTAATCTCTTTGCACTACAGTCTTTTGACTATACAAACTGGATACCACAAAAGATCTCCAGAAAATACTGTTTTTTATAGTAATCAGTCCAGATGTAAATCAAAACCACAATAAGACAGTCTTTACCACTTGTAAACTCAATTTTGTTATAGTAAGTGAGATTTCAATATCACTGCCACACGCTTTAGAATTTGAGTTAATTCCTTCATGTAACTCCATCCAGCAATCTACAGGCAAAATTATATGTTTTTCTGAACAAGATATTTTGAGACAATATCTGGATTCCTAATGTTCTCTGAGAATTCGAAGTATTTTTATGTTTAAAAGGTATTCCCACTCATGAGAAACGTCGTTCCTGACATGAGTGGTTTGTCATAAGCTGGATGTTGAACTAAGAATCTAAAATCAACTCGATTAAAAGAGACAAACGCCGTACGGAGACCTCAAAATTAACATCGTATCACAGGTAATTTCTCTGTACTCATGACTGAGCAATTACTTGTACACATGTCCCAACCTTAAACGACGTGACAAACATTTTTGTTCTGTATCTGCATTGAAACCCAGCACCTATAGCTATGGTACCTAATCAAAGCTTACGTGCCTGACCGAGACTCGATCATAGCAACGATCACCACTGGTGGCGAGGCATACGGAGTCGAGAAATATCGAAGTTTTCATCGGTATCATTTAGCAAACCTGAACCTCAAAATTTTTGTGCACTACCTGGAATCATGTAAAGATTCTTATCTCCTTTAAACTTTTTAGTATAATTTCAAGTAGTAAGGTTTGCAAATGTTTAAAACGAAGTGCCATGGTGTAAATGTTGTGATAGGGACTCTAACCAGCACGTAATCAAATACTCTTAGTTAACTAAGTAACATCAGATGTCATATATCGAATTTTTTCACCAGCAGAGAGATGTTTCAATTTGAAATGGGGATACAATTTTTTGACCTGATCAGGAATCGAACCCGGGACCTACCGTCGTTTTCTTTCCATGAATTGTTTCCTCGACAGTAGCGATGTGTGTGCGTGTTTGGCTAGAGATAACGGCATCCGAAGACAACGCACTAGGAATCATTAAAAATCAAATCATTTAACATTAGTAATTCGGTGTGTATATGCTAGAACTGCCCAAGACCGTCCCACTTGGAGAAGACTGCTGAAAGCCTACCTGAATCCACGACTCGAAGAGGCCACATCATCTAATGATTGAATTGACTGATGATGATGATGATGATGATGATGATGATGCCAGGGCTAAGAATATTGTTCTGTTGGAGTCAAATACCACAGAAAGTGGAAATCAGAATTCAAATCCCACTCCAGCACCAAATTCTTCAAAGTTTTAATTTCAAGTAAAATAAGATCCCAGTGACCAGAAGTGACCACTGGCTCATTGAATAAAATAAAGTTTACAGCATAACGATGCTCACCGGTGACAGAGTTTCTGTTTATCGCGACTTTCATCTCTCGTATGTCCGAACTAAAACCGGCTGTGCCCCATTTGGTAGCGAAGGGATGTGATGCTTATCATGTGGTTTTTGAAGTATGGTGCAACATGACGTTATTCAGCTGGTATTACGGCACTGGATGGAAATCTGATCGTTTAAAATAGGTGGCAAATGTGGGAATAAAACCCATACCACGCCATTATGAAACCAGAATAAATCCACGAAACCGCTGAATCCCACATTTGCTAAATGCATGATTGTGTCGTAACGCATGACGTGCTTATCTTACAAATTACTCACGGTGAAAAAAAAATCAGTTATCTATTAACCGGCTAATTATCGGCAGGCTTATGACACGGAAATTACGCTAGTCCCATGTGAGTGGGATCTAAAGACACTTTTAGCCTTCATAGTCTCGATTCGGAGCCATTTTGAAATTTTCACTACTTCAACAAATTTCTTCGATCGAGTGATACCATTGCAGAGAATGAAATTACCAAATATTTCGATTATTACTGCAATTATTACTATTAACTTCCTGATTATGCTGCTACTAGACGCGTGCTTGAAGGAAGCATTTACTGCGTCTTGGACATTATTTGAATCAGTTACCCAAAAACAGGTAAAATTTAGTTTGCCAATAATGGTAGCTCCGTTCTGTGCCAAGGGGTCAGCTACTTCATAACAGAAATTCCGTAGCGCTACTTCTTTTACTTCCCCTTAGTAACTAAGACTGCAAAACCCTAAAATCGGCGATAAACACCACTTCCAAAGCCAAGTATCTTACGACGAAAGTCTGAAGTAATGAAAGAAAACTGTGTGTTTAAGTCACAGTTGTGAGATGATTCGAGTACGTCACTCATAATCAAAACGTATATTTACACGGAAAGTATGTGTCTTCTGAGGCAGATACAAAAATAAGATATGGAAAGCCGTACCGTGCTGCTGTCAATACATGTTTCACCTCCAGATTTACCTCAGTATGTTCACTGCTTCCCTAACGGCTGTCTCGGGTAATGAATCCCTAAAAGACAATCAAAGTACAAGTTTCTGCCATTGATGGTTCCTTTGAGCCTTTGTGACTCTCTCTTGTGAAGTAACTCATATTTCCAAAACAGACACCTCTGTTCACTCCCACGATACATCGAATGGAAATTGTCAGATGGCTTATGATGCAGAGCTCGTCTTATAATTTACTTACTGAATTTCGTTCTGGCCGTTTGCACGTCGAATTAAGAAAACGAGAGAAAGGCATCCAAACCGCATCGTTTCTCCAGCGAGATCCGAACCGAGCAGCATATCAACCGACACATTGGAAATTGAGCGTGTTAGCGTTATACCCTCCTGGAAATTGAAATAAGAACACCGTGAATTCATTGTCCCAGGAAGGGGAAACTTTATTGACACATTCCTGGGGTCAGATACATCACATGATCACACTGACAGAACCACAGGCACATAGACACAGGCAACAGAGCATGCACAATGTCGGCACTAGTACAGTGTATACCCACCTTTCGCAGCAATGCAGGCTGCTATTCTCCCATGGAGACGATCGTAGAGATGCTGGATGCAGTCCTGTGGAACGGCTTGCATTCCCATTTCCACCTGGCGCCTCAGTTGGACCAGCGTTCGTGCTGGACGTGCAGACCGCGTGAGACGACGCTTCATTCAGTCCCAAACATGCTCAATGGGGGACAGATCCGGAGATCTTGCTGGAAAGGATAGTTGACTTACACCTTCTAGAGCACGTTGGGTGGCACGGCATACATGCGGACGTGCATTGTCCTGTTGGAACAGCAAGTTCCCTTGCCGGTCTAGGAATGGTAGAACGATGGGTTCGATGACGGTTTGGATGTACCGTGCACTATTCAGTGTCCCCTCGACGATCACCAGTGTAGGAGATCGCTCCCCACACCATGATGCCGGGTGTTGGCCCTGTGTGCCTCGGTCGTATGCAGTCCTGATTGTAGCGCTCACCTGCACAGCGCCAAAAACGCATACGACCATCATTGGCACCAAGGCAGAAGCGACTCTCATCGCTGAAGACGACACGTCTCCATTCGTCCCTCCATTCACGCCTGTCGCGACACCACTGGAGGCGGGCTGCACGCTGATGGGGCGTGAGCGGAAGACGGCCTAACGGTGTGCGGGACCGCAGCCCAGCTTCATGGAGACGGTTGCGAATGGTCCTCGCCGATACCCCAGGAGCAACAGTGTCCCTAATTTGCTGGGAAGTGGCGGTGCGGTCCCCTACGGCACTGCGTAGGATCCTACGGTCTTGGCGTGCATCCGTGCGTCGCTGCGGTCCGGTCCCAGGTCGACGGGCACGTGCACCTTCCGCCGACCACTGGCGACAACATCGATGTACTGTGGAGACCTCACGCCCCACGTGTTGAGCAATTCGGCGGTACGTCCACCCGGCCTCCCGCATGCCCACTATACGCCCTCGCTCAAAGTCCGTCAACTGCACATACGGTTCACGTCCACGCTGTCGCGGCATGCTACCAGTGTTAAAGACTGCGATGGAGCTCCGTATGCCACGGCAACCTGGCTGACACTGACGGCGGCGATGCACAAATGCTGCGCAGCTAGCGCCATTCGACGGCCAACATCGCGGTTCCTGGTGTGTCCGCTGTGCCGTGCGTGTGATCATTGCTTGTACAGCCCTCTCGCAGTGTCCGGAGCAAGTATGGTGGGTCTGACACACCGGTGTCAATGTGTTCTTTTTTCCATTTCCAGGAGTGTATTTCAAAGTCATCTACAAGAAATTTTATTTTCCTTCTTCAGAGAATTACATCAACATTTAAACAGGAACAAAAGAAAACAATAAAACTGTCTCTATTTTGCAGTTTACAGAACTAAATTAAAATTTTTTATGTAAGCTCAACATTACAGAAATAAACCAGACTGACATAAAACTGACCTTGTTATAATGTAGCATACTTTGAAAAGTTTACCAGAAGTCAGAAATGGATAAACACAACAAAAGTATATTACAAAAGAATTCTTATCCAACTATGTTTCAAATTTTCAGGAATATCTCTCACATAATTAAGCAAATCCTGTTACAAGTATATCTTCCAGCTAAACTTAAATTTCAGTAACAGTACCTTCAATGCAGTACAACAAATAATAGCTCTGTGTTGCTTGAAAGCCATATAATCATAACACTATTCTCTCATAAAGTTAAAAATGAAACACACAGCGGAATGAATTTGATTACCAACCACTCCCCTTCCAGCCCCCTGCCGTTGCTCTTTTATCCGGTTATGTCTTTTATGTCTTCTCGTATACATATGGTATTCGCATCGATAATTTAACTTCCCTTGCCCTGGATCTTCCAGACAGGCTATGGAAGGAGGGGAGGAGGTTTGAAACGCTCTCCATAGATAGAGAAATACTGTCGGTATTTCGGATTGTTCACGATCTTCAGATGTCGATACTGTAAAAACGTCCGAAAGCCCGTCACATTCCTTGGACCATCTCTGAACAAATAGGGCACAGTCTGGTCTCGAACCCACGTTACTGCGTTCGTTTTAGTACGTGGATAGTAAGTGCCGCCCGAGAAGAATACAGTCCTTGGTCCATTATTGTGTTGTCCCATTCGAAGAAAGAAAGCAATAATTTGGTTCGCCAAACGCCACACTTCTGCCGAAGGACCGCATATGAGGCGGTGTTTATCGTCGTCTAGAGTTTAGCACTGAGGGCACAATGGTGGATCTGTCATATGAATCGCATGGAGTCTGGATCGGGTGTAATTTCTACCATTAATTGTTTGCTACACAATGCCTTTGTCTCTGTGTCTAAGGATATATGATGTATCGAACGCCATACTATATGCCAATTGACATGTGGATATTGCCTGTCGATAGGATTGCTACGTTGTCCAGTCGTTAGTATCCGATAATTGTCGCACGCCGTTGCAGGTCTGGTTTCCGTCAGAGCCGTCTAGATACAGATGTACTCGTTAAAAAAAGCGCCTACATGGTGAAGTGACTGGGTAAAGTGCTGGACAAATACTGGCGTCATTCGGTAACTGGTGCTAGTTATCCTATTACGATCCCTGGCAGATATACCTGATGTCTCCACAGTTTTAACATCGTGCTGATACATAGCGCCGTCGCTCGTTCCCCACCAAGGGCAAGACCCAGTCCACGTCTGACAAGAGGGAAGGTAAGGGCATCGTATCTTACTTTAAATGGTACACCCGCACACACGAAGGAACAGAAAGCCGCCACTATGCGACGTGCTATCATCTCTGGCATCGGGAGTACTTGGGCAAAGTGCCTCATTCGTGACACCAGGTAGATGTTGACGTATGTGATTCCCTGGATCATGTCTAATGCACTTGTGATGTTCCCCTCGATGCTCGCCCGGACTGATGTAATAGTCTCTTATAGTTGTGCACTGCTGTGCGATGTATGGCGTTGGTAAAAACAATCCCTAGCCATTTCAAGGTATCTATGAGCCGTGAAGATGCTACACGTTCTTCCGTTAATGGTTAGTCCAATATCAATATTCATCCCTACAGACTTGACCACATTTATGCGACTGCCAGTGGCCGTTTCATATTTGTGGATCCTCTCTAAGGTCACACGCATATCGTTTTCGTTCGACATTATCAGTACGAGATCATCCTCATAGTCTTGCTTTTAAATGCGTATCCTCGCAAAGCCAGTCCTGTCAAGCGGTGACAAAAGACGCAAAGTAAACGGTCGAGGGCCAGTGCATATAATATCGTAGATAAGGGACATCCTCGTCTGACCTATCTCACTGCGCTGAGAGATGTCGTCGTATGTCCATTGATAGCACTTTGGAAGAGGCGTTGCGGAGTAGTCGCATCACGACAGTCATAAATGGTCATGGAAGCCGCATGTGCGTCAAGATCTCTGCAAGATAGTGAAAGGTGGACATATATATGTGGACTTTATGTTCTAATTGACAACAATATTATCAGGCTTATTGTCATATAGGGGAGAGGTGGTCGATAATACCTGAAATAATAGCACTGAAAATTTTTTTAAATTATCGACGTACAATCTCTCATCAGAACAACGCCCGAAGCAAAGTAGCAACTCAGGGAAATCAAAAAGGTTGAACGCGGCTACTTTTGTTTCTAAATTCTATTATATAAACCATGTTAGGGTACTGTTCGTTCTCATGTCTTGTTTCTGCGTTCTAAATAACTCTAAATAGCTGCGGCGTGAGACATGCCTTATAAACGATAATAGGATATGTGGACTATACGAAGGGACGTTAAACTGAATATTACAACGGAATTGGGCACTTCGTCAAAGTAAAAGCGTTCTAAGTTTGAACGACTGTATCGAAGTATAGTAATAGACAGTAGCCCTTGCTATAATATCTTTGAGTGACGACCTATAAAAATCACGGGCATTTTAGTTGCCGTAATTCCTGAGAGTAATTATAGAATCAACTCTCCTTTTCTCTATATAATACAAAATGCAATCATTTATGATCATTTCTTTATTATGAAATGTTGTTACGAAAAACGTAAGTGATTTCCACAATATCGTGTGTATTAGTCAACGATAATCATAGGCAAGCTGCGAACTGTATCTCTGGATGACGGAAGGTTCGATTATGAAATATTACGAAGCGTAAATTGTGACTTAAAAGTTACTTAACATTTCATTTCCAATCGGACAGAGACAACACAAAATCAGAAACACTGCGGTAATAATAACTAACATCCAAAGATGTTATTAACTATCTTGTGTTCGGTAACGCAGGAACAAATGAATGGTGATGGAGTGTGCAAAAAGTCAACACCAATTATTATTATGAAAACTCGGAATTTAGCCACCATTACAGTGAAGATGTTTGTTTCTGGTCCATCTGATGTGTAGATATAATGAAGAGTCGGGCATATACAGAAGATAACAACATCAATATCTTACGTAAGAGAAGTCGGCGACAGCAGATCGATGGAGGGAGGCCAAACAGAGGTGTGAAACCAATTACTACTTAATAAACAGTTGTGAAATATAATTTTTATGATTGTGTAATGAACAGTGACTGAAAACTTCCAATTATATGTTTCAGATTCTCAACTACGGCAAATCACGATGCACGCGCAACGACACGAGCTGATTGCGGACGGAAGGTCGCAACTGCGAGTGCGTCCGACAACGAGGCGAATACGTCCGGTAATTACAAGACAATAGAAGCTGCACGGAAGGTAGGAAATAATCGACTTCTGTTACTGCGGCTCGGACTCGTATGTATAAAGACATTTTATTACTGGCTGAACAGTGCTTCAATGTGTTTCCTTTTAATTTTAATTGCGTGGATAAATCAAGCAAAGCCATGACGCAGAATCTGTATAAGTAGCTAAGAGTTATATTTTATTTATTGCGTATTATTATTTTGGTGTTATTCTGAGAGTGTATATTGATAACAATGAAACGGGGATACAAATTAAGATCGATTGTAGATACAAGTCTAGGGACTTTAGGGAGAGAACAGGATGAAAACCGTGTGGAAAATTTAGATGCTAATAGGACAGAGAATTTGTTGGAACCTGATATGTCAAATATGAGTAGAACTAGTTTGGTAAGAAGTAATGACGATACCTAAAGTGACGTGTTTAAAACTGTAGGTACTTGTGAGGAAATTAATCCTACCAGTGTGGTCAGTATGCCGTCTGGAGATAGCAGTATCAATAAGCTGTACGAATTTCTAGTGAAATCACATCAGGAACAATTAGAATAAAGCAAATAACGTGAACTGGGAGAAATAGATATAAAGAAACAACGTGATCGTAGAGATAAAGCCTTTAGGGAAGACATCAATAAGTAGTAACGTCGGAAATAGGAAGCTGAAATAGTAACTAACATCCAAACACATTATTAACTGGCTTGTCTTCGGCAATGCAGCAACAAATGAAGGGTGATAGACTGGGCAGAAAATTAATATTAATTATTATAAATTGCAGTTGTTTCAAGGAAAATGGCCTTTTTGTATGCTGCACACCGAAATTGTTATTTTTGTTTATGCACCCAGACGAGTTTCACCTTTTTTACAAGGCATCTTCAGTGGGTGTCCTGAAATAGTACGTGATTTGTCCATTTTTACGCATAGGTTATGGTTTTACATCCAGGTTATACATTCAAAGACAGTTCCTTAACTTTTTTTATATATTCGTTGCATCTAAGGAAACTGCTTTTTCTCATCTGGCAACCACGTGGACATCTTACAGTTCACTGTATACGTTACACATCACTGTAGCTGCCATCTTTTTAATACAGTGTTTCATTTGTTTTTCTAAGTATTGCCAACATTCTCAGTTTTCTGCATTCAACTATTTTATGAATGTGTGTGTGTGTGTGTGTGTGTGTGTGTGTGTGTGTGTGTGTGTATGTGTGTGTGTGTTAGAGAAGGAGAGCGATTTCTTTCTTTTTAATAAAATTAAAATTATTTATTTTCTTTTTATTACTATTTGTTATTCATTTATTTATTCTTAAACATAATAATAATAATTATTATTATTATATTTTCCTGTATATGCTTATGAGAGGAATCAGATGTGTAATCATTTGTTGGGATTTCTGTCTGTTATATGATCAATCACTCTAAACAGTGACTTGTTAGTCATATTTACTTGGTCATTTAGTAGTTGTTTCCTTTCGGCCTTTGTTTTGTATATACGATAATTTCCCCATAATGTTAGGAGATGCCTTTCATTATACAGTGCTATTACAAATGATTGAAGCGATTTCATAAATTCTCTGTAGCTCCATTCATTGACATATGGTCACGACACACTACAGATACGTAGAAAAACTCATAAAGTTTTGTTGGGCTGAAGCCGCACTTCAGGTTTCTGCCGCCAGAGCGCTCGAGAGCGTAGTGAGACAAAATGGCGACAGGAGCCGAGAAAGCGTATGTCGTGCTTGAAATGCACTCACATCAGTCATAACAGTGCAACGACACTTCAGGACGAAGTTCAACAAAGATCCACCAACTGCTAACTCCATTCGGCGATGGTACGCGCAGTTTAAAGCTTCTGGATGCCTCTGTAAGGGGAAATCAACGGGTTGGCCAGCAGGGAGCGAAGAAACGGTTCAACGCGTGCGGGCAAGTTTCACGCGTAGCCCGCGGAAGTCGACGAATAAAGAAAGCAGGGAGCTAAACGTACCACAGCCGACGGTTTGGAAAATCTTATGGAAAAGGCTAAAGCAGAAGCCTTACCGTTTACAATTGCTACAAGCCCTGACACCCGATGACAAAGTCAAACGCTTTGAATTTTCGGCGCGGTTGCAACAACTCATGGAAGAGGATGCGTTCAGTGCGAAACTTTTTTTCAGTGATGAAGCAACATTTTTTCTTAATGGTGAAGTGAACAGACACAATGTGCGAATCTGGGCGGTAGAGAATCCTCACGCATTCGTGCAGCAAATTCGCAATTCACCAAAAGTTAACGTGTTTTGTGCATTCTCACGGTTTAAAGTTTACGGTCCTTTTTCTTCTGCGAAAAAAACGTTACAGGACACATGTATCTGGACATGCTGGAAAATTGGCTCATGCCACAACTGGAGACCGACAGCGCCGACTTCATCTTTCAACAGGATGGTGCTCCACCGCACTTCCATCATGATGTTCGGCATTTCTTAAACAGGAGATTGGAAAACCGATGGATCGGTCGTGGTGGAGATCATGATCAGCAATTCATGTCATGGCCTCCACGCTCTCCCGAGTTAACCCCATGCGATTTCTTTCTGTGGGATTATGTGAAAGATTCAGTGTTTAAACCTCCTCTACCAAGAAACGTGCTAGAACTGCGAGCTCGCATCAACGATGCTTTCGAACTCATTGATGGGGACATGCTGCGCCGAGTGTGGGAGGAACTTGATTATCGGCTTGATGTCTGCCGAATCACTAAAGGGGCACATATCGAACATTTGTGAATGCCTAAAAAAACTTTTTGAGTTTTTGTATGTGTGTGCAAAGTATTGTGAAAATATCTCAAATAATAAAGTTATTGTAGAGCTGTGAAATCGCTTCAATCATTTGTAATAACCCTGTACTTATGAGAGGAATCAGATGTGTAATCATTTGTTGGGATATCAGACTGTTATATAATCAATCACTCTAAACAGTGAGTTGTTAGTCATATTTACTTGGTCATTTAGTAGTTGTTTCCTTTCGGCCTTTGTTTTATATATATGATAATTTTCCTGTAATATTAGGAGATGTCTTTCATTATTTATTCTAATAATTTTCATATCATTTTCTCTTGTAGTAGGGTTGTGGTTATTTTCTCTCAAATGTTCTGCAAAAGTTGAGTGGCTGGTTCCATATTTCCATGCTCTAATATGTTCTTTGTACCTGGTGTCAGATGTTCGCTGGTTTTTCCTATATACCTTCCATCACATGTGTTGCACTGTAGTTGGCATATTTCTGCGTTTTGGTAGATATCTATGATTTTTTCTTAATTTTGGAATGTGACTTTGGATTGAATTGTCTGTTTTGAAAGCTATGTTTATCCCTTGTCTTTTGAAAATGTTTGTTATTTTATGTGTGAGTTTGTGCTTGTATGTCATTGTGTACCATCTTGAACCTTCTTTCTTTTTTTCCTGTATTCTTTGTGTGGCTATTGTTCTGTCACTGTTTGTGCTTGTTTGTGTAGTGTTTTGTTGTACTGTTGTTTGTGGGTGTTTATGTAATCTGTTCACTGGCTGTATTTGTTTCTTAATTTTTTTTGTTTAATTTGGTGACCAGATCCCTATTGTACCCATTGTTTGTTGCTATTTGTGTGATGATGTTTAATATTCCTTCTAGTAATTTTTTGTGCTGAGTGGTACAGTGTTGAGTCTACGAAGCATGTACCTGGGTGCTGATTGTTTCTGTGAGTGTGGGTGGTTAGAAGTCTGATGTAGGATTGTGTCAGTTGTTATATACGGTAGAGTTGTTATATTACGGTAGAGTAAAAAGCTATGATGATTGTTTTCTTTTTTAAGGGGTATATCTAGAAAGTTTATTTGGTTGTTCTGTTCTTTTTCCATTGTGAATCTTATCTTTCTGTGTATTGTCTTTATACCTGTATGCAACTGGTCAATTTTTGCCTGAGGTTCATCTATTAATTTATTCATAATTTTTATTACGAAAACCCGAAATTTAGCCGCCATTTGTGACTGTTCCATCCGATGTGTAGATATAACGAAAGGCCAGGCATATACAGTAGATAACAACATCAATATCTTACATGAGAGAAGTCGACAACAGTATATCGACGGAGGGCGACTACAACTTGACATTTAATTGTGGAGGGTTTCAGTGCAAGCTATTTGCTATGACTCGAAAGTTCGTCGCTTCACGACAATTACAATATTTGCCTGCTTTTACACAAAACTGAAACCTATTATAAAATGGTTGAACTGAAATTACCTTCGCGAATAGCGTGTCTCAGAGCACACATTTACATAAAGACAAAACTGGCGTTCACTATGCAGGAATTTAGGTCAAGGCTGTTACTTAAAAATCACTACCTAAGTTAAACTGTACACTGCCCAAAAAGAAATTGAAACACTGAAATTACCTAGCAACACTATGAAAAATACACTGTTGAATGGCCCATTAAAAATCTGAAATACCACGAAAATGCTTAGAATCAGCGAAGTGGAAACGTCAGATGAGAAAAGAAAGAACAAACAAAATATGAAAGCATAATCAGCTACAGCAGCAGCACAGCATGAAGGAATCTCTCCAAGTAAAATATGCTAAAGTAAACCTAAACTACTGGGAGAAAGATTGGGATAATTCTCCCATAGAAAAAAAAACTTCGTATGTGTAATGAAAATACTAATCCGTTCATTACAATGATGACAATGCTGTATTTTAAAGTCTCATTTCAAAAGCGTGTAAACTCACAGAAAATCAAAAACTTTCCTTTCCTTCCAAAGGCTTGCAAGCCAATGCTTTTACGATTATGCAAAATGAAATGAATTAAACTGAAACGACCTCAACTGATGTGGGAAGGTGGACTGTTTTGTCGCAAGAATCGCTAACCTTATTAGTACGCGCCAGAGAAAATTGTTACCTTAAAAACAAAACCATTATGCAGATCCGTTCTCTCTGTCTCATAAAACGTGCGTCTATAACTCCTGCCATCAGATTAATTATTACTAACTCTTTGCTTCGGCAAAATCCTCCTCTAATATGCACTACGCTAATAGTTCTGTCAGCTTACTAGATAACCAATACTAGACTACCCTTCGCTCTACAACTGAGCCAAAGATAACACAAGTTCAAAGATACTGCTGTCTTTGCCGCAAGTCGACTATTCCACAGATGTCACACGCGACTGCTCCGCTCTCGTAACATGAAAGTTCCACTCATTCTGAAACTCTCCGCAAATAAATTTCCAGCCCACCTATATATATATATCCACTTTCCAGTAGGTATGGCTCGGTATATCGAAGGTTTAATCGAAATCTATCGACGTTAGTGCTCCATGGAGGTTGCACGAGTTTGCTAGAGTGATCAAATCTCGACATTCACCAAGTGCCGTCTGGCTGTTATCTCTGCAGAGCTACGTTTGATCGAATGAGATCACTTGGCCCAGTATTCTTCGGAGGCATGTGCTAATACATTGGTGAATATTTTAAAGTCGCAGTTTAAGGAGGCCCGTATCCATGTGCCACCCGAGGGTTAGTATACCGGGATAATTACACCTTTCACAAAAGCCGTCGGTAAGAGCACGTCAGGAGACATTACATCGTCACACTATTATATAGCTGAAGGTCCTATAGAATTTCAAAATGAGGCCATCTGGATCCGGCGATTTATTCACCGCTCTCCTACCAATGGTCCCCATCACTTCCTCCACTGCAATTTCCTCCACCAGTTGTGCTTCCACCACTGATTCAATGGTGCCTAAAATGATCTCTGTAACTTCGGTGATGGCCGCTATATCGGTATCCATTTCAGTGTAAATTTGAGTGTAATGTTCTACATACGCATTGCCTATTTGTTGTTGCGAAACTAAGTGTCTACCATCAACTGTGTCCACAGCATGAACCAGGATTCTTCGTCGTCTTTCGCTTTCGTTGGTGATGTGATACACCGTTGCGCATTCTCCTGTAACCGGATCTAGTGTCCGCGCACTGACCACTGTATCTTCGAGGTGGCGTCCCTTGATGGATATAATTTTGGCCTTTGCTCGTTGCAGAGCCGCTTGCCTCTCTGGTGAAGGCACTTGTTCAGCGCATTCCCGTAGCACCGTGAAATAGAAGTCCTTCTTCTGACGTCGCCATACTGCCTCCTCACGATTGCCTGTCATCATGAGGCGTAGTGCCGGTTTAGTGCAATTCTGTCCACCAACTTCGGGTTGTGGGATACGCCCGAAGGCGTCGTTCTCAAGATCTCCAACCACCTCAGTGGCGTCTCGACAAGTTGAGTCAATCAGATGGGGTAAATTCATTTTCTAAGGCCCGCGGCTGTGCCACACCTGCTGTCGACAGAAGAAGATTGCACATATTAATGTCGTATGGTCGTATGATCATTTCCACCTAGAAGAGGTCAGCGTTAAGAGTGCGTGTAACTTACATTCTGTCGATACGACTCCTGGAATAACTCCTTGTATGCGTCTGTCCAGGATGGAGACCATGGACACGCTCCCAGGTGTCAACCAGATGCGTATTCTGCACCAACAATCATAGTTCTGGGTGCGATGTATTTCAAGGAAATTGATCACTGTGTTCAGTTACACAAAATGGCCGCCAAGGATTAAACGGTCGAGTCGACCTTGAAACAGTAGGTCAACTTCCTCTGCGAAGAAGCGAGAACGCTCTCGTCTCCTGTGTACCCGACAGTGCATAGATGCTGATGAGTCACACATCAAGTAGTCATTGCTAATTCGCGCGCCTACGGCAGGTACAGTACATCCTCTGTCGTGATGCCTTCTTTGATGAGCAGTATTATGCTCCTGCCAGTTTTGGACGCATGTGACAAGTAGGACTCGTACATGACAGGAAGTTCATCGACGTATACTTTTTATAGGAGGACGATGTCGATGTCCACCGCCTGCAGCATATCTTTGAGTAAAAACATTTTAATTTCCGACCGTATGGTATTTATATTGATTGATTGAGGCAAGCTGATATCCTTACCTTCGTGCCGTAGCTTGTGTATCGTCCATGAGAGCTTACACCATCTGTTGTTGTACTGACACGTTACGTGATTCCATCCTGTACGCCATCGTCGGCTTTATTTATAACATTATAGTGGCGTCGTCACCACCGTGTCATCCTGCTCCGACCGTCAGTGGGCTCCCATCACAATCCAGTCTTCTTGCGACAAATTTTCTAAAAAATGGTTCAAATGGCTCTGCGCATTATGGGACTCAACTGCTGAGGTCATAAGTCCCCTAGAACTTAGAACTACTTACACCTAACTAACCTAAGGACAACACACACATCCATGCCCGAGGCAGGATTCGAAACTGCGACCGTAGCGGTCGCGCGGTTCCAGACTGTAGCGCCAGAACCGCTCGGCCACCAACGGCCGGCGACAAATTTTCTGTCAGCCTGGTTTTTCCAGCTCCGTCTCGCTGTGCCGCCTCTTCTACTACCTTGGATTGCCAGCGGGCTGGTGGTAGTTCTGCGTTGTAGAGATTTTCAGGTCGCTCATGACGTATACTGCTGTCGAGACGTTGCTGTTCTGGATGTGTAGTCTCGGTACCCTCTATAAGTTGGCCGTCTTCCTCGGTCGTTTCTTGATCGTCGTCCTGCGTAAGTATTAAGCAATCGTCTGACGGGGTGAGGAAACGTTTCTTGTGTCGATTCGGTGATCGTTGCTTACACGTGTGCGTTTCTGTATCCGAATCTGAGAGTATGTCTCTGTCACCAATGCAGTTTGAGATGAAGGCAGCCATTGACACTATCCAACAGTCGATGACCGATTTTTCTTCCGATATCTGTACTGTAGGTGTCGGTCGGTGCTGTATGGTGGGGGGCGTCGCTGCCCTCACCATGTTCGTATCGTCATCCACTGTCGCCAGCTTTTCGATAGGACTGTCCAGTTGTGGATGAGGTCACTGTTCACTGGTACGTCCTTCCGGAGCGCCTTAGCATATGTGAGAGCTAGGGATGTCGCCATAGATATTGCTAATACTTCACCTGTCGGTACTTGTACAATCGTCCATTGCAGATATGCTGAGCGGACGTGAACTTACTGACCACAACCTGGGCAAGTTTTCAGCTGACCATAGTAAATCACTGTGGCTCTGCAGCCTCCAGTTGTGAGATAAGACGGCACATGTTTCGATAGCTCGATACGTATTTGTCGCACGCCATTAAGTACCGGATATGAAGTAAAGGTTGTCCATATTTCTGCCACGTGGCTGATTGCCCTACTATAGTACGCCAAGGACGATGTCAGCCGGAACCTAAAATGATAGCTCAAATTCTCTGACACTTCTTAAGCCAAGCTACCGCTACGACGTGGCCGTCCGAATGTTTAGATTTATATCTATTTTTGTGGCCGCGTACAATCTTGTCACACTCCGTGCCATTGATCAGTTTGACCTAGACCTCACTGCTCGTGATACAGAAATGGATTCCAGTTATTTCTTGTGGATCAATTTTAATTTCCTCACGTATAAATTGTTCTACTTCAAATGCATTTGGTCGTGCAAGTTAATTTTTTAAGCTGATTTTGATGGTAGACTGCCAGTGCGACTAAGTCAATCCAGATCGACAGTCTGAACACTAGCGAAGACTAACACGAAATAAACAACCACGACTCCGCGAAGCTGCGCGGCAGCCACGTAAAGAGACGTCCGAGCCGCATGACTGAGAAAAGCAGACTTTCCGCTAAGCTAACAAGACACTGCTGTGGCACACCTTTTTTCATTAGGCCCATGTACTGTGTGTGGGGCAAGTGCTTTTTGGCACACGTCAGAGAAAGATATTTTCCTTCAAAAAAGATCGTTCTGCCTTGAATGATTTTGAATATTCAGGGAGCCTCGATAGCAGCCACACGTGTTGAAATGCGACCATTTAAACGTCGTGCGACTGTTGCATTCAATATGCAAAGTCCAGAAGTCGGGCACAGTAGTACTGCATGCTCTGATCTAAAACAACAAATATTAGCCACGCCGTCTGAGGCGCCTTGTCACGGTCCGTGCGGCTCCCCGCGTCACAGATTCGAGTCCTCCGTCGGGCATGGATTTGTGTGTTGTCCATTGCGTAAGTTAGTTTAAGGTAGATTAAGTAGTGTGTAGGCTTAGGGACCGATGACCTCAGCAGTTCGGTTCCATAAGAACTTGCAACAAATTTCCAACAAATATTAAAGTGTTTACTATTAATGCATATTTGCTTGATCGACTTTAGTTGCCACACTGCTAATTCAGTTGCAGTATTTCTACCGGTAACTAATTATGATATATTTATATTAACTTCTAAGGAAGAAAAAATGGCTGAGCCCTAACAAAATGCAGTGTGAATATAATACACTCCTGGAAATTGAAATAAAAACACCGTGAATTCATTGCCCCAGGAAGTGGAAACTTTATTGACACATTCCTGGGGTCAGATACATCACATGATCACACTGACAGAACCACAGGCACATAGCACAGGCAACAAAGCATGCACAATGTCGGCACTAGTACAGTGTATATCCACCTTTCGCAGCAATGCAGGCTGCTATTCTCCCATGGAGACGATCGTAGAGATGCTGGATGTAGTCCTGTGGAACGGCTTGCCATGCCATTTCCACCTGGCGCCTCAGTTGGACCAGCGTTCGTGCTGGACGTGCAGACCGCGTGAGACGACGCTTCATCCAGTCCCAAACATGCTCAATGGGGGACAGATCCGGAGATCTTGCTGGCCAGGGTAGTTGACTTACACCTTCTAGAGCACGTTGGGTGGCACGGGATACATGCGGACGTGCATTGTCCTGTTGGAACAGCAAGTTCCCTTGCCGGTCTAGGAATGGTAGAACGATGGGTTCGATGACGGTTTGGATGTACCGTGCACTATTCAGTGTCCCCTCGACGATCACCAGTGTAGGAGATCGCTCCCCACACCATGATGCCGGGTGTTGGCCCTGTGTGCCTCGGTCGTATGCAGTCCTGATTGTGGCGCTCACCTGCACGGCGCCAAACACGCATACGACCATCATTGGCACCAAGGCAGAAGCGACTCTCATCGCTGAAGACGACACGTCTCCATTCGTCCCTCCGTTCACGCCTGTCGCGACACCACTGGAGGCGGGCTGCACGATGTTGGGGCGTGAGCGGAAGACGGCCTAACGGTGTGCGGGACCGTAGCCCAGCTTCATGGAGACGGTTGCGAATGGTCCTCGCCGATACCCCAGGAGCAACAGTGTCCCTAATTTGCTGGGAAGTGGCGGTGCGGTTCTCTACGGCACTGCGTAGGATCCTACGGTCTTGGCGTGCATCCGTGCGTCGCTGCGGTCCGGTCCCAGGTCGACGGGCACGTGCACCTTCCGCCGACCACTGGCGACAACATCGATGTACTGTGGAGACCTCACGCCCCACGTGTTGAGCAATTCGGCGGTACGTCCACCCGGCCTCCCGCATGCCCACTATACGCCCTCGCTCAAAGTCCGTCAACTGCACATACGGTTCACGTCCACGCTGTCGCGGCATGCTACCAGTGTTAAAGACTGCGATGGAGCTCCGTATGCCACGGCAAACTGGCTGACACTGACGGCGGCGGTGCACAAATGCTGCGCAGCTAGCGCCATTCGACGGCCAACACCGCGGTTCCTGGTGTGTCCGCTGTGCCGTGCGTGTGATCATTGCTTGTACAGCCCTCTCGCAGTGTCCGGAGCAAATATGGTGGGTCTGACACACCGGTGTCAATGTGTTCTTTTTTCCATTTCCAGGAGTGTATTTTGCCTCTGGTGGCTCATAAAGGGTGTTATGAATAACGCAGCTGCTGTTCTTTGCGAACAACTGAGACATGCATCAGTCGCAGTGTGAGAAAAACTACCTACAAAACGTCATCATATGTCTATACTACACAATAATGCACTCAGCCGACCTCACTGGCAAAACTATCCAGGAGTTTGAAAAGACATCCCTCACATACTAATTCTTCTGACCTTATGTCATCAAATATTTACCTTTCATGCTTCGTATCGACAAGTGGTCAAGAAAATTTCTCTCTGGACGAAAATATACTTCAAATCTGGTATGACATCTTAACACAGATCAAAAATATTTCTACACGCGTGAAATCGATAAACTACCTGAGTGTTGTCAGACTTTTTGGAGTATGTGAGAGAATATATTGCGGATGATTAATTTCTCACTGATGTTTCTGTTGTCTTCAGTAAAATAATGGACAACGCTCTTAAAATAAAAATACACATTGTCCTAATTCAAATGAAATTCATATTACCATGGTATCTTCATGACAAAATTCTATTTTAATAAAACATAAGGTATCTGTAAGAGGAGCGTGCCTCTGTCGGTACAAATCAGTAAGATATTACACATGGTGGACTTCGAAAAGTTCTGTGTTTTCTTGCTGCCCTGTGTCTTATTGAAGTAGTGTAGAAATGTGGCATTTCATGAATTAAATTCCTTATTGATTTTCGAACTGCCTGCTTGTAGCTCTGCCATGAAATGGCTAAAAATGTATCCATCAGCGAGACTGGAAGCGTAGACCAAAGCAACCCCCACTCACAGGCAACTATATTCCGTCGCAGCCAGCGGAACGGTGCAGTATGGGGCTCTCCCTTTTTGTTCCACTGGTGGCTACGACAGAAAAACGCGCAACTTTCCTGAACTAAAAACCGTTAATTGATATCTTTATTTCGCACCTTATGTGAAAATCACTCAGATTATTTAATGGAAATGACACGAAGATATCAAGTGAATTTTGCAGTTAGTAACTTGTCGGTCGCAGAGTTGCCAAACACATTCTGCGTTGTTTCTAAACTTCAGTAATATCCAGTAGTTATACTGTAAACGGTATGAGTAGGCAACACATCTTTTTCATAATAATAGATTAGGAAAATAAATTTCTTGATATCTATGTCAATGGGACTACCTATGAAAGACGGGCACACAAATGAAGACACAACAACACAGCATAGGTTGCCAAACGTAATATCCATTCATTCAGAGACTTCGTATGTTACGAAGAACATTAAGTTCCAAACCAAAAAATACTGCTATGCAGGAAACCATAAGAAATGAGGGAAAGTGCAGCTCAAAACTCCGTGGAAAATTTAACTGGCCAACATATGCAGCGTAACTTCGATTCCAGCTTCTGATAACGTGAAAGGAGAAGAGATTGTTATCAGAAAGTGGAACAATAAACACACAATGCTGATAGTAATATCCATAATAAATCATCCTTGAGTAAAACTGTCATTTAGCCAATAATTAAAAAAGTTAGATACATATCATCTATTCGTTATGATTAAAATGCTTCGTCAATAAAAGCGAAAAGCGTCTATGATGAAGAGCTTTTCAACGTACAATACGCTTAAGGCAGAGAGAACCAGAAATAACAACAGGTTTATCAAGCTGAGCGTAGTGCTCAGATTTTATGCGGAACTTACGTACAGTGTTATTAATTTAGTCCCTAACGTTTAAATATTAACGACGCCTCGAGGCTACCACAATAGTTAAATGAGAATTACCGAATCCTATTGCGGCAGCACAAGTGGGCAGAGGGTTCTAGAATTTGCAGGGATTATCCATAAGGTGCTAAACCATAACGCCACCGTAAGACGATAGGCCTGTGGAAATATTGCTCAGCAGTGGGTGAATAGCATCAACAACACTAACCCCTCAGCCTACACACAACACAGCACTATTATTTGGCATTTAATTGCTGAAAATTGCTCTGTTCTGGCTTCTCTCTGCCAACGACTTAATTTCTGTCTCACAACTGTCACCGCTTTACCGCTGCGATAAAGAAGAATTGTGGTATCCCACACCAACCAACCCCACCAACCCACCTCCCCCCGGCAACTATCCCACCCACTGTGGATGCCTCGTAAATTATGACGCATAAAGCAGATTTATGCTTCATATCAGCTTTTCTTACTAGGTATTCTGCCGCTGGTCTGGAGAAAAATACTTCAGCTAAATACAATCAGTATGGCGATTATGCAACGTTTCCGTTCTTCCAGGTTTATAATTAGAAATATTTTGGAAATAAGCACCAGAGAATCACCTATGAATTAATACATAATAATGAGAATAATGTGACGACAGCCGCCGGGGAACCGATGCAACAAGTTTTCGGATGAATCTGTTTTTCTGTGACAGCCTTCTCATGCCTGAAGAACTGCTTCTGACATAGCTGGCTTGGTTGCGGTGCTCGTCTTCTACACATCTGCCCATACATGCTCTATGGAACTGAGGTCAGCACCTTTGGAGGATCAACCCAATACCTCAACGTGTCCGTTCTTTTGTACAAAGAGTTTTATACAGTTCGCTGTGTGGACAGGAGAACTGTCATGTTGGAAGATTATTGTGCCTCCCGAAAATCTCAAACGTACAGAAGCAACCATCACGTTATCTACTCTATCGCACGAGTAATGACTAGAAAACGGACTGTCCACTCACCACCGAACTCCGTAACCACTTCCTGGTATCCATCCTCAAACAGTGACAGCAATTCGTCCACACCTTTGCTTCTGGTTGACATACAAGCTGTCGAATCTGGCTCCACTTGTCGATATCTATGGACGGATGTATTCGGTGCAATAAAAACCACTCTGCTGACCGTAAATATAACTTGTTCCCAGTACGAGAGCGGTTTAGTATGGCAGACATACGTCGCTACTTTAACGTTTCATTACCAGCTGAATTTCATCCAAACCTTCCTTTCTTGTTGAGACGACGATGAATGGTCGACCTACTAACACGTATCACGAGAACGTTAATAATTTCTGTGCTAGTCCCGAAAGTGGCTTCATCACTGCCATGAAGTATACTGTCGTGCTGGGCAACGGCAACGGTTGACATGGCTTTCCTTCGCCATCCTCATCGCCCAGAGATGAGTCGTACGTTTACTATACCCTAATGGAGGGGAAATGGCGCTGGTACAGTATCAACCTTCATAAAACGCAAGAATGCGACCTTTATCAAATTTTTTATGTTGCAACATTTCTCAAGTAAGGACTTACTGACAAGACAGGAGAAACAGTAGTGCGATACAAGGTGGAGAGCACTTCCCTCGCCTCAGAAGTCAAATTTATTCCCGATTACGCGGTTTAAAAAAGATTTAATAAATTAATTCCTTGAGAGTAGTGTTTAGACTTTTCGTGTAAATCTATTTTGTCTCTAAGCATCATACGTAGTAATAATAACGACACCGTTTTCAGGGACTAAATGTAAAGTTTAGATTCACGTTGTGATGCATATGTTGCTCCGGCTGTTAGTCAATTTTGTTACCTCACATTTTACACCACAGAAGTCCGCAACAGTGCTTCATACATCCACATGGCTTACAATGCTACTTGGAGGAAGGCAATGCCAAATGGGCTCCCCTGGTTTCCCTATTATAAATACACTTCAGCTTGAGGATAATTTCAGTCTTCGGTTGTTAATCGTTTTGTATTTTTATCAGTACAGTACCCTTTGATGTTGAATTCGGTTTCAAGTAATGATTTCCACAGCTACCGGTACACAACATGTGATACGTCTTAGGCAAACCATATTGCATTTCTATCAGACGAAGCGGTTGACCCAGTCTAGACAGTGCAGACTTTGTTTCTAAACCTTTTCCAACCTGGAAAATAAGCGTTTCTTATTCGGGACAATTTGTGAACGTTGCTACTTAAGATGTTTTAAGACTAAACTACATTCGTTCACCTACGCCTACGTTAAAAGAAATCTTCCTAACAGCAGTAAATAGTTGTTTGTGAAGCGATTACTGGCCGCAGTTTGCCGCATTTCGCTGGTTACAAAGGGCTCAGGAAACGAATCTCCCTGAAGGAACGGTGCGTCAAAATGAAACCTCTCGTGTTGAGATTACATTTGACTTTTATTTCAGTGATTACAGAATCAAGCGAAACGAACAATAAAGTAAGCAATACAAGCTTATTGTTGGTGTCAATACAACGTTGTAGTACCTGAGGCCTGAAATGATGCAGGGCTAGTTTAGGTCATGAATACAAAGAACTGGAAGCCACGGCGCTACTAAATCCTGCTATTCGTATGTATTGCTTGCACATGAAATTACTGTTGCAATATAGTTACAGAACCCAATAAGTCACTTGCGTATTTTCCCATGAGAAAGAGCAGTGGTGAACAGTCTTCGTTGAATCAGTTTACTGAAACTGGAGTTCACAGAGTTAGAATTGGTTGGCCACTTGGTATAAGGCTACTGAATCAGATGTCAGTCTTGCAACCTTGAAATATATTTGTGCCTTGTTGAAGTGGGTACTACATTAAGAGTAATTCCACGTAAATGTGAACTTGGACCACATAAAATGGGTTTACTGCAAAGGAAACAGTTACTCACCTGCAACATTTCCTTCCTTATACTACTTGAAATAAATAACGCTGGTTAAGTTATCTAGAGAGAATGCTCGTGATATTTGACAGAAGACATTAACTTTTTCTGGCTTTTAAATTGGTGTTTACTGCGAGTTTTAGCATTTTACAGGCGTCTTTGCTAAGCGCAAGAAAAAGAAACAGTACAACATAATTCTTTCCTGAAGTAACTTCTTCTTCGAATAATTGGATATGTCCGATATTATCTTAAGTTTATGTCGCGCATTAAAAGAACTAATGAACTACATTTTACTTTACACTTGCCGCAGAACGCCGCGACCATTTGCTGCGAACGAAATATTTACTTGTTTCTGGGCAGATGCTTCTGCAAATGACCAAGAAGCATTAAATGCCTCCTTCAAGCACACGTGTAGTACGAGCAGAATTATGAAGTTAATAGCGATAATTGCAGTGGTAATGGAAGTATTTGGTAATTTCATACTCTGCAATTGTATTACTCGATCCAAACAATTTCTTGAAATAGTGAAACTTTCAAAATGGCTTCGAATCTAGGTTATGAAGACTAAAATGGTGTTTACATTCCACTGACATGAGACTAGCACAGTTTCCGTGTCAGAAGTCTGCCGATAATTAACCAGTCAATAGAGAACGAATTTTTTTCACCTTGTCTGATTTATGAGATGGACTTCATACATTACGATACAATCATGATTGAGAGAAATGTGGGCGTCGTTGGTTTCGTGGATTGATTCAAGTTTCTTAGTTGTGAGGTATGTGTTCGATTCTCACTTCCGTCATGGATTTTAAACACACACGAACGCATATCCATCCAGTATGGTAATGCCAACTGAAGAATGTCAGCTTGCACCGTAGCTCAGAATGCGCGTTATAAACATCATATCTCTTCTCTATAAAATGGGGAACAGCCGGTTTAGGTTGGGCCGTTAGAGTGGCGGATGTCGCTCTAAACAGAAACTGTGGTCGGTGAGCTTCCTTAGGCTATAAACTTCATTTTATTTAATGAGCCAATGGTCATTTCAAGACACAGGGCTCTCGTTTTATTTGAACTTCAGAGGTTGAAAAATTTGGTGTTGGACTAGGATTTGAATTCGGATCTCTTCACACGGAACAATGTAGCTTGATCATTTCGTTGTTTGCCCCAAGATTTCAGACTTTCCTAAAACTCCACGAATGGCATTTACGTGGGTTCGAATCCTGGTTCAGCACAAAAAGAATCATGGTTTCATTAGAAGCCCTGGCATGTGCACACCGAACTACTAGTGATAAACAATTTTCCTTTCTAATGTGTCTTCGTGTGCTGTCAACAGTAGTGATATCTGCTGCTGTTTCTATCTACAAGCGCACAAATCTCACTACTGGTGAGGAAACAATTCGTGGATAGAAAACAACGACGGCAGGCCCGGTTTAGATTCAAAGTCAGGAAAAAAATTTGTGTCTTCATTTCAAATTCAGACACCTCGCTGCTGGTAAAAAAAAATGATATCTAAGATGTGATATTTTACTTAGATAACAGTGAGATTATTTGTTGGTTTCGAGTCCCCATCACAGAACTTTACATCATGGCATTTCGTTTTAAATACCTGTCAAATTTGTTACTTAAAATTATATTAAGTTAGTTAACAGGGTGACAAGAGTCTTTACGGCATCCCGGGCAGTGCACAAAAATTTTCAAGTTCAGATTTGCTAACTGATACTGGTGAGAACTTCGATATTTTTCGACTCTGTATGTCTAGTAACCAGTGACGAACGTTGTTGTGGTCGAGTCTCAGTTAGGCACAAAAGCTTTGCTTAGTAGGTGCTTAGTTTCAATCCAGATCCAGAACAAAAAAGTTCGTCATGTCGTTTAAGGGTGAGAAATATGGACAAATAAATGTTCAATAATGAATATAGAGAAATTACTAGTGATTTGATGTTAATTTTGAGATTTCTGTTAATCACAATGCTTTTAACTGTTTAGTTCAACATCCAGTTTATGAGAAATAACTCGTATCAGAAACGACGTTTCACAGGTGAGGGAAACAATTTAATGAGAAAAGATACTTCGTTCCATCAAAGTACTTTAGGAGTCCTGATATTGTCTTAAAATACCTTGCTCATTTAAGCGAGAAATTACTTTCAAAATTTTTCTTAAGGAATTTACTTTATTTACTAGCGATTCATCAAGAACATTAACACATTTAATCACACTGTGTGAGCGTGGAAGTAGTTGCCAGTGGGTAACTGATGAAAACAAATTAAATTTCATCAAACGGAAATTTTATTCCTAAAAACCCTTTCCTTAAAAAAAAAAACAGATATAATAATTATAATCAGAAAGCACCCTCTAAATATCAAGCTACAATTTATTCAGAGACAGAATTATTTTTTTTTAACGGTATGAGCTTTCGGGCTGAGAAGCTTGCCGCTTCCTTTTAACACGGCCGTAGTCACGACCGCTCACAACAACCTCTGAAAGACTACACTGGTTCAAATCTGCAACACACCAGATTACTTTAAACTAAAAATTTTAACAACTCACACAAACACAAACTATGCACCCAGTAGGAGGGATGGAAATGGTACAAAACACTCACATTAAAAAAAAACTTGCCACCGAAAGTGCAACTTGCTTTTAAAAGAAAACTCTCACGGTGGAAGGGTGATAACTTTACATACTAAAATGACCATCATCATCATCATCATCATTTAAGACTTATTATGCCTTTCAGCGTTCAGTCATACTAAAATGACCATTTAAATAAAAACCCATGAAACGCAGTCTTACATAAAATGTACAAACATGCTCTACATTACTAATATACCGCCTCTCAAGATGATAGGCAAAATAAAAACGTATTTCAGGAATTCGGTCTTTACGCCTTAAGCAATAAATTCGTTAACACCGAATCCGACAAAGATGACAGAGGCAGCTATTAACGTATGGCAGATTGACAAGGGGATTACTGAACAACCCGAACCGCAGATTGCTCTAACCCGCCCCCATTCCACAAGGGATAAACGGACCACCTAATTCATAAATAACCACATTCCCACGGGTGGGCAAACGTAGAAGAATGGTGTGACGACCCCAAAACAAAGCGGCTGGTGACCTCACCAAGAAATCAGGTAGAATTTAAAAAGTAAATGAAACAACGTATCTTCAATCACTTAACTTCTAATAAACTGCGATTCGTGGCGAAGACCTGGCGCAGCACCCCCAACGCTCTCCCGAACCGTCCGCTGCCAGCCGCTTCAACGGGCGCAGGAAGGCGCGCCGATGTCCCATCTCACGGCGTCGCAGCTCGCACCGGCCAGCCCGATGTCGTAGTTTGACCCCTGTTGCTCTCGTGTCGATCGCGAAGCCACTACACTACCCCTCGCTATACGGCACGTGGGGAGCTCACATGCGCCGACGCTCAAGGCGGACAAGTCATCTTCTGTCCCATTGCGCGACCGACCAACCGATCGATCCAACCGCCAATAACTATTGCCTGAACAAACTCGAGCCGACTGGCGGCCTACCACATACTAGCACTCCGGACGACAGACAGACACTGACTGCCCCACACTGACCTGGCTGACCAACTGACCAGACTCGCCGAGGCTTACAGACTGACCCCCTGCCGAGCTCATAGCGCCCCTTGAATGCACGTGAACAGGCAACTTTTCCCCTTTTCCAACAAAGGGAGACACCAAAGCTGCGATTTCCACAGCGGCTCCACCGCCAAAAACGGAGGGCGACTGCGGCACGTCCTTCAAAACAGCAAATTTTACCACGGTTCACTCATGAAAATTTCTAGTTTTTCCGGAAGACTGCTGGATTGACTTATGTGAACGAGGTAACTCAAATTCTAATGAGTATGGCGGTGACCCTGAAAAGTCATTGACTGTAATAAAATTGAGTTTACAGGCATTAGGAACTGTCTCATCTCTAATGAAACAATTTCTAGTATTTGCAACATCGTGGTCTTGATTTACATCTACCCTGATAACCTTAAAAATGTGTCCTCTAGTGAACTCTTGTGGTATCCTTTTTATATAGTCAAACGACTGTACTTCAAAGTGATTAGAGGACCTGCAAAACACTTACGTTACGTGGACTGCATGCAAATCAGGCGAAACGCAATTCAGGTCGTCCGAATACTTTTGTGTATGATAGTACCTGTAGGAAAATCTCCATAGTCACTGCACTGGAGATTCCCTAATATCCATAAGATAAGGGACTTTTAGATATCCACGAAACAGGAACAGACACAAAATTACATATAAAATGAAATGTGCCCGTCATCTACACTCCTGGAAATTGAAATAAGAACACCGTGAATTCATTGTCCCAGGAAGGGGAAACTTTATTGACACATTCCTGGGGTCAGATACATCACATGATCACACTGACAGAACCACAGGCACATAGACACAGGCAACAGAGCATGCACAATGTCGGCACTAGTACAGTGTATATCCACCTTTCGCAGCAATGCAGGCTGCTATTCTCCCATGGAGACGATCGTAGAGATGCTGGATGTAGTCCTGTGGAACGGCTTGCCATGCCATTTCCACCTGGCGCCTCAGTTGGACCAGCGTTCGTGCTGGACGTGCAGACCGCGTGAGACGACGCTTCATCCAGTCCCAAACATGCTCAATGGGGGACAGATCCGGAGATCTTGCTGGCCAGGGTAGTTGACTTACACCTTCTAGAGCACGTTGGGTGGCACGGGATACATGCGGACGTGCATTGTCCTGTTGGAACAGCAAGTTCCCTTGCCGGTCTAGGAATGGTAGAACGATGGGTTCGATGACGGTTTGGATGTACCGTGCACTATTCAGTGTCCCCTCGACGATCACCAGTGGTGTACGGCCAGTGTAGGAGATCGCTCCCCACACCATGATGCCGGGTGTTGGCCCTGTGTGCCTCGGTCGTATGCAGTCCTGATTGTGGCGCTCACCTGCACGGCACCAAACACGCATACGACCATCATTGGCACCAAGGCAGAAGCGACTCTCATCGCTGAAGACGACACGTCTCCATTCGTCCCTCCATTCACGCCTGTCGCGACACCACTGGAGGCGGGCTGCACGATGTTGGGGCGTGAGCGGAAGACGGCCTAACGGTGTGAGGGACCGTAGCCCAGCTTCATGGAGACGGTTGCGAATGGTCCTCGCCGATACCCCAGGAGCAACAGTGTCCCTAATTTGCTGGGAAGTGGCGGTGCGGTTCTCTACGGCACTGCGTAGGATCCTACGGTCTTGGCGTGCATCCGTGCGTCGCTGCGGTCCGGTCCCAGGTCGACGGGCACGTGCACCTTCCGCCGACCACTGGCGACTACATCGATGTACTGTGGAGACCTCACGCCCCACGTGTTGAGCAATTCGGCGGTACGTCCACCCGGCCTCCCGCATGCCCACTGTACGCCCTCGCTCACAGTCCGTCAGCTGCACATACGGTTCACGTCCACGCTGTCGCGGCATGCTACCAGTGTTAAAGACTGCGATGGAGCTCCGTATGCCACGGCAAACTGGCTGACACTGACGGCGGCGGTGCACAAATGCTGCGCAGCTAGCGCCATTCGACGGCCAACACCGCGGTTCCTGGTGTGTCCGCTGTGCCGTGCGTGTGATCATTGCTTGTACAGCCCTCTCGCAGTGTCCGGAGCAAGTATGGTGGGTCTGACACACCGGTGTCAATGTGTTCTTTTTTCCATTTCCAGGAGTGTATAAACGTGGATACTACATGTCTGTTTCCCTGTCCACGTACAGGATTTTGATTTGAGAAGAACACCAAAAGCTCCGTTCCTTATCCCTGACCTCATAACGTCCTCGTCCTCAATGGGGTCTGATGATCTTTCTTTCCTTTGGTTGTCTATTGTGATTTGCAGAGCCAACGTTAATCTGGGATGCCGGAAAGTTTGTAAAGAAAGCAAGGAAATTTATTTTCATTTTCTGCTTTTTCTCATTCCTACTTAATTACGCACATCAGCGAGTCTGAGTAGGATTTTTAGGTGTTTCATGCTTGTTCGTGCACGTGCTGGGCTTGTGTCCAATGTCCGTTTCAGAAAGTAACACACACAATCAGTTAAAATATGGTAACGCACAGCACAAAACTACGTGACTAATGGACACATGGCGCATCCGGCTTCCGAGCATTACATTAACTGACCACCGCGGCGACAGAAATGGCATACGGTATCAAAATATAATATATGAAAATTGGTGAAATATTCACACAGCGGACTTGTACAACGGGGAGAATACTGGGAAAGAATGTGATGAAAGGAATTATTAATTAACGAATGCTTACTATATTCACACCATAAAATAGAACACGTAACCTGACGATAGACGAAATGAAATTGTGTTTCACACAATCTGTTGCAAATTATTAACGATTTAAATAATGAAAAACTGCTCTGGTTACTTACTTTTTTATGCTTAGCATAATGAGTTCGAGACTTTATACTTATTTTCAAGTGCATTTGTTAACATCAATATGTTTTGTGATGTTTGCATGTGTGACTGTCTGACTGTCTTGCACCATTGTTGTTCTTCTTAGATTATTAAGATTAGTGCTTCCTTTTATTACACAGAATATCTCAAACACGCAAATCGTTGTTGATAAACGTGTGTGATATAACTGATACAATTATTCATTATTTCAATCAAATATTACAGGGTGTAATGGGCATAAGTTCAGATATTTCTATTGGTGGCTGAACAACATATATCAGCATTTACGTCATTTGCAGACTAACAATTACAGCCATTGCAAGTCGTATGTTTTTATGGCGTTTAGCACTTCCAGTACGTGTGGCAAGAGTAAGCCTGCTTATTTTCCTGTGGGACGCAGGTCAGGTCTTGATTTTTGAATGAAAAATGGGTAATCTATACTGACAGGTGTAGGTCACTTAGTGGTGTAGTACAACCGTGCAGCACGGATCTGGTCGAAAAGTTTATGACTTGTTCCTGGCGAGACTGTTCGATACAGAGAAAAAACAACCCATACACTGATGTGTATACACATTACAGTGCGACATCTAAAAATATTTACTCCTACACTCGTTACACGTTGTACAGTGTACTGTCCTCACGTGGCCACCGCGTTGTCTGCTGACCGCATGCGGGATGTACAACGCGGCAGCTTTACAACGTGGGACGCTTAGCTATCGTTTATAAGAAGTGACAGACACCAAATCAGAACTTCTAGAGAACTTGCTCCTTGTTGCTAAAGCGAATACTTTTCCTGTGTGGTTACACGTTTAATGTGAAGTATATTAAATAGTCTGGTGTGAAACAGTGTATACAGGGGACGAACACCAAGGACAAGGAAATACGAAGTATTTCTTATAGTTTTCTCGACATTCTGGATATGATGGTAACCAACCAAATAATTTTTTTTTTTTTTACATCATCAGTACTGAGGACATTTCACTTTTTAATGCTGAGATATTCTAGTTTGACGTAGTCGTCTCGAAGCTTAGAATAGACTTTTTCTATGTCCCCACATGATGTTTTTTCTGTGGGATATTAACTCTAATACTGGGAAAAATCCGAAAAAAGTAGTGCTATACTGACAGATAGCAACGCTACAACATATAAAATCTGAAAATGAATTTCACAGTTTCTGATATTCAAGAGAAAAACCTTATAAAATGACAGAATGGTAACAATGCAGATACGGCAATTGATTACGCATACTAAGTACACCTGCAGATAACCATTATCAGATTTGTATTCCTTGCCTTTCATTCCCATTATTTATCATTTTTTTGCACTGCAAATGCCAATAAGCAGCAATTAGAAACCTCAATCCGTAAAAAACATCCAAGACCTGTAAATTAGTTGTATTACTATACACATACTCACAAGACAGAAATAATATTTTTCACATAATCTGCATACAACCAGAGGTGAAGATAGCGGCAGAGGAACTCCAAAATTGTAATAAAACTTTTGCTGTTGTTTTGAAGTGAGGCATACTTGCAAAAAACCTTTTTGTGGGCATTTGCATTTGTGTAAATATTGAAAAACGATTTCTAACCAAACAGACACAATGGAAGAACAGATTTTCTAAGACTTACAAATACAGATGTTAATAAAAGTGTCGGGTAATATGAGCATGTAGCGATACACATATCTTTAAATAGGATATTTTGCTTCACAGAAAGTGTAATCTGTTTATATGCCAAAATTGCAATACAATAAAATAAAATAAAGCGGAAACATACAATAGAAATGTAAACTATGCGATGGAAAACAATATTTTCGTTGTTTCACACGATACAAGTCAACTAAACAATATGTGTGTGATTTTCAAAGTTCACAGCGAAAAAATGAAGTTTCATTATAATAAAATGAATGCTCAATATCTGCACGACGTTCGAGTGCCCAAATCTCAGATCTTTCACTCTGCATCTAGTTTTCTTAAAAAAATTCCCCACAAGAAAGTTGGTCTATAAAACCTTATTTGAAGAGTGAAGTCTGCTGGTAAGTTACAACTGATTTCAATCTTCTTTGCGGTGTTGCTCTAGGAAAACTAGAACAATCTATAGTAGCCGTTTCGGACATTCGCATTCCAAGACGCGCAAAGTTTACTTTTGTGGGTGGTAGAACCGACCTTGACGTTGTCCACCCTACCAGAATTACGTTGCACATTAAAAGAAACAGTAACCAGCATGAGTAGGTGGGCGTCTATTATTACAGTACAGTCTACAGTAGACTTCTTAAATATGAATACCAATATTATAAGGTTACTTTTTACCTCTAAAAGTACAAACCGGTGGTGCAAATTGCACTGTTCACCATCTTAAGACATTCAGTAACAAATAACATTAGAGGCACATCACTCAGCCTGTAGTTATTGGTGGACTGATATCTGCACTTTGTTCCAAGCACGTCATGCGTCCATTGGCCAACGTAAAAATCGAGAAACAACAAGTAGCCCATAGAAGCCGCCGACTCATAATAACTGCCATTTCCATAACTAATATTTTTTTTAACTTTTGGATTCATTCTGAAAATGATTAATTCATTTCCAATACCTTCGTTTATAATCATACCTCTTCTTGTTCAGCCTTTCGTCTTTCTTAGGAACGTAATCTCTGCTTGAATTTCCTTTTTTGTGGCAACCTTGCTTTCGCTTCCATTGGACAACACAGGAACATGCATTACTTTATAGAATTTTATGATGGTTTCTTTTTGTAATTTATGGCCCAATGTTCTGCTAATGGTAGAAAGAAGTTTGCAATTTATGTATTTTATTTTCAATAGCAGAGTCAAAATCAAAACTTATAGCATACTCTAAATAAGAGATTTGAGACACTTGTTCGGAAACTGAATTATCCAAAACAAATTTTGATCAAAGTGGATATTTACCTCGGAATACCATTATTGTTGTTTTGTTGCTAGAAACTTTAAAGTTGTACTTCTTGCAAATTTCGTTCAGCTTGTACACTGACCTTTGTAGGTCATCTTCAGTCTTTTGAATAATAACGATGTCATCAGCAAACGAAAGTACATTCAGGTATTCCTCATTCGTTATCTTAATTCCTTTGTTTACTTTACATTTCCACTTGTGAAGAATGAAATAAATGTAAATATTGAAAAGAGTAGGTAATAGTCCACACCATTGTCTAACACAATGGTTAATAATTGCTTCTTTTCACCAATTCCTATCTGTGTCTGTAACAATGCGTGTAGTTTTGTAAAGACTTTCACTGTCTCTAGTAGGTGATAAAGATATCATCATCCAGACATAATCTTCCAAAGGGTATCACGTCTCACATGGTCAAAAGACTTCTCAGCATCAATAAACGCTATTTGTCCTTCTGTATTAAATTCTCAATGTTTTTCTATAATGTTTTTAATTACAAACACATTGTCTGTGCATGAATGAGAAAATCTAAATCCATTTTGTTCTTCAGAACTAATAGATTCTGTGATATTCTTCATGTGGCTATTGATCATCTTTGAGTATAGTTTGTTGTAATCAATGTTTAGAAGACTGACACCACCACAGTTTTTACAGTCATTACGTTTCCATTTTTTGAAACGAGAGATTACTTCTGATGTGCACCAAGAGTTTGGGATCTTGTAGTTCGTCCAACATTCATTTATTAATTGTAAAATTCTTTTATGTAGTGGTCACCCTCCATACGTAATTAGTTCTGCATATATTTCATCTATTTCAGTAGTTTTTCTGTTCTTCACGCCTTTTAAAGCTCTTGTAGATCTTATGGTAATTGATCTACTGTTTCATTTTACATGATTTCTCCGGTATACACCACAGACCAGTATAATAACTTACCCATTGTTATTTGGGTATAATGTTCAGTGAGGCAGTGTGTTTTTCTTCTTTGTTGAGGACATCATGACCTTGCATGCGCATTGCTGTCTACCGTATACGTCGTGTTTCAAGACGATTATGAATAAGTCACACGACTGTTGGTGTGCTTTGCGCACTATTTGTCTCGCAGAATTCCTTTTTCCTTTAATTTTTGTCCCTGCTCTCTGACTTCTTGGCTGTGTAAACTTCAAATAATCTATTCGATTTTGCCCATCTGTTTTCTTTCTTTTGCCGACTGCTTCTGAGACTGCTTCAATGACGCAAGTTTTGATATTATTCCATTACATATCGACGACTTTATTGACTCTTTCACTAAGCAAAATTTTCTTGGTGTCTGTACTGATAAACTTCCATAATACTATGTTCTGAAAGGAGATGTACTTTGATTAACTCACGTTGTGGGTTCTTTTGGAGTTTTTTTTTTGTTTTTCTTCCACTTTGATACTAGCCTTAACTTACTGACTAGAAGTAACTGGTCACTACCATGTCGCTTTCCCTACATACCTTGCAGAATGCTATTCATTTTATTTTGAATTAGTGTATAATCAGTCACAAATCTTAACCTTGGTGCACTCCACGTAAACTTGTGAATGTCTTTCTTTCTTTAAAATGTGTTATTAATCTTAAAGTTATTTAAGGAGACAAATGGGCGTGATTCCTGTCCATTATTATTAAGAGACTCTTCTCCAAATAGTCCTACTATTCCTGGTGCAGGTAATTTCCTACTCTTCACCACCAGCGATGACGACATGGTCTGTCTTGTTGATTTTTCTCACTTGTCTCTGAAGATCATCACAAAGAATATCAGTATCATCCTTCATCTCTCCCTTGGACTGTAAACACCAATAGTGGTCAGATGAACTATTGGAATTTGAAATCTGACTGTCATAACTATTTCTTTTATGAAACTGCATTCATGAATCTTTCCTCTCTAATTATCACTGACTGAAATTGCTACTCCACCACTTGCTCGTTAGCTTTGTCGGACGCCACTTCATCCAGCAGTCTTTCAAATCTTTTGCTCCTTTTAGTTTTTCATTAATTTCTATTGTTCCTGCAAAGTCTCCTTTCTTCTCTTTGAGTACTTCATTTATCTCGCTTCCTACGTTGGTCAATCCTCGAACATTCCACCTTGCAAAAGACATATAACTAGTAATGCCAAAACCTTTGTCCTTTAAGGTCTTCTGGTTGTCACCAGTTGACGCAGTCGTGTATCCGAGGCTGTTTGTGCATTTTCCAGTACTTTTATTACCCCCTCGCTGCGTTACAAGTACTGCAGAGATGAAGCCGAATGATGAAGCTGCCACCTCCAGGTATCGCCAGTTGCCTGATTTTCTGTCAGTGTTTCTCCCTTAGGGAAGCTGGCTTCGCCACGCCTCTAGAGCCCTCCATGATCAATGCTGTGGGACACTCTTCTCGACAGACTCCTCAGTCGAGACCACACTGGTTTGGGTGACTCTGCCAGTAGGTACACTACTGTCGGCACAGCTCTTGTCTTCGTCAAACAAAGCATGCAAACCATCATGCCCGAAACGGAAGGTGACATCGACAAGGTGGTCCTCGCTGGCAGGGGTGTGTTTGTGTGTGTGTGTGTGTGTGTGTGTGTGAGAGTGTGTGTGGTTGGTTGTGTGGGTGTGTGGGTGTGTGGTCAATAACAGCATCACTGACCCCACTGTGTAGGGTTGTTCCGTAAGAGTGTACAAAAATTTAGAGGGAGTTGTAACGCCCTATCCCGACAATGTTAAATGTAGTGACATGGCTTCACTGTATTTCAGGAACCACCGTAGCCATTTACATGAAACTCTTACAGGACATTAAACTGTATGTTCTGAGTCTGCTGAACTAAAATAATTGCATTTCAGCCACTGCTTTCGGAAGTACTATTATTTAATGACACAGTTAGAATTTTGTGTACTTTCTTTGTACGTTATCCTAAATAATTTTAATTATACATAAGATTATGTTCTTCATTTAGTTCAGTAGACTCAGGATATGTATGTTATTACTCCCTGAAATTTTGAATACTCTACTCGAAGTGGTTTCTGAGATTTGGGGAAAAATGCAACAGAAAATGTAAATTTTCAGGAACGGCTTCTAAAGGTTCAAAAGACTGTAACTCACTTAATATATACTTTTTTTTATTTTTACCCACCCAGAAGCACCTTGCACCACACTGTATTTCATCCTCTTGATCTTTTTCTAAGTTTTTTCTTCTCTTCTTCTTTCTGGACTCCTTAGTGGCGAACTGTACTGCATACTCTGCTCGATCAATGCGAACTTCGTCCATCCATTCAAGTTCTCTGATGCAGATTGCTCCAGGAATAATTCACATACACTGTAGCACTTTCACCATACCAATGTTAACATCATTAAAAGCAATAACAGCATCACTGACCCCACACTTTAGTGTCTTCATTCCAACAAAAACATGTTTTGATAAGTGAGTCCATATAAGATTATTGTGTCTGACCATGCAGAAACTTCTTCAAAATTTGCCAGGTATCTGTAAATAGGCTTTATGGTATCCATGACTGGTGCTGGGATGGAATGCTTATGACTGTATGAACTGTTTGAGTATTGGGCATAGTGGTAATTGCACCATGAATCAGGTCCAGGAGGACAAAGGTGGTGTACTGGTTTTTCATCAGTTGACAGTCCGTGGAAGAAGGTAGCCCATACTGCCTGCTTCGTTTTCAACAAATCCTCAATATTATTTCTAATGGCCCTCCCATGAAACTGCTGTAGTTCATCAATCAATCTGTCTGTCAGCCTACCTCTTATGTTTTTACCATCTGAAAGTTTCTCGTCTCTCAAACTTTGTTTCATCTTCCTCAACCTGGTGCCCATCCTCTTCTCTCTATGACCAACACATTCCAATTTTTTGATAATGTTTTCACCACAAGGGTGAGCGACTACTGCACTGTCATATGATTTTACGTCTCCGTCACCTAAGAACTTAGTGTAACACATTCCCCTTTGGTTCACAGATCGACTAAAAATTTAAATAGCTGCCGAGGCCTCCATACCACCACTTGTTCCTTAATAGTTTCTGTCACAGATACGCCCTTCTTCAGTTCCTGATTTACACTCATAACAATGTTTGGTTAAAATATGGAAATCTGTTACCTTTCCAGTATCCACACTGGTCACCGTAGCAACAGAATTCTTAGAATTGTAGCCGCGCTTTTGCCGAGAGCCGTCAAAAGCTAATGGCATGTCAATCATACCTTCATTTATTTCAACAGCTTCGTTGTCAGCAACCTTCATTAACTCACATGCAACAGATTTCGCAGCAACTCCAATAAATCCTGCATAATTGTCGATTTTACAAGGTGGGCATGGCATATTCATCATGGCACACATTGTTTCTGCTGCAGTGTGTCCTTTGCCAATAGCTCTAAACCGATGAAACCACCTAATATTTACTTCAAAATAATTATCTTTAAACTTATCAGAATTCCAAAATAAATGAGTACATTTACAACTGACCCAGTTAATGATAAGTTTCCTGGCTAGTCCATTTGATACTTCACTGTCTTCATGTAAACTAACAGGCCCTCCACAAATTGTACAACACACACCTTCACCTAATACCCTTGTTAGGATGTGTAAATCTATCAGAATATAACCTATCCTACCATTTACATCACTCATCAGTTTCTTTTTGAGAAAACTGTGTATCACAACATTTTATTTTAATCTTCGAAGCACTACTGGGTGTTTCTCTAGACACTGACGAGTTTGCCTGTATTTGATTGTCTGTAACTTCACACGCCACATATTGAACACAGTGTTTCCCTTTATTCGAAAATCTATTACCATGAAACCCACGTTTCTTAAAAACACTTCGTTTTGGCGTCATACTTCACTTCTTGAGAGATTTACCAGTCTATTCGTCACTTTTCCTCGGAAAAACGTTAGCACTTCGACATACAACGCGAGTTTACCCTATCAAACGATACTATACTGTTTTCGACAGTGGTTCAAATACAAACACGTAATTTAACCTTTGTAACACAGCAATCCACAGCCTTCTACGTAAAATATTACCTATTTTATTTGATCTTGAAGTAATGCACGTAAAAATTTTAACATTTTCAACCGGTGTGCCGGCCGGAGTGGCCGTGCGGCTCTAGGCGCTACAGTCGGAAATCGAGCGACCGCTACGGTCGCAGGTTCGAATCCTCCCTCGGGCATGGATGTGTGTGATGTCCTTAGGTTAGTTAGGTTTAATTAGTTCTAAGTTCTAGCCGACTGATGACCTCAGAAGTTAAGTCGCATAGTGCTCAGAGCCATTTGAACCATTTGAACAAGAGAAGCCACAGTTCGTAGTAATTGATGGAAAGTCATCGAGTAAAACAGAAGTAATATCCGCCGTTCCCAAAGGAAGTGTTATAGGCCCTCTATTTTTCCTGATCTATATTAACGGCATAGGAGACAATCTGAGTAGCCCTATTAGATTGTTTGCAGATGATGCTGTCATTTACCGTCTTGTAAAGTCATCAGATGACCAAAACGTGTTGCAAAATGATTTAGATCAAATATCTGTATGGTGCAAAAATTGGCAATTGACCTTATGTAACGAAAAGTGTGAGGTCATCCACATGAGTGCTGAAAGGAATCCGTTAAACTACGGTTACACGATAAACCAGTCAAGTCTAAAGGCCACAAATTCAACTAAATACCTAGGCATTACAATTACGAACAACGTAAATTCGAAGGAACGCATAGAAAGTATTATGGTTCAAATGGCTCTGAGCACTATGGGACTTAACAGCTGTGGTCATCAGTCCCCTAGAACTTAGAACAACTTAAACCTAACTAACCTAAGGACATCACACACATTCATGCCCGAGGCAGGATTCGAACCTGCGACCGTAGCAGTCGCATGGTTCCGGACTGCGCGCCTAGAACCGCGAGACCACCGCGGCCGGCTGGAAAGTATTATGGGGAAGCCTAACCAGAGACTACGTTTCATTGGTAGGACACTAAGAAAATGTAACAGATCCACTAAGGAGCGTGCCTATATTAAACTTATCAGTCCACTTTTAGAACACTGCTGCGTGGTGTGGGATCTTTACCAGATAGGATCATCGAAAAAGTTCAGAAATGGGCAGCACGTTTTGTATTATCGCGGAATAGGGGAGAGAGTGTCACTAAATGATACAGTATTTGGAGTGGACATCGTAAAAACAAAGGCGGTATCTTCTCACGAAATTACAATACTCAACTTTCTCCTCCCAATGCGAAAATATTTAGTCGGCAACGACCTACATAGGGAGAAACGATCACCACGATAAAATGAGGGAAATTAGAGCTCGTATGGAAACATACAGGTATTCGTTCTTTCCGCGCGCTATGCGAGATTGGAACAATAAAAAATTGTGAACGTGGTTCGCTGAACCCTCTGTCAGGCACTTAAATGTGATTTTCAGCGTATCCGTGTAGATGTAGACACAGCTTGAGAAATATCCCTCGTGTGTGACGAATCACATCGCAGGTACAGGCAATTCTGGTAACTAATTCCACCTCTGTGTACAGTGAGTCTCGCACACAAGTGAATTTAGATATCTCTATAGGAAATAATCAAGGGGATTCAGTTCAGACATCCCCGCAGGCCATGGAATAGGATCTCAATTTACAATCCATTGACCAGGAAATGTAGCACTGAGATGGTTGTGGACATCCACACATGCAAGATAAAAACCGTCACGTTGTATCCACATTCTCTAAAAAAAAGCCAGGGGTATGTTCTGCAACAACTCAGGCAGAACTCTTACCACGAAGCTCAAGTATAGGTTACCATTCATACGGCCAGGTAGAAGATATGACCCAGTGATATTGTTGTCTACAACCCCGGCCTAGATATTCACAGCAAGACGTACTTGATGGTGTGACTCTACCACAGCTTGATGGTTTTCCTCATTCCACACGTGACTATTCCCGTTGTTCGAAATACCATCACCATCAAATGAGGCCTCGTCAGTAGACAGCACGATCTGGAGGAAATCTGGAACATCAATCCATTGCTGGAGCAACCACTGACACAATGTGAAGCAACTCCTTTCCAAAATCGGATGTAAAGTGGTCCTCATGTTGGCGGGTCCCTCGTTTCTTCTTTCCAATGAACCAATCTCCCGCAGTCCTCGATCGAGAGAAGAGCATCTCAGAGTACTTCCCCATACACAAAGTTCATGTCAGTATGTTATACGAAACTGTACTAGAACTGCTCCAGCGTACTCTACGCCTCTGAACAGCACTGAGTAATGAATGGGTCTGTCGTTGATTCATAGCACGTTCTGTCATGCAACAATGTAAATACGATAAAGCAGGGCTACCTGATGGACAAGTAAAGTAAACAAAACGTGCACCAAGACTTCATAGTAATCAAGCTCGTCCTTCTTGTTTCCTTGCAGGAAAAAAGAATGTAAAAGTAAATAAACAGCACAGTATGTGTAAACTTGTAGTCATGTTAGTAGTAAATAATTTGGAAAACAGTTATGCTAGACAAAGGGGTAGGCAAGTTTACTTAAGCTGGCGTTTTCGACCACAGGCTCTCTACCTCCACGTCCTGTTATATTCTTGCACGTTCTTATGGAAATACGCTGTATACATAAAGCATAGTATGCATATTTTTGTCCGCGAGTGAGGAAATGGACAAACACTGTTTTCTCAGCCTCTCCCATATAGGCTTCCCTGCATGGCAGGCATGTTGTCTGGGAATAGTATCAGCCTGCCTTATTAACTTGCTTTGAAGGTCATCGATCATGTCGAAGGGTGTAGGCTGCCTTACTCGTGAGGCATGCTGAAGGGGTGGAATTGACCTGCTTTATTGACCTGTTCTGCAAGAGGTATATGTGATGATGATCATGGGTGGGGGAAGTTTCAGACTGACAGGAAGATATGGACTGTGAGAGTGGTGGCAGAAGGGGATGGATGGGAGGGAGGTAGGATATGATGGGCGGGGAGAGAGATAGCAAGAGGGGACACACAGAGGAAAGGGAGTTGGGAGTGATTGGACTGAGATAGGAAGGGGAGCGACAGAGATGGGGCAGGAGAGGGGACAGAGAGAGGAGGAAATGGATATGGAGATGAGAGAGGAAGGGGAGTGACATAGATGGTCAGGAGAGGGTACACAGAGAAGAGGAGATGGATAGGGAGGGGGAAGGATAAGATGGAGAGAGAGGGAGAAGGATGGGGTGGGAACAGAAAAGGGGCAGGAGCAGATGGGCAAAGACATGGGTGGAAGATATGGGCACAAGGCACAAACTTGGAAAGAGATAGGCAGAAAGGGGGAAGGAGTGGGACCAGGGGGGGGGGGGGGCATCGAGAAGTAAGCTGACAGTGGTGTTAAGATGAGACAAAGAATGGCTGGGGAGACGATAGACAGAGAGGGAGAAGTTTATTGAAAGAGAATTGGGAGGGGGAGGAAATAGAGTCAGGGGAGTAAGAGTGGATGGGGAAGGAGGAGATGGACCAGGAGTGATAGGAAGAGGTGGTGTCTCCAACATATGTGTTGAACATGTATGTGGATGCCACTGGGGGGAAGGGCATGTATGTGCGTTTCTCTATCATCTCCTCCTAAGCACCTGCATCGATTTCAGTCAAATGTGGCACAGTAAGAGGAACTTTATAGGAGTTGCTATATGGTTAAAAAAGTAATCTTCCGCCACTTGTATATAGGACACCCTATACGATAGGCATATTGTGTGGAAATAATTTCAGCCTGCCTTATCGAGATGGACTGCTGGGTAAACTACCATTTAGAAACATAAAAGGGTTTTCATGTAGGCCTCCCTACACTACAGATGTGTTGCATTCGAACAAATAAGAATATTTTATTCAGCTGTTTTACAGGGGCTACACATGTGGGTTGAAACATGGAAGAGATGAAAATAGATGAACAGGTAGAGGATCAAAGGCGATGGTTAGGGGGAGGGACCAGGAAAAGATGGAAAGATACTGGGATGCCAGTAAGGTTGAGGGTGGAGGGGAATGATAGGGAGGGGTAGGCAATGCAAATCAGGCTGATAAACATGGTCCTTACTCCTCCAACAAAACTTATCTGTTGTTCAGGGCAGCCTACACGTCAAGGAAAAACAGGAGCAAACAGGTTCCTGACATGTAAGCTACACTGCATGCAGGCTTGTTGATGGAGTAATATCAGCCTGCTTTATCGATCTGTATTCCAGAGGTCACATTCGCAGATGGGCACAGCTAGGGGAAGGTTGAGATTGTTGAGACTGAATGAAGAGGGAATGTATAATGGGAGGGGACAGGTGGAGATGTATATGGAGGGAGGGGCACGAGGCCATGAAGTGAGGGCGCGAGGATGGATGGGCAGAGAGTCGGAAGATGGACAGCAGTGACAGAGAAAGGAAGGTGGATGGGGAACAGAGAGAGAAGGAGGAGAAGATGGTTAGGGAGAGAGAGAAAAGGGAAGGTCAATGGGGAAATAGGACAAGAAGCGGATAAATAGGGTGAGGTAGGAAGGACAGGCTATAGTGAGAGGGGCAAAGAGGCAAAGAGGAGATGGACAGTGGGGCGGGGGCAGGAGGAGATGGGCAGGGAAATAGGGGGAAGAGATAGACAGAAGGGAAATACTAAATACGTAACACCATCTTCACCACAGTTTTTATGATTAATTGTGAAACAATCAGGAATTGTTGTTTATTGTCCTGAAATATTACGTAATCCATGTTAGTTACATTTATTAAAATCCTATGAATCAGAATTTAGCCTACAAAAATTCATGGAAAAACTTAATGCGACAATCACCGCCACAGATTCGACTTACATCACGATTCTTCTATAGATGATGAAATACGTAAAACGAACCAACAGAGAACTTGCAGAGGTCCGCCAAGTCGTGCTGTATTTTTACCTGCAAACAATCTTTCTACGGATTACGTACTGGAACTGTTCGAATCCGTCAACAAGCAGCAGAGCGCATTATACTTCAGCCACGGTAAACATAAGAGAGGTAAGATCATGTCGTCCTTAGTTTCCAGACAGTGAGCGCCGGTATCACACATGGTCAGTGTCTTTCAACGTAGGCTCTCTACATTTGTGGAGCCGTCCCGGAGGTTCCGCTGAGTTGCCGAAGCCCGCGTCGCCACTCGCGTGGCATGGAGGATCGCCAGCCAAGGTTCCTGGCATAGGCGGCCGGCGGCGCTTCCTGGCTCTGCTCCTGCTCTTGCTTCTGCTTCTGGTGCTGGCCGTGCTTTTTCGCCGCTCGCTAATTACACAACCGAGCGCAGCGGACCCTCCGTCCCTGAGGAACCCGTCTCCAGTAAGAACCGCCCTAATTGCTTCTCCGTCTCTGAGTTATTAACCGCCTTAAAGAATTCTTTTGGATATTTAGGCCGACTCATTTACTGCTCGTTACCGCTACAAGTCGCTGTTAATTTCTGTCGGCAGCGGCGCGAAAATTCCACTAGGTCGCTCCCCAGATTCTTCTGAAAAATGTCCTGCTCCGCTTTCAAAGGCGCCGAGCCAAATTACTAAGGACCGATGGCAGTGACTTTCATTGTTTTGTATTGTTATAACTGCAGCAAGGATTTTTATTTGTCCTATCCCAAAGAAAGAGTTCGTTACAGGCATTACATTAATATTCATTAGTAAATAATGTGAGATCTGTATATGGTCAAAAACTGTATTCCAGTAAATATTGTAGAAATCTTTGTATCAACAGATCATATGAACATATACCTACCCTTTTTCATTCGAACATCTAAGATAAGTTATAGCGTCAGCTAATCCTAATTTCTACATATACTTCTCAACCCAAATTGACCTCCCGTAAGGTCGGCTTTTACTTGTCTTCCAGTTTTATGTAAATAATTAGTGTTAACTGTTTTACATCCATGAAATATTAAATTCATGGATCGGTGATATTCAGACCTACCAGCACCTTTCTTTGGAACAAGAATTATTACGACAGCGTGCTGAAAAGTGAAGCCATCGAACTTTTTATGTGAAAACCCCTACAGTTTTTAAAATAAAACAAAAGTTGTTAATATCCTAGATCTTAATTCTTTATGTCTACCAGTCTGAAGCACTCTGCCGCAAGAGGACTCCAAATTGCAGCGTGTAACATGGTGGTATGGAAGTATCTAAGGAGGTGCCTGAGAATCAGCGTGCTGTACACGAGTTTCTAATCGTAGAAAACCTATTCTTTAGCATGAAAATGTCAACACTCACATGGACTGCTGGTGACTGTAAACGTATGGCCTGGTCGGACGTGTCTACATATACAACGGTGTGCTATAAAGTAATGTCTCTTAATTTTTTATTCTGTTCTCAGTAAAGTTGAAGTATTGCATGTCATGCATATTACTCGAACGACTTTGCTGTTTCGTTGACTCCAGTGACAAAACTCTGCTGCTAGAGAGCTCTGAGTAGTAGCGTGAACCTACAGCATGTCGGTGCGGGAGCAACAACGTGCTGTAATCGAGTTTCGAACTAGGAGGGTTTGTACACACTTAGAACACCCGCTACTTCAACATGACAATGCCAGCCCACAAACGAGGGCTGCGACAACTGCAACAATTCGATGCCTTGGGTTCAGTGTCACAGAGCATCCTCCACACAGTCAGATATCTGTTTCCGAAACTTACGGAACACATTAGTGAACTTAACTTTCACAGTGACGAAGTGGTGTAAGAGAGATCAGGCTGTGGTTTCGTCAACAAAGTCAAACATTCTACTGTGACTCTGTCAAGAAAACTGATCTCACATTGACAGATATGTGTTCGTCGCTGTGTGACTATGTTGAGAAATAATTATGTAGACATGAAGAATGAAGGTGCTGAATATCAATGAAGTTCGTTTTATTGAAAGAGTTTTCATATAAAAGAATTCGGAGGCAATACTTTTCAGTGCACCTCGTACATTAAACTGTGATTGGTTATGTTGTAGAATGTGTTCAAGTCCGCTAAAGACAGGCAAAGAAGACCTGCGGCCGAGTCACGAGAGTCGGGATAAAGGATCGCACGCGGCCATGCTAAGGGAGGAATATCTGAGGGTCCCGTCCGCCAGTGCCTTGTCTACGAGGATCACATCTGGCTCTCCCTTCCCTAACTAGTCAGTTGTTATTGTCTCTGATCGAGGGAAGAGCTAGTGCGGGGTTGTGCAGCTTCGCTCTAGCTGACACGTAGTTGTCATTTCATGGGTCGACCCATTGCACCTTGCAGGCCACAGGTCGTGATAGCTTTGTGTGTGGGTGGCGAACACGGTCCATTAATAGAGATTTTGTTTGTGTGCGATCGGCCGGATCAGACGCAGCTGCCAGGCACTGTCTCTACTAGTGCTTCCCAATACATGGCTGATGGATTTTTACGACGGAGAACTAGAAGCACTTCACTGCTTGAAATGATCAGAGTTATGTTTACAGTCAGGTCTTACGTTGGGACAAGTGGCTAAATCACTTGCTAGATGTTGGAGTGCTTGGCTTTGCCTTCACTTTTTTTACACTGAAGAGCCAAAGAAACTGGAACACCTGCCTAATATCGTCTAGGCACCCCGCAAACAACACGATGTGCATGGACTCAACCAACATCTGATGTACTAATGGATGGAACTGACACCACGAATAATGCAGGGGTGTCCATAAGCCCGTAAGAGTACGAGGAGGGGGGGGGGGCGAGGTCTCTTCTGAACAGCACGTTGCAAGGCATCCCAGATATCATAAATAATCTTCATGTCTAGGGAGTTTGGTGGCCCGCGGATGTGTTTAACTCAGAAGAGTGTTCCTGGAGCCACTCTGTAGCAATTCTAGACGTGTGGGGTGTCGCATTGTCCTGCTGGAATTGCTCAAGTCCGTCGGAATGCACTATGGACATGAATGGCTGCAGGCGATCAGACCGGATGCTTACGTACGTGTCACCTACCAGAGCCGTACCTAGACGTATCAGAGGTCCTATATCTATTCAGCTGCACACGCCCCACCCCATTACGGAGTCTCCACCAACTTGAACAATTCCCTGCTGACATGCAGGGTCCATGGATTCATGAGGTTGTCTGCATACCCGTGCACGTCGATCCGCTCGATACAATTAGAAACAAGACACGTCCGACCAGGCAACACGTTTCCAGTCACCAACAGTCCATGTCAGTGTTGATGAACCCAGGCGAGGCAAAAGGCTTTCTGCCGTGCAGTCATCAATGGTACACGAGTAGGCCTTCGGCTCCGAAAGCCCATATCGATGGTTTTTTCTTTGAATGGTTCGCTTACTGACACTTGTTGAGGGTCCATCACTGAAATCTGCAGCAATTTGCGGAAGGGTTACCCCTCTGTCACCTTGAACGATTCCCTTCAGTCGTCGTTGGTCCCGTTATTGCAGGGTCTTTTTCCGGCCACAGCGATGTCGGAGAGCTGATGTTTTACGGGATTCCTGATACTCACGGTACACTCATGACATGGTCGTACGGGAAAATCACCACTTTAGTGCTACCTCGGAGATGCTGTTTCCCATACCTCGTGCGCAGACTATAATACCTCGTTAAAACTTACTTAAATCTTGATAACGGGCGATTGTAGCAACAGTCGCCGATGAAACAACTGCACCAAACACTAGCCGTCTTATATAGGCGTTGCCGATCGCAGCGCCGTATTCTGCCTGTTTACTTATTTCTGTATTTGTATACGCGTGCCTGTACCAGTTTCTTTGGCGCTTCAGTATATATTCAGTGGACACAAGGCGCCCGCATGCTTAGGAATTGTGTCTACTTCTTAATAAGGGCTAAAAAAGTTTTGATGATTTATTCTGCGGTTTGTTTGTTGTAATGTTTTAAATCGTTCATTTGCAAACTCACTTATCCTAGCAGCGTTAATTTTTCTATAACCGCCACTCAGGCCGATGAGAATTATATTGTTTCTTCATGAGTGTGTTTTGAAGTAAGTCTTGCCGAAAAATTCTAACTAGCCTATAAATCCCGACTGGCTTGGATCAGATGATTGTAAGAGGTTCTAAATATGTTTAAATATAGTATTTTAAGAATTTTAAGATCTGTTTTAAGGAAAGCTTCCATAAAATTATTCTGTTAAAGAATTTTAATTTTTTAAAGTCATGTAGCTTTTCCTGCACTTCTTTCAGTAAAGATTATACGGTTCATTTATTGATTGGCAGGTTTTATTAATTGTAGTTTTTTATTGCAGCAAGACTCTCAGAGTAAGTTTTGTTCCTTTTAAAGCAGGGTTCTGGTTTCTGAATTGCATTGTTACTAACTGCTTTATCTGTTAGTGCTATGTTCTGTAATGGAGGCCATAGGGGCTCAACAATTGTGAAGCCTACGTCGTTCTTTGCGTCTGCAACGCCAATGTTGTTTGAATTCTTTGCAAGCTATGTTGTAATATACTTGTTTGTTATACGTCACGGATCTGTTTATAATTTATGTGAAATAAATGTGCTCAGTTTATTTGTGCTTACTCTGGGTCTGAATCCACGATGCTTCCACGTCCGAACTGAGCGTAGTTGTTCAATGGTATTACATTAACAGTTTTAATCATATCACTGTTCGTGTTAAAAACATTGGCTGTGTTTCGTAAAGAGTGGCTTATTCTTTGTCGAAAGTAAAGTAACTGCATAAAAGTTAGGTAATTATTTTTTTTCCTTCGTCTGTAAATACCAATCTGCAATACTTGAATACTCTGAAATCCCCGTGCCACAGTAACGTATCACTCGGCTAGACTAGCTAAAATACAAAGACGTTGCCCATCCACACTCTATCAATGTGTTGCGCCATTTTAACTCTTCCAGCGGCGTGCTACAACGTTGCTGCGGTGCAGAGATTTAAGTGCGTGCCGTCACTGCAGTGCTGGACCTACAAACAAACAATAAATTAAAAACGCTGCATTATTTTTTCGAGATGATGGTTACAACTGAAAGAATACCGCTCGTAAATGTCCACGATCGACTGCGCCTATTATGGGCAAACATAAGATGTGTTTGCAGGATTATTGACGAGAATCAAATAGTCCAGATTTGAGGAGAGTGTTCAGTGATCTGTTACAGCTTTGCCCAGGCGTGACTGAAACAAATAATTAGTTGTAGCAGTTGTTTGGTATAGCGTTTGTTCTGTCACATCGTCATAGGACACAAACGTGACATCTCGCTACTGGTACATTTTTTTAAAACCAGTCTTGTGACTGGTTTGCTGTGGGTCTCCACGAATTCCTTTGCTTTTTCAGCCTTTTCGTTTCAGAGTAGCTTCTCAATTATTTGCTGGCTATATCAGAATCTGTCATTCTCAACAGTTTTTACCTTCTACAGCTCCATCAATTAACATGGAAGCTATTCCCTGACGTCTTGACATATAAATCCTGTCCTCCTGTCCCTTCTTCTTGTCAGTGTTTTCCATATATTCCTTTCCTCGCCGATTCTGCGAAGAAGCTCCTCATTCATTAACCTATCAGGCAAACTAATTTTCAACTTCTTTCTGTAGCATCGCGTCTCAAACATATCTATGCTCTTTTGCACAGTCCATGTGTCACTGCCATACAACTCTCTGCTCCAAACACATATTCTCAGAAAATTTTTCTTCAAATTAAGACATATATTCTCTTGACCAGAAATGCCCTCTTTGGCAGTGCTAGTCTGCTTTTAATGTCCTCCTTGCTCTGCCCATCATGGATTATTTTGTTATGTGAGTAGCAGAATTCTTTAACTTCTTCGTGATCACAAATTATGATGTGATTCTTGAGTTTCCCCAGGCGTATTTGATAATCAAAATATCCACGGGTGTACTGCCGGGGCGCCGACAGCGGAGGGAGCGCGCCGCGTGCGGAGGGTATTTAAATCGGCCGCCGCCGCGACCGAACCCAGTTCCCTCTGAGCAGCCATAGCGTACGGATCTCCGTGGCGGCACGTTCACAGGAGCCCAGTCCGTCAGTTCACCTGATGATGGCGACATGTATGAAAGCCGAAATATTGTGCCCGTTGGACACTGTAGACCGGCACTTACACCCGTGGATATTTTGATTACAAATTATGATGTTAAGTTTCTCGGTGTTCTGATATCTTGTGCTTCTCATTACTTCCTTCTTCGATTTATTCTGAGTCCACATTCTGCCCTCGCATTTTTACTCAACTATCTGTATACTGAGTTCGTTCGTTCAGAGCTCAGGAAGAGAAGGGCTTATGTTTACGCAGTGAATAACACAGCCTCGCCGCTGTCCCGTTTTAGCGTAAGCGTCTTCGGTCGCTCCTGGCGCCTGATCCCCCCACTGTCTGTCTAGCAGTCCCACCCGCTCCGCCCTCTAGCACCGCTGGTGACGTCGCAGCCGAGCCGCCCCCGCCGCCCCCGCGGCTCCGCTAACCGGATTAGGCGTCGGCGCTGAGACGTGCTGAGCGTTGTGATTGCGCGCCGCCCGCCGCCAGCGGAGGATGCGTTAATTACGGCCCGCGACGGCGCCAGATCGGGCCGCCTCGCCTGCTGCAGCGGAGCGGAGGAAACGCTGATCCGCGCGCCGACAGCACATTCCTTTCACGGGGAATCCCCTGCGCTGCCGACTACAAGCAGGCGCTAAACACGGCGGGGCCGGGGAGCGGCTGGCGCAGCGGTCCACGTACTCACGTACTGCCGAGCGGCGCGCGGGGATTACCGGCGAGAGCGGCGACGGCTTCAAGGCCTCGCCACTGTTGTCTGAGCGCTCTCGGCGCCGTCCGTACATGTAGTTAACACGGATGGCAGACACACAAACTGAGCGTACCACAGCAACCTTGCGCACTCAAATCTAGAATCAACAAAAGCTTCTTCACATCCCATTTCTATACAAATCGAAGATGACAAATGATCGTGAGGTGGATAATTAAAACCACTGTTATCATTGTTCCCTTCGGACTACAAGCTTTTCACGAGCAGCAAAACGAACACCCCAGCACTTAACGTATTTGCCGCTAGCTCTTAGCCTGCATTAATCGAAGTAAAACGTAACTACACTGCTGGCCATTAAAATTGCCACACCACGAAGATGACGTGCTACAGACGCGACAGGAAGAAGATGCTGTGATATGCAAATGGCTTTTCAGACCATTCACACATGGTTGGCAGCGGTGGCGACACCTACAACGCGCTGACATGAGGAAAGTTTCCAACCCATTTCTCATACACAAGCAGCAGTTGACCGGCGAAGCCTGGTGAAACGTTTTTGTGATGCCTCGTGTAAGGAGGAGAAATGTGTGCCGTTTCCGACTTTGATAAATTGCGGATTGTAGGCTATCGCAATTGCGATTTATCGTGTCGTGACATTGCTGCTCGCGTTGGTCGAGATCCAATGACTGTTAGCAAAATATGGAATCGGTGTTTTCAGGAGGGTAATACGGAACAACGTGCTAGATCCCATCGGCCTCGTATCACTAGCAGTCGAGATGACAGGCATCTTATTCGCATGGCTGTAACGGATCGTGCAGCCATGTCTCGATGCCTGAGTCAACAAATGGGGACGTTTGCAGGACAACAACCATCTGCACGAACAGTTCGACGACGTTTGCAGCAGCATGGACTATCAGTTCGCAGACCATGGCTGCGGTTGCCCTTGACGCTGGATCACTGACAGTAGCGCCTGCGATGGTGTGCTCAACGACGAACCTGGGTGCACGAATGGCAAAACGTCATTTTTTTCGGATGAATCCAGGTTCTGTTTACAGCATCATGATGGTCGCATTCGTGTTTGGCGACTTCGCGGTGAACGCACATTGGAAGCGTGTATTCGTCATCGCCATACCATCACCCGGCGTGATGGTATGAGGTGCCATTGGTTACACGTCTCGGTCGCCTCTTGTTCGCTCTGACGGCACTTTGAACAGTGGACGTTACATTTCAGATGTGTTACGACCCGTGGCTCCACCCATCATACGATCCCTGCGAATCCCTACATTTCAGCAGGATAATGCACGACCGCATGTTGTAGGTCCTGTACGGGCCTTTCTGGATACAGAAAATGCTCGGCTGCTGCCCTGGCCAGCTCATTCTCCAGATCTCTTACCAATTGTAAACGTCTGGTCAATGGTGACCGAGCAACTGGCTCGTCACAATACGCCAGTCACTACTCTTGATGAACTATGGTATCGTGTTGAAGCTGCATGGGCAACTGTACCTGTACACGCCATCCACGCTCTGTGTGACTCTATGTCCAGGCGTATGAAGGCCGTTATTACGGCCAGAGGTGGTTGTTCTGGGTACTGATATCTCAGGATCTATGCACCCAAATTGCGTAAAAATGTAATCCCATGTCAGTTCTAGTATAATATATTTGTCCAATGAATACCTGTTTATCATATGCATTTCTTCTTGGTGTAGCAATTTTAAAGGCCAGTTGTGTATATCTAACGCCGCGCGGTTAGAGGCGCCATGTCACTAATCGTGCGTCCCCTCCCGACGGAGGTTCAAGTCCTCCCTTGGGCATGGGAGCGAGTGTTGTCCTTTGCGTTAAGTTAGTTTAAGTAGTGTGTAAGTTTAGGGTCCGATGACCTCAGCAGTTTGCTCCCTCAGGAATATTTTGAACTATATCTAACTCTTTAAAATATCACGTTACTATGTTGACTGAAAAAAATCACATCGAAAAGTAATCAACGTAGAGTAATGAGGTTTTGTAAACAGATTTGTCTAGGTAACTTATTGAAGTGATTAACATTCCAAGAACGCAGGTTAATGCGCGTTCGATCGGCAATGTGAAATGCTGGAACATTAATAACCAGTGATGAGGCCAAAATTTGGCACATAAGATTGCAAACGTGCATGAATTGCGTTGTACAGGTTCCGGGTGGATTATGGAATGGAGTTCCATGCCTGCTACAGTTGGTCAGTCAATACTAGGACGGTTAGAGCTGGTTGCGGAGGACGCAGGAGTTGTCGTCCGATGATGTCCCATATGTGCTCGACTGGAGACAGATCTGGTGATGGAACAGGCCAGGGCGACGTGTCGACATTGTGTTGACCGTGTTGAGGTACAACATCCGTATGTGGGCTATCATTATTATGTTGTAAAACATGCCTGGAATAATGTTCATCGGAGTCATAACAACAGGTCAAGTCACCAGACTGACGTACAGACTAGCTGTTAGGGTGTGTGTAATGGACACGAGAGTGTTCCTGCTGTCATAGAAATCTCAACCCAGACCGTAACTCTAGGTGTATGTCCAAAGTATCTAGCACACAGACAGGGTGGGTGCAGGCACTCAAATTGCCACCTTCTAACCAACACACGGGTGTCAATGGAATCGAGTCAGAACCGGCTTCCGTCAAATAACACAACAGACCTCATCCTGCCCTCCAATGAGCTCTCGCTTGACACCACATAAGAGGCAAATGGCGGTGGTTTGTAGTCAGTGGAAGGCACGCTGCAGTGCGTCTGGCTCGCAGCTGTTCTTGAAGTAACAGCTTTTAGCAGTTAGATGTGTCACTGTGTTTAGATTGCTGCTGAACGTGCAGCACAATGCACCAGAGTCAAACACGATCGTCTTCCCTCTCGGTAGTTCCACGTGGCCGTTCGGGGCCCCGTCTTCCTCCGACCGTACATTCCCACGAGCACCGCTACCTGCAGTCATGTACAGTCTTAGACATAAAAAATGACCGCCAGCTGGCCGCCACAGAGACTAAGTCCGAGTAGTTCACTTAAGATGGCCAATATAACTGACCGCCCCTGACAACTCTAAGTCCGGCCATCTGCACAATCTGGCAACACTGTAAGATGCGGAGGTGTTAGGAGGAAGTGTTGTCTACTTCCGAGATTTTCTAGGGTTGCTCGAGCCCGTGGTCTAGTGGTAATTGTCGTGCATTCTAAACTTATAGTCGCCTGTTCGCGACCAACTGCATCCCTTTCTATTTTTTTTAAGACATTTCGGTCTAAAGTTATGAGTCTGATTGAACACCGAAGATAATTCGCTTAACATTCTACACACCAGCAACAACGAGTAATTCCAGAAACAATTCATCAGGACAGCTCGTGGCTGCGTCACAATCATAACAGCTTCCGTTAGAACGTTTCCTCGCGGTGCAGCGGCTACTGGCCACCGGCCAGACGCCACCCGCCGCCTGAGATCCGGCGCCGCCCATGTGAACGCAGCGCAACGCTTTCAGTGTATATATCAACTGTCATTTTCGAATTTGAAGTTCTAGTTGTCATGTTGCAGTTAAGCATTGGATTTTGCACACTTGAAAATTATGAACTACAGTTAAGCATTGTAAAATTGAGTCGCAAGTGGAAAGAGGAGTAACATCTCCAACACAACGTTTACTCTTGGTTTAACAGAGGGGTGAATGCAGAGGAGGCAGCTAGGAAGATTTGAACTGTGTTTGGAGCGAGTGCTTTTGGGAAAATACGCCAGAAAAAGATATTCTGGTTTCAAAAAGGTCTTTCTGGCATGAATGATTTTCCACATTAAGGAAGTCTCGACTACTGATATATGTGATGGATTAACACTTAACTATCATGCGACATTTGCATTCAACAGGCAAAGTTCAGAAGTCTGGTGTAGGAGTACTGCGTGCACTACTTCGAAGCAACTAAAATCAACGGAGTGACTATTATTGAACTTCATCAGGTCGCTCATTGAGCATTCCTATGCAGTACTGTTACTGGTGACGTGTTATGATGCCTTTATCGTTAACTTCCTGAGAAGAAATGAAAGGCTGAGCCCCACCAAAAGACGTAAACTCGAGGAAAGAGTAGTGTGAATATAATATTCTTCATCTGATAAATCCAAATGTGTGTTTTGGGCTACGAATTCTGGCCCCAGGGTGTGTGCAACACAGTTGGAATTTGTTGCCAACAACTGAGACACCTTTCGGTCGCAGTGTAAGAAAATCGAGCAACCAAACTACATCACCTATGCTACTGCATGATAACGCACAACGTTGATTTGAGAAACAAAACTATCCAGGAGATTGATAGGAAAGTCGTCTCTCGGGCATGTATTACTTTAAAATCACATATTTAATTCCAAGTCCTCCGTTTTGCCTCCGAAAAGTCGCCGTTTGTAAGGATATTTTGAGGATATTTTTTTAAATGTATACTAAAACAAAAGTTATGATATGAGAAGGGGAAATGACTGATATGCTTCTCATGAAATTTAGTTTTTCGTGTTTGTTTCCTCACTTCATACTAAAACAAGGGCGTTAATATGAGAAGAGGAAATGAAATATACGCTCCCAAGACATAATATTTCCTTGTGTGCTACTACTGCATACATGAAAGACGTGCAGTTAATTTTTGTATGTCGGATAAATTTTGATATCACCTCACATTCCTTTGTGAGAAGGTTCCTATTTTCTTGGGATTCAAATAGAGTGGACATTTCATCACTGGTTAATATTCTGATGACTAATGACATGATACCCGATGCAATTGCTCCGTGGCACCCGTGAGTAGAGTCTCGCGTTGGTTCCTGTAAGAACACGCAGGCAGTGATATCCGCTCGCTGCGCCGGCCGGTGTAGCGAGCGGATCTAGGCGCTTCAGTCTGGAACCGCGAGACCGCTATGGTCGCAGGTTCGAATCCTGCCTCGGGCATGGATGTGGGTGATGTCCTTAGGTTAGTTAGGTTTAAGTAGTTCTAAGCTCTAGGAGACTGATGACCTCAGATAATAAGTCCCATAGTGCTCAGAGCCATTTTTGAACCGCTCGCTGTAGCCAGAGCCAAGGTGATTTTTTTCCGTTTATGGCGAAGCGTCTGCTGCAGTGTCCACGCTCAGCCTACATAAACAAGTCGCGGCGGCATTGGGCACTGCTAATCGCTGCACTTGTCGCGAACCTCGACAACAAGAGCGCACTGTCTCTGCTAACGATACTATTGAGTTAATACATCTTACTTAAGATAATATGCAGGTCGTGGGTTGGGTAAAAATTCAGTTTGTAACTTCCCGTCGCATTAAATTACTTTACAATCATATTTGATGCAATATTTATTGATGGTTGTCTCTCTAATGTTAATAGTATTGATTCAGATTGTGCGTGAACACGAAAACGCACACACACACTCACAAACAAACAGTCATTGATTCCAGTGAGGGTGACAACTACTGTGTGTTGAACAACACATGCACCAGTCAATTCCTCAGTTGGCGTCGAGTGGATGAGATTTTTCAATTACCTTGCATTGCAAGAATTGTAAGGAGGAGACTGAAAGTAAATGGACTTGTATGCTAAAGAGCTGCGACAAAGCAAAACTTGACCGATTATCAGATAATTGTCCACATGGGTTTTGTGAACGAGAATACTTTTAGTAACCAACCCACCCACGACCATTACGTAAGATTTCTCGAAGGCGTAGGGGCATTTTTTTCATTAAGTCGCCGACAGTGTAGCGTGATGGTTTACTTCCCACCATACGTTTTCTATATTCGTCCAAAGGTCGCTTGCATTTGTAGGTCAACATGGCAACGACCTTGTTACTTCTGCCCACATATTCTCTATCTGGTTGATGTTCGATATTCGTGGAACAAAGGGCAACAGCTTTATCCTCTCTTGGCCCTGAAACCAATCTCGCACTGCTCTGCTAAGATGGATGGGGCTCTACTCCTGTAAATAAATTGTTATCTCGTTAGTTCATATATTTATATTTAAATATCGTATTTGTAATAATCACATTGTATTATTATTTTCCACAGTGTTTAAGAATTCAGGCCCTGTCATAGATAAGTGATCTAGATTCAACAGTCCGATTAAGAATGTGGTTTACCCTGTCTATCAAATGATGAGAGTCGTAGTCGGATATCCATATTAAGACTGACTGGCTGAATCCGATTAGAACGATCTGGTATCGAAATGAAATTACAGAAATCGGATAATTTGAACGTCTGTATTGCAACAATGCTGTGCGCATAAATTCCTATGATGGAGTAACAGAATGCAACTGTCTAAGAAAAAGTGAGAAATATGCCTACTAGCAGCAACGTAACGTAATTATAACCCATATTTATGTGATGGAAATAATGAATCGAACAATACACATCTATTTCAGTGGTGGAAAGATACACCATATCGGATTTGCTGATGACATAATGACAATAATAATAATAAAAATCCCGTGTAGCCGAGAGGGGAAACCCTCTCTCATATGGGTGGTACCGAGGAAATCAAATACTTGGGGTGAGCCAAATACTAACACAATCCTGAACGGCTACACAATCCGTTGAACCTAAAATCCAGACACGTCTGAATGAAAATCGCTGCAATTCTGGTCACCGTCTGGTAGCTCAATGAGCTCGGCTGAAAATATTTGTTTCCGAAGGCTTCAACACCCTCTGGTCCTGTCCGGTCCTGGCATCACCCAAGTCAAACCAATGAAACACAAGCAAAAATGAACTGTGCAAGCAAAGTCAACTTTACCCCAGGTGGTACACAACCCGGCTGTCGGCAGTCAGCAGCTGAATTTTCGGATTATGGGGAGTCCAGGTTAGCACGGCAGAGAATATCGAAGATCTCTGGTAAATTTCCCTACAAGCAGAAAACATGCCTTTGAAACTAAAATTCGATACATTGATCCAAGCACGAAAACGAAATAATCTCACAAAAGAAATCGATCGACAAAAATTATTCTCATCCTTGCTCTTCAAGAACCACAACTAATTGACAATGAAACCTTGAATTACGGAAACCAATGCATCTTCAAGAGAAAAATACAACAAAAGGTAGCGAAAGGCGTGCGAATCTTCTGCGTTGCATTTCTCGAACACAGATATATCATCAACTCTGTCAAAGAAATCACACCATCAACAATCGAATGGTTCAAAGGGCTCTGAGCACTATAGTATTTAACAGCGGAGATCATCAGTCCCCGAGAACTTAGAACTACTTAAACCTAACTAACCTGAGGACGTCACACACATCCATGCTCGAGGCAGGATTCGAATCTGCGACCGTAGCAGTCGTGCGGTTCCGGAGTGAAGCGCCTAGAACCGCTCGGCCACCGCGGCCGGCCCATCAACAATCGACTTATGACTGTGCTCATTCAGAGCCCCAGTAAAAAATATACACTCATCAATGCACATGCACAACATCGAAATAAAGAAAAACACCGAAAATGTCGAAAAATTCTGGAACACACTCGAAAATACTATGAGCAAAGTTCACCAAGATGACGTGAAAATATTAGTGGGTGACTTCAACTTTGTATTTGGAACAGAAAAAACCTGTAGAAAAATCATTGGTACAAATTCAACACACCGAAACGCTTAGACCAACGGCACACGTCTGACTGACATTTGCCAACAATTCAACCACAAAAGGTTGTCTTCCCACTTTAGGAAAAAAACCAGTTCCCAGGTAACATGCTTGGGTACCGGGTGCAAGCTGCTTTCTTTCGCCTTTCGAGACTCGCTGAAAGCCAGATATTTAATTCTTTTGTAGCAGAGCTACAAGCAGGCAGATACAAACCCAGTAAGGGAATCGTAAGACAAAGCTCGAGCAAAATGCTTCTTGCTACTTTCAGTAACCCTTAGTGTCAGAGCGAAAACCTTAAGGTACTACCAAATTCATAATGCCACTTTTGTTTTCTGCCGGCATATTTGTTGTTGTTGTGAATACATAATTTTATCTATGAAATGCCACATTTTCATAATACTTGCGAATGATACAGGAAATGAAGTAAATACAGATGTTTTGAACTCAAAAGTCGGTAATATACTACTAATCCGTGTTAAAATAAGCACAATCGTCTTATAGACACTTAATGCTTTATTAAGATAGATTGCCGTCGTGATGTTTCTGTAGTAAGCTGAATTTAATTTGTACTAGTACAGTGAATATTTTAATTGCATTTTCCATTAGCTTACCAAACGCAACAGTTATCATCAAAGAGAAATTAATCAGCAGCTGAATTTTCTTTCACGATATCTAAAACAATCTGACAATGCTTAAGTTGTTTAGAAATTCTACGCCTGTAGAAACCTACTGGTTCTAACGATGTCATTAAACCAGAGTAGTTTTAAGAGTATTTTCGGCTAGAAATGAATTGTCTTGACGGTTGATCGATCAAAAGCGGGAAAGGTAAAATTTTACGAATATATGACGAGAATGACAAGTGCTTGAGAGAGGACTTCCCTATCAATACAAGTGCCCGAGAGACGACTTTCCTATCAATCTCCTGGATAGTTTTGTTTCTCAAATCAACATAGTGCGTTATCATGCAGTAGCATAGGTGATGTAGTTTGGTTGCTCGATTTTCTTACACTGCGACCGAAAGGTGTCTTAGTTGTTGGCAACAAATTCCAACTGTGTTGCACACACCCTTGGGGCAGAATTCGTAGCCCAAAACACACATTTGGATTTATCAGATGAAGAATATTATATTCACACTACTCTTTCCTCGAGTTTACGTCTTTTGGTGGGGCTCAACCTTTCATTTCTTCTCAGGAAGTTAACGATAAAGGCATCATAACACGTCACCAGTAACAGTACTGCATAGGAATGCTCAATGAGCGACCTGATGAAGTTCAATAATAGTCACTCCGTTGATTTTAGTTGCTTCGAAGTAGTGCACGCAGTACTCCTACACCAGACTTCTGAACTTTGCCTGTTGAATGCAAATGTTGCATGATAGTTAAGTGTTAATCCATCACATATATCAATAGTCGAGACTTCCTTAATGTGGAAAATCATTCATGCCAGAAAGACCTTTTTTCAAACAAGAATATCTTTTTCTGGCGTATTTTTCCCAAAAACACTCGCTCCAAACACAGTTCAAATCTTCCTAGTTGCCTCCTCTGCATTAACCCCTCTGTTATACCAAAAGTAAACGTTGTGTGGCAAATGTTACACCTTTTTCCACTTGCGACTCAATTTTACAATGCTTAACCGTAGTTCATGATTTTCAACTGTGCAAAATCCAATGCTTAACTGCAACATGATAACTAGAACTTCAGATTCGAAAATGACAGTTGATATATACACGTTCACATGGGCGACGCCGGATTTCAGGCGGCGGGTGGTGTCTGGCCGGTGGCCGGTAGCCGCTGCAGCGCGAGGAAGCGCTCAAGCGTAAGCTGTTATGATCGCGACGACGCCACGAGCTGTCCTGCGGAATTGTTTCTGGAAGTACTCGTTGTTGCTGGTGTGTAGAATGTTAAGCGAATTATCTTCGATGTTCAATCAGACTCATAACTTTAGACCGAAATGTGTTAAAAAAGAATAGAAAGGGATGCAGTTGGACGCGAACAGGCGACTATAAGTTTAGAATGCACGACGATTATCACTAGACCACGGGCTTCAGCAACCCTAGAAGATCTCGGAAGTAGACAATACTTCCTCCTAACACCTCCGCATCTTACAGTGTTGCCAGATTGTGCAGATGGCCGGACTTAGAGTTGTCAGGGGCGGTCAGTTTTATTGGCCACCTTAAGTGAACTACTCGGACTTAGTCTCTGCGGCGACCGGCCGGCAGTCAGTTTTTATGTCTAAGACTGTACTGTGGCTAAATTCTTGCCAAGTCTTTCTGCAGTATCACAGAAGGAACATCCAGCTCCTCGTTGCACTATTACACGAGCTCATTCAGACTCAGTGAGGTGTTGATAATGGCGTCTTTGTTGCCTGAAAGGCATTGTTGACTAACATCAACTCACCAAGTCCAATATCAAAGGATACGTCCGGTACATCGTGTATTTAAAGCCAACCTGATTTACACCCTTATATTCGCGTTACTGTTTCAAGTGGCTCCAAGCGCTATCAGAGTTAATATCTGAGGTCATCAGTCTCCTAGACTTAGAACAACTTAATCCTAACTTACCGAAGTACATCACATACATCCATGCCCGAGGCAGGATTCGACTCTGCGACCGTAGAAGTCACGCGGATCCGGACTGAAGAGCCTAGAACCGCTCGGCCACCACGGCCGGCCAGGATTCGAACCTGCGACCGTAACAGCAGCGCCGCTCCGGACAGAAGCGCCTAGAACTGTTTGGCCACAGCGGCCGGCTCGCGTTACTGGCGCCACTCTTTTGCGACTGGCACGAAATTCGAATAGACACCATTGTCCAGTTGTAGAGACACGCCTACCAACTTTAGATTATGTCGGACAACTTCTTCTTGACTTCAGATTTTCTTCCCGTCACCGTATTTTAAACCAAACGCCATTTTCAGACTCGTAACAGGACGAAACTATTGCTATGTCCTAATTAGTGAGTTTAGCATATCATTAACCCGAAGTCAGGTTTTAAAGGAAATGCAATTTTTGAGAGTAGAGTGAAGTGGAAAGTAGTTTGAAGCAGTAAGAAGATTTGGAATCTGCTGTGGCGCGGTTGATTAATTCACTGTCTGCATTTATCTTTGTTCGATATGCCGCCCTAGTTACAGGGCTCTAATTAAGAGAAGGAACTCTGGAGCGGCTAGGTAAAAGGCCGAGGAGGATGGCGTTAGTGGAGATAGGACACCAGCGCCTTGGAGGAATACACAGAGTGCACAGGCTTGGAGTTCAGGTGGCAAGACTGCAGAGTGAAGGGCCTTCCCCGAGGAGAGTGGTAACAACCTGCAGTAGCGCCGCGGAGCTGTGTGTTGTGCCCCGTGCACACTAACCATTTTATGTGCCAGTGTGGAGCTCTGCCAGGTGGAAAGATGAACACTCGGACCTTGATGTACACTCGAAGTGTGTTATCTTCGCTTACACTGAGGTGACAAAAATCAGGGGATAGCGATATTCACATATACAGATGGCGGTGGTATCGCATACACAAGGTATAATAGGGCAGTGCATTGGCGGAGCACTCATTTGCAATCAGGTAATTAAAGTGAAACTGTATCTGACGTGACTACGGACGCACGACGGGAATTAACGAACTTTGAACACGGAATGGTAGTTGGAGCTAGACGCATGGAACATTCCATTCCGGAAATCGTAAGGAATTCAATATTTTGGGATATTTAGTGTCAAAAATGTGCCGAGAATAGCAAAATTTCAGGGATAACTTCTCACCACTGACAAGCAGTGGCCCAAAGCCTTCAATTAATGACACAGAGCAGCGGCGTTTGTATGGAATTGTCAGTACAAATAGACAAGCAAAACCACGTGACATAACTGCAGTAATCAATGTGGGACATACGACTAACATATCCGTTAGGACAGGACGGCAAAATTTGTTGTCAATGGACTATGGCAGCACCCGACCGATGCGAGTGCCTTTGCTAACAGCACGACATCGTGTGCAGTGCCTCTTGTGGACACGTGACCAAATCGGGTGGACCTTAGACGACTAGAAAACCTTCGCCTGTTCAGGTAAGTCCCGACTTCTGTTGGTAACAGCTGATGGTAGGGTTCGAGTTTGGTACAGATTTCACGAAGCCATGGACCCAAGTTGTCAACAAGGCACAGTGCAAGCTGGTGGTGGCTCCATTATGGTGTGGGCTGTGGTTACATGGAATGTACTTGATCATCTTGTCCAACTGAACTAACCATTGACTCGAAATGGTTATGTTCTGCTACTTGGAAACTATTTGCAGCCAAACAACAATGGAATTTGTATGGATGACAATGCGCCATGTTGTTCATGACCGATGTGAAGAACATTGAGAATTCGAGTGAATAATTTGACCACTAAGCTCGTAAGACATGAATCCCATCAAAATTTTATGGTAGATAGTCGACAGGTCAGTTTGTACATGAAATTCGACACGGGCAACACTTTCGCAGTTATGGACGACTATAGAGGCAGCATGGCCCAATATTTCTGCAGGGGACTTTCCACAGCTTGTTGAGCCCATACCTAGTTTCCACACTACGCTGGATAAAAGGATGTCCGACACAATATTGGGAGGTATCCCAAGACCTGTGTCACCTGAATGTTAAACACACTGTATCTAACTTTTTAAAATATGGCGCCACTATTTTAAATCAAACTGAACTTCCGGAATCAAAGGGGAAGGAAAGTATTTATGTGGCTAAAATACTGAGCTTCACGTATCATTAACCGAAAATCATGTTTTCAAAGGAACAGCGGTTTTGAAAATCAGATTCAAATGGAAGCAGAAAGCAGATTTGAAATAAAAAAGGAACATAGAAATATCTGTGAGCCGTGGCGCAGTTGACTTTGCTTCAGTATCTTTGTTCGATATCTCGTGTTAGTTTCAGGGTACCGACCGAGGTGGCGCAGTGGCTAGCACACTGGACTCGCATTCGGGAGGACGACTGTTCAGTCCCGCGTCCAACCATCCTGATTTAGGTTTTCCGTGATTTCCCTAAATCGCTCTAGGCAAATGCCGGGATGGTTCCTTTGAAAGGGAACGGCCGACTTCCTTCCTCGTCCTTCCCTAATCTGACTTCGCTGTCTGGTCTACTCCCCCAAACAATCCAATCCAGTTTCGGGGTTCTTGTTACTAGAGGAACTCTGGCAGTGGTAGTTAAAACGACGAGCATGGTGGCGCTAGAGGAGGTAGTGAGACCAGCGCCATCGAGGTTGACGAAGAGAACACAGCAAGCGCCATCACTCTATTTCCCAGAAGTCCGCTCAATGGAAGATGGGTCAAAATAAGCGGACACGTACCTCGGCTTATCCGTAGATACTCGAACGCATTGAAAAAACGATAGTCAAAGTTTTCGAGGTACTTCGTGCGCATTTTACCCCGCTATATCGCTTCTTGATTAGCGTCCCGTACTCGAAACCCGATTATTGTTCTTATTTATTTGGACTTTTTTTCATTTGCCTATCCATGTTCGTAGAATATTGCTCACGAATGATTATTATCAAATTGGGGGTTACAGGTGCGTTATATTAACTGTAAAATTACAACTGGATTTCACGATAAGTCTCATACATTTGTCATATAGTGTTTGTGTATATGGTATGTTGATGGGTTACAATATCTTTAAGTTCTCATATTCCGACATTCCACTTTTACGTAATTCTAATATAAATTGTTCATACGGTATGTGAATTTTCAGGAAGATTTGGTACGCTCTCTTGGATGATACCGACCGTAGTAACATTCGGAACACCATGAGCATAGCGTGAAGGCACGTTTACCACAGTGCCATTTCTTCGTACGATTCTCACTTGGGACAGAATCGTCGCTAACATTACTGCAAATTTTGCGCGTTGGCAGCAATTCTGTGGCGAACCATACATAGCGATCATTTTTCCGAAAACTGGAGCTTGCAATTGTTTATGAATCAGCATACACTACAGGAATTTCACCGAAAACAGTTTCCAATAATTTTCTCTTTCTTTGAATTCATTCATGAGACATACAATTAATAGACGAGTGAGAACAGAGACATACCACTATATTCCTTTAGTAACCTTCTACATGTATCAATGAGAAACAAAAATGAAGGTAATAATCGGAGTTCGAACGCGCAATATTAAAAAGCTGCGACTTCACTGTGCCAGCACTACATCTTCGGATATCGTGCTATAAGTGATATAAAGTAACTGGGAAGTACCATGAAAACTTTGACCGTCGTTTTCTCAGAAATAGTAGAGTATTTAGGGATAAACCGAGACACGTGTTCGCTGACTTTCCGTCTTCCATTGAACGATGTTTCTGGGAAATCGGGTTATGGCACTTGCCGTGTTTTGCTCGTCAGTGCAGGGGCCTGGAGTGTCTGTGGCGCCTCCAGAGAGCGAACGCTCTTCCCCGCTGAGAGGATAGGTGGAGCCATCGAGCGACTAGCAGTATGCCATGCCATGCCATGCCCTGCGTGGACTCGAGGTTGCAGGCGCCGGGATTTGGTTCTGCCGGGCGGAACCAAGTACATACTGTCTCCACGTCTGCACTCGGCGTGTGTTGTCTGGGCTTATTTAGAAGAGTGGATCGTGGTTCTCGGGGAACGCAATTGCTGTTTGTTCCTTAGTGAAGGCATCGCTGCCGGCCGTCGTGACCGAGCGGTTCTAGGCACTTCAGTCTGGAACCGCGCGACCGCTTCGGTCGCAGGTTCGAATCCTGCCTCTGTCATGGATGTGTGTGCAGTCCTTAAGTAGTTTTGTTTAAGTAGTTCTAAGCTCTAGGGGACTGACGACCTCAGATGCTAAGTCCCATAGTGCTCAGAGCAATTTGAACCATTTTTAAGGCATCGGTCCAGGTGCAACTTGCGTAACAAGTAGTGGCTGGAAAGGGCCAACTCTGGACGGGACGTTAAGTATGCTGATGTTTGTGGGAATAGAATTACTTCACTAACGGTGAAGGACACAGTGAGGGATTGATGATTGATAAGCATTTACTCCGCTTTAAATATACGTTCTTCTGTAAACATGTGTTATGATTTTCCCGTTTACCAGACATAAATTTCTGCAAGCAAGTGTTTTGATATTTACATAGTAAAGCGTGCTATGTAATTTAGGTGGTATTTAACAATATTTCAATTTTCTATATCTTGCTGTTGTTCAGTTGTGTAAATTCACCCAGTTTACTGTAGGTAGTAAACTGGTGTCGGCCGTTAGTTACTGCTGCCGTGTTATGTGTAACTGCTGCGGCTATTGGGTGTAACTGTTGTTGAAAGCACTGATAACGCACATGGTACTTCTGGCGATTAAATTGATCATTACATTTAGTTTTCTTATTAATTAATAAACATTCTCGGGCTTCAAAGTCTTCGTTCGTAACTGGCTCTAAGCAATTTGGGACTTAACATCTCAGGTCATCAGTCCCCTAGACTTAGAACTAGTTAAACCTAACTAACCTAAGGACATCACACACATCCATGCCCGAGGCATGAACCTGCGACCGTAGCAGCAGCGCGGTTCTGGACTGAAGTGCCTAGAACTGCTCGGCCACAGCGGCCTGCGCGTTCACGACTGAATGAAGTAAGCATCATTTAGTTATGACAAATCCTGGTGGTATAAAATATTATATATTCATTCAGGTTTTCTCGCTATTGGAAGTGCTTAGCAACTTTTATGTTGCAGAAGATATTGCTGTCTACCGAAATATGTACTAGTAAATTGCTGTAAGGCCAATTGGCAATCGTAGAGATGACATGTATAAGCGATGTTGGCGTGGACTCAGTTTAGCGTTAGTGCAGGCATGTAAACTACATCATATTGGAGCACGAGGCGTCCTACTTCCACCTACAGTCGAAATGGTAGGCGTCGATTTGAGAGTTCATTGCCTATCTTTAAAGTAATATTATTCTTTTAATTTTTAAATGTCGTGGTGTTTTTTTTTATTTATTATAAAGTAATACTTAAAAAATTTTAAATTTACGGAAGGTTTTGGTGTTATGAGGTTTTACTTAAATTCGAAAAGGTCAATTAGGCTGTCATGGCTTTGTAGTGAAAGTGAATGACTGCACTGCCTAAATTACAACAGACTTCAGGAGGTTGTAATATTGAAATTCATTATGTTTGGTGTTTAGATTAATAAACAAGTTTTTATAAAATATTAGCTCAACATTTCTTGTGCCGGCATCTTGCCTACTCTACAAGACTAGAACTGCCCGTTTGCTCCAGACTAATTAAAATTTCTCTGCTTAAAACTTTGAAAACTTTGATGAAACTTATGCTCAATTTACGGGACCAGCTTGTGAAATAGTTTGAGTAGGCTCAAGCGGCAGATGGATTCAATTCGAGAAATCACCGACTGTAGAGGCGAGATGGATGACTCTGAAGTAAAGGCGTTGTCTTACTCAAACAACAGAGAGTCGTTGCGGTTCAGCAGAGGTGTTGCATATAGAAAAGAAAAACTGATTAAAAGAAAGAACAAGGATTTAAACAAGCTATAGATACCGGGAGAAATAAAGCTGCATATCTATTCGTATGTAAAAAAAATTGAAAAGCAAATCAGCTAGGTGCTAGTAGGATTCGAGCACTGTGGGTTCCGTACAAAATTAAATACGCACATCAATGTAGTTCATACATTCAGAGAATCGAGAATCTCAAAGATTTTTGCCTCTCATTGATACCAATACTGCCATGATGTCGGTCCTGGGAATTCCAAGACAGTATCAAAAATCTCTGGAACAGTTGGGTTGTTTGGGGGAAGAGACCAAACAGTGAGGTCATTGGTCTCATCGGGTTAGGGAAGGACAAGGAAGAAAGTCGGCCGTGCCTTTTCAAAGGAACCATCCCGGCTCTGCAGCAGTTCTTCAGTCTAGTTCGGACATACTACTCGTAAAAGAAGCCATGAGGGGATTTCTTCTGTTTTCATATCCAGAGAGAGAAGAGTTAATAACATATTTTTTATGTCCTTACTAAAACTTGAATGCAACTTACATTTTAAGTTTGTATGCAGTAATGTTCGCATATTATGCTTCTGAGGGATGATGAACGCAATATATGTTCAAACGAAAAAAAGATAGTTTTTATGTGATACAGTTACGGTTTAACAAGTTCCCGGTTTCTTTACTTGTAATGTGAAACCTTGCTTCTTAACAGACGGTGAAAAATGTTCAAAATTTTTTTTCGTGTTATGGAATTATAAAGTAATCATTTTCGCATCTTTCCTTTGCTTGTACAATAAAGCTTTGCTTCTTGCCAAATTTCAAGATCCCAGGTGAACCGGAAATACCTTATAGGTTTTGATGAGAAAGTTTTCGAGTATCATAATATGTGACATAAATGGCCGCATATTTTGACTGAATTTACTTAAAGTTTGAAACTGTTATACCGCCAAGGGGCCATAGATCTTATTATGTGACATAAATTTAAACTTCACACGTGTACCTGTTCTTCAGAACAATGGTTATTAACAGTCAGACTGGCAGACAGACAGACAGACGGACAGACAACATAGCGACTTTATAAGGGTTTCATTTTTACAAATTAAGGCACAGAACCTCAGAAAAGAAAAAACGCGCAGAACACGGCACGTGCCATAACCCGATTTCCTAGAAACATCGCTCAATGGGAGACAGGTCAAAGTCAGTAAACACTTGTCTCTGTTTATCCGTAAATACTCTACTATTTCTGAGAAAACGACGGTCAAAGTTTTCAAGGTATTTCCCAGGTACTTTATGTGACTTACAGCACGATATCCGAAGATATAATGATACTAAGCAGTGGTTCCAAACATTGATGTGTTTCTCAGGATAGAGTACGACTCTGTCGACAGTGAATGATTGATGCTAAGTGCCGGTCATAGATTCAAGTCCGATAAGAGCATATTTGCATAATTTTAAGCTCCACAGGCAGTACCTATTTTCTAATAGTTCCTTCTTACAAAGAGAACTGTAACTCACCCACGATAAAAGAGGTGGAATTGGCTAAAACTGATAAATTTGCTGACGTACCATTAACCCGAATCCCAGTTATTCGGGAGCCGGGATGAGTCACAGTGACCACCGCAGGAACCAAACAAGAAAATCAGAACTGGACCAAGTAATGACAGTGCATTACCATTTCTACTGCGGATGGTCCATTACGATTAATTTTGTTGTTACCTAGTGTACTGGTAACCAGGCACTGATTAGTTGTGGGCTTGCAGATGAGATCGGTGTCTGCGGACTGTGTTTGTATCAAACGTGATGCAACAAATACTATGGAATTACCTGGAATAACGTAGATCGGACTTCGTGCATTAAATTTAGATTGCAAACGTTGGACTTCAGTATGGTGCGTGAATTCGCACGTAATGACGCTTGGTTGGTGCGCTAATCGACACATCACAAAACTGATCTTCTCCCGACTTAAGTTAGACTAAAAATAGAATTCTTTTATATCATAGTGACAAGGGAATAGTAGACAAAAGTAGAGATTATAATCATAATTGTCCAACTCCTTAAATGTTACTACGGTGATGCTTACATGCTTAGCTGCTGCAAGAGAGAAGGCTAACGGTGAGGAGACAAAAGATAGGAGGCGAATTGTGCACCTCTTATTTACAAAAGAAAATCGCAAATCAGACCAGACATTGCTGCAGGAATATAGTAGCCATATCTTGGTTTGACATTGTAATATTCGCTTACAGCAACTGCCATACGTCGCTTTCAGATACGGTCGAAACCTGGCAGTTTGAGGGAAGGGTGAAAAGATTTTGGCTTAGATCCAACACTCAGTAATTTACGAGAAACCGACGGCCAAAGTCTGGACCCCTATATTGCGGATCTGAGTGAGTTGGTAGCGCATTGGTTAGGAGCACAGCTTCGAATTTTAGCATCTTGTGTTCAAATCCACTCTTTTGTCCGTTATTCTCTCTTTCGTTGTCGCGGAAGTATATGCCATCAATATTGTTTGTGACATCATGAACTACAACGAAATTATTGACAAAAAATGAGAATTTCACGTTCTATTGAACACAGAGTTCGTCATCACAATTCTTATATAGTTAACTGTTACTGAAAGTAAAAATACATATTCTAGTATTTCAGTTTCTGCCTAGAGTTTTACTTCAAGAGAAACAGTGCGTTTCCCACGGCGATACCTATCACAAAAAATCCAGAAATATAATAATTCGGAGCCCCACGAACTACCTGCTATGATCACTTCTACCATAGTCACATTATTGGTGTACTCGTACATGTAATAACGAACGAATACCCGTTAACGTAGCCAATTACCTTGCGATCCGGCAATAATTTCGCGGGAATCTAAGCAGATCGAAACGTTTTCTCGAAAATTACAGCCTGCAATTGGTAATGTATCAAAGTGCGTATTTTCGTTGTATAACTTCTATTTGTGAGAGTACTGTGATCGGCGAATGTCATTCTTCACCTGTCAGTAATAGTATACGTGCAGTGTTAACGTAAAGGCAAACACTGTGGTGGGAATCACTTTTAATGAAAACGTCGATATTCCTATTTCATCGACAAATAGTTCATCGTATGGAGTGATCGTTTTGCCCACCTCACGAGTCAATAATATAAACTACTCCATTTTCAGGTAAGTTAGCAAAAGTTCGTCCAAAAACTGAGATACTTTCCTTTTCAAAGCTGTCCCGATTTTGTAGCTGTTGCTGATGCATTGTTTTTACGTCATGGTGGAATAGAGGGCCAAACTGCCGCTGACTTATTAAAAGACAAACAAAAGTTTTTGGTAACACTTTTCTGGAAAGTTTTAATCGGCGTCTGTCTGATGGTAAAAGCTATGTTTAATAAAATTTGAAATAATTACTTCTTTTGTCTTTAATTCCTTCGTAAAACACGATATTGTTTTACTTTGTTGTAATCAAGGAACAGATTTGCCATTGATGTATTAGAGACAAACGAAAACTGTTGGTAACAGTTTTCTGCAAATGTCTATTGTGATCATAAAAGCTATGTTTACTAACATTTGAAACGATTACTTCTTTTGCAAAAATACCTTTGTATATCACAAAGTCGCAAAAAATTTATGTCACACAAATGAGGGAAAAGAAATCAACGTAAGACTGAATTTGAACAAAGAGCGCGAAGTTTCAAAGCTGTCCTCTTAACCACTGCGCACTCAATTCAGTGGTTACATGCTGCGCGAGCGAAGCTATGAAGCTGCGTTGAAACATCGACCTGGCGTTTTCTCGGGAGTTATTTAGTGTTGTTACCTAAGCCCAAATAGGTATCCGTTTATTTTCACAGGTCTTTCACCCTGACGAATTTCGACTGCGCCAAAGAGCCACCCAGAGTGGGTTCCCCTTGTTAGTGGAGAGAACACCACCAGCAAGTCTTCCGTGGTGCATAGTTCCCCCACTGTTCTGGATTGAGACAGCAATATGTTACATCATCAGCGACAGCAAAAAATACATACAGCAGTCAATTATTTCAAGAGAACCTGCTCTTTCACTGATCGACATAGGGAACCAACAATTGCAAAGTTTGTGGTGAGCCTCCAGCACGCTGTATGAAACATCATAACGACGGTGCTGTCCCATTTTTTCAGGTGCGTTCCTTATCTGAGAGCACGAGAGATTCGCAAGGCGGTAATAGTGCCACCATTACCCCCGGGGTTTATGACGCGGAAGAGATCGCCTCATAAAATGGAATGGCCTGAGGAAGATGCAGAAAGCTTCACACTTCTAAGTTTCTACCCCATAGAATCTAATTGCAGTGTTTTTTCCTGAAGAGCAGTACGAATTCATTTATGCCCTTTAACACAGATACGGTGGCGTTCTCATTTATTGGATTCATAGGAGAAAGATTTGCGTTGTTGTCATTATTTGCGAAAAATGAAGTCATTTGGTTAATTGCCAGCTTACCTTTCTAGTTAGGTGTTCTGCTCACTGCCAAACTGGAGAACTGCGTTAGTCTGGAATTGCAGCAACAACAAAAGAGGAAACCAGCCTTGACGTACTGTCCTTGCAGTTATTTCACAATAAATAACATGGGGAAAGATCATTTATTCACATTAGATGTATCTTGACACTGTCTATAATTGATCGAAGTGAGATAAATGGAAAATTGATATACCGCTGCAAACGTGGAGAACCATGGTGAGATGGAAGCAATTCACTCATAGATACACTCTAGTAAGCTGCTCGTGCTCAAAACCCATTACTTCCCTAGACACCCAGTTTACTACGCAAACTCATTGTATATGAGGCAAACGGAATGTTGTAAATCGAAAAGAAACAAACAGAAATAAAATAGAACACTGTAACGATTCCCATCCAACATACGAGACTCACTTCAGTGAGAATTCTGCTCTTGCAACCATCAAAACATTTCGTTTTTGCACGTTCTACCTCACTGGAATCAGGTGCTTTTTCCGTTGGTTCCGTCTCTGAATTATTTGAAGTCTTTCTGACGGCACAGCCACTTCACATCCTGAATAAAACAAATTGCTTACACGAACAATATCTGGCTTCTGTGTGTAGCATTTAATTATTGTTCGAGTCACAGGCCTCACGTTGGTGCAATTCGCTACTGACCAATGAGTAACATCTTAGACGCTTTCATTTCCTACTGGCAGCCAGTTATTGGGTGACGGTAACTCTTGGCAGTTGCCATCAAATCATTATGTACTACGTGAAGGATAGATGCATTGTATTTTTACTGTAACACATAAGTAAAATATCTTTCCCAGCACTAGAAATGTAACGTACGAGGAGAAAATTAAGAAAAGGAAAAGGTTTAGGCTTTAACATACAGTCCACAATGAAGACATAAGAAGCGGAGAAAAATTTCGGTTTCGTCTAGGTTGGGAAGAGGCTGAGACGTTTTCAAAGAAACTATTATTACATTCGCCTGAAATGACTGAAGGAAACGACGGAAAACCGAAATTCCTTTGTGAGGAGTCTATTGGAGAAATTCTCTTTCAGAATGGTAGGTCTATCCCTTAAACGCTGCGTCTAGTCAATGAGTCCACTTGTAATGGCAAGAATAAGACTGCAGATACTTTGTTTTTGTTGTGTTTTCTATCCGAAGACTAGTTTGGTGCAGCTCTACATCCCATTCTATTCTGTGCAAGGCTCTTCATCTCCGAATAACTACTGAAACTTACGTTATTCTGAATCGCTAATTGTACTCATGTCTTTGCCCCTCTCTACGATCCTTGAGCACCACATTTCCTCCAATACTAATTGGTGATCCCTTGAAGTCGCAGAATGTGTCCTATCAAGTAATATCTTTATCTAGTCAAGTCTCGCCTATTTCAATCAGTTTCTCCTTATTAGTTACGTGATCTGCCCATCTAATATTCAGCATTCTTCTGTACACCCCATTTCAAAAGCTCCAAATCTCTTCTTGTCTAACCTCTTTATCGTCCATGTTTCGCTTCCATACAAATACACTCATATAAAACTTACTAACTCTTAAGTCTATATTCGACGTTTAGAAATTTCTCCTTTTCAGAAGCGCTTTTCTTGCCGTTGCCTGTCTACATTTTATATACTCTCTACTTTTGCCATCATCAGTTATTTTTCTGCCCAAATAGCAAAACTGATCCACTACTTTAAGTGTCTCGCTCCTTCCCTCAGGATCACTTGATTTAATTCGATTGCATTCCATTATCCTCATTTTATTTTTGTTGATATTGATAGTATATCTTCCTTTCAAGACTCTGTGCATTCCTTTCAGTTGCTCTACCAAGTCCTTTGCTGTCTCTGACAGAATTATAGTATCATCTACAACCTTCAAAGTTTTTATTTCTTCTCCCTGAAATTTAACGCCTCCTCTAAACTTTTATTCCGTTTCCTTCACTGCTTGCTCAATATACAGACTGAATAACATCGGAAATAGGTTACAACCCTGTATCACACCCTTCTCATTCACTGTTTCCCTTTCATGACCCTCTGCCTATATAACTGTCGTCTGGGTTCTGTACAACTTGTAAAGAATCGTTTGCCCCCTGTATTTTGCCCCTGTTGTCTTCAGAATTTCGGATAGAGTCCTCCATCAGTATTGTCAAAGTTTCTTCTAAGTATACAAATGTCATAAACGTAGGTTTTCTTTCTTAACCCACCTTCTAAGACAAGTCGTAGCGTCAGTATTGCCTACGGTGTGCCTACATTTCTCCGGAATCCATACATATCTTTTCCGAGGTCGACGTCCATCAGTTTTTCTGTTCCTCTGTAGAGAGTTCGTTTTAGTATTTTACAACCATTACGTATTAAACTGATGGTTTGGTAATATTCACACCCGTCGGCACCTGCTTTCTTTGCAACTGGAATTTTTAGGTACATTCTTCTTGATATCTGAAGGTTAATGAAGGCAGATACGTACCGCTAGTTAAAGGGTAAGATCTGTACGGTGTGAAAATAACATACTGTACAGTAAAACCAATTCCCCTAACTGTTTCATCGTATTTAGAGTTATTTGCCTCTATAGACGGCTTGGATACCGAAAAGTTCAATTATTAGCTGCATATTTACTGACTTCTGTTGCAGGAACAGATTGCGATATAATTAATCGAACATTAATTTGCATGCCTCGCACCATAATGATATATGAAAACCAAATCACCTCAACCTGTCATAAAATGAGCATCTCATGATATTCGAGAGTAGTCGAGCAGTTACTAATCCACATGAGTCTCTCATCGACCATACCTAAATGTGTAGGCAAAGCTGTATAATGAATCTCTGACGATCTTCGTTAATCCTACTAGCCTTCGAAAAGTTACTGCCATGCAAACAGATGTCGCCAGTTTAGATAATAGGGGCATTTTACAGCCGCATTTTAATTTGAGCCAATGCAACAGTTTCGTTTATCATTCAGCGAATTTGCTTTAACTGCAGACACTATTGTGTGTAAAATATTAAACGAATATCACATTAAACTGCAGCTTTTAAGTTAACTTTTCTAATAGTATAAACTTGAACATCAGTTCCTCTAAGAATTTATCCACTTATATGCATTACTGAAGTTCGGGTCTATACTTGCGTGGATCTGTTAATAGTATAAACTATAGAACAGTCGTACTTGGGATGCAGACTTAGGCAGATTCTACAGGACCAAATATTCTAAAGCCCAGTTCCCTACGCCGAAGGTCTGTGCTCTGGCACAGCGTGTAGCTTCCTTGTCTATTTCGCCTTCCTTTTCCTTTTCATGCTTTGCGCTCCAGGAAAGATTTCTGAGCTGGTTCGTGGCTACTGCAGCGCGGGAAAGGCTTTCGTGATTAACGATTCAACTGGATCCGCTACTGAATTCAGACTAAATCTGTTGCTTACTCCCAGTCGTTCACTTTGCTGCGGAAGCCTTTCTGCTTTACAGAAAACTCTCTACGGAAATCAGAGCTAAGAAACAAGAACAAAAATTTTACGAGGAGTAAGACTTTATTTCTAGTTGCAGTAGAAATCTGGTGGTTTAGAGAAAAGGAAGATCGAACGGGATTATTTCCGCAGTATACATTGAGAACTGGCTAATACTTACCTAATGGTCACTGATATGTATTGTCGTCTTAGTTGTGCGATGTCATAGTTCGTTTCTGAATAGCGATATGTCCCACATTGCTGTGTATGAAATTTGGCTAACATATTGAACTTTTATTTAGATTTGGTTAGAGTTCTCTGTCTGTCACCAATCTCCAGAAAATTGTTCTGACGTAGCGCACTCATATGCGAGCGCACTGCGCCAGCGATAAAGTCAGAGTGAAATATCCATAACATTGCTCGTATTTCGTAAAGGGTTTGAGATATGGAAACGAGATTTTGGCAAATGATAGCACACAAAGAGAAGAATATTTTTCCGTATAGTCCTTATGCAAATCTTCATTACCTTCACTATTCCACTAACTAAAGACTTTTCCGATTAAAGAAGGTAATTATTAAGGTCCATCGATAGGTGGTGAAATGAGAAATGCTGTGGGTTCTGGAACAACATAAGTGAGGTCTTTACACGTTTATTTTGTATCAACGATGTGCTTTTTCGTAAAATGCTGAACTTGCTTTTCCTCAGGTCCTCACTTTATAAACTTAATGTACCACTGTTTCAGATTTATGTCTCAACTGCATTTGCATAACATGTTAGTGAGGTGATACAGTTTAAACTCCGCTGAGTTTCGGCAAAAGAAGCAAATTTTAAAAATGGCAACAAGAGAAATGTGTAGGTTTTACTCAAAATTCCCCACTCGTGACTTTTCTCTTAAAGCTACAAATTATTAACAAACCAGGCGAAAATAAATCGCTGCATTTTTGGCAGAATTCTTTTTGGATACTAACCGAAGTAGGGGTGACAGAGCTTTTTGAATCGTCACCATGCAAGTGTGGGCGTGGAGGGGCTCCGCTTAATATTTACCAAAAATGTGAATGTAGGTATCAGTTTAGAAAGGCACTTCCCCTCCAGCACTTCGCATTTCCCCTACAGCGCTCTGAGCAACCCACACCAGTGCCGCTCTCCTCATGCTTCCCCTGCTGAGTTCACATCTAGCGGCCACGGCATTTTACGTGCACTACACTTCACACCAGCTCTCGACCTGGTGTGGATCGTCCTGTCTCAACTACAACTAGACGCTGCTTTCACTAGTAGCTGGTGTACGGGGCCATGCCTAGACCTTATACTGATATTAGCTGAGCTGGTGCCCTTTATCTGAAGGCCTGTGGCTGCAACATGCTCTATGGCACCTTCCTAAGGTCACTGGTTGGCAGTTAGTGTCAACACTGCCAGCAGCATGTCCACTGCTGCGCGGTCTGCCCTACATGACCGTGTTTACAACACAAGACTGCCAATATGCCATTGCCTAGTGAGTGAAAGTCTCTGCTGAACACGTCCATGTTTTGCTGCAATTAACGCCACCACCCATGGTCAATAACTGCCACTGTGACGCTGACTACGACACCTATATAAGGTCTTCTAGCCGTCCGCTGTGACCGAGCGGCTCTAGGCGCTTCAGCCCTGAACCGTGCTGCTGCTACGGACGCAGGTTCGCATCCTGCCTCGGGCATGGATGTGTGTGATGTCCTAAGGTTAGTTGGGTTTAAGTAGTTCTAAGTCTAGGGGACTGATGACCTCAGATCTTAAGTCCCATAGTGCTTAGAGCCATTTCCAACAGATTTCAAACATTTGTATTTTCCAAATTACAAAAGGGTAGCACCACAATTCCTACGATCTTGGACAGACAACAGTTTACAATTTGAACAGTCCGGGTAGGCGTTCCACCCACTACAGCACTGGCGCTGTTGCGTTCTTCTTCACGGAGAAAACTGTAACAGGATTATCCTATCCAGACAAGCTTCAACACTGGTTATTTCCTCAACTTGAAAATGATTCTGATGATTTCATATTTATGTAAGATGATGCCCCACCACATTTCTCTTATCTCGTCTGACGTTCCCTGAATGACACCATTCCAGGACGTTGGATTGGAACAGGAAGAGCAGCAGGTGAACTTCATCGCCGGTGGCCTCCCAGGTCTCCAGACGCTACAACTTGTGAGTTTATGTGGGGTTACGTAAAAGTCCGCACTTTTGTCCGCTCATGTCTGACGCTCTTGAAAGTCTGCGACATCGCATTGTTGAAGCTGTGAACTCGATAACGAGAGACCAGTGCTTCGTGTGTGGCAGAAAATGAGTCACCGTTTATGCTCTTTGTCGTGTAACACATAGTGCTCACACTGAACGCATAAATATTTGAACTTTTCTCTTTCCAGGAACTTTGAAATTGTGTTTCCGTCTTTTGTAGCTTGGAAGTAATAAATGTTTGAAATTGTTTGAAATCTGTTCTTTCTTCTTGAACAGCCCTGTATATATAGTTCAGGTGCTGTATTTAAAGTCGGTTTCCGCATTATACTCATATTCTCAATGATGAATCGACTACCGCCAATCCAAAGTAACTTACTTCATCATACTGATTTCAAAATCGAGATTCTGTTCGCAATTTCGTTTGGCTGGAAGAGGAGATTTTTTCTAAGCTGCTCACCGTCATTGAAATGAAGTTTACTGAGAAGATACATATATGAGTCAGTTTATAAAACGAAGAGATAAGTATTATATTTTACAAATGTGTGTGTGATTTCCTAAGGGATCAAACTGCTGAGGTCATCGGTCCATAGACTTACACACTACAAAAACTAACTTATGCTAAGAACAACACACACACACACACACACACACACACACACACACACACACACACACCCATGCCCGAGGGAGGACTCGAACCTCCAGCGGGAGGGGCCATATATTTTACACGAAGTTTCATAATAACAAAACTTTCAGTGTATAACTTGTTTTTACTTTCTGACATAGACTGTCAGTCACGTCAAACTTCATCGTCACTGCAGAAACATTCCAAACGTTGGTTTTTGTAACAAGAACTGCAGCAGATACATTATTTACAATAATTAACATTGACTTTGGCAGGTAATACTTCTGTTAAATTAATAAGGAAGGCCCAGAATCTTTTACAAAAGAAATCATGAAAAAAGTGGATGTAGATGGACTTGAGCAATTCACAGCTCACTACCGTATTAACTACGCTACGGCTTCGACATGGCAGACGGCCCTTCATACATGATATACACTGACTGACGACTATGGAAATTATACCAAAAAGACGCGCTTTTGATAGATCATCATTGTGCCGTAGTGGTGGAACGGTATGCTTTCACAGCGTGCTAGTTATAACACTAAAACATCAATTACAGGACGCCTTTACCTACCGATAGGTAGTTCCCTGCTATTTTATAAAAACCAATCTAAGGTAAAACGACGTGTTTTCGTTTGATCCTCATTTTGTTGATGCTGTGAAAAAGCTTTATTCATATCACGTCCTCTATGATAAACGAAACCCACCAAATACGACACTTAACGTCATATAATCTGGCGGCCCTAAGTTCCACTTTTCTCCTTGTGACGTAGATACTACGTCTTGTATCACTGGCCACTTTCCTCTGCATAAGGTAAAAATCTGACATGCCGAAATTTTTATTTCACGCTCCGCAACGTAGTGGAATGCGGAAATTCCACGCTGTGATGTCACCAGCTCCTCGCCCACTTGCGTTTTCACGACCCGTGAGAGGACGGCTTTAATTGTGCGGCAGAGCCACTCGCCTTTTATACCTACTCATGAAGAGAACACGAAAAGTGCCATAACCCAATTACGGGCAACTTCGTCCAGTGGAAGACAAGTCAAAATAAGCCAACACGTATCTCGGCTTATCCCTAGATACTCGACCGTTTATGAAGAAACGACCGTCAAAATTTCGACCTAACTTGGATGCCTTTTTGGCGTGATAAGCTCAGCTGTTGGCACAGTGGCTTGCTTCGCGGCTCTTACTTTCACGGCTTGTGTTCGAAACCCAACTATCGTTTGTCTTTATTTTATTATATTTCTTTTTTTTATCTACTCCTGTCCGTATAAGATTACTACACGGAAGTTTCTTTTCATGTTAGGGGATACAAGGGTGTTATATTAATTCTGTGTTTCATAATAAGTGTCATACACTTATTATATATGTGTTATGGTACTTTTAGACGTTACACTCTTTTTAAATTTTCATGTTCTTATACTTCTTTCTTAAATCTGTTGTTAAATCTTATACTGTATTCTTAAGTTTATTCTTCAGGAAGATTTGTTCCATTCCCTTGAATGATACTGAGCGTAGAAATATCGGAAATACAGAAATTCTTAACGATACGGATGTTTCGCGAAGACAGGTTTGCCACAGCGACATTTCTTCGCATAATTTTCACTCTGCAAAGAAACGTTGTTAACATTGCTTAAGACGTCACGTCCTCGCAAAAATTTTGCTGAAAACAGCGTCTAACGGATCACTCATCCAAAAACTGGCGCCTGCAGTTGGTTATGAATCAAGATACATCACGGGAATAAGTTTCAGATAATTTTTCCGTTCACTTATTGTCTTTCTTATCCTTTTTAATTCATTAACCATACACATAGTACACAAATGACAACGTTATTTCAGTATACTATGGAATCTCCTGTGGACATGGCTACATAAATGACAAACAAAAAATTAAAAAATTAAAATAAAAAATAATCAAAGAAAAACCATATTCGAATTTGGGCGAAAAAGTGTGAAGCAGCGACGCTAGCTAGTGGGACACCTGATTGGTTAAACTGCTTACTCGATAGAAGGTAAATAAAGTTCCTCGAAAAATTTGATCGTCGTTTTCCCAGAAACAGTGGACTATTTATGGATGAACCGAGATACGTGTTCACTTATTTTGATGCCTCTTCCAGTGACCAAACAGTCTGGGAAATCGGGTTATGGCACTTGTCGAGTTCTCCTCATCAGTGACTGCTCGCTTGCGTCATGGCGAGTGAGGCAGCTGCTAGCAACGAGATTCTACACTGCGTGCAAAGCGAGTGATGGAGTATGAACGCCGTTCATGCGGGTTGACCGCACGGCTGACATTTCCCTAATTGAAAATGACTAGTGAATCGAAACTGGTCTGGACGATAAACAAAATCTGTGTGATCCTCAATTGATATAATTCATAGTCAAATTTAATGAGCTCAAGACGTTCTCCACCAACAATACGGTAAATATGAACATAACAGCGATTAAAACTTGTAGATGAGTCTACGTTTGTACCTGAAAGTAACGAAGACCATTGAATTAAGCTATAAAAACGATGTTGCAGTCCGTTTGGTAGAGGGATAAAAAAGTGTAGAAATATGGGTAAGATGGACGATGAAAACAAGGAATGGATCAAGAATAGATTAAAGCTGCACAGGAAAGCTATATTCAGTGCAGAAATGTATTACACTCTTGACTTTGGAATGAAGAATACCTTTCAGAGGCAGGATTTCTTACATTTAAGGCCTCTAAAATTGTATGCCCTTAGTTGTGCAACTGCTCCATTCAGTGGCTCACTGTGTTGGATATATTTACAGGGGAAATGTGAAAGTATCTTTGACTGGTGTGAAAGAGTAATTTTTCAAGTGGAAAAAGCAATTAATTTCCTACATGCCTCCTTCAGCGCAGTGTGCTGCGCCCACAGCTTTTTTCTTTTTTAGTATGTTGCTGAAGTTTGATTCTGCAAAAGTATACAAAAATCGTATTCATTGCATCCATATCTTTTTCATTTGACTGAAAAACTTTTCAGCCATAGACTACAGAAATTGTTGGAATAGGCACTACTAATGGATTGTAAAATTAGCGAAACAGAGTGGGTGTTGCTAACAGTCAATTTCAAATCCCTTTGTGCTCCACTGAATAAAACACCTTCCAAGCACTTTCATCGTTCCTACTAAAAAGCTTTCTTTCGGCATCAAGAGGTATTACACGAAAGACAGGTTTAGCACATGGTGAGGAAATAATAAATGGGGTTAAAGCTTCAAAATTTCTATGATCTATATTGATGAGAATTTAAAATAGAAGAAACACATTTTGGAACTTCTGGAAACAACTTACTTCAGCCATGTTTGTATTTCAAGTATATTCAAATCCTGGGGAGAGAGAAGGTAATAAAAATCAGTATTAAAATTATAAACAGCCGACCAGTTGCAATGGCAACTGGTCGGCTGATTATAATTTTATTACGTGGAACCGTTGCTGTTGTGCAGCTATGTTTAAAATACTGAAAAATCAGTAAGTTAACACATAAAAAGTATTCAGTCGATATTCCGATATGGAATAATGTTCTAGGGTAAAACATCTTTGAGAAAGAAAGTCTTCATTGGCAAAAAAGTGTGACTTTAAGACCAATATTTCCTTCCTTATCTTCTAGAAATATTTTGGAGTTAGTCATTTTGACTACTGCTTCACATAATAGTCCGCATCTTTTGGTCCTGCGGTAGCATTTTCGCTTCCCGCGCACGGGATCCCTGTTTCGATTCCCGGCACGGTCAGGGATTTTCCCTGCCTCGAGATGTGTCGTCTTCATCATCATTCACCCCCACTACGGTCGGAGGAAGGCAATGGTAAACCACCTCAGCCAGGTCTTTGCCTCATCGGCGGTGCGAGTCTCCCGCATCGTCCACTACGCTCCTCGGTGTATGTGACCTCATCATCATCACAGAATGATGTACGTAATTACAACAGAAAAACAAAAATTACAATCGTTATTCTAGATTAAATTTATCTTTAATAGGAAAAGGGTGCAAATAGCTGCCACCGAAATTTTTGATCACTGCCCAGTGTTACAAAACATTAGTATAAAACTATATTTGCAAAGAAACAGAAATTTTTTCTTGGTAACTTCCTTTTATAGCATACAAGAATTTATATGTGTGTAACGTATAAAAAGGTCATGAGTAGGAATTATTAACCCATATCTGCACTTAAAAAACTTCTTTTTATCAACTTAATTTGCTTTTAGGGGGTTCGCCTATTATTGTTTTACACAGCGCAACGTAAACTGTGGGAAGAACCTGCTTCAAACCCTTGAAACACTAACGAGAATCATCCCAGTAGATGAACATTGCGTTGTTATTCATCAGTTATCGGAAAAGATCAATGGATTTTTAAAATGATGTAGAATTTTTGAAACATTTTTTAGCATCATCTTCATCAAGTTAACAAATAGAACAGTCATGTCCCACGAGACTTTCTCGCTAAAACGGACTATATTCTTTCTTTTGTTATACCGAGCGAGGTGGCGCAATAGTTAGCGAACTTGACTCACATTCAGGAGGACGAGGTTCAGATCCGCCTCTGGTCATCCAGATTTAGGTTTTTCGTGATTTTCTTAAATCCCTACCGATTTCCTTCCTTATCTTAAGCCAATCAAAGCTTTTGCTCCGTTTCTAATGACCTCTTTGTCGACGTCACATTAAATTCTGATCTTCCTTCCTTCTTTCTTGAGACAGACATACCACACCAGTTGTTTCATTCAGTTGTAATCGCAGACGGGATAATACCATACAGCGCACTTCTCTGAGGTTTTGTATGTGACTGCAGCCCAAAGAAAAAAATTTATCATTACATCCATTATGGATACCGTAATCAGTCATCTTCTGTAGATACCCTCAAGTCTCAGAATTTTAATGTCGTGGAAGGAGTCAGGGTGCGCGTTAGCAAAATGGAGTTAGACATTCAATACGTGCTTTCTGTTAGGAGTAAACTATCACCATTTGCTTAACACTATTTGTTGTTACGTCCGTTATGCCTAATCTATTCAATGAGCGGGTAACTGCAGTATGTCTGTAAAAGAATTTGCATAAAAAACATATGTACGGCTCGTAAATTAACTCTGGTCAAGTGTATGGGACCCATAAGAACTGTTCCGGTCAGCACAAGCGTTAACAAGCCGCTTCCGGGATTTGGGCAGCGCGCCGGCGGCGGACTGAATTAGTCCGGTGGAATAACGACGAGGCCCGTGAGGCCTGATTTGACTTTTGAACGGTTTTCCACGTCTGACAATGTGAATACCTGGCTGGTACCCACATCCCGCCTCAGTTACACGATACACAAACATTTAATAAGCGTTCGAACTCTTTTATGGTTCAAATGGCTCTGAGCACTATGGGACTCAACATCTTAGGTCATAAGTCCCCTAGAACTTAGAACTACTTAAACCTAACTAACCTAACGACATCACACACACCCATGCCCGAGGCAGGATTCGAACCTGCGACTGTAGCAGTCCCGCGGTTCCGGACTGCAGCGCACGGCGAACCGCGGCGAACCGCGGCCGGCGAACTCTTTCATGTCATATAACAGTAGATACAGATCATTGGAGTACACAAACTCCATCGTCGCGGGTGAGGGAGGGGGACGGCGACAGGAAGGGCATCCGACCGCCCTTATGACTAACACTGGCTTATCGAAGTTGAGGTCCCGACCCCGTAAGGATATCAGATAGTGATCAGAAAAAAAGGAAGGAGGAATAAGGGACCCACATCACGTTGGACTAACAGGATAGTGCAAATGGTCACTCGATTGTTCAAATTGTGAGACAGCATGATGAACAATATTAACTCGGGGAAACCCTTTGTACATCCCGAGATAACATGTTCATAGAACTTCTAAAACCGTCTTTCAGGACGAATATTCTTCGCTCCATTCCACCTTTATCACGTTCTGTGTACCCATAGAGAAATAGTTCGGCAAATAACAGCTTCCACAGAGCCTACATACATTCATTCCTCTCACACCCAATCCGTGGATGGAGCTGGAACAAGCCTTAATACTTTGTGCAATAAGAAGTTCCCTCTACCAAACACATCAGTGATTCGTAGAGATGTTGATTTGCACATACAGCGCTTGTACTGATCGTAGTTGAGGTGAGGCAAATTTTTACTATCCACAACGAAACATAACTAAAGAATGTACTGGTAAGTGTATGTATCGATTTCAACGTCGTTACAGACCCCCACGTACGAGTAAAAGACGCAGTTATTTAACTTACAGAACATTCTCGCTATTTTATTTCACTGGACACAGTTTGTACTCTAGGTGCATTATACTAGAAGACAATTCTACTAGACAACACGGAGTGAAATTATAGGAAATAAGGTATCTAAGTCAGCAATATGAGAGAGAGTTTGATAATTTAGCATTTGTTGTATCACTATTAATATCTGCTTGTTATGCTGATATATCAATTTTGTGTATTGTAAATTTCATGATATTAGTGGTTGTGAGATTAACGCTTAATCTGTTTCGAAGAGTCACTTGCCTTAACAGTGAAGAATGTTGTTACAGATTATGCTTTAAAGTATTTCTAAGATCCTGTACGCGAGCTAAGAATAGGAGCGGAGCCCTATAACAAATATTATGCGGCGCCACATGTTACATCGAAACATTTAAGTTCCTTTGATACAGTATGTCAGTGTGACAGTCTGATCTCTGCCATGAAGGAAACTGAAATCTTGCAAGAGCGACGAAAAGCAAGAAGATTCGAATATAATGTTCTATCAACGACGAGGTTATTTGAGACAAAAAGAAGCATGCCAGAAAATACAACATTTTAATTTGCCAAGTACAGTTACGTGGCCCACTCAATCAAAGGCATTGGTAAGATAATAGAATAAACCAAAATATAAGTTTTCTTGATTAGCTCTGCAAGGCCTTTGAATATGAGACATTGTACGAGTTCCTATGTCCACTACTACAAAATTTTTAATATAGCAGCACCACCATTATAAAGCGCAAGACATATGTTAGTAAATGTTTTTGTTGTAAAGAACTCAGATTTCTTGCAGCAGCATTCAAAGATCATAATAACGCTTTGTTACGTACTGAAGTGGTAGAAGTAGAGCATAACATTATGTTCTGAACTCTGAAGAATTTTGGGTTTTAACGCAACCTAGACACCAATAAAAATTCTTCTTCGTTTACTTACACAATCTTGATAACTGATTTCACTCACATCAATCGCTCGCTTTGAGAATATTGCGCAGCGTTGAGGGCCATGCCTTATTAAAGAAGGATAACAAGGCAAAGAAGACAAAAATAACAATCTGACGATCAACGTTTGTTAAGTTGAAAGAAGTCGTGTAGGAACTCAAATACTATTGCGTCAGGAAATAGATAAATACGCACATGTTTTCTCAGATACGACAAATATGGATGTCTTCAAACAGTTACTGCGTTGAACTTCATAAAACAATTGACTTTAGGAAAGCATTTGACACCGTCCCTCACTGCCGTTTAGTGAGAACAATACGAGCTTATCGAATATCGGAGCAGATTTGCGACTGGATTCAAGACTTCCTTGCAGTCAGAACTCAACACGTCCTTCTTTGCGGAACAAAATCAACAGACGTAAACTTAATTTTCGGAGTAGCCCAAAGAAGTGTGATAAGGCCATTACTGTCTATAACATGTATAAATGATCTAGTGGAAAGCGTCGGAAGCACTTTAAGGGTGTTCGTAGATGAGGGTGTTCGTAGATGATGTTGTTGTCTATGACGAAGTAACAACGCCAGAAGATACTAAGGATTTGCAGAATAACCTCCAGAGCCTTGATGAAAGGTGCAGGCTCTGGCAGTTGACCTGAACGTAAATAAATGTAACATTTTATGCATATATAGGACTGAAAACCCTTTACTGTATAGCTACACTATTGATGGCAACCTCTGGGAACAGTATCGGCTGTAAAATATCTAGGTGTAACTATTCAGAGCGACCTTAAGTGGAATAACCATATAAAATAAATAGTGTGGAAAATAGATGCCAGACTCAGATTCGTGGGAAGAATCTTAAGAAAATGTAACGTATTCACGAAGGAAGTGGCTTATAAGGCGCGTGTTCGACCGATTCTTGAGTATTGTTCATCTATCTGTGATCCCCAGCAGACAGGACTGATAGAAGAGATAGAAAAGATCCAACGGAGAGCGTTGCGTTTCGTAACGGGGTCGTTTAACCGATGCGAGAGTGTTACCGAGGTGCTCAGCAAACTCCACTGTCAAACGTTACAAGAGATGCATTCTGTATCACGGATAGGTTTACCATTAAAATTTCGAGAGAGCACTTTCCGGGAAGAGTCGGACAACATATTACTTCCTCCCACATATGTCTCGGGTAATGACCATGAGGGGAAAGTACGAGAAACTAGAGCCAATACTGAGGCTTCCCAACAATCATTCTTCCCCACGCGCTATTCGCGAGTGGAACATGATAGATGGACTCAGTTTATGGTACAAAAAGTACCCTCCGCCATTCACCATTAGATGGCTTGCGGATTATGGCATAGGTATCTTCTGAATGGAATAAAGCGTTGTAAGTAGGCTGCTTAGGTTTTTATGTTGGTAACGCCACGTAGCGCTCTGTATGAAAATCACTGACTGTGCAGTGTGCAGTCTGTGACTGGTTTGCATTGTTGGAATATTTGCTATTGTAGTGTTGGTCTGTTGGACATGAACAGTGTGCGTAGCGCTGCGCAGTTGGAGGTGAGCCGCCAGCAGTGGTGGATGTGGGGAGAGAGATGGCTGAATTTTGAGAACGGATGACCTGGACCTGTGTCCATCAGAGACAGTAAATTTGTAAGACTGGATGTCATGAACTGATATATATATATATATATATATATATATATAATGACGTTTGAACACTATTAAGGTAAATACATTGTTTGTTCTCTATCAAAATATTTCATTTGCTAACTATGCCTATCAGTAGTTAGTGCCTTCCTTTATTTGGGTGGCAGTATTGGTGCTCGCTGTATTGCAGTAGTTCGAGTAACGAAGATTTTTGTGAGGTAAGTGATTCATCAAAGGTATATGTTAGTCAGGGCCATTCTTTTGTAGAGATTATTGAAAGTCAGATTGCGTTGCGCTAAAAATATTGTGTGTCAGTTTAGTGTTGATCAGAATAAGTAAAGAGCGAAATGTCTGAGTACGTTCAGTTCAGCTCAGCTGTTTGAAAATCTACTAACGTAAGGGGTTTATCATCACAATCATTCATAAATTTTTCTAAGGGGAGGTTTCAGTGTGATGAGTAAAGAAAATGAATTAAGCGTAAATCGAAGAAAGACGAAAGTAATGAGAACTAGCAGGAATGAGGACAGCGAGATATCTAACATCAGGATTGTTGATCACAAAGTAGATGAAGTTAGGTAATTCTGCTGCTTACTCATCAAAATAACCCATGATGGACAGAGCAAGGAGGATATAAAGAAACAAAGTATCACTGGGAAAAATGTCACTCCTGACCAAAAGAAATTTGTTAGTATCAAACATAGATCTTAATATGAGGAAGAAATTTTTGATAATGTGCTTTTGGAGCACAGAACTGTATGGTAGTGAAACAAGGACTGTGGGAAAACCAGAAAAGAACAGAATCGCACCATTCGAGATGTGGTGCTACAGAAAAATATAGGAAATTAGGTTGACTCGTAAGGTAAGGAATGAGGAGGTTCTTCGAGAGTAGGGGAGGAAAGAAATACTCGTATATGGAAAACACTGACAGGAAGAAGGGACAGGAGGGTAGAACATCTGTTAAGACATAGCGGAACAACTTCAGGATGAAACTAGAGGGAGCTGTAGAGAGCAAAAACTGTAAGGAAAAGCCAGATTGGAATACATGCCGCAAATAATTGAGAACATAGTTTGCAGGTGCTAGTTCGAGATGAAGAGATTGAAACAGGAGAGGAATCCGTTGAGGGCCGCATCAAACCAGTCAGAAGACTGATGACAGAAAAAGACGTACGGTTTACTCATACCATTCTTTACCATTCGTAATGGATGGCACTGTAGTCAAGAAATATCGAGTGTGAAAGTTGTTGCATTTAAGACCCGACGCATTTGATTCCACATTTCCTTTACGATGTAATGGAAACCTTTGTGTTCTAACAGTTGACATAAATGTTCAAAAGTTAATTCAGTGTTGCAAATGTGATTGTCCAACACAAATAATGTGGCTAGATATTGACATTTGTAGCAATAAATTATTTTTGTTGCAATGTAGTTTTCGCTTCCCTGTGGGATTGTCTGTGGTGAGTCTCAGACCTTCGGAATGCCTGGTTTGGTGGCCACCCTTAAGTCCCGCGATCAGGGTGACTGATTTTGTTGTGTGTTTCCATCCAGCCGCAATAGCTCTCGCACTGCGGGTGGAATACAAAACACAACCTTTGTAAAAGATAAAAGAGTCCGTGAAATGATAAAGACAAGTACACCTGCCTTGGATGGTAACCGGAATCATGCACCATAACGTTCAAAGGCAAGGCGACACGCCGAAATCAAGCCTTGCGATGAGAACATTAAACTATTGCATCTATGTCCTTGTTCTTGGATCACACAACATAGTTTGTAACCAGCCACTGAAACGGTTAATCATACTATACGGTGCAATCAAATTTAAGACACTAAAGTAAATTTCCAAGATAAATGTCAACTGTTAGAACACATTATAATTGAAATGTAGATTCAAATGTGTCCGTCCATAATTGTTAAACGAGGCACAACTTACAACACCGCCATTTAGAATCTGAATATGGAATAAAATGGGGGACAGGGGGAGGGGGGCGGTTCGCATTTGACAATACTAAACTGACATCACCCACTCAAGAGAAGTGGGTAGGAGGTCGCCCATTGTAGCACAGACAGATGTCCTCTTTACTTATACACTACTGGCCATTAAAACTGCTACAACCAGAAGAAATGCAGATGATAAACGGGTATTCATTTGACAAATATATTGTACTAGAACTGTGGTGTCACCGCCAGACACCACACTTGCTAGGTGGTAGCATTTAAATCGGCCGCGGTCCGTTAATATACGTCGGACCCGCGTGTCGCCACTATCAGTGATTGCAGACCGAGCGCCGCCACACGGCAGGTCTAGAGAGACTTCCTAGCACTCGCCCCAGTTGTACAACCGACTCTGCTAGCGATAGTTCACTGACAAAATACGCTCTCATTTGCCGAGACGATAGTTAGCATAGCCTTCAGCTACGTCATTTGCTACGACCTAGCAAGGCGCCATTACCAGTTACTATTGATACTGAATTATGTACAGTCAAGAGCGACACTCATCATTAATGGATTAAAGTTAAGTATTCCACCAGCTACGTCCGTTTTTCTAAAGTCTAAATTCCTTGTCCTGTTCCAGACCTCACGCCAGCCTGCGTGAGCTAAAACGCGTGCCTTTCGGCTTCCTCTAATAATACGGTCTTGGCTCTCCTGCCAACCCACAACAAGAACTGACATGTGATTACATTTTCAAGCAATTTGGGTGCATAGATCCTGAGATTTCAGTACCAAGAACAACCACCTGTGGCCGTAGTAACTGCCATGGTACACCTGGGCATTGAGTCAAACAGAGGTTGCATGACGTGTACAGATACAGCTGCCCATGCAGCTTCAACACGATACCACTGTTCATCAAGAGCAGTGACTGGCATATTGTGACGAGCCAGTTGCTTGGCCACCATTGACCAGACGTTTTCAATTAGTGAGAGATCTGGAGAATGTGCTGGCCAGGGCAGCAGTCGAACATTTTCGGTATCCAGAAAGGCCCGTACAAGACCTGCAACATGCGGTCGTGCATTATCCTGCTGAAGTGTAGGGTTTCGCAGCGATCGAATGAAGGGTAGAGCCACGGGTCGTAACACATCTGAAATCTAACGTCCACTGTTCACAGTCCATCAATGCGAACAAGAGGTGACCGAGACGTGTAACCAATGGCACCTCATGCCATCACGCCGGGTGATACGCCAGTATGGCGGTGACGAATACACGCTTCCAATGTGCGTTCACCGCGATGTCGCCAAACACAGATGCGACCATCATGATGCTGTGAACAGAACCTGGATTAATCCGAAAAAATTATGTTTTGCCATTCGTGCACTCAGGATCGTCGTTGAGCACACCATCGCAGGCGCTCCTGTCTGTGATGCAGCGTCAAGGGTAACCGCAGCAACGGTCTCCGAGCTGATAGTGCATGCTGCTGCAAACGTCGTCGAACTGTTCGTGCAGATGGTCGTTGTCTTGCAAACTCAGGGATCGAGACGTGGCTGCACGATCCGTTACAGCCATGCGGATAAGGTGCCTGTCATCTCGACTGCTAGTGATACGAGGCCATTGGGATCCAGCACGGTGTTCCGTATTACCGTCCTGAGCCCACCGATTCCATATTCTGCTAACAGTCATTGGATCTCGACCAACGCAAGCAGCAATGTCGCGATGCGATAAATCGCAATCGCGATAGGCTACAATCCAACCTTTAACAAAGTTGGAAACGTGGTGGTACGCATTTCTCCTCCTTACACGAGACATCACAACAACGTTTGACCAGGCAACGCCGGTCAACTGCTGTTTGTGTAGGAGACATTGGTTGGAAACCTTCTTCATGTCAGCACGCCACCGGCGCCAACCTGGTGTGAATGATCTGAAAAGCATATCACAGCATTTTCTTTCTGTCGGTTAAATTTCACGTCTATAGTACGTCATCTTCGTGGTGTAGCAATTTTAATGGCCAGTAGTGTATTAATTTTTCAGCTCGAACTTTATTTTCTTACGATGCATCTGTTTCGAGATATTTAGTTGTCTCATGTCAAAACAAATACCCTATGTAATTTGTTCTTTTGTTACATTGTGTGTGTCCATCACCACTGGTGGTTGCTGCACTCCGCCGCAGTGCGAGGGCAACTGACCGGACGGATCCCTCAGATGGACCGTGCAGGCTAGCGATGTGTGCGCAGTGGACGGAGGGAGTCAGCGCGGACACAAACAGAGCAGTGGCGTCACGTGGCCACACCGGCCACTTGCCGTCGCGAAGAGCAGACGAGCCGGCGGTCGCTTTGGAGGCGGGCGCTGAATAATGCAGCGGCGAGCGGGCACGCGGCGAAACGGAGCCGCCTGTTTGCCAGTGTGCTGCGCGGTAAACAAGCGGTGGGCCGGCCAGTGCGAGCCGAGCTGCGCCGAGCAGCGGCCGCCCGCTCCCGCCGACCATTGTCCGAGTTGGAGGGCCGCGGACGGCAATTACTGCGGCTACGAGCGCTCGAGCGGCAGAGGCACCGGCAGCACAGCTATCTCTGTGGCGCCGAGCGCGCTGCGGACAGGCCCGGCCAATACGGCGGCAGCTGCACGTTCTAACAGTTCGGCGGACGCATAAACTGGCACTTCGCCACCTGTGCCTCACGTCGTACTCGCGGACCCTCCGTAGACGACAAACGAGCCGAATCTTTTCTATTTTGACATGTCACCGTTGCTAGCTTTTCACTCATCTTTACGTCATGAAGAAAAGCCTCCTAAGGTCTGTCATGACTGCTTTCCTGCGGGTTGCCGGAATACAGTTAAAGGCTGCAGTAATGGATACGAGCAGACATATGTCTCATAGATAACACAGTATGCGAGGGACGTCCATTACGTAATGCAACACTTTTTTTCCGGCCAATTTTGATTGAAAAAATACGGAATTCATTGTGGGACACCGTGAAATATTTCCGCTTCAGCCACTGAACTTTTATAAATGTCCGACAGGTGTCGGCGCTCTGCGTAGCCTTCAAAAAATGGTTCAAATTGCTCTGAGCACTATGGAACTTAACTTCTAGGGTCATCAGTCCTCTAGAACTTACAACTACTTAAACCTAACTAACCTAAGGACATCACACACATCTATGCCCGAGGCAGGATTCGAACCTGCGACCGTTGCGGTCGCGCGGTTCCAGACTGTAGCGCCGAGAACCGCTCGGCCACTTCGGCCGGCGTAGCCTTCAAAATAGCGCGTGTGAAGGAGGTGCTTTCCAAACGGAGTTTCTTTTAGTGGAAAACCAGAACATCGCAGTTATTCATAGGTCCTTTTAGAATATCTACGGATTTCTGGCAGTAATAATAGCGCGGTTAGCCGTTGGCCGAAGCGCCTGTCAACACCGCAACCAGGTCGTACACACCTGCCCCATCTCCCGCGTGCCAGCAGGCAACACACAATAGTGATTCCTGCGATGGTGAAACTAGCGGACACTATCATTCGAGATGATGAACGGATCACAATCAAACACCTGGCTGTTCAACAGGGCGTCTCTGTTGGTAGAGCTGACACACTCGTCCACCAGATAGGATACTCAAATACGCGTGTCCGCTGGGTTCCTCACCACCTAACAGGAGACCGTACAGAGCAACGAAGGATGCTCTGAGCGGAATTGCTTACGCGTTATGAGGATGATCGTAATAATTTTTTGTCGAAAATTGTCACAGATGATGAAACATGGATCCATCACTTCGAATCGGAAACGAAACGGCAATCTATGGAGTGGCGGCAACCAACCTCAATTCTGAAGAAAAATTTCAAAGCCGCACTCGAGGCTAGTAAAGTCATGGTGACGGTCCTCTAGTACTATTATTTTGTTTGGTGTCCTCCCGCATTGTGCAACTATCAAATCTGAAGCGTGTTGTGCAACAGTCAGGAAATTAAAGAAACGACTTGAACGTGTTCGTCGCCACTAGATTGCATACGAACTTCTCCAGCTTCGTGATAAAGTAAGGCTTCAAACGAGTCTGTGCACCTGAGAGGAGCTCAAAAAATATTGGACTGTTCTTCATCATCAGCCCTACAGCCCAGATCTCGGATTTTCCGTCTTCTATGTGTTTGGCCCGACTAAGGAGGCATTCCGCGGGAAACAGTACGTCAATAATGGAGAGGTTATTGGCGCAAGCAAGACGCTGCCTCCTACGTCGACCAGTAAAGTGCTACCATGCATCCCTTCACAATAAGGTGGCTGAAGACCGTCGCCTTTTACGGAGGCTATGTCGGAAACTATGGTTTTGTAGCCAACATAGTGGGTAAGAATTCGTTCTACTGGGATCCTTAATAAAACCAATCTAGTTTCAGAAAAAAAATGTGTTGAGTTATTTATGAACGCCCCTGATAATATGACGACTTTTTTATAAACAGCCGGCCGATGTGGCGGAGCGGTTCTACGCGCTACAGTCTGAAACAGCGCGACCGCTACGGTCGCAGTTTGGAATCCTGCCTCGGGCATGGAAGTGTATGATGTTCTTAGGTTAGTTAGGTTTAAGTAGTTATAAGTTCTAGGGGACTGATGACCTTAGAAGTTAAGTTCCATAGTGCTCAGACCCATTTGAACCATTTTTTTGTTGTAAACAGTAAAACGGAGTACATGGAAGAGAACAGCACTTCAGAAATTTTTGAGGCGGGTTTGTATCCTGCCCTTACGTTATTTCATCCTACATTCACCAAGTAGTACAGGAAACCAAAGAAATACTTAAGAAGAGAAAACACAGTAAGTTCGTTGTAGAAACGATTGGTATTGTAGTTTTAAATTGTCGTAGCTGTGTCTGGAAAGAACCAGAGCTCCAAGCCCTATTAGAAAGCACTGAAGCTCAAACAGTTGTAGGTACAGAGAGCTGGCTAAAGCCGGAAATAAGTTCAGCGGAAACTTTTTCAAACGATGTAACTGTGTTCAGAAAGGATAGATTAAATACAGTTGGTGGTGGAGTATTTATTGCTGTCAGAGGCAGTTTGCCTTGTAGCGAAATTGAAGTAGATAGGTCATGTGAAATAGTATGGGTAGAGGTTATACCTGACAATCGGACTAAACTATTAATTGGATCGTTTTCTCGACCTCCCGACTCAGAAGATACAGTTGCTGAACAGTTCAAAGAAAACTTGAGTCTCATTTCAAATAAGTACCCCGCTCATACAATTATAGTCGGTGATGACATTAATCTACCCTCGATATGCTGGAAACATTATACGTTTAAAGCCGGCGGCAGGCATAAAACGTCATCCGAAGTTGTACTGAATGCTTTCTCAGAAAATTATTTTGAAGAATTAGTTCATGAGCCCACTCGAAGCGTAAATGGTTGCGAAAGCATACCTGACCTTTTAGTAACAAATAATCCTGGACAAATAGTGTCTGTTGTGACGAATACAGGGATTAGCGACCACAAGGCAGTTGCTGCTAGGCTCAATACCATAACACCTACAACCATAAAAACGCAAAGCATATCTATTTAAAAAAAGCTGATAAAAATGCTCTTAACGCCTTTTTAAGAGACAATCGTCACTTCTTCCGATCTGATCATGTAAGTGTAGAAAAGTTGTGGAACGCTTTCAAAGAGACAGTATCAACAGCAATTGAGAGATATGTACCACAAAAATTAATAAGTGATGGTACTGATCCACCATGGTACACAAAACGGGTCAGATCGTTGTTGCAGAAGCAACGAAAAAAGCATTCCAAATTTGAAAGAACGCAAAATCCCCAAGATTGCCAAAGTTTTACGGAAGTTCGAAATATGGCGCATAGTTCAGTGCGAGATGCTTTTAATAATTTCGAAAAAGAAATTCTGTCTCCTAATCTGACAGAAAACCCAAAGAGATTCTGGTCATACATAAAGCACACCAGTGGCAAGACACAATCAATACCTTCACTGCGCTATAACAACGGTGAAGTAACTGATGACAGTGCCACTAAACCAGAGTTATTAAACACGGTTTTTCGAAACTCCTTCACCAAAGAAGACGAAGTAAATATTCCTGAATTCCAATCAAGAACAACTGCCAAGATCAGAAACATAGAAGTATATATCCTCGGTGTAATAAAGCAGCTTAAATCACTTAATAAAGGTAAAGCCTCCGGTCCAGATTGTATACCAGTCAGGTTCCTCTCAGAATATGCTGATAAAATAGCTCCATATTTAGCAGTTATATACAACCACTCGCTCACAGAACGATACGTACCTAAAGACTGGAAAATTACTCAAGTCACACCAATACCCAAAAAGGGAAGTAGGAGTAATTCGCTGAATTACAGGCCTATATCACTAACGTCGATTTGCAGTAGGGTTTTAAATCATATACTGTATTCGAACATTACGAAGAACCTCGAAGAAAACCATTTATTGACATATAGTCAGCTCCGATTCAGAAAATATCGTTCTTGTGAAACACAACTAGCTCTTTATACTCATGAAGTAATAAGTGCTATCGACAGGGGATGTCAAATTGATTCCATATTTTTAGATTTCCATAAGACTTACGACACCGTTCCTCACAAGCGTCTTCTAATCAAACTGCTTGCCTACGGAGTATCGCCTCAGTTGTGCGACTGGATTCGTGATTTCCTGTCAGAAAGGTCACAGTTCGTAGTAATACATGGAAAGTCATCAAGTAAAACATAAGTAATATCCGGCGTTCCCCACGGAAGTGTTATAGGCCCTATATTGCTCCTGATCTATATTAACGACATAGGAGACAATCTGAGTAGCCGTCTTAGATTGTTTGCAGATGATGCTGTCGTTTATCGTCTTGTAAAGTCGTCAGATGATCAAAATGACTTGCAAAATGATTTAGATAAGATATCTGTATGGTGTGTAAAGTGGCAATTGACCCTGGATAGGCCGGCCGGAGTGGCCGAGCGGTTCTAGGCGCTACAGTCTGGAACCGCGCAACCACTACGGTCGCAGGTTCGAATCCTGCCTCGGGCATGGATGTGTGTGATGTCCTTAGGTTAGTTAGGTTTAAGTAGTTCTAAGTTCTAGGGGACTGATTACCATAGCAGTTAAGTCCCATAGTGCTCAGAGCCATTTTTGACCCTGGATAAAGAAAAGTGCGAAGTTATTCACACGAGTAGTAAAAGAAATCAGCTAAATTTCGATTACGCGATAAGTCACACAAATCTGAGGGCTGTAAATTCAACTAAATACTTAGGGATTAAAATTACAAATAACCTAAACTGGAACGATCACATTGATTATGTTGTGGGTAGAGCAAACCAAAGACTGCGATTCATTGGAGGAAGACTTAGATGGTGCAACAGGTCTTCCAAAGAGACTGCTTACACTACGCTTGTCCGCCCTATTCTGGAGTACTGCTGTGCGGTGTGGGATCCACATCAGGTGGGACTGACGGATGACATCGAAAAAGTAGAAAGAAGCGCAGGTCGTTTTGTATCATCGCGAAATAGGGGAGATAGTGTGACAGACATGATATGTGAATTGGAGTGGCAATCATTAAAACAAAAGCGTTATTCGTCGCGACGGGATCTTTTCATGAAATTTCAATCACCAGTTTTCTCCTCCGATTGCGAAAAAATTCTGTTGGCACCCCCCTACATAGGGAGAAATGATCATCACGATAAAATAAGAGAAATCAGGGCTCGCACGGAAAAATTTAAGTGCTCGTTTTTCCCGCGTGACGTTCGAGAGTGGAACGGTAGAGAGACAGCATGAAGGTTGTTCATTGAACCCTCTGCCAGGAACTTTATTGTAAATAGCAGAGTAATCACGTAGATGTAGATGTAGAGTATTAAATTCGGGAAGTGGATACATAAAATTTTGATTATGACGTTGCAATACTACCAGTGACTGCGAAGGTTTTGGAATACCTGTTTAACGGACTAGATTTTGTTTGGAAAACAGGTAATATGGCGAACGTAAACAAAAGTGAAACAAGTGAAATGGAACCTGAGGAATTATTTCGTAGGATGCTGAGGGATTTCGATTAGGAAATGAGTAGCCGATGAATTTTTTCTATTCTGCAAAGAAACGCAAACAGAGCTCGCCATTTACAGCATCGGGGTCCTTTGGCTTAGAGCGGAGTAGAGGTTCTCAACGAAATACTTCGTCGACTCTGTGACGGTCTTGGCTGCAGATTTTTGGAAATACGTTAGGGGGTGTAGAATTGTAAGACTCGCCTGGGTAGGTCGGGGATGCACTACACAAAGGAAGCGGCTACTCGGGAAGCACAGTAATTGTGCAGTGCATATTGGAGTATATTAGGTTACGTGGTACTCTGAGTCTGATGAACACTCGCTAAATGAGACGTAGATAGCGAATTACGCCGCTTTCAGAGTAAAGACACTTCGACTGTCAAAATTTTATCTGTAAATTGTCGAAGTATTCGTAACAAAATTACAGCCCTCTAGGAAACTCCTTGCGATCAAATTATTCGCAGGACCGAGAGCCGTCTGAAATCCGAAACAGACAGCTCTGAGATATTTACCTACTCATAGAAAGCATATTGGAAAAAGATACTAGGCGCCACAGGGGGAGGAGCGTTTATTTCATTTACGTTGTTATTTTTCTCTATTGAGGACGAATTTGAGTGTGATTGTGTCGTTATAACTGGTCTAAGTGAAATCAAGTTAGTTGGATGTTTTTAGAGGCCACCTCATTCCTGCGTGACAGGTTAACAGTCATTCGAGGAAAGTCTATGGTCAGTAGCGCGGTAATACGAGGGCTGTTCAGAAAGTAAGCTCCGATTGATCGCGAAATGGAAAGGACTATGATAATCCGATAAAGCTTTGCACAGATGTGTTGGGCAGTGTCTCTAGTATGACCCTAGATAGCAACACGTCACTCCTCTCATTTCTGAGCTCACAGTGATCGCGTAAAGTTGGCTAGAGAATAGTGTCTCCCGCCAAGTACGAGGACCTGGTGGGAAATTTCGCCTGAAGCTATACAGCCAACATTACATAACTGTCGTGCAGTTTCTTCTACAAGGCAATATTCTCAGCCGCAGTCTGAAGGGGCAATGAAGATGCTCCTGCATCGTTTTCAATTGGAAATGTTTGACTACCCACAATACAGCCCGTAATTGACTCCCCCTGTGTTTCATTTCTGCTCACATGAACCGCTGGCTATGAATACAACATTTTGGCACAGAAAACGAGCTGTAGCCCAGCGTAGAGAAATGGCGGAAAGCACTGGCGGCTGTCTTTTATGATGAGGGTATTGGAAAGTTGGTACAACGCTACGACAAATGTCTTAGTCAGAACGGCAACTACGTAGAGAAGTAGCTGGATGGTGTAGCTAACTGTTAATAATAAAACATTTCTAATTTTCACTGTGGTTCCCATTTCGCGATCAATCGGAGCTTACTTTCTGAACAGCCCTCGTACTTACATCATGCATTATTAGTTAGAGGCGAGTTTAACCTACCGAGTGTAGACCGGGACGTTTATTGATTCATTGCTAGGAATGCAGGCAGACAGTTCTGCGAAATATTTTTGAGCACGTTTTCCGAAATCCGTTTTAAGCAGCTAGATCGAGAGCCAACACTCAATGGAGATAGCTTACACCTTGCAGCTACATCTACATCTACATCTACATTTATACTCCGCAAGCCACCCAACGGTGTGTGGCGGAGGGCACTTTACGTGCCACTGTCATTACCTCCCTTTCCTGTTCCAGTCGCGTATGGTTCGCGGGAAGAACGACTGTCTGAAAGCCTCCGTGCCCGCTCTAATCTCTCAAATTTTACATTCGTGATCTCCTCGGGAGGTATAAGTAGGGGGAAGCAATATATTCGATACCTCATCCAGAAACGCACCCTCTCGAAACCTGGCGAGCAAGCTACACCGCGATGCAGAGCGCCTCTCTTGCAGAGTCTGCCACTTGAGTTTGTTAAACATCTCCGTAACGCTATCACGGTTACCAAATAACCCTGTGACGAAACGCGCCGCTCTTCTTTGGATCTTCTCTATCTCCTCTGTCAACCCGATCTGGTACGGATCCCACATTGATGAGCAATACTCAAGTATAGGTCGAACGAGTGTTTTGTAAGCCACCTCCTTTGTTGATGGACTACATTTTCTAAGGACACTCCCAATGAATCTCAACCTGGTACCCGACTTACCAACAATTAATTTTATATGATCATTCCACTTCAAATCGTTCCGCACGCATACTCCCAGATATTTTACAGAAGTAACTGCTACCAGTGTTTGTTCCGCTACCATATAATCATACAATAAAGGATCCTTCTTTCTATGTATTCGCAATACATTACATTTGTCTATGTTAAGGGTCAGTTGCCACTCCCTGCACCAAGTGCCTATCCGCTACAGATCTTCCTCCATTTCGCTACAATTTTCTAATGCTGCAACTTCTCTGTATACTACAGCATCATCTGCGAAAAGCCGCGATGGAACTTCCGACACTATCTACTAGGTCATTTATATATATTGTGGAAAGCAATGGTCCCATAACACTCCCCTGTGGCACGCCAGAGGTTACTTTAACGTCTGTAGACGTCTCTCCATTGATAACAACATGCTGTGTTCTGTTTGCTAAAAACTCTTCAATCCAGCCACACAGCTGGTCTGATATTCCGTAGGCTCTTACTTTGTTTATCAGGCGACAGTGCGGAACTGTATCGAACGCCTTGCGGAAGTCAAGGAAAATAGCACCTACCTGGGAGCCTGTATCTAATATTTTCTGGGTCTCATGAACAAATAAAGCGAGTTGGGTCTCACACGATCGCTGTTTCCGGAATCCATGTTGATTCCTACATAGTAGATTCTGGGTTTCCAAAAACGACATGATACTAAAAACAAAAAACATGTTCTAAAATTCTACAACAGATCGACGTCGGAGTTATAGGTCTATAGTTTTGCGCATCTGCTCGACGACCCTTCTTGAAGACTGGGACTACCTGTGCTCTTTTCCAATCATTTTGAACCTTCTGTTCCTCTAGAGACTTGCGGTACACAGCTGTTAGAAGGGGGGCAAGTTCTTTCGCGTACTCTGTGTAGAATCGAATTGGTATCCCGTCAGGTCCATTGGACTTTCCTCTGTTGAGTGATACCAGTTACTTTTCTATTCCTTGGACACTTATTTCGATGTCAGCCATTTTTTCGTTTGTGCTAGGATTTAGAGAAGGAACTGCAGTGCGGTCTTCCTCTGTGAAACAGCTTTGGAAAAAGATGTTTAGTATTTCAGCTTTACGCGTGTCATCCTCTGTTTCAATGCCTTCATCATCCCGGAGTGTCTGGATATGCTGTTTCGAGCCACTTACTGATTTAACGTAAGACCAGAACTTCCTAGGATTTTCTGTCAAGTCGGTACATAGAATTTTACTTTCGAATTCACTGAACGCTTCACGCATAGCCCTCCTTACGCTAACTTTGACATCGTTTAGCTTCTGTTTGTCTGAGAGGTTTTGGCTGCGTTTAAATTTGGAGTGAAGCTCTCTTTGCTTTCGCAGTAGTTTCCTAAATTTGTTGTTGTACCACGGTGGGTTTTTCCCGTCCCTCACAGTTTTACTCGGCACGTACCTGTCTAAAACGCATTTTACGATTGCCTTGAACTTTTTCCATAAACACTCAACATTGTCAATGTCGGAACAGAAATTTTCGTTTTGATCTGTTAGGTAGTCTGAAATCTGCCTTCTATTACTCTTGCTAAACAGATAAACCTTCCTCCCTTTTTTTATATTCCTATTAACTTCCATATTCAGGGATGCTGCAACGGCCATATGATCACTGATTCCCTGTTCTGCACATACAGAGTCGAAAAGTTCGAGTCTGTTTGTTATCAGTAGGTCCAAGATGTTATCTCCACGAGTCGGTTCTGTGTTTAATTGCTCAAGGTAGTTTTCGGATAGTGCACTCAGTATAATGTCACTCGATGCTCTGTCCCTACCACCCGTCCTAAACATCTGAGTGTCCCAGTCTGTATCTGGTAAATTGAAATCTCCACCTAAGACTATAACATTCTGAGAAAATTTATGTGAAATGTATTCCAAATTTTCTCTCAGTTGTTCTGCCACTAATGCTGCTGAGTCAGGAGGTCGGTAAAAGGAGCCAATTATTAACCTAGCTCGGTTGTTGAGTGTAACCTCCACCCATAATAATTCACAGGAACTATCCAGTTCTACTTCACTACAGGATAAACTACTACTAACAGCGACGAACACTCCACCACCGGTTGCATGCAATCTATCCTTTCTAAACACCGTCTGTACCTTTGTAAAAATTTCGGCAGAATTTATCTCTGGCTTCAGCCAGCTTTCTGTACCTATAACGATTTCAGCTTCGGTGCTTTCTATCAGCGCTTGAAGTTCCGGTACTTTACCAACGCAGCTTCGACAGTTTGCAATTACAATACCGATTGCTCCTTGGTCCCCGCATGTCCTGACTTTGCCCCGCACCCGTTGAGGCTGTTGCCCTTTCTGTACTTGCCTAAGGCCATCTAACCTAAAAAACCGCCCAGCCCACGCCACACAACCCCTGCTACCCGTGTAGCCGCTTGCTGCATGTAGTGGACTCCTGACCTATCCAGCGGAACCCGAAACCCCACCACCCTATGGCGCAAGTCGAGGAATCTGCAGCCCACACGGTCGCAGAACCGTGTCAGCCTCTGATTCAGACCCTCCACTCGGCTCTGTACCAAAGGTCCGCAGTCAGTCCTGTCGACGATGCTGCAGATGGTGAGCTCTGCTTTCATCCCGCTAGCGAGACTGACAGTCTTCACCAAATCAGATAGCCGCCGGAAGACAGAGAGGATTTCCTCCGATCCATAGCGACACACATCATTGGTGCCGACATGAGCGACCACCTGCACATGGGTGCACCCTGTACCCTTCATGGCATCCGCAAGGACCCTTTCCACATCTGGAATGACTCCCCCCGGTATGCACACGGAGTGCACATTGGTTTTCTTCCCCTCCCTTGCTGCCATATCCCTAAGGGGGCCCTTACGCGCCTGACATTGGAGCTCCCAACTACCAGTAAGCCCATCCTCTGCGACGCCCGGATCTTGCAGACTGAGGGGCAACCTCTGGAACAGGACAAGCAGCCATGTCAGGCCGAAGATCAGTATCAGCCTGAGACAGAGCCTGAAACTGGTTCGTCAGACAAACTGGAGAGGCCTTCCGTTCAGCCCTCCGGAATGTCTTTCGCCCCCTGCCACACCTTGAGACGACCTCCCACTCTACCACAGGTGAGGGATCAGCCTCAATGCGGGCAGTATCCCGGTCAACCACAGTCGTAGTCCGATCGGGGGATGCGTGGGACGAGCTGGCCGCCTCCGACAAACCCCCATCCGGACGCCCACAGTGATGCCCATTGGCAACAGCCTTAAGCTGTGTGACCGAAGCCAACACTGCCTGAAGCTGGGAGCGAAGGGACGCCAACTCAGCCTGCATCCGAACACAGCAGTTGCAGTCGCTATCCATGCTAAAAACTGTTGTGCAAAGAACGTCTGAACTAATCTACAGAGAGCGCAAACAAATCGACACAAAATTTAAACGGTTATTAAAATACAAGATTGCCTAGTAAATGCAGTAATGCTGCTACTTGCGCACTGCTGACACACTGCTCGGCGGCGGAAGGAGACTACGCGATTTTACACTATTCAGGCACTAAAACGCGATGATACAAATATCAAATACTATAATACGCCCGAAATTTATGAATTAAACAATGCAAGTACCAAAAACACGCAAAGAAATTAAGAATTAAACTATGTAACAAATGAGTGAGCTAGGAGTATACGACTTGCTGCTGCAGCTGCTTATCCAACGGCGGCAGGGAGCACACTGACTGTGACCAACCGACACTGGCCGTTCAAAACAAAAACAGGAGACAAACGACTATGCGAATTTACACTATTCAGGTACTAAAATGCGATGCTACAACTCTCAAATACTATAATACGCCCTAAATTTATGAATTAAACAATGCAAGTACCAAAAACACGCAAAGAAATTAAGAATTAAACTATGTAACAAATGAGTGAGCTAGGAGTATACGACTTGCTGCTGCAGCTGCTTATCCAACGGCGGCAGGAAGCTACAAACAGGCTTGACCTTATCGTCGGTGTCAGTATAGAGACGGGGATTAGTAATCACTATGTCATCATAGCGTGGTCACTAAAGTTAATAACTTTTTAATGAGTTATTAACTTCATTGACTGGTGGAACATAAATTTATTTTACACAGTCTCCATCACATAGCACCCAATGAAGCTCTTTTTTAAATTTATTAAAAGCCCAAGTAATGAGAATCATTTAAAATTCAATGCCAATAAATAGTTTACAGAAATTTTTACGTTAACTTTAAACCAAGATGACTTAATACTCTTCATGGCGAGACATGTCCTATATGACACAGAATGAAATAAGGGCAAAGTATTAAAGGCAGACCGCAACAGATCAGAAGGCCTTAATTGCCAGACGGTAAGAATAAAACATGATATAAACTTGATTGATGAAAAAACTGGCGGTATGAATTAAAGAATGCCTTCAATCACAACTTTTCGTCTTTAATTAAGTACACGAGGGGTCCATCATCAGGTGTAAATCGTCTTAATACATGCTTTTTTTCTCTTGAATGAGGTGAAATGCATATTCCTGTTACGAAAAGGTTTTATGTTAGCTTATGAATTTCCTAAGCCAAACGCGGAAAATATGTGCAAAATAATGGAAAAGATCCAAGAAAAGCGTTTTTAACGTTGTAGCACCAGCATATATCCTTTTCTCCATACATACGACAATGAAAACATTTTAATACCAGTATCTAGGCCACATAATTTTAACCCCCTAAAGACGTATCAACTGAAGATTTAAACAATTTTCCAACCATGACAGCCACAAGATTTAAGAACCAACTACAAATATTTCCTTAAAAATAATTTCAGCAATGAAATAGTAATAGCAGAATTTTTTTCCCCTTTTAGCAAGTCATTTCAGCAGCCACAAGGACACTCCCATGACATTCAAAGCTCATCGGTACACACATTAGTCCGTGGTGCTTAGGAGAGAACAAATACGTCCCGAAACAGACGACATTTTATCTGAGCTACTTAAATAAATCAGACGCTCTATCTAATTTCTTAGAGAGCGTAGACATTTAGCGTTAGCTTCAAGGAAACCAGAGCAAGAAAAGCAAATTTTAAGTAATCCAGTAAAATAGCCAAACCGACTCACTAACATGAACAGTTAAACACCCGTAGTAACTAGTAATACTGAACTTTTCACTACACTTCCAACTGAAAAGTACATGGCCAATCATTTACTTTAAAAATCAGAAGAATTAATGGAAAGCGGACAAGAACATGTAACGCGTACACCAATGCACACAACAAACCGACCAAATAAACTTCCTTCTGGAACATGGCGCTTTACATTGGCTTAAGGATCGCAGGCACCACTGCTACATAAAGTTAACAAATAAAACAAATTATAATAAGCTATCAGCCAATCAATCAGTCTAAAATGTCTGCCAGATCTTGGAATCTAATTGCCTTTCAAATACCATGGAGAGACGGGCGATCGTGCCCAAAAAACATAAGGAAGACAAACCAAAATGACAATGAATACCGCCCTCTCAGCTCGATGCCCTTCTGATAAACCACAGCACAATCCAAGTCGGTACTCAACAACGTAAGGGGAGTTAGAACCGAAATTTTTTTTCACATTTTCGGATTTTTAGCTCATTATAAAATTGGCAATTTTCCGAATAAGATTATATATATATGACTTATAAACTCACATGGGAACTACGTATTTCATTTTATTTTTTTAATCATAGTTTACACCAGCTGAAAATGATAAAATTTTTACGTACATTATTTCAAGATCCTATAAAATAATATCACAAAAATGCAGTATGTTGGTCATGTCCAGAACAGGATGGACACAAGGTTGGTGAAGTTAAGAAACTTTCTGATGGTAAAACCATAAGAGGCAGGCTGACAGACAAAATGATCGATGAACTACAGCAGTATTATGGGATGGCCATTAGAAATAATATTGAGGATTTATTGAAAATGGAACAGACAGTATGGGCTACCTTCTTCCACAGACTGTCAACTGATGAAAAACCAGTACAGCACCTTTGCCCTCCTGGACCAGATTCATGGTGCAATTACCGCTATGCCAAGAACTCAAATAGTTCATACAGCCATAAACATTCCATCCTAGCAGCAGTCATGGATATCATAAAGCCTATTTACGGAGACCTGACTAATCCTGAATACTGTGTCTGCATGGTCCGACTCAAAATCCCAATGAGTCGATCAATAATCGTATATGGACTTGCTTACCAAAAAATGTTTTTGTTGGATTGAAGACACTAAAGTGGGGGATCAGTGATGCTGTTATTGCTTTTAATGATGACAACATTGGTAGGGTGAAAGTGCCACAGCATATGGGAATTAATCCTGGAGCAAACTGCATCAGAGAACTTGAACGGATGGACAAGGTTTGCGTTGATAAAGCAGAGTATGCAGGACAGTTGGCCACTAAGGAGTCCAAAAAGAAGAAAAGAAGAGAAACACTTGGAAAAAGATCAAGAGTATGATATACGGTATGGTGCAGGATACTTCTGAGTGTCTAAAAATAAAAAATGAGGCATATATTAAGCGAGTAACAGTCTTTTGAATCTTTAGAATCCGTTCTGAAAATTTACATTTTTGTGTTGCATTTTTCCCTAAATCTCAGAAACCATTTCGAGTAGACCATTCGAATTTTGAGGGAGTAATAACATACATATCCTGAGTCTACTGCACTAAAAGAACAACATAACGTTATGTATAATTAAAATTATTTAGGATAACATGCAAAAAAGTAAACAAAATTTAAACCGTGTAATTAAAGAATTGTATTTCCAAAAGCAGTGGCTGAAATACAATTATCGTAGTTCAGTAGATTCAGAACATACAGTTTAATGTCATGTAAAAGTTTCATGTCAATGGCTACAGTGGTTCTTGAAATACAGGGGAGCCAAGTCACTAAATTTAACATTGTCGGGATAAGGCGTACCAACTCCCCTTAGGCGGTGTAACATGACCCCTGTATCGGTCGCCCGTCAACAGCTAACACGATGGCGAAGACGCCCCCCGGAAACCTCGTTAGAGTTTCGTTCCTCTGCCCATATTGTCCACCAAACCGGCCACCACGACCGGAGCCACCACACCAGAGGGCGCTGCTCTCCAATGGCAACACGTTAGTCAAAGATCACAAGAATAGTGATATCGATACATTGCGAGAAATCCACCACTGCTCATACGTGTTTTGTAAATGGATTACGGACGGCAACGCTATAGCACGGTGTAACAATTAAATTCGGAAAATGCCGAGGAAGCAAAGACTGTAGCACTCTCAGTTCAAAAGAAAACGCACAAATGACGGTAGTCGGAAGCTAGATATTCGTGTGTCCGTAACTAAATCGATGTACGAAACATATAACTACCATCGCTATATATTAGCAAAAGATCCAGCTGAGAACCTGAGAAGATTCTCGTCTATGTAACATCGCCAAGCTGGTCGAAGGCTTCTATCCAGTCACTCATTGACCAGTCTGGTGTGTCAGTAGATGACAGCAAAACGAAACCGGAAGTTTTAAAGTTCATGTTTAAGAAACCGTTCAGGCAGAAGAATCGTACAAACTATTCCGTCGTTGGACCATTGCTGGAAACTCCCTAATGAAGAACACTGTAATAAGCATCCCTGGCGCAAACCTTTTAAGTCAAGGAACACGACATTGATCTGAGCGCCGTTGTTTACAGCGCTATGGGTCTCATGAACGAACAAAGTGAACAGACTTTCGCAAGATCTCTGTCTGCGAATTCCTTGCTCTTTTTCATAGGGGAGATTCTCATGCTCCAAAAACGTCGTAGTGCTTGAGTATAAATCATGTTCCATTATTCTGTAACAGATATTGGCCAATAATTATGTGCATCTATCGTACGACCCTTCTTGAAAAGTGGAATGACCTCGGCTTTTTTCTAACTCCTAAATACCTTTCGTTGCTCCTGCGAACGACGACAAACTGCTGCTAAAAGGGGAACAAGTACTTTAACACAATCTTTGAAGAATCTTACAGGTATCTCATCTGGTCCTGATGCCTTTCCACTATTAACCGATTGTAGATGCTTTTCTTTCCGCCCTTGGTTATCAAAATACCTGCCATTAAGACGCTCGTACTATGATTGATCGGAAGACCGAATTCAGTATTTAGGCCCTCTCTCTGTTATCTTTCTTTTCCGACCTGTACAGTCACTGAGTGATTGAATCGATGATTCCGACCTCCCTCACTTTTCATACGTTACACAAAAACCTTTTAGGGCTTTAATCAGTTCGTTTGACAAAATTTTATTTTAAAGTCATTGAACGCTTGTCTCATTGGTCTCCTTCCATCGCTTCTTTCAGATTTTCGTTGTCTGTTGTGCTTTGATTTGTCTCGTATCTGTGACGAAGCTCTCTTCGTGTATGTAGCAGTTTTCTAACATGGATCGTAAGCCATGGTGGGTTTGTCCATCTCTTAAGGCTTTAAAAGACAGCTATCGTGCAAAAAGCTTAACTGAGTTCTTAAGAGAAGGCCATTAAACTATCAGTACACAGAGTATTGTAAATAGGTTGGGGATCTGCAATCGACACAACACATCAAATTCATCATTGAGTCCAACAACAACTAACATCGGCATGTGAACTTGTAACGCCGGAAATGCATAGCCTCCTATTTCCATCTATTGTACTATTTTTTTTCCTTGCTTTGTTACCTCAAGATATGACGTTTCTGTCTCTTTGTATATTGTAATTGTTTTACTGTTTGTATATATATATATTTATACATTTGTGTCGATGTATAATTGGTTTGTTTCGTAAATATTATTTGTATTTTTACGCTGGGTCTTGCCTAGGGAAGACTGCTATCGAACGATTACGTCGATAGGTCGTGTGAAGAATCAAAGTGTGTAGGATCTTTGGTAGTGTTAACTCTGTCGCGTGGAGCGCGGGCTGAGCAGAAGGAGTCTGGCTGGGGTAGCGAGTGGAGCAGGTGTGTTGTGTGACGCTCCCGCGAGTTGCCGCGCTTTCGGGATTTGACAGCATGTAATTCCGATCGACTTGCGATGATAGTTTCTGACTTGGTGTCGCGGTCGGGAAACATTAACTAGCGCACATCAAGAGCCCGTTTCGTCTGGTGACCGTGTCGAGAAGAAGGCGCGCCAACATCCAGCTTCTGCAACAGCGACGGCCGACAATGAGTGACTGTCGCCACCTCCTCGACCGACGGCTTCAAACCTTCAATCAACCAACAAGGAAGACTGGACGCACGTAAAGTTCTAGAACTGTATGGCAGACCTCAGCATTTCAAACTGTTCAAGTCACAAAATTACAGCAACGTAGCATGAACCTTTGTTGCTCATTGTCCCAATTGCATTACCAAGCAGGGTCCCTTCCTTTTCCGGAATGAACCCGAGTGTCATTGAAATTCAAACGCCAGCATTAAAGTAATATTCTATTTCACTGCTTTAATTTCAAATTTCAATTAAGGTATTCATAGCTGGCTACAATATTTAGATTACACTAGCACAAATTAAGAGTGCGAGTTTTGTTACCGTATTTTAGCTTACCTGTGACTGCAGCTCAGCTTGGTACGTACTAAATTTTACTATTGTTAATTGTTCAGAATCATTTAATTCAAGTTCAAAGTTAAATCTCTTCTTTCTAAATTGCGTAGATTCGAGTAGCTTTTGAAATGATTGTTGAGGTAGTCCAAGACTAACCGTATTTTACTGAATTTCGATGTGCTTCAGAAAGAAAGCTCACTACTAACTTCAGTCACTAAATTAACTTTCGATTTTCCTGTTTTATTAATTCTTTTGCTAAATTAAGTCAGGGTGTAGCGAAATTTATTACTTCTGACAAACTTTCAGTTTTCACACTACGCGTGTCAACCTTCAGTTGCCACGCTTCTAGTGCTAATTATATGTGTAATAACCTTTCTTTTTCAGTTACTATAGTAATTGTCCTTAGGACTGGCGACCGTGATTTCCCCCAAATCTCAAATACCTAATTACCGCTAGTTAATTGTTAACGTAACGGCTGCACATTTACTTTCTTTATTAACTTTACCCCTTTTCAAAATTAATTTCCACCAGTTTCATTAGCACATTTCCTTTCATTTAGATGTAACCCTTTCCTCCCTCTTTACCGACAGGTTAACTTCGGTGACGATTGCTTTTCCAAAACTCCCATTAGGTACATGCGGTTTCATTTTTCACTGTCATTAAGGTCGGTAAGTGAGGGGGAGGTTACACGTGGCGACCTGGTGACAGGACAATCTTCGGATTTGAGGTTGTTCTGGACACGAATTTTGCATTGTGCAAATCTCGTAACAAAGTACTGGTTACGTACAGGCCGTTACGTCAGCGAGAATAAGTAGTGGGAGTAATCCTAATTACATTTGAGATTTGTCATTTATATTGAAAATTATTAAAATGAGTGACGGGCAACAATTACCAAAATTTGGTAGACTTGGATGCGGAACAATCGGTCGAACAGTGGGAAACGCGCACGGCGGTTCCCATTGTTCAGGGGCAGGCGGCTAGCATGAAAGACGCGACCGCCGAAACGCAACAAAGAGCAGAAATGGAATTCCAAACTTTAGAAAATGTTTCGGAATCGGAAGCGCAAATCAAATCTGTACCCCTTGATGATGAATACGGGGGATCATATATAGAGGAACCAGCTACGGAAGTAAAACCGGTAGTCTCCGGGAATTTAACTGATTTATTGAATGTTTTGATTAATGAAATCAAGAGTCAATCAGCAGAAATTATAGCTCTGTCTGCCAAGCAAGAAGCTCAGTCTGCCATGCAAGAAGCTCAGTCTGAAAAAATTGAACGAAAGCTAGACAATCAGAACAAAGCTATTAATGCTGTTAACAACAATGTTGGAGTTGTTAATACAAAAGTTGATAAAATCAAAGAAGATATTGTTGTAATTAATACCGAAATCGGTAATCTTAAACAGGAAATGATAGGCGTTCAGGCGGAAATTGCGAGCATAAATACTCGTTTTGATTCCGAAATTAGCAGAATCGAGAAAAGTGTAGGAGAAGCAGTTGCTCCGATCATCGAGAATAAGGTGACGGAACAAATTCAATTAGTGAAAAAAGAGGATCAACAGAAGGTGGAAACTTTAAAGGCTTTAGTGTCCGAAGTAGACACTAAAGTGAGGGAGCAGGCTAATACCTGCGAAGAGAAAAAGAGGGAAGTGGAAACGCTTGCGACAACCACTTGCCAAGTAATTACAAGAGTGTCGGAATTAGAAAAGAAACTTGACGAAAAACAGAGCTATGTGCCAATCTGTGCACATAGTTCGGAATTGTTGACAAAAGAGGAGCGGTTCGACCCCTTGAAAAAAGGCGGTATACACGCGACGGATTTCATTAAAAATTGTGAAAGAGTTTTACCCAGATCATGGACTAATGAGAGAAAAATTAATGCGGTTATTGATGTGCTGGCTGGTGATGCCAAGCGTTGGGGCTTAAACCTCAACATTACGAACCTGACTTTTGACGAGTTTAAAAATTTGTTTCTGGCTGAATACTGGTCAGAGCAAAAACAGCAAAGTGTCTGGCGCGAATTTGTCGTATCGAGGCCTTTCGATGCGAATTCGCGCGGTTCGATGAGGGAGTTTTGTGAGGGCTGGATCCGCAAGTTGGAATATTTGCGTGATCGCCGCACGGAATCCGAAATAGTCTGGGAACTCTACAAGAAGCTTCCAGATGATACAAAACGCTACGTAGGAAGCAATTACAGGACAATCAATGATTTCCTGGAAAGAGTTGAGGACGAGGACAATTGGCGCAATAATCGCGACGGTGGTAGAGGCCGTGGTAACAACAACGGGTACCACCCCAACCACAACAACGATAACCATGGGAATAATGCATACCGCAGCAATAACAATAATGGTTCGGACCGTAATAACAATCGGTACAGTGCAAATAATAACAGGAATGACAGAAACCAGTATCATACTAACGTGATACGGGCTTCACAGAATAGTAATAACGCCAGAGAGTGTGATCAGCCGCCTCAGCAGCATCCGGGGAGCGTATCTGCTGGGACGAGACAGGGAAACCATTAGCCGCGCCGGTGAGGGGCCGAGCGGGCGTGGAGAAATTTTGGCGGCCCAATAACAGGAGAAAACCCAGGTATCGTCATTATGAAAATTCCGTGTGGAATAATCAACGGCGGGAATGTGTGCCAGTGTTAGGAGAAAGGAGTGCGCCCACAAGTAGTAGATCAGCTGTATACACGGCAGTATGTAGTACATTCACTGTCAGTGAGAACAAATTAAGTAGTGTTCAGGAAATCGATTATAAAGTGGCAGCTGTAATACCCACAGCGGAACTGGAGATTGAGTTTAAGAATGATTCGCAATTGTTGAGAGAAGATCAGATGTCGGATAACACGTCCGTCATCGAGCGAGGGGATGCAGAGAGGGATGAGGTCTGGTTAAGGCAGTTCGGTCGCTTATACGACGAACTAAGAGATTATAGGGGTCTGTATGGGAGAAGTGTTTATGGGGAGCGCGTGCAGGATTTGCCGCGTCTCGTCCCGCAGGAAGATAGTGTTTGTGAAGTGATAGAAAGTTCTGGCCCTAACCGGCAGACTTTACCAGAAACAGTTGATGTTAATGGGGAGCACGAGCAAGATTCATCGTGTTTCGTCCCGCAAGAGTTGGATGTTGAGGTAGTAACGGAAAGGTCTGGCCCTAACCGGCAGACCTTACCGAAAGTTTCAGTGGTAGAAGTAGCCGACCCATCCGACGCAAACCTCCAGTTTAAACATTGCGAGAGTATTAAGGAGAACGATTGCGAAAATTTTAGTGATAGCCGGACACGATTGGTAGAAAAGCACATAGATTACAGCGTGTATGTGGTTAGAGCTGACATTATACGGTCAGACGATAGCAGTGTGGGTTGCGCAGATCTAGCGGAAGTAATTGCAGAAACTACTGGGCACATTCCTCCAGGTAGATTGGCAGATGAAATCAGTCTGACCAAAGAGGAATCAACGAAGGTGACAATTAATGAATTGATAGCAAAGCAACACTCACTAGTTGACGAGTTACAGGAAAAGGTTTCGGTATTGGAGGCGAAGCTACAGACTAGGCCTCAGGACAAACGTGTTGAAATTAAAACTGTATGTGAACAGAGGCTGAAAAGGCCGCCAGATAAGCCGGATTTAGGATCAAAGCCGGATGGTTTTTTCTGGAATGACCTGGATATAGACGAGGATTTACTGTGGGAAAATAAAGATACAGTCGAGGACAAGTGTAGACAGATAGTAGTGTCTGTTAATATGCACGACCTACAACTAAACGTGTTGTTGACACCGGTGCAGAATTGAGTGCTGTATCTGGGAAAATATTTGAGTTACTGAAAGACAGACCTGGCATCGTAGTTATGCCAGTAACAGGAGTGAAAATTATCGGTGCTACTGGGAAGGCCAGTAAACCGGTCACAAATCAGATTTTTGTCAACTTCGAGATATGTGGGGCACGATTTGAACAAGAGTTTGTCGTCGTGCCAGACTTAACTACGGAAGTAATTATTGGGTTAGATTGGCTATTAAAGTACCGTGCAGTGATTAACTGCGAAAGCAAAACTTTGACATGTACGTCACAAGATAAAACAATAGTAGTTAGTTTTGACGAGGCAGGAGACGGTGTGCATAGGCAATACCAGCCTATACACATTGTTAACTGGCCGGAGGTTATTGACGTAGGTATGAATTTGAACTACTGTAATGTGAGGAATCTCGGAATTGACAATAGTGTAGAAAGTGAATTGGAAAGTATTGTAGACGGTGTGCCAAACATAACACACGAACAAAGACGAGGTCTGTATGAAGTAATAATGAGGAATAAGAGTGTGTTTTCAGACAAACCGGGACTTGTGGAAGGATATAAATGCAAGTTGCATGTAATTCCTCACGAACCATTCTTCGTGAGACCGTATGCTATACCGCTGTCCAAAAAGGAAGCAGTGCAACGGGAGATAGATAAGATGATCAAATGGGGAGTGATTGAAAGAAGTACGAGTCCATACAATAACGGTTTGGTCATTGTAGCAAAACGGGATGGTAGTGTGCGTATTGTGATTGACGCACGCACGTTGAATAGGGTCGTTCAACGCGAAACAGACAGACCAGAGAGTATGGAGGAGATTTTGCAACGTTTTCGTGACGTTAAGTTCATGACTAGCCTCGATCTGACGGCTAGTTACTGGCAAATAGAACTCGAAGAAGAATCTAGGCCATACACCGCCTTCTTGTTTGCGGGCAGGTGTTATCAGTATAGAGTACTGCCGTTTGGACTTAATATATCTGTGTCCGTATTCATCAGGGCCCTAGATAAAGTGCTAGGACCGGCTTTGAGTTCAAGATTAACTGTATATGTTGACGACCTATTGTTGGCCAATGACACTTGGCATGACCATTGTGACCTGTTAGATGAAGTTTTTAGAGCATTGCGCCGTGGCGGAATGACTCTAAAGCTAAAGAAATGCGAATTTGTGAAGCAGGAACTGAAATTTTTAGGGCATATAATTACCACTGCTGGTATTACGAAGGACCCAGAGAAACTAGAGGCAATAAGGAATTGTCCTCCACCCAAGTCTAGGAAACAGTTAAAAAGTTTTCTAGGGTTAACAGGATTTTACCGCAAATTTGTAAAAGGACAAGTGTTTAATGATGAAAATTTGAATAACCTCTTACGCAAAAACGTTCCGTTTGTGTGGACTGACGGGTGTCAGGCCGCTTTCGAGAGATTAAAAGACGAGTTGTTAAGATCTAACATACTATTTCATCCTGATTTATCGCTACCCTTCCATCTGGGAACGGATTCGTCGAATTACGGGGTGGGGGTAGAACTGTTCCAAGAAGTTGGTGAAGGAGAGGACAAGGAACACCGGACGATAGCGTTCGCGAGTCGAACTTTATCAAAAAGTGAGCGAAACTACACGATTTCTGAGAAAGAGTGTCTCGCTATCGTGTGGGGATTCAAGAAGTTCAAAGGTTACCTATGGGACCGTAAGGTGATTATTCATACGGACCATAAGGCACTCACTTATCTGAAGGATTGTAAACTACTTCACGAAAGACTGACTAGGTGGTCGCTGTATTTACAGCAATTTAACTATGACATCTGTTACGTAAAAGGGACCGACAATTGCGTAGCGGATGCGCTGTCGCGGTTTCCCGAGTCTAATCAAGATGTATTGAAAGATGAGTCAGATGGAGTGGTCAAATTATACTATTTTAAAGAAGTTGAGGGACGTAAATTAGTAGTGGACATCTGTAAGAATCTACGTCGTCATCAGAACGAGGACGGTTGTTTAAGTATGGTGAAAACCCGATATGACGAAAGGAGTCCAGAAGGAGAGAAATTAAGAAAGTATTACAAGATATACGATCATATCTTGTACATACGTAAGGGTGAAGATAGTAATATTTGGCGGGTATGCTGGCCCACCAAATACGTCACGGAAATAATAGACTACTACCATTTGGCGTATGGTCACTGTGGGCCTAAGAAATGTACGGAAAAGCTGAGTGAAGTAGTGCATTTTAACAACATGTTAAAACGCGTTACTGACAGAGTGAAAACTGTCGATTTATGTCAGAAGGTGAAGGTTACCATCTGTACGAGTCGTGGTCCTATGCAAAGTATAAGGCCTAACGACACCTTTGAATTACTGTGCGTGGACTTGTACGGACCTTTGCCCAAGTCATCAGGAAACTTTGCCTACATTTTAGTAGTGCTAGAAGCTTTTTCCAAGTTCATCAAACTATACCCGATTAGGAAAGCTACAGCCAAAGCGGTCTATAGCAAGCTTGTGAACGATTATTTTGTTCATATTGGCAAGCCAAAGGCGATTCTATCAGATAATGGGGCACAATTTACTTCTAAGTTGTGGAATGAAGGCATGGAAAGTAATGGGGTCGAGGTGATCCATATTTCAGCTTACTGTCCGGCTGGGAATCCCGCTGAGAGGTATATGCGCGAGCTAGGCCGACTTTGCCGTACCAATTGCCATCACAATCATAGGGCATGGGGCAAATATGTAGCAGTATTTGAGAGAATTATGAACACCTTGAGACATGAATCGACGGGATTTTCTCCAGAGGAAATCCTGTTGGATGACAGAAGTAAAAGTTTAGTGGAAGAGATAATCAAATTCCCTCCACGGATTGACATTAGTATTGGTGTGAAAAAAGATCGTTTGCGAGAAGTAATGAAGCTAAAAGCCGATGCTCGCATACGTCGTCATGACGCTAAAACGCGTTTTGCTAAGTTTGCAATCGGAGACTTAGTACTTGTAAAAGCTCACGAGAAATCGAGCGAGATAGACCATGAAATCTCTAAATTTAAGTTTGTTTATAATGGACCATATAAAGTCATTGGTATACCTCACACAAATGCTTATTTCTTAGAGTATCCAAGCTCTGGAAAGCTGTTAGGTACACGGAACATTGTAGACTTGAAATTGTACCAACCTAGGATCGATTAATACCACACAATGGGTAATTTGTACAGTATGTAAATATAGAGTGTAAGATTTAATGATGTGCCATGTTACGATGCTTTTGCCTGACCTAGAGGTCATTAAAGAAGTTCTAATTAATAAGTAATTAATTTTGACTAAATGATTTAAGAGTAACTGATTAGTAATCATCTGAAAATTCCAAGCTGCTAGTTTAAGTTTTCAGCTGAGTCACAGTAGATTAAGGAATGTAAATATGATTTTGTAACTTGCTGTAATATTTCATGAATGTGTGTTTTTATTAGTCATTGCCGATGTACTTAGACGCTGTTTTAAGTTTCAGGCTAGTACATGCGTGTGATGATGGACAGTGTTGAGTTATCCACTGCGATAGTGTTTATGGACTCCTTGAGATTACTCGGGAGTGAGTTTTACCGAAAGAATTCAGTGAAACGGACGTTCTGGAAACGCCGTTACAAGGGCGAGTGAGATCAAGCGTGCCACACAGGCGGGTGCAACAATAATTGTGTGGCGAAGCCGCTGTCGGCTCTTGTGTCGCTGTCGGCTCTTGTGCCGCTGTCGGCATTCTTTGTACTCGCGAATACGGAATGTGGAGTTGCTTTTCTTCCCGGACAGCTGATGTGAAAGAATTCTGCTGTCAATATTTATGTTTTATTTTATCTGCTGTATATTATTTTCTTGTTTAGCGTTAATTGGACATGACGAGAATATTAATTATGAAAAGGTTACATAAAAATGTGTATTCTATGTAATTAATTATTAGTTTGCGTATTTTGATATACCTGTTTTTTATGACCATGTACTCTGATCAGTTTTGCAAATAGTATTCCATTTCTTATAGTGTTACGAATTTTAGTGATTTTGGAATAGCTAAACCATTTTCTATGTTTTCTATGAATTTTGATATGTTGTCAACCTGTTTTATTTTGTGCAAGATGACAGAGTGGAATAAGATTAGGAGTGTCTCCACTCAATTATTATTGTCTAAAAATTGGTTTATGGTTAATTAGACGAATGCTAAATTTTTTGGATGTTTTGAGCGTATGCATTTCCGCTGTTTCTCTTTTGGGACATTTTCTGAGTCTGTTTACGTTACACGAACATCCTCAGACAATGTGGGGCACGTGTAACGCCGGAAATGCATAGCCTCCTATTTCCATCTATTGTACTATTCTTTCCTTGCTTTGTTACCTCAAGATATGACATTTCTGTCTCTTTGTATATTGTAATTGTTTTACTGTTTGTATATATATATATATATTTATACATTTATGTCGATGTATAATTGGTTTGTTTCGTAAATATTATTTGTATTTTTACGCTGGGTCTTCCCTAGGGAAGACTGCTATCGAACGATTACGTCGATAGGTCGTGTGAAGAATCAAAGTATGTAGGATCTTTGGTAGTGTTAACTCTGCCGCGTGGAGCGCGGGCTGAGCAGAAGGAGTCTGGCTGGGGTAGCGAGTGGAGCAGGTGTGTTGTGTGACGCTCCCGCGAGTTGCCGCGCTTTCGGGATTTGACAGCATGTAATTGCGATCGACTTGCGATGATAGTTTCTGACATGGTGTCGCGGACGGGAAACATTAACTAGCGCACATCAAGAGCCCGTTTCGTCTGGTGACCGTGTCGAGAAGAAGGCGCGCCAACATCCAGCTTCTGCAACAGCGACGGCCGACAATGAGTGACTGTCGCCACCTCCTCGACCGAAGGCTTCAAACCTTCAATCAACCAACAAGGAAGACTGGACGCACGTAAAGTTCTAGAACTGTATGGCAGACCTCAGCATTTCAAACTGTTCAAGTCACAAAATTACAGCAACGTAGCATGAACCTTTGTTGCTCATTGTCCCAATTGCATTACCAAGCAGGGTCCCTTCCTTTTCCGGAATGAACCCGAGTGTCATTGAAATTCAAACGCCAGCATTAAAGTAATATTCTATTTCACTGCTTTAATTTCAAATTTCAATTAAGGTATTCATAGCTGGCTACAATATTTAGATTACACTAGCACAAATTAAGAGTGCGAGTTTTGTTACCGTATTTTAGCTTACCTGTGACTGCAGCTCAGCTTGGTACGTACTAAATTTTACTATTGTTAATTGTTCAGAATCATTTAATTCAAGTTCAAAGTTAAATCTCTTCTTTCTAAATTGCGTAGATTCATGTAGCTTTTGAAATGATTGTTGAGGTAGTCCAAGACTAACCGTATTTTACTGAATTTCGATGTGCTTCAGAAAGAAAGCTCACTACTAACTTCAGTCACTAAATTAACTTTCGATTTTCCTGTTTTATTAATTCTTTTGCTAAATTAAGTCAGGGTGTAGCGAAATTTATTACTTCTGACAAACTTTCAGTTTTCACACTACGCGTGTCAACCTTCAGTTGCCACGCTTCTAGTGCAAATTATATGTGTAATAACCTTTCTTTTCCAGTTACTATAGTAATTGTCCTTAGGACTGGCGACCGTGATTTCCCCCAAATCTCAAATACCTAATTACCGCTAGTTAATTGTTAACGTAACGGCTGCACATTTACTTTCTTTATTAACTTTACCCCTTTTCAAAATTAATTTCCACCAGTTTCATTAGCACATTTCCTTTCATTTAGATGTAACCCTTTCCTCCCTCTTTACCGACAGGTTAACTTCGGTGACGATTGCTTTTCCAAAACTCCCATTAGGTACACGCGGTTTCATTTTTCACTGTCATTAAGGTCGGTAAGTGAGGGGGAGGTTACAAACTACTTCCACATTTTATTGCAGTGTTATTGTTGCTTAAATATATAACAGAATGGTTTCTGACTTTCTTGTTACAATAATTTATCTGGAGATTACAGCAACCCATTATAAATTTAACGCCACATATTCAAATTTAATGATTTGTTCAAGAGTCATCTGCAGTCTAGCACGAACCTAAAATATTATTCTCTGTGAGGCAATACTGCTGTGCAATATAAATGGAAGTTTACCTCTCGTGAAAGATTTCTGCTACTAATCCATTGACAAATTGGTTGTCAATGAACTTGTACATACGCCTGCGGGGAATATGAAAACACAATTCTTCTGCTGTTACAGGAAACTTGCGTAAATGTTACATTGGCTCATATGAGAAGAACCTAGGCGTGGACGTAATGTACAAAGGCAATAGTGTGGAACATCGACGAAACTGATGTTATCATGCAGTTCTGCACAAGAGTTCGGGGCACTCTTAAGATATCTCATTATAGCACACAGGATGCACACTGTTTGAAAAAATCAACCCTAATATCCTTAATACTGGCACTGGGATGGAAAGGACGTCAGGGCTGACCAGCTGTATTCTGTCCAGGTAGGTCTGGGGGATTATCTGGGCCACGCGAGTTCCTCAACAAAACGTACGAAGTGAAATGGGCAAATCATGCTTCATTTAATCCATGATTGCTGTACCAATCTCAAGACTATCTAATGTGACTAATTAACAGCATCAAAATCGACGGTCGTAGGTTGGCTAATTCTCAGAATGAAACTGAAAAGTAATGATAAAAAAAATCAAATTCATTTACCACTCAGAACCAGCCCCTTAAGCAGTTGTTGTTGTTGTTGTTGTCTTCAGTCCTGAGACTGGTTTGATGCAGCTCTCCATGCTACTCTATCCTGTGCAAGCTTCTTCATCTCCCAGTACCTACTGCAACCTACATCCTTCTGAATCTGCTTAGTGTATTCATCTCTTGGTCTCCCCGTACGATTTTTACCCTCCACGCTGCCCTCCAATACTAAATTGGTGATCCCTTGATGTTTCAGAACATGTCCTACCAACCGATCCCTTCTTCTGGTCAAGATGTGCCACAAACTTCTCTTCTCCCCAATCTTATTCAATATTTCCTCATTAGTTATGTGATCTACCCATCTAATCTCCAGCATTCTTCTGTAGCACCACATTTCGAAAGATTCTATTCTCTTCTTGTCCAAACTATTTACCGTCCATGTTTCACTTCCGTACATGGCTACACTCCATACAAATAATTTCAGTAACGACTTCCTGACACTTAAATCTATACTCGATGTTAATAAATTTCTCTTCTTCAGAAACGCTTTCCTTGCCATTGCCAGTCTACATTTTATATCCTCTCTACTTCGACCATCAACAGTTATTTTGCTCCCCAAATAGCAAAACTCCTTTACTACTTTAAGTGTCTCATTTCCTAATCTAATACCCTCAACATCACCCGACTTAATTCGACTTCATTCCATTATCCTCGTTTTGCTTTTGTTGATGTTCATCTTATATCCTCCCTTCAAGACACCATCCATTCCGTTCAACTGCTCTTCCAAGTCCTTTGCTGTCTCTGACAGAATTACAATGTCATCGGCGAACCTCAAAGTTTTTATTTCTTCTCCATGGATTTTAATACCTACTCCGAATTTTTCTTTTGTATCCTTTACTGCTTGCTCAATATAAAGATTGAATACCATCGGGGAGAGGCTACAACCCTGTCTTACTCCCTTCCCAACCACTGCTTCCCTTTCATGTCCCTCGACTCTTATAACTGCCATCTGGTCTCTGTACAAATTGTAAATAGCCTTTCGATCTCTGTATTTTACCCCTGCCACCTTTAGAATTTGAAAGAGAGTATTCCAGTCAACTTTGTCAAAAGCTTTCTCTAAGTCTACAAATGCTAGAAACGTAGGTTTGCTTTTCCTTAATCTTTCTTCTAAGATAAATCGTAAGGTCAGTATTGCCTCACGTGTTCCAGTACTTCTACGGAATCCAAACTGATATTCCCCGAGGTCGGCTTCTACTAGTTTTTCCATTCGTCTGTAAAGAATACGTGTTAGTATTTTGCAGCTGTGGCTTATTAAACTGATTGTTCGGTAATTTTCACATCTGTCAACACCTGCTTTCTTTGAGATTGGGATTATTATATTCTTCTTGAAGTCCGAGGGTATTTTGCCTGTTTCATACATTTTGCTCACCAGATGGTAGAGTTTTGTCAGGACTGGCTCTCCCAAGGCCATCAGTAGTTCCAGTGGACTGTTGTCTACTCCGGGGGCCTTGTTTCGGCTCAGGTCTTTCAGTGCTCTGCCGAACTCTTCACGCAGTATCGTATCTCCCATTTCATCTTCATCTACATCCTCTACCATTTCGATAATATTGTCCTCAAGTACATCGCCCATGTATAGACCCTCTATATACTCCTTCCACCTTTCTGCTTTCCCTTCTTTGCTTAGAACTGGGTTTCTATCTGAGCTCTTGATGTTCATACAAGTGGTTCTCTTATCTCCAAAGGTCTCTTTAATTTTCCTGTAGGCAGTATCTATCTTACCCCTAGTGAGATAAGCCTCTACATCCTTACATTTGTCCTCTAGCCATCCCTGCTTAGCCATTTTGCACTTCCTGTCGATCTCATTTTTGAGACGTTTGTATTCCTTTTTGCCTGCTTCATTTACTGCATTTTTATATTTTCTCCTTTCATCAATTAAATTGAATATTTCTTCTGTTACCCAAGGATTTCTACTAGCCCTCGTCTTTTTACCTACTTGATCCTCTGCTGCCTTCACCACTTCATCCCTCAAAGCTACCCATTCTTCTTCTACTGTATTTCTTTCCCCCATTCCTGTCAATTGTTCCCTTATGCTCTCCCTGAAACTCTGTACAACCTCTGGTTCTTTCAGTTTATCCAGGTCCCATCTCCTTAAATTCCCACCTTTTTGCAGTTTCTTCAGTTTTAATCTACAGGTCATAACCAGTAGATTGTGGTCAGAGTCCACATCTGCCCCTGGAAATGTCTTACAATTTAAAACCTGGTTCCTAAATCTCTGTCTTACCATTATATAATCTATCTGATACCTTTTAGTATCTCCAGGGTTCTTCCACGTATACAAACTTCTATCATGATTCTTAAACCAAGTGTTAGCTATGATTAAGTTGTGCTCTGTGAAAAATTCTACCAGTCGGATTCCTCTTTCATTTCTTAGCCCCAATCCATATTCACCTACTACGTTTCCTTCTCTCCCTTTTCCTACACTCGAATTCCAGTCACCCATGACTATTAAATTTTCGTCTCCCTTCACTATCTGAATAATTTCTTTTAATTTATCATACATTTCTTCAATTTCTTCGTCATCTGCAGAGCTAGTTGGCATATAAACTTGTACTACTGTAGTAGGTGTGGGCTTCGTATCTATCTTGGCCACAATAATACGTTCACTATGCTGTTTGTAGTAGCTTACCCGCATTCCTATTTTCCTATTCATTATTAAACCTACTACTGCATTACCCCTATTTGACTTTGTGTTTATAACCCTGTTGTCACCTGACCAGAAGTCTTGTTCCTCCTGCCACCGAACTTCGCTAATTCCCACTATATCTAACTTTAACCTATCCATTTCCCTTTTTAAATTTTCTAACCTACCTTCCCGATTAAGGGATCTGACATTCCACGCTCCGATCCGTAGAACGCCAGTTTTCTTGATCCTGATAACGACATCCCCTTGAGTAGTCCCCGCCCGGAGATCCGAATGGGGGACTATTTTACCTCCGGAATATTTTACCAAAGAGGACGCCATCATCATTTAATCATACAGTAAAGCTGCATGCCCTCGAGAAAAATTACGGCCGTAGTTTCCCCTTGCTTTCAGCCGTTCGCAGTACCAGCACAGCAAGGCCGTTTTGGTTATTGTTACAAGGTCAGATCAGTCAATCATCCAGACTGTTGCCCTTGCAACTACTGAAAAGGCTGCTGCCCCTCTTCAGGAACCACACGTTTGTCTGGCCTCTCAACAGATAACCCTCCGTTGTGGTTGTACCTACGGTACGGCTATCTGTATCACTGAGGCACGCAAGCCTCCCCACCAACGGCAAGGTCCATGGTTCATGGGGGGGGGGGGGCCTTAAGCAGAACTAGTTGTATAAAAAAATTGCACCCTTTAAGGAAACTAAATTAAATTAAAAGGATAATAAAAATGTTATGGATTATATTGCCTTAGAGAAATAAGAGTCTCAATAATATATAAATTATGGAAGCTTAATCCCGTAAATCTATTAATCAACACAGTAACAGACCAGATGCAAGAGCGTCAAACACTGCGGTAAGCAACTTCTTGGAACATGAACAACAAATAAGTTTCAGTTATTACATCAAATATGAAAGGCCCAAAGCCAGTTTCCAGCCACAGTGAACAACAACTTAACTTTGCCAATTAGTTCGGTGGACCACTAGCAATTGGCACAATATACAAGCGGAGTCCCTCAGGAACCGTTCAACACAACAAGGTGTGGCACTCGACGTCTAGGTGTCCCTTCTGGATCGCTGATGAACGGACTGGCCAACGCGACCCTCTCAACGACCCAAGCGTGGACGATTAACGCAAAAGCAACGGCGTTAACAGCTAGGATGGGAGACTGACCTAGGATAGAAAGACCTATTAGTCGAGATGTAAGAGGAAGACTTCGTGTCAACTGCAGAGAGAGATGGCCAAATTGGAACTACACTACGAGCATTACATTTGCTTCACTAAAACCTTGCACCAGGCCACTATGCTTGGGACTGGCACAAATTCATGCAGTCACCCGAAATATCTTGGCCTTACCACCTTGAAACCTCAATAACATGAACAAGCTTACAAACACGATAAAATGAAATTAATCTGCTTACTACACGGTACAAGAAATTTACAGAAATCAGTTTTCAATACATATAAATGCAAGAATTTAAAATAAATCGATCACATGCTAATTTAAACAATATCTCATTACACATAGCAGGAGCCAGGGCAGGTGAAGATAGTCACTTGGAATACAATCTCAAGTTAGCTCTTAGCTTTGCTGGCGTTACAAAAGCAGAAGGAAGCAATTACAGAACCAGGGTCCAGAGGTCGTAACAACAATACCTTCGTGTTCAGAAGATCGGCTTCGTTCTCCGCCAATATAGCTTTAATGGACAGACGGAAGGTGCCAAAGATCAACTCTGCCCGTCAGCCAACGTGCAACCAAACTCGGCCACCAGGATAGTGACCACTGCAAAAATTCTGCCAACGCCCACAGCCCACGGTGCTGCCACTGGTGTGCAACACTCTCAGTGGCGCACAGAACCTCGTGAACGGTCTTGCCGAGCTCGGTACAATCGTCTCACTGCGCTGCGCCAACGACTCTCTCACTCTGCTTACCTCCCCGCTCATCAAAGATACGCAAAACAGCAATGGGTCGTCCAGAAACGATCAGCCACAGCTGACGAAGTTCACAGAGACACGTGCGATGGCGGGATGATTTTCGTTCGGATGAAAAATGGCACCACAATACTGTCGCAGGAGAAGGAAGACATGAGGTTGCAGGATAACCGTGACGTACCGCTTTGGCATAATAGTTCCCTTAATCACCGCCAGCCATGACCCTATGGCTCCCCACACTAAGATGCCATTGATAACGGGGCCATACTCGCCCATGATGGACTCGGCGTAATTGAGGCTGTAAGTTAGATACGCAGCATTGCTCTGGATGAATAAATATTGCCAGTAAGCGAGATTATTTTAGTAAGTTAACAGAAAATTTAGGTGCGGAAACATTTGTAGATCCATTGTGCATGCAAACAGTGGTGATAATATCGATATTTTGAAGTTAGAGACAAGTTTTAGTCGTGAGAGTAACGTTGGTAATGCCCGCCCGGTTAGCTTTGCGGTCTAGCGCACGGCTTTCCGGAGCAGGAAGGAGCGCCTGGTCCCCGGCACGAATTCACCCGGCGGACTTGTGTCGAGGTCCGGTGAGCCGGCCAGTCTGTGGATGGTTTTTAGGCGGTTTTCCATATGCCTCGGCGAATGCGGGCTGGTTCCCCTTATTCCGCCTCAGCTACACTATGTCGGCGATCGCTGCGCAAACAAGTTCTCCATGTACGCGTACACCACCATTACTCTACCATGCAAATATAGGTGTTACACTCGTGTGGTCCACCGGGGGCCGCACCGCACAATAACCCTGGGTTCGGTGTGGGGCGGCGGTGGGGTGAAGTGGACTGCGGTAGTCGTCATGCGGGTTGCGGACTACCGCAGCTGAGGCGGGGACGGAGCCTCTACGTCGTTTCTAGGTCCCCGGTTAACATACAACATACAACGTTGGTAATACATGGTGTATTTTAACGACAGGCGTCGCGGTTCTGACCTTCATCGCGGAGGCGTCAAAGGAAATGGTGAAATGTGGATCAGAGGAGATGTGACGCCCTTCCTATCGTGTGACACGTCCACGCTGGCGTTGGCCACAATTGTGGTGTAATTTCGGATGGAAGATATACTGTGTTCGAATATTATGTGTTATCTTTCTGGAACATATACGGTCTTCAAACAATATGAGTTATCTCGAAGTAAACGATTGAAAAACAGCCAACAAGGATTCAAAAAATATCGTTCTTGTGAAACGCAACTGGCTCTTTATTCGCACGAAGTAATGAGTGCTATTGATAGGGGATGTCAAACTGATTCCATATTTTTAGATTTCCAAGCGGAATTTGACACCGTACCTAATGAGCGACTTATAGTCAAACTGTTGCCTATGGATTGTTATCTCAGTTACGAGACTGTATTCGTGATTTCTTGTCTAAAGATCAATGTTCGTAGTAACTGGCGGAATGTCATGGAGTAAAGAAGAAATAATATCTATCGCTCTCAAAGGAAGTCTTATAGGACCACTGCTGTTCCTCATCAACGTAAATGATTTAGGAGACAAGCTGGGTAGCACTCTTGATTGTTAGTAAATGATGCTGTCCTTTACTGTCTTAAAACGATTCGGACAAGATTTCTGTATGATCGAAAAGTGAGAACAGTCTCTAAATAAGGCAAAGCGTGAAGCCAGCCACATGGGTATCAAAATAAATCCGCTAAATATCGGTTACAAGATAAATCACACAAACGTCGAGCCCGAGGGGGCGTTACTGGGGGGCGGGGAGGGGGCGTGGCACGATTTGCAGCTGTAAAGGCTGTAAATTCAACTAAATACTTAGAGATTACAGTTACGAATAATTTACGTTGTTGTGGGTAAAGCAAACCAAAGGCTACGAGTTATTGGCAGGACAATGAGAAAATACAACAGGTCTACTGAAGAGAGAGCTTACGCTACGCTTGTACGTCCTCTTCTGGAGTACTCCTATGAGATGAGGGATTCGCATCAGACAGGATCGACGGAGGACGTCGAAAAAGTTCAAAAATGGCAGCTCGTTTTATAGTAATACGAAATAGGGGAGAGAGTGCCATGGATATGACACATGAATTGTCATTAAAATAAAATGAAAATAAAAGCGTTTTTTATTGTGGCAGGATCTTCGCACGAAATTTCAGGCACCAACTTACTCTTCAGAGCGTGAAAATATTTTGTTTGCGTCCATCTACATAGAGAGGACTGGTCATCATAATAAAAGACATTAGAGATCACACAGAAAAATTTAAGTGCTCGTTTTTCCGGTCGAGAGTGCAACGGCAGAGGAATAGCTGCCTTTCTAGGTGGTTCGATGAACCCTCTGCCAGGAGCGTCATTGTCAAGAGCAGAGCAATGATGCGGATGTCGACACGTTGTTGTCTGAAGCTTCGTCGAGCCCGAGGGGGACGTTACTGTGGGGCGGGGAGGGGGGGGGGGCACGATTTGCAGCATTACAGAAGAATTTTATAGGCACCTTTGAGCCAAATTTAAAACTCACGTGTCAGAATGGGAGACAATTACTGGGTTTCGAAAAAGTGATCCTTTAATAATTATGATGCACAGTGTAGATACTCGTACAAGACTAGTGTCTAGAACCTTCCAGAGAGGCCGACGTGAGGCATGCGTGGAAGGCAAGTTGGGTCTGAGTGATGCTGCTTGTAAATCGTGAATATTTTATAGGAAGCATCCCATCCAGGAAGACTCTGAGGACACAGTCTTTGAAATGTTTAAATGATACATATAAAATAGATGTCCGATATCAGCTATGCAGAAAAATGTTCCGTGTTGGCAGTACAATAGCCTGTGCTTTACCATAATGAGCTACATCTTATATCTTAGAGGAGCAGCTGGCTACATTGATAGCATGAGACAATTTGTGTCTACCCAGCAAGGGTTCGAACATAATCAAGACCGTTAGAGTTGCTTTCAATAGCAACCGTTTGTTATATCTTTATTCAACCATCATTAATGGAAAGTGTAGCCTACCCCCTCTGTAATTGGCTATGCTAAAATGACCATGACCTGATAAGTCTAACCGGTTTAGAAAGATATGGAAATCATATCCGGAGGAGTAACTGACTGGTGAGGAAAATGTACCACAATTTATTTTTTTCAAATAACTGGCTCCACTCAATTCTTACATACATTTTGAAGTCGCTTGAAGTAGTGGAAATCACTCAAAACAGAGATTACGTAAAGGTACTACGAGATATTTTGTAACCCACAGCAAATTAATGAAAATACACTGCCTGTCAATCGAAGTGAAGTACCAGGAGCACCTGGTCGGACAACAATGTAAATTCTTATACGTGCGCACTAACAGTCGCATGTGAATGATGAGAGTTGCAATTCCGGGTCACCATTTAGCCGGTTCTCGAATAGTTTAATACTCGGAATTGTAAAGCTCTTAGCTATGACAGTGCTTGGGAATGCGAGGTCAGTCAACTCGTCCACTCGACCGCGTCTGACTACCACAAGGGAGAATCACATTAATTGCAACAGGCACATCTACGCCTACCATCAGAGAACAAGTAATGAACTCCCTGAGACATTCTGTGAAATCCCGCATCATTGGTCGGAGACTAGCAGTACCCGGACTAGGTTATTACTGTCCCATGCGCAGGCTGCTATTAACACCACAACAGAAACGTCTTTGCTTGAAGTGGTGCCGAGAATAGGAACCATGGACTGCTGATGAATGGTGTTGCACTGTGGGCAGGGATGAGTCACGATTCGGAACTACTCCAGATGACCATCGTCGGACAGTATGGGAGCGACCTGGAGTCATGGTGTGACGAGCCGTCGGGTACGACTTCAGATCACGGCTGGTAGTGATTGAGGGAACTCTTACTGCACAACGGTACGTCGCGGACATCCTGCGTCCTCGTATCTACATTTGTATTTCCATTATACTCCACAATCAACCTAACAGTGGGTGGCAGAGGGTACTTGTGGTAAGACTAACTGATCCCTCATTCCTTATTTTACTAGCATGTCCATCTTCTTAATGACCTGGAGTCGACTAATTACCGATAGAATTTTATCGCGCTTTCCTCGCGCTAATGGCGTCACAGTGGATGACGATGTTTCATGAACTGATGACGATGGGGAACGCGGTACCGCCTTCCTTTGTCACGGGAATTATTATACCCATCCACAAACCGACACCGGTAGTGACGACAGCACATTACCGTCCGCTGTCTCTGTTTAATGCAGACCATAAAATTTTTACACAACTCCTGACGAAGCGGTGCCGCAAGATCCTGCCTAGCATTCTATCCTCGGAACAGACAATTCGGGGTGGCTCAGTTAATATACCAACGGCCACAGGAGAATGTCGTGATTTAATTGCACCGTCAGCGGCGTGCAGACTCCGCGCCGCTGTGGTTGCGCTTGATTTTGACAGCGCATTCGACAAGGTGCGGAATCGTTTTCTGTTCTCAGCAAAAAGCCGAAAGGGTTTTCCAGCCGCCTTTGTCGATGTCATCCGGCGCCTGTTTGGCACTTCCGAATCGCTGATTCAGGTCAATTACCAAGTGGCGGGACCAGTAACGATCCGCCTTTTCATAAGGCAAGGTTGCTCACTTTGGACCCTACTCTATGCTGCAAACCTGGAGCCACTCATCGAGAGTCTGACGGGCCACCTTCCTAGTCTCACTTTGCGCAGCACAGTTTTCGGTGCCGTGCGTATGCGGACGACCTCCTCCTCTTGGTCCGCTCACGGAATGAACCACAAATGGTGCTTGATTTGATATCAACGTAAGGAACTGCAACGGGCAGTAGTATGAATGTGGCTAAATCCACGGCGATGTCCATTGGACACGCCCTCTCACACCGACGACTTAGCATCTTTCCCGTGTGTACAGCAACTACGATACCTTGGTGTCATTTTCACCGCCACCGTGTGCCACTCTGCTACCATCAATTTTCGGCGTACGCTCCAAATTATCCGCATGGCGGTGCGACAAAATCTCCTCCGCCGACTCGATCATTTACCTCAATCAACATGTGGCGTCCAGAATGATCCACATCGGACAGGTACTCCTGCTGCCGTCAACCATTGGACGCAGCCTCCAGGCTGCTTCCGGATACATTCCTATGGCCGGGACGCTCTTTACGGTCCGTTGCGAAACGCTCACCCTCCCCCGCGAGCGGGAGGCCTCGGCCTTGTCAATGTGCAACTCCGAGCCGCGTCCTTGTACATGTCCACCATGCACAAGCAGTGGAACGGGGGCCTCCTCCCTTACTCGCATCTTGGTGGAAATTCTTACGTCGGCGACCATAAAGCTGCCAGTACCAGTCGGACACATGAAGCACCATCTGGCGGACGTTCCTGATTTCATCGTCCACTTCAGTTATCCTCACATACACTTACCGAACACGCGCTCTCCTCAATCTAAAGATTTTTACACCCCACTGCTTCGTTACATGTCAGCAACAACATCGAACTCAGACATTCATCGACACGGTGGTCCACGGTTTGACGTCATATCCACCAGCATTTCCTTCCCTCCAAAGTCCGGGCAACATGGTACCATGTCGCACGTGGAAAATTCGCCACAAATCAAAATCTTCACGCCATCGGACTAATGGATTCTCCGCTGTGTTCCATTTGCCATCTCATGGATGACGATGTCCACCCACTGACTTGTGCTGTCACCAGCGACATCTGGAAACTTGGACGAAAATTCTTTGCCTGTTACCTCCGGGTTCCGACGGAATCGATTCACCATGGACTTTTATCCGTCATGAGGATACTTAATTCCTCGCCACCAAAAATCATGCGATTATATGGGTCAAGGGGTGGACGATCACCTACATGTATAACGATGGCGACAAATCACGCCTTGACTTCTGGCAGTGCTTAGAAACCTCCCACAGTGAAGTCAAGTACCGACCGCGCTACCGCGCCTTCTTCGCCCATTACCTACACGGAATCATTACGTCACCCCCGCTCAGCTGGATGGTGCCACACGCGGACGACACTCCCTCTGTCCCTGCTGACATCTGAGACTCTCCACGCTAGTTTCTATATCGTAACCGACAGTGGAGTAGGCGAATGGACAGGCGCCTCCTTTCTTTTATGCACTGAAGCAGAGCACGGTCATTCCGCCACCTCTACTGTCCCCTCCTCTTTGGCTTGTACCTTCCTTTCGGGCTCTTCTTCCCAGTAGTGGTGCCGGGGACACAGTGGCCAGGCCTCGAATGTTGACCCATGCCCACTCTGCCTCCACACTCCAACTCCCGGCAGTTGCCTGCAAGTCTTATCACACCGCCGCACCTTCTTCCCTATTTGTCTATTGCCTCACACCTCTTAGCTTACTTCAGAAATATTTTTTTGCGACACCTTGTTAATAAAGACTTTTTCTCACCTTGTTCGAGTGTAATGTCTCTTGTTGATTCCTCCGGAAGAATGGCATTTCTGTTTCATTTATCCTTGTGCAATTAAAAATTTTTGTTTTCCTTACCCCGTTCCCGGTAAAAATAAAATAAAAAAATATTGAATTGGAGTGATTCAGGAATGGGAAGGGGGAGGCATCGTGGTCAGGCCTCGGATTTTCGACCCCTGCCCACCCTATCTCCACCAGCTCAGAACTGACCACTCTACTGTTTTCTTTTTCGTAAAAAAAAAAAGTGTATGATTCTTGCTTAGGGTGCAGGAGATCCCAGTTAGAAAACAAATAAAAAACAATAAAATTAAGAAAGTTGGTAGAGCACATTTTAAAAATAAAAACAAAAAAGCTGCGTGGTCACGTGTTTGCCTACCATGCAGCAAGCCCGGTTCCGATTCCCAGCCAGATTGAAAATTTTTCTCTGCTCGTGGACTTGGTGTTGTGTTGTTTATCATCATTTCATCATCAACGACGCACAAGTCACTAAATCTGGCGCCACATGAAATAAGACCTGCAACCCGACGGCCGAACTTCCCCAGATGGGGCCTTCCGGCCATCAATGTGTGGCTTGCTGTATTGTATGTGTACTGCTCTATTTCAGCAAGACTACAACAAAACCATTTACTTGTTATTAATGTAACATGAGATATTATTTAATCACTGCTTTTCCCAACTAATGATCGTTATTTTGTTAAAGAAATCTCCACCTGGGAAAGTGTAGCAATGTTGTCTGTCAAGTAGTGTAAATGGCACTACGTTCATTTACAAACCTGATCGTATATAACCAGAAGACAAGCTAAATGTATGATAAGTAATCTCAACTGTACAAGAGTAATGGTTTTTGGCTATCTTCAGTGCTGCTGCGTAATAGTCTCATTATTAGTTACAGATCGTCTATCGAATTTATCGCTACTGTTATTCGAGGTGGAAACACTTTTCTTTAAGCAAAATGAACAATTTTTCCACACAATACCACACCCACACAACGATAATGTATTTTTTCCTGTCAAAATATTTCATAAAAGTTGTTACGAAATACAGGGCTTCATACATTAGCAGCTAATAATTTGGTATCAAGTAAGATGCTTTTTGCATTGACGGAAGTTCACTATATTTAGAGATTACTCACAGTCTAACTGGAATTCATTACCTCTGAGTGGTTTCTGGGCCGTCAGTGCACGACTATTATCGCAAATGATGATCAACAACATTTATGTCTGTTTTAAAATTCTATTTAAAACTGCCGTTGCAATATTTCATTAAGACGGCGGCTACCAAAGACAATTACTTATCGATTCTCCTTCAGGCATTGTTTTAGTACTAACAAATAATACATATTAAATCTTTTTTGTTTCTTTACTATATGCATTAACATTTAAAATATTTCTAAATGTTAATCGCTTATTATTCAGCATTTACCAATAAACCGGGCTGTAGACCAATAGCGCTAATGGCTGAGCTCCATTGTAGCTGATCAGAAAACTTAGCATTTATATAGGACGAGAATCATAAAGAAAAAAATCTCTAAACGAAGAATATTCATTTCAACGACACATAAACTCTATTTTTCAAATATTAATTAACAACATAATACAGTTTTTTTACAGGCTTCTGTGTTACGAGACATCAATTACATACTTAAGTGCATGGAATTGTTGCCATTAGCAGGCCGTGTACTGACTTTACTGCAAGTACGCCGTGTTTCATAATTCGGGTTTCTTGGTGAAACAGATTGCTGGGGGAATACAGATTGATTACTGAAACTTGGTCTATTATGCGCTGCAGTAGAGGTTGTCGGCATATTTTCAATGTTCTTTTGCCTGTCAGTAACAGCGTCCTCGTTGCTTTGTGCTGACATTGTTTAAAGAGTGTGATTTTCAAAGTTCAGTGCCTTAGCTACTTCTGTTCGGACTTCTTTCTGTACTTGTGTGTGGTTATCATTCGGTATTGACCCCACAGTAGCAGTCAAAGCTTTGAACTGCGTTTCTGTCTTATCTACTTCCGTTTGACGATTATTCACTTGAGTTGGTATGTTTGGCAACTGTTTAATACTAGTCTTTATTGCATTGATTTCTTTGTTGAAATGAGTCGTAATTGCTGCACCGTGATCGACTAGAACCTGATTAATTCTCTGGACAATCTTCTTATCTCGTTCTACAAGAATATTGGTTGTTTGTTCCATGAATTTCCTCCTGCTCCCTGAGCTCGCGTTTGTGTTCTTTTATCGCCTTTTCTTTCCTATGCTTTTCTTTTTCCTGTTCCGTGATATTGAACTTTGCAAATAATAAAGCTTGCATTGTAATATCTGGTAGTGGCATAGCTTGAGATATTGCTGATTTCTGCCACTTTCCCGGTAGAAATATAGTATATAATATAGTATAGAATATCATTCACTTCTAAACGTTTAACTGCAGGAATATCCATCTGTATTGGCAACTCCTCAGTTTCATTTTCGCTTGGAATACCAGGTAATAAATCGTTATAATCTACATTTACATTATCAAGGATTTGCACTGAAGTGTGCAAAGGTTTATCTAATTGAGGATCTGATGCCATTTCTGCATCAGCATGCTCATTCGACTTTACTTGCTTCTTCGGTCTAACCATGTTGCATACTAATATTGCACAAAAACGTATCACTGACATTAACAATATTTCCCACAAAATATCTTACAACTAACACATATACAAATAACAATAGTTAAATGGGTGAAATTGGTGCACAAAATATCTACAAGACAACTATACATGAAAATACTACACTCACAGCTGGAATACTAAAGCACTGATATTTAAGGCTGCTATCACCCTAACTGAACTTGCGACATTTCAGATGACATGTATATGAATACTGTAGAGGGGATGTTGGACGTGGATGGAAACTGTCAGGATGTGCCACATTAAAACTCAGTGCTCCCATTCCTCTCGGTCTGTGTCACTGGGTCCCGCAATGCTGTCTGTGAAACGGCTTGGCGTCGAATGGCTGCCTCAGCAACCTGTGCAACGCCCTGCTGTGTGTCGGCCTTGTATGGCCACGGTGTTGTGAAGACGTCTGGAGGCGCCAGCAATCGACTCAGCGGCCTCCATCCTCAATGTCTCTGCACCACTCACAGGAAGCCGCAGGGCAGCCCACGGCATGCTTCCTCGCCGATGTGGCTAGGATTGTGGCAACAATGAGTGCCTGCGATCTGGCGTCTGAATGTGTGGTGGCCCTCGCCTCGGGATGCCTCCGGCGTGTGTTGGCAGCCAACAAGGCTGCCCACAGTAGCGAGCTGTGGCGTAGCCCGCTGCTGTCTGGCCGCGGACCCCACGTTGGCCTCAGAGGGTCGAACCAGTGACCTGCTTGGACTGGAATGCTGGCGCTCCATCTGGTGCCGTATGTAGCCAGTGGTGTGACATGCCCTGCCGTCCAGAAGAGCTGTCACACTTGAGTGCCTTGTTAGTGAACTGGCGCCTATTTATACACGGCTGTGCGCCCTTGTTTTGCTAACACGCCACTCCAAGTCATGTACTCATATCACCTAGGTAGGGCAGAGGGCCCCTTCTGCCAGTAACTTGCGCCATGCAAACCGCACTGGGTCTATGGTCCTGTGGCCTCCATTCTACTCCGCAACCACTGGTAACGCAACTTACTGTCAACAGGCGTGTGCCTGGCTGTAACTTGTGAGCTCCGAAATATTGCACTGAAGCTAACCTTTTCCCATCTTAACCAGTGGTGCCGCTAAAATATGGAGCACTACAATATGGAAATGTCTACCATGTCAGATTCATACATGAAAGGAAAGTAACATATGTATTAATATTCTTTTATGGTACACTATACCTGTGAACAATTACAATAATTACAATATTACAATAAACGTTGTGTATTGTGGCTGCACGATGGGCACCAATGTAGCGTGCTGTATCGTATGTGTATTGTGCTATTTCAGCAAGACTACATAAAACCAGTTACTTGATATTAACTGTAGCATGAACTTTTATTTCATCACTGTTTTTCCCGGCTTTTGGTCGCTATTTTGCTAAAGGAATCTCCGCCTGGGAACGTGTAGCATTGTTGTCTCTCAAGCAGTGTAAATGGCACTAACTTTATTTACAAAACTGATCGTATATAACGAGCAAACAAGCAGAACGTGTAGCAATGTTGTCTGCCAAACAGTAAAATGACACTAAGTTCATTTCCAAAACTGATCATATATAACCAGAAAACAAGCTAAATGTATGATAAGTAATCTCAACTATACAAGAGTAATGATTTTAGCAATCTTCAGTGTTGTTGCATAATAGTCTCATTACTAGTTACAGATCGTCTATCGAATTTATCGCTACTATTATTCGAGGTGGTGACACTTTTCTTTAAGCGAAATGAATAGTTTTTTCACACAATACCACACGCACACAACACTAACGCATTATTTCCTATCAAAATATTTCATAAAAGTTGTTACGAAATACAGGGCTTCATAAATTAGCAGATAATAATTGGTATCAAGTAAGATGCTGTTTGCATTGACATAAGTTCACTGGATTTAGAGATTATTCACAGTCTAATTGGAATTTATTACCTCTGGGTTGGTTCTGGGCCACAGATACACGATTATTATCGCAAATTATGATCAGCAACATTTATGGCTGTTTAATAATTCAATTTAAAACTGTCATTGCAATATTTCATTAAGATGGCGACCAACATAAGACTATCGCTCATCGACTCTCCTTCAGGCACTGTTTTAGTGCTAACAAATAATACATATTAAATCTTTTTTGTACCTTTACTGCATGCATTAACATTTAAAATATTTCTGAATGTTAATCGCTTATCATTCAGCATTTACCAATAAATCGCGCTTTAGACCAATAGCACTAATGGCTGTTCTCCATTGTAGCTGATCAGAAAACTTCACATTTACATAGGACGAGAATCATAATGAAATAAAACTCCAAACATCGAAGATTCATTTCAATGACACATAAACTATTTTTCAAACATTAATTAACAACACAATACAGTTTTGTACAGACCTCTGTGTTACGAGACATCAATTACATCCGATCAGTTGAACAGTTCGAACAAGAAGAAGGATTATTCTGGAAAAATCATAGTTAAAAAAGGTTGAGATTTTCGTTAGCTTTTTCCACGGATACTGTCTGAGATATAATTTCTTACAGAATATTAATTATGTCATTGACAATAATTATTTATTATTTTACTATCGATGAAGTCCTCTTATTACAATCACGCGAATGTTCATTCGCACTTCACATTCAACGCTGCCGCAAATGTGATTCTGTATAAAATATAGGCGTGGATATTGCAAATGCCACACGATCATTTCAGTTTCTTGTTCCACTCGCGAATGGCGCATCGGAATAATGACTCCCGTTAAACCTCTAATTTCTCGAATTTTCTTGTCGTCTTAATTTCGCGAGATGTATTTATTATGATCTACTATGTTATACGGCTCTTCGCGGTCAATATTCTTCCGAAATGGCAGTAGCAAACCGTCCTGTGGTGCAGAACGCCTCTCTTGAAGCGTCTGCCACAGGAATTTGTTTAGTGTCTATGTAACGCTCTTGCGCCCAAAAATTAATCGCGTGAGGAAACCACCGCTCTCCGATCGATACTTTTTATCTGTTCTATCATGGTAAGGATCCCAGACTGATGAAGTGTAATCAAGAATCAGTCGAACAAACTCCTTGTAAGCCACTTACTTCGTGTATGAGTTACATTTCCTTAAGATGCATTCTATGAATCTTAGCCTGACATCTGCTTTCCTACTGTTTGTTTTTTGTTGTCATTCCAGTTAAGATCGATCTGCATAGTTACTCCTATACGTTACACGGTACAGTACATACATAACCGCCATGCGACAGTATCGTGGCCCATTTTTCAGTTGAACGATGCTCGTCCACACATGACACGTGGCTCTATGAACTGCCTGAATCTACATCTACATCTACATATACATGGATACTCTGCAAAACTCATTTAAGTGCCTGACACAGGGTTCATCTAACCACCTTTACAATTCTCTACAGTTCCAATCTCGTGTAGGGTGCGGATGGAGCGAACACCTATATCTTTCCGTATGAGCTCTGATTTCCCTTATTGATGGTGATAGTTTCTCCCTACGTAGGTCGGTGTCAACAAAATATTTTCGAATTCGGAGGACAAAGTTGGTGACTGGAACTTCGTGAGAAGATTCCGTCGCAACGAAAAACGCCTTTGCTTTAACGTTACCCATCTCAAATCAAACATCATTTCAGTGACACTCACTCTTCTATTTCGCGATAATACAAAACGTGCTGAACATCTTTGAGATTTTTCGATGTACTCCGTCAAACTGTTGCATTTTCTATAAACGCCTTGGTTAGCCTTCCCCACAACATTTTCTGTGTTTTCCTTCCAATTTAAGTTGTTCGTAATTGTAATACCTAGGTATTTAGTTGAATTTACAGCTTTTAGATTAGACTGATTTATCGTGTAACCTAGCACTCACATGGATGACGCTCACATTTATCGTTATTTGGTGTCAATCACCAATTTTCGTAACACACAGATATCTTTTCTAAATCTTTTTGCAATTTGTTTTGATCATCTGATGACTATTAGTCGATAAGCACCAGCGTCATCTGCAAAGGACCTAAGACCGCTGCTCAAACTGTCTCCCAAATCGTTTATACTGATAAGGAACAATAAAGGGCCTATGATATTACCTTGCGGAAAGCCAGAAATCACTTCTGTTTTACCCAATGACCTTCCTTCAATTACTACGAACTGTGACCTCTTTGACAGGAAATCACGAATCCAGTCACATAACTGAGACGATATTCATGCATAAGCACGCAATTTCACTACAAGCCGCTTGTGTGGTACAATGTCAATAGCCTTTCGGAAATTCAGAAATACAAAATCAATCAGATATCCCTCGTCAGTAGCACTCACTACTTGTGTTTCACAGGAACTATATTCTCTAAATCCATGTTGACTGTATGTCAATAGACAGTTTTCTTCGAGGTAATTCTTAATGTTCGAACACAATATATGTTCCAAAATCTCGCAGCATATCGACGTTAATAATATGGGCTTACATTTAGTGGATTCCTCCTACTCTCTTTCTTGAGTATTGGTGTGACCTGAGCAACTTTCCAGTCTTTGGGTACGGATCTTTCGGCGAGCGAACGGCTTTATATGATTCTTAAGTATGGAGTTAATGCATCAGCATACTCCGAAAGGAACCTAATTGGTATAGAGTCTGGACCAGAAGACTTGCTTTTATTAAGTGATTTAAGTTGCTTCACTACTCCGTGGATATTTACTTCTACGTTACTCATGTTGGCAGCTGTTCTCGATTCGAATTCTGGAATATTTATTTTGTCTTTTTTGTGAAGGCATTTCGAAAGGCTGTGTTTAGTAACTCTGCTTTGGCAACACTGTCTTCGATATTAGCCTCCATTGTTATCGCGCAGACAATGCATTGATTGTGTCTTGCCGGTAGCATACTTCACATACGACCAGAATCTCTTTGGATTTTCTGCCACATTTCGAGACAAATTTTCATTGTCGAAACTATTGTAAGCGTCTCGCATTGTAATCCGCGGTAAATTTCGAGCTTCTGTAAAAGATCACCGATCTTGGAGATTTGCGTCGCTTTAAATTTGGCATGTTTATTTCGTTGTTTCCAACCCGTTTTGTTTACCAAGGAGGATCAGCTCCGTCGAATGTTTATCTGGTGTAAGTCTCTCAATTGCTGCCAATACTATTTCTTTGAATTGAAGCCACATCTGGTCTACACTTACATTGTTAGTTTGGAAGAAGTGAAGATTGTCTCTTAGGAAGGTATCAAGTGAATTTTTGCCTGATTTTTTGAACATGTATATTTTTCGTTTATTTCTGTAGGATTTGAGAGTGCACCCACTGCCAGAAAGGTTGCCGCTCCTAGATCTGTTCCCGGGATAACACGTTTGGGCCATTATCCAGGATATCAAGAACTAGTTATAACTTTTGTGGGCTTCTTGTCTCAGAAGAGGATAGAACGATTATATTTACTCTTTTCAGAGAAATAAGTGAATGAAGTTAAGTGAGAGGGGCTGCAACGTCCCACTGATTAATGGGCTCATACTGCCAAGATCTTTGGAATTTTGACTCTGGTTTTTAAACACGGAATCAGCATCACATATGCCCTATGAACCACAGAAATTTCACTTTGTTTCCTCGTTCCCTTAAGGGTGCTTCATTTGTTTTGGCTTGGTTCAAATGGCTCTGAGCACTATGCGACTTAACTTCTGAGGTTATCAGTCGCCTAGAACTGAGAACTAATTAAACCTACCTAACCTAAGGACATCACACACATCCATGCCCGAGGCAGGATTCGAACCTGCGACCATAGTGGTCGCTCGGCTCCAGACTGTAGCGCCCAGAACCACACGGCCACTCCGGCCGGCCTCATTTGTTTTGTTTGGCGGTGTATTTCTAAATACGATTGCCAACCCAATTGGACAAGCTCAGTTCATTAACCAATCGGTTATCAAAATAGCTATTATTACGTATTTATCTAAGCACTTGAACTGTGACACGAATTTTTGAAAATGAAACTAACACAAAAAAAGTATGGAATAACAAAGGAAAATAATATGTACTGTTTGGAATAATTAGAGGAATCCAGATGGAATAATATAGAGAAACAGGTAAACAGTGGTCACTGAAATCATTAAATTTTGAAATATCTCTACTATAGCCAAAACAGCGTTACCGCACATTATCATTAACTTCCCAAACAAAGCTTGTAGAATTCTTACTCTTTTAAATAATTTGGGAGTATCTGCATTAATTAATAACAACATTCAGCACAATAGCAGCGCCATTATACGAACCATCAAGCCAAACACAAAACACTTTCAAAATATTAAAAAGTCACATGAAAAGTTCTAAACTATATCTTTAGTTTGCCAGTATCGTTTCATTTAAAATACTTTGCTATTACTTTCCATATCTATATTCATACGCCTCAAGCCACCATACGATGCACGATGGAGCGTACCTTGTACCAACTAGTGATATCTTTGCTCATTTCATTCGCAAATAGACCAAGGTGCATAACTGTCTTTAGGCCTTCGTAAGAGCCTCAATTTCTCTTATGTTGCCTTCGTGGTCTGTACACGAAATATACATTGGCGGCAACATAGTCGTTCTGCAAATTCTAGTGTTCTAAATTTTCTCAATACTACAGGGCTATTACAAATGATTGAAGCGATTTCATAAATTCACTGTAGCTCCATTCATTGACATATGGTCACGACACACTACAGATACGTAGAAAAACTCATAAAGTTTTGTTCCGCTGAAGCCGCACTTCAGGTTTCTGCCGCCAGAGCTCTCGAGAGCGCAGTGAGACAAAATGGCGACAGGAGCCGAGAAAGCGTATGTCGTGCTTGAAATGCACTCACATCAGTCAGTCATAACAGTGCAACGACACTTCAGGACGAAGTTCAACAAAGATCCACCAACTGCTAACTCCATTCGGCGACGGTATGCGCAGTTTAAAGCTTCTGGATGCCTCTGTAAGGGGAAATCAACGGGTCGGCCTGCAGTGAGCGAAGAAACGGTTGAACGCGGGCGGGCAAGTTTCACGCGTAGCCCGCGGAAGTCGATGAATAAAGCAAGCAGGGAGCTAAATTTACCACAGCCGACGGTTTGGAAAATCTTACGGAAAAGGCTAAAGCAGAAGCCTTACCGTTTCGAACTCATTGATGGGGACATGCTGTGCCGAGTGTGGGAGGAACTTGATTATCGGTTTGATGTCTGTCAAATCACTAAAGGGGCACATATCGAACATTTGTGAATGCCTAAAAAAACTTTTTTATTTTTTGTATGTGTGTGCAAAGCATTGTGAAAATATCTCAAATAATAAAGTTATTGTAGAGCTGTGAAATCGCTTCAATCATTTGTAATAACCCTATATTTCACAAAAAGAAAGTCCCATTTCAGTTCACGAAGCACAATACGCTCGTGTTGATCGAACCTACCAATAAGAAACCTAGCAGCACGCCTCTGAACTGCTTCAATGTCTTTCTCTAAACAGAACTAGTGAGGAACCGAAACACTTGAGTTACACTAAAAAAAGAGTCGTACCAGTGTTCTGTACGCTATCTCTTGTGCAGATGCTAAAATTCTCCCAATAACCCAAATTCGTTCATTCACTAGCCCTACTATCTTCCTTACATATTCTTTCTATTTCATATCTCTTTTCAGCGTTACGCCTAGATATTTAATCGATGTGACGTTGTCAAGTAGGGCTAAGAGAGATGCGGAGACCAAAAATTCTATACAGTTGCTGACTCGATTATTGTAAAGGTATGATGGCTCAACGTGAAGAGGGAACATTAATGGTTATCAAGAAAATAATTAAAGGATGCTCACAAGGTGTTAGCCTGCTGTCCAGTTTTGTGATACATTATCATAGAACCACTCCTAAACAATTTGGACAAAGATCACAGGGTTAAGAGTATAGTAGCTTTTTCTGGTGACTTGTTAGTAGTAATTACTGCAAACTCAAGAGCACAAGACTACACAAGTCCTTCTCCAAACGAGTGACTCGCACAGCCATAAGAATCTCACTACTGCGGAAATCAAGACAGTATATTTAACGATCAGACGGGCACTGCAAAGAAATCTCATAATTAGACTGAACAGCAGTAGCATACAGAGGAAAATAACAATAAGATATCTAGACGTACACCTCAACGAAAGATTGCCAGTCAACGAGCGCATATGATTTACTGTTGAAAAGTAACAAAATTAATCAACAAAACTGTTTCGCTAATCACAACTCGAAGTATATTACCATTAGAGACAGTACGAAAGTATCATACCGCTCTGTTTTGTGTCGATTACGTGCTTCACAGCATCTGTCTGTGTACGTCGACTGTCCCTCACGACCCACAGAACCACTGTGCAACAAGGGTGGACAAAGAAGTGTATTACTCAGGATATTATGGGCTTCTAGCACCACGTCTGTGGAACCCTTAAGCGTTGTATTTTCAATATACCCCACAATAATAATTATTAGGCACAGACCAGCTGCATAATGGCTGAAAAGAGGAAGACTGGACAAGGTACACGACGTAACGGGGAGTACATTTCACAAAAAAAGCCATCTTCGGAAGAGTGATACGTCGCAAAAGGAATGGTAAGCATCTTACAACGGCGGCCAATCTTCTCCTTCTTTCCGACCATTCTGAAACGGTTGAGCCCGATAAACGTTGACCCAAGGCACGGTTCTGACGTATCTCCTGATGGGCCACGATCCTTACCTTCGCCTTAGCCAAAATGAAACATTTCCATGTGTGAAACAAGTGACCCCCAAACATATAACATTGGAATGCTGCATTAGGAGAGCACTGCACCAGACTTATAACGAGGAACGACAAAATACAAGAGCATGACAAGACACATAACCTAAGCCGAACCACAACACAATTCTTGGGACAACACCGATTCAAATATTGATGCGAAAACAGATTATGACACCAACACACGAGTATCATCAGATGCAGATACACATATGGCATGGTAACAGATCACACGATTGTAGCATCAAATGGCTCTAAGGACTATGGGACTTAACATCTGAGGTCATCAGTCCCCTAGACTTAGAACTACTTGAACCTAACTAACCGAAGGACATCACACACATCCATGTCCGAGGCAGGATTCGAACCTGCGACCGTAGCAGTAACCGCAGTGGCCGGCCTTGTAACATCATTGCAGGTTATATACACGTGGAATTAGAAATAATTTGGTTATAAGAAATAAAACAATGAGATTTTTTGTTTGTTGCTGCAAAGTTTTTCCTTTAATTTTTCTTTTTTTCATTTTTTTGAAAGAAGTAATTTTGTCATATGTAAACCCTATAAAATGCAAGCTGTGAAACGTGTAAACTTTATAATGTTGTATATAAAAATACATAAGCACTACAATAACATTTAACTACACAAACATAAAATGGTAGATAAGATTCGAGGTCACCCTTCCGAGGCTCCTCTCTTGTAGGCTGTGTGGGTAAATTGAGGAAGTAATGGCAGTAACAGATGACGCTATCATACTTCAAACAACAAACCACGTACAGATTATCTCATGATACATATATATAGAGTAGTAACCACTGTAGAAACATAATTAAGGCGAGACAGGGTGGAAGTGTTGAAACAGCCAGCTGAAGACACATTCTCTATATAAATGACTCGTATAGTCTATTGTTTTCTTCGCAATAACAGTACAGTTTGTTTTCCTATTTCAAAATTTATTTCATGTACCATGTGTTTTCCTAATTAAGTAGGAGCTGTGTAAGTAAAGAGAGATAAGCAATAGCACGGAGAAAAAACGCAGGAAATGACGAAGAGACCATTTCCACGGCTTTGTTAATAGTTTTTAATATTAAACGACCCACCACAGTTAACAAGGTGGTGAGTCAGCCTGTAATGTTAATAAATAAATGATATACGGCAAGCAGCAACACCACCAATACAACACTCGAGCGCTGTTGGATTGTTTCTCTTATTCATCTACATTAACATACATTTTTATACGTTTAGAGCAACCTGCCAGTTATCAGAACTACGAGAGATTCTGCCAAGTCATACTACCCTAAAGAGACAAAGAAACCGGTATACCCACGTAATATCGCAGAAGTATCGCAACACGACGTGGCATGGACTCAACTAATGTCTGAGGTAGTGCTGAAGGGAACTGATACCATGGATTCTGCAGAGCTGTCCATAAATCCGTAAGAGTTCGAGGTCTCTTCTGAACAGCACGTTCAAGGCATCCAAGATATGCTCAATAATGTTAATGTTTGGGACGAGTTTAAGCTCAGAAGAGTGTTCCTGGAGACACACTGTAGGAGTCTGAGGAGTCCCATTGTCCTGCCGGAATTACCCAAGTCCGCCAAATGCACAATGGACGTGAATGGATGCGGGTGATCGGTCATGGTGCTAACGTACGTGTCACCTCTCAGTGTCGTATCTAGACGTATCAGTCGTCTCACATCACTCCAATTGCACACGCCCCACACCATTACAGAGCCTTCGCCAGTCTGAACCGTCCCCTGCTGACATGCAAGGTCCATGGATTCATGAGGTTGTCTCCCTGCCAGTACACGTCCATGCGCTAGATATAATTCGAAACGAGGCTCGCCCGATCAGGCAACATGTTTCCAATCATCAACAGTCCAACGTCAGTGTTGACGGGCCCAGGCGAGGCGAAAAGCCTTGTGTCGTGCAGTGATCAAGCGTACACGAGTGAGCCTTCAGCTCCGAAAGCCCGTTCGATGATGTTTCGTTGAATTGTTCGCACACTGACACTTGTTGATGGCGCACCATTGAAACCTGGAGCAATTTGTGGAAGGGTTGCACTTCTGTCACGTTGAACGATTCTCTTCAGTCGTCGTTGGACCCGTTCTTGTAGGATCATTTACCAGCCGCAGCTATGTCGGATATTTGATGTTTTAACTAATTCCTGATATTCGCGGTACAATCGTGAAATGGTCGTACGGGAAAATCCCCATTTCATCACTACCTCGGAGATGCTGTGTCCCATCGCTCATGCGCTGACTGTAACACCACATTCAAACTTACTTAAATCTTGATAACCTACCATTCCAGCAGCAGTAACCGATCTAACAACTGCGGAAGACGCTTCTTGTTTTTTATAGGTGTTGCCGACTGCAGCGCCGTATTCTGCCTGTTTACATACCTCTGCATTAGAATACGCATAACTATACCGGTTTTCTTTGGCTTTTCAGTATATATTCTTGTTCCGGCATGCAACGAAGCCACTTTTACAAACAGTCGCAGGCTGCTGCTCTTCCTATCCGACCGCTTATTTGTGTATGTAGATAACAAAAAGGTCATGTCACTCTCGCTTTGCGCACTCCTGACGATACCCTGTCTGTGAAGCACATTCGCCATCCAAGATAAAGTAATGGCTTCCATTAGTTAAGAATTCTTCGAGCCGCTCACATTTCTGGGAACACATCAAGTATGCTCGAACCTTCGTTAACAGCCTTCAGCGGGGCAATGTGTCAAATACTTTCCGGAAATTTATGAGTATGGAATTTTCCTGTTGCCCTTCATTCATAGTTCACAGATATCGTGTGAGAAAATGGGAAGTTCTCGCACGAGCGATGATTTCTACATCCGTGCTGATTTATAGGCAAAAGCTTTCCCGCTTTTGGGGATTTATTATATTCTCGCCGATAAGGGCCTCTGAAATGAGAACGAGACAGATGGGGACAAAGTAAGTAAACTGTGTGTTATTTCAAAAGTAATCGTTATAACTGTTAGTACATTTATTCCACTGTGAGAGACAAGAAGGTCAATGCCATCATGGAAAACTGTTTGCGGTTACCTACTTTAATGAAATTAAATTAAATTTAAAAAATAGTTACCTTTTCTTTAAGTTGTTTTTTGTTATTTGCTCTTTCTTTCTTTCGGTACGAACTTTGTTGTAGAACCCCTTATTTACGTGTGGTACTAAAAATTCATTTAGACAGAATTAAGTACATTTAAAATTACGTGAACTTAGACAACCCTCTCATGCTGATAAATTCACATTAACTGATTAAGAATATTTAGTTGAGAATTAAATCTTTTACATAATTCGGCCTTGGCACACATTTTCTAAATGCAGTGGTTTTTTTTTTAATATTTACTGAATTTTTTCCCGGCGTTAGCTATGGAACACAAGACTGTCTCTATTAGCTGAAAATGGTTAAATATTGCCAAGCCGACGTTTAATTACCATTGATAAAACACACTTCACTATACATTTAAGTTATTTGAAAGAACCAACAAATTGTTAAATTTCAACGTTAACTATACGCCTATGAATGCACAAATGTGATACTAGTAATAAATTCCGTCAGTCTCTGGATCGATGTAAAAGAAAAACATTTTCTTAATTCACTGCTAATTTTTATCTGCTCCCGATTTACGGGTTTGGTTAATTTTTCTTAGCGGAACAATTTTTTAAATGTGCCGCCGCTGCAAATCGTTCGGTAACGGAACAGCCCAGCAACACCAGCGATAATTGCTAAAAATGCTGAAAATTCTTTAAAGAAATATTATAGATGACATGGGCACGCTAATTTACATTAGTAATACACACTTTTGATAAATTATAATGTATTTAGACCACAACAATAATTCAACTTACATTAGTTTGTAATTTCTCCTCTAATGGCGGATAAATCTAGATACATACAAATGAAGTCTACCCATTCATAAAATGCTACGTCACGGGTTCCTCTCTCTCTCAGCTCTCGAGGAAGACGACAAAGAATGCGCACTATGTATTCCTATTTATACCACTCCCAACCGTTAATGTCTCTTGCAATCTGCGGCTGTATTTTACATTTTTCTTATCGCAGATATTGACACATTTCGTAATTACATTATGAGTATAGAAATATTACAATCATAAATACATCGAGAATATTATTACAGAAAATATTACAATAATAACGAATGTCCTTTATACAAAATTAAATAATATTTTTTGTTAAATAATTACAGTATATACAAATTGCTTCATAGCAGCGGATATAGTACAATTAAATTTTAGTTTATTAATAGTGTGTGTGCTGCCAGGGAACGTTACACTACGTAACCATTATTTTATCCGGGCGTGCACCTGTTCATTCGAAACAAATCGACGGCCACCAGTGTCCTCCTTCCGAGCCCCAAAAATATGGAAATCGCATAGGGAGAGATCAGAATTGTATGGAGGACGTGTAAGGCCTTCCCAGCGAAACTTCTGCAGCGTAGTCGAAACAACTTTGGCAACAAGTCGTCATCTCCTGTACCAGCACACAGCAAAGACGCTCCCTATTCATCGTACTGGTAACGTTCAAATGGAAACAAGAGGTACATGTGCGGTGCCAGCTTCTATCCATAGGGGTTTGTTCGTTAGCAAGGAGAAATCATCCTCTGTGAGGTAAATAAATCGAAGGTTTGCTGACATTTTTTCGATGATAATTGTTATGAGGTGTCCCTTCAATTTAAGAAATTTCTTAATCCCACTCTCCCAGGTTCAAAGCACTAGTAGTTTGTCTAGCGAGAAGGGTTAAGAAATTGTTATCTTGTTCTCTGTTAGATTAGAACACCATACGGATATACTTAAGACTTACATTCTTTAAATAATATATCCATTAACTCAGGTTTTCTTGAGTAGTTTCAGCGGCTTTGCATAGCGGAGGCACGTTGAAGGATTTACGAGGAAAAGTTGTCCAAGTAAATTTACCTAATCTGCTCAAGAATGAACTTGCCCATCGGTATATCTTTCGGGTGCAGGCTCTTCATGGGACACTCGTTCAGTACGGCGTGCATATTCGAATCACCGTTGCAGCCCAGATTCTCAAGATTACTGAGGCGAAGTTATAAATAACATTTTAGTGAGACTGCGACCAGAAGATCGTTCGCGTATATTGTTAACCGATAAACCTAGTAATCTTGCTGACCTCGACAGAATTGCCGCAGATATAGAGAACATTCGCTTTATTGATGAAAAACGCTATTTGGTGGTTTCACAAACGAAAGAAAGGCGCGGCCCCGTCCGATGTGAATTGTTATCGTTGTGGAAAGTCCGGGCATTTTGCTCGATTGGACGAAAAAGATTTTGAAACAATTGATGCCAAAGGAACACCGGAGGACGCTGTAGACGGTTGCCTCTGAAGGGTTATAAAAGCTGAGAGCAGTTGCGAAACATTTTCTCCCGTTTGTGGATGGCTATTAATTCTGAACATCTGCGCTCCTTGTTACACTCAGGCAGCAGTATTTCAGTCTTGGATTATGACTGGTACCTTAAGTACCGGGATATACGTAAATTCCCTTTACTGCTGCCGGTTAATCAGCAGTGCCGCTCGGTCAAAACAGGTATTGGGGTTAGTAGGTTGCGTGTGCGGTAGCGTAGGAATTCAGGGGTTGTCATGGCCAGTAAATTTTGTTACGGCCAAATCCACTAATTATTTGCTCTCTTTCGACCTTATCGGGAGTCTTAATTATTCGGCCTGATAATATTTATAGGGTATATGAACATAGCTGTACCCCAGGCGTTTATAACATCCCCGATAATTGACGGGATCAGTGGAAGAGCGCACTAACCCACGAGGGAATATCTACGTCTACACGATCACTCTGCAGTTCGCACTGCATTGTCTGGCAAAGGGTCCTTCGAATAGTCGTTGTATGTTTCGTTAAATTGGTAAATCGTGATTCACAGTGGGCTTATTTGTAACTATTTCTGTGGATTGTTATATCATTTGTTTAACGTTGTAATCTGTAAAATGGGTAAAAAATTGTTAGCAAGTCCCATAAAATAGTTTACTTATGACATCGACCCTACTGTCATGTGTTGTCACAGTCTTTATCAAATAGTATTTGGAAAAGTTTTGAGAACAAAGATGTGACTTTTACTATCTTACATTGGACATAACAGAGAGAAAACAACTTGTTACTGTAGACTGTAGGACTCACCTTCAGAGGATGTCATGTTTCCAAGTAGAGAAGGCATTAGCATATTTCATCAAAATATGAGAGGTATTAGAGATAAAGTTAGAGAACTGCTTATAGATGTTGACTCTGAAATTACTGCTATGTCGGAGCACCACTTAAATAATTTGACAATTCAGAGGCTTCCTTTACAAGGATACAGATTAGGTCGCTGTTTTTCAAGGAGTTCCTTGCGGCGTGGGGGAATGGCTATGTTTCCATTCCATTAGAGACCATAGACCTATCACGGCTCTACACTGAACAGATTTTTGAATGTTGCACAGGAGTAGTTGAATTAAGTGAAACTAAACTTGTATAGGTCCCTTAACTATGACTTCATAGCATTTCTGCTCAAGCTAGAGAGTGTTGCCGGTTCACTTTGTGGGAAGTACCAGAAACTAGTTATATGTGGTGATTTCAATATAAATTCAGCATATGATGGTGCAAGGAAAAAGATGTTGGTAAATCTCCTAAAATCATATGATCTGATGCAGATTGTGTTTTTTTCCAACTAGGTTGCAGGGGAACAGTAGCAGAGTCATAGACAATATTTTAAATCATTCTTCATTACTTCAAGGGCATTCTGTTACTAAAAGGGTGAATGGCCTTTCAGACCATGATGCACAAATTTTAACACTAAAAGACTTTTGTAGTAAAAAAATGTCACATATAATTACAAACAATGTAGGAAAGATAATCCAACAGCAATAGAGAGTTTTTTAAACCTTGTCAAGGAACAAGAATGGCAGGATGTTTATAGTGCCGATAACATAGATGATAAATATAATGCTTTCCTTAACGCATTTCTCATGTTCTTTAAGAGTTGCTTTCCATTAGAACTTTCCAAACGGGGTACTAGCGCTAATAGGCAGCCTGGTGGCTAACTAGTGGGGTAAGGATATCTTCTAGAGCAAAGAGGGAATTGTATCGAAATGTTAGAAATGCTCACAATCAGGCTACAGTAGCCCATTACAAACATTATTGTAAGATGCTTAAAATGTTATTAGGGAGGCAAAGTGTATGTGGAATGCAAATAAAATAGCTAATTCACAGGATAAAACTAAAACCATATGGTCAGTTGTGAAGGAAGAGTCTGGTGAGCAGCACAAGGTCGACGATTTAAAGTCAGTTCGCAGTAAAAATATTTCTGTTACTAATAAATCAGATACATCTACCGTTTTTAACAATCATTTTCTGAGCATGGCTGGCGAATAAAATAAAAATTTAGTTTCTACAGGGATTCATATAACTTTCTTGGCAAATGCCTTTCCCACATTGATGTCTGAAACACTCCTCTGGACACAAACAAGGAGGCGATTAAGTCAATAATTAAATCACTGAAGACTAAGGACTCTCATGGTTATGATGGAGTGCATAGCAGAATATTAAAGTACTGTGCTGCGCATGTTAGCCCCATATTTAGCCATATTTGTAAATTTTCCTTTAGGAATGGTCAGTTTCCTCAACGATTAAAGTACTCAGTAGCAAAGGCGCTTTATAAAAAGGGAGAAAGTGCTAATGTAGATAATTTTAGACCTATTTCTATGCCGTCAGTGTTTGCTAAAGTCATTGAAAGGCTGTGTGTGTGTAAGGATAATTGATGATTTTATATCACACAATTTGCTATCAAATGTACAGCGCGGCCTTAGAAGTCGTTTAACAACTGAAAATGCTATATCCTCTTTTCTCTGTGAGGTACTGGATGGGTTAAACAAAAGGTTTCAAACGCTAGATATATTTGTTATATTTAACTAAGGCGTTTGATTGTGTCGATCACAAAATATTGCACCAGAAGTTGGACCATTACGGAATACGGGGAGTAGCTCACAATTTGTTCACCTCTTACCTTAGCATCACACAGTAAAAGGTCATTATTCACAATGTTGAGCCGAGCGGTCTAAGGCGCTGCAGTCATGGACTGTGCGGCTTGTCCCGACGGAGGTTCGAGTCCTCCCTTTGGGCATGTGTGTGTGCGTTTGTCCTTAGAATAATTTAGGTTAAGTAGTGTGTAAGCTTATGGACTGACAACCTCAGCAGTTATGTCCCATAAGATTTCACAAACATTTTGAACACAATATTGAGGATGGTTGTGATCTGGGATCTAAGTGGGGTACAGTCAAGTGGGGGGGGGGGGGGGGGGTGCCCCAGGGATCAGTGTAGTGGCCACTGCTGTTCATGATTTATATAAATGATATGCCCTCTAGTATTATTAGTATTATGGGTAAATCTAGAATATTACTGTTTGCTGATGACACTAGCTTGGTAGTAAAGCATGGTGTGCAACATTGGCTTGGTTTTAAATAGTGAAGTTCATGACCTAAGTTCATGGCTTGTAGAAAATAAACTAAAGCTAAATCACAGTAAGACTCAGTTTTTACAGTTTCTAAGACACAATTCAAACAAAACTTGATGTTTTCATTCCACAGAATGGGCATATGATTACTGAAACTGAACAGTTGAAATTTCTAGGTGTTCAGATAGTAAACTGAAGTGGAATGAACACGTTCAGCATCTTGTTCAAAGACTTCATGTTGCAATTTTTACCATTCGAACGGTATCTGAAGTGAGTGACTGTTCAACACGAAAATTATTCTACTTTGCTTATTTTCATTCGCTTATGTCGTATAGTAATACGACATTGGGGTAACTCATCCCATTCTAAAAGGATACTTTTGCCTCAGAAACGGGCGGTTCGGGCAATAAATGGTGTAAGTCCACGAACCTCTTGTCGACCCCTGTTCACGAGTCTGGGTATTTTCACATTGACCTCTCAATATATATATATATTCCTTATTGTCATTTCTTGTTAACAAGATCAGGTTATTCCCAAGAATAAGCAGCTTTCACTCAGTTAGTACTCGGCAGAAATCAAACCTGCATTTGGATCGGACTTCCTTAACTCTTATGCAGAAAGGTGTGCAGTATACTGCTGCATCCACTTTCAATAAGCTACCACTCGAATTCAAAATTCTTAGCAGTATTCCACGAGCTTTCAAATCGAAACGGAAGAGTTTCCTCATAGCTCACTCCTTCCATTCTTTCGAGGATTTCCTTGAAAAATTAAGCTGATTCTTGTTATATTGTTGACTGCGTTTACTTAAACTTATGGATTGACTTTTTTAGACTTCATAAACATTCTACTTTTATCTGTTATTACTTTTATGTTGTAATTTCAAGCACTGATACGTTCCATGACCTTAGAGATTTTTTCTTCAATTTGGTTCTACAGAACTTGACGTATAAATAAATAAATAAAAATATTCACAGGGTAATAACATTTCTTCTGTTCTGATTAAATTAATGACCGTAGTGTCTTCGAACGTTTCTGTTCATTTTCTTCTAAATTACAGAACACAATTCTGGAGACTCAAAACTTCTTCCATAAGCAAACGGTAATTCAAAATTCCTGAAACATTCAAGGAAGCTACTATAGAATTTTTGTTAAGTATGATTATAACACGAATAAATCAAGTTTGGATTTTTATTTTCTTTAATTATCCGCATGCAAGCTTTCAAAAAATAATGACGTGCAAGTCATTGTCCATCACATTTTCGTGGTAAGTCTTAGGTAATAGGAATCATGACTCTGCACTTCTTTGATAAATAAACATTTAAAAAGTCGGTTTGTATTTGATGTTCGACGTTTATTGACATGAGTTTTTCTTTGTTCCCATTTAAGATAAACATCTCACATGAAGACGGTGTCTTGGCCGTCTTCACACTTCTTTGTTGTGCTCATCTATTGCTGCACTTACCGATATGTACAATGACAAAAGTCATGCGACAGCGATATCCACATATACAGATCGCGGTAAGACCGCGTATGGCTGGCTCTGAGCACCATGGGACTTAACTGCTGAGGTCATCAGTTCCCTAGAATTTAGAACTACTTAAACCTAACTAACCTAAGGACATCACACACTTCCATTCGCGAGGCAGGATTCGAACCTGCGACCGTAGCGGTTGCGCGGTTTCAGACTGTAGCGCCTAGAACCGCTCAGCCACCCCGGCCGGCAGTACCGCGTACACAGTGCATTCGCTGAACTGTCATTTGTACTCATGCGATTCATATGAAAAGTTTACCGGCGTGATTATGGGCTCACGACGGGTATTAACAGACTTTGAATACGTTATGGTAGTTGGAGCTAGACACATAGGACATTCAATTTAGGAAATCACTAGCGAATTCGGTATTCCGAGATCTACAGTGTTAAAAGTGCGCTGAGAACGTCAAATTTCAGGCACTGCGTCTCACCACGGATTATGCAGTGGCCGGGGGCCTTAAGTCAACGACCGAGAGCAGCGGCGTTTGCGTAGAGTTGTCAGACGTAACAGGCAAGCAACACTGTTGAATAACCGCAGAAATCAATGTTTGAATAAGACGAATGTATCCGTTGGGAGTGTGCACCGAAATGTGGCGTTAATGGGCTACGGCTGCAGACGACCGACGCGAGTACCTTTGCTAACGGCACGAAATCGTCTGCAGCGCCGCTCCGGGCTGGTGACCCTATCGGTTGAGCCCTACAAGACTGGAAAACCGAGTCCTCGTCAGATGAGTCCCCATTTCAGTTGGTAAGATCTAACGGTAAGTTTCGAGTGTGGCACAGACCTCATGAAGCCACGAACCAACTTTGTCAACAACACACTGTGCAAATGGTTCAAATGGCTCTAAGCACTATGGAACTTAACATCTGATGTCATCAGTCCCCTAGACTTAGAACTTCTTAAACCTAACTAACCTACGGACATGACGCACATCCATGCCCGAGGCACGATTCGAACCTGCGACCATAGGCACTGTGTAAGCTGGTGGTGGCTGTATAACGGTGTGTGCCGTGAATGCATGGAGTGGACTGAATCCTCTGGCCCAACTGAACCGATAATTGACAGGAAATGGCTATGCTCGGCTACTTGGAGCCCATTTGCAGTCATTTATGTTCTTCATATTTACAAAGACTGACGGAACTTTCATGGATGACAATGGCCCATGTAACCGAGCCAAGTTGTTCGCGACTGGTTTGAAGTACACTATGGACAATTCCAGCAAATTATCTGAGCACCCAGCTCGCCCGAAATGAATGCCATCGAACATTTATGGGACGTAATCGAAAGATAAGTTCGTGCACAAAATGGTGCACCGGATGTAACCTCCCCCTCACTTATCGACCTTAATGACAGTGAAAAATTAAACCGCGTGTACCTAATGGAAATTTGGGAAAAGCAATCGTCACCGAAGTTAATCTGTCGGTAAAGAGGGAGGAAAGGGTTACATCTAAATGAAAGGGAAAATGCAAATGGAACTGGTGGAAATTAATTTTAAAAAGGGGTAAAGTTAATAAAGAAAGTAAATGTGCGGTCATCACGTTAACAATTAACTGGCGCTAATTAGATATTTGAGATTTGGGGGAAATTACGGTCGCCAGTCCTAAGGACAATTACTATAGTAACTGAAAAAGAAAGATTATTACACATATAATTAGCACTAGAAGCGTGGCAACTGAAGGTTGAGAAGTGTAGTGTGAAAACTGAAAGTTTGTCAGAAGTAATAAATTTCGCTACACTCCGACTTAATTTAGCAAAAGAATTAATAAAACCGGAAAATCGAAAGTTAATTTAGTGACTGAAGTTAATAGTGAGCTTTCTTTCTGAAGCACATCGAAATTCAGTAAAATATGGTTAGTCTTGGACTACCTAACAATCATTTCAAAAGCTACTTGAATCTACGCAATTTAGAAATAAGAGATTTAACTTTGAACTTGAATTAAATGATTCTGAACAATTAACAATAGTAAAATTTAGTACGTACCAAGCTGAGCTGCAGTCACAGGTAAGCTAAAATACGGTAACAAAACTCGCACTCTTAATTCGTGCTTGTGTAATCTAAATATTGTAGCCAGCTATGAATACCTTAACTGAACTTTGAAATTAAGGCAATGAAATAAAATGATGCTGGCGTTTGAATTTCAACGACACTCAGGTTCATTCCGGAAAAGGAAGGGACCCTGCTTAGTAATGCAACTGGGACAATGAGCAACAAATGTTCATGCTAAGTTGTTGTAATTATAGTTACGAAAATGATACAGTTTGAAAAGCTGAGGTCTGCCATACAGTTCTAAAACTTTACGTGCTCCCAGTCTTCCTTGTTGCTTGATTGAAGGTTTGAAGCCGTCGATCGAGGAGGTGGCGACAGTCACCCCTTGTCGGCCGTCGCTGTTGCAGAAGCTGGATGTTGGCGCGCCTTCTTCTCGACACGGTCACCAGACGAAACGGGCTCTTGATGTGCGCCAGATAATGCTTCCCGTCCGCGACACCATGTCAGAAACTATCATCGCAAGTCGAGCGCAATTACATTCTGCCAAACCCCGAAAGCGCGGCAACTCGCGGGAGCGTCACACAACACACCTGCTCCACTCGCTACTCCAGCCAGACTCCCCCTCTGCCCGCGCTCCACGCGACAGAGTTAACACTACCAAAGATCCTACACACTTTGATTCTTCACACGACCTATCGATGTAATCGTTCGATAGCAGTTTTCCCTAGGCAAGACCCAGCGTAAAAATACAAATAATATTTACGAAACAAACCAATTATACATCGATATAAATGCATATATATATATATATATATATATATATATATATATATATATATATATATATACAAATAGTAAAACAATTACAATATACGAAGACACAGAAATGTTATATATTCAGGTAACAAAAATAAGGAAAACAAATTTATAGTACAATAGATGGAAATAGGAGGTTATGCATTTCCGGCGTTACACGGAAACAATTACGCAATTAAAGACGACTATAGAGCCAACATGGCTCAACATTTCTGAAGGGTCTTAGACTTGTTGGTTCCATGCCACGCCGAGTTCCTGCCCTACGGTAGGCAAAAGGAGGTCCGACACATTAGGAAATACCCCATGACTTTTGTTACCTCAATGTATTTTTGGAAAAGTTGCGTATAAGATTTTTGAGGTTAGACTGGTGACAGTACATGCTAAGTCACACTTGCGGTATCTTCAATATCACGTTCTTTTGTGCGTATTCAGAAGCTGCATCATTGTCATCAATAAATGGATCACTCTTCAAATTAAAGTCCTCACCACGCATCTCTGTGCTCGATTATAGGATTTCGACGTCACTGCCAGATTTTTCTGTGGTATAGCACTATTTATGTCCAAAACAGAAACATAAATACAGTAATACAAAACAATGTATACAGCTAACACACACACGATAGTGTTTAAAATGAAACTGCTTGTACCAGCTTGTAGTAAAGTTGAATCCAAAACAAACAGCCTCATCAAGCTAATTTTGACCAAATTGAGTGTTAGAGCTTTCTTCCGCTACCCACTGAATTATGCTCAATGTGATGTTGCTCATTTGAAGCAAGAGGAGTCCGACAGCTTGTAAGGTGCTTAAGCAGTTTCCTGATGTACTGACCGACTGCTTGGGGTGAAGATACAGTTGGCCGATAATACATTGGTTCACATACTACCAAAGGGAAGCAGTGGTTTGGAAGGGAGTGAGACAGGGTTGTAGCCTCTCCCCGATGTTATTCAATCTGTATATTGAGCAAGCAGTAAAGGAAACAAAAGAAAAGTTTGGAGTAGGAATTAAAACCCGTGGAGAAGAAATAAAAACTTTGAGGTTCGCCGATGGCATTGTAATTCTGTGAGAGACAGAAAAAGACTTGGAAGAGCAGTTGAACGGAATGGACAGTGTCTTGAAAGGGGATATAAGGTGAACATCAACGAAAGCAAAACGAGGATAATGGAATGTAGTCGAATTAAGTCGGGCGATGCTGAGGGAATTAGGTTAGGAAATGAGACACTTAAAGTAGTAAAGGAGTTTTGGTATTTTGGGAGCAAAATAAGTGATGATGGTCGAAGTAGAGAGGATATAAAATGTAGACTGGCAATGGCAAGGAAAGCATCTCTGAAGAAGAGAAATTTGTTAATATCCAGTACAGATTTAAGTGTCAGGAGGTCGTTTCTGAAAGTATTTGTATGGAGCGTAGCCATGTATGGAAGTGAAACATGGATGATAAATAGTTTGGAGAAGAATAGAATAGAAACTTTCGAAATGTGGCGCTACAGAAGAACGCTGAAGATTAGATGAATATATCACATAACTAATGAGGAGGTATTGAATAGAATTGGGGAGCGGAGGAGTTTGTGGCACAACTTGACTAGAAGAAGGGATTGGTTGGTAGGACATGTTCTGAGGCATCAAGGAATCACAAATTTAGCATTGGAGGGCAGCGTGGAGGGTAAAAATCGTAGAGGGAGACCAAGAGATGAATACACTAAACCGATTCAGAAGGATGTAGGTTGCAGTAGCTACTGGGAGATGAAGAAGCTTCCACAGGATAGAGTAGCATGGAGAGCTGCATCAAACCAGTCTCAGGACTGAAGACCACAACAATAACAAATAACAAATCGGTTGTCACCTCCAAAGATGAAAGAGTTACGTCACGTTATTGACAAGCTACTCGTGGAAGCTGTTATTAGGCCATCTACCTCGCCCAAGGGGCATGGTGAAGGTTATAGGCTGGTGACATCAGGGTGATTTTGGAGTCAATTCCGAAGCCATATTTACACTGTCATTTCATGTGGTTTACGAGAACACGTTATTTTGATATGATAGACCTTAAACAAGCCTACCTTAGGTGCCCTTAGCAGAAGAACCTAAACACCTTAGAGCGTTTAGTACGAACTGGAATTCTTTGAATTTAATTATATTACTTGAGATTATTTACTGGTTCAGCACGTTTTTTACATTTTTTGGACTCTGTTTTGGACGATCTCAAATTTATGTATGTCTGGGTAATGTACTGATATATAGTAAGACATGAAAAGAACATTTGAAACGGTAAAACGATCTAAAGTGCATCCTTGTGGCTGGAGGCTGTTCACTGTTGTAAGAAAATGCAACACCTACAGCCGTCCTTAAGATACAGGGCCATACCAAAGCTATCCAGAACTTTCCACCATCTAAAAATGAGAAAGGTATACCTCGATTCATTTGTATGACAAGTAAGAGAGGCATAGTTCGATTCATTCGTATGATAAATTTCATTAGGAAACTTATAACCAATTTCGACCGGCTAGCATTATCTTTCAGACAGCTCCATCGTATAGGAAAACTCTTCCAGTGGATTGCTGAACTCAAACTTGCATTTAGTAGCGCTCCTATTTTGGCGATTCCTGATTTTCAGTTCAGAACAATGCCTTCAGTTCTGGGACTGCTGCTGTCCTCATTCAGCAGCAGCGTCGCCATAGAAGACTAGTAGCATACGTTTTTAGGGCCTTGTCTGCCACTTATCTGTAGTACTCGGTCAGCAGGTTAGAAGCGTTAGCGGTTCTTTTCGTCCTGAAAAAAAAATTCAAGTTTTATCTTGAACATCATGGATTTTTGTTGGGAAACTGACAACGAGGAATTAAGCTGGGTGCTTACCCGACTGCGTAACATGGTAAGAATAGTTTGTTGGTCGGTCCAAAGCTCCATTTTTCGCTTTTGAGTGAAGCACATAAAGGGTTTAGATAATCAGACCAGGAACGCCTTGGGGCGCATATCTGAAGTGGATCACATTGATCCTGAGGTGCTTGAGGGCGCTGAACGGGGAGGTGGGGGGAATAAGGTTTTAGCAGTATTGACAAAAATATCTTCGCTGTTCGGCAATTTAAAAGTCGTATATGGTATTAAACTGAGGCTTCTGGCCGGTGTACAGATACTACAGGGTTACAAGCTTAACAAAGGGTTCCTTTGTTATATCATCCATTATTCGAAGAAATTATTTTCCCTGGTTTTTTTTCGGTACATTCATGAGTCTTTGGTTGGAGTACATTTGAGAATCTAAAACAGTAATGAAAATGAAAGAAAACCTCACCTGGCCTATATTAAATAAAGCTGTCTGAAGACTGGTTAGTGATTGCGAGGCCTGTAAGGTCACTAAACTATATCCTAATACTTGCCATGGTCTTGTTTATTCTACTTGTGAAGAGAAGCGCATGGATAAGCTTTTTGCAGATTCCTTAGGTCCCCTTCCTGGTAGTAAATGTAAAAGGACCAACAGATATATATATATCTGACTATCAATGATTTCTCCCGTTTTGTGTGGCTTATACCTTGTAACTATCCAACATTTGGCAAACTTCTTTTTTTTTAATATTTTTGGCCTCCATTGATCTTAGTTGTGATGATGCCCACGCTTTGGTATCCGGAGAATTTAGAAAGAGATATCTAGCGTTACCATCATTCCTCCCTTCTTTTGGGGAAAGGATTAAATGCAATCTTAAATCTCCTATCGTTATTTTCCATTCTCACTCTCATACTAAATGGGAAAAATCCATAACGATAACTTCGCCTTTAATTCTGCCATTGATGAGATCAACAAAGCAGCCCCAGCTAGTTTGATGTTTGCTTACCCTCCAGAATTCACCTCTGTCCAACCTATCGTCTAGTAAATGATATCCTTCTGGAGCGAGTTAACATGTAGCTTATTCAGAGGAATTGGAGACATGCTAAAAATAATGCAGATCCTGCACACCAGAGAGAGACTGATACCCTGACAAAATCAATTTATTATAAGTTTTGGCCTCGAAGTTTAGGGGGATAAGGAAATTTCTTCTAAGTTGTTACCACATTTTGTGTGACTTTGCAAGGTAGTTAAGATTTTGACCCCATTTAGCATCTTCGTTAAAAATATGTTTACCAATAGAGACTGTTGAGTTCACGTAAGCCCCGTTACAATTTTACATTGACTAGTTTTACCGGTAAACTCTCTGCAGATATTTTGTTATAAGGAGGGAGTGTTGAGCTGTGTAACCTAGCCATGTATGGAAGTGAAACGTGGACGATAAATAGTTTGGAGAAAAAGAGAATAGAATCTTTCGCAATGTTGTTCTACAGAAGAATGCTGAAGATTAGATGGGTATATCACATAACTAGTGGGGAGGTACTGAATAGAATTGGGAAGAAGAGAAATTTGTGGCATAACTTGAGTAGAAGAAGGGATCGGTTGGTAGAACATATTCTGAGGCATCAAGGGATCACCAATTTAGTATTGGATTGCAGCGCGGAGAGTAAAAATCGTAGAGGGAGACCAAGAGATGAATACAATAAACCGATTCAGAAGGATGTAGGTTGCAGTAGCTACTGGGAGATGAAGAAGCTTCCACAGGATAGAGTAGCATGGAGAGCTACATCAGACCAGACTCTGGACTGAATACCACAACAACAACAAACAAGCTCATATCGGTAAGTCTTTGCCCTTAGTCGGTATTTGTTCTGGTAGCGTCTCAGTAGACTGAGCAACCTGTCCGTGTACTGGCTTATCGAGAAGGATCAAAGTACCTTTTCCGATACTGTTATAAGACTGTGAGGCACGGTCTTTGCGTTTGTTTCTTGTTACAATAGCGGCCTTTGGTATTGGACTCGAATAAGGCTTACTTTGTACTGTGAAGGTGAATAGCTTCATTAATTTTATTAATTTCACCCTTGTATTTTCCTAAGGTTGATAACTTTTATTTTATTTTATTAATGTCTGCATGTATTTCTGAAGGATAATAGCTTTGCTAATATTTTTAAATTCAGTGTAAATGCATTCAGAGCTGGGAGTACATATTTTGAAATTATATACTTCCGCACATTCTCTTAATAAGTTTGTTTTAAATGTTATTGCATGGCCACTTATTGCGTGAAGTTCTCGAATGAGTGAGGCTGACTGCATGTCCAGTTACGCTGACTGAAGCTGGCTTCTGGTTGTACTACCTTTTAAATTTCTTGCGTGTCTTCATGGCACGAAGCTTATTTTGCTGTTTTATTGTAAGCCTTCCGGCAATTAGCTGATGCAATTTTGTCAGTTAGTGCAGTACTGGAAAATAACATAACTGTGTTTTTTGAAGTAAATATTTTCTCCCAGCTCCTTGCCCTCAGCCTTTCTGCACTTAAGAAAGATACAAACATCCCCTCCGGTCTTTTAGACCAGAATATGCACTATCATAATTGTTAAAAGCACAAATGCAAGCTACTGAAGAACATTCAGCCTGTTACTGACGTTAGTTCTCTGCAAGCCGACAGACGCAAACAAAGGATCGATAGCTCCGGTGGCTCGTAGGCGGACGCTGACACCTGACCAGAAAACGAGAAGGCAGGGGGAGTGAGGTTACATAACTATATTCCAAACTCTGGGACTGTGACGCTGCAGGCGGCGCTACGCTACACAACGAAAACCGCATGAAATACATGCCGCCTATATCAATAATTAAAGAGCCCTTCGGAGAAAAGAGAAGCAGCTTTAAGGAATGAAGGGAAAGTTCGACGATGGAAGAAGTACATAGAGGGGCTGTAGAAGGGAAATGAATTTGAAGGCAATGTTACAGAAAGGGAAGAGGGCGAACATGGTGATGAAGAGGAGATACGAGACTGCGAGAATAATCTGACAGATCATTGAAACATCTAAATCGAAATTAGGCCACTGGAGTAGTTGACATTCCGTCTGAACTGCTGATATCCTTGGGACACTCAGGCATGACTAAACTATATGTATGAGACATGCGAAATACCCACAAATTTATAGAAGAATGTAATAATTGCAAAGGTAGCAGTCTTGATAGGTGTGAATATTACCGAATTACCAGCTTAATAAGTCTTAGTTGCAAAATACTAAAATGAAATATTTACAGACGAGTGGGAAAATTGGTAGAGCTGACCTCAGGAAAGATCAGTTTGGATCCCGGAGAAATGTAGAAACACGCAAGGCAATAGTTATCCTACAACTTATCTCAGCAAATAGATTAAGCAAACGCAAACGTAAGTTTATAGCTTTTGTAGCTGTGGAGAAAGGTTTTGGCAGCGTTGACTAGATTACGCTTTGAAATCCAGAAGTGGTTGAGGAGCGAGTGTGGCAGAGTTGTAGCCTATCCCCGCTGTTATTCACTCTATACACCGAGCAAGTAGTAAAGGAAACAAATCGAAAATTTGTAGGAGGAATTATAGTTTAGGGAGAACAAATAAATACTTTGAGGTTTGCGATAACATTGTAATTCCCCTAGAGACAGCAAATTACTAGGAAGAGCAGTTCAACGCAATGGACAATGTCTTCAAATGAGGACATATAAGATGGACATTAGGGGAGGAAATGAGATACTAAAAGCAGTAGATGTGTTTAACTGTTTGTGCAGGAAAATAAATGAAAATGCTCAAAGTAGTGGGGATATAATGTATCGACTGGCAATGGTAAGTAAATTGTCCTTGAAAAAGAGGATTTTGTTAACAATAGTAATTAATGAAAGCCCTTCAGATATATTTTTACACATTTATTGTGTTACGACCAGTTTCATTTATTTGAACATCTTCAAGTTGCCGAGTGGTGCTTAAGTCAAGAAACAGACTTCAGCACAACTCGGCAACTTGATAATGTTCAAGAAAACATCTCGAGCACGTCACGTCACGTAGGTTTTGAGGAGTAATACAAAGAAGCGCCAAGGAACTGGAAGATGACGTAAAATCAGCATTAGTAAGGGCGAATAGAAGTCGTACAAGGATTCTGGGAACATGCAATGCATCTGTAAAGGATATCACATACAAGACGCTGATGTGACCAATTCAGTTTTTCCAGGGTTTGGTGCCCATGTAAAATAGCCATGACAAGAGATTTGCAGGGAATTGGAAGACGTGCTACTAAGCATCGAACAGGTAGGTTAAGATCACACGAAAGTCTCATAGAATACTCAGAAAAATTAAGTGGAAATCCTTGGAAAAGAGACGACCAGGTTTACGCGAAAGTTTCTAGGATAAATTTTGCGAACCTCTATGCGAAGAAGTAAATTCGCCAAATATGTTGCCGCCAACGTATACTTTGCCTAGAGGTCATGAGAGTTCGATTACTGGACCGATACATCGATGGTAGAGGCAAGCGACCACTCAGTCTTGACACAGCTTTCAAATATGCACTGACGGGCCAAAGAAACTGGTACAGGTGCCTAATATCGTTAGGGAACCCGCGAGCACGCAGAAGTGCCGCAGCACTACGTGGCATAGACTCGACTAATGTCTAAAGTAGTACTGGAGGGAAATGACCCCATAAATCCTACAGGGCTGTCCGTAAATCCGTAGGAGTACAAGGGGTGGAGATCTCTTCTGAACAGCACGTTGCAAGGCATCCCAGATATGCTCAATAATGATCATGTCTGGAGAGTTTGATAGAAATAGAAAGTGTTTAATACCGAAAGAGTGTTCCTGGAGACCTTCTGTTGCAATTCTGGACGTGTGGGGTGTCGCATTGTTCTGCTGGAATTGCCCAAGCCCTTCGGAATGCAAAATGGACATGAATGGACGCAGGTGATCAGACAGGATGCTTACGTACGGGTCATCTGTCAGAGTCGTATCTGGACGTATCAGTGGTCCTGTATCAATCCACTTGCACACGCCCCACACCATTACAGAGTCTCCACCAGCTTGAACGGTCCCCTGCTGCAATGCAGGATCCATGGATTCATGAGGTTGTCTCCATACACGTGGACGCTGATAACCGCGCAGTTCAGCGCCCCACAATCCGAACCATCATCATCATCATAATCCATACACGTACACGTCCATCCGCTCTTTACAATCTGAAACGAGACTCGTCCGACCAGGCAACAAGTTTTCAGTCATCAACAGTCCAATGTCGGTGATGACGGGCCCAGGCGAGGCGTAAAGCTTTGTGTCGTGCAGTCGCCAAGGTACACGAGTACCTTGATGCCTTCGGCTCCGAAAGCCCAAATCAACAATGTTTCATTGAATGGTTCTCCCGATGACACTTGTTGATGGCCCGATATTGAAATCTGCAGCAATATGGGGAAGGGCTGCACTTTTGCCTCTTTGAACGACTGTCTTCAGTCGTCGTTGGTCCCGTTCTTGCAGGATCTTTATACGGCCGCAGCGATGTCGGTAATTTTCATGTTTTACCGGATTCCTGATATTCACAGTACAATTGTGAAACGGCCGTAAGCGAAAATCCCCGCTTTAGCGCTACCTCGGAGACCCTGTGCCCTATCGCTTGTACGCCGACGTTCAAACTCACTTAAATCTTGATAAATCACCATTGCAGCAGCAGTAACCGATCTGACAACTGCACCAGACAGTTGTTGTCTTATATAGACATTGCCTGTTCACATATCTCTGTATTTGAATACGCATGCCTATACCGGCCCTTTGGGGCTTCAGTGTAGAAAGGTCTTGATTACGTAATTAGACTGACACAAAGAACTTAATGAAAACAAATGTGTACGTACCAACGTAAGTATTCATGTTTGTGATCCATATATAGAATTTTCCATTAATAACGTACTTAACATTTAAATCAAACTTCAGGAAAAAGCTCACGAAAGTTAACCCATAGACTGAAAAATAAATCAAATCTCATCTAACATAGGCTTATTTGACACTGCCGTTGTCTGTTCAAAGTGAATGAGTGTCAGACTGACTGTGGCGATTTAATTATGTAAGAAGTAAACGAAGACCAGTAGGCTAGCACCAGTAGGCTAGCACTGACCGTAGAAATGAACTAAAAGAATAACTTGACAAAGAATTATACAGTGCGATGAACTACATGTCGACAACAACAGGAACAACTTGATAAAGACACATTTATTCTACTTTTATGGATGGAAACTTCTGTTGACGTAGGTAAAATGTACATAACATGAAATGTGCGTCGTTAGGTAACATCGTGAACGCCTTAACAGAGATACTCATTTGTAAATAATCAGAACGAAAGAGATGTTTGCAGCCTTTAACTTGTCTAGTGCAATGTAAATGTAAATCCGATATAGATCGCAAATGAAATTTAAGTTATGAAACAATATTTTTTACAATCGTAACATAATAGAATGTTAAATGAGTATCAACAAATGTAGCCATATTATAGTAGTCCAACATGTTATAAATGACATACATAGAACCATTTGGCTAAGCCTAGATTAGAGGCAATATCTTGAAATAAAAGGAAGCAATTATTAGAAGGATTTGTTTATTTAAAAGAACTTAATGGCGTATTATTAGGCGGTAATAACATATCTGTTGATATTAGTTTGCAACTAAGACAACCTAATTTTGCTAAAAGAGTATGGCCAAGTGTAGCCATATTAATAACTGAATATTACCAGATGAAATACAATAGTATCATTACGTAAGCCTAGATGAACGGCAACAATCTGAAACAAAAGCTTGATTTAAATGTAGGTACGATACTACCTGAAAATTCTGCTTATGGATACTAAGATACATACTTATATTAGTATGTATATCTTTGTTATCATTAATTTCTTTGTGCACCTTCTTCCACAGCTTCAGTCTGACGAAGAAATTTTGAAACTCGCATAACTTAATGAAGAAATGACCGGGCAGGATCTTTCTAGTCTTAAAAATTGTGGTTATGAGAATAAGGTAAGAAAGACTGCGGCGCTTAGAGAGACGTAAGACATGCATGAAACTGGATAGTAAATCAACAGTAATGGCACGATTTACCCTACGCCGTGCACTGGATAGTGGCTTGAAGACTATATATGTAGATGCAGATATTTAAATTTCAGGCTCCAATCTCAGCTTCGTTGGAAAACTAATTTCCAGTGTCGGAAACAGTTTCGTGCTCATCTTTTGCTTTTGTGTTTCTGCGTAAATTGGACACACATTTCTGGAATAATTCCAGACATTATTGCACGTTAAATATTTCAAGTAACGTGAAGTAAAAACACCAGCCGCAACAAATTTAATTCGCTATGCTCTCGGCACCGCACACAAGATAGAACCACTTCCATTTGACCAGCAAGTAATTGCAAACCACGTAAGCCATTTGTGTGCAAAAAGCGCCTGAACTTCATTTGTACGGCGTAATATGCAGCTCTTAATTTTCGCTCTCCACCCGACAAACATTCCGCGAGTGGGAACAAAGCACATGAAGTGAATTGCATAATAAATTACGTGAAGTGGCCGGCGGTGACGTGAAGCTTCACAGCGAGGTCGGCTTAACGTCCATTTCCGGAACAATTTATTTTACGGGCGCAGCTCGGCACACACTTCGCCACATCAGCTGAGGCTCCACTGGCGCCCTTGAACAGGCGTAGCACCCATACAAAACTGAAACAGATTAAAGGTAGTAAGAGATTTTAGCTACACACAGCATATTAAGACAGGGTATTAAGTTCTTTCTGGACATTCACTGACCATTATGTAAGTACGTTAAATTATTCACATCTTTAATATCATATCTGTATTACATTACATTATTTTAAGTTGAAAACCTGTATCCAGTCATATTACTGAGAAATGTTATTTCGACATTCAAGTAATCACCATAAACTAGATGCATTAGGTGTGCTTTATACTTAATTGGTATCGACTGGATATGTATCTCATAATTTCCTGTGTCATTTTGAAACAGACAAACGTGTTCGCTCGTCTAAAAATAAGGAAATCCGATTCTACTAAACGCAAAGCTTTACAGCTACGATGGTCAAAAATGTTCAAACGTGTGTGAAATCTTATGGGACTTAACTGCCAAGGTCATCAGTCCCTAAGCTTACACACTAGTTAACCTAAATTATCCTAAGGACAAACACACACACCCATGCCCGAGGGAGGACTTGAACCTCCATCGGGACCAGCCGCACAGTCCATGACTGCAGCGCCCCAGACCGCTCGGCTAACCCCGCGCGGCCTACGATGGTCGCACTTGTTTCTCTCTTGGGTAAAATCTAATACCTGTGATGTGTCAGCGTTTTCATCCGAACCGTCATTATAATAGCAAATAATTTAGTGCCCATAATGTCCACATCCGTGATAAACTTCTTGAATTAATTATATGTTTATTTCCATTTTATTTTTTATTTATCGTTCTACGATGTTTTGAATATGTAGTCATCTGCAAGTAAAATATTTAATGCATGAAACTTTTTACTTACACAGTCGCAACGACGTAGTACGTGAAATAAAGTCAAAGTAAATAATGGCCGGTGCAGGAAACTTCTTTCAGTTGCACTAGCAGCTGTATATCTCTTGCGGTTAGATGATTGTTGAATACTTCTATAGGGTGGTATTCTTCATGACGTATTCAAATATTGGGGATTGGAAGGAAAAGAACGGCTGTTAACTTGCACCGACACCTAACTTATTTCTCTCATGTAGGTCCCATCAAACGACTGGATGCTAATAAAAAAGTGTTCTTTCTTCTTAAGACAGTGTGGTAATTATGTAAAGTAGAACATGACCACTTCTCTCGTTGGTGGCGTAATTCTGAAGTTGTACTGCATTACTTGCATTTAGCACGCCACAGTGCCTTTGGGACAGACGACGCATAGGAACCAGTAACATCTCATCTTTTTCCCACACCTCTCGAATGCGGTACGCCGGAAAACACCTGTCTGGGCACATCTCCCTTAAGACCCAATTTATTGCTACCTTAGTGGTCACTGTGTGAAGCGTATGTGGAGTTCTTAAATTTTTCGTACTGCAGTTACAACAAAATTTCAGTGTCTCTCTGTGACTAAACTCATAGTATCATGTAACTCCTTTATCTATGAATTATACTAAGACTTTTCATTATATCTCAGTCTTGGGTCTGTCTTATTTATATTTGCCTTTAGCTGCTTTGGATAAATATCCAAAGGCTTTGATGGTTCAGTTCTAATTACTGATCGCCCACTGTCTGGTCACACATTGTCGGGTCCTTGCCTCATTAAATTTTGTTTCACGATTTCAATTTCGAATAGGCTTTCTCCAGCACGATATTAGCGTGCTAGTATTTGTCAACAATATCTGCTGTGTAGATATTTTCATATTTAAAATGTAGCTTGAAAACCGTGAAGCCATTCCGAATCTGACAATTTTCATTTTATTTGATATGCAAATCAGATCTGATATTAAAGTTATAGTATGTGATCAAAAGTATCCGGACACCCTCAAAAACATACGTTTTTCATATTAGGTGCATTGTGCTTCCACATACTGTTAGGTACTCCACATCAGCGACCTCGGTAGTCATTAGACATGGTGAGAGAGCAGAATAGGGCGCTCCACAGAACTCAAGGACTTCGAACATGGTCATGTGACTGGGTGTCACTTGTGTCATATATCTGTACGCAAGATTTTCACACTCCTCTCTCTAGGTCCACTGTTTCCGATGTGATAGTGAACTGGAAACGTGAAGGAACACGTACAGCACAAAATCTTACAGGACGACCTCGTCTGTTGACCCACAGAGACCGCCGACAGTTGAAGAGGGTCTTCATGTGTAATAGGCAGTAGTCTATCGAGACCATCACACAGAAATTCCAAATTGCATCAGGATCCACTGCACCAGTTAGGCGAAAGGTGAGAAAACTTGGATTTCATGGCCGAGCGGCTGCTCATAAGCCACACATCACGCCGGTAAATGCCGAACGACGTCTCGCTTGGTGTAAGGAGCGTAAACATTGGAAGATTGAACATCGGAAAACGTTGTGAGGAGTGACGAATCACGGTACACCATGTGGCGATACGATGGCAGCGTGTGGATATGGAATGCCCGTTGAACATCATCTGCCAGCGTGTGTAGTGCCAACAGTAAAAGTCGAATGCGGTGGTATTATGGTGTGGTCGTGTTTTTCATGAAGCGGTCTTGCACGCCTTGTTGTTTTGGGTGGCACTATCACAGTACACCCCCCCATGAACCATGGACTTTGCCGTTGGTGGGGAGGCTTGCGTGCCTCAGCGATACAGATGGCCGTACCGTAGGTGCAACCACAACGGAGGGGTATCTGTTGAGAGGCCAGACAAACATGTGGTTCCTGAAGAGGGGCAGCAGCCTTTTCAGTAGTTGCAGGGGCAACAGTCTGGATGATTGACTGATCTGGCCTTGTAACATTAACCAAAACGGCCTTGCTGTGCTGGTACTGCGAACGGCTGAAAGCAAGGGGAAACTACGGCCGTAATTTTTCCCGAGGACATGCAGCTCTACTGTATGATTAAATGATGATGGCGTCCTCTTGGGTAAAATATTCCGGAGGTAAAATAGTCCCCCATTCGGATCTCCGGGCGGGGACTACTCAGGAGGACGTCGTTATCAGGAGAAAGAAAACTGGCGTTCTACGGATCGGAGCGTGGAATGTCAGATAACTTAATCGGGCAGGTAGGTTAGAAAATTTAAAAAGGGAAATGGATAGGTTAAAGTTAGATATAGTGGGAATTAGTGAAGTTCGGTGGCAGGAGGAACAAGACTTTTGGTCAGGTGATTACAGGGTTATAAATACAAAATCAAATAGGGGTAATGCAGGAGTAGGTTTAATAATGAATAAAAAAATAGGAGTGTGGGTTAGCTACTACAAACAGCATAGTGAACGCATTATTGTGGCCAAGATAGACACAAAGCCCATGCCTACTACAGTAGTACAAGTTTATATGCCAACTAGCTCTGCAGATGATGAAGAAATAGATGAAATGTTTGACGAGATAAAAGAAATTATTCAGGTAGTGAAGGGAGACGAAAATTTAATAGTCATGGGTGACTGGAATTCGTCAGTAGGAAAAGGGAGAGAAGGAAACATAGTAGCTGAATATGGATTGGAGGGAAGGAATGAAAGAGGAAGCCGCCTTGTAGAATTTTGCACAGAGCATAACTTAATCATAGCCAACACTTGGTTCAAGAATCATAAAAGAAGATTGTATACCTGGAAGAATCCTGGAGATACTAAAAGGTATCAGATAGATTATATAATGGTAAGACAGAGATTTAGGAACCAGGTTTTAAATTGTAAGACATTTCCAGGGGCAGATGTGGATTCTGACCACAATCTATTGGTTATGAACTGCAGATTGAAAGTGAAGAAACTGCAAAAAGGTGGGAATTTAAGGAGATGGGACCTGGATAAATTGAAAGAACCAGAGGTTGTAGAGAGTTTCAGGGAGAGCATAAGGGAACAATTGACAGGAATGGGGGAAAGAAATACAGTAGAAGAAGAATGGGTAGCTCTGAGGGATGAAGTAGTGAAGGCAGCAGAGGATCAAGTAGGTAAAAAGACGAGGGCTAATAGAAATCCTTGGGTAACAGAAGAAATATTGAATTTAATTGATGAAAGGAGAAAATATAAAAATGCAGTAAATGAAGCAGGCAAAAAGGAATACAAACGTCTCAAAAATGATATCGACAGGAAGTGCAAAATGGCTAAGCAGGGATGGCTAGAGGACAAATGTAAGGATGTAGAGGCTTGTCTCACTAGGGGTAAGATAGATACTGCCTACAGGAAAATTAAAGAGACCTCTGGAGAGAAGAGAACCACTTGTATGAATATCAAGAGCTCAGATGGCAACCCAGTTCTAAGCAAAGAAGGGAAGGCAGAAAGGTGGAAGGAGTATATAGAGGGTTTATACATGGGCGATGTACTTGAGGACAATATTATGGAAATGGAAGAGGATGTAGATGAAGACGAAATGGGAGATACGATACTGCGTGAAGAGTTCGACAGAGCACTGAAAGACCTGAGTCGAAATAAGGCCCCCGGAGTAGACAACACTCCACTGGAACTACTGACGGCCTCGGGAGAGCCAGTCATGACAAAACTCTACCATCTGGTGAGCACGATGTATGAGACAGGCGAAATACCCTCATACTTCAAGAAGAATATAATAATTCCAATCCCAAAGAAAGCAGGTGTTGACAGACGTGAAAATTACCGAACTATCAGTTTAATAAGTCACAGCTGCAAAATACTAACGCGAATTCTTTACAGACGAATGTAAAAACTGGTAGAAGCCGACCTCGGGGAAGATCAGTTTGGATTCCGTAGAAATGTTGGAACACGTGAGGCAATACTGACCTTACGACTTATCTTAGAAGAAGGATTCAGAAAAGGCAAGCCTACGTTTCTAGCATTTGTAGACTTAGAGAAAGCTTTTGACAATGTTAACTGGAATACTCTCTTTCAAATTCTGAAGGTGGCAGGGGTAAAATACAGGGAGCGAAATGCTATTTACAATTTGTACAGAAAGCAGATTGCAGTGGTTGGGAAAGGAGTAAGACAGGATTGTAGCTTCTCCCCGATGTTATTCAATCTGTATATTGAGCAAGCAGTAAAGGAAACAAAAGAAAAATTCGGAGTAGGTATTAAAATTCATGGAGAAGAAGTAAAAACTTTGAGGTTCGCCGATGACATTGTGATTCTGTCAGAGACAGCAAAGGACTTGGTAGAGCAGTTGAACGGAATGGACAGTGTCTTGAAAGGAGGATACAAGATGAACATCAACAAAAGTAAAACGAGGATAATGGAATGTAGTCAAATTAAGTCGGGTGATGCTGAGGGAATTAGATTAGGAAATGAGACACTTAAAATAGTAAAGGAGTTTTGCTATTTAGGGAGTAAAATAACCGATGATGGTCGAAGTAGAGAGGATATAAAATGTAGACTGGCAATGGCAAGGAAAGCGTTTCTCAAGAAGAGGAGTTTGTTAACATCGAGTATAGATTTAAGTGTCAGGAAGTCGTTTCTGAAAGTATTTGTATGGAGTGTAGGCATGTATGGAAGTGAAACATGGACGATAACTAGTTTGGACAAGAAGAGAATAGAAGCTTTCGAAATGTGGTGCTACAGAAGAATGCTGAAGATAAGGTGGGTAGATCACGTAACTAATGAGGAGGTATTGAATAGGATTGGGGAGAAGAGAAGTTTGTGGCACAACTTGACTAGAAGAAGGGATCGGTTGGTAGGACATGTTTTGAGGCATCAAGGGATCACAAATTTAGCATTGGAGGGCATTGTGGAGGGAAAAAATCGTAGAGGGAGACCAAGAGATGAATACACTAAGCAGATTCAGAAGGATGTAGGTTGCAGTAGATACTGGGAGATGAAGAAGCTTGCACAGGATAGAGTAGCATGGAGAGCTGCATCAAACCAGTCTCAGGACTGAAGACCGCAACAACAACAACATCACAGTACAGGCTTACACTGATGTTTTAAGCACCTTCTTGCTTCCCACTGCTGAAGAGCAATTCGGGAATGGCGATTGCATCTTTCAACACGATCGAGCACCTGCTCATAACGCACGGCCTGTGACAGAGTGGTTACTCGACAATAACATCCCTGTAATGGACTGGCCTGTACAGAGTTCTGACCTGAATCCTTAGAACACCTTTGGTGTGTTTTGGAGCGCCGACTTCGTGCCAGACCGCACCGACCTACATCGATACCTCTCTTCAGTGCACCACTCCGTGAAGAATGAGCTGCCATTCCCCAAGAAATCTTCCAGCACGTGTTTGAACTTATGCCTGCGAGAGCGAAAGTTGTCATCAAGGCTAATGGTGGGCCAACACCTTATTGAATTCTAGCATTACCGATGGAGGGCGCCACGAACTTGTAAATCATTTTCAGCCAGGTGTCCGGATACTTTTGATCACATAGTGTATGTCTAGGACGATTAACTGATTACTTTTTATTTATTGTGTTAACACGTGATTTTTATTAATCTCTTTTCTATCTGGTGACTGGTAACTGGTACATGTAGGATACGTAATATTATGAAAGATATAATTTTCGCTTGCAAACCAAAGCCATGAATAGGTAGCTCTGTCAGAGAGAGGGGGCAGTTGTCAGTGCACCCTGCTGTGTCCCTCCCAATGGACCCTTCAGGCAACTTAAATGTGGAACACCGTCTGAGGACGGAATCACTCCTCAGAAGGTAGGTACGCCGCGAATGTTGGCGCGCTGGCGTACGCAGTATTGATTACCGAGAAATTGTGATAGAAAAAACCGCGGGTTGTCTCAGCGAGGAGCCCAAGTCTGCTTGCCTCCCGCATAATGAAAGTTTTACAACATGCCCTTCTGGGAGTGTGCCGGCCGGAGTGGCCGAGCGGTTAAAGGCGCTACAGTCTGGAACCGCACGACCGCTACGGTCGCAGGTTCGAATCCTTCCTCGGGCATGGATGTGTGTGATGTCCTTAGGTTGGTTAGGTTTAAGTAGTTCTCAGTTCTAGGGGACTTATGACCACAGCAGTTGAGTCCCATAGTGCTCAGAGCCATTTGAACCTTCTGGGAGTGTGCTTCCCACAAACGGCACTGTGAGTTGGCCAGTGAGTTCGTAGAAGGCATGTGGAGTGAAAGAAAGTTTTATTGTCTCACGGCCATGAAAGCTACGACTGAGGTGTTCTGAAAAAGACAGTTAAGAAACGGAGGTTACTGACTGCTTTCCAAAAGGTTTTAAGAGAAGATAGCAGATTGGTAGTTAAAAACACTTCACCGTGATTCGCAGAATGGTGTGAGAGGGAGAACAGGCGATTGGAAGACGACGTTTTGTCATTCCATAACGGGAGAATTTAAGAACACAATAATTGCACCACTGGCTAACGCTGGAGTTGTAAAATTACCACAGGCCCCGTAGAATATCATAAGTAAGCGTAGTCTACGATTGTTTTCCTAGTAGCCTCGGTCAGTTAACATCGTGACAGCTTTACCTGTATATTATGTGCGTTGTGCATGCTTATCAGAGGTTTCTCACTTCGATCGCTTTGTATGCGTATGCGATCGGAGTCCTACGAGGTATTTCTAGACGAGAAGTGGCGAACCATCAAGAAACTGAGTGAGAACTTACAAAGAATTGCGTAACCTGCGAAACATTTCTATTCTACATAGTTATACTCCTGTCTGTTGCTTAAAAACACGTATTTATAGCAGTTGTCAATGTTTTATTCCGGTTTTACTCGGAAATTATTGATTCGTAACATGAAACAGAGGGATCTTGTAGTAAGAGTAAAAACCACTAAAAATTTATCATAGCGGGATAGAGATCGAAAATAAAAGAGAAGGAAAATACGCAAAACGTAAACATATCAAACATCGCTTCAGTACTTCATCGATCTTCCATAAAACGTGATTCTGTATTCATAAACAATCTTTACATTTATCAGTAACAGCAGGATCATGATGGAGAACGTTCTATTGAGTACAGAATAACAGTAGCAAGACAAAACAGAATCTGAGACAGATTTGCTAACTAATTGATATCAAATTAATTGACTAATTAATTAAATTGTTCAATTAATCCCTACCTCACTCTCCTCCAGCACTCCGGGAAATCCTCAGCCCTCCGCAGCCACTGCTCCCTCCCCCTGTTAGTGGTAAATTCAAATTTTAGCTGGAAATTCAAATTTTCACGTTTAGTTCAAATTTTTCTCATAAATTCAATTATTACATTGAGAGGACACAATAATAAAAATAATAAATTCTTTATTTATTAAAACTCAATCTCCATATCGAAGACCATTATACCTATTTGTAGGCGGAAATTGGTAAGAAAATCAAATTTTGGCGGGAATTTCAAACCTTACACCTGTGGTTAGGATACTGCAAACTTGTCTGACAATTATTTTCCCCCCTACGAGCCACACTGTATGGTCGCTGAGTACTGTAGGTACATTTCGTAGCAAACACAGGGAGTAGAACCAGGAATTCAGAATTTACGTTCACACATACATTCAGCATTGAAATTGAAATTAAGGGATGCACATTCATCTTGTTGAATACTTACGTTCTGGCTACGGAATAGGCCCAAGTGCTATGCTTGTAAAATTCACTGCAACAAATTCCTGTGTGGCATGGATGGTGGCTATTTCACATAGCCATACCCCACTGCGTCCATATATGCAGCTCGAAGGTGCCAAAAGCATTTAAGAATGAAAAACAGTTATACTTATATACGACTCGCATTCGCATCCTAGCGAACGGAAAGGCAAGAAATTCATCTGATAGGAAAGTACGTTATTTTCTTTGAGGGTGGAGGATGGTATCCAACTCGAAAAACATATTTCTGGTCGAGAAAACTGAACGCGGCACTTCGGAATTGCCGCGCACACCCCTTGCGCTGACTAGGCGAAGTAGTGCATCGTGTGATGTAATTCAAAATGGTTGCTTTGGAAGTGTGTCTATTGTGCTGAAGAATACAATCGAATATGATGCATTGTCATTTTAGAATTCAAGATTTTTGATTTGGGTCGCATGTTCTTGTAAGTGCGTGTGTAATTCCATCCTGTCTGTCCTAATTACCCTCTCCTCTGACGTGTCAGTTTAAGTTTGGTCACCACATACGACGTGCTGGGTAGTGTGAGCCTCTCCGACCACTGCATACAATGAACTCGTCATTTAAACAAATACCAGGCGATGGAATGGATCTCCAACGCTAACCCCGCTCCCGACCACCCCGCCCTCCCACCCCTCCCCCCTCCTCCCCCCCCCCCCGAACGGCTGACACCTCAAACCTCTACTCTGACACCTCGCCTGCCCACTCACTACCTGTGTGGGCCGGTGTGACATCGAAGACTCACTTCCAACGCTAGCCTAGACTTGAGTGAGCAGTTCACGTTGTTGTTGTGGTCTTTAGTCCTGAGACTGGTTTGATGCAGCTCTCCATGCTACTCTATCCTGCGCAAGCTTCTTCATCTCCCAGTACTTACTGCAACCTACATCTTTCTGAATCTGCTTAGTGTATTCATCTCTTGGTCTCCCTCTACGATTTTTACCCTCCACGCTGCCCTCCCATGCTAAATTTGTGATCCCTTGATGCCTCAGAAGCCGGCCGGTGTGGCCAAGCGGTTAAAGGCTCTACAGCCTGGAACCGCGTGACCGCTACGATCGCAGGTTCGAATCCTGCCTCGGGCGTGGATGTGTGTGATGTTCTTAGGTTAGTTAGGTTTAAGTAGTTCTAAGTTCTAGGGGACTGATGACCTTAGAAGTTAAGTCCCATAGTGCTCAGAGCCATTTTGATGCCTCAGAACATGTCCTACCAACCGGTCCCTTCTTCTTGTCAAGTTATGCCACAAACTCCTCTTCTCCCAGTTCTATTCAATACCTCCTCATTAGTTATGTGATCTACCCATCTAATCTTCAGCATTCATCTGTAGCACCACATTTTGAAAGCTTCTATTCTCTTCTTGTCTAAACTATTTATCGTCCATGTTTCACTTCCATACATGGCTATACTCCATACAAATACTTTCAAAAACGACCTCCTGACACTTAAATCAATACTCGATGTTAACAAATTTCTCTTCTACCGAAACGCTTTCCTTGTCATTGCCAGTCTAAATTTTATATCCTCTCTACTTCGACCATCATCATTTATTTTGCTCCCCAAATAGCAAAACTCCTTTAAGTGTCTCATTTCCTAATCTAATTCCTTCAGCATCATACGACTTAATTCGACTACATACCATTATCCTCGCTTTACTTTTATTGATGTTCATCTTATATCCTCCTTTCAAGACACTGTCCATTCCGTTCAACTGTTCTTCCAAGTCCTTTGCTGTCTCTGACAGAATTACAGTGTCATCGGCGAACCTCAAAATTTTTATTTATTCTCCATGGATTTTAATACCTACTCCGAATTTTTCTTTTGTTTCCTTTACTGCTTGCTCAATATACAAATTGAATAACATCGGGGAGAGGCTACAACCCTGTCTCACTCCCTTCCCAACCACTGCTTTCCTTTCATACCCCTCGACTCTTATAACTGCAATCTGCTTTCTGTACAAATTGTAAATAGCATTTCGCTCTCTGTATTTTACCCCTGTCAACTTCAGAATTTGAAAGAGAGTATTCCAATCAACATTGTCAAAAGCTTTCTCTAAGTCTACAAATACTAGAAACGTAGGTTTGCCTTTCCTTAATCTTCCTTCTAAGATAAGTCGTAAGGTCAGTATTGCCTCACGTGTTCCAGTATTTGTACGGAATCCAAATAGATCTTCCCCGAGGTCGGCTTCTACCAATTTTTCCATTCGTCTGTATAGATTTCGCGTTATTATTTTGCAGCTGTGACTTATTAAACGGATAGTTCGGTAATTTTCACATTTGTCAACACCGTTTTCTTTGGGATTGGAATTATTAAACTCTTCTTGAAGTCTCAGGGTACTTCGCCTGACTCATACGTCTTGCTGACGTTTTGTCAGGACTGGCTCTCCCAAGGCCGTCAGTAGGTATAATGGAATGTTGTCTACTCCCAGGGCCTTGTATCGACTCAGGTCTTGCACTGCTCTGTCAAACTATTCACGCAGTATCGTATCTCCCATTTTATCTTCATTTATATCCTCTTCCATTTCCATAATATTGTCCTGAAGTACTTCGCTCTTGTATGGACCCTCTATATAATCCTTCCAACTTTCTGCTTTCCCTTCTTTGCTTAGAACTGGGTTTCCAACTGAGCTCTTGATATTCATTCTTTTCTCCAAAGGTCTCTTTGATTTTCCTGTAGGCAGTATCTATCTTACCCCTAGTGAGACAAGCCTCTAGAGCCTTACATTTGTCCTCTAGCGATCCCTGCTTAGCCATTTTGCACTTCCCGTCAATCTCATTTTTGAGACGTTTGTATTCCTTTTTGCCTGCTTCATTTACTGCGTTTTTATATTTTCTCCTTTCAGCAATTAAATTCAATATTACTTCTGTTACCCAAGGATTTCTACTAGCCCTCGTCTTTTTACCTACTTGATCCTCTGCTGCCTTCACTACTTCATCTTTCAGAGCTACCCATTCTTCTTCTACTGTATTTCTTTCCCCCATTCGTGACAGTTGTTCTGCTCTCCCTGAAACTCTAGATTAGTCGGTTTATCCAAGTCCCATCTCCTTAAATTCCAAACTTTTTGCATTTTCTACAGTTTTAATCTACAGTTCATTACCAGTAGATTGTGGTCAGACCCTGATCGGCCCCTGGAAATGTCTTACAATTTAAAACCTGGTTCCTGAATCTCTGTCTTACCATTATATAATATATCTGATACCTTCTAGTATCTCCAGGATTCTTTCATGTATACAATCTTCTTTTATGATTCTTGAACCAAGTGTTAGTTATGATTAAGTTATGATCTGTGCAAAATTCTACAAGACAGCTTCCTCTTTCATTTCTTACCCCAATCCATATTCACCTACTATGTTCCCTTCTCTCCCTTTTCCTACTCTCGAATTCCAGTCACCCATGACTATTAAATTTTCGTCTCCGTTCACTACATGAACAATTTATTTTATACATTTCATCAATTTCTTCATCATCTGCGGAGCTAGTTGGCATATAAACTTGTACTACTGTAGTAGGCGTGGGCTTCGTGACTATCTTGGCCACAATAATGCGTTCACTCTGCTGTTCGTAGTAGCTTACCCGCACTCCTATTTTTTATTCATTATTATACCTACTCCAGCATTACCCCTGTTTTATTTTGTATTTATAACTCTGTATTCACCTGACCAAAAGTCTTCTTCTTCCTGCCACAGAACTTCACTAATTCTCACTATATCGAACTTTAACCTATCCATTTCCCTTTTTAAATTTTCTAACCTACCTGCCCGATTAAGGGATCTGACATTCCACGCTCCGATCCGTAGAACGCCAGTTTTTTTTCTCCTGATAACGACGTCCTCTTGAGTGGTCCCCGCCAGGAGATCCGAATGGGGGACTAGCAGTTGACAGACAAACAATTTCCTCTTGAACACCGAGTAGGGGGTGGGAATGGGTCTTACATGCCACCACAGCCACCTCTGCCACAACCCTGCTGCCACAAGTCACCACATGTACAACATTCAGATGGCAAGCCACCAGTTGCTGAAGCCCCCAGAGCCAAAGAGTCACTGTGACATGACAAGTGATACCTGCTGGGATGCGGGTTTTGAGCTAACTGTGCCCTTCCCCAATTGTCTAGCTCATCGGGAAAATTTTGAAAAATGGAAGTCCCGCAGGGAAGAGACTTGTAGGGGCTTAAACGTTTCGTTAAGTGGCTGCAATTCCAAAAACCAAACCATTATACTGTTTAATTGGTGAAATAATTGAATGTCTGATGGCTTGAGGCCAGTTTTGAGGGTTGATTCCTAAAGGGGAAGGGAGGCAAGGGAAAATTTAACGAGGAACGGAAATTAAGAAAATACTGGGCAGAGTGTCGCAATAATCATAATAAACTATCACTTAACTGACACACCAGAACAATTTGTTGCTTAGTCGGAAAACCAGGAGCTATGTCAGCATACAATATTACTAACTAGCCCAGCCTGCAAAATGATAGCCTGATTTTAGTGTTATGTCAAATTAAACAATAACCACAAGAAACACAACAGTAATTCACAACTTAAACCTACTGCAAATCTGTTGACGCCCTTTTTTTTAAAAAAAAAACTCAAGATTATAATACTTGAGTACAAAAAATATTCAAAGATACGAGGGTAAGGCAATTATTATCCGCAAAGTAGTTATAAAATTTTATTGTAATCAAATAGGAAACTTACAAGAACATCATTTTTCGACATAGTCTTCTTGCGTTCAACGCACTTGGTCCATCGTTGTGCAAGCTCCCTGATGTCCTCATAAAAGAACGTTCTCAGTTGAGCTGCGAGCCAGGAATGTACCGATTCTTTCACTGCTTCGTCCGAGGCAAATCGACGGCCCCTTAATGCCTGTCTGAGTGGACCAAAGAAGTGACAGTCAAAGAATTTTCAAATGTGTGTGAAACCTAATGAGACTTAACTGCTAAGGTCATCAATCCCTAAGGTTACACACTACTTAATCTAAATTATCCTAAGGACACACACCCATGCCCGAGGGCAGGACCAGCCGCACAGTCCATGACTGCAGCGCCAAGTGACAGTCAGAAAGGGCAAGATCGGGACTACGTGGAGGATGATCCAGTACTTCAAATCTGAGTTTCAGGAGCGTTTCAGCAGTGTGGGCAGCAGTATGCGGATGGGCATTGTCGTGCAACAACACAACACCTTTCGATAGCAATCCCCGGCGTTTGCTTCGAATTGCACGCTTTAGCCTGGCAGTAAGCATCTCACTGTCACGTATGCTGTTTATTGTTGTGTCCCTTTCCCCATAATGTTCCAGCACTAAACCTTGTGTGTCCAAAAAACTGTAAGCATCAGTTTTCCTGCGGACGGTTTGGTCTTGAACTTTTTCTTGCACGACGAATTTGGATAACATTTACTCTCCGGCTCGTAATGATGGATCCATGTTTTGTCACCAGTAATCATCCTGTGTAAGAAGTTATCCCCTTCGTTACCATAGCGATCGATATGTTTTTTGCAGATGTCCGAGTGCGTTTGTTTATGCAACTGCGTGAGCTGTTTTGGGACCCATCTTGCACAAACTTTATGAAACCCAAGTCTGTTTTGGATGATTTCGTAGGCTGAACCGTGACTACTTTGCTGAGGATGTGCCACTTCGACAATAGTTAATCGTCTGTCTAATAGAACCATTTCACGCGAACGCTGAATGGTTGCTGCATTTGTGGCGGTAAACGGACGTCCGGCTCCTTCATCGTGCTTAACACTTGTGCGACAATTTCGGAATTGTTCATTTAATTCGTAGACACTCCGTTGTGTCAAAACACTGTTCCCGTACTGTACCGAAAATGTTCGATGAATTTCCGCCACTGATACGCCTTCCGACCACAAGAAACGGATCACTGAACGTTGGTCTTCTTTGGTGCAAATAGACAGCGGAGCAGCCATGATTAACAGCACAGCAGCGATAACGAAACTAACCAAGCAGCTTGAAAATTGCAAAGATATAACAACAAATAAGCAAAGCAAGCAACGACAGTACTATCAAAATAAACAATAATATTGCGGATAATGATTGATTTACCCTCGTAACTGCAATAAAACGATTATTTGTCCCCAAAACTCTGAAAATTCTAAATTTCATTGTTAACAAATACAGCACCTTAGCAGTCTAGGGCAATTATCAACACTCCACGCCAGACCCTGGTTGCTGAGTGGTCAGCGCGACCCAATGTCATACCTAATGGCCCGGGTTCCATTCCCGGCTGGTTCGGAGATTTTCTCCGCTCATGGACTGGTTCTTGTGTTGACCTCATCATCATCATTCCATCCCCATCGACACGCAAGTCGCCGAAATGGTGTCAGCTCGAAAGACTTGCACCAGGCGAACGGTCTACCCGACGGGAGGTCCTAGCCACACGGCATTTCCATTATATCAACACTCCACAGTGTCCACTACGTGACACCTATCCACCTCTGCGTCTAGAGCTAAAGGGTGCCCCATTGGACGGCCAGTGTAATTCTAAAACACAATTACAAAACGAGTGTAACAACTCTGTACAATAACTGACCCTTCACAAATCCGCGAAAAACAATAACACAGGCATCTCAGACAATACTAAAATCAGTCATTGTGTAGCAACAGGGATGAATTACAACTAATCAGAGGCACACAGGACCCAGAAGCGGCCAAAAGACCCAGTACACGTCATGCGCTGAACGACGGACCGACCAACCAACTGTCATTCCTGATGAAATCACAGGCAAGGGAAAAGGTTGCAAGTGAGTCCCCAACCGACAGCTTGTTACCAGGAGATGGCAATATAATACGTGGCGACGGCAACACACTTTCGATCGAAAACCAATAGCCATCAGCCTCCAACAGAACTGAGCCTTTGGTCACTCCCGCACAATCGGCCAACTGTCGTCCCGACCGCTTCAGTTCGCAGGTCCAGCTTCCTCCCAGGGCTGCCCAAAACGAGACCCGCCTGCCGCGAAAACTCGGCCCACCAGATATGGTGCGGCGGTAGCGCCACGGAACGAAGAGAGGAGAATCAAGCAGAGAAAGTCACCCAAAAGAAAAATCGTTAACAGCTGACATGTCTCAACCTCTTTCACTGAAGCAATAACCCCACCCCAGCTTATCCTGGCAGGGAAGTGGGATAACAGAAGGACTCTACCTGACCTGTTTAATCTAATTGGTGTGTACTTGGGAAGTCCTACCGCTACCTAGAGTACGGATTGAAAGGTTAACAGGACCTAGCACATGAAGGAGTTGATAAGGTCGTAGAAAACGCGGCCCAAACTTCTTAGAAACACCAGCATCATTACCAACCCCTAGAGCCGGAATTACGAACAAAAGTGCGATCACTAACCTTCACATGAGTGGGCTGCCTCCCCTGACAATAATTCTTGGCATGTCGGTGGTTTGTTTTTGTTTTTTTTTTGGCAAAAGGTCGTTAATATTCCACAAATTGGACAAGGGAGAATTGAGTGGGTAAAGCATAAACAAATATTAGCGAAGTGTGAGTGGCCTTCATAGCCAAATGTTGGGAGGAATTTAAAAAAAAATGTGTGTGAAATCTTTTGGGACTTAACTGCTAAGGTCATCAGTTCCTAAGCTTGCACACTACTTAACCTAAATTATCCTAAGGACAAACACACACATCCATGCCCGAGGGAGGACTCGAACTTCCGCCGGGACCAGCCGCACAGTCCATGACTGCAGCGCCTTAGACCGCTCGGCTAATCCCGCGCGGCGGAGAAATTAAAGGTAAGGTTTATCTGTGGGAGCGAGGCATCTCACTTGGTACGGATCTTAGTATGATAGATAATGAGAGTGGCCTTAAGGTTCCAGTTTACTCTCTCAGCAAACGATATGTGAAGATAGCAGGGCATCGTCGTAATATGTCTAATGACATTCTGAAAACAAAAGAATTTAACTCTTTTGATACAAAGATTGGGGCACGGTCACTAACTAAGGCCCTGGACGGACCAAATATGGGAAACACCTTAGACAGATGGTAGATGGAAATTGCAGCTGTTACTCTCCTACTAGGAATAAGCGAGCTGAACCAGGAAAAGCTGACCATTACCACCAAAAGGTGACGATCCCCTGCCTCAGTATGTGGAAGGTGGCCCATGTAAAAATTGCATAACTTGTCCATAGCGTTTTGATACTCACTCTGACTGGAGAAGGCTCTTGGGTTAGTTGTGATTAGGTTTTCCCGTTTTACGTAGCTCGCACCCCTACCAATCGTCGGACATACTTACCCGGTGGCAGCCAAGATACGTGTTGTTTCACTTTAATAATGGTCTTATGAAAACCCAAATTGTCCGCAAGCAAGGAGTCATGAAATTAGTGAAAATGGACGTGACAAGTTCCAATGGCAGAGTCTTGGTTCAAGTGTTCTTCCAATATCACAACAGGAAATTCTCTTAATCAACAAATACCCAGGCACCTGGTCTCCACCAAGCAGACACTTCCTAATTGTGTCCATCTCATGGTCCCAGTCCCAGTTAACACTGAGATCAGCAAAGAGCTCTGGCACGTCGATTAAGATGGCACCAGCCAATTCTTTGGGTGCTTTGTCACACTTGGTTTTCACCTCGCCGTCCTCCTGAAACATATAAGTGCGTCAGCCACCTGTTTGTCAGCACCTCTTATATTCCGCACCTAAAAGCGGAATGCACATAGGTACTGCGCCCATCTAGCAATTCTGCTAGATTTCCTGGGTTGAGCCAGAGGGCAGCTTAATTCCTGATTGTCAGTTTCGTGATGAAACTCCATTTGACCCAGGTAGAATTTTTCGAGCGCAAAGATTAAGGCCAAAGCCTCACACTCATCAACAGAGTATTTCAATTCGTCTTGTGTCAAGCTCCTAGAAGTGTAGGCGACTGGGCGCATCTCCCCTGAACATTCCTGCAGTAGAACGGCGACGACGCCAGCATTGGAGGCATCAGTCTAAACGATAAAGACAACTTTAAAGTCCAGGATGGGCAAGACTGGAGGGAGGGCATTTTTAATGGCCTCAAAGGCAGGCTGCTGACTCTCTCCCCAAACAAAGGCCTCCCACTTTTTACGTAAACTATTAAGAGGGGTGGCAAGCAGGGCGAAATTTGGAACAAACTTACGGAAATAATTGGCCATGGCAATAAACCGAGCTATCCCTTTTTATTTTTGGGAGTAGGAACCGCCACAAGGCGTAGGTCCACATTTAGTCAGTCCTGATCCCGTCCTCTAAAACAAGATGCCTAAGGGAGGTGATCTGACGTCTAGCTATGTTGACTTTAGATTGTTCAGTGGCTAACCCAGCTGCCTGAAGCCGCGATAACACTGATGCTGCTCGAAAAAACTGCTTTAGATGAGAACGTCATCGAGTCCGTTACATATGCAGCTAAACGTGAGATCACCCTATACGGCGATCAACAAGACAAAAACGTTTCCCCAGTAGATAAGCCGAAAGGAACCCGATTGAGCTCATACAGCTTCCAGTCGGTACAAAATGTAGTCACCTGCTTGGAATCCTCGGTAAGCGGTACCTGATAATAGGCTTGGCTAAGATCAAGCATAGCAAAATAGTCAGCCTCAGAAAACCACGTGAAACAATTATTTAAATTAGGCAACTGAACGGATTCGAGACGACCTTTTGGTTAAGGACCCTATAATCGACCACCTGCCTAAAATCCATGCCTTGGGGGGGGACCCACAGGGCGACGTGTTTGGCCTGATAACGCTATCCATCAACATTTCATTCACTTTCTGCCGCAATGTCCTCATTTTGGAGGGCGACTAACCACATGGAGCTTGCCACATATGGAAATCGCCCGATAAACGAATTTTATACTAAATTATGTCAATTGGGCCTAAACGGTTAGCGAGCACATCGCTATAGTGTCCAAAGATCTTCAACAAGTGGCGAGCCTACCCATGCTGAAAATTTTAACGAAGACTTCAGATTGGTATGAGTTAAGTAGTTTAACCTTGCACTGCTACGACAAGAACAAATGGCTCTTTTTTCCAAAGGACGAACCAAACCCGGATTGCTAAATAAATTCACACCAGAGGAGTAAGGAAACAGGCAAATTCTTAATAAAACCAATTTAATCGACCATGAAAAATCACAAATGGATAGTTTCCCTCGCATCTCACCTATCAGAGGCAACACTTCCATTAACTGCCTGACATCTCTCAAGAGTAGTACACAAATGGGGCATTCAGCATAACTCACCATATTTCAAATACCTATGGTAATCTAACAACGAAACTGAACTTCCTGAATCTTACAGTCCACAGAGCGATTCCTGGTTAAGTTGAGCACAAACGTACAGCATGTAACAACCGTTAGTGCCGCGTCACATATAAATGCATTGGATAGGAGGTTTGCACCTACTGGTCTCAGTTTGGAGCATATAACGTCGTCTCAAGCCTCGCTCTACTGGACACTCATGCACTAGATGATCTCCTTTTCTACACCAGAAACTTGCTTTATGACCAGAAGGTTTAAAGGGTGTGGCGCTACCTCTCACTGTGCTCCTCGCTTCTCCTTCTAAACTCATCGCGCTAGTGGTTATTTGTAAATTCTTGACTCTAGTAAAAAACTGACTAACCATGTCATCTTCCTCCTTAGTAAGAGAGACGTGTCTCAAATCAGAGATACTGCACACCAGTGGAATAGTTGAGCCTTAGCTTTTGCTGTCTGATTGCGACTCGGCTGATTCCCTGCAAGCAACTGAGTATTGCAACTAAGCTCACTTAGAGCAGTAGAACAAGTAGAAAGCATTACACCTACCTCGCCAAACATATCGGAAGAAATATGACTTGGGCTACCCAAGGAGGAGCGCAACCTCGCTGGTATCTCAGCAACAGCGCCACCTCTTGGTTGCCGCCATAACTTCAGCTCATTTTCAAGCTGGTCCCGTTTTAAATGGGCAACGCCAAGGCAGCTTCTCGAAACCATCTGCTATAATACAGCCCTACAAAACCACAACAAATATTAGGCAAAAATATTGAAATATTCACTGGTAATACAATTCAATAATGAAATCACAAATGACGCCGCGCGGCATTAGCCGAGCGGTCTAGGGCGCTGCAGTCATGGACTGTGCGGCTGGTCCCGGCGGAGGTTCGAGTCCTCCCTCGGGCATGGGTGTGTGTGTTTGTCCTTAGGATAATTTAGGTTAAGTAGTGTGTAAGCTTAGGGAATGATGACCGTAGCAGTTATGTCCCATAAGATATCACACACTTTTGAACATTTTTTTGAACAAATGACGACAACAAGGTAATGACAGATACTCCTATACTCCTCCCCACGCCCCGACCCCCAAATCGCACAATGGAACACACACACTCTGCAACTTCCACAGACATGGGCCTTCATTGTTATCGACATGTATTAATTGAAGGGCCAAGCCCAAGTTCAACATCACTTGTGGTTAAAAACATCTACATTTAATTCCTGAAAACATTCAAAATTTTCTTTTACAGCGAGATGAAACCAACCAGTTGCCACAGAGCTGAAATATTTGCTTTGAAATTTACGACCTGTTGGTTTGTTTTTGAAAAAAAAGAACACCTTCATAGTAGTAGGTCTAGATATTTTACAATTTCTTCAAAACAATTTAAGAGAGTAAATGCACCACTTCAAACAGCTAGGCCACAGAAATGGAAGAAATATAACAACAATGACAGCAAGCAGATTTTTAGGGGCTTAAACGTTTGGTATATGGTACAATTCCACAAACTAAACTTGCTATAGCGTTTAACTAGGTGAAATTCAGTAAATGTCTAATGGCTTGAAGCCTTCCTGTTGGCACAATTTTGAGGCTTAATTCCGGAGGGGGAAGGTAGCCAAGGGAAAATTTAACGAGGAACGAAAAATTAAGAAAATCCCGGTACAGAGCGTCGCAGTAAGCATAAGAAATTTTATAACTTAAGTGATCGGTGGCCCGCAGCCGCAAGCCGGCACGAAACAGCAGTCCCAATGAGGTCCTGGTACCTGTCTGCGCCCACTTCCTCTACCTTCCTCAATTCGGCCGGCTGGTGAGGCTCACTGGAACCAGGAGCTGGGTCAGCATACAACATGACCAACTAGTCCAGCCTGCAAAGCTAACTGCCTGATGTTAACGTTGGATCAAATTATACAGTAACCACATAGATCACAAAAATAGCTCACCTCTTGAACTTCCTGCAGATTTGTCCCGCTTTTTTAAAAAGATGAAAGGAAAAGATACGACTTAAATAAAATTATAACACTTAAGCTCAACAAATAATTAAAGATAATTGGAATAAAACTATTATTTGGCCCCAGAACTCTGAATATATATATATATATATATATATATATATATATATATATATATATATATATATATATATATACGGCCACAAGACCATAACAGACCAGACTCACCAACAGAATACGCAGATCAGATACATACAGACGCTCAAAACCACTACATCTTGGATGGTACAAGTGAAAATTAATCTGGAAAAAGGACAGGTAGATTGAGCAGACATCACAGACGAAAGCGTCTAAATGACAAAATACACAAATGGGAAGTAATGTCAGAGAAGACAGCACCTAAAGCCCAGAGACCAAAGTGGACCGAAGAAAGCGAATGAATGACAGAATACTGTAAGAAAAAGAAGAACAAGTAGTCATAACTGCTTCGTGTGGTCTGATAAGGGCTTGTGACATGTGTTTATATATAAACATTTTAGGCAAGCGAGTAATGTTTAAACACAATATTGATCCATATTAATTTACGTAACTACAGAAATTTGCCTCTACAAATCCAGTACTAGGACAGCATTGACTCCACATTCTAAATATCACTAGATACAAATACTGCACCTTACCAATCTATGGCATTCTTCAGCAATCCTCAGTGTCCGCTACATGACAGTCATCTCCCTCTGCGTCTAGGACTAACGGACAGCCCATTGGACGCCCAAAGTAATTCTAAAACAATTACAAAACGAGTTTAAGATCTCGGCACAGTCATCGCCCTCTCTATCCCTGTAAGATTCCTATTAGCTTGACCCCTTCACAAATCCACCAAAAGCAATACCACAGGCAACTCAGGCAAGTACAGGGACGAATTGCAAATTATCCGGGGCACACAGAACCCAGAAGCGGCCAAAAGACCCAGTACACGTCGTGCGCTGAAACGATCGACCGACAACCAGCAGTCGTTCCCGATGGATTCACAGGCAGGGGAAAAGGTTGCAGGTGAACTGTCAACTGACAGATTGTTACCAAGAGGCCATTTCGATAGACGGCGGCGACGACGACACTCTTTCGATAGAAAACCAATAGCCATCAGCTTCCCAGGGAACGGAGCCATTGGCCACTTGCCGCACAACCGGCCAACCGTCTTCCCGACCGCTTCGACACGAAGCTCCAACTTCCTCCAAGGGCTGTCCTAAAACGGGTCGCGCCCTCCGCGAAAATTCGCCCTACTGGGCGTGGCGCTGTGGTAACGCCACCGGACGACCAGAAGAAGTACCGGGCGAGTAGAGGACGTCGACCGGAAGAGAAATCGATACGCGGGGACTCGGCTCACTATGTTCAAAAAATATTATTTGCACCAATTAGAGGCCTCCTGGATGTGACATACACGAAAAACTTGTGGACATTCTGCCTAGGCGAACTGAGAGTATCATCAAGGTTAGAGGCAGGATTACACAGTATTGCGAACTACGTGCCTCATTGAATACACTGCTTATTGTCAGATCAGCGAAGTTAAGCAATAGCATTACTTGGCTGTTCCGTCGGCTCTCGGTAGAATGTTTATTTCTTGGCAGAAAATTTTATACACTATGGGAAAAAAGAAACAAAACACGACACTCCTGCAGTTATCTAAAATATCTATGGTTTCAGAAACCAGTTTTATCTGTTACACACTCATGAGATACAAAAATAACTGTGTGGCTGTGAAATTTTCGTGAGATAAAAGGTTTTACAATAGTGCAACTACTGAAACCTCAGCTGGCTCCAAAGACGTTTCACTAAAAGAACAGTGCTTCTTTCAGTGCGAATGTGGTGTAAATATTGAACTGTATGACAAATTGGAACCGTTGCTCTAAGAGGTAAAGTAAGTGAACAATGTACAGTAAAATTTGGTGATATGGTACAACGGGATGAGTGAATCATGTCCTTAAAATATCTAAATTACAAAAAGGGTAATATAATAAGCGAGACTAAACAGCTAAACGAAAGTACTGCCGTTATGCATACTAAAATATTTCTAATAGGGAAATGGGGCAATTGAGTGGAAGGGGTAATCAACAATGTGGTCTGGATGAGGTTATTAGCAGTATTAGCAGTTAGGAGTGGCGAACTGTGTCAGATCTGTTACGCAGCTGGAATGTTTTGTGGACAAATGCAAAATTTTATCACAGTACTGCCCAGCCAGTACCATACCAAGGCAAGAAAAGTCAAAATCCCCTGTTTCAACCAGAACGAAAAACAGGGAGGAAGTCGACAATTACAATAGCAGAGCAAATCCTGAAGATAACGTCTCATCTTGCACGAGCAGCTGCCTGAACCGTAAATTCAGCGACATAACTTCAACAAGGACAAGACATAACGTCATTCTAACAGTACAGCTTGATTCCAGAAGAGAGAGTAAAAGTTTCACAAGAACACCTGTCAGCCTACTGATTTTGCGGAAACGCAACACGCTGCAGTCCTGAAAGCCATTCTTGTGAAACAGAGATATGGTGAAGACAAATGATGGGCCCAGAAAACTAGGAAATATTTGATCATCGGCTGCCAGGCTTCCGCGTCTTCCTTGGAATTACATTTCAGCACACCAGCTACAAGGCAGAACCTATGATGTGCTACTACTGTTTGCCAAAATGACTTCGGCCTTCTAAAATGCTACCTGTGTGGTCTGCTGTACTTGGTTGTTGTGAGTTGCCGACTTCACAACCAGTGTTGGACCTCTACCTCTGCTTGATAAGCTGAGCTGATGCTTTCCGACGCGCTGTCCACCTCTCCTGACCTTTATAGACGTGCTGGTTACTAGGGATAAACAAAACCTGGGCATAGAGTGTATCAATCACGGCGCATACGGACCGATACCTGCACAAACTTTCAAATGACAACCCGAGCCATCAAACACGCGTGATTAACACGCTCGCAACGCGCTCAGATGAATATATGAGCCACAGCACCTCAGGTGCGACATGCAACACCTCTAAAGCGTTCTGAGGGGCAACGGGTACTGCACCATGAGAAGTCTCACATAGTCAGACACTCGGTGATCCGAGACATCGGCTTAAGGAAAATCGGTACGGCCTCTCTGAAATACTATCCCAGAGTGGCAGACAGAATCGGCGGATTATTGGGCGAACACGGCGTAAAAGCTATTTATAAACCGACAAAGAAGATCAAAATGTGTCTGAGATCGGCAAAGGAGAAAAGGGGCCCTATTGCAATGTCAGGGACATGCTTTATAATCTGTACATGTGGGAGAGTCTATGTTGGGATGACTGGACGATCAGTCAGCACCAGGATCACCCAACATCAGTGGCATTCTGGGCTGCGACAGGTGAAGATATCGGCCTTGGCGGAACACGCGCTGTATGAGACCGGCCGCATATCAAAATACACCGAGAGGGAAGTTCTTGCTATAGAGAAGAGTTATCACAGCTGCTTGTTGAGGAAAGCTACAGAAATCCACAAAAATGATGATAACTTCAACAAGAAACAGGAAAATGGTTCAAATGGCACTGAGCACTATGGGACTTAACTTCTAAGGTCATCAGTCCCCTAGAACTTAGAACTACTTAAACCTAACTAACCTAAGGACATCACACACATCCATGCCCGAGGCAGGATTCGAACCTGCGACCGTAGCGGTCGCGCGGTTCCAGACTGTAGCGCCTAGAACCGCTCGGCCACCCTGGCCGGCAAGAAACAGGAAAGCAGCAAAATAAGATCCTGGATTCCCGTGCTGCAGCGAACGACCGTTGCAGGTGGGAAGGGGAGAATCACAGCCTCAATGACCAAGGGAAAACCCTCGGACGTTTTGTGCGGCAGGTACAGATAACCTACGGCCATGAGCTCGATTGCAGTTTACCCCCAGCAACCATTGGTGAAGCTTTCACAATGCCAGCTACTCGTGCTGGCGAAACGTCAGAAAATCAAACAAACGTAATCTGAAGACCACGAGATAGTAGTCAATAGGTAATCCTCCATCATTTTCTTTCATGGACCCCTTTTTTAGAAGAGTCTAGCAATATATTGCTTCCTCCTAAGTATATTTCGTAGACCACGATGGAAAAATTAGAGAGAGATTCGAGCTCGCGCGGGGCGTTACCAACAATCTTTCTTCCTTCGGACAATTCGCAACTGGAACACTAGTGTAGTGATAGTGGTACAGTATTCTCCATGACACACAGTAAGATGGCTCCAGGAGTATACATACGGTGACCTGTTACCGCCATACATGCTGTAACTAAATTCCTTTTACAGTCTTTGAGGACAGTTTCCTTACACTAAAACGAGAAAAAAATCTCCAGTAAACATGGGCCCTGAAATGCATACCTTAAGATTTATGAGCACTTCCTCGTCTTCGCTACTGTGAAACATAGATCATCTATTGCGCAAGTGCTCATAGCTGTTAAGTTATGCATTTTAGATCCCACGTTTACGGGACATTTTTTTCTGGTTTTGGTCCATACTGCCTCCTCACGAAATATGGGAAGAGAAGAGGTTGCGGTAGAAGACATGTGTTTCACCGTGTTGACGATGAACAAGTGCACACAACTCTTGAAGCACGCATTTTAGAGTCCATGTTTATTGGACATTTTTTCTTGTTCTAGTGTAAGGTTCCTGTCCTCAAAGTCTGTAAAGAAAATGCAGCTACGCCATGTATACACGTGGTGTGATAATCCGCAAACGCTATAGGAGAAGACGAGTTACGGATTTACTATGATGTATATCACAGTCAGCACTTCTTCTAAGGATCAGTTCGTTCATGGACAAGTGATTTTGGTCTCCAGATATTTCCTTTCGTGAATTTTTCTAGGTGGGATATCTTGACGATGCTCCTTACAGAACTCCATTATTGTTATCAAATTGCTAAAAGTAATTGGTAGCCGCATTGTTTCAATTCTACACAAGCTTGTTACAAAATATACCTGGTCGTCAAAAAGTCAGTGTAAACTTGAAAATTGAATAAATCATTACTAAGTTTTCAAATTTATACTGACTTATTGACCACCCGGTACTTAAAGCAGCCGGTCGCGGTGGCCGTGCGGTTCTAGGCACTTCAGTCCGGAACCGCTTGACTGCCGGCCGTGGTGGCCAAGCGGTTAAAGGCGCTACAGTCTGGAGCCGCGCGGCCGCTACGGTCGCAGGTTCGAATCCTGCCTTGGGCATGGGTGTGTGTGATGTCCTTAGGTTAGTTAGGTTTAAGTAGTTCTAAGTTCTAGGGGACTGATGACTTTAGAAGTTAAGTCCCATAGTGCTCAGAGCCATTTTTGAACCGCGTGACTACTACGGTCGCAGGTTCGAATCCTGCCTCGGGCATGGATGTGTGTGATGTCCTTAGGTTAGTTAGGTTTAAGTAGTTCTAAGTTCTAGGGGATTGATGACCTCAGATGTTGAGTCCCATAGTGCTCAGAGCCATTTGAACCATTTTTGAACTTAAAGCAAGCAACACTGTACTCTGTTACGTCAGTCGAAAACCAATTTCAACGGTTTTCACAATCCAATTGTACCAAAAGTTGCTTTACTATATAATAATATTATAGAATAAGCGATACAACCGTAGCCAGTTGCATTATACCACACGTTTTTGTAATATTCCTTCGAACTCTGGAAAAGACAAAAATGGGAGCTCAGCAGGTGTATTTGCGAACGTAGGTGTTAATGTTTTGGTCGACGTAATTGACAGGAAAAGTTTCCACTGTAATATTTGCCACCGGATGGTAAGTCAGCTCATTAAAATTGGGTTCTATAGGTCCTTTCAATAGCGGACAATGAAGTCGATATGAATAATTCACGCGGACGGCAGCGTGCCGCGAAGCAGCGGAGAACAGTGATAAAGAGGCCGCCACGGGCTGAGGTATACGTGGCCCTCCGATTTACATAGGGGCGAGACGCCGGGTCCAGCAGGCAGCGGGCGTGCGGAGGCCGTTTGTCAGGGGCGGCGGTATCGTGGCGGCGCGGCCGAGGCGGCTGGCCGGGCAGCTGGCGAAGGCCCGCGGAGCGCGATATATCTGCGGCGCGCCGTCTGCGCACGCGCAGTTAATCTCTGCCGCAAGTCCGGCTCGCAAATTCGCCGAAACTCCTTGTCGCTCGCTCGCGCCCGGCCGTCTGCGGTCGGAAAGAACGGCCAAGTGTCCAGCCCGGAGCGCGATGGGCGGAGTTGCGCCGCGGCCGGGCGGGGAAATGCTTGTGGCCAACCGAGAAACATCCGAGGCCCATGAGAAAGACAGGCTGTAGCGTGTGCGCTACAGCAAGTGACACTGCAGTTGTTACGAGTGCCAGCTGCCGTCTGTGGCAAGGAGTCACTAGTTCAGATGAAGTACGCTTTTTGATTACATATTGATTTCGCATGGACCTGCACGGAGCAAACCAGTCTGACGTCATAAGTTCATGGCGGGGCCCGTATTTCTCGTGGGCCCTAGAAATATTTTACGTGATGTGTATTCTAACGAGCTGCGGGTACTGAGCCGCGCTGTCTCTCGCGTTGGTGCTGTTTGTAGGTTTCCGCCCTGTGTTGGAAGCCAGATGGTATCGTTTAGTTGGCATGGTTGCGGTTGTTTGTCTTCTTCTCGTTTTGACTGACGCCACTCGGTTTCGCAAGCGTTGCCTGTCCGCTAGTGGCAGAAGCGACAGTTATCGATATGTAGTAACTGTTGTCTTGGGACTCGCATTCGGGAGGACAACGGTTCAATCCCGCGTCCGACCATCCTGATTTAGGTTTTCCGTGATTTCCCTAAATCGCTCCAGGCAAATGCCGGATTGGTTCCTTTGAAAGGGCACAGCCGACTTCCTTCCCCTTCCTTCCCCTTCCTTCCCCTTCCTTCCCTAATTCGATGAGACCGATGAGCTCGCTGTCTGGTCTCCTCCCCCAAAACAACCCAACCCCTATCTTTGGGGCGACGTCGTTGTTTGCCGGGTCGTGTGAGTGACGAGTGCAGTTGGAGAGAGAGGAGAAGCGACGTCCGCACAGTGAGCGAACACGGCGGGACAGCTGGCGGCACGCATGGACTGGCGGATGGATGGGCTGTGGTCACTAGGGTGCACGACTTCGTCATAAACCGGTTCCAGCAAGCTTTAAGCTGAGTTAATTTCAATCCAAGTAGAGACACCTCCACCATTGTGAGATCCCGCCATTCTCCAGTGATTTGAATTCGTGTTGCTGTTCGTAGTGTCGCCGAGGCGAACAGCAGCGAGTGGAGTGCTTGGAGAAGGCGGATCTGATTAGCTTCCCTCGACTTCTTATTACTATTTACTGCGCTCAACTTGTTACAATTTGTTAAGTTCAACCAACGGTAATTTTTTTTTTGCCTGGTGGCCGCTAACCCTCCAGTTACCTGCTCTGGGGTTAGTGTATGTAACGGTAGTGTTCATTTCCTCGCCTTGCCGCTACTGTCCAGTAAGGCGTGTAGTTTTGACAGCTTCTTGATTGTAGGCCGGTTGGTGATTCCTCTACTGTGGTGGTAATGATTCCTTTCCCGTTCTGGGGGCTCTAAACACAGTATTTTGGACGTAGGGCAGACCGCCGGTTCTGGCTTTGGGGTATTGTACCATCGTTGCATTTGGTTTGTCGGACGCCAGGTAGGTTCAGCAAGATTATCATTAGTCATTCGTGCCGGCCGCGGTGGCCGTGCGGTTCTGGCGCTGCAGTCCGGAACAGCGAGGCTGCTACGGTCGCAGGTTCGAATCCTGCCTCAGGCATGGGTGTGTGTGATGTCCTTAGGTTAGTTAGGTTTAAGTAGTTCTAAGTTCTAGGGGACTTATGACCTAAGATGTTGAGTCCCATAGTGCTCAGAGCCATTTGAACCATCTGAACCATTAGTCATTCGTTAGACTGCCTCCAGTCTGAGCCACTATCTTGTGAAATGAATGCAACTCTTGGCTGCCTATCTCATTACTTGAGAAGGTGTTGGTTGCCGGACCTTCTCAGATGTCGATTCCTGAAGCACTGTTTGGATCAGTTGGTCGTTTTTTTAATTACCTTTTCCTATTGTATTTGCTGTTTTACAGCAGGTTTCAAATTTTTTCATATAATTGACGTTCATAGCGTGTAAGGCCTTCAGCTGTGGTTGTGGTCCTTTGCCTTAAAAATCTAATTTGATATTTGTATTTTAGCAGTGAGCCTTAAAACCTTATTTACTGTCATTCCTGACGTCTGATGCCGTCTGCTGCGTTTTTGACGACTTGCCTTTAATATTTCAATACATATAATTTGTAAGTTGCAGTGAGTTTTAAACAATTCTTAATTTATTGCCATTCCTGACGTGTAAGGCCTTCTGTCCAGATCACAGTGGCTGGCTTTTAAAACATTATTTATTGTTTCTGTATTTAATGGTGATTTTCTAAATTGTAACTCACTGAAAACACGATTATTTACACTATTGTTAATTCCTTCATTAATAACGTGTGGTAATTTTATTTATTGTTGAATCTGGAATTACTGGTTTGAAATAAATAGTATGTAATTGCAAAAGGCAACCAATAGTAACTGATTACGGCCCCGTCCACAATCGTAACCGAATCCTGCCTTCCCTTGACTACCACCAGCTTTCAGACATTCTCTAAGCTAGACACCCACCCACCCACCCACCCACCCACACGAACACACACACACACACACACACACACACACACACACACAATTTTGGACAACCACAGCATGGAGGTTATTGCTTGCGGCTGTACATAAGGTAACAAATTAATACGTGTTTAGGCTAGAGGCTTCAGTCTGGAATTGCGCGACCGCTACGGTCGCAGGTTTGAATCCTGCCTCGGGCATGGATGTATGTGATGTCCTTAGGTTAGTTAGGTTTAAGTAGTTCTAAGTTCTAGGGGACTGATGACCTCAGATGTTAAGTCCCATAGTGCTCAGAGCCATTTTTTAGACTAGAGGAGGAAAAGGGAAAATCTATGAGAATAAATTTTGCAGGAGAAAAATTTGAGGAACGTTAACACATAAATACTCTGTTCCTGGTACTTTCTTCTGCTTTTAGCGACTCAGTACACAAGGGCGTAGTTGTACACCTTCATTTTTTGTAAAAGCTTTATTAGAAAAAAAAAGCACAGTGAATTGCTGTGTGGAATTAAGCTGCTCAGGGGCAAAAGAGGTAATAACAGAGTATACATACAGTAACACATTTAGTTCATTGAGAAGTATTGTAGAAACAAGAAAGTAATACACTTTGCTGCTTAATGTTACCAGCTTAACGTCATTTAATGTTTTTGAAAGTAGTGTAGTATCAGTCCTGTGTTAGCGAAGAGAGTACACCAGTCAGGTGGTGATGAAGAGAATCAGTCTTGGGATGCAGTATAACAAGATATTTTAGGTTTCTCTAAGTCTATGACTGTGTTCCCGGATAATGACAGGAAGTCCTGACTCTTTCGAATACTTTCAAGCCGTTCCTGCATTTTTTACGTCGCGTGTAGTGACAAAATTGTTATTTATTTGATCCTGTGACTGCGAACAGAACTGCTGGTCTGCGGCATTTATTTTCCACATGACTTACGTTTTAGTACGTTTAGAAGATGCGTGTGTGTTATTACTTTTGTCAGTCTGAGGTAAAGTGACGTCCTTCGCCATGTTACCTTACACAAGAAATAAAGGGAAGATCTTCCGCCGACGACCAGGGAGTATTAATAACAAGACTGTCAAACACATTACTTCTAAAGGAATAACGAACACATATAATATGAGTACTCATTTAATTTTTAGGACAGAAACGGGGTAAAAGGAATGTTCTCTCTTTAAATAAGCGTAAGTTGGACAATTTGAAATAAAGGAAATAATAATTTGCTGTTTGTACGCTGCTGTGTGACATTATTGACCTTCCGCCCTTTCCCTCAGTTCGCTGTCGACGTGCCTCCTTTTACCCTTGTGCTTGTAATACTGTCGGAAAAAAAATTAGTACATCTGGAAACGACTTCGAATTTGATCCGATGACGGCATATGCCACCTAGAAGATAGTAGATGTACTGATAATGGTTACAGCGTCGTCTGCCAATAGATAGCGTAATGGCTTAGTTAATAGTGCGCTATCTGTGACTACTCTCTCACAGAAGGCTTGATGTGGTGCATACATGTGTATCAAGCAGGCAGCCAGGCCACGGAGACGCACTCGTGCTCCCTACACCGATCTGAGCGAGTCAGAAAGATGCCAGATAGTGGTCTTCTGAGTGGCGGGATGGTACTCTCTCGAAGAACTAAAAGTGGGCCGTGATGCGCTAGTTGTGCAACGGTGCTGGTGTCATGGTCACGTGAACATCGTCACACCAGCACACACGCCCGCCAGGATCGTCTTATTGTCAGGCCAGTAATGGCATACCACACAGCTATCACAACACAGATAAGAGGGCCGGCCGGAGTGGCCGTGCGGTTCTAGGCGCTACAGTCTGGAGCCGAGCGACCGCTACGGTCGCAGGTTCGAATCCTGCCTCGGGCATGGATGTGTGTGATGTCCTTAGGTTAGTTAGGTTTAATTAGTTCTAAGTTCTAGGCGACTGATGACCTCAGAAGTTAAGTCGCATAGTGCTCCGAGCCATTTGAACCATTTGAACAGATAAGAGGACTTGTGAAGACAGACGTGTCAACACGAACTGTTGCGAACCAGTTATTAGCTGGAGGACTACGGGTGCGCATACATCTAGCCCGTCTTCCACTCACTCCACAATATCGACGAGCACGGCTCGATTGGTGCCGTCAGAGGATCACTTGCAAGTTGGAATGGCGTGCCGTGGTCTTCAGCGATGGAAACAGATTCAGACACCACGCAAGTGATCCTCGTTTGCGTGGTTCAAATGGCTCTGAGCACTATGGGACTTAACATCTGTGGTCATCAGTCGCCTAGAACTTAGAACTACTTAAACCAAACTAACCTAAGGACATCACACACATCCATGCCCGAGGCAGGATTCGAACCTGCGACCGTAGCGGTCACGTGGTTCCAGACTGAAGCGCCTAGAGCCGCTCAGCACGCCGGCCGGCTCGTTTCCGTGTACGACATTTGTCCTAGACACATAGGCCCCAGCCCAGGCGTTATGGTATGGGGAGCGATAAGCTACAGCTCTCGATCACCTTTGGCTTTTCTGGAGGGAACGCCAACCAGCAGTCCGTACGTGCAGAATGTTGTTAGAGCCGTTCTGTTATCGTTGGTGCAACAGGAAGGTGATGTGCTGTTCCATCAGGATAACGCTCGGCCACACACTGCCCGTAAAACTTGTCTGCTAGACGACGACCAGCATGATATCCTGACTTCTCCCCCAGTCGATCACGTGTAGCATATGATGGGACTAGAAGTTATTCTTGAGACTCGGCAATCAACAACTCTTACAGAAATACATGAACAGGTCGAGTAGGCGTGGTATAACGTATCCCAGGACAGTATTTGCTATCTGCGCGATTGACTGAATGCCAGAGTCAGCGCCTGCCATGCTGCCCTTGGAGGCTAAACCACGCACTAATATGGATCTTTCAGCCTGGTACGTTAGAACCGCTTGTGCTATTGATCTGTAAATGTAATCATTTAATGTACTCTGCATGGGGGCTTAATTAAAAAGAAAAAAAGCCTAATATTAATGAATAAATGCAATAATTTTAGTAGTTGTTGAACGGTTACGAAGTCTCGTAACCGGTTGGCCCTGGCTAGTATTAGCACTCAATCTGACTGCATATAATAAAAATAAAGAATGAGAAGGAATTCCCATTAACACAATTCATTAATTAAGTCACCTGCAACTATAAAAGCTACGAAACAACAAAGCACAAATGTAACTGTTCTGTGTGTGGTAGTGTGACTCAACGTACATGTATCTGGCTCGGTTCTTTCTCAATACGACAAAATATTTTAAACATAATTTACAATGAACTAATTGAAAAACCAGAAATACTATAATTGCACATAGAAACCAGAATTACAAGTATAATAAATGAACACGAGCCAGATGCTTTGTTGACTGTACCTGTGAGCAAGAGGGATTGTCATTAAAGAAAATTGTAATACCTTTTTACCTCATTATATATTGACGAAAATGTTCCATTACACCAACATCATAAATCAAAAGCCCATCTCCTTTCTCAAATACACTCCTGGAAATTGAAATACCGTGAATTCGTTGTCCCAGGAAGGGGAAACTTTATTGACACATTCCTGGGGTCAGATACATCACATGATCACACTGACAGAACCACAGGCACATAGACACAGGCAACAGAGCATGCACAATGTCGGCACTAGTACAGTGTATATCCACCTTTCGCAGCAATGCAGGCTGCTATTCTCCCATGGAGACGATCGTAGAGATGCTGGATGTAGTCCTGTGGAACGGCTTGCCATGCCATTTCCACCTGGCGCCTCAGTTGGACCAGCGTTCGTGCTGGACGTGCAGACCGCGTGAGACGACGCTTCATCCAGTCCCAAACATGCTCAATGGGGGACAGATCCGGAGATCTTGCTGGCCAGGGTAGTTGACTTACACCTTCTAGAGCACGTTGGGTGGCACGGGATACATGCGGACGTGCATTGTCCTGTTGGAACAGCAAGTTCCCTTGCCAGTCTCTCATCGCTGAAGACGACACGTCTCCATTCGTCCCTCCATTCACGCCTGTCGCGACACCACTGGAGGCGGGCTGCACGATGTTGGGGCGTGAGCGGAAGACGGCCTAACGGTGTGCGGGACCGTAGCCCAGCTTCATGGAGACGGTTGCGAATGGTCCTCGCCGATACCCCAGGAGCAACAGTGTCCCTAATTTGCTGGGAAGTGGCGGTGCGGTCCCCTAAGGCACTGCGTAGGATCCTACGGTCTTGGCGTGCATCCGTGCGTCGCTGCGGTCCGGTCCCAGGTCGACGGGCACGTGCACCTTCCGCCGACCACTGGCGACAACATCGATGTACTGTGGAGACCTCACGCCCCACGTGTTGAGCAATTCGGCGGTACGTCCACCCGGCCTCCCGCATGCCCACTATACGCCCTCGCTCAAAGTCCGTCAACTGCACATACGGTTCACGTCCACGCTGTCGCGGCATGCTACCAGTGTTAAAGACTGCGATGGAGCTCCGTATGCCACGGCAAACTGGCTGACACTGACGGCGGCGGTGCACAAATGCTGCGCAGCTAGCGCCATTCGACGGCCAACACCGCGGTTCCTGGTGTGTCCGCTGTGCCGTGCGTGTGATCATTGCTTGTACAGCCCTCTCGCAGTGTCCGGAGCAAGTATGGTGGGTCTGACACACCGGTGTCAATGTGTTCTTTTTTCCATTTCCAGTAGTGTATATTCTGACAATTGCATCTTCTTCCATCTATACATTACACCAACCGAACAGCGTCTACTCTCTCGCCCAACAGAACAACAACTGCCCTCGACATCCTCTGAACTACAGTACTACTGCCCGGTGGAGGAGGCGGAATAATAATCTTTGGCGCAATCTCTGGCGCTGTGACTCAGTGTAGCCACCTTTCAATTCCACTGCTTTGTTGCAACAATAAATCTCGAGTGAATTGGAAACATTTAAAAGAGTGCTCTAAGTTTTTCCGGCAGTGTATTAAGACATTAAACATTTCTCTGAGGAATATCTTTCTTCCCTAAGGCATTTGTGATCTATAATACACAGAACTTTGGCTACACAAAATAACTTTAACAGACCTATGGACTTAGTCACTCTTTTCTCTGTGGTGTTAATCTACGTAGAAAATAAGTCAAGCAAAGTCAGAATGTGTTATTTCTTTCACGATCATCTCCGTAATAAATACGACTATGTTGGTAGTGATTTGACATTAATTCCCACAATCTTTTTCCTCTATATGCAGTAATTCTGAGTTTTCCTTTACGCTGGAAATGACACATTTTAGGTGGTTTTCAGGTTACTGACTTTCTTTATCTACCATTGGCAAAGTTACAGTGCGTATCATGTTAATTTTCATTTTGCTCCAGGTATTCGAGAATCGATTACTTTCACGACATAGAGCATAGAAATATTATCTTCCAGTTTAACAAGTGAACAGTTGTTTCCTTGTGCACTAATATCGGTGTTAAATCTTTTCAAGGATCTCTGTACAGCAACTATCCTTGTTTATATCTTTCCCTTTGTGGTCCGGAACTATACAGGTTGTTTAAAAATGGTTCATCCTATCTAGCAAAATGTTTCTTCCATATGAACGAAGATAGAAACTTGAAACGAATTTCAATTAAGGCATCGAAATTAGAAGTTTACCCTGGTGCGAGATGCACGTTAACGACTCATTTCCCTGTACTTAGGGGTTAAAGCAACATGACAATAACACAACAACAAAAGACTTTTAGCATTCTCCGTTTTGACAGGAATGTGCATATTGCTTATAGCATCTAAGACTCATAAGAGCTAGAAAGGAAGATGCTGAGAGGTGGCCCTTTGTCTATTATAGCTGTTCGTTGGCACAACAGAAAGTACTGAATCTGGTTACTTCTCATACGTATTAACCTCAGTTCTCATATAAAATCACACCTGTATAAACGTGGATATAGTCACTTCTACGGCACATACGTCGTAGTAATGTACGTACGTTGACGACAGAAGTGGAAAACATTAATGCATTTTATCTTACTAACAGCTATCAGTCTAAGGAATTAAGATCGCGTGAACGGGAATAACTTGATACTAGACTTCCTCGACCAATCCTTCGTTCGTTAATAATCTATCATGTGTGTCTCCATACGAGGCTGAGATAAAGGTTGTACCTTGTGCTATGTAAGCAACCTTTCCGCAAAGGTGAATTTGTCTTATAGCATGAGTAATATATCCACGCACTGATATCAAAGAAAAACTTGTGCTTTCATGATTGCTCGAGGACTGGCATCTCTCCGCATATGATCATTGTAATAATTTATTGTTCCACGCTCTGTGACTCCCTAATTATCCATTAGTAAAATGCAAACTTCGTATTTTTACCGCTCCGTTATAACCCACTGCCATAACTGAAATCGATGTGCTGCGTTGACAGCTCGTACGTGTGGCACAGATAACAGGAAAGCCCACGAAAGAATATAATTTTTGCTTTCAGCTGACACAATTCTTGACACTCTTGTCCCACGATCTTTTCTACACACCGCCGCCTTTAGTCCCCCATATACGGCGAACTATGCGACGCCTACAGCGGTCCTTCGCTTTTGTAAAGAATGACCCCGTATCTGCAAGTCGATGCAACATCCTGTTGAAAATTTTTTACGCACAGAATTCAGCGTTGGGACTCTTGTTAGCCGTATTCGAGTCATGTCTGGTGATTTAATCAGTTTCTGAACCGTGTAGGAATACTACGTCTGCTAGTTTCCGCTCGGAGAAACAGGACTTCATATCATTGTTTAATTTGTTCACAGTCCACACGATTACTAATCTTGTTATGATGCCGAAATAACATCAGAGTTATACGTACGAAATGGCTGATGTGTAAGGCAGCTGAAATTGCTACGTCTGACAACAGAATCGCAATCCGAGGACTAACTGTAGGTACAAATAATAAGAAATGAGCAATGAACGTCACCAGCAATTGTTGGTTCTTCACTCAGGTGAAGAAATTTTGGTTTGTGGAGGTCATTTTTTTCTTGTTCTGAGAAGTACTGTTTTCACGAATAATACAGGGCACCCAAGTAAAAACAAACGCAGAGTACGTCTCGAGAGCATAGACAAGTTATGAGTATTTTTAGCAATCTTTAAACTGGAGCATTAAATTCTTCATACTTAAAAAAGGAAAAGGCTGCCAGTCAGTCTTGTCAGGGCCGAGAGATGATGATGTTAGAGACTTAAGATGGTCAATTCGGGCATAGTTCTCTAAACGAGCTACAAAGAAAACGAGTCCTACCTAGCTGGACGCCAGTGCTAGAGAGAGTTTGTGGTTGCGGCCGAATCACTCTGTTAACGGCCAGCTGTCAAGACATGATTCCTCCTCAGGATTCCAGTGTATCGGAATCAGAATCGTCATCAGCAGTTCAAGGACGCAAAAAACTCATCTGAGGCATTGTCTTACTTAGCTCGTAGACCACAATGAATAATACAAGAAAATATTTCAGATAAAAAAGAGTTTCCGCCTGGGTGAATTGAGCACGTGGATACCCTAAAGAGAAGGCATGAAACCTAGAAACTTGTCTCAAAATACTAATAAGCTTAATGCTGCGTGGTTGCACGTTTCCTGCTAGAGTTCACTATACCACTTTCGCACATCACAGTAAGTACACTGACGGGAAAAATATGGCAACACCAAGAACGAGTTGTGTAACTTAATCGGATCCGAAAGATGATATCTATTCAAATTTCGTGCCAGTCGCACAAGAGTGGTGCTGGTAGCGTCGCTATGAGGACTCAAAGAAAGTCTGCTTTAGATACCCTCTGTATTGGCCGTGAGATTGGACGTTGTTCAAAAAATGGTTCAAATGGCTCTGAGCACTATGGGACTTAACATCTGAGGTCATCAGTCCCCCAGAACTTAGAACTACTTAAACCTAACTAAGGACATCACACACATCCATACCCGAGGCAGGATTCGAACCTGCGACCGTAGCAGTCGCGCTGTTCCGGACTGAATGAAGCGCCTAGAACCGCTCGGCCACCGGGACCGGCTTGGACGTTGTGAGTTGATGTTAGACGCCATTGTCAGTAACTCAGATTGAAAGAGGTCATGTAACAGGGCTACGAGAAGGTGGATGTTCCTTTTGCGATACTGCAAAAAGACTTGATAGGAATGTAGCCACTGTACGCGAATGCTGGCAGGGGTGGTCTCGAGAATGTACGGTTGCAAGAAGACTGGGCTCCGAGCGGCCACATGGCACAACCGAGAGGGAAGATCATCGTGTTCGCCATATGACTGTCGCATCGTACTGCATCCGCAGCAGCAATTTCAGCAGCAGTTGGCACACACCACAGTGACACAACGAATGTTACAAATCGATTACTTCAAGAACAAGTTCGAGCCAGTCGCCTTGTAACGTGCATTCTACTGACCCCCAAACCACCGTCATTTTGCGACTTTAGTGGTAGGAAGGGGGAGTTCATTGGAGGACAGGGTGGAAGTCTGTTGTGCTTTCTGATGAAATATGGTTCTGCCTCGGTGTCCGTGATAGTTCTCTGGTGATTAGTTAGAAGGAGACCAGCTGAGGCACTGCAACCAGCCTGTCAGAGTACTAGACACACTGGAGTTACGGCTGGAGTGCGATTTCGCATGACAGCTGGAACACTCTCGTTGTTATCCCACACTCCCAGACTGCAAATATGTGCGTCCGTCTGGTGATTCGACCTGTGGTGCCGCCATACATGAACTGCATTCCAGAGGTGTTACCCAACAGGATAACGCTCGTGCATATACCACTGCTGTAATTCAACATGTTTTACAGAGTGTCCACATATTGCCTTGGCCTCATCGATCACCAAATCTGACTCTAATCAAGCACATATGGAACATCACATCGGATGACAACTCCATAGTCATCCAGAAACAACTTTAACCGTTCCTGTATTGACCTACGAAGTGCTACAGACATGGAACACCATCCCGCAAACTACATCCGGCACCTGCACAACACAAGACATGCACATTTGCATTCTGGTTGTGACAACGGTGATTAATGTACCAGCATTTCACATTTGCAAAGGCCTGTCTCGCTCTTACTTTAATCTCTCGTCTTGGAGTGTTAATCACTTAAATAGGTTACCTAGACCGATGTATTCCTAAAATTTCATTAACCTCCAGTAATTTGTATTGATGTTTCGACTTTTCTCTGTCAGTGTATTATACAAAATGCCTGCTTTATTATTTGTTATATTATCTGTCTCGAGTGAAGATAGTGGCTGCAGATGAGTCGAAGATTTCCGAGCCGAGCATTAATCCTCCCGAATAAGAGCGTCGGAGGTGCCTGCGGAGTTTGCTAGAGGACACGGTGTCGCGGACGTCTACAACGTGCGTATTGATGGGGCCCCGTCATACCGCTCGGCCAATCAGCGCGTTGGGTGCTGCAGCTGACGCTGTCAGCGCCACGGCACCGTCAGCCGTCGCTAGGGAGGCGGCCGCAACCCTCTCCAGCCGTCGGGGTTGGCGCGGGGGTGTCGCAGGTAGCGGTAGGACCCACCCCAGAGCGATTGTCGTCTGTCTCCGGTTGTTATAGCAGCAGCAATGAACACCGTAACGTGGATACAAACAAACTAGGACGAAACTGCGAAGTAATTACAGCCGCAGTCTTTCCCAGTCGTCGTTACGAAGATTAAAACTTTTTGGGTTGTGGTATTGCCTCATACCCAATGCTAACCTTCGTTGTTTCTGTAGGAACCTCCTCTGTGGCGTCATTCCCCTCCCCGTAACTTACACTCTGACTTTTGTGTCGTGCAGTTTGTATGGAGACTAGGCCTATCCTGCGAATTTTCCTGCGTCAGCTTTCGTTGCTCCCTGGCAGCCTGTCTATGGGGGTAATTGTTTAGTCCGTTACTCCGCTGTTTCACAAGTAAGCCCAGTAAACGAAAAAGTCTGCTGGTTGTAAAGCTACGTCATGATGCGAAGCAGCTGTCACTAAATGATCCCTTCATCAGCGGAGACCATCACAGGAAACCTATAATTTCCTTCTCCTTCCACCGCTAGAAATAAACCACTTTACTAATTCTTTCTTTTAAATACTGAGGTGATGCCATCCCAGTCGTGGAATCATGATGATACTATTTGCTGAAAGGTATACAGGGGCCCCTACGTAATGAGAACTTATCACTAAATGTCATGAGAGGAGGGCCTCAATATAAAAGAAAGCGCGAAATATTTTGTTATGTGTAGAGAAGCAGTTTCAGGAGAATGGGTCTGTCAGGACAGCTTAGTGATTTCGAGCGCGAACTAGTTACTCTAATTGTATCTCATCTGAGCCGTAGTCGGTTATGGGGAGATGGTGATGTGACTGCCAAGAGGAAACGGGATGGAACAGCTATACCAAAACCAACACAAGGCAGACTCCAGGTGGTGACGGACAGGGACCGTCAAGCACTGACGAGGGTGGTTGTAGAAAATCGCATGAAATCAATGGCAGGTACCACTCGTTAGTTCTAAAGTACCACTAGCAGTCCAGCTACAATGTATTTGCGTAGGAAGTTAAAATGATTCAAGGGCAATGGTCCAGACGTTCCACACAAGACACAAATTTATGTAGTCAACACTGAGTGACGCTTATGGTTGAGTAAAGAGCGGTGTCATTGGACACTGGATGACTGGAAACGAGTGATTTGAAGTGATGAATGACGTTATATCCTGTGACAATCCCATGCGGGGAATTGGGTATGACGATTGCCTGGAAAGTGTTTCCTGCTGTCACGTGTAGTGCTAACAGTGAAGTACAAAGATGGTGATGTTACATATGGAGCTGTTTTGTAAGTGGGCTGTTTAGGTTTCTTATGTTGTTAACGCCACATAGTGCTCTATATGAAAATCACTGACTGTGCTGTGTGAAATCTGTGGCTGGTTTGCATTGTTGGAATATTTGCTATTGTAGTGTTGGGCAGCTGGATGTGAACAGTGCGTAGCGTTGCGCAGTCGGAGGTGAGCCGCCGGCAGTGGGGGATGTAGGGAGAGAGATGGCAGAATTTTGAGAGCAGACGATCTGGACATGTGTCCATCAGAAAGAGTAAATTTGTAATATTGGATATCATGAACTGATATATATATATATATATATATATATATATATATATATATATATATATATATATATGATGACTTTTGTACATTATTAAAGTAAATACATTGTTTGTTCTCTATCAAAATCTTTCATTTGCTAACTATGCCTATCAGTAGTTAGTGCCTTCAGTAGTTAGAATCTTTTATTTAGCTGGTGGTATTGGCGCTCGCTGTATTGCAGTAGTTCGAGTAACGAAGATTTTTGTGAGGTAAGTGACTCATGAAAAGTATAGGTTATTGTTAGTCAGGGCCATTCATTTGTAGTGATTATTTAAAGTCAGATTGCGTTGCGCTAAAAATATTGTGTGTCAGTTTATTGATGATCAGAATAAGTAGAGAGAAATGTCTGAGCACGTTCAGTTTTGCTCAGCTGTTTGCAAATAAAATAACGTAAGGGGTTAACCAGTACAGTAATTCATTAATTTTTCTAAGGGGATGTTTCAGTTTTTTGTGGTATGAGTCCTATGTCCTAAGTGCGGAAGGATATGCTGACATTTTGCAACACTGTGTACTACGTACACTTGATGAACTTAAATTTACATATATGCAGTAACCAGACGCAAAATCATGTTTTATTTATTCACTTTTGCAAATCGATTTCAACTGATTAACAGCCATCATCGGTGCTTTCAACCAATATGTAATAGTCGGGGCACATACTGGTTGATGAAGATGGCTGTTGATCAGTTGAAATCGATTTGCAAAAGTGAATAAATAAAATATGATTTTGCTTCTGGTTGCTGCATATTGATAATTTTATGGTTTACGGTCGCTGCATGACTTGGGAACCACATGGAACCCACCATTCACTTGATGAACTGTTTGATGATGATGATTGTTTATATCATCAACCTCTACATAAATACTCCGCAAGCCACTGTATAGTGCGTGGCGGAGGGTACACGCTACCCCAGTTAGTCGTTTCCTTTCCTGATCCGCACGCAGATAGAGCGAGGAAAAAACGACTATCTATCTATACGCCTCCGTATGAGCCCTAAATTCTCGTGTCTTACCTTCGTGGTCCCTACGCGAAATGTGCATTGACGGCAGTGCCAAAGAGGGATTTCTCGTGTCTTACCTTCGTGGTCCCTACGCGAAATGTGTATTGACGGCAGTGCCAAAGAGGGGATTTCGTTCATCAGTTGGTTTGTCTTAGCATCTGTGCGAATCCGTGAGATTTGCTTAGGGAGCTGTTGCTCGCAAGACCAGCCGCTCTGTACAACTCTGGTAGGGGCCTGTGTTTCATACACTCTGTTGCGAATCGACCGGGAACCTAAAAAAGACGGAGAGGCTTTGTCCCACCGTAGCCCTCAGTGGTTCACAACCCCACAATAGGCGACAGCAGTCCACTCACCTCACTGCCGCCCCACACCGAAACCAGGGCTATTGTCCGGTTCGGCACCCCGGTAGAGACCCCCCCCCCTCCCCACCCCGAGAACGTTTCATACCATACGAGTTTAACCCCAATGTCTGTATGGTAGAGTAATTATGTTGTACGCGTACGTGGAGACAGTGTTTGCGTAGCAATCGCCGACATAGTGTAACTGAGGCGGAATAAGGGGAACCAGCCCGCATTCGCCGAGGCATATGAAGGGAAACCGCCTTAAAAACCATGATCAGGCTGGCTGGCACACAGGACCTCGCCACTGATCAGTCGGGGCGCTTTGGAAACAGCGCTTTAGATCGCGCGGCAAGCCGGGAGTGCTGCATGAATGGTTATGCCAACCTTATTTGGATGGGAGGGTCTGGCCCATCCGGGCAGGCGTATTCAACTGTCGAGAAGCATAGTGCATGGGCAGTAATTCTCAGGATAGTATGTTTTGCTCCCTATTTGCAGTTTACCAGTTCCCGCAAAATAGTATTTCTGGAGGCCATCTTCTGACGGTTCCTTTCACTGCGGTGTCTGTATGTCCGGGATCTATCCAACGTCACACCTACATAGGTTGGTTTACCTGTGTCCTTTAATGTGATATTATTCCATAAAACATTGAACTTCCGTTTTGCTTGCTGCGGTCGAAGGTCGAAAGCAATTACTTGAGTCTTCGAAGGATTCGGTTTAAGAGACCTAATTTGATAATATTATGACAAGACAGTGAGTGCTTTCTCCAGCTTCTGCTCTAGATCCACGAAAGTCCTCCCCTGAGCTGTGATTTTCAGGTCATTTACACATAGGAAATGTTTTGTATATTTGTTGTCGGCTGCTTGTTAGTGCCTAGGTTAAAAGAGACGGAGCTAGACCGTCTCTCTGGACTAATCCATTTCTTTGGTTTCTCCATTGGCACTTCTTTAATCGAGAAGGTCGTAAAAGAGACTAAATGATCGTGATAAGGTGGTAGTCTCTCAGTTCGTTATAGAGCTTTTCGAAGCGCAACCTGTGGTTGACTGTACCGTACGTAGAGCTGACATCGTTCAGTGACAGCCCTGTAATCTTTTTATTTTCGAATTGTTCTTCTAGTGTTCTGTCAGGTACAGAATTTGTCTGCTGCATGTATATTAATTGACTCCCAGCACGGAAGTCCGTGAATGAAATCAGGATTTCCGATGTCTTTACCTTGAAATCTGTTAGAGATCAGTTAAATTACTGTGCATGCTCCTGAGAGGGTGAAAAATTTCTTAAACGACTTGGTAAGTTCTTTACTGCAGACTGCAGTAGGGGTGTTATGTGGAGACGTACTGAACAAACATAATATTGTTATTTGCAATCGAATAAACGTACCAGTTGCACTTGTATATTTTTTTTTTAAATTCCACGACACGTTACGGACCCAAAGTGCATTTTCAATGCCTATATGTTTATTGTCGTGTAGAGTGCAGTCTATTGGCGCACTCTTCTGAAGACAAGACATACAGCTACTGAAAATGTTCTGTGCGTTCGAAGCTTCCAGTGAAACCTTTTTTTACGTGTTTCAACCCATACCCAAGTCAGAGAATGACTAGCTCTAGTAAAACTTAGTTCTTTTCAGCCAAATTCTCAGTTGAAGAAGAGTCGATTTTCATTCGCCAAATAAACTACCCTGGAAGTAGATCTAAGCAGATAGTTCTCTTTATCCGAATTCTCAGTTGAAGAGAAGTCGATTCTCATTCGCTAAATAACTTCCCCTTGTCAGCCATTTCAAGAAAATTGTTTTATTGTATGCCAACGCCCGCCATACAATGCAGACCAAAATTGGTATAAAACTAGTCTGGAACCTTGTGTAGAAGAAGTTACGTAATGATAATATTTCATACATCTTCCTCTCTGGCCATAGAAAGTAACAGTAAACTGTTTTGCTTATGTTATATAAGAAGGTAGAATAAAATCACTAGGTTACATTTTAATCGAAGGCGCTCACCCAGAAGTGTGATAGCACTCCGCTTAACAGAATACTGGAGGGTGGCTTAATCGCTGCAGTGCCGCCACCCTGGAAAGGCGTTTGGTTTGCTTTGTAGTGCAATATTTTTTTGCGTTTTTTTAGTTGTAAAATCATTAAAAGCTACGTAGCATTGTAAAAGTTCGTGATAAAAGCGGATAAAATTAACAATTAAGTATGTTAAAACTTCGTAGAAGTACGGTTCAGTCTGAAATGTGAGGAAAGTGTCGTGTGTTAGCTGATTCTAATGTGAGTATCTCATTACCCCAACATTAATACAACTGTGAAGTAATAATAGGAAAATCTCCTAAAAATGAGAAGGAAACACGAGGATATATTTCGACGGTTAAAGCAAGATTAACGTCCACATCACTCGCTAAACAAGAAACGATCCCACTGGATACACTTAGCCATGCATTTATCGTGAAGAGTTAACAGCGGTCGCGCAGAAACGTACACTCCTGGAAATGGAAAAAAGAACACATTGACACCGGTGTGTCAGACCCACCATACTTGCTCCGGACACTGCGAGAGGGCTGTACAAGCAATGATCACACGCACGGCACAGCGGACACACCAGGAACCGCGGTGTTGGCCGTCGAATGGCGCTAGCTGCGCAGCATTTGTGCACCGCCGCCGTCAGTGTCAGCCAGTTTGCCGTGGCATACGGAGCTCCATCGCAGTCTTTAACACTGGTAGCATGCCGCGACAGCGTGGACGTGAACCGTATGTGCAGTTGACGGACTTTGAGCGAGGGCGTATAGTGGGCATGCGGGAGGCCGGGTGGACGTACCGCCGAATTGCTCAACACGTGGGGCGTGAGGTCTCCACAGTACATCGATGTTGTCGCCAGTGGTCGGCGGAAGGTGCACGTGCCCGTCGACCTGGGACCGGACCGCAGCGACGCACGGATGCACGCCAAGACCGTAGGATCCTACGCAGTGCCGTAGGGGACCGCACCGCCACTTCCCAGCAAATTAGGGACACTGTTGCTCCTGGGGTATCGGCGAGGACCATTCGCAACCGTCTCCATGAAGCTGGGCTACGGTCCCGCACACCGTTAGGCCGTCTTCCGCTCACGCCCCAACATCGTGCAGCCCGCCTCCAGTGGTGTCGCGACAGGCGTGAATGGAGGGACGAATGGAGACGTGTCGTCTTCAGCGATGAGAGACTGGCAAGGGAACTTGCTGTTCCAACAGGACAATGCACGTCCGCATGTATCCCGTGCCACCCAACGTGCTCTAGAAGGTGTAAGTCAACTACCCTGGCCAGCAAGATCTCCGGATCTGTCCCCCATTGAGCATGTTTGGGACTGGATGAAGCGTCGTCTCACGCGGTCTGCACGTCCAGCACGAACGCTGGTCCAACTGAGGCGCCAGGTGGAAATGGCATGGCAAGCCGTTCCACAGGACTACATCCAGCATCTCTACGATCGTCTCCATGGGAGAATAGCAGCCTGCATTGCTGCGAAAGGTGGATATACACTGTACTAGTGCCGACATTGTGCATGCTCTGTTGCCTGTGTCTATGCGCCTGTGGTTCTGTCAGTGTGATCATGTGATGTATCTGACCCCAGGAATGTGTCAATACAGTTTCCCCTTCCTGGGACAATGAATTCACGGTGTTCTTATTTCAATTTCCAGGAGTGTAGAAAGACTGTACTGAGATCTCTGTGCTTAACTAACGTTATACGCTGTTCTCAATATGAAAGTAAACTTACCATGCAGTTAATTAAGTTTTCCCCAAAAATCTATCTTTGTTATATAATCGCAGTAAAGCCCATGAGACCTACTGGTTTCATGTAGACGGATGAATCGATAAGACATCGTAATGTGAATATTTTTCCGTACTACCGTATGATATGTAAAAATAAAACATAAATGACTACATTGTCAGTTAAAACTAAAATAATCTGTCGAAAATCTCTCACGAAGACGCAGATACTTAAGGTAGTTAGATGAATAATCAACGGATGAGCGTCAACTTCTCCATTGGCTATATCGTAAGACGGACACACAATAATTACACCACACTTATACCTGCAAAGTACCGCGCACAGGGTGCCTTAGAATTGTTGCAGTCGCTACGACAAAGATAATTACTACTGCTAGCTTCCGAGATTCAATTCAAGTGCTATTAAAACACACATATTCTAAGTAGGCTGTTTACGTTTTTATGTTGGTAACACTACGTAGCGATGTATATGAAAATCACTGACTGTGCTGTGCGAAGTCTGTGGCTGGTTGGAATTGTTGGATTAGTCGCTATTGTAGCGTTGGGCAGTTGGATGTGAACAGCGCGTAGCGTTGCGCAGTTGGAGGTGAGCCGCCATCAGTGGTGGATGTGGGGAGAGAGATGGCAGAATTTTAGGAGCGGACGATCTGGACGTGTGTCCGCCAGAAAGAGTAAATTTGTAATACTGTATATCATGAACTGATATATATATATATATATATATATATATATATATATATATATATATATATATATATATATATTATTACTTTTGAACACTATTAAGGTATCTAGAATGAAATTTTCACTCTACAGCGGAGTGTGCGCTGATTTGAAACTTCCTGGCAGATTAAAAGTGTGTGCCGGACCGAAACTCGAACTCGGGACCTTTGCCTTTCGCGGGCAAGTGCTCTATCGACTGAACTACCGAAGAACGACTCCCGCCCCGTTCTCACAGTACTGGTGGAATTAAAGCTGTGAGAACGGGGCGTGAGTCGTGTTTGGGTAGCTCAGTCGGTAGAGCACTTGCCCGGGAAAGCCAAAGGTCCCGAATTCGAGTCTCGGTCCGGCACGCAGTTTCAGTCGGCCAGGAAGTTTCACTATTAAGGTAAATACATTGTTTGTTCTCTATCAAAATCTTCCATTTGCTAACTATGCCTATCAGTAGTTAGTGCCTTCAGTAGTTAGAATCTTTTATTCATCTGGCAGTATTGGCGCACGCTGTACTGCAGTAGTTTGAGTAACGAAGATTTTTGTGAGGTAAGTGATTCATGAAAGGTATAGGTTATTGTTAATCAGGGCCATTCTTTTGTAGGGATTTTTGAAAGTCAGATTGCATTGCGCTAAAAATATTGCGTGTCAGTTTAAGCACAGTCATTTATAATTTTTCTAAGGGGACAGTTCAGTATGAACATTAGACAGTTTTGATTCAAACGTGTTGACTCCATTAAAAGGTACAAATGAGTCGGAAAGTGAATTCACGATGGCGAAATCAACCGATTTGTCTCTAGAAGTGTGGCACGGGAATGGTAATGTCACTTTGGCTACATCACAGTTCTGATCCAAATCAATTAAAGGAACGTCCACCCCCGGTAGCTGAGTGATCAGCGCAATGGAATGTCGTACCAACGGGCCTGGGTTCGATTCCTGGCTGGGTGGGAGATTTTCACGGCTCAGGGAATGGCTGATGTGTTGTCTTCATCATCATTTCATTCCCATCCGGCGCGCCTGTAAAGGGCCTCCCGGCCAATGACGTCAAACGCTCATTTTCATTATTTCATCTGTCCGGTAGAACATAAAACGTGATTTACCTGGAAAGGTCACCTATCGACAGTCAGGGTGGACATCCAGTTGCGTTACTAGCGTGGCAAATTTCAGCCTTCGTCGCCGGTAAACACCAGTAGGCACGGCCGAATAAACCAAGCGCATGATGCGGAGGACCACACATTGAACGTTCGTTGAGGAAACCCCGTTGGTGGCCTTAGGTTCATCTCGGCGGTCGGTCGATCAAAAGTACACATTTCCGCAGACATCTTTTTTTTTTCTTTATTGTTATTTTTAAACCTGTTTACAGGCAGGCCAGCAGCAGCATACTACGCCGCTCTTTGGCCTCAGAGAAACACAGAAGATACAAATGAAGACAATTAGAGAAAAAAAAATGGTGGACATATAAACGGAGACAAACACTTTTTAAAATACATGGAGCCGTTCACGGGCGTACAGTCCAAGATAAAATTTGTTCAGACACTTGGACACATAAAAAGACGAAAATTGTCACATGTGAACGTAGGTGCACAAAACGAATAACACTGAACCACTTAAGCACAAAACGACGGCACACACAGAAACACGAGGCGTTGATCTCCGGCGCGCGAATGTTCACTAACCGTGTACGAGTCGGGGGACCTGCGAAGAGAGGAGTAGGGGGGGTAGGAGAGGGAGAGGGGAGAGCAGATGCCATGGGCAGGGGAGATAGGGGGAAGTGAGGAAGGAGGAGGGGAAGCCCGGGGGAAGAGGGGTGGAGGAAGGGGGATGGGGAGAAAGGAAAGAGAAGGGAGGGAGGGAACCTAAAGGAAAGGACACAGGAAGTGGGGGGAGGATCAAAGTTGATAGGAGGGGTAGATGGTGGGGAGGAGGACATCATCAGGGAGGGGGAACTGGCGGAAGCCACCTTGAGAGAGGGTAAGGAGGGTGGAGAAATGGAGACCGGGTGGGACGTGGGAATACGGGCTTGTCTCAAGCGGGTGAGGAGGATCGAGTTTGCGGTAGGTCCGCAGACATCTTTAACCCCTGTTATCTACGGGCCGTGGCGCCAATTTCGGATTACACCATCTTGCCATGTACGGTATATTTTAACCACGGCAGCACGCCAACAGTTTACAAACTTTGCCGTTCCGGAAATGCTTCCATCTATTATCTGAAAGCCAATGAAAATGCAGTATTGGATGTCAGAAAAATTGCTCCGTTTCGGCGTTGCGACAACCGTTGCACAGTTTTCACGTCCACCCGACACGCTTGTGAACCATTCACTGCTTGTGCTGCTACCTACCATCTGTGAGTGGTTATTGCACATTGGCATCCACCACTAAGGCCCGCCTTGGCTACAGTATTACTGTTAGTTTTGAGTGTGCCATCATTGTGCTCGTTCTTAATATATATTAGAGGATAATCAGTTCTCTACATCAGCTTTAGATTTGAGACTGTCATGCCTCGTTAGACTGACCGTATGTTGTTCTCGAATGTTGAATGCATCGGTGACAACAAGTTTATACGAGTACTCCTACGGAGGAGAAAAAAAAGTAATAGCTCTAGACGGAGCGATATAGTAGCAAAGAAGAGTAGCCGTATGATGGGGAATTAGTGTGGGCGGAACACTGTTCGTCTGCATGGTGACAATGGACGGTCAGCTAAAAGCTCTCAAGAGCAGGTGGATATCTGCACCGGAAACTAATTTGAGCACTGAGGCAAAAGTTCAGAGTAGACTCTGAAAGCTTTCCGCTCGTCCGTGGCGAATCTAATAACAAATTCCGTTGCAACCAATAGCGCAAAGTTCGTTGTGGAAATTCTGTGGACGTGATAATTGAGTGGTACACTGGAGAAGGGTACTCAGAAGCAATAAGCAAGAGATTCACACCAGGATGTTGAAGCGAGATAGATTAAACGTAGGGTCTCATTTACCAGATATTTCAGTGATGGTGGTAGATTAATATCAAGGAAGGAGTTGGTAGTAATTTTGTTGAATACTTACAATCTTAAGCTGGTAATAAATAATGAACTACCGACTGCAGACTGTGAAGGTCAACGCATGCAGTCAGTTTTCTGAAGTAAATGTCCTTCATAACTGTTTAACTAGCATTACGTAACTACAAACAGAACAGTGGTACTGGTCTATACTTAAAACATTTTCATCATCAGTGTATGATCATTTCAATACTTTGCCTCTAATTTCCCGTTTCCTAAATTTAGTATTGTTCTGCTAGCTGCAAGTCTCATAACTCTATATGCCATTCCCCTAACTCATCGTAAAAAGAAAGAAAAGATTAGTTACAGATAGGAATCCTGCTCTCAAATTAGCAGTAAGTGCCATTCGCAAATTCAAGTGTGTAGATGTTTAGGGCTGTAAACAAAACGGAGTTGCCGGTACAAACAGTGTGCAAAACAGGAATACAGTAACTCACCCCTACCGTTCAATATATGCCTCGAACAAACAATGAAGGGCAAATAAAAGAAAGATTGAAGAATGGGATTAAAATCCAGGGTAAAGGATAAGTTTCGCTGACGATATTGCTACACTTAATGGAAGTGAAGAAGATTTACAAGATCTGTTGAATCTAATGGGTGCACAGTATAGATTGGGAATAAACCGGAAAAACGTAATAATAATGAGAAGTGGCAGAAAGAGAGTAACTGGAATCTAAACATCAAAATAGGTGGCCATGAAGTATATGAAGTTAAGGTGGGCTGATAAGCTATGGAATGAGGAAGCTCTCCACAAAATCGGCGAGGAAAGGAACGTGTGGAAAACACTGACAAGTGGAAGGGACAGGAGGATAGGACATTCGTTAATACATCGGGGAATAACTTCTATAGTACTAGAGGGAGCTGTAGAGGGTAAATACTTTAATGGAAGACATAGAGTGAAATTCATCCAGAAAATAACTGAGGACGTATGGTGCAAGTGGTACTCTAAAATGAAGAGGTTGACGCAGGAGATGAATTTGTGGCGGACCGCATAAACCAGCCAGAAGACTGATGGCTCAAAAAAAAGCTGAATCAGTAAGGCAACCGAGAAAGCTTACGAAATTATGTGCGAGTTGGCCTGAGTTGCAACTCTGACGTATAAATCATAGCTGTGAGAGTTAGTCTGTACCATAGTGCTTTTACTATTTCCGCAGCAAACGTGTAGGCTCAGAAGGTGTGCTACCAATGTGCGTATCCACAACTTAGACGTATAATGCGAAGTGTTGTAACAAGATACGCACGAACATTTCCTACAACAGCATTAGAAGTGCTGTTAAAACGTCCGGTAGTACGGCCTGCCGTTATAATTTTCAAGTAATAAGCTGCATACTATGCTTGCGAGAGTGTGGCACTGAAAATGTGAGGCAGATCACTTGGGAACAAATCAGGAATAATGTGTAGCAGAAGTTCGGGTCAATCTGTACGTGCTAGAGGGCCTAGGACAATGAGGACTATATCCGCCGCTTTTACAAGTTGTACCCTGGCATTCGAGAAAGAAAGAAGTAGTAGTATATGAACCCAAGTAGAGGTATGATCCATATCATAATGGGACACGGACCGTAACCTGTATATCTGCTGTATATCTGCAGAAAATCGGCAAAAGTCAATGAGACAAATGTAGATATGGAAAGACCGGTAAACCAGATCTGAACGGTGCTATCAAGTGCAACATCGCAGCAGATATGGACCTTCGACTTCCTTTAAGGGGAGTTGGAACGCCCTATCCCGACAATGTTAAATATAGTGACTCGCTTTCCCTGTATTTCGGGAACCACTGCAGCCATTTACACGAAACTTTTACAGGACATTGAACTGTATGTTCTGAGTCTACTGAACTAAAAGACTTGCACTACGGCCACTGCTTTCGGAAATACTGTTTTTTCAATTAGACGGTTAAAGTTTTGTGTACTTTTTTGTACGTTATCCTAAATAATAATTATACATAACGTTATGTTGTTCTTTTAGTTCAGTAGGCTCCGGATATGTATGTTATTACTCCTTGAAAATTTGAATACTCTACTCGAAGCGGTCTCTGAGATTTAGGGAAAAATGCAACAGAAATTGTAAATTTTCTTGAACGGCTTTAAAAATTTCAAAAGAGTGTAATTCACTTAATATAACCTTAATTTTTTTTATTTTTAGACACTCAGTAGCATCCTGCGCTATACCGTATATCATACTCTTGATCTTTTTCCAAGTTTTCTCTTCTTTTCTTCTTTATGGGCTCCTTAGTGGCCAACTGTGCTGCATACTCTGCTTTATCAATACTAACCTTGTCCATCCGTTCAAATTCTCTGATGCAGTTTGCTCCAGTATTAATTCCCATATGCTGTACCACTTTCACCCTACGAATGTTGCCATCACTAAAAGCAACCAATGTTGTCATCATTAACAGTAATAACAGCATCACTGATCCCCCACTTTAGTGTCTTCATTCTAACAAAAACATTTTTTGGTAAGCGAGTCCATATAAGACTACTGAACGACTCATGCCGGCCGGCTTGGCCATGCAGTTCTAGGCGCTACAGTCTGGAACCGCGCGACTGCTACGGCCGCAGGTTCGAATCCTGCCTCGGGCATGGATGTGTGTGATGTCGTTAGGTTTAAGTAGTTCTAAGTTCTAGGGGACTGATGACCTCAGATGTTGTTCCATAACGCTCAGAGCTATTTGAACCATTTTTTTTAACGACTCATTGGGTTTTTGAGTCTGACCATGCAGACACTTCTTCAGTAATTCAGGATTTGTCACGTCTCTGTAAATATATTTTACGATATCCATGACTGCTGCTGGGATGGAATGTTTATGGCTGTATGAACTGTTTGAATACTGGGCATTGCGGTAATTGCACCAAGAATCAGGTCCAGAAGGGCAAAGGTGGAGTGCTGGTTTTTCATCAGCTGACAGTTTGTGGAAGAATGTGGCCCATACTGCTTGCTTCACTTTCAACAAATCCTCAGTGTTATTTCTAATGACCATCCCATAATATTGCTGTAGTTCATCAATCATTTTGTCTGTAAGCCTGCCTGTTATGGTTTTAACATCAAAAAGATTCTTGTCTCTCGAACTTTGTTTTAACTTCCTCAACCTGGTGCCCAGCTTACGACGTTCGACTTCCGTAATGAGGGATGGCCGTCCAAACTCAAATCGTCTGGAGGTGGTTCCTCCCTGGTTTTGCCACAAGATACTCGCCACAGCACTCCATGTGCACCAGACAAGGCATGTAATTCCCGAAATGCTGATGCCGAGTCTCCGGACCACCACAATCTGCTCTCGGTCAAACTCAGATAGATCGCGCTCCTTCCCCATTCTACACACGAATAGCACGCTCACTGAGACTATAAGCACCGTGTGTGTGCCTCATTAGCAGTCATTCCACGTCAGGAGACGCTGCTATCGCCTGGGCAGGTTCATATCGATAATAGGTCGGTGGTTATAATGTTCTGGTTGAGCAATGTATATGTATGTATTTCGCATTTGTTCAGTAATAATAATAATAATGGTAATAGTAATAATAAAATGAAAAATGGCTAAATTACTTAGAATGAGATACTGTAAAGACCTACAGAGTGTTTCACAATTCCTAATAAAGGCTTTTAGCATCTGTAGAGGGGCCTTAGCATATAAAGTTTTAGTACGTAACTGGCGATAACAACAACCGAATCAGTTGAATGATTGTATATTTACTTTTTTCGAGTGAAAGCAGTCTGTGGGAGCAACCGACTGAAAATCTTCGACACCGTTATAGCTTTGGATGCTGACTGAAGTATTCATTTTTTCTTTTGAAATGGAAACAGTCACTAGTTTTTCTATCGTTTGAAACATGTACTAATTCTTTTAGCTGAAATCACTAGTAGTGTTTTAGTTGATGGAGCTATCCATTCATTCTTTTGGGTGCAACAGATCTGCAGTACTTTCATCAGTTGAACTAAAACAGTAATACGTTATACCACCAGAGGGTAGCCCAAACCCAAGGGATAAGTGAAAACATACCTCATAGGGTATGGCAAAGCTAAAACAATCATTACACCTGATCATTTAATTATGTACCTAATGTAGTACTTTTTCTTTTCGTCATTTAAAACTGATTCTTATACTGTTGTGGATTAAGTTGCTCCAGATGCTATTAACACGTAAATAATAACTCTAACGCATCGCTGAAGTAGGCCTGCCACCGCTTAAATTGCCGAACCCAGACAAAAACTTGGAAAAGCCCGGACCTTTGGATCAAATCTGATTATTTTCCCGGACACACAGAGTCCGTAGACAAAAGTTGGTCGATGGCCAGGGTGTACCATCGGGGTAGTGATTAGAGGAATGTTTGCTGGCTTGGGTTTCAGTCATGACCACTTGAGCAGCCACGCGCCTCCTACCAATCAGCAGATATAAACTATACACGAGAGTAGCAAGGATTTGTGAACGTGCGTTCTAGAGACGTCCATGGTCAAACGTAGTACTCATTTGCAGTAAGAAATGTGAACGTAATTAAATCAGTTTTATGCAGCCTGATGAGTAGAAGGAAAATGCTGTTTAAAATATTCAGTTATCCGGCAGGCAGGGCAGCGTCGCGGGTGCATGCGATCGCTGATGGTCGACGTTTTCTTTCTGCCCTAGTAAAGAAGTTTGGATAACGCAGGGGGCTCCAAAACGATATTTATAACTTTAGTCACGTGTATTCCGGAAATGGGGAGAGGTAGAAACGTGTGGTTTACTGCATGATGTTCCGACACACACAAGCCACTTAATAGAGTTCAGTATGCTAAGGGGACCATATTTTCTAGACCAATATTCGAGACACTTAAAAAATCTTTTACATTGCAAAAAAGACTTAATCACATGTAATAAATGTAAACTATTACTTTAGTTTGATACAAGAAGTACATTATTTATATTTAATTAATACCCTCTAAGGTGAAGGAGGGCGAGCAGACATACAGTTTTTATCAAGGATGTAGATGCTCTTCAGCATGACTGTATTTTTCAATAGCATATGAAAACGTTCTCTTTAAGTTTCATCATAATTCGCTCTAGTAACTAACCCTACTTTCGTAGTTTCTCCCACTAACTGTATCTTGTTACTGTTCCATACATTGACCATCTGGGAAAATAGCCTTTCAGCACCAGCATACCGATAATGGCGAAATGAACTTGTAGTTTGTCATAAATCGTTTCATAATTGTTACAACTGGAGCAAATAGGTGTCTCGAGTTACGTTTGAAAACATTCGGGACAGAACTAAAAAAATCAGGACTGTCACGAAGGAGAGAGGTGGAGGAGTGATGTGTGTCATCTGCAGCATGTCTAAGCGATATTCCAGTACCTTGTCCGGCCTAGCGTGCCCTCGTTAAGCTGTGCTCTTGCTGCTCTGATGCGAGCTCAGAGTTAGACGGGTTCGGTAGGACCTGGCTGTCAGGTCTAACCATTCCACTCACTGTGCCAACTGCTGGGGAGGGGGGATGGGAGGTGGACAGTCAAGAACTAACATGGGAAAACGAGATGACGAAAGCTGTAGGTGTGTATGAACATTATGCCCCAAACCGCACACTTCTACCTATTCCCATTTCTGCTAGTTAACTGAAATATACTTGTGCTAATGAGTGAGCGAGCTCGCTCACAGTTAATTTGAACATGATGTTATAATGTAATCCAGTTAAGCATTTTTAAGATATTGTTTTAAAAATGTGTCTGCACGCCGTGTGCCAGACTTGGGAAGGCCAGAGGCGACTCGGTTTGATTCCCGGTAACTTCGAATCGCTTTTGCCAGCCAGCTGGAGTGTTCTTACGCGGTCTCTCCACACTCGGCTAGGCGAATGAAGAGCTGGTTAATCATTTCAGCCGAATTTACACGATACATAAATGCTTAAAACACGAGAAACATATCAATAGATGAACACAGTTACGCAGACACATTTCAACAGACGAAAGTCTGTCGTAAGAGATAATCTGAGTTACATCGTCCAGATTATTGTATTTCGATTGTTGTAAGAAATACAGAATTTGGAATTTATAAATGTGTTTTGTTAGTTTGTACCGGTTAAATGGAAACAAAGAATATTAAAAGTTTTTCTGATGTACCAGAAGCCTGAAAACAAAGAAGCTGAAAGGTGACTGCAGAGCACACAGACTGCTTACAACACGAAAAATGTATCTACATATTATCGCTATTATGTAGACACATTTCAACACACGTGGGACAACTTTAGAAGTAATCTTCAGTTGCATCGTCAACATTATTTTGTTTTGATTGTTGAAAGAAGCTGCATAGTTTGAAATTTACAAATGTACTTTCTTCGTGTGTACCGCTTAAATGGAAACAAAAGAATACTACAAGTGATTCTGATGTACCAATAAGCCTGATGGAATCAAAGATGCCTCCGCTAACATGTAAAAGTATTTATATAGATGGGAGAAAACATACGACTTAGATATGATCCTCAAAATAAATTCAATTAGAGATGATCCTGAAAATAAATTCAATGCGATATACAATACCGCGAGGATGATTCATTTTATGAAACTGTATTAATTAAGGAAATTCAGAGGAAGTTAACGAATGATGACAAATCGGTTTCACGAAAAACTATTTCCCACAAGTAGTGAGACTATATGCTTAAAATGCAAGTGATCAAGTTATCAGTAAAAAACTAATAAAAGTAACAGTTGTATCGTATGTCGTTTATGTTCACGTCGCGTCAGCATTTACCAAAAAAGAATTATCGATGGTAGGTGCCAACTGGCGGGAAGAGAAAGACAGAGCTTCAATAAATTTATATTAAAATAATTATTTAAGCAAAAAATTTAATATAACACATTAAAGTATTAAATAATTTCTCCCAGCGTCATACAGATTCTTAATGCCATACAGAGTCCTGAAAATCTGTCCTTGTGAATTTTAATGGGTGTGATAGTACTTGTAAAACATAAAACGTAAAATGTGGAACTCACGCAATATCTAATTTATGCATTAATAGTTCATATCAGCTAAGTCGCTAACAATTTTATTTATTATTAATTTTTATTGAATGATATGAAGTGTTGTGTGATTTTTCTCAGCGATAGCTACTCTTTACACTCCGTAGTATTATCTACTGTATGCACCCCACGTTCTCCGGTTTCGGTTATACAAGTATTGTTGTAGCTATTAAAAATTCCCAGGCACAAATTTTTAAGACTATTTGTACCGCGTAAGGAACCTCTACGGCAGGCTGTTCCAACCGAGCTCCAGGGAGCCGGAGCGCTCCGGAGCGCACACTGCGGCAGCTCGGAGCCCGCGTGGAAGGGGAAAGCGAACTCACTGCCCCCTAGCCACATGCATCCGCAACTGACGCAATAATCCGTGTTCAATGACAGCGATGATTAGCCGCGGGAGCCCTGTATCTCTATTGGAGGAAAACTTTCTATTCATTGAGAGGGATGGTCGTCCGCAGTGTCTTGTATGTCATAAAGTATTTAATTCTGCGAAGAGGTACAATATACGACATTATACACGTCTTCACGCAGCGCACTACGATCAGGTAGAAGGCGTTGCACGCAGAGAACTGATAGCCAGGCTTAGAAACTACATACCAGTGGACGTAAGTTTAAAAACGGTTTCGTAATACGGAGGGTATCAAAACATGTAACATAGTTCGTGTTCTATAATGCGTTTATAATTTTCAGGTGAATGAGAGCGGAGAGAACACTACCGAATCAGCAATTCGAGCAAGCTGCAGGGTCGTTCACATCATTGCGGCGAGTGGCAAGCCGTTTTCGGTGGGACCACTCGTAAAATCGTGCAAGGGAGGTGCAGGCAATTCAAGGGGTTTGCCTGTCGAAGCAAACAATATCTCGTCGAATCCTGGACATGGCAGCGGATTTAGAGACACAACTCAGGAAAAAGGCGGAGAGCTTTGTTGCATTTTCGCTAGCGCTTGACTAAAGCACCGACATATCTGACTGTTCTCAGCTTGCAGTCTTCGTGTGTGGTGTCGACATGGAGCTGCAGGTAACTGAGGAACTCTTGGATGTGGTACCACTCCATTACACCGCACCAATACGTGACATTTTTGACGTTGTTTGTGAATCAGTGGACAATTTGAATTTGCCGTGGGATCAGCTCCATTCTGTAGCGACAGACGGTGCACCACAAATGATCGGGTGTCACCAAGGTTATGTTTCTCGTTTGAAAAATAAACTCAGGGACGAATTCGGGAAAGACATTTTGACTCTTCATTGTTTTATTCACCAAGAGGCACTGTGCGCTGAAACAGTAGAGCTAGGTGGCGTAATGAAAGATATCGTGAAGTGTGTGAATTTTGTGCCGGTGTGAATCATCGCCAATTCAAAGGATTCCTGACAGATATGGAAGCGGAATATGGGGATATACCTTACCACAGTACAGTTCGTTGGCTGAGTCGGGGAAAAGTTCTTGATGTTTTCTTTGCCATTCGTGAGGAAATAACCATTTTTCTCGAAATGAAAGGGGAAGAAATGCGTTGTCTGAAAGATATAAAATGGATATCAGAGCTGGCGTTCCTAGCTGACATAACTATGCATCTGAATAATTTAAATCTGTCATTGCGGGGCAAAGGGCAGCTAATCGTTGACATGCATGACCAGATCAAAGCGTTCATGCAAAAGTTACGTTTATTTGAGAGGCATATGACTAATGGACATTTAACGTTCTTCAATCATCTTGCTTCTTTATAACTACCTGAAGGTACTATTTTCGGCGATTACCAAGCGAAGTTAAAGCAGCTCATCACGTCGTTTGAAACACGATTCCGAGACCTCACTAGTTTGGAAATGGAACTTAAGGTGTTCAGCACTCCTTTTTCAGTTTCCCCCGATGACTTGTCATCATCACTTCAATTGGAGATTATTGATTAGCAAAATTCAACTTTGTTGACAGACAGGTGCTTCAACACGTTTGATTTGTCATGATGGTATCATTCATTACATCAAAAAACATTTCCCAAGCTTCACAACAATACCGCTCAGATCATGTGCTTGTTTGGATCTACGTATTGTTGTGAGCAGCTTTTCTCAGCAATGAAAAGAGTAAAAAGTAAGGAACGATCGTTTCTTCAGGATGCAACAACGAAGGCCATCCTCCACATTAACGCTGCGAACACTTTGACGCCTGATATTTTCGATCTTGTAATGAAAAGAAAAGTCAAGCTACAGAGGCCCAATAAATTTAATATGCAATTTCTTGTAAAACAGTTGTTTCTTATTTATTTCCTGAACATCGTATTTCCTGGTGTAGCATGTCACCACGTCTTAGCAGCTAAGAGTATGAGGTTGTCGATCTTGGAAGACGCAGCTGGCACATCAAAACGCTTGCCTTGCCGCCTGCCTCAGCCAGCCGTGCCTGCGTGCCGGCCCACTTGAATAGCCACAGCGCGCGACACGGCTCCCTGGAGCAGGGAGCGCTCCGCGGCTCACAACGGAGCCGACGAGCTGGAACAGCCTGCTCTACGGGGCTAGGAGAGGTTATTTAATACCTTGTAGTTGGCACAGGAGAGAGATTCGTGGCGGGCTGCATCAAACCAGTCAGAAGACTGGTAATTCCAAAAAAAAGTCCGCTTTTAAAAATGTGTTGTATTAATAACGTTTTTTATTTACATAATTATTTTCTGCTTCTTAGTCTTACATTTCTCAAATATTTCAATTGATTTTAAACGCTTTGTTGACACGACAGTAGATGTGGTAAATTTCAGGCTTATTTCAGTTTCTCTTCAACTGAGTCAACCAATATATTCCTTCCTCCTACGTATATCTCGTGAAAAGACCGTGATTGTAAAAATTGGAGAGAAAAGAGTTCAGATACGAGCTTAGCAGCAGTCGTTCTTGACTACAAAACGTTCGCGACTGGAACACGATAGCAGGGAAAAGCAGTGATAAGTCAAGTACTACACCTCCTGTTTCAAAGTACAAAGTTTCAGGTCCTTAGCTTGTCTGGAAAGTAGTCAAAAATCAGTTGCAAAATTTGTACCGAACAAAGAGACAAAAAACGACCTAGTAAAAATTTGTTAAAAAGTGATCGTTCATTTGTATATACATAGGTTTATTGTGCAGTACCAGATATTAAACTTTAAAACCAACCAAATATTGTGAATGTATGCTTTCCCGGCGTATACAGCTGGCGAAGAGTTCTCGGGCTTCCAGCCGGGTGGCGGTGTCTTCAAACTGCGACGTTTCGACGAGTGACATACTCATCATCTTCTGGCGAAGTGCCGAGACTTTGCGGATGCCGGTCCCTTTATACCTGCGGTGTGCCCCCCACCACCTGGCCGCGGGAAGCTGGGTCCAGAGGAGCCGGCGGGCGAGGTGGAGGGGGAAGCGGGTGCGCCCTTCGTGTCTCCGTCACAGCATTGTGATCGCGTCTCGTGAGCTGGACGGTTCTTGTTGCGTTCCTGGGGTATTGCGGCTAATGCTGGATTCCAGGCCGCGCTCAGTTGGTAGCCTTCGTCCCTGTTCACAAGATTCTCGTGGACCCGTATTTCTATTGATTCTTTAATGACGCTATCCCAATAGCTCCCGGCTCGGCACAGCACCCTGGTGTTTTCGAAGTCAAAGGTGTGGTTTTCTTTGATGCTCTGTTCCGCTATAGCAGATTTCTCTATCTGTCCAAGTCGAACATGCCTGATGTGTTCTTCGCACCTTTTAGAGATGCAGCGCTGCGTTTGACCAATGTACTGCACACCACATTCGCAGGCAATGTTGTATATACCAGGTGTGTTTAGTTTGAGTGGGTCTTTAGCTGAGCCCAGCAGCTCTTTCGTCTTCGGCGGTGGTCGGAAGACGGTATTTATGTTAGATTTTCTTAATAGCCTCCCGATTTTGGCCGATGTGGGCCCCAAATATGGGAGAAAGGCGAGTCTCTTGTTCACTTCCTCTACCTCAAATTTGTCAGCCTGTCTCCTCTTGAAGGCCCTGTCAATCTGTGTTTCACTGTACCCGTTTTTCCGAAATACGTCTCTTAGGTGGTGTAATTCGTCTGAGAGGCTTTCTTTGTCACAAATGACGTGCGCCCTAAGTACCAAGGTGGTCAGTACTGACTGGCGTTGCGCCGGATGGTGGCAGCTGGTTGCATGGAGGTACAGGTCTGTGTGCGTCTTTTTTCTATATACTGAATGGCCCAGCCTGCCATCCGCTTTCTTCCTGATCAGTATGTCCAGGAATGGAATACAGCCATTCTCTTCTACTTCCATCGTGAAGGTGATATTTTCATGTATGCCGTTTAGGTGGTCCATAAACTCTTCCAGTGCCTGCCTGCCATGCTGCCAGATCACGAAAGTGTCGTCCACATAGCGGAAGAAGTGCCTGGGTTTACGGTGAGCAGTTCGTAGTGCCACCTCCTCAAAGTGTTCCATATAAAGATTCGCGATCCCTGGAGCAAGGGGAGATCCCATGGCCACTCCATCCACTTGTTCATAATGCTCTCCATTGCACTTGAAGTAGGTGGTCGTAAGGGCAAATTCAAAGAGCTTCACTGTTTCAGGCTCGAAGTGTTGATTAAGGAGCGCCAAGGCGTCTTGTAGCGGTACTCTTGTGAACAAGGAGGTGACGTCGAAGCTCACGAGTAGGTCATCACTCTGTATTCGGATGTCCTTCAGTATTCTAACGAAATCCGCGGAGTTTTTCACGTGATGACTGCAGTGTCCCACCAGTGGTTTCAATAGTGTCGCCAGGTATTTGGCCAGTCCATAACTGTGCGAGTTGATAGTGTCCAGAATCGGCCGTAGAGGCACCCCATCTTTGTGGATCTTGGGCAATCCATACAGGCGCGGTGTCGTTGGCGCTCTGGGATACAGCCGTTTCTGCACTGCCTCTGGTAGATCTGAGTCCTTCAGTAGCGCCACGGTTTTCCTGGTCATCGTCGATGTAGGGTCCTTGTTGAGTTTCCTGTAGGCTGGGTCTTGCAGCAGAGAGCAGATTTTCTGTTGGTAGTCGACTGTGCGAATCAGCACCGTCGCATTTCCCTTGTCTGCTGGGAGGACCATGATGTCAGCATCATCCCTCAGTGCGCGGATAGCCTCTCGCTCCGGCGCAGAAATGTTAGCTTTAGGGAGTCGTGACTTGTCGATGATCCTGCAGGTCTCCCTTCGGATCTGCTCAGCTTCCTCCTTGGGTAGGCCCCGGATTGCTTCCTCTACGCTGCTGATGATGTCCCGTTTCGGTATGGTCCTTAGTACAGGTGCAAAGTTTAACCCTTTCGTGAGGACAGAAGTTGTGGCTGCATCTAGCACCTTATCTGTCAAATTTACAATAGCTCTGGTGCTATTTGTCACCTTCTGGGTAGACTGAGCTCCAGAGAGTCTGCCGAATTTGTTGATCTGTTTTGCGGCAACCTGTCGTTTTTGCACCTCACTGTCGGCGTGAGAGCTGCAGTCAACCCACTCCCAAGTGTGTGCCGGTAATGCTTCTGCCATTTTCAGGTGACATGCGATCAGGATGCGTGCATTCTTGTCCAGTTCTTGCCGTGTGTAGTGAATGCGTTCCCTGACAATCGCCATCCCTGCTCGCCGTAAAATACGTTCGGTTTTCTTCGTTTTCACAGGATGTCTTAATTCCGCAATTCGTGGCAAGATGTTCTTGTCTCGGCAACGTTGGAGGAAAGCCAGTGAGCTGAGCAATTTGGCTTTCCTGTTGCGTTCTTTCTGCAGCAGCTTGAAGCTACAGAGCATCTCCTCCCCGTAGAGGTGTCGTAAATGTGAATGTATGCTTTCCCGGCGTATACAGCTGGCGAAGAGTTCTCGGGCTTCCAGCCGGGTGGCGCTGTCTACAAACTGCGACGTTTCGACGAGTGACATACTCATCATCTTCTGGCGAAGTGCCGAGACTTTGCGGATGCCGGTCCCTTTATACCTGCGGTGTGCCCCCCACCACCTGGCCGCGGGAGGCTGGGTCCAGAGGAGCCGGCGGGCGAGGTGGAGGGGCAAGCGGGTGCGCCGTTCGTGTCTCCGTCAGAGCATTGTGATCGCGTCTCGTGAGCTGGACGGTTCTTGTTGCGTTCCTGGCGTATTGCGGCTAATGCTGGATTCCAGGCCGCGCTCAGTTGGTAGCCTTCGTCCCTGTTCACAAGATTCTCGTGGACCCGTATTTCTATTGATTCTTTAATGACGCTATCCCAATAGCTCCCGGCTCGGAACAGCACCCAGGTGTTTTCGAAGTCAAAGGTGTGGTTTTCTTTGATGCTCTGTTCCGCTATAGCAGATTTCTCTATCTGTCCAAGTCGAACATGCCTGAGGCTATTAAGAAAATCTAACATAAATACCGTCTTCCGACCACCGCCGAAGACGAAAGAGCTGCTGGGCTCAGCTAAAGACCCACTCAAACTAAACACACCTGGTATATACAACATTGCCTGCGAATGTGGTGTGCAGTACATTGGTCAAACGCAGCGCTGCATCTCTAAAAGGTGCGAAGAACACATCAGGCATGTTCGACTTGGACAGATAGAGAAATCTGCTATAGCGGAACAGAGCATCAAAGAAAACCACACCTTTGACTTCGAAAACACCAGGGTGCTGTGCCGAGCCGGGAGCTATTGGGATAGCGTCATTAAAGAATCAATAGAAATACGGGTCCACGAGAATCTTGTGAACAGGGACGAAGGCTACCAACTGAGCGTGGCCTGGAATCCAGCATTAGCCGCAATACGCCAGGAACGCAACAAGAACCGTCCAGCTCACGAGACGCGATCACAATGCTGTGACGGAGACACGAAGGGCGCACCCGCTTCCCCCTCCACCTCGCCCGCCGGCTCCTCTGGACCCAGCTTCCCGCGGCCAGGTGGTGGGGGGCACACCGCAGGTATAAAGGGACCGGCATCCGCAAAGTCTCGGCACTTCGCCAGAAGATGATGAGTATGTCACTCGTCGAAACGTCGCAGTTTGAAGACACTGCCACCCGGCTGGAAGCCCGAGAACTCTTCGCCAACCAAATATTGATACACAGCGTCACTAGGTACTTACATAATATTTTGAAGACACTATATTTTTTGAAACATCCCTTTGGTTAAAATTTGCCTCCAAAAAATGCTGTCAACCCTAGTCATGAATGAAGTACAACTGAAACGTGTTAAAAAGTATGTATGAGAGTTTCCATGCCCTCTTTTGCATGTCTCCTCTCATTTTTATCAATTTTATTAATGTCTATGTCATTGCACGGTAGTAACAGACCGAATACGGTCATTGTAATGACAGTATTTGCACTGAGAGCTCAAAAAAATACCTTTCACTAGATTCCTAAACATGTTTTACTTCCATGGGTGGCCTGGGCGAGACGAGCATCGTACGGCGCGGCACACTGCGTTACCGGTTGGGAACTGCCCTTCCCTGAATTCTGAGGGGTTCGTACAATAGGCTTAAGTGCCTGGTGGAACGACTGACGTCGGTCGAGTTTCGCCTATTGTATGTAGGGCGAAACGACCTGTGAGACGTCTGAGTGTCGCCGCAGTTTATGTGTTTACCGTTCCGGCGCGTCTGGAACGAAGATTCCTGGCACCGACTGACTGCATTGCCCTCACGATTCTGAGAATACTTGTGGACTGTGCCCTGCTGGGTGCGATTGTCTGGCGCCGGATGGCCGGTTGTGTATGTAGGTTGTTTTCGTCCTAGTCAAACGGCAAGTTCAGTGCCCACAGATGAATAGCAGAGACATGATTGGTCAACTTAAACAGAGGCTAGTTGACGTCATAAAGCCCTGCTAGAAATTGGAGGGAACAGTCGCTATTGGCGCGAATGATGTTCTGAGACAGTGTGGGGGAATTTTGGAATCAGAACTGAATGCTGATTCGCGGTTTTTCGAGGAGAGTAGGGAGTAGAGCAACGCTGGCTTCGCTGCTTGCATCGCTACACAGAGGGGTTTTCGGAATCTGATCTTCCTCAGAGTCGGACGGTCTTACGACTTGGTCGCTCGTTTTTGGAAGAACTTCGAGTTCTCGGACAGCCTTCGCGGCCAGGGGTTGACACAGAGTTGCTGCAAGGCAGAAGTCGGCGCCTGCATCATCAGGACGCTGCCTGCTGACGACGTGCTGCAGATTTCGGTACTGGTACAGTATTTTGCGGCTCTGGCATTGTAGGACCTTATCAATTTTGTACTGTATGCCTCAGCAGCATGCGCGCTCTCTTTGCTACTAGTCCTCCTTGCTTGTTTCTCCATGTGATCCCATTTGAGCTCTCACTACTAATTGCTATACTGCTATATAGTCTGGAGATTAATATTTGATTCATTAGGACCTCCAGTCATTATCGTCAATCTATTGCATCACAGGGAGTAGGAGCACCTTGTTCTCGGGCCAACTCTTATTCTCATAATATTTCAGTATACCCTATCCTTTAACCTACTGTGTGTGCCGACAATCATGTGCATTTATGTTCTGACACATAATAAATCACATTGTAATATTTAATCCGCATATCATTTCGTAGATATAGGCAGAATCCCATTTCCTGTTGCTTATTGTGATAAAGTTCGCCTTTTTTGAGTAGATTGCGATTTTTATTAAGCCTTTCATGGCTAAAATTCATTTTTTACAGATTTTTTAAAATGTTAAGGTGATAACGTTTTCTTTTCGATCCCATTATTATATTTTCACCACCAAAATATTTTGTAAGTTCTCCATTTTTTCACAACAGGAAGTGGGACGCACATGTCCCACGAACCAACGCGAGATATCTTTTCTGCTGACTGACTGATTTTGTAATTTTTTTTTATCCATAAACTGGAGTTTGTGGAGAATAAAAAAACTACATATTATACATGCATGTAATCTTTTTATTTGTGTAGTGCCAGTGTAAAAAATATTCATTACATTTCAGTTTTCATGATACATGACCAATACTTACAAAACTTCACATTCCATGAAACTTGGAAAAACATGGTGTGGCACAACGTGGTACACCACAAGCAGTGCAAACAACTTTTGTTCTCAGAATGAGATTTTCACTCTGCAGCGGAGTGTGCGCTGATATGAAACTTCCTGGCGGATTAAAACTGTGTGCCAGACCGAGACTCGAACTCGGGACCTTTGCCTTTCGCGGGCAAGTGCTCTACCAACTGAGCTACCCAAGCACGACTCACGCCCCCTCCCCACAGCGTTACTACTGCCAGTATCTCGTCTCCTACCTTCCAAACTACAGAAGCTCTTCTGCGAACCTTGCAGAACTAGCACTCCTGCCTTTGCAGTGCAGTCCCGATTTTTTCGCAGGTTCAGTACAGTCGTCCCTACATGGCAGCACCGTGCAGAGCTGGGTAACATATATCCCGACACTCTAATCGGCGCTCAAAGTTAGTGGGACATATATGACCCATCAACCACGAAAGGGTTAAATTATTTTACCAACTAGCAGGGTGCACCATCATTTCCTTTCGTTACTTTTGTGCGCATAATTAATTAGATAAGAAGGGAGTCGAGTGCATGTCTCGTTCTAATGCAAAATTCGTCTGAATTAAAGAGGTACAAACTATTCTCCACCCCGGCACCTCGCATGTAAACAGAACCAGTGAAAACGTTGATATGACGGTCGCACCCGACAAAGACTTACGTCAGACGGTCGTCTCACACTGAATGAAACCACTCAGACCCCGAGAATGAGTGAAAACGATCATACAGGGTGCCACAAGAAGAATCATCCGATTTAAAAAAATCGTTACTAATATGTTATTTGAGATATGTGCGTGAACAGCGTAGTGTTGGAAAGAGCAAACCTACGAGTCTTATATGGTTCCCACTAGGTAGCAGTTTCACTGGAAAATATGTATGGTCCATTTTTCTTTGCCGAGAACACCGTTTCAGGAAGAACATAGCTCGATATGCCTCAGAATTTTCTTTTCGCATAGCTGGAGACTGATTTCAATGACTTCATGACTAAGGGGACAAGGTTCGTGTCAGCGCACGTTACATTGTTGCCAAATTTATTCAAGATGGCGGTGATGACGTCATCCAAGATGGCGGCATGTAGACTTGGCAACAGTGCATGATGTCATCCAAGATGGCGACTTTTGGCGGGAGAATAGTCCAAATGTGCTACGTCCACTAACCTAACCTCAAGAAAAAATTGCGGGAAGTTTGAATTCCAACAGGATAATGCATGCAAAGACCATACTTGTCTTTATTATTATTATTGATTATCATTCATTAACATTCATTATCATTCATATTCATTTATTAACATTCATTATCATTCATTGTCCTTCATTATCATTCATTATTATAGGCCTACCTCCACTAGAAAATTGCGCCAAATTCAAATTCAAACACGATATTCTCTCGAAAACTGTACTTCTATGTATTATTATCATTTATTATTTATTCAAGATGTCCGATTTTCTCGCTGAGAAAGCCATTCTCCTTACATCCATAACAAAAATCTATCACAAGTTCCAATCCCCAACACCATAATTGATCACATGTATGAGCTTTCTCTGTCACTTATCTTTTTTTCACTGGTAACCTATCATAATCGCGTCAAATAATAAACTGCGCTTATAGTAACGTAATTCACGTCCTTTGATTTTGCAGGGGGGGGGGGAGGGGCTGAAGACTTTATTTCAAGCAGTACGGTCATCACTTGTTCTCCAACACAGTCAGCACACACATCTTTGATATCGCAGTGCAGTCACCACGACGTTCGTGCTACAACTGAAACAACTGAATTAGTTCAAATCCTCGCCACCCCCTGGCCAGCTCGGAGACACTGCCTATGCCTGTCACGTGAAGCGGCCAACCACTAGCGCGGGGGGGGGGGGGGAGGAGCCCGCGAGCACTTAACACCGGATACGATGTTTCCTGTCGACCGCGTGCCGTACAAAGGACATGTTCCACCCCAATTTCTTTTTTTTTTTTTTTTCTGAACGGGTTCCAACCTCACACAACCGCCCGAGATGTTTGGAAAGTTCTATCACATGACACGCTAAAAGCTATATCGGTCCTAAAGTTCGCAAATTCCCAGCACCGATGGACAGGAACAGACACGCTTGCTTTGTCCAAACCACCCTTACGCCGCATGCCCGTGAATCCACGGTGCCACCAGAACGTGTGATGATGGAGCACAATCTATGCTCTTGTCCCATAAGCTCTGCAATTCTCTCACCGATAGACAGGAACCGACACGCTCGAACTGGAATGTTTGCTACCGAGTTGGAAACTTCCTTGACGCCACATCGGGCGATCGACCATGTGGCTGTGTGGGACAAAGAACACTCTCACTAAGTTAACTGATCACCCGATTCTCATTATTCACCCGACATACCCCTATTACCCAATCCATGATCATCGCGAAAACACACACATACGCGTGAACCGTAGTTCCCATCAAGATACATACCTCCGAAGTCAATTTAACATGAAGCTCTCAACTCAAATAAAAAAAATTAACAAGTCAATATCACACACACATGCGGGAGCCATCGCACGCTTCCAGCAAACTTCTCAACTCACATACCTATCGACTCACTCAAATTCTATATGGTCCCAAAATACTTAACCTCCCCTTTATTCATTCAAAATATATTCGCTCCCTACCATAAACTCCTCGCCAATAAAAAAATAGCTAACAATATTCAACTCCAAAAACATTACCTTTAACGCCATTCTTAATACCATCAACCTCCAATTACGCCTATATAACATACTTTTAAATAATAATAATAATAATCATCATCATCATCATCATCATCATCATTCATCCTAACACGCACACATAATGATCTCACTGTCATCCTCTCTCTAATCTAAATAAGATCTTCACTTATACTATGAATTATTTGTGTATAGTTTTATAAATTATAAAATGCTCAGCCCTCCCCCATGGCCACGGACCATATGACTAGTTCAGCTTTTAGCTACTAGGGCCGCTAGTGAACTCATTCACCACCCCCACAAAATTCTCAACAGCCATTCGCTCATCCTAAGATCATGTGATACTACGTCATCACACTTACATAAGGAGCCACCCCCTGGTCATGTTTCTCACTCTTCAGTTATCCACCGCATCGTGTGTTTGCTCTCGTGTGTTTTGTGTGTGGTGTGTCTGTTTTATTAAGATGAAGCGAATTAACAACACCCATGATTCTGCTGTGAAGAGACTTAGACTCCACGATTCGCCATTATCGAGTAAGTAAATAATTTTAATTTTTAATTATCATTTCTCCTTTATATCTTATATATTCCCCTTATTAATTATATATCTCATTGTTATAGCTGAACTCGCGGACTTTATGATCGAGTCTGAGGAGCCAGCAGGTGGCGTCAGTCAGCCTTGTCCTGAACAAGTTCCATTACCTGGTAAGTACATTTTTTCAATGTTTTCATATCTCTACCCTTTAACTCCGTGTACGAGCGCTACGTCTGTTTTGGGTAGCTCTATATAAAGATCCGCTTTTCACTTGGTGTGTGTGTGTGTGTGTGTGTGTGTGTGTGTGTCTGTTATACTCGCTCTCTAAAAGAGTTCATTTTTTTATATATATATATGCCTTCGTCCTCTCATTTCTATATCACCAAACTTCTTCGACAAACATTTTTTACTTTATATTATACTCATTATATTCCATCTTTCTAGATTACATCGGATCAGCGCTAGAAGAGCTTGATCGTCAACTAAAAATGGAGAGAGCTCGTTGTGAATGTAAGTACATCACTAATAATACTAAATATCATACTCGCTAAAAAATTAAATAATTTTATTCTTCTTGTTCTTTTAATATACAACCTTCTTCCTAGTGTTTTTATCTAGCGTTAACATATATTTTGTTTCTAGATCATCCTAATTCCACGCAGAGCGAGAGAGCCGAACACAGTACTAACTTTTTAGATGAGGACGAACTGGACATGCCTGACTGGCTTGAGGGGCTTGTCGAATGCGGCAATGAACTGAAGCCGTGAAATGAGATCGGAGAAGGTGAATAGTTTTCATCATTAGTCCAAAATAATTACCATTATGTACTGTTATAATAATTATTATTATTTATCCCTCTTTTAAATCCAGATCATTAAACTTATATTTATGTTACAGGTATATCACACGGCATTGCCCGTGTTCCGCGAGCGGCGGTTGCAGGTGCGGGGCTCGAGGGTGGGCGAGGGCACGCCCCACCTTGCATCGCACCGATCACTGCAGCTCGACAGGCCGCGGTGACCCAAACTATCTGGCGTCCATGGGCATCCCAACAAGCGGGTAGCAGCCCTGCCAGGGGTCCCTCGCAGCGCTCAGCACGTGTGCGCGAAGCTGCAGCTGGCAAGATCGCCGAACCTCTGCCCGGCTGCTCGCACTGGCCGCCTACAGCCGCCGCAAGGGGAGCGGTCGTCACCGCCGCTACCCCTCCCGAAGCTGACTGCCCACGGCACCACCAGCGCAAGGTTCGTGTACCAAGACGCATACCCCTCCCATTAAATGATGATGATGACGCACCATCGCCAACACCGTCATCCACCGGCTGGACCCCCAGTATCATTAGCAGTAATAGTATTAGTGATCATCCTGTGGCTAGTGGCAGTTCTCTAACCCGCCCTTTTAGTGAAGTAGATCAGGCCGGTGACACCATACCTCAGTTGCTGTACTCGGCAATTGCCGACGCCTTCGAGGAGCGAATCTCGATCACTCGCATCGAAAACCCGGCAGGGGGGTACTGCGATCCTGTTGGATTTTTAAACGCATGCCTCCCTATCCTGGAAACCGAGGTCCTCAGGGTAGTCGATAATCCGCGTTATCCCGCCGTTAAGTGCAGTGCGGTGCTCTGCATTGAGTTATCGCACCCCCCCAAAGTTCAGTCTGGTCGGGAAGAGACCAGCATTCATTATCTTTGGGGGGATAATGGTGTGATAACGCGGAGCACATCGATAGCCGAGTGGTTTCGTAAATCCACCTTCAGTGTCATATTGGGCCGGTTTTCCGAGATGGAAGTCAAAGGCTCAGCTAAGGCACTTAGCAGAATTCTACACCTGGACATCCATATACATGTCCACGATCCATTAAATGGAGGGTCTAGCTATATCAAGCTCCCTAAAGATATAGCTAACAAGAGGGCATGCATTAATGTCCAAAATACAAAAGATCTTGCTTGTTTTGCATGGTCAATCCTGACTTGCCAAAGAAACTACAATTATAGAGATTGCCCTTATCGTCCGGGTGCATACAATGTAGGTGATAATATTTATTCATCTTATAACTTTGATGGTAATAAGTTCCCCGTCAAGATGCAGGACATACCTAAATTCGAGGCACAAAATACCGGAATATCGGTACACGTTTATGGCCTGGAGAAGAAGAAAAGCAAGTCAGACGAGCAAGACAAGCATGTCGCAGTCGGCCCCCTCCATTTCTCAAAATCTGCCGGTGAGCGTGAGCTGAATGTAAACATGCTTCTCTTTTCTGAAGGTCACAATTATCACTATGTCTGGATCAAGGACATGTCCCGACTCCTTTCCGCCCAACTATCAGCTCATCATAGTGTAAAACATATTTGTTTAAGGTGCCTCAATTATTTCTCTTCTGAACAGTTATTAGCTACGCATCTAGTAGACTGTACTTCCAAGAATGCGGTACGTGTTATTATGCCGACGGAGGAAAACAAATTCATAAAGGTTAGGAATGCTAACCACCAGGAGCGGTGTCCGTTTGTTGTGTACGCCGACTTTGAGTGCCTCCTCGCTCAAGTGACCCGCTGTGAAGGCGATCCTACGACCTCACACACCACCTTTACAGAAAAACAAGTACCATATGCCGCAGCGTACCAAATTGTATCGTCATATGACACCAACCTTAACCGATACAAATCTTACGTCGGCGATAATCCATCGATCTGGTTGCTCTCTGAGCTTGAAAAATTTTCACTGGAAGTTGATAAGCTGTACAGCGGCAACGTTCCAATGACCAAATCGAAGGAGAATGAAGATTTGTATAATAAAGCCACCGAGTGTCATATTTGTGGGCTGCCGTTGGACAGAAAAGCGGAAACTCCTCGTAGGGATCACTGTCATCTTACAGGGAAATTCCGTGACGCTGCTCACAATGCGTGCAATTTGAAGTACCAATTACCTAGGCACATACCAGTTTTCTTTCATAATTTAAGTGGGTATGATGCTCATTTTATAGTTGAGCACTTGGCCGATTTCGGTTTGGAGAAAGATCAGGTGAGTGTCCTACCTGAGAGCGTCGAGAAGTATACAGGGTGTTACAAAAGGTACGGCCAAACTTTCAGGAAAAATTCCTCACACACAAAGAAAGAAAATATGTTACGTGGACATGTATCCGGAAACGTTTACATTCCATGTTAGAGTTCATTTTATTACTTATCATATTAATCATGGAATGGAAACACACAGCAACAGAACGTACCGGCGTGACTTCAAACACTTTGTTACAGGAAATGTTCAATATGTCCTCCGTTAGCGAGGATACATGCATCCACCCTCCGTCGCATGGAATCCATGATGCGCTGATGCAGCCCTGGAGAATGGCGTATTGTATCACAGCCGTCCACAATACGAGCACGAAGAGTCTCTACATTTGGTACCGGGGTTGCGTAGACAAGAGCTTTCAAATGCCCCCATAAATGAAAGTCAAGAGGGTTGAGGTCAGGAGAGCGTGGAGGCCATGGAATTGGTCCGTCTCTACCAATCCATCGGTCACCGAATCTGTTGTTGAGAAGCGTACGAACACTTCGACTCAAATGTGTAGGAGCTCCATCGTGCATGAACCACATGTTGTGTCGTACCTGTAAAGGCACATGTTCTAGCAGCACAGGTAGAGTATCCCGTATGAAATCATGATAACGTGCTCCATTGAGCGTAGGTGGAACAACATGGGGCCCAATCAAGACATCACCAACAATGCCTGCCCAAACGTTCACGGAAAATCTGTGTTGATGACGTGATTGCACAATTGCGTGCGGATTCTCGTCAGCCCACACATGGTGATTGTGAAAATTTACAATTTGATCACGTTGGAATGAAGCCTCATCCGTAAAGAGAACATTTGCACTGAAATGAGGATTGACACATTGTTGGATGAACCATTCGCAGAAGTGTACCCGTGGAGGCCAATCAGCTGCTTATAGTGCCTGCGTACGCTGTACATGGTATGGAAACAACTGGTTCTCCCGTAGCACTCTCCATACAGTGACGTGGTCAACGTTACCTTGTACAGCAGAAACTTCTCTGACGCTGACATTAGAGTTATCGTCAACTGCACGAAGAATTGCCTCGTCCATTGCAGGTGTCCTCGTCGTTCTAGGTCTTCCCCAGTCGCAAGTCATAGGCTGGAATGTTCCGTGCTCCCTAAGACGCCGATCAATTGCTTCGAACATCTTCCTGTCGGGACACCTTCGTTCTGGAAATCTGTCTCGATACAAACGTACCGCGCCACGGCTATTGCCCCGTGCTAATCCATACATCAAATGGGCATCTGCCAACTCCGCGTTTGTAAACATTGCACTGACTGCAAAACCACGTTCGTGATGAACACTAACCTGTTGATACTACGTACTGATGTGCTTGATGCTAGTACTGTAGAGCAATGAGTCGCATGTCAGCACAAGCACCGAAGTCAACATTACCTTCCTTCAATTGGGCGAACTGGCGGTGAATCGAGGAAGTACAGTACATACTGACGAAACTAAAATGAGCTCTAACATGGAAATTAAGCGTTTCCGGACACATGTCCACGTAACATCTTCTCTTTATTTGTGTGTGAGGAATGTTTCCTGAAAGTTTGGCCGTACCTTTTTGTAACGCCCTGTATATCATTCTCCAAACGAATGACGTCAAGAATTACGCTGCGCTTCCTCGATACACTACGTTTTATGCAGGCACCACTACAGAAACTTGTTGAAACTCTACCTCCGGCGGATATGCATATCACTCGAGCTGCATTTCCCGACGAGGAAAAGTTTCAACTTGTGACTAGGAAAGGGGTTTTTCCATACGAGTATGTGAATAGTATGGCCAAACTCGACGAAACCAGGCTACCCGACATAACTGCATTCTCCAGCAACCTCACAGGCGACACGTTAAAGAATGCAGAGTATGAGCATGCCGTGAATGTCTGGCGGGAATTCAACATTTCTAATTTAGTACGCACGTCTTTACATGGACACAGACGTGGCTTGCTTGCGGACGTTTTCGAGAAGTTCCGGAATCTATGTATGACCACAAATTCTCTGGACCCTGCCTTTTATTACACTGCACCGGAGTTGTCTTGGGACGCGATGCTCAAGAAAACGAAGTGCAGTATCGAATTATTGACCGATCCTGACATGCTTCTTTTCTTTGAGCGGGGGATCCGTGGGGGGCTCTGCCAATGTATTCATAGACACGCGAAAGCAAATAACCCACGGATGGGTGACAGGCTTAACGCATCCCTTGATTCAAGTTATATAATGTATCTAGATGTGAATAACTTATACGGACATGCTATGAAGGAATGTCTGCCTATTCGCGAGTTTCGCTGGCTGTCCGAAGATGAATGCAAGGGATTAGGTGGGAAAATCAGGGGGTGAGTGACCGCCGATTCTGATGTAGGGTATGTTGTGGAGGCAGAACTCACATATCCTATTAGTTTGCATGACGCGCATGCCGATTTGCCTGTGTGTCCAGAGCATCTAGTTCCGCGAGGAGGTTCTGCACTGAAACTGATGACAACGGAGGGGGGGGGGGGGGGGGGGCAAGCAAAGGTACATGATTCACTAACTTAACCTCCAGAAATGCTTCAGCTTGGGTATGGAGCTGGTTAAAATCACCCGGGCCATCTCCTTCAAGCAGTCCCCCTGGTTGAAGGAGTATATTGATCTGAATACGAGACAGAGAACTTCCGCGTCGTGTGACTTTGAGAAAGATTTCTATAAATTAATGAATAATTCAATTTTCGGAAAAACTATCGAGAATTTGAGGAAACGACGTGAAATTTTTATTAGAACGCAATGGGATGGGCGTTATGGCGTACGAAAATGCATTGCCAGACCAAATTTTAAATGGTTCACTATTTTCAATAAGAATTTTGTTGCTGTGGAGATGGCTAAAACAGTAGTAGAGTTTACTAAACCTATCTATGTGGGGATGTGCATACTAGACCTATCCAAACTCCACATGTACCGCTTTCATTATGAGTTTGCGAAAACTCATTTCGCAGATCCTAAATTACTTTATATGGATACAGATAGTTTCATCTATTGGGTGAAGAACTGCGATCCATATGAAGTAATTAGGTACCACGCCAATGAATTCGACACGTCTTCTTATGCGGCCGATAATCCTTATGGTATTGTTCTGCAAAACAAGAAGGTTATCGGTCTCATGAAAGACGAGACGAATGGATTGCCGATTGTGGAGTTTGTAGGTCTTCGGTCCAAAATGTATGCATATCGCATATTGGAAGGTCCCATTCAGAGACGGGCTAAGGAGGTACGACGGATGGCATCACGAGCTCTGTCTACCGAAGACTATTTGCAGTGCCTACGTGGTGGTGTTCGCGGTGCTGAGCTGCAGCCGCCGCATATTGTCCGGCAAACTAGATTTCGATCGATAGCGCACGAGGTGTACACTGTGCTGCAGTTTAAAATCGGTCTGTCGCCTCTTGACGATAAAAGGGTCATCTGTGATGACGGCATTGAAACTCGCCCGTACTCACACTACTCACTTGTAGCGAGATAAGATTGAGAGAGAGGGAGAGAGAGAGAGACGGCGAGGGTGTCTGCAGAGTAGTAGTATGACCCTTTTATCATAGTGTAAATATTGAATGATAGTCTTTTGTAGTGTGTATCAGCTGGTGTACTTCCGTGTATGTCTGAGTGTGTGTGAATGTGTGTGAGCCTGTGTTAAGTGTGCATGTGTGTAAATATTATTTATTCTATCAAAAAAATCATAAAAAAACAGAAAAAACTATAATAATCCCATTTATAAAAAAAGTCTTTATGTATATTTGTATATTTTTCTCGCCGCTATTACTAGTCAATGGCTATAGGACTGAAAGCAGATAAAAATTTTACACCTCTTATAATCAAATAGAAGAAGACGAAAATACAATTTTCGCAGTTCGTATCTGCTTTGATCTTAGTAGTAGTTGTAAGTTTCACCTGCCGCTAGCCATCCAGTCAGAACTAGTTTTTAAGAATGTGAGTTCCACCAATTAAATTCTTTATATATACTTGACTGTGCAAAAAAAAAAAAAAATCTTTATACCGAGAAATATGTGTTCACCTGCTTGTTGTAGTGGAAAATGTCTAGAGCCACTTACTCCAATGAAATATAATTGAAATTGCTAGTGGAAAATGTTTTAGAGCCACTATCTTGAACTCAAAATACGTTTGCCTTCAGTTAAAAAAGTGCTTCCGGTGGAACTTCACTAGAGATATTATTTACCATTTAATATAATATAATTACGCTCTAGCACCTCTGCTTTAGTTTATATATACATATATATATATATATATATATATATATATATATATATATATATATATATATATATAGTACAGTGCTTAAATATTTATGAATAATGTATAAACACGTATCTGAAAAGATCAGAACTTTCATATTTTTACTTGAAGACAAATAATGTATCTGTAAACTCATATAATGTGAAAAAAAAAGTGAATAATTTTACTGTAAACTGATATGTCGCAAACAAAATCTGAATTGAATAATAAATTCAGTTATTTCATTGTAAAAAAATGCCCGAGTTTGTTATTATTTGACCCTCAATCATGATCCATATACGTTGCACTGGCACAGAGAGAGAACTATATGATTTTTACTGATTTAAAGACAGAGATGAAATGTGAATGGCGCGTGCTGGACTTCGTCCGCCGGTCACAAACAGACCCCGCCACTCTCTTTGTAGTCCTGTCACTTTAAACAGCGGGCACCTGGCGAAGCCGACCCTAGCACTCTCTCTTTCAGGTCCTGTCACTTTCAACGGTTGACTCATCGCCGCGCCGGCGAGGTGGAAGCAGGTAAACTGTCTCAGACAACTCCAGTGGAATGTGCTTCACGAACAGTATCACCGATAAACTTACTTCTATGGAAGTAGGTGTTACAGAAAGAAAACAACAAGAATTCTTATGGAGAAAAACATTATTTACTTATTTGTGAGCCATTTTACAAGTAATTTTACATATTCAGATGCTAACACGATACTATTTTTTTCTTCTTCACACGTTCGCTGTCTAAGTTGATGAATAGGTGGACAATCGTAGTATTCCAGGTTCTGGATAGCCGCATATTTGAAGATTCGACGCAGCCAGCTACTCTTCACATCGCCTTTAACGTAGATTACTGTCTCCTTGTGATCAAATACTCTCAGTAATTGCAGCAAATGTTTATAAGAGATGTCCGGAGTGTCCCACTTAATCCCATGATAGAATCTTGTTAGCCACATCGCGCTTCTGACTGTCTTATTGCACTTGACGTCAATAATGGTTTCGACGATTCAACTCTTGATACAAATGTTCCTATTACTCCATCACTTTGCGTGAATGTTATTAATGCACAGTCTTTAATTATGAAACGCCTGCACTCATCATAGTAAAATCCTTGAACGTCAGCTACGATCCTCACACCTTCAGGTAACATCGTGATCTACGCTAGAGCTAGCAAAGTGCGTATTAATTTATACAACTCGTTGCACTACACTAGTGAGCGGACAGTAGTTAACGAGACGATCATGCAAAACGAGAGCATATGCCGAAGTCTGATCAGGGAATTTGCTGAAGATTCAAATTCAATCCGTACATCTATAGGTCCTGATTTAATTATCTCATTCTGTTTTGAGCAGTCAATCACGATTATTGGCGCTAGCTTCTTGAAACTCTGTGGGCTGAGTAGGCATCCTTCATTTTCAACACCTTCGTAGTAAGATGCTCGGAATCTCGCATATATGTCAAATGCCAGACTGTATACATTGCTGTCCCACTGTAGATGTAGATTCTCGTATGGGTAGTATTCTGAATTCAAGTAGATTCTGGCGTTAATTAACTTGCAGTGGTCAAATTCAGTTGAGTCCTTTGATACATTAGCACGCCTTTGAGTTTGAAATGATGAATCGAGGTGCTTCCTACTGCACTGATGTTTTAATAGCCCAAGTATGTGTGGATGCTGTAGGTAGGACTGGATATTCAAAAAGCTCCCATGATCGGAAAGTTAGTGGTAGGTAGGTGCCAGCATTCAGAACTTTTAAGAGCTTCAAGCGCTCCTCGTCGGCAACGGTGATGTGAGGCATTTTCCATGATATTCTATTAATCTTGATTTGAAAATTCTCTGCAGCTGTTTGAGAGAATGAATTCGCGTCACTTGCACTTCTCACCAAAATAAGTTCCAGTTTAGCGTTGATAATTATTCGCTGCATATCCTCAAAATAACCCATAAGCATTTTTAGTGGCACGCACGCGGTGAATCGGCTTTGTCCACCCTCCCCATCCGCTGCATCTATGAACCACCCGGCATTTTCCAAACTGTTTGAATCAGAGGGTGAGGCTGAAACGTACGTCTTAAGGGCTGATGTAATGCCAACATATCTAGTTCGGTCTATTTCAATTCCGTTGAGTTCATAGCGTATCTCTTGAAACAGGAATGCTATGGCATTTCGAGTGAGCTTCGAGAGCGCTACGGCAGCCCCGTCAGCTTTCTTAAATTTGTAGTCCAGATAGAGGAAGATCTTGCTAGGCAGTGTCACCGCGTCCTGATGCTGAATAACAATCCTAATTTCATCATTTTTGTTAAATGTGCTTGAAGCGTAGGGTTTGTGTGAGTGGTATTCATGACGAATAATTCGGTCATCATACTCTACTGACTGACTTACGTTGAGCGACGTCATTCTGCGGCTTTAAACCTGCTGAAATGAGGAATTCGTAATTAAGGCGTGTTATCACCTTGCCCTTCCGCGTTGCACTAACGGGTTGTGAGCCTGGTGTGCTAGCTTTATCCCTTAATCCTATCTCGCCTTAGATGCAGGCGTACAATGATCTCTTCTCCTCTAAAGTTAACAAGTTGATTATTCTGATCCACAATACGCAGTTCAAGGTAGTCCAGTGTCTGAACAGTCACCGGGAGATATGTAGCGTTTGTGCGGGCTTGAACTATTTTATACCCTGTGCCGACTGTAGGAAAGAATCCGTAAATTGATTGAATCAATTTATCGCTCAGGTATGAGTTTGTAGCAATATTACACTCAACGTGCATTGTACTCACTGGGAGTATATCTACAGCATGATCTGATGGGTAAAATTTACTTCCTTCCTTCACCAAAACACGATCCTTCGCAAAACCTAGCAGTGGACCAATTGAATGTCTCTGTGTAAAGTCGATCATAGCACTCTCTGTCCATATTTCATATTTAAGGGTATTAATGTTTGCCCGTAGTTCAATACCTTTTTCTGACTGTTTTAAGAGTTCGTTTAAATCATCAATATCGTAGGCACCAGGTTGTATTTGTAGAATCTCCTTCCGGCCGTCAATTTCAAGATGTAGTTTATTGTTGCTCTGTGTAATATTTGGAATGCTGTTGTACGTCTCTAGACCAATGAGTGCAATACTCCAGTCCCCTGCACTTAAACCAATCGGCGGAAAGTAATTTGCGCGTAATACTGATCCTCGCTCTTTTAAAGTCAGAGTGTACGACATTGCATCTAAACATCAAATGATGGTCATGTGTTCAATGACAGCTCTTTTATATATCGCGCACATGATCTGACGCTGACGCATTCTAGAGGGGGTTCGCCGTCGCTGTGATGAGGAACATAGCGTAGAGATGACCACAGAGATATGTGTTAAAGTCCTGATATCGCCGGACATTGTAGAAGACGCGTCTTTTGCTGGTGAAGTAGAGTTGTAATTCTTCAGGCGGCTGTAAATCGCCGAATGAATCGAAATACTGAACTGTATTTGGAGTTTTCTTAACATACGCAACCCAGTGGGTCACTGGACCCCCAGCAACATCTAAATTTACAATTCCGCACTCATTAGTCCGCCACATGGTCTTCGGTAATGTATTCCTCATAAAGACGCCGCGGCATCCACGAATGTGAAGTTTTTGTTTAATAATCTTTATTCGTGAGCGCTCGGTCGGGTAGAATAACTAACGCACTTTTTTTTTATTTCTGAAGAGACCTAGTCCTTTCTTGTATCGTTTCAAGTTGAGACCTTTTCTAATAGCTGCTGCCTCCATAGCGCGATTATGTCTTCTGGCTTCCTTTAGTTCGGTTTGTGCATTCTGTGCGTTTTTGACCGTTTTGGCTACAGCTGCAGCACCGCCTGTGAGTGAACCTATAGAGGACGGTGCTGCAAGGGCTGGAACGAGGAATGGGATAATTCCGCCCGAAGTCTTTGGTAGCGGTAGGACCCTAGGTGGTTTAATTGAAGTCGTGTTTTTCTTCTTGTTCCCACCATTGAACACACGTTTAGCTGCAGACATCGAGGTGAGAATACAGTATTTCAAACAACCGGGTTTGTTGTTCTTCTTCTTGTTCTTCTTCTCTCGCAAAGCTGTTCGCGCTGCATTCATAATTCGTTTGAAATTCATCACACCCAAGCCCAACTTAATTTTTCTACGCATGGTTTTATCAACCACGAATGCAGCAACGCGTTGACCTATTCCGAGATCTTTTCTTCGCCTTATTTGCTTGGCTTCATCTGCTAATATCCGGTCGGTGACGTGGCGTGCTGGGAGATCTTTATTTGCTGCGTATGCGTGGTCGTGCTCAAGGCAGGCTTCGTCTAGTAGGTTAATACCTTTATCACCTCGTGCCAGGCGCTTCTGAAGCTTTGTTCCAGGCCCACAGAAGTTATATCCGGGAATGTGGAAATCAGCAGGCAACTTGTCGAGAACACCACCTCCACCTCTTATTATGATATGCCTCCTATCGTGCATGGTACACTACTGAGGAGATAGAGGTCTACTCTCCCCGTTATATACTAACATGTCAACTTCGATCCAACTGTTTTCTGATGATGGAAATCCTAGCCATTTAACCAGTGCTCTATTCCCATGACGTCTTATCACCCGCTCGATGAGAAATACATCTGGTTCAGAACTCTTCTGCAATTCCTCTGTGTAAAAGCAATTCCTCCTGTGTAAAAGCATCCTGCAATTTCTTCGCCCTTGCCGTCCTTTAAGATATATGTCCTAGGGTTGGTTCGCTGCACTTTGGATACTGTGAATATCTCAGCCGACCAATTTGGTAAGTACGATTTCTCGAACGCGGTCTTGTGTTTTGAAACACTTACTAAGTCGCCTGTTTGCGAGGGTCGAGCATTTTAATCCGGAAATATACTGTGTCCATGAGTGAATTATCGCTTACATCGATCGGTCTCATTTTTATTGTACTATGTTTGGTTCGATTATACTTTGAAATTATCTGTGGGAGGATTACTACCCACTTGTACGAACCGCGAAGATTAAACTGCATCCACATTTGAGCTTTGATTGTTCTGTTCAACCGCTCGACGATACTAGCTTTAAGGTGGGTAAACGTGGAGTAGTGGCGTATGCCATACCGCGCCATCACAGTCTTGAAATGGTCGTTGTAAAACTCCCCACCGTGATCGGTTTGAAGCTTGGTCGGGCATCGATTCGTTGCTGTCTGCAGCGGACGCTCAAACACCACAGCAATATCTCTACCGGTTTTCGTTTTCACAGGTAATGCCCAAGCGAATTTAGAGTATGTATCAGTAACCATTAAAATGTATTTCAATCCATTATTATGAGGTGAATATCGATTCATATCTACATGATCAGCTTGCCAGAGGTCATCTAGCCCTTTAATCATGACATGTCTACGGGGATATGTTTTGCGTGCTGGCTTGTGCAGTTCTCGAACCACGGTTTCCATACTTATTCGATGATACCTCTCTCTCGAAGCTCTGAGATTATGGATACAACTTCATTCGAATGAGCTGTATTGCCCGCAGCAGCCGAAGCCATCAACAGTCGAAGTCTGTCTATTAGTTCATCTGGGTCATCGTAATATATATACTGCGAGATTTGATTGCTCACTCCTTTAGGCTGAAAGTCTACACCCTCACCGACACTTTTAGTTTGCTCATTGAGTAAAGGTTGTATAATGGTAGTGTGTTTTGAGTTTTCAGGCTTTTTCAGTGTTCCGTCGGGATTTTTGTACAGATCAGTCAAGTTAATTATTTCCCGATAGACTTTGCGATCATCGGCTGCATATTTTAAGTTTTTTGATGGCCTTAGTAAGATTAGGTTCATTAAGCCAGGTATTCTTTTAAACTCTGTATCCCCGATGCGTATTGTGCTATCGGATAAAGTTATAGTTTGAGAGCCCAGCATGTAAGGTCTCGCCCTGCTGACACCAAATGTTCTATCTATCTTAACGGTCGGATACTGGTTGGTGAATTCTGCGATTGGGTCATTATTATGCAAAGCTATCTTGGTGATAGATTCGGTAACAGGGTTAAAAGTTTCATTTAGTGTTTGCTCGCGATCTATATGCCCCAACTTCAGCAAACGTAATTTCTCTCGAAAAGCTTTGCGCGCCTGAATGACTTTATGCTTTGTCGACATCTCGAAGGATACTAATCAGAGCTCTGAATATCACGTGGTTTTATATATGCTTTGTTGTACTTCTTGTTCTCCTTTTTTCCTACGCCACCTTCTTCAATAACAACGGCCTCGGCTTCTATCACGCCCTCAATTGCTCTAATTCTGTTCTCTATCCGGTTTTGGTTAATGGCAAGAAGTTTCTGGGTGTCCTTTAATTCCCTTACAACTTTAACTAGTCTGGACTCAAGATATTTAAATTTGATATCTGGGACTCTGTCTTTGCACACCTAATCTCTCAGACTGAGCGTCCGCCATGCGTGCGAATTTGTCCATGGTGAAATGTTAACTGATGGGATAAGGTATTTTCGTACGTTTATATATGGAGAAAGTCTTGGAAGTTCCGGCTGTACCTCCCGTCATTTAGTTTACGGGTTTTATCAATAACGAGAAAGCCGTATTGTGAGTGGTTCCAGCAATCAGCACATATCTTTACAAATTCATTGTACGACATGTCGGTCCCTACGTGAGCATGGTAAATGTGTTTTAAATCGAGGTTGTCTTGTTTGAATGCTATAATGAGATTCGCGTTGTCCCTCACCAGCTGTTTCGGGATCCTGGAATACTTTTGACTTAGATAAAATACATCAACACCCATATGACGGCCAAAGCAAAAATATTTACGGATTTGATCTTGCTTTTCAACTGCGGCATCGTCAGATATGAAGGCAGTGTTAGGCTTTATCTCTTCAGGTTGGGGGACGTAGTTGCTTTCACTAAAGGCTCTGTACGTTACACCGTCTACTCCATCTAATATTTTCTTGAGTAACTGGTACTTGGGCTGAAAGAGTGTTTGGGAGAAGACGAAAAGGTGCTCGAAGCGGACTCCGTCTATGTGCGTTAACAGAGCCATGAGGACATTTGTCTTACCACAGCTGGATGGACCTACAGTTATAGCTCGTATGCTGTCGGGAAGGAGTGGTCCATTTTTGTTGGTCTTCTGGTCTTGGTCATCATCACAGGACCAGTCACCTACAACAGAGCACTTGAGGTGAAGTTGTTTCACCCAGCCCGCCATGATACCTACTGTGGTAGGTCAAGGTGCGGAATACGTTTTTATATGATTAAAAATATGTGTTTGTGTGTAGTCACTATAGCGCAGTCACCTTACCAACTGAGCTACAGCGGCTACACAATAGAACGGGCTCGAGGTGGTATATTTAAAGGGAAGGCAGTTATATATACTAACGTAGGTGACATTTCGTGTTGACAAATAAAAAACATGCTATGACAAATTTAATATTATAAAATAATATATTAAATTTATTAAAATATTTACAAATATGATCAGCATGAGAAAAAATCAGTACATTCTTTTTTAAGTGGTGCAGCAGAAGTACAGTATTTGGAAAATAGCTGCTTCTTGTATGCTTGGAATTCAGCACGTATATCTCGTAATGTTATGAGTGAATTACAGTAGTCCGGTATTCCATCAGTAAATTTGAGTTCGACATTTTCAACACTTATTCGAGGAATAGCACAAGACTTGGGCACTGGTGTTATAAACATGCTAAAAAAATGTTCTATATCATATATGTGAATGCTACATGTGTGAAGCCAGTTAATGATGTCAGTGTACACTGCCTGTATTTAGTCTCTCTATCGCACTAGTTAGAGCCATGTCTAATTTGAACAAATTATCAACAGTGGGGTGATGCATGAAAATACTATAACCATTGTTGTTGTGGTCTTTAGTCCCGAGACTGGTTTCATGCAGCTCTCCATGCTACTCTATCCTGTGCAAGCTTCTTCATCTCCCAGTACCTACTGCAACCTACATCCTTCTGAATCTGCTTAGTGTATTCATCTCTTGGTCTCCCCCTACGATTTTTACCCTCCACGCTGCCCTCCAATACTAAATTGGTGATCCCTTGATGCCTCAGAACATGTCCTACCAACCGATCCCTTCTTCTGGTCAAGTTGTGCCACAAACTTCTCTTCTCCCCAATCCTATTCAATACTTCCTCATTAGTTATGTGATCTACCCATCTAATCTTCAGCATTCTTCTGTAGCACCACATTTCGAAAGCTTCTATTCTCTTCTTGTCCAAACTATTTACCGTCCATGTTTCACTTCCATACATGGCTACACTCCATACAAATACTTTCAGAAATGACTTCCTGACACTTAAATCTATACTCGATGTTAACAAATTTCTCTTCTTCAGAAACGCTTTCCTTGCCATTGCCAGTCTACATTTTATATCCTCTCTACTTCGACCATCATCAGTTATATTGCTCCCCAAATAGCAAAACTCCTTTACTACTTTAAGTGTATCATTTCCTAATCTAATACCCTCAACATCGCCCGACTTAATTCGACTACATTCCATTATTCTCGTTTTGTTTTTGTTGATGTTCATCTTATATCCTCCCTTCAAGACACCATCCATTCCGTTCAACTGCTCTTCCAAGTCCATTGCTGTCTCTGACAGAATTACAATGTCATCGGCGAACTTCAAAGTTTTTATTTCTTCTCCATGGATTTTAATACCTACCCCGAATTTTTCTTTTGTTTCCTTTACTGCTTGCTCAATATACAGATTGAATAACATCGGGGAGAGGCTACAACCCTGTCTTACTCCCTTCCCAACCACTGCTTCCCTTTCATGTCCCTCGACTCTTATAACTGCCATCTGGTTTCTGTACAAATTGTAAATAGCCTTTTGCTCCCTGTGTTTTACCCCTGCAACCTTTAGAATTTGAAAGAGAGTATTCCAGTCAACATTGTCAAAAGCTTTCTCTAAGTCTACAAATGCTAGAAACGTAGGTTTGCCTTTCCTTAATCTTTCTTCTAAGATAAGTCGTAAGGTCAGTATTGCCTCACGTGTTCCAGTATTTCTACGGAATCCAAACTGATCTTCCCCGAGGTCGGCTTCTACTAGTTTTTCCATTCGTCTGTAAAGAATTCTTGTTAGTATTTTGCAGCTGTGGCTTATTAAACTGATTGTTCGGTAATTTTCACATCTGTCAACACCTGCTTTCTTTGGGATTGGAATTATTATATTCTTCTTGAAGTCTGAGGGTATTTCGCCTGTTTCATACATCTTGCTCACCAGATGGTAGAGTTTTGTCAGGACTGGCTCTCCCAAGGCCTTCAGTAGTTCCAATGGAATGCTGTCTACTCCGGGGGCCTTGTTTCGACTCAGGGCTTTCAGTGCTCTGTCAAACTCTTCACGCAGTATCGTATCTCCCATTTCATCTTCATCTACATCCTCTTCCATTTCCATAATATTGTCCTCAAGTGCATCGCCCTTGTATAGACCCTCTATATACTCCTTCCACCTTTCTGCTTTCCCTTCTTTGCTTAGAACTGGGTTTCCATCTGAGCTCTTGATGTTCGTACAAGTGGTTCTCTTATCTCCAAAAGTCTCTTTAATTTTCTTGTAGGCAGTATCTATCTTACCCCTAGTGAGATATGCCTCTACATCCTTACATTTGTCCCCTAGCCATCCCTGCTTAGCCATTTTGCACTTCCTGTCGATCTCATTTTTGAGATGTTTGTATTCCTTTTTGCCTGCTTCATTTACTGCATTTTTATATTTTCTTCTTTCATCAATTAAATTCAATATTTCTTCGGTTACCCAAGGATTTCTACTAGCCCTCGTCTTTTTACCTACTTGATCCTCTGCTGCCTTCACTACTTCATCCCTCAAAGCTACCCATTCTTCTACTACTGTATTTCTTTCCCCCATTCCTGTCAATTGTTCCCTTATTCTCTCCCTGAAACTCTGTACAACCTCTGGTTCTTTCAGTTTATCCAGGTCCCATCTCCTTAAGTTCCCACCTTTTTCTAGTTTCTTCAGTTTTAATCTACAGGTCATAACCAATAGATTGTGGTCAGAGTCCACATCTGCCCCTGGAAATGTCTTACAATTTAAAACCTTGTTCCTAAATCTCTGTCTTACCATTATATAATCTATCTGATACCTTTTAGTGTCTCCAGGGTTCTTCCATGTATATAACCTTCTATCATGATTCTTAAACCAAGTGTTAGCTATGATTAAGTTGTGCTCTGTGCTAAATTCTACCAGGCGGCTTCCTCTTTCATTTCTTAGCCCCAATCCATATTCACCTACTACGTTTCCTTCTCTCCCTTTTCCTACACTCGAATTCCAGTCACCAATGACTATCAAATTTTCGTCTCTCTTCACTGTCTGAATAATTTCTTTTATTTCATCATACATTTCTTCAATTTCTTCGTCATCTGCAGAGCTAGTTGGCATATAAAATTGTACTACTGTAGTAGGTGTGGGCTTCGTATCTATCTTGGCCACAATAATGCGTTCACTATGCTGTTTGTAGTAGCTTACCCGCATTCCTATTTTCCTATTCATTATTAAACCTACTCCTGCATTATCCCTATTTGACTTGGTGTTTATAACCCTGTAGTCACCTGACCAGAAGTCTTGTTCCTCCTGCCACCGAACTTCACTAATTCCCACTATATCTAACTTTAACCTATCCATTTCCCTTTTTAAATTTTCTAACCTACCTGCCCGATTAAGGGATCTGACATTCCACGCTCCGATCCGTAGAACGCCAGTTTTCTTTCTGCTGATAACGACATCCTCTTGAGTAGTCCCCGCCCGGAGATCCGAATTGGGGACTATTTTACCTCCGGAATATTTTACCCAAGAGGACGCCATCATCATTTAATCATACAGTAATGCTGCATGCCCTCGGGAAAAATTACGGCCGTAGTTACCCCTTGCTTTCAGCCGTTCGCAGTACCAGCACAGCAAGGCCGTTTTGGTTATTGTTACAAGGCCAGATCAGTAAATCATCCGGACTGTTGCCCTTGCAACTACTGAAAAGGCTGCTGCCCCTCTTCAGGAATCACACGTTTGTCTGGCCTCTCAACAGATACCCCTCCGTTGTGGTTATACCTACGGTACGGCCATCTGTATCGCTGAGGCACGCAAGCCTCCCCACCAACGGCAAGGTCCATGGTTCATGGGGGGGACTTCAGCACTTTTAATTTTTAGTGTAGCATAATCATACATTGATAGAATACTCACAGTTAGACTGCCACAGTACATGTCCTGGTAGGAGTGGGATGGATAATATTCGGTAGTCATATGATTCTTGATTTGTGTTTTTAAACGACACAGTTCATCCGACTCGTAGTCAGAAAATTTCACTTTAATATTTTTGAGCACATTTTCCAGCACTAACACAGATGAGAGGCTACCGTATTGTGAAACTTCAAGTCCTACATGGATACGTTTTGAACCACTAACTGTTAACACATAGCTTGAGGCGAATAGTAAAGATGAGGTGAAGCGGCGGTCGGTACTTCTCAATCACGACATCCACACCAGTGCTCTTAGCCTGCTGTTCTTGCACTGATGGCGGGATGTCCCTAGTGAGATTATGATCAGTGGACGGCGCGTTCGAAGGAGCCCAGTACTATGAAGCCCCGTCAAGTGCAGCCTCTGTCACAGACATTAACACCTGGCTATCCTGCTCCAGCATGCTGAGAACCTCAGCTACAGTATCCTGCGTGGACGAGTCCGATGCCTTCACGTGCATGGACCGGGACATGCTGGGACCTGCTGATGCTGGCGTCACGGGCGGAGCTGCTGGAGGACCAAGACGAATATCCATAAGAAATGATGTGATGTTGGTAGAGAAATAATAATAACAGCAACAATAATAATAATAATAATAATAAATCCCGTGAAGGCCCGGGAAAAGAATAGGCCTCCGGTATGTTCTGCCAGTCGTAAATGGCGACGAAAATAACAAACCACTAATATGGCTAACCCCCCCCTTTTAGTGTGATTAGTTGGTTCAGGACAGAACTAAAGAAGCCTCGGACAAGCGTCGTCATGGTCAGGGACGACGCTTGAACCCTATGCCCGCCCACAATGGTAACGACACTGCTAGCCAACTGGAAAATGATTTAAATCCAAATAGAGGTGTTTTGCAGGATATGCTTCCTGCAACAACCCTAGAAGGAAAACAGAGACAGAAGATGAGATGGTCAGATGAAGTTAATCGACACCTCATGTTCTGTTATTACCACGCAACAAACCTAGGAACCAACACAACTGGATACAGATCACAAGTATACACAACATTTATTACCAGATACCCAGAATTAAAATTTTTATCAGAACAACGACTAGCTGATCATATCCGTGTAATAATCAAAAATAACAGGATACCCCAGTCAGAATTAGAAAACATCAAACATCAAGTACAACAAATACTGGAACAAAATAATGTGGAGTCAGAAGAAGAAGAAAATACAGTAATGGACTCAAACATCCCAGAGCAAACAAACGAAGAACAATAAGCATCAATTAAACAATCAGAGGAAAACGAAATCTTAAGACAGCCACCAGAACAAGCACAAATAGAACACGAAGAGACACACGTGTTAGATATAGAAGAGAAATTTCAGCTGACATATATAGAATACAAAGACACAAATACAGACATTAGACCATTCTTGCATAGACCGCCAAATAACCCACAAGTCGAAACAACAATAAAAACTATCAACACAATCATACACAACAAAATAAATGAAAACACAACTATGGAATAGTTACAACTACTGGTTTATATAGGAGCACTCACTACACTAAATATACACACTAGGCGGAGATCAGAACAAACCAACACACAGAAGAAACCCACAAAACCAGCATGGCAACACAGGCTACAGATCAGAACAGAAAAACTGAGAAAAGACATCGGACAGCTAACACAATTTATAAGAAATGAAATATCAGACAAAAAACGAAAAAGGTTAGGTAAAATCTCACAACAAGAAGCAATAGAGCAATTAGATGAAAAAAAGCAGAAATTACAAGCATTGGCCAAACGACTTAGAAGATACAAAAAAAGTGAAAATAGAATGAAACAAAACCAAACATTCAACACAAACCAAAAGAGATTTTACCAAACAATGGATAACACACACATTAAAATAGACAATCCACCAAACATAACAGACATGGAACACTTCTGGAGCAACATATGGTCAAACACGGTACAACATAACGGGCATGCACGGTGGATACAAGCAGAAACAGACACATACAAGATGATACCACAAATGCCTGAAGTGATAATTTTGCAACATGAAGTCACCCGAGCAATTAATTCTACACACAATTGGAAAGCACCTGAAAATGATAAAATAGCAAATTACTGGCTAAAGAAGTTCACCTCAACACATTCACATCTAACTAAATTATTTAACAGTTACATTGCAGACCCATACACATTCCCTGATACACTTGCACATGGAATAACCTATCTGAAACCTAAAGATCAAGCAGACACAGCAAACCCAGCTAAATATCGCCCCATAACATGCCTACCAACAATATACAAAATATTAACTTCAGTCATCACACAGAAATTAATGACATATACAACACAGAAGAAAATTATAAATGAAGAACAAAAAGACTGTTGCAAAGGAGCACGAGGATGTAAAGAGCAACTGATAGTAGATGCAGAGGTGACATGTCAAGCTAAAACTAAACAAAGGTCGTACACTACGCATACATTGATTATCAAAAAGCTTTTGATAGTGTACCCCACTCATGGTTACTACAAATATTGGAAATATAGAAAGTAGATCCTAAATTGATACAGTTACTAAACATAATAATGAAAAATTGGAAAACCACACTTAATATCCAAACAAATTCATATAATATCACATCACAGCCAATACAGATTAAGTGTGGAATATACTAAGGAGACTCATTAAGTCCTTTCTGGTTCTGCCTTGCTCTGAACCCACTATCCAACATGCTAAATAATACAAATTATGGATACAATATTACTGGAGCATACCCACACAAAATCACACATTTGCTATACATGGATAATCTAAAACTACTGGCAGCAACAAATCAACAACTCAACCAATTACTAAAGATAACAGAAGTATTCAGCAGTGATATAATTATGGCTTTTGGAACAGACAAATGTAAGAAAAATAGCACAGTCAAGGGAAAACACACTAAACAAGAAGACTACATATTGGATAACCACAGCGACTGCATAGAAGCGATGGAAAAAACAGATGCCTATAAATATCTAGGATACAAAAAAAGGAATAGATACTACAAATATTAAAGAGGAACTAAAAGAAAAATATAGACAAAGACTAACAAAAATGCTGAAAACAGAATTGACAGCAAGAAACAAGACAAAAGCTATAAATACTTATGCATACCAATATTGACCTACTCATTTGGAGTAGTGAAATGGAATAACACAGACCTAGAAGCACTCAATACACTTACACGATCACAATGCTACAAATATAGAATACATCACATATATTCAGCAACAGAAAGATTCACATTAAGCAGAAAGGAAGGAGGAAGGGGATTAATCGACATAAAAAACCTACATTATGGACAGGTAGACAATTTAAGAAAATTCTTTCTAGAACGAGCGGAAACTAGCAAAATATACAAAGCAGTCACTCATATAAATACATCAGCTACACCACTGCAATTTCATAACCATTTCTACAACCCTTTAGATCACATAACATCAACAGATCCGAAGAAAGTAAATTGGAAAAAGAAAACACTACATGGCAAGCACCCATATCATCTAACACAGCCACACATCGATCATGACGCATCCAACACTTGGCTAAGAAAAGGCAATATATACAGTGAGATGGAAGGATTCATGATTGCAATACAGGATCAAACAATAAACACCAGATATTACAGCAAGCATATTATTAAAGATCCCAATACCACAACAGATAAATGCAGACTTTGCAAACAACAAATAGAAACAGTAGATCACATCACAAGCGGATGTACAATACTAGCAAATACAGAATGCCCCAGAAGACATGACAATGTAGCAAAAATAATTCATCAACAGCTTGCCTTACAACATAAACTTATAAAACAACACGTTCCCACATACAAGTATGCACCACAAAATGTACTGGAGAATGATGAATACAAATTATACTGGAACAGAACCATTATAACAGATAAAACAACACCACATAACAAACCTGATATCATACTCACCAATAAAAAGAAGAAATTAACACAACTAATCGAAATATCCATACCCAATACAACAAATATACAAAAGGAAACAGGAGAAAAAATTGAAAAATACATCCAACTGGATGAGGAAGTCAAGGACATGTGGCATCAGGATAAAGTTGACATTATACCAATTATACTATCAACTACAGGAGTCATACCACACAATGTCAACCAGTAGATCAGTGCAATACAGCTACATCCAAACTTATATATACAACTACAGAAATCCGTAATTATTGATACATGTTCAATCACCCGAAAGTTCCTAAATGCAATATAACATATACCGTACAGTTAAAAGGAAGTCACACTTGATCAAGGTCTGCGTCACTTTCCATTTTTTACCAGACGTAACGTCTGAGAAAAGAAAGAAATAATAATCATAATAATAATAATAATTTGAGGACTTACTTTTCAGGTGCTGCTTGCTCCTCCTCCTATTCTGCTGTGGTGGTAACTGACACTTCACCTTGACCGACTGGAACAGAGATGGAGGAGTTGCTGAGTCCTCCTTATATAGAAGTCAACTACGTCATCATGATGCTGTGCTGCTATTGGTTGAATAAGGTGAACACGTGACCAATCGAAGTGCCCTCTAGCGGAGAACTCGTGAACTAGATCAGTTCGTCGCTCTGCTGGATCGGAGGCAGTCGTCTCTTGTGGGCTGGGAGCTTATATGTGGGCTTTAGAAGAGGTAGACAGTTCCAAAAGTAGCAAATGTTTCCATGAGATGGATAATGCATTTTTAAAGCATTTCGTTGGAGGGAATGTATTTGGAGGACTGTGTTCTTATTCATATGTTCCAGGACTAATGCACGTTTCCGTTCAGCATGTAGGCGGTTATGGGGGCAGTCCTCGGCTGTATGCTTGCAAACTACACTGCTGTTAAACTCATTGCAGTCGAACACCAATAACTCACCGATTGAACACATTCTGCAGGATGGGCTTCAATGGTATATACATTGTATACGAATTGTCACCACGTGCTGGCCAGGTGGTAGCGAGGATTTGAACTAATTCAGCTGGAGCGCGGACGTCCTGGTGACTGCACTGCGATATCAAAGACGTGTGTGCTGACTGTGTTGGAGAACAAGTGATGACCGTGATGACCGTACTGCTTGAAATAGTCTTCAGTCCCTTCCACCCTGCAAAATTAAAGGACGTGAATTACGTTACTATAAGTGCAGTTTATTATTTGACTCGATTATGATAGGTTACCAGTGAAAAAAAAAGGGAAGTGACGGAGAAAGATCATACATGTGGTCAATTATGGTGTTGGGGATTTGAACTTGTGATAGATTTTTGTTATGGATGTAAGGAGAATGGCTTTCTCACCGAGAAAATCGGACATCTTGAATTAATAATAAATGATAATAATACATAGAAGTACAGTTTTCGAGAGAATATCGTGTTGGAATTTGAATTTGGCGCAATTTTCTAGTGGAGGTAGGCCTATAATAATGAATGATAATGAATGACAATGAATGATAATGAATGGTAATAAATGATAATGAATGTTAATGAATGATAATCAAAAATAATAATAAAGACAAGTACGGTCTTTGCATGCATTATCCTGTTGGAATTCAAACTTCCCGCAATTTTTTCTTGAGGTTAGGTTAGTGGACGTAGCATAATTGGACTATTCTCCCGCCAAAAGCCGCCCTCTTGGATGACGTCATGCGCTGTTGCCAAGTCTATATGCCGCCATCTTGCATGACGTCATCGCCGCCATCTTGAATAAATTTGGCAACAATGCAACGTGCGCTGATACGAACCTTGTCCCCCTACTTTCATGTACCAATAGGATGGGGCACCGCCATACTGGCATCTGGAAGTGGGGGAATTTTTAAATCTTAGGATTACTGAACGTTGGATCGGTCGCATTAGACCAAATGATTCAGCCTTACATTACTGTCTTCGAAGGTCAGTAGACCTTACTGTATGTGATTATTTTTTGTGGGGTTTTATAACAAACTCTCTTTATGTGCCTCCGTTACCAAGAACAGTGAATGAACTGAGACGCCGGTAACAGGAGCTGTGGAAGCTGTAAGTCTAGACGTCCGCGCTGCAGCGCGGGAACAGTCTGAATATCGCACTGACATACGTCGTGCATCTCAAGAGGGGTATATTGATCACCTATGAAAAGGTACGGAAAAATCTTTTTGAGTTTCCCATTCACAAAAAAAATCATTGGATGTGTTTATTAGTTTCGGAAGTGTAGACGTCTCAAATTGGATGATTCTTTTCGATACACCCTGTATAATGACCGCACCCGACGGGGACTTGTTTCAATCGTTTGTCTCGCATTGACCGAAACCACATACACCCGGAGGCCAAGTGAAAGTATTCAAATAGCTGATACAATTGCAGAGGCTAGTTTCATTCAGTTGGTCCATTAAACTGAAAAATCTGACTGAACGAAAAATAATCGTCCAGCCAATCGGTTGTTTTTACAACCGATTGGCTGGACGATTATTTTTCGTTCAGTCAGATTTTTCAGTCTAATGGACCAACTGAATGTCAGTCCTTCCATCACTAGTAACCCACGTCCAGAACTGTACCGTTTGATGTAAAACAAGTTTGATGATAGGAGGACCTCCAATGACACGCATAAAGTGAAGATAATGAACTCTCACCTGCGTGCCCTACAGCAGGCCACTGCGTGGGCCACTACTCCTGTAGGTGAGGAGTGCGTTACGTCCATGGAGCACAACAGGCAACCCTCCTATTTGCGTATGTGTCAATTTGTCGAAACCGTTGTTGGTATTGGACGAAAATGGTATGTGATATTATCTTACAACGGGCATTGATGTTGGCTCCCGCTTCTCAGTTTGTATGCGTACCTTGTGAGCTTCAGACTTATTTTATATGCAAACAGTACGTCTGTGGACACGGGTTTTACATCAGAATTTTACCTACTAAGAATTTCTTCCACTGCTAGAAGCCTTTAATAGGAATTATGAAACATCCTGTATTCGAGGACTAATTACATGGTTTTTGGCGTTGTCTTTCTTTCAGTCATTAACCATTTCTTTCCTTGGCCCGTGCTGCGGCTCGCGTTGGTGCTGTTTATAGGTTTCCGCCCTCTGTTGCAGGCCAAACGGCATCGTTTAGTTGGCATCGTTGCAGTTGTGTGTCTTCTTCTCGTGTTGACTGGTGCCACTCTGTTTCGCAAGCGTTGCCTGTCCGCCAGTGGCAGCAGCGGCAGTTATCAATATGTACTAACTGTTGCGCTATCTTTGGGGCGACGTCGTTGTTTTTCCGGGTCGTGTGAGTGGGCCAGTTCGGTTGAGGACTCAGGAGGAGCCAGGTCCACGCAGTGCCAGAATACGCCGGGACCGCTGGCGGCACGCATGGACTGCCGGATGGAAGGCCTGCGGTCACGAGGGTGCACGACCTCGTGGTAAACCGGATCCAGCAAGCTTTAAGATAAGTGCATTTCAATCCAAGTAGAGAAACCTCCACCACTGTGATATCTCGCGATTCTCCAGTGACTTGGGTTCGTGTTGTTGCTCGCAGTGCCGCCGAGACGAAGAGCAGCGAGTGGAGTGCTTGGGGAAGGCGAATCTGATTTGCTTTGCTGGACTTCTTATTACTGTTTACTGCGTTCAATTTGTTACAATTTGTTCAACCAGCGGTAATTTTTATTGCCTGGTGGCCGTTAAAGCCCCAGTTACCTGCCCTCTGGGTTAGTGTATGTAACGGCAGTGTACGTTTCTTCACCTTGCCGCTGCTGTCCGGTAAGGCGCGAAGTTTTGACAGCTTTCTTGATTGTAGGCTGGTTGGTGAGTCTTCTACTCTGGTGGTAATGATTCCTTTCCCGTTCTGGTTGCTCTAAACACAGTATTCTGGACGTAGTGCAGATCGCCGGTTCTGGATTTGGCGTATTGTTCCACCGTTGCTTTGGTTTATCGGACGTCAGGTAGCCTCGCCAAGATTATCATTAGTCATTATTCAGACTATTACTAGACTGAGTTACGATCTTGTGAAGTGGATGCAACCCTTGGCTGCCTATCTCAGACCTTCTCAGAGGTCGATTACTGGAGCATCGTCTGGATCAGTTGGTTGTTTCTTTAATTCACTTTTGCTATTGTATTTGCTGTTTTACAGCAGGTTTCTAATTTTTGTATATTATTGCCGTTCCTTGCGTGTAAGGCCTTCAGCTGTGATTGTGGTCATTTGCTTAAAATTCTAATTTGGTATTTGTATTTTAGCAATAAGCCTTAAAACCTTATTGACTGCCATTTGTGGCGTCTGATGCCGTCTGCTGTGTTTGTAGCGTGTAAGGCTTTCTGCCCAGATCACAGTGGTTTGCCTTTAAAACATTATCTGTTGTATCTGTATTTAATGGCGATTTTCTGAATTGTAACTCACTGAAAACACTATTATTTACACTTGTTTATTCCTTCATTAATAACGTGTGGTAATTCTTATTTATTGTTGAGTCTGGAATTACTGATTTAAAATAAATTGTGTGTAATAGTAAAAGGCGGTCAATAATAACTGATTACGTCCCCGTCCAATATCGTAACCGAATCCTGCCTTCCCTTGACTACGAGGTTTCATTGCTTTTAGTATTTATTACTATTATTATTAATATTAATATTGTACAAAGCTGAAGACATATATTTCTAAACATGGTATCATATACACTCATATGTAGTGAAATGATAGTATGACATTGACGTTCGAGAGTCCCCATCAGGGGCCTTTTCAGTTGACGTGGCATTGGGCGCCTTGTGTGTCGACGATGATGAAACGATGTTGAGCACAAAACAACAAACAGTCTCCGACACGGCCGGGAATCGAGCCCTGACCCACTGCATGGCATTCAGACGGTCTGACCACTCAGCTAAGGGGACATCTTACATACTCACGTAATATCGTTATAAGCCAGCCAAAGGATAGGTCATGTAAACTGATAACGTCAATAAGTAAATAATAAAATATAGCTGTTGTTTCAAATGGGAAATAAGGGAATACTATACCTGATTATGAAGTGGAAGGACAGGCCACACGAGCTGCTTCTGGATGTGTAGTGGGGCACAAGCACCCGAAGAACAATACATATATTTAGTTGAGACAGAGCAGCACAATTTTAGATTACATTCAGGTTACCTTCAGGCAAGCTAGAAAGAAAGTGAAACTGAACTGCAACATGACTTTTTGCAGGTATCTGAAGTCATTTTCCTTCATCAGAAAATTTCGGGAATAAAGAACAAGGTAAATGAGGCTGATTTGTGAATACAATGCGACCGCATAAATATAAAAATTAAATGTGTGGTAATACACTGTCATCATTTTCATTCAGAGGTAATATGGAAGAAGCAGGAGCTACACGGGAAAGTAGCTCATACAGCCAAAAGTGTTAAAACAACGGGTATTTGTGTAGACCCGAGACTAGAAATATGTACTTACGCGTTATTACTGCATACTACTTCTCTTCTAATTCCAACGATCTAAGGAAACTTTTATAATTTTATGAAAATGGTTGCGGCCGAAGAAACAGGAGGTAGTAGCATGTCTGCTACTTTTTAGGAAAGGGTTACCTGTGAAAGTAAACCACGATACTCCCTGATTTGAGAAAAATGCTCTCTCATATAAAAGGTTTCGCCCCATGATTAAAATTTAGTAACACGATCTCATAGAAAAGAGATTGTACAAAATTACCGAGGCAGTGAACATTTACTTTATTAGCTCAATGATTTATAACGTGCAAAGCAAAAGGAAAACTGAATTTAAGCGAAGTCGAGAAACTGTAACAAGTATCTCACCAAGCATACAAGCGTTTAACAAATGTGCCGTATAGACAGTTGCAGATCAAAAAGGTTTGTGGGCCAAGTTTGTACAATGAGACGTAGCTATAAAGAATAGACTAAACACGATTTTTGAAGAACAAAGTAGTGCGTCGCTGACCCCCACGCTAGCACCAAAATATACTTTTTCTGGTGAAAAGCACACACAAAAACATGATGTTCATATTCATAAGTACTGTTGTTGACGTAAAATGCAGCACGAAAATTGGAGAATTCTAGCAGTTACCATGGCCCAAATAACATGTTTCGTATCAAGTATTAACATTCTAACTGATGAGTGGAAGTCGGCCTAATTCTTTCAACCAGAAAAAATGAGAGGAAAGGAAAATGATCGGAAAGAACATTAGAATGTAAATTCATACAATTAAAGTCACAAAAGTGAGTGATGACAATGTAATGTATTGCTGCTGTTAGGAAACACGTGGCACGCAGTGTTTCAAAGCGTAAGGAAATCAAAGTAGACCTACACTCCTGGAAATTGAAATAAGAACACCGTGAATTCATTGTCCCAGGAAGGGGAAACTTTATTGACACATTCCTGGGGTCAGATACATCACATGATCACACTGACAGAACCACAGGCACATAGACACAGGCAACAGAGCATGCACAATGTCGGCACTAGTACAGTGTATATCCACCTTTCGCAGCAATGCAGGCTGCTATTCTCCCACGGAGACGATCGTAGAGATGCTAGATGTAGTCCTGTGGAACGGCTTGCCATGCCATTTCCACCTGGCGCCTCAGTTGGACCAGCGTTCGTGCTGGACGTGCAGACCGCGTGAGACGACGCTTCATCCAGTCCCAAACATGCTCAATGGGGGACAGATCCGGAGATCTTGTTGGCCAGGGTAGTTGACTTACACCTTCTAGAGCACGTTGGGTGGCACGGGATACATGCGGACGTGCATTGTCGTGTTGGAACAGCAAGTTCCCTTGCCGGTCTAGGAATGGTAGAACGATGGGTTCGATGACGGTTTGGATGTACCGTGCACTATTCAGTGTCCCCTCGACGATCACCAGTGGTGTACGGCCAGTGTAGGAGATCGCTCCCCACACCATGATGCCGGGTGTTGGCCCTGTGTGCCTCGGTCGTATGCAGTCCTGACTGTGGCGCTCACCTGCACGGCGCCAAACACGCATACGACCATCATTGGCACCAAGGCAGAAGCGACTCTCATCGCTGAAGACGACACGTCTCCATTCGTCCCTCCATTCACGCCTGTCGCGACACCACTGGAGGTGGGGTGCACAAAGTTGGGGCGTGAGCGGAAGACGGCCTAACGGTGTGCGGGCAGCGTTCGTGCTGGACGTGCAGACCGCGTGTGACGACGCTTCATCCAGTCCCAAACATGCTCAATGGGGGACAGATCCGGAGATCTTGTTGGCCAGGGTAGTTGACTTACACCTTCTAGAGCACGTTGGGTGGCACGGGATACATGCGGACTTGCATTGTCCTGTTGGAACAGCAAGTTCCCTTGCCGGTCTAGGAATGGTAGAACGATGGGTTCGATGACGGATTGGATGTACCGTGCACTATTCAGTGTCCCCTCGACGATCACCAGTGGTGTACGGCCAGTGTAGGAGATCGCTCCCCACACCATGATGCCGGGTGTTCGCCCTGTGTGCCTCGGTCGTATGCAGTCCTGATTGTGGCGCTCACCTGCACGGCGCCAAACACGCATACGACCATCATTGGCACCAAGGCAGAAGCGACTCTCATCGCTGAAGACGACACGTCTCCATTCGTCCCTCCATTCACGCCTGTCGCGACACCACTGGAGGCGGGCTGCACAAAGTTGGGGCGTGAGCGGAAGACGGCCGAACGGTGTGCGGGACCGTAGCCCAGCTTCATGGAGACGGTTGCGAACGGTCCTCGCCGATACCCCAGGAGCAACAGTGTCCCTGATTTGCTGGGAAGTGGCGGTGCGGTCCCCTACGGCACTGCGTAGGATCCTACGGTCTTGGCGTGCATCCGTGCGTCGCTGCGGTCCGGTCCCAGGTCGACGGGCACGTGCACCTTCCGCCGACCACTGGCGACAACATCGATGTACTGTGGAGACCTCACGCCCCACGTGTTGAGCAATTCGGCGGTACGTCCACCCGGCCTCCCGCATGTCCACTATACGCCCTCGCTCAAAGTCCGTCAACTGCACATACGGTTCACGTCCACGCTGTCGCGGCATGCTACCAGTGTTAAAGACTGCGATGGAGCTCCGTATGCCACGGCAAACTGGCTGACACTGACGGCGGCGGTGCACAAATGCTGCGCAGCTAGCGCCATTCGACGGCCAACACCGCGGTTCCTGATGTGTCCGCTGTGCCGTGCGTGTGATCATTGCTTGTACAGCCCTCTCGCAGTGTCCGGAGCAAGTATGGTGGGTCTGACACACCGGTGTCAATGTGTTCTTTTTTCCATTTCCAGGAATGTATATAAATCACAAAGCGGTTACAAAGGTTCACTAATATGGAGTGTGACTGTATTATCACTCAATTCCGAACACACGCGCCTCACAAGGGCACGAAAAACGATAACGACACGTGAGATGCATGTACATCGTATGTAAAATACAGTAATCTCGCGACACGAATCAAGAAAATAGATAAGCATGAACCTCTTATTTGTCATGAACGATTAACGCTTCCTGCAAAGGCCTCAGCTAAGTCTCATCTCATCACCGTTTCAATGACTAGGAACTCACGGCATTCGACAGCACAGTCGGCCTGCCCGCGATCTGTTTCGTTCGTTCACCCCGTGTAAAATATTAAACTGAATATTGGAAGTGGCAATATAATAGAAACCTTTCACAATCTGATTTAAGTAATTAATTTTGGAGCTCATAAAACAGCTCACTGGTAACGTTTTCTTAGGCAGTGTTAATGCTGGTACACTATCCGATCACTACGTAAAATTAAAATTAATGGTAATGAATAGAATAACACCATAGAGATGAGGTGATGAGCGATCAGCAATATAACATTGATCTCTTTTTTCAGCTTCTTGCAACTGCACGGTCCCCGCCGTTTCTGCGCCCTCTTGGGAACCAGTTCATATTTAAAAATACGCTAGGCTGTTCCCATCAGTTGTATAAAAACCGCTCAGTCTTCTACTGTAGCAGTTGTTTATGTCCAATATCATTTACAGTGGGCACAGCTTAAATTGCATCCTATATGGTGAGAGTCCTCATAAGTGTTTGTATTAAAACATGTTGTTGGAGGACGGAAATGTCGCAAACTGTCCTTGAGTACAGTGTGTCTTGGAGATGGGCTCGTTAGCGGAAAATGAATGGATGACTGCTCCGAAGAACAGAGGTATCATACTCGTATTTGCCACATTAACAGCCGTTTCAAGAGAATGTGAACAGTAGCAAAATCTTGCGACTGTTTATGGGTCGATAAAGTCGTGTTATTTAGCAGGTATCCACGATGGAATGTAGGCGATGACTTTGTGATTGTCTTGTCAAAGGATGTATAACTGAATCACTTAAGGAGGCCTCTCTCAACAAGGCAGGCATAACAGCGCACAATGTGTAACGAAACGATACTGGAAAACTTTGAACGATCGTAGGCGGTGCTTTGAGAAATTGACTGAGGATAGCTCCCCATGCCTAGAACCATTTCCATGATTATAATAGAGCGTTGAAGTTATAGGGGCTAGCTTTTGTTGATAGATCAGATATTTTGACGGAAAATGTGGATACTTACGCTCACAGGCCACAAGCAAAACTTCTCACACTGAGCCTTTTAGCATTCAGAGCGTTAGACGGTGTCAAACGCCTTCATGCCCGCCAGAACAGTACTTAGAAACAGCTAAGCAATCGGCGTTAGCGTACAGAGTAAACAATGCAAAATATGGACTGACCTTCCGGAAGGCGCTAGGTCTTTATAACATCAAAACTATGTCGTGTCATTACACGTAGTTCCATACAATGGTATCATATCCTTAATTAGCTCGTCAAGGCACCCTCTATAACCACAGAGCCAGTATTATTTTACTAAAGCGGTGTATTAACATTTTATGATTCATTACCCAGCCGTAACGACTCTGTCTCAAAATAACGTCTATATAATGCGTATACGACGGAACGTAACAGCTCACTTACTAACGTCTCGGATGGCACTTTATTCTCCGTCATACACTGCTTCTTTTTGAAATGACAGTGCTACATCCGTGTTCTAAAAACTACCATACAAAGGGGCAGGAATGTCGCCTGCATACGGTAAATAAATAATTGCTCTGTTGTCATCGAAATCAGATTTGTTGGTTTATAAGTATAGCTCATCGCATCTGCAACAGGTTGTCGCATTCTGAACACGAAGTAAACATTGGTTTGTAGCTCGGAATACAACATGAAGTAACATTGTGACAAAAATAATGTGGATGACTATTTGGGGTGTCCCAGCTCATCACATTTGAATTCTGCAGCCACGCGTGTTGTTGCTATACCTACTGTGGATCGTATGATTTCACTGGGTAATAGACTAGAGGCGCAGTGGACATTGTAGACTTCCATGAAATAATAGACATTGTGTGAGACTCACGAACGCGAAATGTTGTGGTGCCGAGTAGCTTAAAGGCTGCTGTTGACGATAACCGGCACCGCAACGGCGAAGCGGTTGCCGGCAGAGCACCAGAGGTTTAGAACTCACTGACATCTCACAGCACTACTCCAGATGACGAACACGGACTATTATTAGGAACTACACCGACATACTACAGGAATTACTCAAATTAGGAGAAACCTATTTGCTGAAGAGTGGAACAATATATTCCTGAGTCTTCTTTGCGAAAGCAATATATCGAAATGCTATGCACAATAGTTGGGAATCAATTTTATTTTTAATTTTGGTGCTACCAGATGATGGAAGTCAGCAACTATGAGTGTTTAACGACTTCGGTATCTCTGCAGAAAACAGGAACATTTCGACAAATGAAAACTTGGCCTTGAAAATTCAGGTTTTTTCGGAAGACTGTCTAAATACATACGATGAGCAACATATGTTTTCTCGAGCTACAGATGTCACTCAATGCAAGGACTGTTAATTAGGAAAGGATATGGCCCTTTCCTTCTCCTCATAGTACATTCCTAACTTATATCTAATTACGTCGTGCACTGGACCATGTGCCCCAAAACACTTGTCCCTCCACAAGCATTGTTTTCTATCGTCGTATCGCCACCTACTTTGCTTTACAGATTGAGAAAGATCCCGATCTCGACGTTCCTTGATGAGGCACGGACTTAATAATACCTTGTCACCTTTCGAGGTTCTGCTGCCCTTCAAACAGTTTTCATTGATGCTCAAAACTACAGCACGAGAATAACTGAGCAGCACCACCGTTTTCGACATGATCGGAGCCACGCCTTACAATCTGCCCTTAGTCAAACTCGTTTCTGTGAGTGGATTTCCCATGCTGCTCGTAACGTCACAGCAGTGATTTTCCCTTCTTCTCTGGGTGTCATCGACTTCCCCACTGTGGAATTTGTGACCTGTCACATCAACGTGGTGTTTCCACAAGTATTTTAGCCGTGGCTTTTGCGACGGGCAAAGGAAGCCACAACAATGGGAAAGACTCTGGTCGGAAGTACCGCAATGCAAGACTCGTTGGTTTTAGCCATGGGTTTCCCGACCATTTTGTAATAGCCTCGTCCCTTCACATTTTATGCAGACTTGCAACTGGCTGTGCACAGAGTACATAGGAATATTTAAATATCCACTGTGAGTGAATTTCCCATGCTGCCCATAACGTCACTAAAGCCCGTAACGTCGCTGCAGTGATTTTCCACTCTTCTCTGGTTGTCATCGACTTCCCCACTGTGGAATTTGTGACCTGTCACATCAACGTGGTGTTTGCAGGACAAGTATTTTAGCTGTGGCTTTTGCGACGGGCAAAGGAATCCACAACAATGGGAAAGACTCTGGTCGGAAGTACAGCAGTGCAAAACTCGTTGGTTTTAGGCATGGGTTTCTCGACCATTTTGTAATAGCATCGTCCCATCACATTTTATGCAGACGTACAACTGGCTGTACACATAGTACATAGGAATATTTAAATATTTTTTAATTTAATTTTTAAATTTTATTCCGGTTAAAGAAACTTCCCCCGTAGCATTTATATTCTTGGTTATACCAAATATTAGGCTGTTTGTTTATAAAAAATGGTTCAAATGGCTCTGAGCACTATGGGACTTAATATCTGAGGTCATCAGTCCCCTATAACTTAGAACTACTTAAACCTAACTAACCTAAGGACATCACACACATCCATGCCCGAGGCAAGATTCGAACCTGCGACCGACCAGACTGAAGTGCCTAGAACCGTTTGGCCACACCGGACGGCTAGCTTTATCAATATGTACTGCATTTTCCACTCTAGTTTCGATAGGTTTATGCAAAGTTCTAAATTTAGGTGCTATAGAAGCAAATGAACATTCTACCACAAATCTTGTCCGAGATAAGCGATAGTTATATATCTCTTTACCGTCAACTGCAGTCGTCGTTCTTTCTGGAAAAGGCCTCATTAAACATTCCTTTACTGGAAATGCTGCATCACCTAGAAAAACATACGGACACTTGATACTGGATCATAGCAAAAATTCTTCTTCAGGTAGTTTTAGTCTTCCCTATTCTGTTGCATGTCGGAAGTGGCATTCATCAAACACACCTGCGTCTTTGCCATAGGAGCCTACATTCACCATGAAAAACCTGTAATTTGCGTCGGTGATGGCTAATAATACAATGGAAAAGGATTTGTAGCAGTAATACACGGACCCAGATTAACATTTTTTTATTAGGAATGTGTTTCGCATCTATACTTCCAAGACAGTTAGAGAATTGCCATCTGTCACAAAAACACTGTGCTGTTTTTTTTAGTCATCTTTTGTTGGCTCAGGCACGTGCTTCATTACGAGCATTGTCCAAATAGCTTTACAAACCTCTGCAACGATTGTGGAAATAGCCGGTTTAGAAATTCTGAATGAAAAAGCGAGTTGCCGTAACGGTATGCCCGTGGCTCAGTACGTGGAATGATGAAAAATCTGTGTTAATTTTTTATATTCTTTAAATTTGTTTAAAAATGGGGTATATTCTAAATTGGACAGTAGTATTCTTTTCCTTTTTACGAATGTAATGCACAACGTGACTAGAAGAAGGAGTCGGTTGGTAGGACATGTTCTGAGGCAACAAGGGATCACCTGTTTAGTTCTGGAGAGCAGTGTGGAGGGTAAAAATCGTAGAGGGAAACCAAGAGATGAATACACTTAGCAGATTCAGAAGGATGTAGGTTGCAGTAGGAACTGGGAGATGAAGAAGCTTGCACAGGATAGAGTAGCATGGAGAGCTGTATCAAACCAGTCTCTGGACTGAAGACTACAAGAACAACAACAACAATGCGATATATCGAACGTTAACAAATAACGTAACTATTTGTACGACCTGTATCTTTCACAATTGCTGACAACAGAATGATGAGCTAGTCTTTGTTTACACGCTAACGAGCTCGAGTTATAATTACTATAGTATTCAGAGTTATATCCTGCGATTATGCGCCTTTAACATGTTTTGAAATAGATCGTCAACAAGCAGTCAGCTGTTATGACATAGAGCGATTCAGTGGAAAAGCAATTATAAATCTCATAGGTCAAAGTTGCCAGAAGATTACGGTGAACTTCGAAGTAAAAGTCTGCAGGGTATCATCAGTTAGTATGTCGCTAAACGATAGCATTAATTTCCAACGCCTCTATGTACAATAATGAATTAGTATTATGGAGAATTTGATACTAAGTTTGTCTCATGTTCACTCAGCTCATACGGCATACGGAAAGTTCTATTTTCACTGAGCGCGAATATACCGCTCGCCATTAATTCTAAACAATCAAGTCTATAATTCGTAACGTTCCCCACTGAAACGGCAATTGTTAAAGAGACAGGGTAACAACCTTATAGTATCGTTATGCTATGAAGTTTTTTTTTACATTTTTACTTCAGGTGATGTGGCAAAGAAAAAAACGTATAAACGTAAGTGACACGTTTGCAAAAGAATGGAAAAAAATACCTAAGCCTCGCTCTGGAGATGACGTCGACAGTGAACCGGTATATTGAAGCACTTGGCCATATTTTGAGTCCATGCTATTTTTAAAAGATATTTTGACACAACGAAAAACGGAAGGGAACATTCAGCCAGAACACTCAGCAGTGAGCACATCTTCGGATTTTTTGGACTCTACGTGTGCTACTACTCTGGAAGACGAAACGGCTGCGAGGGACACAGAAAATGCCTTTGAAAGTGCTACTGTGAGTATGAGCTATGAGACTCTCAATGACAGTAGTGTTGACGACAACGATGAGCCTGAGTCCAGGAGAAGCTGTAGTGTCATCGTTCCTTGAGGAACAGAAACCTACACTGGCTGCACCAAAGTCAATTTGGATCCAGCAAAGGCAAATCTATTGATAAGGCATTAAGTAGGCCTGTAAGCATGGTGGACAGCACTCCCAAGAAATATGCACTAACTATAATGGTGGAGTTCGTAGGATCCTTTGATATTCTGTAGTGGCCTGCGGTGTTTGCTCCATTAAGAAATCTCGAATTGCTGTACAATAATCTAGTGGACTAATGCAGAGACTGATAGTGTGGACAGTTAAAGGTAATCAAACGCACTACGAAAGGCTGCCCTCAAGGTTTCGTCCTTGGCGCAATATTTCTGCGCTCTTTCCACTGAGTGCCGGCCGCAGTGGTCAAGCGGTTGTAGGCGCTTCAGTCTGGAGTCGCGTGACCGCTATGGTCGCAGGTTCGAATCTTGCCTCGGGTATGGATGTGTGAGATGTCCTTAGGTTAGTTAGGTTTAAGTAGTTCTAAGTATAGGGGACTGATGACCTCAGATGTTAAGTTCCATAGTGCTCAGAGCTATTTGAATCATTTGATGAACCTGAACTTCAGGTTCCTGTAGTTGAACAGCCAGCAATGCTGCTTATTTCCCAAGCATGAGTGGGTATGAGTGAGGAAGACTAATGAACAATATTTCACGCTACGTTCAGTGTTTCCCGACTTTAGTTCTTTGCTCATACGCTTTATAGTTAATGATTAATAAAACAAATTCTCTACGCACATGTTCCTCGTTTATGTTGTAATACTCCATTTTATTAATGATAATTTTTAATAACGCTTCATTTGAATCTGGATTGATATGAGATCACGATTAGCTGATATTTTAGTGATATCAGTTAACATTTATTAGAGTTAAATTATACAATACTACATGCAAAATTTAAAAACAAAAATAACTTTCCCAAGCAACAGAAACTACCCGCAATGACAGCATCCCTTTAGGTTCGGTAAATCCACCGGTTGCAACGAGAAATAAACGTAAGCAAAAAGAAGGTGGGCTATATCCGTTTCTCCAATTAGAGAGAGAGAAAATTAAAATAATGCGTCACGACCAAGAAGATAACAATGAAGAAGACCTTCTGTGGTTCAAGACAATATTCCCATTTATGAAACAGTTGCCATCATTAAATGTATTACAATTTAGAGCACAAATACAGGAGTTGTTATTAAAGGAGTTGTCGAAGCTAAACACCACACGTACCACAACTCGATCATTCAGATATTACTAATGTTTGAGAAATGTAAAAGATTAAGTACATACAGTTATGTGAATAAAGAAGTAAAAGGACTTTTCGATTTGTGTGCTTACCTTAAAGTCACCATCAACCGTTCTTCAACTGAAATAGGTCGCTGGAAACTAGTAGAATTCAATGGCAGAACTGGTTTTATAGCGTCCACGATACAATCAAACGTTATAGATAACATTCGAGCATACTCCTTGAATAGCAAAGATTGACATATCAATTCTTCATACAAATGGTGAAATTCTCCCCTGAATATGCTTTTCCAAATATATGATATTCGTTTCACTCATTTGTTGCGGACAATATTTCCTCAGTAGTTGAGATTTGAGATACGAGTTTTCCATTTAAAATTTCTTCCTTGTGTCCAAAAGTGAATGCAGTGTACTGAAAGGGCGGGTGTGCTGACACCAGAATAACGCGTCTGCTTCCACGACTACTCACGACTGGGCTGCAGACTACCTGCAGGTGGCGCGTTCAGGCAGCGCGCTGGGCACCTGCACCCTCGAATGAAAATGTTTCAGCATCTTTCTCCATTCTGTAGTGAAATATGGCTTTTGTTTCAGCTTGAAAAAGAATTTCGATATGTCAGCTACGTTTTATACGCAGGAACATGTCACCTAAAATTAACTAAACGTAAAGTAGCCGGCGACCACATTTTTCACTGTAAACACTCTAAATCTGGTGGGATGGCTTACTCAGAAATTGATTATTACAATGACTGTGACAAATATGGAAACAACTGACACTTCATCATCAAGCTGCGATATGATACTATAAGATGCGGAAAAATCAGTTCTTTGCAACAATTACTTTCCTTATAATCGAATGAGAGGCATAATGAATAAACCTTCCGAAACCGAAAGAAGCGGTTTTTAATTTTTTAAAGGAAAAGGAGAACCTCTACCGAAAAACAAACTGTAGGAGTTGGTGTAACTTTGCTTAACAAATGTCCAGTATATTTACTGCAAGAAAATCGGAAAACACTTTTTTCTCATGAACTGTTATCATCCGCCACGCAGCTGACAGCTCAAGTAGGAAGAACGACCGAATCGCACCGTTCGCAATGTGTACCTCGCCTGTTTACGCGTTTCGGCCGCGCGCCGCGTTCACATTTCACCGCTCAAGTAGGACGTGGTGTAAGCGACACGGCTCGACCACTGCAACAACATACGAATTCGTCCGGGCCACTGGCCTCGGGCGACTGCGTGCTTTAGCGCCCCAGGGGTACTGTTTGGACGAGCCTGCGACTATTACTGCGGAGCGTCACGTGGCCAATGAGATGCGACGTCACAGGCAGAAATCAGGAGCCGCCATGTTTTATTCAGTTTAACCAAGTATTTCTTTGGTTTTCTGAATCGTAGAGTACCTAGCGTGAATATACGCTGTTTGAAAGTATCAGGAAACTGCGGATCTCTCGAAAACTCGCCCATTTAACTACGATTTATTATAATTAGGTGGCAGGGAACTAGTTATCGGCAGATAAAGGTTTCCTGTTCAAATGGTTCAAAAAATGGTTCAAATGGCTTTGAGCAATATGGGACTTAACATCTATGACCATCAGTCCCCTAGAACTTAGAACTACTTAAACCTAACCAACCTAAGGACATCACACACATCCATGCCCGAGGCAGGATTCGAACCTGCGACCGTAGCAGTCGCGCGGTTCCGGACTGAAGCGCCTAGAACCGCTCGGCCACCGCGGTCGGCTAAGGTTTCCTGTATTTCATGTTTTTATTGTTATAACTCGTGTGCTATTAAAATATAACGTTTCAATGTCACACAATGACGATCTACCAAAAGCGCGTCATCGTGATACAGTTCGTCATAGTTAAATATCAAATACATATATTTGTAGTTACACTCCTTAGACCGTGTATACCATATACTGAAAGCAGGTTGCCATGTTCAAGTCGTAATTAAGTTGATAGCGTCACGTGCTGTGAAGCGCATGGTAACGGGTTTGTCTCAACATTAGTGCAAGTTTCCGTATTTGGTCGGTGAATAACATTTTCAGTTATGTTGAGCAGTTTCGCTAAATATCTCCTCTTCCATTCAAATGAAATAACGAAGCGAGTCTCGATGTTGAAAACTGTGTGACGAAATACGTTACTTCGGAGTGATGGTCGTCAATGGGACATCGAGAATATGGATATTACACATGTGCAGACTACTTGGCACTACAGCTATATTCAGTTTAAAACCGATAAAGAACCAATTCAGTTAACGAATGACTTATACAGTTATGTATGCTAAATCGTTGTACGGCATAATTTGCTGTTCAAGCCATCGAAGATATTTTCGCTATTCCCTCCGCTTTTCTTCGAAAATCGCTGAACAGAGTTATCGCAGCTATATCGCAGCTATTCCACGCGCGTCCATTTTCGCAAAGCCCGACAGATGCCGCACACTGCGCCTGGTGAGCGCTGACGTCGCGAATCACGATGTGCAGCACGTTCCACGAGATGTAGCTCAGAGCGAGCAGCAAACCACAACCGTCACTACGTACGGAGCACTTCGCGACGAGAAACACGTTGCGTGGGTGGATGACTTTTCGTAAGCTATTCTGAGGCCATGTTTTTGCATCTTCTTCATTTTCAGCAGCCATGACATGTCGTCAGCAAATGACAGGCTGTCTGCTGTATTGCACTGCAGTTGAGGAGTTTGCATATTAGCAGTGAATGCCACGAAGTGAACGCCACCTATAAAAGAGAGTGCTATACGAACACTATATCGTGGCAGTTTTAGGTGGCGACTCTCTTGAACTTCGGTTGCGTAAGATACCGGTAGAGGTCGAGCGTGGACTGCCACTGTCAACCGCAGCAAGCAATTGCTCTGTAGCCACTACCAAATGCTTTGCGTATCCAATTTATTTTATGTTGCGGATTTCTTGTTTTCTTTTTTTATTTTGAAATGAATGAAGAGACTAATCCTGGTGCATGAAGGGATTAGAATGCGTCTTTCACCACAACAAATGGAATCAGCGATCCATATGACCGTTATGTCCGTTCCGTTTTCGTCCCCACTTCGTTTTTTCCTCTCCTTCCCCCTTTTGTTTCTCCTCATCTGTCCAGGTCCCCCCATCTGCCCTAGGCTGTGGTGTGTCATCTTCGTGTCAACTTTTTAGTGCAGTGTTTCAAGTGAGTGTTAAGTGTTGAGCGTCTTTTCCGAAGTGCTGCGAACGGAAACCATACTGTCGCTGGGTGTGATTTTTGTATCTGTTGCAAACAGAAACCAGACTGTCGCCGTGTTTCTTTAATTGTCTGTCTACTATATTACCTGTCTGTTTCCTGTGTATTTTATTAGCATTGCCCACCTTTGTTTTACGTTTAAACTTCCACACTTTTTCGACATTTTACAATTTAAGTCACGATTTTTGTAACTTGCTTTTATTGTTTATTATCTTCTTCTTATGTTTTAAAAATTCTATAGGCTGAAGAGCGGCGTATTAAGCTGCTGCCAGCCCGCTCCCTTCGGGGGGAATCGAAACTCAATAAAGGAAAAAAAAAATCCACTTTCGACGAAGCACAAAACACGGACGTGGCATGGCAGCCCTTCGAGAGGGAGGCGGGGCTTATTCCCGCGCACTGCATCCCTCCTTTTAGTCAGTTAAAGTTCTCGTTTGTTTATGGTCGTAGCCGACTGCCACGATATACTATGCGCATCATAATACTGGAGTTGTTTCAGATTTGAGAAAGTGGATACACTCAATGTGCGAAGAATCCGATACAAAAGTGACAAAAGCGATTCTTGTTTATCCTCGCGAACGGTCTGTGAGTATGTCGAAGAACTGACAAAGATTGGTTTTTTCCTTGTGTGTTGCCCGCCACTTTGCTGAGTTCGTAGCACGTGGAAAAAAGACACGGTACGGGGCAGATGGCAAACAAAACGGCCCTCAGCAGCAAGCGGACACCGCAGCCGACTCGGAGTGGTCAGCACGTGGCCGGTGTCACGTGACAGCGAAGCGGCGCCGTGTGTGGAGGCGGCGCTGCGCGCTCAATCGGCCGTAACGCGAGCCGCCGGCCCGTCAAAGGCCGCGCGCCGCATTCCCCGCCACACACGGCAGGGCAGCCCGTGTGCCGCGCTTGCCCAGCGGCGGGCGCCGCGTGTGCTCCGCTCAGCGCCCACTGTCCATTCTAGCCCCGCAGAGGCCGGGCAGAAAGTGGCCGGCCGAATTTCCGATCGCCCGCTCCACTGCTCTCACGATTGTGCCCCTGTCTTTAGGGGTTTAAATCAATTCTTTGATTTTGGACTTTACCTCTGTGGTTTCATCAATAATGACAGCGTTTATTTGATTTCTGACCTTGCATAATGAAACAGAGGAAGTGAAGGTGATTTTGATAAATAAAAAAAAGCTGTTCTATACGTCTCTACAGGTCCATGTTTTCAAATCGTATTTCTACAAAATTAATTTTTCCGTAAGACTTTTACTTTTCGTGAAAAAATTAAAATCCACTGTTCTGTGATTCGTGCTTGTTCTCATCCATCTAACCTTTCTCATTCGATTTTGGGGTAACTGTTTGGTAACAACGTTCCATTTTTCTGCATCTAATGGTATAACATCACAGCCTGATAATCAAAAGTTTTTCTATTAGTTATGACCAGCAGTTATTCGATACATAACAAACAAAATAAACCGCCGGGCATATTGTGGAAAATATGTATGGAAGAAAGTAGTCGTTGGGCAGTTTACGTTTCATGGATTTTAGGCCATAGATTGCTGTATAAGAAATATAGCTATCGTATCTAAATTGTGAAGGTGTAAGGAGAGCGATACCTTTTTCCATTCTCGAGAAAATACGTGAGATATATTGGAGATTGTCTGTAAAAATGATGGCAGCCACGCACCTCAAGTGACGCTGTTGCACTTGCAATGCAGAGTGTAGAGATGCCTCATGTTTCTCTTTTTCGTATACTGCCAATACAAGCCGAAGCTGGAAATGAAAGACTACTGAAAAGATACCCGAAGTCATCAGCTGATGATGAAGACTCGTTAGTTTTTCAGCCCATGCTCCCTAATTCCAGAAAACTTGGCGACAGGCATAAAAGAAATCTGAAAACAAAATTCCAGTCAATTTTGAAAGAGCATCTGTACGAGGCTGCGAAGGACATGTCGGGATTTCTTTTTGTCATTACGGGCTTCTATTTTTCAAACACGTTGTCTACCGCTACGTAGACCTCATCAACCACTGGTACAGCATCGATGGTGACTGACTTCACTTCAAGTCCATCAACGTTTCTTCTGAATACTTCTCAAGCGGAACCGTACAGTGCTTTGCGAAACCGGACAGTTGAAGGAAAACTATGCCAGATTTATTAGTTCGTGACCGTTGTTTATATATGCACCACAATGAATAATGTACCATACTACGTGGTATTACAAACAATACACTTTTCATAGTGGCATTTTTAACGCCTTCACACACTTTGACCATCTTAGCTTAACGTAATGCGTAGCTCCTCAGCAGGGGGCGTAACAAGTCGAAAATCAATGTCCTGCTTTGTCAGTGTGCCCAGTACGAGTTGCTCCAACATCTGGAAACAGTCGGGTATCATTCTGTCGAATTCGCGGAATATTTGCTTTTGATGCCTCACGAGAATCTACCACTGAACTATGTTACACTAAAGACCAGACAAAGCAGAACACCTTAAGCGAACGGAGATAGAACGTTCATATTCACAGGATATATTAGTATGTTCTGTAGAAATGATTATGATTTGAGCCATGCCGGGCCGCGGGTTCAAGGTCAACGCTGATATCGCAGCGCGACGGAACGAGCCGGTACAATGTGCCTGCGGTTCTCGTTGTCGCTATAAACCGATGGTGATGGATCAGTGTGACTTGAGCAGACGTGCAGGATGCCTCGGAGAAGTATGCGCGAACCGTACCGTCAAATCAGTGTGTTTATAAGAAGGGGAATTATTTGCATGAGAGAATGTGGTGCATCCATCCAGGAAACCGGTGCTCGTGTGTGACGAAGTGTTTCGGCAGTGCAACGGGTGTGTGCAGAATGGTTCGCGGAAGACAGTAGAATACGGTGAGATAGGTGAGGTCGCACAACCCAGATCACACCCAAAGAAGAAAAAAAAAGGCTCTTCGTCCTTTGGGACTTACACTGCTGGCAATTCAATTTCTACACCAAGAAGAAATGCAGATGATAAACGGGTATTCATTGGACAAATGTATTGTACTAGAACAGACACGTGATTACATTTCCACGCAATTTGGGTGCATAGATCCTGTGAAATCAGTATCCAGAACAACCACCTCTGGCCGTAGTAACGGCCTTGATACGCCTGGGCATTGAGTCAGAGCTTGGATGGCGTGTAAAGGTACAGCGGCCCATGCAGCTTCAACACGATACCACAGTTCATTAAGAGTAGTGACTGGCATATTGTGACGAGCCAGTTGCTTGGCCACCATGGACCAGACGTTTCCAATTGGTGAGAGATCTGGAGAATGTGCTGGCCAGGGCAGCAGTCGAACATTTTCTGTATCCAGAAAGGCCCGTACAGGACCTGCAACATGCGGTCGAGCATTATCCTGCTGAAATGTAGAGTTTCGCAGGGATCGAATGAAGGGTAGAGCCACGGGTCGTAACACATCTGAAATGTAACGTCCACTTTTCAAAGTGTCGTCAATGCGAACAAGAGGTGACCGAGACGTGTAACCAATGGCACCCCATACCATCACGCCGGTTGATACACCAGTATGGCGATGACGAATACACGCTTCTAATGTGCGTTCACTGCGATGTCGCCAAACAGGTATGCGACCATCATGATGCTGTAAACAGAATCTGGATTCATCCGAAAAAATGACGTTTTGTCATTCGTGTACCCAGGTTCGTCGTTGAGTACACCATCGCAGGTGCTCCTGTCTGTGATGCAGCGTCAAGGGTAACCGCAGCCATGGTCTCCGATCTGATAGTCCATGCTGCTCCAAACGTCGCCCAACTGTTCGTGCAGATGGTTGCAGTCTTCTAAACGTTCCAATCTGAAGAGTCAGGGATCGAGACGTGGCTGCACGATCCGTTACAGCCATGCGGATAAGATGCCTGTCAACTTGACTGTAGTGATACGAGGCCGTTGGGATCCAGCACGGCGTTCCGTATTACCCTACTGAACCCACCGATTCCATATTCTGCTAACAGTCATTGGATCTCGACCAACGCGAGCAGCAATGTCGCAATACGATAAATCGGAAACGCGATAGGCTACAATCCGACCTTTGTCAAAGTCGTAAACGTGATGTTACGCGTTTCTCCTCCTTACACGAGGCATCACAACAACGTTTCACCAGGCAACGCCGGTAAACTGCTGTTTGTGTATGAGAAATCGATTGGAAACGTTCCTCATGTCAACACGCTGTAGGTGTCGCCAACGGCGCCTACCCTGTGTGAATGCTCTGAAAAGCTAATCATTTGCATATCACAGCATCTTCCTCCTGTCGGTTAAATTTCGCGTCTGTAGCACGTCATCTTCGTGGTGTAGCAATTTTAATGGCCAGTAGTTTAACAGTGAGGTCATCAGTCCCCTAGACTTAGAACTACTTAAACCTAACTAACGTGAAGACATCACACACATCCATGCCCGAGGCTGGATTCGAACCTGCGACCGTAGCAGCAGCACGCTTTGGACTGAATCGCCTAGAACCACTCGGCCACAGCGGCCGGCTACACCCCGAGAAAATCAACGCCTCATCCCAATGGCATTACAGGACGCATCAGCGTCCTCCTCGGCTCTGGCGCAATACTGGAACAGTGTAATACCTCGTTCACTATCAGCGGTGACAGTCCGTTGCCGTTTATTACGGCATGGGTTACGTGCGCAACGTCCACTTCTCCTCCTACGTTTGACGAACGTTCAGAAACACTCTATACGGCAATGGTGTATGGAACGACGTCACTGGGGCAGGAATGGCATCGGATAATGTTTTCTCGAGGAATCCAGGTTCTGTTTGTTTGAAAATGATGGCCACATTTCGATTTTGCGCAAACAGATGGAGCATCACAGTGCTTGCATTCGCACAAGACATACAGGGCCAACTCAAAGGCTTTACGGTGTTGAGTGCTACTAGATACAACCACAAATCACAATTGGTGGGTGTCCAGGTCTCTGTGACCAGTGTGACCTACATGAATGACATGCAGCGATACGTAGGCCTAAACCCTTTTGCACAACACCCCAAACGCCATTTTTCGGGAAGAAAATGCGCGACAACATGTTGCTGCACGACGATGTGCCTTCCGGGTGTCACAGGATGTCAGCCTTTTGCCACTGCCGTCTATATCACGACACTTTTCGCTAATCGAAAATGAGTCGGATATGGTGGAACGACGAGTGCAGCTCTGTGACCCGATGCCAATCACCACAGATGAACTTCGGAACCAGGTGAATGCACCATGGATGGCTAAATGACAGGATGCCATTCGCACCTTATACTCGTCGATGCCATCTCGCATGGAACAAGTTATCAGGATCCATGGCTGATGTATGTGTTTAATGTAGTGGACCAAGCTCAGGTATTCAACACTAAAAGTCTCAACAGAGCAGCTTCTGATAGCATTAGCGTCAGTTACTGATTGTGGCGCCAGTCACTGACAGCAAATCACGTTGCATAGCATTGCTTCTGCAGTTGCCATTGAGTAACACACATTACGAGCCTGCTGTAGAAGTTGCGGAAATATGAACGTAGTCGATGACGTTAGGCTGTAAAAAGGATAAAGAATTATCATCATTAAATATTATTCTAATAACGCAATATTCCATTATATTGTGATATTACTGTCTCATATCGCCACATGACGTCCTTCTTTTTCTGCAACTATTATGTGGGAATTTTATTGAGTATAACGGTCATGTGTGCTTGGGAGGACAGCTTTGCATTTCTATCGTCAGGAAGAGGAGCTGCCGCTATGGCCTCAGTTCCTCTTTTTCTGCAGAAGGCGCTAAGTGAGTCTCGTGAGGAGGGGCAAGTATACCTGGTGAATTGGGCAGTTTTCGTGTAAGCTGGGCTGCGGCTCCATGCTTTTCCTAACAGAGGCGGTACACAGCTTTGCGTAACTACTTACGACCTTTGATCTTGACACCGTCCCATTATGGAGCCACCATCAGCTTGCACTGTGCCTTGTTGACAAGCTGGGTCTATGACTTCATGAGGACTGCGCCAAACTCTAATCCTACCATCACCTCTTACCAACTAACCAAGTCACAGTTTTCCAGTCGTCCGGAGTCCAACCGATATGATGAGGGTCCCGGAGAGGCGCTGTGGGCGACGTTGTGCTGTTAGGAAAGGCACTCGTGTCGCTCGTCTGCTGCCATAGCCCCTTAACGCCAAATTTCGCCGCATTGTCCTTACGGATGCGTTCGTCGTACGTCCCACGTTAATTTCTGCGGTTATTTCACGCATTGTGGCTTGTCTGTTAGCACTGAGTACATAAATGCCGCTGTTCTTGGTCGTTAAGTAAAAGTCGTTGGCCACTGCGTTGTCGGTGGGGAGAAGTAATGCCTAAAATGGGTATTCTAGGCAAACTCTTTACACTGCGGATCTCGAAATATTGAATTCCCTAACGATTTCCGAAACGGAATGTCCCATGCGTCTAGCTCTATCTACCATTCCGTGTTCAGAGTCTGTTGATTCCCGTCGTGCGGCAATAATAATATTGGACAACTTTTCACATGAATCTCCTGTATACAAATGACAGCGCCAACAATGCTCTGCCCTTTTGTACCTTCTGCACGCGATACTACCGCCATGCCGGCCGGTGTGGCCGTGCGGTTCTAAGCACTTCAGTTTGGAGCCGCGAGACCGCTACGGTCGCAGGTTCGAATCCTGCCTCGGGCATGGATGTGTGTGATGTCCTTAGGTTAGTTAGGTTTAAGTAGTTCTAAGTTCTAGGGGACTGATGACCTCAGAAGTTAAGTCCCATAGTGCTCAGAGCCATTTGAACCATTTTGAACTACCGCCATCTGTATATGTTCATAGCGCTATCGACTTTCTGTCACTTCAATGTATAATTTTCACCGTATGAGTACTTCGCAAGCAGTAGATCAAACCGTTAAAATCCTGAAATACTGGAGACGATTTCGTTGTGAGTAAAATTACAGAAGCGGCATTGTCTCGCATATACTCCCAGTTGTGAATTCTGCAGCCACACTCTCAGGTCTCTAGTGCTTGGACGAAAATAATTCGGTTTTCCACCAAACCGCTTTAAGCTCACTTGGGTAGATGTACCACGCAGAAAATCATCAACGTAACTTACTAACAGTGTATATTAACTTCAGTATAACTACCTTGTTGGATGGCGCAGGGGACAAAAGTCTTATCGTTCGTTCAGCAGACCAATACAGTTGTACTCATACACAATAATGCTCCGTCACATGTCGCAATGAATGTGAATTCTCTTACCCAGAAACAGACAGTACGAGTTAACTGTTGACGCGGGACAGGAAATCACATCACGCAATAGTCAACAAAATCAGATGCTCCGTCATTCAACACACTCACCTTATTGATGAAACGTGAGTCATGTTAACCATTGGTACCAACGTAAGCGTCTTTGTCTGACCCTTAAATTATGACAGCATTAGTTACTTTAACTAGTCAGTAAGTCTTATTATCACCTCGAAATAATTAATCTGCAATCACAGAACTTGGTGGTATTCTTTCTCTTCCATATTCACCCTTCCATGTGTAGAATTCTTCCTAATAATTGTTAACTACATGGAAACTTCTGTTGTGGAAGTCAGCAGTTCGGTTGTTCTGGAAACGTTCTCCATTGAAACTGGTACGTCATTTTAGACAGTCTCGCTTTCTTATTTGCTTGAAAGAAGAAGAAGAAGAATAGCGGTATGAGGTCGAGCGGGAAAACGTAATTTGATGGCTCACAGAATTACCATGTGATTGTTTCCTGACCAGGGTGAGTTGGATTATTGGAGAACAAGTACACAACTTTGGGTAACTACTTACGACCTTTGATCTTGGCACCGTCCCATTATCGAGTCAGGAGATTTCGTTAATGTACTCCGAGGACGGTTTACATCTTATGAGCACAATCTGTTAGCAAGCACAACAGAAGGCAGTTAGAAATAAAAAATGCATCATCTTTCCCGTCGTCCGCAGCTCGTGGTCGTGCAGTAGCGTTCTCGCTTCCCGCGCCTGCGTTCCTGGGTTCGATTCCCGGCGGGGTCAGGGATTTTCTCTGCCTCGTGATGACTGGGTGTTGTGTGATGTCCTTAGGTTATTTAGGTTTAAGTAGTTCTAAGTTCTAGGGGACTGATGACCATAGATGTTAAGTCCCATAGTGCTCAGAGCCATTTGAACCATTTTTTCTTTCCCGTGGATGATTGGGTTATCGTCTTTTTCACCCGTAATTACCAAGCAATATCTAGGATTGTTTGGTTATCAGTATTTTAATGTTCATTTAGCACCACCTAGGGGACACGCGCTGGGCAATTAAAGCTTAAACTCGCTAACGTGAGCAACAGTCATCCCCCAGTGGGTCAACAAATATCTCACTGTCCACCCTGAAGGAAGAGTACTTAGAGATAACAGAAACCCAAAATATCTAGGGGAAAGCTCAGCTACAAACAGCATCTATTAATAAAAGCTGGCAAAATCAAAACTTCATATAACACTCTCCAGAAACTCTGTGGCTTGTTATGGATATCAAATGCATTAACACTCCGTACTTCAGCTCTGGTATTGATTTACCCTATTGCAGAATACTGATCACCAGCGTGGATAAATAACACTCAAACAAAACGTTTTGATACACGGCTCAACCATTCTACGCATCTTAGAAACGGTACCATCTGACCCACACTTACTTTCTGGCGACACAAACTTCGCCGCACACCACCTTCATCCCGGCGGCGGGAAAGTACACTTGCACGGTAGTACAGAAGCTATAGAAAAATCCTTACCCCTCTGTTCACGCAGATATTCCAAGTATCAGCAAAAGTAGGATTCGCCCTCGTCACCCGCCTTCGGAATGTTAGCTGGAAATGGCTTTAATACTGATGACTAACGAAGACAGAATCGTGGCAGGTTAATGCTATCGAAGAACTACTTAAGATGCCGTGCGTGTCGACGAAGCCACGTGCCTTTCAATTGCCACGCAAGATCTGGTCGTTTCGTAATCGAATAGAGAAACAATACTGATACTTGTGCCATCAATTTGCACAGGTGGAAGAAAACTTCACCAAATTGACGCCGACGCGCTGGAAAGCAAGTTGCTCGCCATGTAATTCATAAATGCCCTCTGTGAGAACTTCCTGGCAGTTCAACAGAGTTTCTCGTGATGATGGAAGTATCATTAGACTATCCTCGTGGCCTGGATTTTAGTTTTAATTTCAGATAAATGTAATATTATTTATTTGTATTGTAGCCGTTGGCAAAGTACGTTACTGGCCATTAAAATTGCTACACCACGAAGATGACGTGCAACAGACGCGAAATTTAACTGACGGGAAGAAGATGCTGTGATATGCAAATGATTAGCTTTTCAGAGCATTCACACAAGGCTGGGGCCGGTGGCGACACCTACAACGTGCTGACATGAGCAAAGTTTCCAACCGATTTCTCATACAAAAACACCAGTTGACCGGCATTGCCTGGTGAAACGTTGTTGTGAAGCCTCGTGTAAGGAGGAGAAATGCGTACCGTTTCCGACTTTGATAAAGGTCGGATTGTAGTCTACCGTGATTGCGGTTTATCGTATCGCGACATTGCTGCTCGCGTTGGTCGAGGTCAAATGACTGTCAGCAGAATATGAAATCGATGGGTTCAGGAGTGTAATACGGAACGCCGTGCTGGATCCCAACGGCCTCGTATCACTAGCGGTCGAGATGACAGGCATCTTATCCGCATGGCTGTAACGGGTCTTGCAGCCACGTCTCGATCCCTGAGTCAACAGATTGGGACGTTTGCAAGACAACAACCATTTGCACGAACAGTTCGACGACGTTGGCAGTAGCATGGACTATCAGCTCGGAGACCATGGCTGCGGTTACCCTTGACGCTGCATCACAGACAGGAGCACCTGCGATGGTGTACTCAACGACGAACCTGGGTACACGAATGACAAAACGTCATTTTTTCGGATGAATCCAGGTTCTGTTTACAGCATCATGATGGTCGCATCCGTGTTTAGCGACATCGTTGTGAACACACATTGGAAGCGTGTATTCGTCATCGCCATACTGGCGTCTCACCCGGCTTGGTGGTATGGGGTGCCATTGGTTACACGTCTCGGTCACATCTTGTTCGCATTGACGGCACTTTGAACAGTGGACGTTACATTTCAGATGAGTTAAGACCCGTGGCACTACCCTTCATCCGATCCCTGCGAAACCCTACATTGCAGCAGGATAATGCACGACCGCATGTTGCAGGTCCTTTACTGGCCTTTCTGGATACAGAAAATGTTCGACTGCTGCCCTGGCCAGCTCATTCTCCAGATCTTTCACCAATTGAAAACGTCTGGCCAATGGTGGCCGAGCAACTGGCTAGTTACAATACGCCAGTCACTACTCTTGATGAACTCAGCATCGTGTTGAGGCTGCATGGGCAGCTGTACCTGTACACGACATCCAAGCTCTGTTTGACTCAATGCCCAATCGTATCAAGGCCAGAGGTGGTTGTTCTGGGTACTGATTTCTCAGGATCTATACATCGAAATTGCATGAAAATGTAATCACATGTCAGTTCCAGTATAATATATTTGTCCAATGAATACCCGTTATCATCTGCATTTCTTCTTGGTGTAGCAATTTTCATGGCCAGTAGTGTAAATTAAATGAAATAAAGCAGCTTGAATTGTTGCTTTCCCTTCGTCAGTACCTTTTCATTATGAATGTGCAACTTATAACGTTATTTGCCTATGATTCATTTAAATTTTTATAATTTTTGCTTTAAAATTTTCACATATTGGTACTATACTTTCTGTATATATAAAGTAAAGTGTACTATATTGGAGTTTCAAGTTCTTTACTTTGTATGTAAGTAATTTATGTAAAATATGATATAAATTGTTTATTACGTTGAATAATTTTCTGATAACATTTTGTATTTAAAAATATTTGTGAGTATAAACTGCTCATGTTGATGTAAATTTGCCAATGAGAAGAAATGATCACGCATAGGAACAATGTAAGAAACAGGTGTATGTAAAAACCAGTGTGCTTTTGTTTGAAACGAAAGTGGCTCTGGGGAGTGGAAAAGGTGGCAATGACGAGTTGGCGCGCTACCTAGAGCAAGCGCGGGAAGTAAGTCACACAGTCTGTTGGCCGGCCGAAGTGGCCGTGCGGTTCTAGACGCTACAGTCTGGGACCGAGCGACCGCTACGGTTGCAGGTTCGAACCTGCCTCGGGCATGGATGTGTGTGATGTCCTTAGGTTAGTTAGGTTTAATTAGTTCTAAGTTCTAGGCGACTGATGACCTCAGAAGTCAAGTCGCATAGTGCTCAGAGCCATTTGAACCATTTTTGAACAGTCTGTTGGCAACAGTGATTGAGGCAACACCCTTGTGGAGCAGGAGAAGCTTTGCCTACTAATTTGCACAAAAATGCCTCGGATGAAGACTTCAAACGCATTACCGTATAGCTGTGAGTTGTTGGGCAACGTAAAATTGAACGACGCCAGGAAGAGAAATTAAGCCCATACAACAAGTCACTTGCAGCCCTTACCGTGGGTAGTGTAGCCGTCATAATTGTTCGCCACATCCAAGCCTACAGCCATCAGATAAGATTTTTTTTGTATTTTACTTTAGTACAGCGTGAGTCATTAATTTAAACTGTTCTTCAATAATCATTCTTTAACATCAAAGCAATTGGTTCACCCTCTTATTTCATCCTAATCATAAACCTGTATAGCGTTCCTTCCTGGTGTTTGATTAATCCGAGTATCCTGTTTTACAGACTTATGAAGTGCTGAGTTACTTTAAAAAGGCACCATTTAATTTTTTTGTTAAATAATCATGAAGTTTTCGTAATTATTGCAAAGTGTTATAGTAAAAGTTTGCTTACGTAAAATTCAATCATAGTGAAATCTAGAAATATGGAATCTGCATGTTGGTCTTCATCCATAGTTCACAATATATCACGTGAGAAAAGGGCAAGGTGAGTTTCGCAAGAACGACACATTCTAAAATCATGATGATTCGTGGACAAAAATTTCTCAGTCTCAAGAAGGTTTAATATTTAGAATATGTTCAAGGATTCCGCAGCAAACCGAAGTTATGGAAATTGGTCTGTAATTCTGTGGCACCGTTCTTTTACAATTACTATGTACTGGAGTCACCTGCACTTTCTTCCAGTCACCTGGGACTTGGTGCTGGGCGAGAGATTCACGATAAATACGGTCTAGGTAAGGGTCCAGTGCCGTAGAATACTCTGCTGTGAGGATGAATTCACCGCATTGAGTGCACTAGGAGGTGCCTCGGAAGCAAAGCTGATTAACGCTGTTTTTGGGTGACGCTGGAGTTGCCGTCCGATGATGTCCCATATACGCCAGACTGCAGACAGATCTGGTGATCGCAAAGGCCAAGGCGACCTATCGACACTCTGTAGAGCATGTTGGGTTACAGCAGCGATATGATGGCGCGCGTTACCCTGTTGGAAAACAACCCCTGAACACTGTTCATGAATGGCAGCACAAGAGGTTGAATCCAGCTGGCTGACGTATAAATTTGCAGTCAGGGTGTGAGGGATAACCATGAGTGTGCTCTTGCTGTCGTAACTCCAGGTGTAGGTCCAGGGTGTATAGCACGCAGATGGTTTGGTTGCAGGCCCTCAACTGGCCTCCTTCTAACCGAACCACGGCCAATACTGCGCCGAATCAGAACCAGATTTCGTTGCTTGAACCACTGAAGTCGTAAGTGGCGGTGGTTTGAGGTCAGTGGAATACACGCTGCACGGCGTCTGCCTCAGAGGTACCATTTAAGTAATCAATTTGTAACAGTTCCTTGTGTCACAAGGTTCCACCTGCTGCTCAAGTTGCTGCTGCAGACGCAATACGATGCGCCAGAGCCATATGTAGAACACGCTGGTCTTGCCTCTCGGTAGCGCCACGTGGCCGTCCAGAGCCCATTCGGCCACCGCTACCAACATCGTCCTGTTGTGCCGACTGAGATATGCCGGTCTTAGTGTACCAAGGCCTCAATTTCTGTAGAGATTGCCGGTTCTTCACAGAGAGATGCTCTGTCTCCTCGTTATTCGTCATTTAGTCTTGTTTGACAACACAAGAAGCGTCTGCACCACGGAACCATTGTGTGACTTCAAGATACACAGAATTATTAGTGGATTTCGTATTTTTATTTTGTCCCCTGTAAGGGCGTGCTACGATGCCTTGGCACGAAGAGTTTACTGTGTACCAGGACTGTAATCACTTACGTGCAAAGAAAACAAAAAAATAATTTACGTGATAATTAATAATTTTATGATTACCCCTCGTACGTGTTGTATGCCTTTGGTAATCTTCAGTTTGTTGAAGTGCTGACCTGTGTACAAGGATACACTTACCCTTCACTATGCGAAGCTACGGAGGTGAACATCCTCCTTTTTTAATGCCACTCGTGTCCAAGCTGTAAAATGGTAATCGCGACCGTTTTTCATACGTCCACTCTGGCAACGCGATATCTTCGCATCGCACTCGGACCCGTGCAGTCGGAGTGGCGGGCAGTGAATTGGCAGGAAGCCACCAGGCGGAGCGGTGTATGGTGATGCGATGCGCTGCGATGCGATGTGATGTGATGTGATGTGATGCGGCTCGCCATCAGGAATTCCGCGGCGGCGGCCGGCTGGGATCCCCCGGCCAGTAACGCAATTACGGGCAGAGGCTACGTTTTGTCAGCAGCGCTTCACGTTTTATTAAATGCAAAAAGCCGGCGCCCGCTCTCAAACATGGATGAGCGGCCGAGCCGCGCCGGCCACCCTCCACCCTCTTCCGACACGCTGCCGGCCAGTCTACGCGAATAAAAATACGGCTTTTTCCATGTGAAATACAATATTGACGTTTGAATTGTTTATTAGCAACGAAATTCCGCCCTCGAAGCGGAGCCTCCTGGTATTGCCGTGCTACTGCGCAAAGCTGTCCACCAATGTGCCAAGTGGAGGAACTGAAACGGTTGGAAATGAATAAGGTACCAGGCAGTTGGGGGCTTGCTGTTAAGTATTACATTGAGTACGAGGGTTATTTGCGCCTCTATTACCACGAGTTTATTGCAAATTTGTTCCAAGAATCCAAAAAATGCGTATTACTCCTAACTATGACAACGATAATACGGGGTAGGAAAGGTAAATTTGCGCTTTATAATGAAAGCACAGCTTCATGGAAGTCAGGGCACCTCCATTCGATCCGACGACCTATAGAAAGCAGTTGACAATTTAAAATGTAACTGCGTATACACATTTCTTAGGGTAATGGTCGTAAGACTTTACAGAATGATGGATAATATACATTATGCCGTACAATAACCGCGAGAGAGAGTTAAGAATGGACAACCAAGAACGTTGTGTAGTCTTTCGTCCCTACTGCTTTCGACCTTATTGGTCAAACTGTACCTCGAGGAAGTATTGACGGAAATAAAGGAGAGGCCTAGCAGTGGATCTAAAATTCAGGACTAAAGAATAATAAAATTAGCCGGCCGGTGTGACCGAGCGGTTCTAGGCGCTTCAGTATGGAACCGCGACACCGCTACGGCGCAGGTTCGAATCCTGCCTCGTGCATGGATGTGTGTGATGTCCTTAGGTTAGACAGGTTTAAGTAGTTCTAAGTTCTAGGGGACTGATGACCTCAGATCTTAAGTCCCATAGTGCTCAGAGCCATTCGAACCAATAATAAAATTAGCAGATAACATTGCTATCCTTCACGAAAGCGAGGAGGAATTAGATGACGTGTCGAACAGAGTGCTCTAACTAGCACTCGCTGTAGGCTGACAGTAAACTGAACAAGGACGAAAGCAATGAGGAGTAACAGGAATGGATCTGGCAATAAACATAACTTCAAACACGAAGCAGATGAGGGGAAGGAATTCTGCTACCTTGAGAGCAAAATAACAAATTATGGATGAAGCACCGAGAACACGAATAGCAAAATAGCACAGGCAAAGAGATAATTTGTTTCCAAACAAAATCGTTAGTATCAAACATCGGCCATGATTTCTGGGAGTATACGTTTGGAGCACAGCGTTGCATGGAAGTGAATCACTTGTGTGAGAAAACCGGAAAAGAAGAGAATCAGAGGGTTTGAACTATGGTGCTATAGAAGCATATTGAAAATTAGATAGCTTCAAGAAATGATGAAGACGGGAATATCAGAGAAAGAAACTGAGATGAGAAATGACGGCGTTCTCTACAGAACCGGCAAGGAGAGAAACATGTGGAAAACAAGGATCAGGACGGCAGGACCTTTGTTAAGACATCAACGAATACCTCCCACGGTGCTTGATGTAGCTGTAGAGGGTGAAAACAATATAGAGATATGGAGATTGGAATAAACCTAACAAATAATTGAGGATGCTCTGAGTGTATGCTACTCTGTGATGAGGAGGTTGGCACTTCAGAGAACTTCGTGGCCAGCAGCATCAGACCACTCAGAAGCCGAATAAATAATGATAAATAATCCAGAAAGTAATAAACCAAGAAATGAACATGAAAGAAATAAATAAACTCTGACATCGGCCACAACTGGGCGCTGAAATGAATTCAGTGGTGACAAATGAAAATCTGCGGCAGACCGGCATTCGAATCCGGATTTCTCTCTTTATTCGAGTGTAGCGTTAATTGCTTTGCCTGTCCGAGCACGCATTCCGTCTGACACACATTCCCAACTTGTAGCACCCTACCTACATAGCGCCCCCATCTACCATACTTATTGCGCTCGCCGCATCACACTGGATTGCCGCAAGAATCCAGGAGAAAGAGTACATCCACACTGAAATGACCTTAATGGGATTCAAGCCGTATACGTTGATATACGTGTTGGGTATGTTCTTTCGCACATGTCTAGAACAAGAGATGCCATTCTTGATTTCGCAGCCGTACATACACATGATGAAACGTGGGAATCCAGAGTGATGCGGCGAGCAATGAGTATGATGGACAGGGGCGCTACGTAAGTAGTATGCCATCAGTTGGAAATTCGGTTAGGGCGGGAAGCGTGCTCGGCTGTCCGAAAGGTTCACATAAAGGAGGAAATCTGGGTTCGTGTCCCGGTGAGGCACAGATGTTCACTTTTCGCTACTGAAATCATTTATCATTTCAATGGCCAACTGCGACCGATGTCAGAATTTATTTCATTTCATAGTCTGTGTCGTACAGCTGCAGGATCAAGAATGGTGTCTGATCTTTTGGACATGTCCGGAAGAACTCGCACCACAAGTATATCGAGAAATTAACCATTTTCATCAGTTTGCCATAAGATCTAAAAACATATTTCGAACTCAATACATTATACTGTTGAAAATGTAAGGTCTTATCTCCGAATATCACGAAAATCAGAAAGGAACAAAATGCGAGCTTCCCAGATTTGTGCATAGATTCAGGACTTCCTAGCTGATAGAGCTCAGCACTTGCTTCTTACTAAAATAAAGTCAACAGATATAAAAGTAAATTCGGGGCTATACAAAGAGAGTGTTTTAAGGAATTGCTCTAGTTAAAACATACAGGATGTAAAAAAAACTACACGCACAAAATTTTAGGATATTTAGAAGACAAAAAGTATCACTATTTGTATGGCAAATATTTCACAAGTGCATCGTTTCCCCTGTAACAGTTCTAGAAAGATTTGGTGTTTGTGATTTTCGAAGGCAGTGTTCAAACTGCTGTTTTATGAAATTTGTTATTGAGATGTTCCTGGAAGCTTCATTCAGTTATATTAATGCACAACTATCATCTGCGTGCTAATGGTTGTCTAACACTTTCAACACAACCAACTGTTTCGCGAGTAATGCCTGCAGATTCAGCCAAACGGGCAACCAGCTCTTCTCGCTTAATCGTCCCCGGCACCCTCCCCCCCCCCCCCTTTCTTCCATAAAAGAAATCCCAAGGAGGGGGATCGGGAGAATGTTATGGCCACGTTGCTGGCCCACCACTCCTAAATCTACAATTGGCGGAAACATCACTAACATCAACAACAAAGTGTGGTAGAGCTCCGTCATGCTGGAAAGATAACCGTCACCTGACTCCTAACCGTATATTCTACAATATTTGGTAATTTCGACCACTGATCATGTCAGACTGAAGGTACTGCTCAAACCAGGGAGAAGGAAGATTGATTTAACATCCTGTCGATATCGTGGATCGTGGTCACCAGAGACGAAGCACGAGCTCGGAATGTTTCAATGATAGGGAAGAAAATGAGCCACGCACACCCAAAGGAACTATTGCGGCATTTATCTGGAGCGTTTTAGGGAAACCTACATCAGGATGGTCGGACGTGGCGTCCAGTGTGCAAATAACAGCACCACCACGCTCATAAGGGCTTGAACAGTTGGTATTTATGTCAGCCCCCACATTTGTGGTAAATCTCTGTTGACGTTGGAACACACACGCTACTTTTGGATTTTCCATCTCACAGACACGGCTGTTGTGGCTGTTGAATATTCCTTCTCTTGTGAACGCAGTCTCTTCAGTAAACAATACACATGTCTGCAAATCAGAGATGTTTACACTGCGCATTGGTACCGTTGTCAGAATTCCACGCTCTGGGGAGAACCACGAGCTAATAGGTTCTGTACCTTCCGATACTACTGATTTGAACCTGCATAAGATAGTGTGCCCTATTCAGCCGATAACTAAGTTCAAGAATTTGTACTGTAATGTTTGGTCAAATAAATAAAGTTATTTGTGTTCGAGTGTAACTGACAGCCGCTCATTTTGGTCCCTTTCCACAATTCCAACTACCTGTCCTGTCCTACGGGTTTAGCAGGGTGTTTCACCTAGTACAGAGGTGTAAAAGTTATGCAGATCAGGTTCCAGTGTCAACATGTTGCACACAAAACAGTCAAAATAATTATGAACGTTGGCCTTAGGGAAATCCAGCGTCATACGCTGAAGGACCCCTAGCGCTGAAACGGTGTACCTGTGACATTTGTTAACATTATAAAAGTGCTTTTCTTCTCCTCTAAATGCTCTGCTTTTACACACGATATAAATTATCTATTGGAAACTGTTGGAAGCTTCATGACGCTGTCTGCAGGCGGTGACATTGTCTACAGGTATCAGCTACAGGAAAGTACACTATGTGATCAAAAGTATCCGGACATCCCCAAAAACAATTTTTTTCGTATATTAGGTGCCTTGTGCTGCCACCTATTGCCAGGTAATCCATATCAGCGACCTCAGTAGTCATTAGACATCGTGAGAGAGGAGAACGGGTTGCTCCCCGGAACTCACGGACTTCGAACGTGGTCAGGTGATTAGATGTCACTTGTGTCATAACGTCTGTACGCAAGATTTACAGACTCCTAAACATCCCTAGGTCAACTGTTTCCGATGTGATAGTGAAGTGGAAACGTGAAGGAACACGTACAGCACAAACACGTACAGGCCGACCTCGTCTGTTGACTGACAGAGACCACCAACAGTTGAAGAGGGTCGTAATGTGTAATAGGCAGACATCTATCCAGACCAGCAAACAGGAATTCCAAACTTCACCAGTATCCACTGCAAGTACTAAGACAGCTAGGCGGGAGGTGAGGAAACTTGGATTTCATGGAAGAGGGGCTGCTCATAAGCCACAAACCCCCCCGGTAAACAGCAAAAGAGGCCTCGCTTGGTCTAAGGAGCGTAAGCATTGGACAATTGAACATTGGAAAAACGTTGCGTGCTGTGACAAATCACGGTACACAAAGTGGCGATCCGATGGCAGGGTGTGGGTATGGCGAATGCCCGGTGTGTAGTGCCAACAGTAAAATTCGGAGGCGGTGGTGTTATGATGTGGTCGTGCTTTTCATGGAGGGGGCTGGCAACTTCTTTTTTTTCGTGGTTCTATCACTGCACAGGTCTACATTGATGTTTTAAGCACCTTTTTGCTTCCCACTGTTGAAGAGCAATTCGGGGATGGCAATTGTATCTTTCAACACGATCGAGTATCTGTTCAGAATTCGAGACCTGTGGCGGAGTGGTTACACGACAATAACATCCCTGTAATGGTTTGGCGTGCACAGAGTCCTGACCTCAACCCTACAGAACACCTTTGGGATGTTTTGGAATGCCGACTTCGTGCCAGGCCTCACCGACCGACATCGTTACCTCTCCTTAGTGCAGCACTCCGTGAAGACTGGGTTGCCATTCCCCAAGAAACCTTCCAGCAACTGACTGAACGTATGCCTGCGAGAGTGGAAGCTGTCATCAAGGCTAGGGGTGGTCCAACACTATACTGGATTCCAGCATTACCGATGGAGGGCGCCACGAACTTGTAAGTCATTTTAAGCCAGGAGACCGGATACTTTTAATCACATAGTCTATCAGCGGCAAATGACTGTAGCCAAATGCAGAAAGACGTAAGGAAGTTCAACAATTGGCACAGACAGCACGGTGTCTATGACCGTAAATCAGTGTAACGTACTGGGCATTAATAATCGAAAAGATTCATTACGGTACGATTAAAATGTTGGAGACTCTTCACTGACAACAGCAGATGCCGCATAAAATCCACGAGGAGGCGTCAGAAGTGCCCATACAAGATTTGGCCAGATAAACTTGGCTTGCGCAACACCTGTAAGTCCGTTTCTTGAGTACTGTTCGTCGTGTATTAACAGAAGCGGGGGAGAAGAGCCTGTAAAGAGCAGTAAGTTTTGTTACGTGATCGTTTGGCAAGCGTAAGAGCGTTACAGAGATGCTCAACAAACTTCATTACCGAACGGTGCAAGATAGGTATCGAGCATAATCGAGATGTTAAGTGTTGAAATTCTGAATGTGTACGTTCGAGGAAAGCCAGGAAATACATTACTTCCATCCACGTACGTCCTGTAAAATGCTCACAGCCTCAAATTCACAGAAATTGGAATTCACACAGAAGTTTATAGATTATCGGTCATGCTACCTTTTATCATCAAATGGAAGAGCGAAGCGGATGGATTAGGATTTAATGTCCCGTCGACGATGAGTTCCTAAGAGATGGAGCACTAGATCGGATTGTTTTGTTAAAGATGGCGAAGAAAATTGGCCGTGCCCTTCCAAAGGAACCATCAAGCCTTCGCCTTAAGTGATTTATGGAAATAACGCCAAACCTAAATCTGGATGCCCAGACGGCACTTTCAATATTCTTTCCTGCCGAGTGCGAGTACAGCTTGTTACTACCAAGTCGACGTGTTCAGTGACAAACAGGGAACGTAAGTTAACTGAACTGCTCTCTGCGTGTCGCATATTGGACTCACGGTTTCTTCTGAGTCGGTTCCAACACCAAATTACTCGATCACGGTCAAAAGTATGTCACCTAATAATGGACGTTAATATGCGGTGTGTCCACTAGTCGCCTTTATGACGCCTTGAACTCTCTGGAGACTCTTTCACTGTGGTTTGTGAATGCTAAGGAGTAATGGCACCACATTCTTCCTCGCGAGTCAATATTAGAAAACAGAGTGATGTGTGACTCTAGAATCTGTAGCGAAGTTCGACGAGCTAACTCATCCCAAGGTGTTCCATGGGGCTCAGGTCGGGAACCTGGACAACCCAGACCATTCCAGGGATGTTACTGTCCACAAACCATTGCCTAAAAAATGCTGCTTTACAACAGAGCGCATTCTCATGGTGATATATTCATCGTCTCCGAAATGTTCCTCTACTGTATGCAGTACACTGTGGCGTAAAATTTATTCATATCGTTCCGAATTTAGATCTTTGTTAAAAGCAATAAGACGATCAAACCGCAATCACAAAGAAACGTTACACAGCGTGTCACCACAGAGAATGACGCGATTCATCACTCCAGTGGCGTCATTCTCAACAGCTGTTAGCATTGACTACATAAATGAGTGGCTTACGAGGAGCTGCTCGACCGTTGTACGCCATTCTCTTAACTGCCCACGCACAGTCACAGTTCCAGCTACACTGCTAGTAGAACTTTGGAACTCGCGAGTGATTCCTTCGGCAGGTTTCCTGCGATTTCTTGCACACACACTGTCCACATTGTTCGACGGTCCCTGTCTGTCAGTGCAAGAGATCTGTTGGTTTTGGTTTAGTTGTGGTTGTTCCTCCGCGTTCCCACTTCACCATTCCATCGTCAAAAGTCAACTTGGGCAACTTAAGAAGGGTTGAAATATCCCTGCTGGATCTGTTACTGAAGTGGCACTCAATGATTATCCCATGTTCGAAGTTACGGAGCTTCCTGAGCGAGCTATCCTGGTGTTACTGCGTCTCTAACGTCAATGCTCAACGCCTCCTCTTATACTGGCGGGTCCGCCTCACCAGATATATAGGGATACATCCCGTATTACACAATTGTCTCTTGACAACACAGTGTATGTGTCAGTACTGTCGGTAGAGTGATTAAGCTATGTCCTCGTAAATTCGTTTGCGAAGTCAATCTGGTGTAAAACGCCCTTATTATGAGGTATTATACGTATATTCGCTATGATAATCGGTTACCAAAAACAGTTTAAGAGGTAAAATACAGACGAGATAAATTTTGTTAAAAAGCGTTCTCACAATACTCAAAAACGAAATGTATGTAGTCTTTACGAATTACAAAATATGTTCTACTTATAGACTCGTACTGCTTAGCGGTGGGTACGTTTTCGAAGGCATTCTGAAACGTTATCAATTAAGGTACATTCAGTGTACAGTACCCGACAGAAGATGAGTACCGAGAAGGACGGGAGGAAACGAAATATAACTTCACGCGTTACGAGTGTATGTGTTGTTATTTTAATGAAAACAATATGGACTCAAACTTACAAACAACGTAGCAGTATGATCCCACTCATCACTGTGAGGTTGCACCCACTCTGACCAGGATACATGCACTGATTCGATTGAGAAGATTGTCATGAAGCCGTTGTATATTTTCCACAGGCAAGCTGGTCCACAGCTGTTGTAACTATTAATAATCAATGAAAATCACCACTAGACGTGTGACTGAGATGTTATTTTATTTTGACTACCAGTTTCGACGTTCCACTATGCCATCTTCTGGCCCCATACGCATCTCTCAAAAATAAATGATACTACTACACAGTACCATGTATTCCTGGATATCGTGAATTCAAACTATACCCCAAGTGCTTCATTTTGAATACTTGATTGCAATAAAGTCTTACAATGAAGCAATTGGCATAGGGTTCGAATTCAGGACATCTGGCACTGTGTGGTAGTATCATTTATTTTTGGGAGACGTGTATGGGGCCTGAAGAAGAAATCATAGTGGAATGCCGAAACTGGTAGGCAACATAAAATAAAATAACAGCGAATTTTGTTGATAATTAGCAGACCAGCTGATGCCCCTTGTCCATGATGGATCAACGGAGACTGTTGTAACTGGTCTTCGATATACAGGATACTGACAATGGGACGGAAACGGTGTCCGAGCTGGTGCCACAAATGTTACATAGGAGATGGATATTGGGAGCTTGCTGGCTACAAGAATACCTCAACGTAATGCAGACAGTACGTAGAGACATGTGCCGTGATGTGGACGAACATTTTCCTTCTGAAAAATGGCAGCAAGAGACCATCGCGTGAGATGTAAGATGTAAGGACGCCGAATGTCCGTGATTCACTGTCATGCTGACAAATTTCCCTAAGTGATTACCAGCCGTGACCTGGAGGCATACCCGATGGCTCCTCACATCATGACACTAGATTGAAGACCGCTGTGCCTCTCCAAAAAACAAATGTGTAGGACCTCTCCCCAGGTCTCCACCATACTCGCCGACGATGGTCATCCGGGGTAGCGCAGGACCGCGATAAATCGCTGAACATCATGCAACAACATCCATCAGCATCTCGTGCTTCCAAGTCGCGGTACCATTCTAAACGCAGCCGCGTGCATTATGGCGTTAATTGGAACCTAAGAATGTTACCTTAATTCCCTCTTCTGATTGTTGCTACTGTCCAACAGATGTGGCAGGTATTTCGTCACATGGTCTCGGATGGTAGGCGCAGATAAGGGGTTACGACGTACCTGGTGCCCAGAACGATGATCCTCCCTTGTGTGGATCAGACGTTGCCGATCGGAACCTTGAAGATGAGTAAGCTTGTCCTCACGTTCCGCGAACTCCCCACAGATCGGGGTATTGCACGATTCGACCAGCCGACCAAATGGAGACCGACAGTGAGGTTCTTCTCAAACTGCGCCAGATGCTGACAACCTGTTATACGAGTACGCGGCAACTGTGTCTTTTACTGTTGTCTCTCAACGTCGGACGCTGTTCACACTACTCATACAAGCTACCAAGGCTGATAATAGCACGAAACACGCGCTGCAATTACGCACTCGGGTGGCCTTTCTACGTATCACAGAGAATTTCAACTGCAACAATTTACGTACCCGACTCCTGTTGTGTGAACGTGTACGTAGTCACAGTGACATCGGACTATGTCTTTGGGGTGCTTCTCTTCAGTAAGGCAGTTTAGTTTAAAATCTAACTTTCCATTATTGGCGTATTTCATTTAGCACGTGTTAATGAGGTAATCGAAAACCATTTGTAAGTCAAAGAAACGAAGCAAACTTCAGCTTTTCTCAGTCCTACTTTTCTGGATTTTTCTGTAAGACGAGTGCGTTCTGGATTACAATTAGACAATAATTTAGGAAATCGTAAGGGGTATTTCTGAAAAAAGTTGTACTCTACGAATTAAGTGTGGACACATTTTTCACTACACTGAAATAATAAATATAAACGGCAATAAAACAGAATCATCTATTTGGCGAGGCGTAACTCAGATAACAGAGGTATACGTAGACAATGTTACTCAACTATTCTCAACTATAATTTTTACGGAGCTGATAATTATTTAAGCATACTCAAAAAAATTTTAGACGGTTCCTAGTTAAATAGTGCAATTATAGTTTGCTTGATTTAGAGTGTGCGGTATTGGTGAGTCGCTTATCTGAACGTTGGTGCTGCGACTAAGGTTTGTAAATTGGGTCCCATTTTACTGCATTACGGGAGATAAATAACTGACGGCACTCGATACGTATTTGAATACATTGTCAGGCGTATCCTCTGGGGTGTGCTGCATTGCGTAGCCCGCACCACATAACGCAGGGAGCCGTGGTGGGGGCCGGATCCGTAAGCAGTCCCGAATGCAAATTCTCACGCACGTGGGATAACGACATCAAACAGTTGGTATAATCAGTGTAGATCTCGTCTCCTGACAGTGGCAACCTAACGGGCCGTCCGCCTACAATAAAACTGCATTCTGTTTCAATCACACACTACTACATTTTCATCTGAGAAGCTGGAAGATTTTTCGAACTGTACTTTATGTGTGGATATGTTACACAGTATAAATTCGAACACTTTTTATTTTAGGCAATGTTGTTTATTCGCGTGTTTCAAATATCTGCTACAAAACAGAGTGAAGGTGTTAGGACATTAGACTCAGAACAATTTTATTGAAATATATTACTCGAAATTTATGAAAGACGAGTGAGCAAGGTGAAATAATATCGAGAGTTTACTTTACTTTCAGCGAAAATCTGGGAAACTGAAATAAACACATAGATTGCCTACAAGCTGAATAGTATCATAAAACAAGCCTTAAGATGATACGAGATAAACATCCTTATCCACATCGAAATTTTTCGTCGTTCCTCACAATAAACTCTTAGTTTCGTACATTGTAGGAAACTGTCAACAAAGATTTCGCCTATTCAATGGTGTTACTTACCCCCAGTCCAAAAAGTTTAAACATTGGCTTGATAAGAAATGAAGACAAGTGAAAGGTGATACTTTTAATCTACATCTATATCTACATGGTTACTCTACAATTCACACTTCAGTGTCTGGCAGAGGCATTCTATATACTCTCCCACAACTTGAGTATAACGCACACATTGTTCATACAAGTTTCAAAACTTTCAGAAAAGTCCTTCTTTGTAACGTAGTTCTACTCGAGCATGGAATTGGCTTCATTGTCCGTTACCATTGTCAAAGCATTGACAATTCATGTCAATTTTTGCACTTCGTCGTTTTGTAGTGGGTTCCTAGCAGCAAGTCTTTTCGAACGCGATGATTTTTCCTAGAAAACAACTCTCCGCATTATTCATTTTAAGTGACATCGCGGCAGCCGTCCACGCCCTGTTATTGTCCTGAAGTTTAGGTGTGGGTGACAGACTTTGCACATACTGTTCTCTTCTTCAAAGCATGCTGGAGAGTGTCTCGAAAACTTGATTTATCGATGTTACTCCATTGCGATTTGCGACACTTGACACAGTTGGGCCACACGTCCACTGCTTAACACTGCCTACTCACAACTGACTGATCGAATAAATGACTTGCTAACAGTTGTTAGCTTACTCTGTCACCATAGTTACTGTATTGTCATCGCGTGTACATCAGCCTCGGAACTTTTTTTATGGACGAGTTATTGTAACTCCCCAAAAACATTTGTACACATCGCGTGGTTGAGATTCGCTCTTTCGTATGAGATGAAAAGGGATATAATATTATTCTACAACATTTTGTGTAAAATTTTAATACGAGAGCTATTCGGAAAAGCACGGAACGATAGGTCGCGAAATGGCCATGATAAACTCGCGCCGTAAATGATCCTGTTTTTGTTCGGACCAGTATTCTTCCGTAAACTTTTGTTTAAACTCTTCGAACGTCATTAGTTCGGTATTCAAGTTAATTCCCCAGCGCTTAGCGTCACCTGCTAAGGCGCTAATTACTACGTTTATTTTCTCCTGACCAGATAAGGGTTTAGGAAACATTCTCTCGCAATTTTTGATGAAATCCAACGGATGCCATCCGTTATGTTTTTTGGCGGGATCGAAGCGCTCCTCACCTTCCAACAGCTTCGTAATTGGCGTGCCATTACAGACAACACCAGGCCTATCTTTGATTTTACTCCCGTGATCGAAAATTTTGCCTTGAATTTTCGATGTATTTTGTTCACAATTTTGCACACATCCGATAACTTTTTCGCCTAAATTTCTTTCAGTATCTGAAACTGCCTTTTTCAACTATGTGATTCCATGTTGGCATTCGTTTACGATCTCAGTTTTAACACCGAAAACTTTTTCGTCTACTTTTGTTTCAACTAGAGGCTCTACTTTCTTTTGGATGTTGAGAATTTCAACATCAAACCTATTGTTAATGTCGTCAATTTCCCCCTGCATAGTATTCAAATTTTTATTAATTGCGTCAATTTCAGACTTCATAGTATTTACTGCAGAACTTAAATTACCCACTTTTTGGTCTACCTGTTCTATTTGTTTACTAATTTTAATTCCTTGTTCTTCGACCTGTGCTTTAAGCTGACCAACTTGTGTTTTAAGCTGCTCGTCAACGTGTGTTTTAAGTTGATCATTCTGTGTTTTGAGCTGATTACTTTGTGTTTTAAGCTACTCGTCAACATGTGTTTTAAGCTGATCATTCTGTGTTTTGAGATGATTACTTTGTTTTAAGCTGCTCGTCAACGTGTGTTTTAAGCTGATCATTCTGTGTTTTGAGCTGCTCACTCTGTCCTGCAATTTGTTTGGTTAATTGTTCAAATAAATCGTTCATTTTTAAAATTTTCACGCTGTTTTGTTCTACGAAATCGGTGTGTTCCGATCCTACATCAAAATTTTCTTTCGGTTCTTTCTTTATCTGTGGTGAATCAAACATGTCAGTGGATTCGTTCACATACCCACTATCATCTACAAAGTCATCCTCTACTTCCTGTTTTATTCCTTGCTGTGTTCTAGGCAATCTCTACATTTCAATCTGTTCGTTAACATGTTCGTGGTATTGTATGTACGCCAATTGTCTTCACAATATTTTGTGTAAAGTTTTAATACGAGAGCTATTCGGAAAGTACGGAACGATAGGTCGCGAAATGGAAACTACAGAGAAAATCAAAACTGTTTTATTTGTAACGGTTAGCTACACATTCCAGCTACTTCTCTACACAGTCGCCGCTCAGCCTTAGATATCTGTCATGTCGATGTACCAACTTTTCCATTCCCTCGTTATAGAAGACAGCCGCCAGTGCTTTTCGACAATTTTCTACTCTGGACTGCAGCTCGTTGTCTGTGTCAAAATATTGTCTTCGTAACCAACAGTTCATTTGAGCAGAGATGAATCTCAGGGGTAGCCAATTACGCGCTGTATTGTGGTTGATCAAACACTTCCCATCGAAGACGCTGCAGGAGCATCTTCATTGCCCCTGCAGAGGGCGGCTGAGAATTGTAGTGAAGAACGATCCACACGACGGTTATGTTATGTGGATTGCATAGCTTCGGGGAAAATCTTTCGCCAGGCCCTCATACTTGGCGTGAGATGCTAATTTCTAGCCATCTTTACGTTCTCACTGTGAGCTCAGAACTGAAAAGAGCGACATGGTGCTGTAACGTGCGCGTGGGGCACACAATACTCATTAAAGCCTGTACTATGGTAAGTGAGCGGGGTTCACTTTACGAGACAGGATTTTCGTATAGATATTGACTGCGTGTACCTGAATGGTGGCAAATCAGACTTACACCCACTCTGTAATAACAATGATCCGTCAAGTAAGTTCAAAATGCAATTACACGTCAGTATGTACCAAAAGCAACACTAAAGATGCTACCAATTTGATAATAATACGGTCGCCAGCCTAATTAGGCATTACCTGAGTTTCTTCCCTGTACAAGTTGATGTATATTCATGCAAAACAACACGTAGTAACGCTGCATAATATAGTAAAATTTTAGAACCAGAAAATCTATTGAACTGATAGTTCCACGTTCTGTACTGATATGGAAAAACCATGAATACATAACACTACACTATAATGTATACTACAAAGCTTCGTACTGTCTATTGATCTGATTAAAGTCGGGCATAGGTTACCCTAGAAATAGCACTTTCGAGTCACACACAAAATGTCAATTTTGATAAAGATAAAACACTGATAAATTTTGACTTATATATTGACTTTAACTTTTGCTGGTCAAATCAATGTGGAACACTTCAGAATTCAAATGAATAAAGGGGGGGAGGGGGGAACCTGAAACTGTTATGATCACTATATTAAAAAATTGTTTACTGAAATTATCATGCGTTCAAGATTTCCAGTATATGAGTTACTACTCTTTTTATCTTATTTACTTCTCATTTAAATACCTTTATATCTGTCTCGAAATAATTTAACTTCATTACTATATCAATATTAAAGTTATCTTTCAACTTCGTCAGACCTTCGTTATTCATTTACTGGTTCATTAACAACATAGTTCTCTAAACACCATTCTAACATAACTAGGTCTGCAAGTAATTATTATTAACACAAAATTTAATTTATCATTTCGGGACACTCGGATTGCACAACATTTGGAAAGGACCCTGTCTAGGTTAGTTGTGAGGATAATTAAATGAGGGGAAAGTTCTGGTAAAATTTAGGTTATTATTGAACAGTTCACTCTATGGTCCATACGAATACAGTACTAAAAGTTTCAACCTGCTTGTATCGATTGGTTGGCGAGCGGCGAGATGGCGATGCACAGAGCACACATACAACCACAGCTATGGCTCTTGACGTATCGGCACTTTAATTCTTCTTAGCGTCGCAATACTTTTCCATTTAGTACCTATGGAATTTTGCCATGCTGTGTGGGATATGGAACGACATTCCCGAGGCTCAGTGAAACTACGTCTTCCAGGAGAGCCTCCTCGCTCCAGAAGGTGTTGCTCAGACCAAAGCCAAACTCCAACTACTACTGCTGAGCCCGTTGTGCCGTGCAGTGTCGTGCGCATTTTCCCGCGCTCGCCTGCCATCCACCTTTCACCGCTCCCTTACAGACAGGGTATTCACCCGAGGTTTTGCATTCTACATATCCTAACACATTGCCTACGTATGGACCAGACGCACAGTTACAATTTTCAACATCTTACAATAGTTTCAACATTTGTTACATTTCAATTCTTTTACAATACTGCTTGACATTTGACGTAAACATTAATATTCACATTGAAACTTGTTTACAGTTTTCTTAACACAATGGCATGAAACAAAAAACAAATGAAATCAGAACATCAATTACACGAGTTTATCGAAAAATCAGAAAAAAATTTACTTATATGTACAATAGTACAGCGTCGTTGTTGTTACAGTGCGATCGACCGACGGGTGTACTAGACACAGTGCCCAATGCATCTGTGCAAAGCTTCATAGGATTTTCACTGTATTTTCCATTTCGCGACCGATCGTTTCTTATTTTCCGAATAACTCTCGTATATTTATTAGTGTTTAGTTGTAGGACATGTGATGAGATGACAGATGGAAGTGATGAAAGCAATGCTAACATCATATTTTATGTACGACACAACTAGAGTCTCTAACTGCTCCAATCTCGTGCTTTTTCTGTAGTATCAATCAAGAAATATTTGTTGATTAATGTCAGTGTGGATTAACCACTTTTCCTTCCTCAGTACGATGTCTACGAGGAGTCAAAGTTTTGTGTTAGAGTCAATTTTAGAAAAGTAAGGTAAGCCACTCTGCACCTGCCGAGTTTTTACCTTATCTTTTTCAGGTGGTGCAGCGTTCTCAGTCCATGTTCAAATAGTTGTATCTGTGAATTAATTTTTAATTGTCACACTTAAGGGTAGTAGCCCTTAGTAACCTAAAGAGGTTGTTTATTAATCGAGGCCAACGGAACATTTCTAAAATGTTGACAGATTGTAGCGTTGCGCGATACATGTATTGGTGTCTGTGGAGCCGTGCTTGAATTTACTCAGATGCTCGATACCGATGTAGGTATCTCATTTTAACAGACGCCACGCAATAGATAAAACAACGTAACATGTTAACATTTCGAAGAAAATGAATCAGAGTGCAGGAGCGTGTTACCAAAGGTGTGCCACCCGTGCACAGAAGGCTGCACGTCACACGGCAAGATGTCAGCGTGACAAACGCGCTAAATGCGGCTGGCCCTGCAACACGAAATGTTGAAGGAACGGGAAAAAGAAAGTGCTCGTCAGTCAGCGAACAGTGCACGGCTGTAGTGTTCATCGCTACAACATGGCACGCTGTAACATCTGGATGACTTCACACGGGGAAGACTCCTTGCAAAACAGGAAGAAGAACGAAGTGTGATGAATACATCCCAGGAGTTTATTACTCACAGCTTTGTTTCATGTGCAGGTGGAGCACTGCTAATCACCGACACTGTTGCCTGACGGAAAGGAGCTGGTCGACCACGGCCAGATACACCAGCATATGATAGCTACGATGTGCAACAGGCGAGAAGGGATCCACGTCAAACAGCTGCAAACACATTTAACACGAGCACAAAGCAAGCAATCTCACGCAATGGAGAACGGCGAACAGTACGTTGTGTTCAGTTAATATCCGTACATCTACCAGAATACTGACTGGACCAGCGAGGAGTGGGATGGCCTGCTCTTCTCCGATGAGGGCAGATTCAGATATGGGTAGTGATTGCGGGCGTACTCACAAATGGGGAGAAGTGAGAGCACACTGTCAAATATGATCGTTTTGATCGTCCAAGCGTTGAACACGGGCACTCACTGGTAAACGTTATTGTGACGTTGTACTTCTTCCCCATGTGCGCCTTATCACGGGAGTTCGTTTTATGGATGGAAATGTGAGACTACATTGAGCAGCGCAAGTGGAGAAGCTCTTGAAACGAAAGAATATTCGAAAAAAGGACTGGCCTGCACATTTCCTAGAGTTAAATCATATTCAGTACTTGTGAGATGAGCTGAAGAGACGTACTGTAGCAAATGCACCAAGGACCATCCAGCAGTTGTCAATCACAAGAACTCATTACCAACATTTAACACAAGCAAACAGGTGAATAAGTAATGCAACACATTTCTTTCTTCTGAAAGTAAGTTTGTTCTATTCAGGATCCCCCCTTCCCATTCTTTTGGCCACAAAAACCTATATTTTAACATAGTCTCCATTCAGTGCGAACACCTTGCACCAACTTACTAGGAAGGTCTGTATGCCTGCATGGTACCTCTGTACGGATCGACGTTGGAGCCAACGTCTTGGTTCACCAATAACATCCCCATCATCCACAGACTGCTTCGCGCAGAGTGCATCGTTTATGTGTTCAAAGAGATGGAAGTATGAAGGTACGAGATTCGGGCAGTAGGGTGCATGATTAATGACAAATTCTGAGAGTTCCTCCCAGGTTCGCACACTTTTCTAAGGCCTTTCGTTGTTACTGAGAAGGAGAAGGTCATTTTTATATTTTTGTGGCGAAGAACATGCTGAAATCTTTGCTTCAGTCTGCTGGTGGCAGCACAATGTACTTCCGAGGTGGTTGCTGCACCATGAGGGGGGTGGCCAGGTATTTGTTGGTGACGTGTTCATGAGAGTGTCCGCACGATCCAGCATTGCAGGAGTCGCAGCTGTGTGCGGACGGCCAGCACGCGGGGCACCCGACAGCTTTGCGCTGCCTTGTGCGGTGATGACAGACGCCTCTCCCAACGACTCATCGTTCTTTTGCTTACTGCCAGGAGCGCCTATCTACGATGCTCTGATTGTTCGCCGAAAGAAACTCGATCACACCTCTCTTCTTGGAATTCATCTCCGCTACAGTCGCCATTTTGAAGGCTACGTATAGCGTCGCCATCTATCGGAACTTCATGAATCCGTAAGGACTGAAGTGGGAACATAACACAATATCCCGTAACAAATTCCGCGTCGTTTCAACCGAAACTCACCGATAAAAAATGTGTTGTACTACCTCTAGCACGCTCCTTGCAAAATACATAAACTGGGAGAAATTTTGAAAGGTGGGGGAGGGGGGGGGGGAATACTGATATGGGGTCAAGCAGTAAGAAATACAAAACTCACCTTCCGTCCCCCCGAGGTAGGTAGGGCGTTTCCTCCCTGTCACCCACCCACCACCTAAAAGTTAATCTCATCGATTTTTTAAACTTTTGTACAGAATGGTTCATTATTAGAACAGAACTGTAATTAAAAATACATTACTCGTAAAATTCAACACAAAAAGGATCTTGTGCGTATTTTCAGCCAGACGAATAGTTTTAGGTATAAGAGTTGAAATAGAATTCAGATACTGCATAATCTTTTTTGCTATCGTTACTTAGCCATTTACGTAAACGAAAGGACTAATTACGTACACACACCAACAAAAATTTTGCTATTGTGACTCTTTCTGTACCAACCAGAAGTTCTCCACTGACGCTGTATGTACTGCTACCATGACCTCTACTACCCACGAATGGAAGGAAAGCCATACTCTAATGGACTGCAGCAATTCACCTGAAAGTAGAGCGCCAGTAGCGATGCGTCAGAGACGTCTGTGGAACAGTAAAGTGTACGTCTGGAGGGAAGGGCAGTAGGAGCCTATTATCGGCGCGTGGAGTGGCCCCGCGGTTTGAGGCGCCATGTCACGCACTGCGCGGCCCCTCCCGCAGGAACTTCAAGTCCTCACTCGGGTATGGGAGTGTGTGTTGTTCTTAGCATAAGTTAGTTTAAGTAGTGTGTAAGTCTAGGGACCGATGACCACAGCTGTTTGATCCCTTAGCAATTCACACACATTTGAACACCTTTTGAGCCTACGATCGGCTCCGTGCCATCAAGTTGTGCGCAGGGGACTTGTCGGCCAGGGAAGTTGTTTGACATGTGCACCGGAGTAATATCGTGAGGACTCAGGATCGATTCCAGTTGACAGGTACTATTGTGGAATTACACTGCACATTCCGTCACCGTCCGAAAGGTGCGCAGGTTGATAGACATCGACGATTTTCAAGTCAAAGTAAGAGTGGTCTATGCTCAGGAATCGAATACATTCGAGGAGGTTACAGGACGTCATGTATCGCATCAAACTGTTAGGAGACGCTTGCATGATTAGGATCCCCATTGCCGACGACCATGGCGAGCACCACGTCTTACGTGGACTCCGTTAAAGATGGGGAGGATTGTTTAGGGATGAAACTCGGATCTGTTTGTTCCCTGATAGTCGCAGACAACGTATTTTAGGCCAACCTGCTATATCAAACGCATTCAACACTTTGACCATGCATCGGTAGCTAACGGTTACTTCTCAGTTATATCAACCTGAGGCATTACCGACGTATACGATGCTTCCAGGGTTCTTGATTCGGATGCAATCGACGAAGGTCCACGATATTTCGGCGAATAACCATTCAGCCAGGGTGGAATTCAGCATCTCATACGAACAAACCCGTTACCTGCCAGATGCTTTAGGTACTTTGGCTTTGGACGGCTCGGCTTCAGATGAGTGGCGTGATGTAGTCATAGAGTCGAGTCGCGCACGTCTGCATTCATGCCTCGCAGCTGCAAATTAATAGCCTGCAGCTTTGATACTGCAGTCAAAATGTTTGTGTATTGGCTTGAACTGCGAGTTAATAAAACACATAGAAATATAAAATGAAGTTCCATTGTAACGTCTGTAATTGATGTAAAGTAAACGACACACAATTATGTCGAATAAGGTTTAATCAATAAAGCAGATTACCTCTAATAAACAGTAAGTGGTCCTAAGATACATAAATATAATACAGACAGAAAATACCCTTATCAAATGAAGTAAAGTTACATTGAGAGCGTTACAAGAATGGTAGCAAATTCTCCACCGTAAATAGGCATTCAAGATACCTGAAAACTAAATAAAATTTTTGATCAAAATAAACGAAATATTCACCATTGCAGAATAGTTCAGAATTCAACAGGATGATTCACAAATTAACGCACGTTATGTAAATTATGGTAAAACATACTCTATCCTCAGTTACGTAATACAATTGGAAAGTGTTAGTCCTACACTGGACCACAAATAAATAAATAATATATATATATATATATATATATATATATATATATATATATATATATATATACTACTGGCCATTAAAATTGCTACACCACGAAGATGACGTACTACAGACGTGGAATTTAACCGACAGGAAGAAGATGCTGTGATATGCAAATGATTAGCTTTTCAGAGCATTCACACAAGGTTGGCGCCGGTGGCGACACCTACAACGTGCTGACAAGAGGAAAGTTTCCAACTGATTTCTCATACACAAACAGCAGTTGACCGCCGTTGCCTGGTGAAACGTTGTTGTGATGCCTCGTGTAAGGAGGAGAAATGCGTACCACCATGTTTCAGACTTTGATAATGGTCGGATTGTAGCCTATAGTTATTGCGGTTTATCGTATCGCGACGTTGCTCTCGTATTGGTCGAGATCCAATGACTGTTAGCAGAATATGGAATCGGTGGGTTCAGTAGGGTAATACGGAACGCCGTGCTGGATCCCAAAGGCCTCGTATCACTAGCAGTCGAGGTGACAGGCATCTTATCCGCATGGCTGTAACGGATCGTGAAGCCACGTCTCGATCCCTGAGCCAACAGATGGGGACGTTTGCAAGACAACAACCATCTGCACGAACAGTTCGACGACGTTTGCAGCAGCATGGACTATCAGCTCGGAGACTATGGCTGCTGTTTCCCTTGAAGCTGCATCACAGACAGGAGCGCCTGCGATACTCAACGACGAACCTGGGTGCACGAATGGTAAAACGTCATTTTTTCGGATGAATACAAGGTTCTGGTTACAGCATCATGATGGTCGCATCCGTGTTTGGCGACATAGCGGGTTGAACGGGCATTGGAAGCGTGTATTTGTCATCGCCATACGGGCGTATCACCCGGCGTGATGGCATGGGGTGCCATTGGTTACACGTCTCGGTCACCTCTTGTTCGCATTGACGGCACTCTGAACAGTGGACGTTACAGTTCAGATGTGTCACGACCCGTGGCTCTACCCTTCATTCGATCCCTGTGAAACCCTACATATCAGCAGGATAATGCACGACCGCATGTTGTAGGTCCTGTACGTCCCTTTCTGGATACAGAAAATGTTCGACTGCTGCCCTGGCCAGTACATTTTCCGGATCTCTCACCAACTGAAAACGTCTGGTCAATGGCGGCTGAGCAAGTGGCTCTTCACAATACGCCAATCACTACTCTTGATGAACTGTGATACGTGTTGAAGCTGCATGGGCCGCTGTACCTGTATACGCCAATCAAGCTTTGTTTCACTCAATGCCCAGGCGTATCTAGAGCATTATTACGACCAGAGGTGGTTGTTCTAGGTACTGATTTCTCAGTATCTATGCACCCAAATTGCGTGAAAATGTAATCACATGTCAGTTCTAGTATATTTGTCCAATGAATACCCGTTTATATTCTGCATTTCTTCTTGGTATAACAATTTTAATGGCCAGTAGTGCATATATAGGATGGGGTCCCTCCACGCCCACATCGACGTGGTAACCAAACAAAAAGTTCTACTGTCAACTCCGAATAACATGTTAGTTTTCGAATCAGGAGTCACTGGATGCAGGCTGTTATGTTATCCATGCGTGTGGGTAGGATTACTCATTGACGTGGTCCATCAGGAGACAGAAAGTGGATGAAAGCGATCGAAGCGGTTTGTAAGAGCAGAGGGAAAAAATTTCCAAGGCAAGCGCCATGGAAAAAAAAACCTCTGCGACAGGAGGACGTTTAGTAAGGGCAGTAGCGACTTGCTAGCTGCGATAGTATGTGGAAGGTGAGCTAATGTTAGTGTGAGGTATCAAGCATCGTGACTTTGTCGCTGCGGGTGCTCGTTGTAGATGGATCAGTCCGGGCGCTGCAGCTGGGCTGCTGTGAATTCTCCTGGGCCTGCTGCAGCGGCTGCGTCCCTGTAACAGTCCGAGGTCGTCATATATGAGTGAGCGATCGGCCGTAGATCAGCTCATAGTGTAGGGACTGTGTGTGGCTGGTTTGCCTATTGTGTACAGTACGGCTTCCCTGCGATTGCCTGTTTTTGTCGGGTCGAGCATCTGGGGCTGCCAATAGTTGCTGTGTTGCAGGGTCTCGGCAGTACTGTTGTGTTAGCGTGCTATGGGCCATAGATGTTTAGTTTCTTGCTAATAATGTCTTTGGTCTATTATCTTTCTATCTATGGTTGTGGTCGTAGTTCCCCAGAGAAAGAATAAGCGGGTTATGCGAGTGTCTCGTGTCTCTGTACTATGTGTGGAGAGTTTTTGGAATAGCTACAAGAGCGTATCTAGCCGATATTCCCGGTGAAGATGCACGGTGCGTGTGTAAGGCGGAGCATTGCTTATGATTCTGAGTACTTTCTTCTGTATGAGCTGCAGGCGGCGCAGGCGTTTGGGTGCAGCGTATCCCCATACGGGAGCAGCATACATCATCAGAGGTCTAATAAGTGTGGTGTACATAGACCTGGACACGTCCTATTCAGTGTGCTACGCCTGTTAAGCATAGGATAGAGTTGTTTGAGCAACGCGTTTGCTTTGTTGGTCACGTGTTGTTTTTGGTCCGTCCAGAGTAGTTCCCGGTCCAGCCAGACTGGTCCAGATATCCGATCTTCTCACAAAAAATTTTGAGCGTGCATATAGTGTTATTGGGTTACAGTCTTGATGTCTGCGCAGTAGTTTTGGGCTTCTAGTGAACAGAACGGCTTCGCACTTGTCGTCGTTTACTCTAACACGCCATATCACCAACCAAGGCTCTACCACTCTGAGTGCAGTCTGCAGTCGTGAGTTAATGTTAGACGGTTTCCAATCTTACTCGAGGATGGCAGTGTCGTTCATGTAGATTGCCACTATCGTGTTGCATGTAGCTGGAAGGTCATTAATGTAGAGGTTAAACAGTATGGGCACTCGGATGCTTCCTTGGGGTTCTCCAGCCTGAATACCATGTTGTTTGCCTTGCACGTCGGTGTTGAAATATGTGTCTGTGAGATATGAGTGTGTGAGACGTACGAGCCCGTCGGAAAACCCTGCTTCTCTGAGTTTGCCTATGTGGCCGTTGTGTCACAGACGGTCTAAGGCCTTTTCGATGTTCAGGAATAGATGACTGGACCACATTCAGCCTTTCGAAACGTAAGTTAAAGTATGGTTAGCGGCCGTTCACCGCTCAGTATCAGTCCCCTACAGGGCTGAATCACGTACGTTACTGCAGACAAGTCTGCCTTATCCGGAACTCGTATAAAACTGTGCTGGCGAGAACCACGTCTTACACCAAAATACCGTGGTCTCCATAAAAGATGGGCTAGAAATCGTGCAGAATGAGCGCCCCAGGAATTTGGAACGGATGTTTTTTACGACGAAACACTAATCTCTTTGCTCCCCGATAATCGCAGACAACGTATTTTAGTCAAACCAATAATATCCATCGCTGTGAGCCAAATGCATCCAACGCTGTGAGTCATATGTGGAACAAGGTGGTGGTGGAGTGACGTTCCGTGGTGGCGTAACATGTGCTCACCACTGTTCTCCTCTGCTGGCTGTAAGGTAAATCTAAACGCTCTACGCTACAGGGACAAAAATCTGTCAGCACTAGTGAGATCTTATCGCCAACTCCTTAACGACAATTTCAGCTTGCTGGGTGGTAACTCGCACGCTCATCGTGATCTTCTCGTGTACACGTTCCTTCAATATGCCAGAATCACTAGAATGTGGTGGCCTCCCCATACCCCGGACATGTAGCCAATCGAACATGTGTGGGATATATTGAAACGAACTGTTTTTGGACTTCGACAATGACAACGTACGCTGCGCGACTTACGCAGAATCACCGTTGAAGAGTGAGACAATTTGGACCAGGGTGATTGTCTCAACGATGGTATGCCACGATGGATTCAAGCCTACATCCGAGCAGTGGGACGTTCTACCACGTATAAACGTTGCTCACAAGTGTTGTGAGGATCCCCCTATGGGAAACAGTTTGTCGTTACGCAAACGTTTGTTATTTGATTTGATGAACTCGACACATTGTAAATGAAAACATACGCATGCGTCAGAGTCAATTTTTGTCTTGCGTGTCACTAATTTCGAAATAAAGGGTTAGGCAAATCATTTGATGAAGGTGTATGTATTTGGAATATTTTTGACTTGATGAAGCTTTTTGTGTGTTCAGTATTGTTGAAAGCAGACGGCAAGTTCCTCTTCCTATTCACTCCACACTCGTCCACGACTGCAAGGGAGCAATTCTGTTTTTCCATGTAGTAAGCAGTTGCGACTGCACTTCAGCCGTATTTGCTGAAGGACAGTTGCAGGGTTTCCAATTATTCAACCAATCCTCGCCATCTTCATAATATTCCACGAATATTCATTTGTGCAACATCATCTCCTGAAGCTATTCCAAAAACAAGAGAAAAATTGATTTTCTATCTCTACAAACGACAATGTGTCTATTAAGTCCAGCAATGTGAGGGAAACAGCTTGTGCCCGCAAACAGGGGTTGGAAAGAATCAAATTAATCCCTCTCTCCAATTCACATAAAACAACCACCATGTTTAGACAAGATATTACAAGTGATTTTGGGAAGCAGTACTCAAGGTTGCAGAAGCCAATGCAAGTGTGTGGAGGCAGCCTTGCTGCACAAAAATGTGTACCAGGAAAAAACTGCACTAACGTGACTCACAAAGATTTGACAAAAGATCTGGAGGACGGTTTCCTGTAAATGATTAAATAAAACAGCTTATTCTTTCAACAGAAATTGTGGTATTTTACTTGTCTAGGCGCTGATGATTTTAATTGTATTATAAAGACAGTTACCGTTGATCAGTTCTGCGATAAATCTTAATTCCCATGACATATGAGTTTAGCTTCATTACAAACATTAAGGTGCATAATATTGGACAGAAAACGGTATAGCACCATATTTCTGATTAATTAAGTGTCAAGTTTTAAATGTCTCTCTATCTCTTCTCTCTCGCGGCTTCCTTTTTCTTTTTTCTTTTTTTTTACTCAAATTTTACTGATAATATTTGTCTGATGCATACATACTTTACATGTATAAAATGCAAGTGATGATGATGATGTTTGGTTTCTGGGGCGCTCAACGACGCGGTTATCACCACCCGTACAAATTCCCAATCTTTGCACAATCCAGCCCGAGGGCAGAGAAAATCCCCGTCACTGCCGGAATTCAATCCGGGACCCTGTGATCTTGAGACAGCAATGCTAACCACTGGACCACAAGTTGTGGACAAAAAATGTAAGAAACTGTGAAGAAACAGAAGAAAGATTTTACTGAATTAACATCGAAGTTGAAATTTATGATAAATTCATAGGCTAATGAATCTTTAATCTTCCAGGAAGTAAGCCCCGAAAACTGGTTCTCGTGCTTAAAATGCATATAACCCTTCTTTTAATCTTCTAGCAGGATTTCTGTAGGAATATTTTCAGTCGTTATAGATTTCTTAGAAAAATGGACAGTTTTTCATAAAAGTTAAAAAATGATAAAAAAAGAATTAACGGGGAGATGTTTCAAAATTCTATGTAGTATTTCCCCCATTTCTCTTAATTTGCCTGGAGTACTTGTGGCCAGCATGAGAGCGCGTTGCATTGTTGTTGGGGTGATCACACGTCCTATTAAGAATGCGCAGAGTATAACAATAAATCGCGTGACTTCAGTGTAATTACTGTCTTTCAACAAAAGTGTCATTTCTGTTCGTCTCATTGCGCATTTCTTTCAGTTACCTTCTGCACTAGGATGCAGCTCTTTCTATGCGTGCTCCAAATTTCATCGAGCTGTTTCTTGACACTGACACAATGCGAAAGCTACGTTTGGCCTTAGCCTGTGCATATGTACTATACATATCGCATGCACAACACAGAAGCATAAATTCACTGATTTATTATACCACAAGTTCTGCTAATCTTGTGGTGTTGAAATAAATGAGCATTTCAATTAAGTGTCCAGAATTAATGCCACCTTTGCATATTCCACAGCTGGCAGAATATATGTTATAAACAAGTATTGTAATATATTTGGACAAATGTTTGGGTTAAATGTGCTGGTAGGTTCTTTTAGCTACCTGTCCAGGAAACAGGGGACAGAGCAGCTGTTGGAGCCCAGAAACGACTACTCAGCTACAAGGGGCAGTCAAATGAAACCAAGACAGATGGGAAACGAAGTAAATTATCTGTTCATTACTTGAAAAGTTTCCACCATTACTGTTAATACATGTATCGCACTGAGACAAGACGGTTAACGCCCTAATCGAAAAATCTAAGCGGTTACTTATGTAACGACGGTTGTACTGAGACGTGCATCTCTTCGTCCGAAACAAACCGACGGCCAGGAATGCATTTCTTCACCCCACAAATATGGAATTCGCATGGGGAGAGATGTGGCTTGTGTTTGGGCCCAAATGTTGGCAAGATTGTTTCGACTATTCTGCATAAGTTTCGCTAGGAAGCCCTTACACGTTCTCTGCCCACACGCAATTTCCATATTTTTGTAGTTCTGAAGAAAGGCATTCGTGATCGTCGATTTACTTTGGACGAAGAGGTGCATGCATCGGTACAATCTTGGTTCCGTAGACAACCGCAAATATTTCTCCACAAAGGCGGTGACCGTCTTGTCTCACAATGCGACAAATATATTAACAGCTATGGCTATTACTTCTGAAATAATGAACAGTTTACCTACAATGCTTTTTTCCGTCTGCCTCATTTTCATCTGAGTGCTGCTTACATAGCAAGAGTGGTCTCCCGACGCACAAGCGCACGAGCATGTCCTGAAGTCAGTAATCGACTGCAAAAAGTATACGTGAACTGAACTATTTCTTCGTCCTAAGTTACCTTTACTACCTGAAGGAAAGTTGTAGTAGTGTAGTGACTAGTGTAGTAGACTATGTTTGTAAGTATATCCCGAAAACAGAGTAGTAGTTCGATATTTTTCTTGTGGAAGGCTTTTCCCTGTGTATTGCGATCCTGAAGTGATTGTTAGAAATGATTGTGACGTCTTATTCAATATCAAGGTTTCGTATAAAGTAACAATATGGACGGATGATTACGAGAAATGTTAGCTCAGATTACGGTTGGACACGAGAAAGCAAAGTACGGACAGGGAAAGACTTAAAATTAAGTGTAAAAGGAAGTAGTCGATAGTCAAATAAATTCTTTAGACGATGAAAGTCCGGAAATTAAGTACACTGCCAAGAGAATTAAATGAGATCGCTACGGTCGCAGGTTCGAATCCTGCCTCGGGCAGGGATGAGTGTGATGTCCTTAGGTTGGTTACGTTTAAGTAGTTCTAAGCTCTAGGAGACTGAGCCGCGCGGGATTAGCCGAGCGGTCTCAGGCGCTGCAGTCATGGACTGTGCGGCTGGTCCCGGCGGAGTTTCGAGTCCTCCCTCGGGAATGGGTGTGTGTGTTTGTCCTAAGGATAATTTAGGTTAAGTAGTGTGTAAGCTTAGGTACTGGTGACCTTAGCAGTTAAGTCCCATAAGATTTCACACACATTTGAACATTTTTTTTTCTAGGAGACTGATGACCTTAGCAGTTAAGTCCCATAGTGCTCTGAGCCATTTGAACCACAGAGTCGCAAGAGATAACAATAGAATTGCTGTTAAAGGATGTAAATGAGCAGCGTGTGGATCTAGGATAAATTTAAGAAAAATTTTCAAAATAGGGCAAGAGAGAAACGAAATCCAGGAGCTGATTAAAAATTTAGAGATTGTTGTTGATACTAAACTAGAAAAATCGCAATAACGAGGAATGGTAGAAACATTCTACCGTACCTACGAAAGAAAAGGAGAAAAGCATAGTCTTGAAAAGAATTTGACTGACAGGTGATATGTGGTATCAACTCCTTGCAGTATATACCATGTTAACCACAAAATAGCAGTGGAGGTACGTCTACGGAGATCCATAGGTGACAAGACTCATATGATAATAGGAGTGGCATTGGTAATGCAGTAGAAAAGCGACGGGACTGACATGATGAGTCGAGATACTGGATGAAAATGGTGTAAACAACTTTCCTGTATTAAAGCAAACGCTGGAATACGTCTCGTGATCGCATAAAAGTCATTCCAGGGAGCTGAATCGACTTCGTGGGATACTTAAAGAAGCGTAATAACTATTAGGAAACGTCTTATAAGGAAACACGACTGAGTAGACGATGCTGAATACTGACAAATTTATGACAGCAGATAATTTCTTGCATGTTACTTTCATTATGCACGAGAGCATGCCGAAAAGTAATGCCTCATTTTTTATGCCAAAGCTCTTAAAGTTTTTCAAATAAAACAAACGTTATTAATATTATATGCCCTTATTCATCTTGTCTACATGTTTATTTCTCAGCATAGTCAATGTGATAGCGAGCACATTCCTCCCAACGAGAGAACAGTTTGTTGATACCGCCACTATAAAATATTTGCCCTCGTTGACGGAACCACAACCTCACCTCTCCTCGCAACGCTTCACCACTATCACAGTGAAGTCATCGAAGGTCCACTTTAAGTTTTGGAGACAGGTGTAAATCGACGGGGCCAAGTCGGGACTCAATAGCGGATGATGGATGACTGTGAACCCAAGGCGTCGGATTATTTCAGAAGGTGCAGCACCATTGTATCCTCAGACATTGTCATGCTGAAGGGGAGGGGGCTCCATATGTGGACGAACTCTTCCAATTCGAAACTCGATTACAGCAAGCTCTCACGCACCTACATAATTACGGTTCAGACCGCCATGTTACTCGTTACAGTTCGGAGCCCTCTAGCGGCAGAGGGTTGCAAATATGTTGAAATGAAGAATAAATAATTATAATGTTAATAAAGTTTCTTTTCTTCAAAAAAGGTTTAAGAGTTTTGTCATTAAAATTTAGGAGGCGCTACTTTTCAGCACACACTCGTATTACGGCATTGATAAAATGTGTCTATAGGTAATTCTAGCGTCTACGTTGTGAATTGGCATTGAATTGGGAGTTGATGGTCCGACATGCCATATAAACTGAGGGCACAAACGCCTCCTAATATCGTGTCGGTCCTCCTTTCGTCCGGCGTAGTGCAGCAACCCGGCGTGGCATTGAGACTCAACAAGTCGTTGGAAGTCCCCTGCAGGTATACTGAGCCATGCTGCCTCAATAGCCGCCCATGACTGTGAAAGTGTTGCCGGTGCAGGAGTATGTGCACGAACTGACCTCTCGATTATCCCCCCCCCCCCCCCCCAATGTTCGGCGGGATTCATGTCGGGATAACCGGATGGCCAGGTCATTCGCTCCAACTGTCCAGAATATTCTTCAAAGCAAACGCGAACAACTGTAGCCCTGTGACATGGCGCATTCAGCTGCACAAGAACTGCTACGTTGTTTGGGAACATGATGTCCACGATGGCTGCAAATGGTCTCCAAGTAGCGGAATATAGACATTACCAGTCAGTGACCGGTTCAATTGGGACGGAGGACTCTGACCATTCCATGTAAACACAGCCCGTATGGAGCCGCGACAAGCTTGCGCGTTGCCTTATTGACAACTTTCGTCTGTGGCTTCGTGGGGTCTACGCGACGCTCGAGCGCTACCATCAGCTTTTACAACTAAAGTCGGGACTCGTCTTAGCAGGCCACGGTTTTCCAGTCGTCTAAGGTTCAATCTATACGGTCACGAGCCATGGAAAGTCGCTGCAGGCGATATCGTGCTTTTAGCAAAGGCATTCGCATCGCCCGTCTCCTTCGGTAACCCATTAACGCCAGATTTCGCCGCACAGTCCTAACGTATATGTTCGTCGTGCGTCCCACATTGATTTCGGCGCTTATTTGGCGCTGAGTTGCTTAATCTGTTAGCACTGACAACTCTACGCAAATGCCGCTGCTATCGGTCGTTAAGTAAAGGCCGTCGGCCATTACGTCGTCCGTGGTGAGAGGTAATGCTTGAAATTTGGTATTCTCAGCATATTCTTGAGACTGTGGATCTCAGAATATTTAATATCTAACGACTTTCGAAATGCAATGGCCCACGAGCCTACCATTCTGCTTCAAAGTCCGTTAATTCCCGTCGTCCGGCCGTAAATAATTCGGAAACCTTTTCACAAGGATCACCTGAGTTCAAATGATAGTTCTGTTAATGCACTGTCCTTTTATACCTTGTGTACGCGATACTACCACCATCTGTATATGTGTAGATCGCTATCTCATGACTTTCGTCACCTCAGTGCGTGTGGTGTTCACGTGATGTTGTCCGCCCCCAGTAGCTGTGTGGTCAGCGCGACAGATTGTCAATCCTCAGGGCCCAGGTTCGATTCCTGGCTGGGTCGGAGATTTTCTCCGCTCAGGGACTGGGTGCTGTGTTGTCCGAATCATCATCATCTCATCCCCTTCGACACACAAGTCGCCGAAGTGGCGTCAAATCGAGGGACTTTGCACCAGGCGACCGGCCTATCCGACGGGAGGCCCTAGCCACACGAAATTTCATTTCACGTGATGTTTACTGTACGTCCAGACGTCGCATATGATATTCCTGACCTACAGCATTCAGTGTGAGTAATTCGGTGGGAAATCGATACAGCTTCGATATAAAAAAAGCCTCAAATGGTGAAAATGATGTCATTTAGATTGGTCTACTCGATTGTGAATCCAGGGACAAGAACATCATCCAGTAATACAAGTACATATGTTCGCTTTATATGTGCTGCCTCACGTATGTCGCTTCTTGATGGTGGTCTAACAAGACAAATGAGAGACCCTGTAGTAACTACAGCAAGTAGTTGACATCTTTTTACAATTTTTTGTAACGATAACTGTATGAGTTACTTGATATTACGATCAGTTTGCTGTTGGAGTCTCTGAGTAAAACATTACAACTAAGCGGGGAAACTGAGGTCTCACTGCTGCGAAAGCAGCCAATCACCACGTGCTTTCTTGCGACGCTGGTGTTTAGGTAAGGAAGGGCCCTGCGCTCGCCAGGGCTATCGGCAGATGGGACGGCACGCCGTACATCACCGACCGCAGCCGAGCTGTGGTTTGCAAGCCAGCTTATACGTTTCCTTCTGTGGAACCGTATCTCTGCTCGAAGACAGAATTCCACTTTCCGGGCCCTAAGGCTCCGGATTATATTGATTTACGAACGGTGGGCGCCGTTCCCCGTGAGCTGCCTCTAACTTTTCTTCTTCCCCATTGACTTGATCTGTTCCTCTGCAGGCTTTTGTGCATTCATCTGCTCGACCGAGCCTTCTTTCAGACTCCGAAACTGTAGTGCAACGCACTTCCATTATTTAAAAGGAACTGTGAAAATTCATCTACCTTTCCTTCTGTGTCCCACTTTTGCATCCACACTGAAGTATTAGTTAAGAGAAACAAGGAAGGAGCTGCTCACTTGTCAGTAAAAGCCATATTTCCGAGAATTTCATGCCACCCACGTGTACTGAAACGTTAATAATTATCTTATTTTCTATCGTCAGTGCATATTGATAGTAACAGAGTTTTCCGTCAGTGCTTGTCAGGTCTTCACAACGATATGAAATAGAAAAAATTTCCTAATGTTTTGCAAAATTATATTCCTTTGATTAGCATATGAAACGTCCCCTTTGAACATTTATACATGACTGTGCTTAAACTGACACACAATATTTTTAGCGCGACGCAATCTGACTTCCAAAAATCCCTACAAAAGAATGGCCCTGACTAACATTAACCTATACCTTTCACAAATCACTTACCTCACAAAAATCTTCATTACTCGAACTACTGCAATACAGTGAGCGCCACTACCGCCAGCTAAATAAAAGATTCAAACTACGGAAGGCACTAACTACTGATAGGCATTGTTAGAAAATGAAATATTTTGATAGAGAACAAACAATGTGTTGAAAAATCATAATATACATAGCAATTCATAATATCCAGTATTACAAATTTCAAAACTCCGCCATCTCTCTCCCCACATCCACCAACGCTGGCGGCTCACCTCCAACTGCGCAACGCTACGCGCTTTTAACATCCAGCTGCCCCTCTACAATGGCAGACAACAATGCAAACTAGCCACAGACTGCACACAGCACAGCCACTGATTTTCATACAGAGCGCTACGTGGCATTACCAATATAAAAATCTAAACAGCCTACTGACACATATCAATATAAATTTTCAGAATACTATGAAAGTGTTTCCTGATTAATACACACGACGATACTTGACAGTATATTACACAGTGTTGATTTTACTAATCAAACGAACAGATAAAATAGTGGAGCCGGAAATCTGTAACATTTCACACCATGACAGAGGATCTGTAATGAAACATATTAAATAGTGTTTAAACATTACGCTGATATTTTGTTGTTGTGATGCCTGTCTGACCCTATTGGTTTCCATTAGATTATACACAGAAATTTCCTCATCTACATCTACATCTACATAATTACTCTGCAATTCACATTTAAGTGCTTCGCGGAGGGTTCATCGAACCACAATCATACTATCTCTCTACCATTCCACTCCCGAACAGCGCGCGGGAAAAACAAACACCTAAACCTTTCTGTTCGAGCTCTGATTTCTCTTATTTTATTTTGATGATCATTCCTACCAATGTAGGTTGGGCTCAACGAAATATTTTCGCATTCGGAAGAGAAAGTTGGTGACTGAAATTTCGTAAATAGATCTCCCCGCGACGAAAAACGTCTTTGCTTTAATGATTTCCATCCCAACTCGCGTATCATATCTGCCACACTCTCCCCCCTATTACGTGATAATACAAAACGAGCTGCCCTTTTTTGCACCCTTTCGATGTCCTCCGTCAATCCTACCTGGTAAGGATCCCACACCGCGCAGCAATATTCTATCAGAGGACGAACGAGTGTTGTGAAAGCTGTCTCTTTAGTGTACTTGTTGCATCTTCTAAGTGTCCTGCCAATGAATCGCAACCTTTGGCTCGCCTTCCCCACAATATTATCTACGTGGTCTTTCCAACTGAAGTTGTTCGTAATTTTAACACTCAGGTATTTAGTTGAATTGACAGCCTTGAGAATTGTACTATTTATCGAGTAATCGAATTCCAACGGATTTCTTTTGGAACTCATGTTGATCACCTCACACTTTTCGTTATTTAGCGTCAACTGCCACCTGCCACACCATACAGCAATCTTTTCTAAATCGCTTTGCAACTGATAATGGTCTTCGGATGACCTTAATAGACGGTAAATTACAGCATCATCTGCGAACAACCTTATAGAACCGCTCAGATTGTCACCCAGGTCATTTATATAGATTAGGAACAGCAGAGGTCCCAGGACGCTTCCCTGGGGAACACCTGATATCACTTCAGTTTTACTCGATGATTTGCCGTCTATTACTACGAACTGCGACCTTCCTGACAGGAAATCACGAATCCAGTCGCACAACTGAGACGATACCCCATAGGCCCGAAGCTTGATTAGAAGTTGCTTGTGAGGAACGGTGTCAAAAGCATTCCGGAAGTCTAGAAATACGGAATCAACTTGATAAACCTTGTCGATAGCGGCCATTACTTTGTGCGAATAAAGAGCTAGCTGCGTTGCACAAGAACGATGTTTTCTGAAACCATGCTGATTACGTATCAATAGATCGTTCCCTTCAAGGTGATTCATAATGTCGGAATACAGTATATGCTCCAAAACCCTACTGCAAACCGACGTCAATGATATAGGTCTGTAGTTCGATGGATTACTCCTACTACCATTCTTAAACACTGGTGCGACCTGCGCAATTTTCCAATCTGTAGTTACAGATCTATCGGTGAGCGAGCGGTTGTATATGATTGCTAAGTAGGGAGCTATTGTATCAGCGTAATCTGAAAGGAACCTAATCGGTATACAATCTGGACCTGAAGACTTGCCCGTATCAAGCGATTTGAGTTGCTTCGCAACCCCTAAGGTATCTACTTCTAAGAAACTCATGCTATCAGCTTTTCGTGTTTCAAATTCTGGAATATTCCTTTCGTCTTCCCTGGTGAAGGAAGTTCGGAAAACTGCGTTCAATAACTCCGCTTAAGCGGCACAGTCTTCGGTAACAGTACCATCGGCACTGCGCAGCGAAGGTATTGACTGCGTCTTGCCGCTTGTGTGCTTTACATACGACCAGAATTTCTTCGGATTTTCTACCAACTTTCTAGACAATGTTCGTTGTGGAACCTATTAAAGGCATCTCGCCTTGAAGTCCGTGCCAAATTTCGCGCGTCTGTAAATTTTAGCCAATCTTCGGGATTTCGCGTTCTTCTGAACTTCGCATGCTTTTTCCGTTGCCTCTGCAACAGCGTACGGACCTGTTTTGTGTACCATGGGGGATCAGTTCCATCTCTTACCAATTTATGAGGTATGAATCTCTCAATTGCTGTTGCTACTACATCTTTGAATTTGAGCCACATCTCGTCTACATTTGCATAGTCAGTTCGGAAGGAATGGAGATTGTCTTTTAGAAAGGCTTCTAGTGACACTTGATCCTCTTTTTTAAATAAAATTATTTTGCGTTTATTTCTGGTGGATTTGGAAGAAACGGTATTGAGCCTAGCTACAACGACCTTGTGATCACCAATCCCTGTATCAGTCATGATGCTCTCTATTAGCTCTGGATTGTTTGTGGCTAAGAAGTCAAGTGTATTTTCGCAACCATTTACTATTTGCGTGGGTTCGTGGACTAACTGCTCGAAATAATTTTCGGAGAAAGCATTTAGGACAATCTCGGAAGATGTTTTCTGCCTACCATCGGTTTTGAACAAGTATACTTGCCAACATATCGAGGGAAGGTTGATGTCCCCACCAACTATAACCGTATCAGTGGGGTATTTATTTGTTACGAGACTCAAATTTTCTCTGAACTGTTCAGCAACTGTATCATCTGCGTCTGGGGGTCGGTAGAAGGAGCTAATTATGAACCCATACCAATTCGCACAAAGTATCTACTTCGACTTCACTACAAGATAAACCACTACTGACAGACACAAACACTCCACCACCAATTCTGCCTAATCTATCTTTCCTGAACACCGTCTGAGACTTCGTAAAAATTTCTGCAGAACTTATTTCAGGCTTTAGCCAGCTTTCTGAACCTATAACGATTTCAGCTTCTGTGCTTTCTACTAGCGCTTGAAGCTCAGGGACTTTCCCAGCACAACTACAACAATTTACAATTCCGACTGTTCCTTGATCTGAGCACGTCCTGTATTTGCCATGCACCCTTTGAGATTGCAGCCCACCCCGTACTTTCCCGAGGCCTTCTAACCTAAAAAACGGCCCAGTCCACGCCACACAGCCTTCGCTAATCGTGTAGCCGCCAGCTGAGTGTAGTGAACTCCTGACCAATTCAGCGGAACCCGAAACCCCACCACCCTATGGCGCAAGTCAAGGAATCTGCAGCCAAGACGGTCGCAAAACCAACTGAGCCTCTGATTCAGACCCTCCACCCGGCTCTGCACCAAAGGTCCGCAGTCGGTTCTGTCAACAATGCTGCAGATGGTGAGCTCTGCCTTCATCTCGTAAGCAAGACCGGCAGCCTTCACCAAATGAGATAGCCGCTGGAATCCAGAGAGAATTTCCTCAGATCCAAAGCGACACACGTCATTAATGCCGACTTGTGCCACCACCTGCAGCTGTCTGCACCCTGTGCTCTTCATGGCATCCGGAAGGACCCTTTCCACATCAGGAATGACTCCACCCGGAATGCACACGGAGTGCACACTGGATTTCTTCCCCTCCTTAGCCGCCATGTCCCTAAGGGGCCCCATTACGCACCTAACATTGGAGCTCCCAACTACCAATAAGCCCACCCTCTGCGATTGTCCGGACCTTGAAGGCTGAGAATCATCCTCTGAAACAGGGCAGGCAGCTGCATCTGGCTCAGCCAAAGACAGTACCTGAAACCTGTTTGTCAGACGCACCGGAGAGGCTTTCTGATCAGCCTCCGGGGACGTCTTTCGCTGCCTGCCACGCCTTGGAACGACCTCCCAATCAACCACAGGCGAGGCCTCAGCCCCACTGCGGCCAGCAACCGGGGCAACCACAGCGGCAGACTGATCTGGGGACAGACGGGACGAGGTTGGCATCCCCGTGATACCCAAGTCCGGCTCCCCATAGTGGTGCCCATTTGCAACAGCTTCAAGCTGCGCGACCAAAGTCAGCGCCGCCTGCAGCTGTGAGCTAAGGGATGCCAATTCAGCCCTCATCCGAACACAGCAATCACAGTCCCTATCCATTCTAAATTGCTTTTATTTTAAATCGGTTTCGGCCTTCAGAATCATCTTCAGCTTCTTGCACAGGTTTCTCTCATTGTCGTGACACATCACATGTAAAATGTTGTATTTTTTAAACAATGATTGTCTCTGAAAAATATTAGGTGCAAAGATCGTATGGCAGAAGAGAAACATTTTCACAAAGTGAACGAATATACATCATAACAACATTATTACTTCGGAATGAGTTGGGCGCTGATGACCTCGATGTTGAGCGCCCATAAACCCCAACACACACACACTCGGAATGAGTTGTAAAGTATTGTGGAGATCTATGTTTGGGATGCTGCATACGACATGCGTTGGAATAAATATGCGTTAGAATATTCAGCTTGCTGAACATCAACACATTGCAGGTGAAGGTGGTACACAATCAGGTTCTGCCAATTTTCTATAGCTTAAATTTCATACCCGTTTATGTAATCAGGCAACATGTTACAAACTTTAAGTAAAATAATTATGTTGCCAAAGAGTGGTAAAATTATTTATAAATAACAATTTTGGTTTGGATTCAGAGATACGGATGAAAGGATGGAAGCTGATAACAGTGAACTAATGGTTTCATTCGATATCAGTAACAGTCACGGTAAAGCCTAACCGAAACTTTTCGCAATAAAAAGTGGGTCTCGCGTTTAATTTGCAAACAATGAATATATTTCTATGATTTGCAACCATTTAATACGCTTAACAAAGTTTTCGCCTATCCACTGTTTAGCTATTTATACCTTAGTGCAACGTGCCCAAAGCCTATGCATGTGTATCAAGACTGTCGCAGCGCAAATAAGCTCATAGATTTGGGCATTCAGGCCCATGGTCATATGACAGCACGAAATGAAATACCTAGAACACCCATAAATCTGAGGAGCATGTCACTTTCAGCAGACAATGTATGCGTTTAAAATGTTCAGATGTGTGTGAAATCTTATGGGACTTAACTGCTAAGGTCATCAGTCCCTGAGCCTACACACTACTTAACCTAAATTAATCTAAGGACAAATACACACACCCATGCCCGCGGGAGGACTCGAACCTCCGCCGGGACGTATGCGTTCGGTTGGTGAATTGTGATCTATGACATCTTGTTAGTAGCATTAAGAAATTTGTGAGTTAACACCCATCGTTCTGAAGTGAAAAGTTTGCTATTTGTGATTGTTATCATGTCTGTATGAGGGACCATAGTAAAACTGGGGAAGTTTATAGTTCTTCGCGTTTGCTTTGTCCAATGGCTCTGAGCACTATGGGACTTAACATCTGAGGTCATCAGTCTGCTAGAACTTAGAACTACTTAAACCTAACTAACCTAAGGACATCACACACATCCATGCCCGAGGCAGGATTCGAACCTGCGACTGTAGCAGTCGCGCGATTCCAGACTGAAGCCCTAGAACCGCTTAGCAACCGCGGCCGGCCCGGGTGCTTTGTTGATTTGGTGAATACAGAGTGACTGAGTTTCATTAATACGATGACATAATGGAAATGAATAGAACCATTATGTTATTGTCTTCTAAATTTGACTTTAATTTTCCTGAATGTGCAATAATTTTATGCTTTAACTAAGAGATAAAATGTCTGGCCACTTACGTTACTGACACTCGATAGCCCATTTCTCATTTCATCGACACTAACACCTTTATAACTTTAGTGAAAAAGTTCGCAATGCACACAGATGTCATTGTGTTATGAGTACAGTGTAGAGTGTTCACGATAAGCCATATCTAAATTGTGTCCTTCTCTTATGTGTTACAATTTCATAGGTCCAGAAAGATGTGGAAGAAATTCAGTTCTATACGTGATCAGTGAAAGAATGGGTTCGTAATATAAATGTGTTCGTAATCGGACGTTATACAATTATCGTGACATGTATGTCAGCAATTCACGTCACCCATTAAAGATACCGCGTTTAAAATTTTTGTTCAAAATTAAGGAGCTTTTAACACAGACTGAATAGATAAACAAGTTTGGAAATTGTAACATGAACCTCTGCATACCATGGCGATGTTTTTGTGAGTGTAAATTATGTATGTCCTATATTATTATTGTTGTTTGCAATTAGTTCCGTGTTAGTTAATGCAATCTATATGGTATGTGTTGATGTTCAGGAAGCTGAAGATTCCAACTCATACTTATTCCAACGCATGTCGAATTCAGCACCGCAGACATAGATCTCCACAATACTTTAAAACTTATTCCGAAGAAATAATGTTGTTATGATGTATATTTGTTGTACTTTGTGAAAATGTTTCTCTTTCGCCATATATTCTTCGCACGTAATAGTTTTCACATGTAATCATTGCTTCAAAATAACGACAGTTTACATGTGATGTGTTACTACAATGAGAGAAACCTGTGATCCCTCGAGGTATTCTGTTTCACTTGTTTTATTTTCATTTTTTAGATATACATTTAGTTTTCAGTCATAAACTCCCCTCGCCCGTGCCCCCCCCCCCCCCTCCCAAAAAAATTGTTCAAATGGTTCTGAGCACTATGCGACTTAACTTCTGAGGTCATCAGTCGCCTAGAACTTAGAAGTAATTAAACCTAACTAACCTAAGGACATCACAGACATCCATTCCCGAGGCAGGATTCGAACCTGCGACCGGAGCGGTCGCTCGGCTCCAGATTGTAGCGCCTAGAACCGCACGGCCACTCCGGCCGGCCCCTAAACAAAAACAAACGATGTTCTGAAATAGTGTTTAGTTTCTCCAGTAAACAATACCACAAGTTCTCCCAAAATCGTAACACAGAGCACACATGTGCCATACTAACTATCGTAGATCCTCCTGATGATGGATGTTTCAATTTAATGGATTGAAAACAACAAAATAAAATAAATAAAACAAATTCTGCGCGGCACATCGACTACATACCATTCTAAGGCCCTAAAAGTCAGGCGATGCGGATTCAGTCAGTTCCAGAAGGCGAGAACAATACATCACGATTTACAATTCACGGCTCAAAAGAATGTAGTAATATAAAATCTACTCCTAAAAACCTACCACTGAAAAATTACCATTATTCTTATGTCTGCTGTAAAACAGAGAACAAGTATAATACAATGTTTTTGAATACAGCGACCAGAACCTGCGTTCCAGGACACAATAAACACCTACATACAGTGTTGACATTCATTATAGTGATATCTGCTGGGTAAATCTGTGACCCATGCTTAAAATAATTACATAGGTAAAGTCCTACAAGTACTGAATGCTATTTTAACATTCATAACAGCGAAATACTATTAGCGTCAAGAAACTTTCCCTATGTATAACAGCATCCCGAAGTTTCCCGAAGTTTTCCATACAAACACATATGAACTACACATCCAGTATTCAGTAAAGTGTTCCATTTTATGTTAAGATATTTTGTGTTACTTTTATGTGACATCAATAACATAGTACCACAGTTATCACATGTGGAGCAGATACTGCCAAAAGTAAAGAATGTGAACGCTCCTAAGTTAAAATACAAAAGAAAACGACATCCGTGGAAGTATGACGTCCCAGGTTTTCTCGTCGTGACTGATGTGGTTTAGGGCATTCAGCAGAGCAGTTTCCATTTTCCTGCCCAATATTTCGAGGACCGATTCAGACGACTTCCTCGTTTGTGTGAGCTGTGCTGCTATGCGTATTCGCTGCCTGCGTTCCAGAAAATCACAACGCAGTTGCCAACCATGTTCGTTACAAAACCATCTAAAACAGGAGCGGCCAAGATTTCGCCCTGCGAATTGTGCCTTGGCATAAGTGTCAAAGTGCTCAGCTTCGCTGCACGTTTTTCCGACTTCACGCCCCGCTGTCTCAGCACGTCGCATATAAATGACAGCGTAGTCGCACTGCATACGACTTGGTTTTCACAGTTCACATTTTTCAACAACATAGGTCACAAACAAAACAAATTTTCAGTACTATTTAATCAGGTTTGGCGCACAGCAGATGTGACATAATTTTTATCTGGTGCAGACTGTTGGTGTACTGTCAGACGCAGACAGTTTCACTGATTTTCTCCTCAGGTTTCCACGTAACAGTGTCTCATTTAGTTTCATGATTGAGAAACGATCCTCCCCATAAATATGTGGGTCAAATTATTGTAGCATTTCTGCAACCCCATGATGGAGAGGTGGAAACTGTTTCTGAGGAAAGCAATGTAGGCGTCCTTGAAGTTTTTAACGTAAAAGTATTTCTCATAAAACGGGAATTACCATGCAGATCAATCATTTACATCTGCGCATGCTCAGGGGCGCTTTCAAGTGAAACAGCTAATAGTCCCCAAAACAGATACAAAACTGGTAGTACCCTCGAAACGTTTAGGTAACAATCCTCGTAATTCTTTCATGGCTACAATGATTTCTTCGAACTTTGCGCTTTCTTGAACGGCAGTGAGCTTAGAGAAGTGTTTCTCACCTTTCAGTGTCATACTATGGGCAGCGTGCAGTCACGTCCACTTAAAATGCGAGATCTGCAATCCATTCTGGATGTTCTGATTTTCGTTTTTTGCGATCCTTTTTTCTTCATAAACTCAACAAAATTGTCGTTCAAATCGAAAAATCGTCCCAGGCATGCCCCTTGATTTAACCAACATACTTTGCATTAATATTTAAACTCTTCACACTGTTCCTTGAATTCAATCGAGAATATTTGCAACTCCCAGTAGAATAATGCATGTTGTAACAATAATGTACCTATAATAATTTTTTTCTTTATGCATTTAGATAAATGTTTCTTTCTGAATTTATGTGAAATAGTGTAAATATTATTTTAGATTTTTTTTCTTTTCGTGTCATGTTAAAGAAACTGTACACAACTTTTGAAATGAATGTCATTACTTGTGTTAGATTTTAAGCAATTTGATAACCAAAGGAAAATGTATTTAATGTTAAAACTATTGTAAAATGTGTAAATTGTAATTTAAACTCTTGGTCCATACGTAGGTAATGCATTAGAATATGTGTAGTAGAAAACCTGTGGTGAATACCCTACCTGTAGGGGCGCGGGAAAAGGTGGATGCAGGCGAGCGCGGGAAAACGCACATTGGCGCGGTTCGGCACAACGGGCTCAGTAACACAGTCGGAGTTGGGCATCGGTCAGAGGAACAAGTACTGTACCGAGGAGGCTATCTAGGAAAAGTGGATTCCATTGAGCCTCGGATGGTCCGATACCGACGACTACTTGGCATGGCTATATTCTCAGGCACAAAACTGGAAAGATTACGACGCTAAGAAGAATGAAAGTGCCGATACTGTGAGAGCCTTAGCCGTGCTTGTATGTGTGCTGTGCTGCCCGCTATCTCGCTGCCCGCCATCCGCCGTACCGACGTGCACAGGTCAAACGTTTATTTCATCTTTAGAAGTGTATCTGTGTGGACCAGTGTTGAAACTGTTCTAACTGTTCAATAATAACGTGACTTTTACCAGAATTGCCTTAGCCATCACTTATCCTTATCATTGACCTAGACAGGGTCCTTACCTTATATTGTGCAACCCGAGTATCCTGAATTGAAAGTTACAGTTAGTACTAAATTATCTGCAGACCAATTTATGATATAAAGACGTTCAAGGATAGGAGTGCAAATGTAAATGTTAGTAAAGAATATCAGTGTGATCAAATTGAAAGATAAATTTTGAATTGAGCTAGCAATGTTATTTAATCCATTTGAGACTGAAAGAATGTTAGGCTATTAATCCAGAAGAGTGACAAAAGAATAGTAATCCATAGGTTGATAATTTTGAGTGTTAATGTACCTTCAGGACTTACTAGTTTCAGCATAACGACCGTAACAGTTTCAGGGCCCCCCCCATTCTCTTGCGTATTCTTGCACATTTTGAAGTGTACTGATCAGAATTGAACAGTAAAATTAATTTCTATATTAAACCTAAGTATATTAGTGTTTTTTCCAATTTTAATAGTGACATTGTATGTGTGTTTTCAAAATTGCTGATTCTAGGGTAATCTATGCCCGATTTCATTCTGATCAATATACAAAGTGCAGCTCGTAGTAATCATTGCTGTGTGGTGTTGTGTAAGTTTAGCTCATTCAAATTAGTACAAAAGAAGAAAACCTTAGTTCAGTAGATTCTTTCTGGTTCTAAATTTTGCTATAAAACGCAACATTACTACGTTTCACTATGCTTGAATATGCTATTACTTATACAGGGAAAAACTCACTCAATGCCTAATTAGGCTGGCGACCGTACTATTAATTATTGGTAGTATCTGCTGTGTGTACTTCTTGTCCATGCGAACGCGTAATTGTACTTTACATTTACTTGACGCATCACTGTAGTTACTGACTGAATATAAGTCCGGATTGCTTCCATTAGGTACACGCGGTCAACTTAGGTACTAAATCCTTGTTTACAAGGTGAAGCCCGTGAACTTATTACAGTACAGGCTTTATTGAGCTAACGCACGTCCGGCAGGGCGGTAGTGTTACAATGTGACTTCAGAAAATTTACTATTCATACTACGAGTCTTTTCACGTGCTCCACACCTGAAAATTAAGAGCAAAGTGCTTCTTGATATGTATAGAACAATGAATCCCGTCTGTCGATTGTTGTATTTTTTTCCTTTTTGATTGTCAACCAACTCTTTAAATTATTTAGGTGAGGTATTGTAATGCCGTTACACAGCAAATGTGCAGTACTCGTCGCTTATGCGGCTGCGTAATAAATAATGAGAATTCTCAGAGCTCTCTTCTCTAACTCTTATTGATTTTTAAGGGCTAGTGACGATAGGTCGCTAGACAGACTGTTTTTGTGCAAACATCTACTAGTCCTGTTGGCGTCCTTCACACCCCGAACAAATAGCGAAGGGTAAAAAGCGCTGACATCTCTATTCTGTCAAAGTGAAGAGAGCTGTGCCGACTGAAAAATGCCACACCGCAATACAAAACGAAATTTCGCGCTGTGCCGAGTACTTCCGGTAAGGACCGAGCAAAGACGAGACAGACCGAGCCGTGGCCCACACGCAACCCGCACACCCTGCACGCTTGAACTATTATACATTTTGTCTGGTACTGATATAGTACGACTGTCACATGTTGCTCCAGATGTTGCTGCCCTGCCGCAGCCAATCCTCCATGGTAATAACCGGCACAACAGTTACTGCGACAGATTTGTCATTACCGGCAACCTCCCTTAATGCAGTCCGCGTTTAGAAAAAGCAGCCGTGCACTCTATGCGAAGTTCAATGTCCCAATAAAGGAAAACGGTATCGCTTTCTGTTGTCAGACTCATACTTTTTTACCCCAGATATCGATATACCAGGCACTTCAGAACTGTCATACAGGTAGAACCTGAAATACTCGTTCAGAAAGTCAATACGATCCATTGATAAGCTCATCTGGCGTTTTTTCTAGCAGATTGAAATGGCAAATTACACGAAGCAACGAAACAAAGGGGGAAGCCACTCTGAAGCAAAAGAAATTGCATACTGAATTAGTACAAGAACTGCTAACTACAGTATATGCTACACAGTCTCGAAGTACAGGCTGATTATAACTAAAGTTAAGCTTCCAAAACGCTGTAGAAATAACATCACCGGTCAGAATGCCGTCAAATTGCAATGGAATATTATCGGAGAAGGGGGAAAATGTATGGCAGAAGAAAAAAATAGTGTGAAAATTGATCAATAGATGGCGCTGTATGTGTCACAATACGTAAATGAAAACACCTGTCACGCGCACGACCCACTGAAGTTGGTATAAACACGCCGGGTACTCGACCTTTCGTCCTTTCGCGTCTGCGACGTTCGCCATGACTGTTTCAACGCAGGATCGCGCTCTGCTTGTAAAAATGTATTACAAGAATTATGACTGTACACACGTCGCTCTGCAGAAGTTCCAGGCACTGAAGGGTTTGAAAAAAGGCATTGGTCCGATGACTACCGTGGGTCTGGAGAAAGTGATTCGGAAATGGGAAAAGACGGGTTCTTTTGGTGTGCAACTTGGTAGAGGGAGGAAACGAATTGATTCGACGTCAGTGGAAGCAGTGGCCACAGCACCACAGGAGGAGACGTGTGGTGGTGTGCAAATCTGTAGTGCACGGAGAATTGCCTGAACAGCGGACATACCGGTGAGCACGGTGCGTAAAATCCTACGAAACATCCTTCTTTGCTGTCCATTCAAAATTACCCGTGTGCTGTAGTTGCTTCCTGGTGATCTGCCAGCGAGAGAGATGCTTGCTTTTCTTTGCCATCCTTTCAAAATTACCCGTGTGCACTAGTTGCTTCCTGTTGACCTGGCAGCGAGAGAGATCCTTTCTTTAGAATTTCTTGCTCGCATGTAAGTGGACAATGATTGGCCGTGGAAGATTCTGTGGACACTTCCACCTGGCAGGATACATCAATACACAGAATTGTCGAATATGGGCAACGGAAAATCCACACGCAAATCAAAGAGTACCACTTCATTCTGAAAAGGGTACTGTGTGGTGCTTGTTTACGGCATCATTTATCATAGGGCCATATTTTTTCGAAGAGAAGGGTGCTTTCGGTCATGTTACCTGTACCGTCACTGGTAAGCGCTATGAGTGCCTTTTACGCAACCACGTCATTCCAGCTCTCCAACGGCGTGGATATGTGGATAGGATCATTTTTATGCAAGATGGCGCACATCCGCAGATTGAAAATCCAGTTAGGCAGCTGCTGAAGCACCATTTTGGAAATGATAGAATTATCAGCCGCCATTTTCCTACAGCCTGGCCGCCCCGATCACTGATCTTAATCCATATGACTTCTGGCTGTGGGGCTATCCGAAAGATGTTGTGTTCGGTGTTCCGATTGCAAACTTAGCTGCATTGAAGGCACGCATTGCGCAACACATTCTGAACGTGACACCGGAAACACTTCGATCAGTTGTGGAACATGATGTTTCTCGATTACAACTTGTTGCAGAAAATGGTGGACAGCATACTGAACATGTTTTGCGCCAGTCACACGGAAATTAATAATCCAATTTGATTTTGACTGATGCTCTTTATGCTGTTTTTGGCCTCAGGGCAATTAAAAACCGAATTTTTCCCACCCGATGTGATATGATCTTGTCGTGGTGGATCGGCTTACGTAACTAACAGTATCAGACCTGTACACACATGCACACAGAGTAGTAAAGTTTGTTTAACGTCAAGCGTACGCCTTAGGTATTGTTATTGATTCATTTGTCATTTGTAGTCGACAATTATTAAATTACGATGCTTACAGCGCCATCTATTGCTACATTTTGTAACTATTTATTTTTCTTCTGCAACACGTTTTCCCACTTTCCGATAACAGTGCGTTGCACTTTGACGTCATTCTGGCCAGTACTGTTATTTGTACAGCGGTCTGAAAGTTTAATTATAATCACCATGTATACTTGCGACCGAACCGCTGAATCTTTCCATTAGTAAATGGGGTATGTTCTCCACTGACTCGGTTGTTTTAACCCCCTCCACTGACGGAATGACCCACTTCCCAATTCCGTATGTATAAAACCAATACGGACTTGTAGCTGTCACGCCTTTGCGCTTACTGCTACGTATTTTAACTGTAAATAGCTCAGTCCCAATGGTAAGAGGCAGTAGTGAACTCACGTAGTTAATATTTGAATCCAGCACAGCTGCCACAAGCTCAGCTCACTTTTACTCCACTCCTACCCTCGCCATTGCACCACATTAACTAGGTGCTACGTGGACCTTGCTAAATTTACTTGCGTATACATTTTTGACCGTTACTCGCCAGTATTTACCTAATGAATAGTACACTCCTAACCGGACTATTTCCCTAAGAGCTGTGATGATTGAACGGGTTCGATCCACGGCCTACAGTGCCCTACAGTTCACACGGTAACACTGCCTACCTGACCCACTTAACTTGGTAGTGAGCTTATGTATCCAATCACCACTGCTAGCAGCAGTGGATAATCCTATCAGCACGACGAGAGCAGCAGACTTACCGTCGAATCCTCCTGAAAATACTTATAACTACGGTCGCCAGCTCTGAAGGAGCAAAAGAATAAATCAATTTTTGGGCTCGTTTCAAAGTGAAATGGCTTGAGTTGAATTTAAACTTAATTCTGAATATTACTATTTCTGATCATTCTAGATGATTCTACAAAGCAAATACTCTCTCAATTTCTGTGAGGTGGCTTGGTAATTACTACCAAGACAGTTTATGCAACTTCGGTTAACAAAATTCTATCCTTCAACTTATTTAATGATTTTGGATATTACTCTTTGGACCATTGATACAGAATTAGTTAGGTGACTTTACTTGAAAGGTTGCTCAGAAAAATTTAAGTAACTGTAAGTAGGCGATTCATTCTGGTGTGACCATTGCTCTTTTCAACATTCTTATACGCTAAAGTATCCTACAACCAAAAGAATTGTAAATGAAAGAGGCGATGGTGGCCTCAGTCTGATTTCACTATACTATGTTTGAGGTTACTACACTTTACAATGAACAACATGCGTCATAATTTTACTCATTACTATATTCTGTCCTCTGCACTTGCATAAAAGAAAACTGGTATTCTCCTTTTACATGTATACAAAGTTCGACTTAACAATTGCAAGCAGTGTTGCCTTGGGTAGACGTGTCGGTGCTGGTGGTGAGATGCACGTGGCTAACGCAGCTCTTCACGCCTCATGCCCTTAATGGCGGCTGGAACTACGAGCTGTGGCACTCGTATAAGCTACTGCACGTCCGCCATAAATTCTGGGCGCAGGAACTCTTACAATCAGCCCCAGTGGCATAGAGGCGGCTTCGACAACCATTCGTCGCGTTCTACTCCACAAACGGCGACGATATTCGCCTCTTCGCTGTTGCACAATCACATTTGCGTGAGCACAGTTACGCACGTCCGCTCACGTCAACACTCCCCAGGCCATTTCATTGTTCAGTCCCTGTGTCTCCAGCTACCCCTAGCTACGCTCATATCACCAAGAAGTGGGGGCGTTCCCCTACCACCTTTTTACCGAAATCATTTAGTATTTAAGAATATTTATATTTACTACCCTGGAGTCCATACCAGTCATAATAATTTACTACTAGCGTTTTACAACATTAAATTATGCAGTAATAACTTATAATTACCAAGAAAAAGAATACATTTGACTCTGAGAGCTTAGTGCATTGTCTGACAGCGCTAATTCCAAGTTTCGCCAATAGATGGCATCAGGGTGCACTCCCTGGCAGTCTCACACAAGCGCGCCCGTTTCCGACGCGCGGGCTTCAAATTACTGTCAGCCCACCATCATTTCAGTTCCGTTACACATGCCCCACTTCTTATTGAAGTATCTTACAGTGATAATTCAATAAGAAGTCTCTCCTATAATGAATCTGAAATGTTCGATAAGCTTTTTACCAAGGGTTTTCCCTTTCTTACTGATACACCTCGATACTTATATTACATATTTAAAATTAAACACCAATTCTTTCTCTCTTTCCTGCTAAACATTACGTAAATGATTTACATATATTCTTTCCAATTTTCTTACTTCTAAACAGAGTACACTTTAAACATTTCTTTTTCAAAGTTTTAAATACACTTCTTTTATTTCAGGCAAGTAAAACACACGTTATGCGCCTATTACTTTGTAGCCCGTCCTTTTCACTTTACCTCCTCACTTTTCTACCACTTCCACAACACTTATTTACACATCTATTAAGGCTTTCTTAGAAGCTCAGTCTTTCCCAGTCCATTTAGTCTCTACTTAAACTAGAAGTTTCATTAGAATACTGCAATATATTTTAGTGAGCATTTACCTTTCACATAGAACAAAAGAAACACAACTATTTACATATTGATTTACTTTAATATTTATTTTCAATCTGGTAGAATTCGTGGTTCATACCTTTTGAGATCCACTATGTTTCTTACTCCCAGGCGTTTGCCTGTTAATGGGTACTCTAAATAATAAGCATTCACATTGGGTGTGGACACTATTTTAAATGGTCCATTATATATATATTTAAATTTGCCGATCTCGTTATTAATTTCACTTGACTTTTCATGTGTTTTTACAAGAACGAGATCACCTATTTTGAATTTGGGATTCCTTACTTTTTCGTCGTGACGACGAATTCTCGCATCTGCTTGTTTTCTCATCTTGTCTTTTACTAAGTTCTTTTTACTATCATAATCTAATTCAACTCTATTTGGAAATTCTAGTAGGTCTTCTACTAGACTTTTACTCCTTGTCTTTTTCAGGATTTCTTCTGGAGTAAATCCAGTGCTCTCGTTTGTTAATGAATTCATGATTTCTTCGAATTCACTCACATACATGCCCCACTTCTTGTGGTTACTATGGCAGTACGTCCTAAATAACCGACCTATCTCACGCATATATCTTTCTGCTGGATTGCTTGATGGGTGATAAGCTGAGATATGTACCACTTCTACCTGTTTCTCAGTTATCCCATCCTTCCACATTTTTGAGCAAAACTGAACACCATTATCTGATAGTATTCTCCTTGGCTTCCCTACTTTCACAAAATAATCACACACCATTTTATCATACACAGCTCTGGCAGTAGCTTTTCTCAAGGGATAAAGCTTTATATACTTTGAGAAAAGTTCAACTGCTACAAATATGTACACAAAACCCCCTATGGTTTTCGGTAATGGTCCAAAGATATCTACTGCTACTATTTCTAATACTTCATCAGGTTTTATTGATTGCATGGGCCCTTGATTAGTTGCATTTGTTACTTTCGCCTTTTGGCATAGATCACAAGATCTTATCCTCTGTGCTACCCTTCGTGCCATGTTGTTAAAGGTAATGCATTCATCTAACTTATCGGTACACTTCCGTGCACCACAATGGCCATATGCCAAGTGAACATAATCTATCAGCACTTCAGTGTGTTGTTCCGGCCAACATACTCTCCACTTCCCTGGATTATTTAATCTTTGAAGATACAGTACACCTTTATGTATTTTATATGAAGCCCTTATGTTAGTTGCGTCCGGATTGTCAAACTTGACCTTTACCGACTTGAGTGCATCATCATCACTTTGATATCTTCGCATATTCCGACATATTTCCCTAATTTTTTCTCTTCCTTCCGCTTTTTTTTTAAGTAATTCACCTCAAAAACATCTTCCCTATTCTTTACACTTTCTAGTGTCTCACATCCTTCCGGTAATCTCGACAAAGCATCCGGTACTGCATGTTCTTTCCCTTTAACATACTTGATCTCTATATCAAATTGTTGTAAAAACAGCGCCCATCTGGTCAACCTGTTATGTAACAATCTGCAGTCCTTCAGAAATATTAAAGCTTTGTGGTCTGTATGGACCACAGTCTTATGTCCCCATAAGAAAAGTTGAAATTTCCTAAAACCCCATACTATAGCTAAAGCGTCCTTCTCTGAAACTGTATAGTTTCTTTCGTACTTAGACATGGTTCTACTCGCAAATGCTATTTGTCTATGAGATTTTTCCCCATCTATCATTACCTCCTGAAATATGGATACTCCCAATCCATAATCTGAACTATCTGTTGCCATGTGGAATGGTTCACACAGGTCAGGGTGCCATAACTTTATGTTTTTAGCCAAATTGCCTTTTAGCCGGTTGAATGCTGTTTCACATTCCTCAGTCCATATATACACACTGTTCTTCTTAAGTAGGTTGTTCAGATGTGGGCTATTGAACACCTGATCATCCACATACTTACGATAAAAGGAACAAAGTCCTATAAACGACTTTAGTTGTTTTTTATTCTTGGGAGCCGGACAATTTCTTATTGCTTTGACTTTGTTGGGATCCTTTTCAATTCCCTCTGGTGTTACTATGTGACCTAAAAACTTTATTTCTTTCTTCACAAACTCGCATTTTTTCAGGTTCAGGGTCATTCCTCCTTTAATTAAAGCTTTGAACACCCTGTCGCATAACTCCATGTGCTCTTCCCATGTCCTTGTAGCAATTAACAAATCATCTACGTAAACCGTGATTAGCGAACTAAGTTCACTCCCTAAAATTTTGTCTAAAGCCAGAATGAACACTGAAACGGAAGTATTTAGGCCAAATGGTACCACTGTGTAATGGTAGCATTTGCCATTGAATAAAAATGCCGTGTACTTCCTAGACTCCTCACTTAATGGGATTTGCCAGTATCCTGCCGTTAGGTCTAAACTAGTCATGTACTTTACACCATTAAACTTCTGCAATAAATTATCTATGTTCTCTGGACGATCCAACTCCCTCTTCACTACTTTATTCAGAGTACGAGCATCTATCACTATTCGTACACTTCCATCCTTCTTACCTACTATCACCAATGGGTTATTATATGGGCTAGAACTCCGTTCAATGACCCTACATGAAACCATTTTATCTATTTCTTTTTGAACTGCTTCTTTCTTAGACAAGGGTACATTATATGGTGGTTTAAAGAAAGGTTCATGCTCCTCTACCTCCATGCAGTACTCATAATTTATCACTCGTCCCGGTTTGTCCGAAAATACCTCCTGATTATCTTTCAGAATTTGCCATAGATCCTCCCTTTGGGCATCAGATAGTCCTTCCGTTTTATCCACTACATTTCGAAGGAGTGTCTCCTTATTTCCATCTTCAACTATCTGCCTCACCAGAAACCAATCGAATTTTTGACCTATTCCTGAATCATGATCATCTCTAAATTCTACCCATCTCAGCTGGTTCTCTTCCATTACTCTAGATGATTCAAATGGTATTTCTAATACCGCACTATCAACTTTACAAACTATTATCCCTTTGTCACAATCTATAATTACTTTTTGTTTTATTAACCAGTCAATGCCTAAAATGATCTCGACACTGAGCTCTGGAACTACTAAAAATGCATTAGAAAATAGCTTGTTTTTTATCTTAAATTCCATCATCACTTGATGTTTAACAGGTTTACTACATTTCCCTGTCGCCCCTATCACTTTAACACCTGTTACTGGCATCATGACTACTCCTCGTTGCTCTTAAATCATCTCAAAAAATGCGTGCGAAATAGCACTTATTTGAGCACCCGTATCCAACAATACATATAAATCGTACCCACATACATTAATAGGTAGTACTGTTTGCATCCTATTGTCCTCTTTCATACTTTCTTTATCTTCCCATAATAAATCCTTTTCCACCGCCAAGTCTTGCCATATTATTTTTCCGGTTTTTATACTGACCATTCCATCCGGAGGTTTCTTTCTCCTTTTCATCCTAAATTCTTTCACCACTTTTTCCAATAGTCCTTCGTCTAGGCTCTTTAATGCCATCGCGTTCTCATTCGAATCTGTCATGCCTGAACTCTCGGTTGCGGAATCGGAAACTTCCTCTATTTCTTTTTCTCCCTGGATGCTTCCTGATGATTCTGACGATAATTCCTCCTCCTTAGAAATATGACCTTCTTCGGGTTCAAATAATTCTCGCAAATTATAATCCATTTCAATACTTTCCCTTTGTTGGATAGTGCATTCGCCACTCTTACTTTCATTATTTTCCCCTACTAATGGAATTCCAGTCTCACTCAACTCATTTGCTTCAGTACTACAGGGATCACAACACTCTTTCTCTTGGTTAGATACACTTTCTCTAATTTCTTTAAAAGAATCTTCATCACACTCATGTGCTCTTGCTGTCACTAGGTACACATCATAATCGGTATGGCTCTCTAACACTGTCATATTCGGGTCCAAATTAATCACTTGAGTGGAAGATCTTTCTAATTGTGCTGGCTGGCTTTTGAGCTGATGTATATATTCTGCATACGAGGTAATTTCTGAATCGGCATGCGTCTCTGCACTATGCCCCTTTTTCTTATCCACCCTTTCCTCTTTAATTACTTCTCGATGCGATTCGTCGACTATTCGTACGAACCTTTTACCATAAGTCACATCACTCCTCCCTTGCCCCTGCCTCTCTGCACAGTTGCCATCCCTACCGACAAACAACTCCTCCTCTGACTCTTCCTTCATCAATTCGTCACTCTGACCGCGAATTGTACTTATTTCATTCACGTGAGCCTTCACATCCGACCGATATTCTTTTCCTACTTCATTTCCCTTAATAATTCCTCCCTGCTCTCTCTCCTCTGTTTGTATCCCTGCATTATACTTCGCGAAGTTTCGTTTATGTAACTGCTCTTCAGGCGAACGACGCACTATCCTACTATAGTACTGCCTACTCCGATCTTCCCTATATTTGGGCCATTTCTTTCTTTCCGCGCGCGTTAGGCCCTTGACCTGCGCGGTATTTAGTTTTCCTGATTTTGATAATGCATCCTGTTTCCCTGATAGTGTCCTCTCCCTCGCTGAGAGTTACCTTCTTGACCTCTTCCTCTCATCATGTTAATTTGCGGTTCATTCCTACCACCTTTTACTATTCCATTCTGGTTTCTGAAACCTCGAAACTCTCTAGTTTCACGCCACCTATCTTCATTCTCGATTTTTTCTAAAAATTCATCGAATGTTCGATGAGTTCCTCCTACATAACGCTTTGAATCGTCAGGTAGCTTTTTCCACAACTCCCACACTATCTCCGATTCTGATCTACGATCTTTAAGATACTCCAAACGCTTGAACCATCCTTCACAGTATTCTTTCATGAGCCCACGCCCATGTTCTGGCATTCTGGCGACAACGAATTCTCTCCACAACCTATCTCTCTGTTGTGTGCTCCAGAATTCCTCAAGGAACTTTTCTTTGAAGTCTGTAAACTTCAAATTGTCGATATCCAAATTCAATCCCCAACGTTTAGCATGACCTGCTAAAGCGTCTATTACTAAATTAAATTTTTCTTTATCCGACATGTCTGTTGGTAAGACACGTTCACAATTTTTTATAAAATCCATTGGATGCCATCCACCTTGTTTCTTTTGAGGATCGTATTTTTCCTCCCTACTCAGTATTTCCGATTTTTGCATTACCAATGGGATACCACTACAGTTAAGAAACGTCTGATTCTGAACTTGCTGACTTAATAATTTTATCTCATTACGCAGTGTATTTTCCTGCTCCTGCACACATGCATCAAAACTCAACATGGTATTGCGCAGTGTTTCAATATCAGCTGCCGTTTCTTTAACAATCTCTTTCTTTAGAACTGGTACTATCACCTGTAATTTACTTTCAATTATCGGTTATAATTTTTCACTAACCAAAGGTTCCACTGATTTCTCTATTCTCTGAATTTCGGTATCAAATCTTTTCTCTATTTCTGTGACTTTTCTCTGAACATTTGTTATTTCAGCCCTAATGCTATTTACTGATTTGTTTACCTCTGTGATACGTTGGCTTTGCGTATTCAAAATATCTAAATTGGCTTTTATTTTACCAGATAGGTTTTCATCCAATTGGGATATATGACTAGCCATTTCTGGTTTCAAACTAGCATTCCCTTCTTGAATTTGCGCCATCATCCTATTTAACAAACTTGTTAATTCCATATCCTCTCCCTTGTGACTTGCATCCACAGATACATTGGGTTCACTTTTCACTACCTTTGGTTTCACTTCCCGTTCCTCCTGTCTTATGGGTGTGGATTCATCTATAAGATTTTCCAACCCTACAACTATCTATGGTCCCTAATTCTGGGTCTGACCTTGTAATGTTTTCGTCTTGCTTGTTACTATTCGACTCCATCTTATGCTGCTGTATTTCGTGCCTAATAGAAATGTTTATTAAACCAAGTATTACTTGTTTAACTCCTACTATTGGACTTTCTTTTGCTGCTTTGCAGGTTGTCGTCTTGAACTTACCAATTGTGGTATATTTGTCTACAACAGAATTTTAAATTTAAAATTTTCTTGAAACTACAAGTTTATATAAAACACTTTTATTGCAGCCATTATTCTACAAACTTGGTTAGTCCTGTCACGGTCGCCACATGCGACCGAACTGCTGAATCTTTCCATCAGTAAATGGGGTATGTTCTCCACTGACTCGGTTGTTTTAACCCCCTCCACTGACGGAATGACCCACTTCCCAGTTCCGTATGTATAAAACCAATACGGACTTGTAGCTGTCACGCCTTTGCGCTTACTGCTACGTATTTTAACTGTAAATAGCTCAGTCCCAATGGTAAGAGGCAGTAGTGAATTCACGTAGTTAATATTTGAATCCAGCACAGCTGCCACAAGCTCAGCTCACTTTTACTCCACTCCTACCCTCGCCATTGCACCACATTAACTAGGTGCTACGTGGACCTTGCTAAATTTACTTGCGTATACATTTTTGACCGTTACTCGACAGTATTTACCTAATGAATAGTACACTCCTAACCGGACTATTTCCCTAAGAGCTGTGATGATTGAACGGGTTCGATCCACGGCCTACAGTGCCCTACAGTTCACACGGTAACACTGCCTACCTGACCCACTTAACTTGGTAGTGAGCTTATGTATCCAATCACCATTGCTAGCAGCAGTGGATAATCCTATCAGCACGACGAGAGCAGCAGACTTACCGTCGAATCCTCCTGAAAATACTTATAACTACGGTCGCCAGCTCTGAAGGGGCAAAAGAATAAATCAATTTTTGGGCTCGTTTCAAAGTGAAATGGCTTGAGTTGAATTTAAACTTAATTCTGAATATTACTATTTCTGATCATTCTAGATGATTCTACAAAGCAAATACTCTCTCAATTTCTGTGAGGTGGCTTGGTAATTACTACCAAGACAGTTTATGCAACTTTGGTTAACAAAATTCTATCCTTCAACTTATTTAATGATTTTGGATATTACTCTTTGGACCATTGATACAGAATTAGTTAGGTGACTTTACTTGAAAGGTTGCTCAGAAAAATTTAAGTAACTGTAAATAGGCGATTCATTCTGGTGTGACCATTGCTCTTTTCAACATTCTTATACGCTAAAGTATTCTACAACCAAAAGAATTGTAAATGAAAGAGGCGATGGTGGCCTCAGTCTGATTTCACTATACTATGTTTGAGGTTACTACACTTTACAATGAACAACATGCGTCATAATTTTACTCATTACTATATTCTGTCCTCTGCACTTGCATAAAAGAAAACTGGTATTCTCCTTTTACATGTATACAAAGTTCGACTTAACAATTGCAAGCAGTGTTGCCTTGGGTAGACGTGTCGGTGCTGGTGGTGAGATGCACGTGGCTAACGCAGCTCTTCACGCCTCATGCCCTTAATGGCGGCTGGAACTACGAGCTGTGGCACTCGTATAAGCTACTGCACGTCCGCCATAAATTCTGGGCGCAGGAACTCTTACAATCAGCCCCAGTGGCATAGAGGCGGCTTCGACAACCATTCGTCGCGTTCTACTCCACAAACGGCGACGATATTCGCCTCTTCGCTGTTGCACAATCACATTTGCGTGAGCACAGTTACGCACGTCCGCTCACGTCAACACTCCCCAGGCCATTTCATTGTTCAGTCCCTGTGTCTCCAGCTACCCCTAGCTACGCTCATATCACCAAGAAGTGGGGGCGTTCCCCTACCACCTTTTTACCGAAATCATTTAGTATTTAAGAATATTTATATTTACTACCCTGGAGTCCATACCAGTCATAATAATTTACTACTAGCGTTTTACAACATTAAATTATACAGTAATAACTTATAATTACCAAGAAAAAGAATACATTTGACTCTGAGAGCTTAGTGCATTGTCTGACAGCGCTAATTCCCAGTTTCGCCAATAGATGGCTCAGGGTTCACTCCCTGGCAGTCTCACACAAGCGCGCCCGTTTCCGATGCGCGGGCTCCAAATTACTGTCAGCCCACCATCATTTCAGTTCCGTTACATACTCTTCAAGTGAAATGTTTTTCTGGTCTCTTACCTACATTAGCTAATAACCTAAGACCACCGTCTAGGTTCGTGAATGCAATGAATTGCAGTTAGTGTTCTTTCGGCGCCGGGAAACCTCCGAGTCCTGCTTCAGCCTCAACTTACCAGGGTGTTACAAAACCTCGGAAGGAGTATATAGAGGGTCTATACAAGGGCGATGTACTTGAGGACAATATTATGCAAATGGAAGAGGATGTAGATGAAGATGAAATGGGGGATATGATACGGGGTGAAGAGTTTGACAGAGCACTGAAAGACCTGAGTCGAAACAAGGCCCCGGGAGTAGACAACATTCCATTAGAACTACTGACGGCCTTGGGATAGCCAGTCCTGAAAAAAAACTCTACCATCTGGTGAGCAAGATGGTAGTGTACGGGCGCACCTAGTGCTGCTAGTGCGCCCGTCCGGGATAACGCGCCGCTGGCACTGTGAAATATTCTAAGTCCGAATCAAGGTCACGCGCTATCGCGCGCCTATAAAAGCGAGCGAGCACCGCGAAGCGGATCACTCGCGCTGCTGCTGCTGCACAGGCAACTTCATTGAACGCTGCCAAGATGCCATACAGACGCTACCGTCGTCGCTCTAAGCAAACTGTCTGTAAAACCATCGAAAATATTGAATTCAGGCGAAATACCCTCAGACTTCAAGAAGAATATAATACTTCCAATCCCAAAGAAAACAGGTGTTGACAGATGTGAAAATTACCGAACTATCAGTTTAATAAATCACGGCTGCAAAATACTAACGCGAATTCTTTACAGACGAATGGAAAAACTAGTAGAAGCCGACCTTGGGGAAGATCAGTTTGGATTCCGTAGTAATGCTGGAACACGTGAGGCAATACTGACCCTACGACTTATCTTAGAAGCTAGATCAAGGAAAGGCAAACCTACGTTTCTAGCATTTGTAGATTTAAAGAAAGCTTTTGACAATGTTGACTGGAATACTCTGTTTCAAATTCTGAAGGATGCAGGGGTAAAATATAGGGAGCGAAAGGCTATTTACAATTTGTATGGAAACCAAATGGCAGTTATAAGAGTCGAGGGACATGAAAGGGAAGCAGTGGGTTGTAGCCTCTCCCCGATGTTATTCAATCTGTATATTGAGCAAGCAGTGAAGGAAACAAAAGAAAAATTCGGAGTAGGTGCTAAAATCCATGGAGAAGAAATAAAAACATTGAGGTTCGCCGATGAGATTGTAATTCTGTCAGAGGCAGCAAAGGACTTGGAAGAGCAGTTGAACGGAATGGATAGTGTCTTGAAAAGAGGATATAAGATGAACATCAACAAAAGCAAAACGAGGATAATGGAATGTAGTCGAATTATGTCGGGTGATGCTGAGGGTATTAGATTAGGAAATGAGACACTTAAAGTAGTAAAGGAGTATTGCTATTTGGGGAGCAAAATAACTAATGATGGTCGAAGTAGAGAGGATATAAAATGTCGACTGGCAATGGCAAGAAAAGCGTTTCTGAAGAAGAGAAATTTGTTAACATCGAATTTGTTAACATCAAGTGTCAGGAAGTCGTTTCTGAAAGTATTTGTTAATTTCGAGTTTGTTAACATCAAGTGTCAGGAAGTCGTTTCTGAAAGTATTTGTATGGAGTGTAGCCATGTATGGAAGTGAAACATGGAAGATAAATAGTATAGACAAGAAGAGAATAGAGGCTTTCGAAATGTGGTGCTACAGAAGAATGCTGAAGATTAGATGGGTAGATCACATAACTAATGAGGAGGTATTGAATAGAATTGGAGAGAAGAGAAGTTTGTGGCACAACTTGACTAGCAGAAAGGATCGGTTGGTAGGACATGTTCTGAGGCATCAAGGGATCACCAATTTAGTGTTGTAGGGCAGCGTGGAGGATAAAAATCGTAGAGGGAGACCAAGAGATGAATACACCAAGCAGATTCAGAAGGATGTAGGTTGCAGTAGGTACTGGGAGATGAAGAAGCTTGCACAGGATAGAGTAGCATGGAGAGCTGCATCACACCAGTCTCAGGACTGAAGACCACAACATCAACAAAAAACCTTTACAAAAAAATTAATATTAGTGGCGTACACATTTACTATGTAACTGCTGTACAGATGAAAGACAATAGTCCCAATCACACTATCTCATGAAAACACATTTAAGGATCCCAACATTGCGGTAAATAGGTGTGGTGGAAATGGTTTGTGCCAGGATTAAGTGTGGGTCAATGAATTCTTAAAGTCTAAATGTATTAAAGAATCAATATAACCTAAAACCAGAGTAAGTGTCCCGTTTTGCCATGGTAGCTACGAATAAGTATTCAGTCCATCTAACAACCCTTCCAAGCAACGCAGATTTGCAAAAGAGAGTGCGTTACATATCACTTGAAACGATCGTCGTGAGTGATAAAGCTGCTTGTAACTCACTTTAATTTATAGATGCATAGCACAGATGGATTCATATCACCACATGTTTTTAAGCAGTTGAAAACGAGAACCAAGTCTCAGTATTCTTCACGCAAAATCTTCATGTAACAGACACGACTTTACCTAACATGAATAACATAATGGAACCTAAACGGACGATTACAGCGGAAATGCTTGTGGTTAGCTGTGTCTCACTGTCACCTTGAAGGTTACTAGACGAATGCCTACATATTAACATTAGACACATCTCTGAAATAGTACCTGCTACAGCGTGCTGGTCAGGGCGAAGGAAGAACGAGTGTGCCTTATGCTTCAAATCACGATGGAACCCAAATTAATTCTAGCGCCTTGTGTTGCAATTGCCTGGTTACAGTCAATTCGTGGCTTTGAGATAAGATGAAACTGCATTTATTTATTTTGGGAAAGGCTGGTCGCTCTAGTGTTCATAGACAGATTGTGAACGACTGTCTGTGATCAACAAGTGACTTATTCAACGCGGCTTCGTTCCGAAACGACAGCCTTTTAAGGTACTTTTTCTCGGTTATGGTGCGTCCGACATTTTCTGGGTGAAATATTGTGCTGGCGCCATGATAGGAGGATATACACTGAAGAGCCAGAGAAATTGGTACACCAGGCTAATATCGTTTAGAACCCCCGTGAGCGCGAAGAAGTGTCGCAACACGACGTGCCGTGGACTGGAATAATGTCTGAAGGAGCGCTGGAAGGAAATGACATCATGAATCCTGCAGGTCTGTCCATAAATTCGTAAGAGTACGAGGGTGTGGAGATATCTTCTGAATACTTCGCTGCGAGGCATACCAGATATGCTCAATAGTGTTCATGTTAGGTGAGTTTGGTTGCCAACGGTAGTATTGAAACTCAGAAGAGTGCTCCTGGAGGCACTCTTTAGCAATTCTGGACAAGTGGGGAGTCGCATTGTCCTGCTGGAATTGTCCAAGTCCGTCGGAATGCACAATGGACATGAATGGATGCAGGTGATCTCAAGGTGTTTACATACATGTCACCTGTCAGAGTCGTACCTAGACGTATGAGGGGTCACATATTACTCCAGCTGCACACGCACCACACCATAACTGAGCCTCCAGCAGCTGGAAGAGTCCCCTGCTGTCATGCAGGGTCCATGGATTCATTAGGTTGTCTCCATACGCGTACACGTCCATCCGCTCAATGCAATTTTAAACGACACTCGTCCGACAAGGCAACATACTTCCCGTCGTCAACAGTCCTCTGTCGCTATTGACGCGCACAGGGGGGGGGGGGGTGGAAACCTTGTGTCGCAGTCATCAAGGGTTTACGAGTTGGCCTTCGGCTCCGAAAGCCCGTTGTTGTTTCGTTGAATGGTTGTCAGTTGTCAGTTGTTAAAGGCCCAGCTTTGAAATCTGCATCAATTTGCGGCAGTGTTGCACTTCTGTCACATTGAATGAGTCTCTTTATTTGTCGTTGGTCCCATTCTTGCAGGATCTTTTTCCGGCCGCAGCGATGTCGGAGATTTGATTTTTAGCGGTTTCCTGATATTCACGGTATACTCTTGAAACGGTCATATGGGAAAATCCCCGCTTCATCTCTACCTCGGTGATGTTTTGTCCCTTCGCTCGTGTGCCGACTTAAATCTTGATAACCTGCCATTGTAGCAGCCGTAGCCGATCTAACAACTGCGCCAGACACTTTTTGTCTTATATAGGCGTTGGCGAACGCTGCGCCGTATTGTGCCTGAATGCGCATGGCTATACCAGTTTTTTTGGCGCTTCAGCGCAGAATGGACTGCCTTAAGTTGCCTTGAAGCAGCTGGAAAATGAAAAATAATTCAACTTCAGAATTTTAAATACGGACAACAGAAAAAATCTGTACCGTTGGAAACAACTTCTGAAACAAGTCACGCCACCTCGCAATATGACAGACAAGCGAAACCAGTTGGATGTGTTGATGCTCTGTAGTGCAACCTGAATTTCCTCAGTGTTTCTACCTAATGACAATCCTTTTGGAGATACGTTGCCAGAGATATCTGTGGAAGCCTTAAGTTATTTTGCTTAACTGTGTCATTAAACGCATATTCCATGGAGCAGGCTTTCTGTATCGCCGGCCGGAGTGGCCGTGCGGTTCTGAGCGCTACAGTTTGGAACCGAGCGACCGCTACGGTCGCAGGTTCGAATTCTGCCTCGGGCATGGATGTGTGTGATGTCCTTAGGTTAGTTAGGTTTAATTAGTTCTAAGTTCTAGGCCACTGATGACCTCAGAAGTTCAGTCGCATAGTGCTCAGAGCCATTTGAACCGCTTTCTGTATCCCTACGAAGCACGGAAAAGGTCACCAGAATTATCTACAAACAGAATGCATTCATTCAGGGTGATATCAAGATCGATCACGCCTGTCACGAACGTTTTCCATGATTGCAGGCAGGGCCACATTTAGGAGCAGACTATCTTGGCTACAGATATGAGTTGTGTCTGTTCTGTCTGACATGTCCGACACCACTCGTATCTAGAAACAGAGAATTCGAAAAAGTTGGGAACCTTGTAAAATAAGTGCAGAGTGACTAACACACACCACTCTTATCTGGAATGCCACAGGTCGGACAGCTGTTTGATGGAAAAGTTTCAGTGCAGATACACAACCGATGTCTGAACTCCTTCGGGAACTAGAAATTTGGGTAGAGGTCATTCCGGCGCGGTGAGCGGAATTTGCATAACGTAGGGCTGACGGAAAGCGTGTCGAGGTGGCTGAGGCAGTCTGCCAACGACAGTGGTGAGACGAGCATACGTTGTTTGAGTCTTGCCTGTCGCGCTGTTCGCGAGCGAGCGCGCGTTTCTTTACTTCCGCCCAGTGGCATATCTTCATCGACCGTTACGGCATTCTGTTACCGCCAAGCCACAATTATATTACCTTTTCCAATGGATCATGAACGACCAAAGGCGTATAAAGTAGAACAGTTTATAAGGGACGAAACGCGTCTCCCGCCACAAGATGTTCTCCAAATTCGATTTTCGGTCCTCAGTACCACTGTACACTTAAATCTGGTGAATGACGAGATGTGCGCCGACTTAGTATGGCGCCATGCTAATGATCTCTAGTTCCTATACTCTGACAGCCTATAGGGACCATCGTGGTTGATCACGCTGGATTTGGCCTCCGAACTTTAAGTGTTTTCGAAACCCCGTTTGAGGTACTGTCGGACTTTGCGATGGCCGCATTAAACCTTTCGGCAACGTTGTCAGTCATGCTGTTGAAACGTGAAAGACGTTCGAAGTCAACTGCGTGCTCAATGGCGTCCGCCAGGTAAAAATTGAGAGACGGAAACAGATGACTTCCTGCCTGGTTATTGACGGCTGCAGGGCAGTCGTCAGCTGCGCACTTGTTCAGGTTGGGTTCTGAATGTTTCCGACATACACTGGCTCAGACGCCGATCGGAGAGGTCTTCCTGCGATACCCACTATGCTACTTTTGCCTGCTGCGCCCCCTCTGACTCATCGGTACCGGCATCGACTCCTCTCGCTAACGTGATGGACATCATGCCGGTCTCGCCTATACTGCTGCCGGATGCAGTAAAAACAGACAATGACCGTCAGCAGGCGCAAACTGTCTGTCCCAAGCTCATCTCTTTTTTCATTTTGTTTCTGTTCCATTCCTTTCACCCCAATCATTCATGATTGTAGGCTGTGTCTGTGGGCCCACATCGCAGATAACTCAGCATCACAAAAATTTGTAACGAAAAAATGCATATTCCTTCAATACTTTGGTGTGGGTCCATTTGTAGTTGTAAACTTTGCAGATATTGTACGGATTTTTTCGGAGGTTTTCGCTGGACATCATTTACCCGTCAATCCCCACACTCACCGGTGTCAGTTTCTCAGCAGCACCCGATCATGTATGTGGCATCTCAGTTGGAAAAGACGTTAAGGTTTTTAAAAAAAAGTATGTAGCTGTTTGAAATTAGTTTCATGTCACAGAAAATAGTTTCTTCTTCCATAAGTCATTTCATCCAAACTATAAACTCTAAAATGACGAAGATTATTTTCCTAAAATGTAGATCGCGCTAAGAACGTAGCTATCAATGGTGATCAAAAACTGGAATGCGAGGAGGTCATGTTTAGAATCGAAGTATATCCAGAACAGGCTTTGAGCCTGCCTGTTGGAAAAACTGAGTATTTGAAATGCTACTTTAAGACAACTATATATCCAGAACAGGCTTTGAGCCTTCATGTTGGAAGAACTGAGTATTTGAAATGCTATTTTAAGACAACTAAGCTATTAATGAAGATATTGTAAATAAATTCATTAATACGAAGTACAGACTCTGGCCATTTTAATAAACAGATTGTTTAAAATTTTAATTTTATGATTGTTTATCTGTGGAAAACTTGTATTTGAATTAAACATAGGTGAAATTTTCATGATTGACACATTCCTTTTGTTATCTTGCATACGTCTAACAAACTTGTTCGCTAACAGTTACGTTATTTTTGAAATTAAGATACTAAATTGTGATAAATAATGTCTGTCCCTCATGAAAATAAGTATCTGTTCATCTAATGCGTAAACATATTTCAACCCTTTTGTACCATCGTCAGTGGCGACTTTTATTCAAATCCAAATGATTATTAGCTACTGAAAGACTGAATTTGGGGTTGATGTGAGAGTCAAAATATTGTTTAAAATATAGTTGTTCATAGCGATGTTCATAAATCATGTTGACTACCTTAGTGATTTCAAATATTTTCATTTTTATATGCCATCAGTTCATTAAATCTGAAGCAATATAGCAAAATTGTATACCGTAGTAGACCTTAAATGCTGCGTTTAATGGAAAAATTGCACGAAAATTGTATTTTTTCGTGTTAATTACCACAAAGTGTCTTCAGTTAGGGGCCGTACACCAATTGAGCCTCGGGGTCTAAAGCTCGTAAATGTGGATCTAACTGGATGCACAAGTTCGTATTAGTGAGCACTACCAATGGATTCGCAATAGTAACAGACGAGACAGAAGATGTTTTAAAAGAGATGTAAATGGAAATATCCTCCTTACAATAGATCTTAGTAGTAATTCGTGAGCAGAACGACCTTCTGGAGAATTCTCGGTGATGGTTATTCACAGCTGTAGCACATGTAATTCATTGGGGGTGTGTGATGCGGTTTCCAGAGATTAATCGCCTCCAGAAACCGGTTTCCCAATCAGACTCTATCACACTGTGGTCTGATGAAGCCACTTTTTTAAGCCTAATGGCGAGATAAATTTCCTTTATGCATCCAATTATACAGAAGAAAACCCTCAATGGTTAGGTCACCAAAACAATAAGCACGCCAGGAACATTTAATAACATGTTTCATTCATCCATCACAAACATACTGGACCTTCTTTTATGAACAGTTAAATAGTGAGCGGCAATCCTAATTACTCCAACATACAGTATATCGACAGAATTACTACAAACTGTTACACTAGTGATACGGTTGTTAGCAAGATGGGTGTCCAGCACAGTTTTCTGTCATCAGATTTCTCACTGTAGATGAACAGAGAGAGGAGGGTCGATGACTGAGCCAGCACGATCAACAGTTCCCTTTAGTACTTGTTCTAGGAACGCATCAGAAGTGTTGTTTATCAACTGTGTCATACAATGTAAGATGATGCGTAAGAAATCATGAAGTATGACTATGGCTCCCAGCTGCAGAGATACTCTGGGGAATTCGAAGTGCCCAAAGCACGTCCCGACCACCCTTAGAACACAGCGGAAGAATGTTGAACACTTTTTATCCTACAAACAGAAAAACGATTTTCGAATGATTTGTTGTAATTTAAAATTTCAATGAATTTCATTAGGAGTTAAAAGTCTGAGAATAAGTTCTTCCGCCACTGCAAAACACATCCCTTACCCTTTTTATCATAAAAATCATAAAAACCTTTTTAACTAATTAGCTATAGCTTTTAAAATGTCAAGAAAACTTTATTCGAAGTCAAATGTGTAGAAGAGGTAGTTTTTTCTCCACAGCTACATGAAGAAACATACCTCGCCCTACAACCCTTTTTTTTTCTTTCGTTAAGAATTTTTGATACAGTCATGTTCAGGAAGTGAGTTTGATGGTGTCAACGAAAAGGTACAAAAGAAAAGATTAAACATTTTACACAACGATGTTCAAGTTTTAGAGCTCCATTCAGCGATACTATTTTTAGTGTATTCCTACTCGAAATTCGGAAATAGTATTATATTTTTAATCGTCGAGCAATTTCTAAGCAATGTAAGATTCACGGTTCTATCCGTCATTATCAGTATGTCTAAAAACGTTTTACCCCATATAGATCGGACACATCGGTTCTGAGAAGAAGTGTATGTATGGTTGGTCTGAAGAACCCTCTAGTTATCCATTATTTTCTGTCATAAGGTGAATAAAATGCTCCCTTTTTCCTAAAGCTCCTTTTTTTCTCTAAAACTGAGATATGAACAGCAATCAGCCACCAATAATCTGTTTACTGCATTATTACACTGATTGCTGTACATTTCTTAGTTTTCATAAACACAGCCGGTGAACACACACGTTCCGTATGGAATCGAACCTGATTTCTTTCTCTTTTTTTCAGTTACGCTTGCTATGTGTTTTTCTCTTAGCTTCATTACTTGTGTTCTTCCTCATACCTACTTTTCCTTTACCTCTCCCTGATTTTAGAATGAAGAAGCCCAATATTTCTTTCAAAGAATTATCAAACTGTGTAAGTTAGCACGAGATTTTGATAAAACCAGAGACTCTAAGGAGACGGTGCAGAAGACAGTGAACCCTGGCTCCAATATGTCGGTGAAAATTACACATGTCTGAATATTCGACGACGCAAGTTCTGTCGTAAATTGACCTCGTTTCCGTGTGGATTCTGAATTCCTCTGAATTACAGAATAATTTTTGACTATCTGTTGAATCATATGCCTTTCTGAAGTCGATAAAAGTTACACTATTTCTACATTCTCTTATTTCCTAAGTTGTCTTTGTGTTCCATATCATTTCTTCACAAGTTTTCACGGTGCGAAATCATGCCAGAAACTCTCCCATTAATGGGTCTGCCTATTATACCACTAGAATTAATGTGGCTCTTGAAAGATGGACGAGCGGTTCTAGGCGGTTCAGTCCGGAACCACGCTGCTGCTACGGTCGCAGGTTCGAATCCTGCCTCGGGCCTGGATGTGTGTGCTGTCCTTAGGTTAGTTAGGTTTACGTAGTTCTAAGTCTAGGGGACTGATGACCTGAGACGTTTAGTGCTTAGAGCCATTTGAACCATTTTTTGAAAGAATTTCCTAAACAGCAGGGAGCAGTGAATTTCGCATTTAATTATTCTGATCGGTTTTATCTTCCCTTTGTGAAGAGGATGAATCGTAGCAGTCATCTCTGGAGTCGGGATTCTTAGCGGACGTGGAAGTTCAGCAGGTGATGTGGAGACTCTATTGATCCCGGAGGTTGTGCTCTGGAAATAGTATGGACAGCTGTCAGACATCCTGAGGCGTCAGTGGAACAGTGTTATCGGGAATCATAAATATTACCAGTGATATTACAGTATAGGTTGTCTCCTCCAACGCACAGTAGGAGTTCTAGGTCACATACTCGAGTGTGGCAAGGGACGTTGACGGAGCAGCCTCGTCAGCTACAACTAGCTACAACAAGTCAAGACCCAGCAGCGGTGTCATGCAGGTGGCCATGACACGAATTTGTAGGCGCAAGCCTAGCGTGGCTCGCCAGCAGATAGTGCGCTCTCGAAGAGGGACGTGCACTTAATCAGGTGCCAACAGAACATGCCCTACTTATCCAGTGGTGTCAGTGGCCTTGTCTCCACCAAAGCGCCTCAGTTACTGTCAGTTTCCCTTGCCTTCCCACGTCACACACTCCCTTCTCCTCCATTGCACTCTCTGCATGTTCCATATACTGTTTGTGACACACAATATGAACTGAATCTCATTCTCTGCCGTCTGCTCCGAGTAATAACTTTTTAAAAATTTATATGCTTTCCTAGGAATTGAATTTGCTGTGCAACAGAATTAATGCACTTTCCCAGTCTGCAGTTACTCTTTCAGCTTCCCAAATATTTGATATATTTCTCTGTTGCTTGTGTGAGATTCCTGTGAAATAATTTCCATATTTATGCTATAAGTCAGTTCTGAAAAGGATTTTTTTTTCAAAGAACTAGTTTCTTCCTTTTGTTCCTCAGGACATGATTTTCTTTAATCGGGATTTGACGGGGTTTTCCAGGATCTAGTTTTGTGACTGGGATTCGCAATTTTGAAAGTGAGTGAAAATATTTGGCCAATATTTTATTTCTCTTGTTGGTTTTCAGTGATCCATCAGGAATGCAGAAGCACAAATTAGGCGACTGACACTCTATCAGTTTTCTCTAAAGATTTTGTATAAGTTTCTTGTGTTGTTCTTGATAAAGTTCAGTTTCTAAAAGCTGTGCTATAATATACCCCTACTTTACTCTTCTTATTGTCTTGGACGATCTTTTCTGTATCTTAAAATATTTCTGCCATTTTTCTGGAGTTTTGTTGCTAGCGTAGTTTTTCACGCTTGTTTTCTCTCTTCTATTGCTTGAGTAGAGGCAATGTTCCACCACTTCTGTTTTCTCTTTCTTGAAGGTTTGCCTAATTTCATAGTGTTTTTCAATGTGTATGCTACTTCCTTCCAATTCGTGTTATTTGGTTGTCCAATTTACCGAAAAATTTGTTTCTTGTTGAGTTCCAGACTTTCTGTATCAGTTCTGAACATTTTGTTCACTTGCGATATTTTTTCTGTTAGCCTGAAATATAATCTTTGTTCATTGGAGATGGTGATCTCATTCAAAAAAATCCCTTTCTTGTTGGCTCATTGAATGTTTTGTTGGTACCCGTATTGGATATAGCAATGTGGTATATCTTAAAATTGCCTCGAATAGATTTTGGTAATTTTCATGTTTTAAGCTTGATTGTGAGCTTAAGAAGCTACGTGGATATTATTTCAAGACTATAATTTTCTCATTAATTTATTAGTCTGTGATTGTTTTTATTTGTTCTCTGGTGATGCATATGGACTTTTGTGGTTGTCCTGAATTTTTCTTTATGTTAAGCTGTTCACCGAAATCGCCTAATTGAATTTCCGCATGATGTTTAGTGATTTTATTTATGGCTTTCCCAGAAATCGTCTATTGGCTGTTGATCTTTCCTATTGTAGTCTGTCGTAGGAGTTTGTGCCTTTAACAGTGTGTTTGCCTTGTTTCGAGATTTTGCTTAAGTTGTGAAGATTCTTTCTATCACTGACTTGCAGTTTCTGACTAAATCTACGGTTGATTACTGGAGAGAAAAATCTGTGCCTAATTCTATTGTTCCGTTGTACAACAGGAGGACTGGTTTTTCTTTACAGCTTCTGATGATTTTGAATCAAATGATTTTCGTTGGTATATCGCGTATATTGGAATTGTAGGGATTTATTTGTGGTATTTTTCCATGATGTTTGTAAGTTGTCTGAGTTTAATTACTTTGGAGACAGTGTTTGTGTTTAGTGTTCCGATATACTTATTCTTTTTCTTTGTTCAAAAAATGGTTCAAATGGCTCTGAGTACTATGGGACTTAACATCTGAGGTCATCAGTCCCCTAGAACTTAGAACTACTTAAACGTAACTAACCTAAGGTCAACACAGACATCCATGCCCGAGGCAGGATTCGAACCTGCGACCGTAGCGGTCGCGCGGTTACAGACTGAAGCGCCTGGAACTGAACTGCTCGGCCACACCGGCTGGCCTTTTTCTTTGTTCTTGCTAATTTTAAGATGATCTGAATCTTCTGTACATGACGTCCTGGTCTCCCAGATTCCGAAGACTGGGAAAATTCAATCGAGAGACTGACGTTTGGGTAGTGGATTTCTTTCGTGTAATTATATCATTCAAGTTGAAATTTGTTTTATGATGATCTCCTCTGTAAAATCACATGTTTACGACTTGAATGCTGAGATCAAGATCTGCATGTAGGAGCCTCATGACCTAGGCTGACAGAGGCTGACCACTAACTGCCAGACTCAAATGGATTAGAGTACGTTTCCCTTCTGATCTCTTCGTCGTAAGCTTGGCCACGGACCTTCATAAGATATTGTCACAATATTCGTCATACAGGAAACTGTATAACGTACCGTTGTTACGAGCAGACCACAAGAGCCATGTCTGTCGACGGAGCTGGTCTTTCACTTTACTATACTCTTCTTCTTTTTCGAAACACTATTGGCACAAAAGTTTACCTCAAAAACGGCATACATCGATGTCACTTTCACAAGTAACTCTCACTGCGGGCTGTGGCTTATCCATCTACACTCATTATAAGACTGTCATAGTCCATGTCAGTGGGATAACACATGCGTTAAAATGAGTACTGTCTAAAAGTAGCATGATTTTACACCTGGTGACTGCATAGAATTTTCTCATCGTGTTTGTGACAATTATATTGAGAAAAAGTTTTTAATATTATTTATCTGATAATTTGTATACGAATGCTTTTAAAAGCATGACGTCATCTTATCTTTCTGGTCTCTGCTTTTCACAGAGTCTCAGAATGAAATTAGCGATTTGTTTGATAGCCTCCCAGTCACTGCTGCAGTACCAGTTTCATACGTTCAAGGCTCTGATATGCTCTCCAGATACATCTTTCGCTATACTTGGTACCTTCTGCACCATACATTTTCTCAATGAAAACTATATTTGTGGGGTTGACAAATTTACATTTTTCTGTGTCCTGTAGATTGCCTCATCAGTTATTTGGATGTAAAAAGAACAACAAGAAAGACGAAACATGTACGTGAATACTTATCCATTCCAGTGTAAGGATATAATAATATTCCCCTTCCAAAGGTGAAAAGAATGGCAGCGCATGACTTGCTAGTGCTATATGTAACATTTTGAATAATTAAACCAGAGGGCCGTTTGTGGACCAGCAAGGCAGTTAATTGTCATTTGTCTGGTGATATTTCAGCAACAAAGGTTACAACTTGCGTAAAATCTCTTGTTACTAATTAATTAATTAATTAATATTTTAAATATACAGTGGCAGTCCACGTATACATAGGTATTTTATATTCTACGTTACAGCTGTTAACATCAAAACGGAAATTGTTTCATTAATTTAGTAGTTATTATTTCCTGATTAAAGTTCTCGACATTACAGTTACTTTCATGTGACTTTTCCATTATCATCCATTACTATCATGTAAGTCGGTCTTTCAAATTAATGTTGAAAACTTATTTATTTTTGCAGAGCGCAGGACTTTTCCTGTCGTATAATATAGAAAATTTTCAGAACGCTTATGAAAGAATAAACTATGATGGATGCAAGCAGTCCCGCTGCTGTAGTGTGTGGCAGAACAACGCACGGACACAAGAAGAGACAGGCAGTAACAAGGGTACAGTGCAGAAGACTGAAAATATTTAGGGCTAGCTTATAGAATGTGGCATTAAAAATCGGAAAGTTTCTCTTCGAAGTCTTTTCATGTGTGGTTCTTAAGCAGCCGACTGAACATGAGATGAAGGATGATTCTTTTATTCCGAAGAGCCAAATTGTAGTTATAAAAATAGAAACCATTTTCCTCTAAAGCTCGGAATTAGTTCTGAAGGTATTCTATAGCTATACTAACAGTACAAGTCAGCGGAGTAGCAAGCTGCCCGGCAGTTGCCGTCAGTAATCATGCACAAAATTAGCAAACTAGAGACTTTTTACTACAGCGCATACTATTAAAAACTAAAACTCTTTATGTCACAGGCACTTTACACAAAGTGCTCTAAAAATATACACAACCTGCAACTCTGCGAAATTGTACGGCATTAAAATCAATGAGCGCAGAGAGTTTTTACTTTTGAAAGTAAGAAAAACAATTTTTGTTTGAAACAAATCAATAATCAAAACAAAAACAGTCAATTTCAAATCGCACAGTTGTGAAATCAAAGTCTGCTGCTTGGTAACATTCTGTGTCATGCTGCTTCATGCTTTGCACTTGTATCCTCCGTGGCTGTGCTGGCCTCATGCATATGACTATCTGAAACAGGGGAACGGAATACTGTGCAACTATTAATGAATGAATGCAGCGGGAGCTGCTCTCCAGTAGAAGATTAATGGACACATTTGAAACTTCAAATAATGAATTCTGTATAGAATGTGCCAGGTTAAAATATCAGGACTAGCAGAACTTCTTGAGTAACAAAACTTAGTATCACGGCTATAGACATTTCAAACCACCGTTCAAGCTTTAGCTAGTAGTCGGAACTGTAGTGTATCACGGCCATAGACATTTCAAACCACAGTTCAAGCTTCCGCTGGTAGTCGGAACTGTAGTCACCGAAATATACAACATGGTATTGGGAGGAAACGCAAAAACTTAATGCTGGCGGGAACTATAAAAATACAAAACAGCGGTGGTGGTAAATTTTAAAATAAGATACGGTGGTGATGGGAAATTTAACCTTTCGTAACAGAGCCCGGCTCTCATTCAGACACTAGACTATAGCTGAGTGAGGCTATGGTTCTGGACGTGGGCTAGTGACTGACTGAGACTTAAAAATACAAGATGGTTGTGGTGGGAAACTTAAAAATACAAGGTGATGGCGTTTGAAAATTTTCAAACACAAAATGGCGGAACTAGCCCAGTCGTACTTTGCCCCTCACTCCAATTCCCTTTTCTCCTCTTCACAAACACTCGTCCAATACTAGCCTAGTACTTTAGTGCACATTAGAGAGAAACAACCAACAATAATGTAGCCCCAGGGCAGCCATCTTCTCCCTTCTCCAAAGTATATTACTAATCTGAATTAATTCACCATGTTCAAAAGGATTTAACCAAAGAATTAAGCGAAACGTGTAACTTACAGTATTCTCATAGATAAGATATGTGAAGAAAACACGCACACACCCACACACACAAAATGGCTCTGAGCACTATGGGACTCAACTGCTGTGGTCATAAGTCCCCTAGAACTTAGAACTACTTAAACCTAACTAACCTAAGGACAGCACACAACACCCAGCCATCACGAGGCAGAGAAAATCCCTGACCCCGCCGGGAATCGAACCCGGGAACCCGGGCGTGGGAAGCGAGAACGCTACCGCACGACCACGAGATGCGGGCACACACAATCACACACACACGTGTGTGTTCAACATTGTTTATGCTACGAACTTACCGTTAATAGTTAAGCAAAAATTCTGAAAGTTTATAATTCCATCTCTCTACGAAACTTACAGTAAGGCACATCGACCCTCACACTAAAAATTTCCTTGTCTTATGATGCTTGTCAAAAGTCACTATGTTCTTTCCACGTCTAAAACATTTGTAAAAATACTCCAGTAACATGAATAATATTATGCTTATATTGTCACAGTCATGCACAAACACAGGCACACACATCCATCAAAATTGTTTTAAAATGGCTGTGGATCCTTGAATTAAGTGCCTCAATATCATGCTCGGCAACAGCTGATTTCATTAGCTATTTCAGTATGGCGTGACGATGAGGTTCGTTTCATATTTTCTACAGTTTCTAACTACGTACGGAACGTTACAGTGTCTCGATAAACGACGTAGACTCGGTATTTAGAGCTACAGATCATTCTTAACAATACAGAGCAGACGTTTATCTTTTTTGATGAGACGGCAATATGTTTCATGTCATATTTCAGTAACAGTTTACCAATGTTCCGCGTACTGACACATTATACTACATATCATTGATAACTGGTGTTCGTTATTCGTTCAGAGTCTCGACTGTGACTACAGGCATTGATAAATTTTACCGCGTCACTCATTGCAATTCACCTGAACACCGATCATTTGGAAACATGACATGGATTTTGCAGTGTTTTGCCAAAGCTCTTCTCTTCCGCCAGCTTGTTGCTATTGCATGGCTTAGATTCTCCTGGCGGGCACTTTCTGATCACATGGCATAGAATATTAATATTAACCTCAGAACTTTTGTATTAGCTATAGTTATCTACAAATTTTCAAACTAAAGCAGAAATTGCCGGTTTGCTTAAGATGTTCAGAAACGTAAAAATGTAGTACCATGTGACTACGATATCAGCCATGTCATCTAATGCATCGATGACTCAGATTTCAACCACACTGCTGTGTTCCACCGAATGATTCCTTAAAAGGGAAACAGCATCCGTGTTCTTGCATGTGCTTTTGTATATCACTGCAACATTCTACTTCAGAAGCCTCAATCCCGTCAAACCAGTCTACTCAAAAGATCCTCCGGGCTACTCAGCCAGCACGGAGAAAGGTGGTCCCCCACAGTGGTTAATGGGTTGCCAAATAAATGCAGCCAGAACATGTTTGTGGCCCGAGAAAAGTGCAAAGCACTCTTTTTTGGTTATTTTGTACCTCATGTCAGACATGAAGATTTGTTTGGAAGTGTAAGCTATCACACTTTCAGACCTCCTGAAGTTTCACTAAAACTGCACCAATCTAACAAATGCCAGCGTAGATGTGAAGCTCTGCCTCGCCATTCTCGCCGTACAAAGCTTAGGACTCGGGAAGATGTACCTTCATGAAGACAAGGGAAATTTTCCTATTCTTCATTCCAGAAACATTTGTAATCTTCTGGAAGTAGTTTTTGCAATCAATGATCCTTGGAACAACAGTCCTTTAAGAATACCTTGTAGTAGAAGCGCATTCTGAGAAAACGTCTCACATTATGCATGTGTTGAGGAGTCGAAAAATCTGTGACTGCTTTCTATTTAGGATCGAGATAGACTCCATCGCCATTCACTAGGTGCCACAGGGGTTTTACTTCTTGGGTGACGAAAAAACACTTTTTCGGATTCAGGCTGAGAGCAGCAGTCTGTACACACTTCAGTGCAGTTGTCAGGTAGCTTAGACGTTCTTCAAATGTTTCTAAAAGACGCTACCGTCATCCACATAGCACACTGTCCATTTGAAGTGCCGCAGCTGGTTGCCCATAAAATGTTCGAAGGAGGCTGGTACGTTACACAGACCAAATGGCATAACATTATGCTCAAAGAGGCCGTCACGTATTTTGAAAAATGTTTTCCCAGTCAGCCCCGTCAACCTCGATTTGCCAGTTGCCTGTCTACATGTCTATAGTTGAGAGATACTTTGTTCCTTTCAAGTAGTCTACCACGTCATCAGTGCACGGAAATGGAGAAACATCTTTTCTTTTCCTGTTCATTTGTCGGTAGTCTATGCAGAAATTTCATTTGCCGTCCTTCTTCTTCACAGGACCAGAGAAGACAACCTAGGTCTCTCCTAACATTCAGTGACGTCATCTTGCAGCATCTCCTCCACTGCCTCCCGAACTACCTGTCTTTCGGTCGACGATGATATATGACTACTGGCTAATTTGTGGGTGATATTGTGTGATACTATGTTTTACCATGTGGAACATTTGGATTGTTTTTCTCCCTGTTGGATTTGAAATGCATGCGAAAATTAACGTTTATCAGCTGTCATCCGCCGAAGTTGTTCCTCAGTGAGGCCAGATCGTAATGGCAGTTCGTTAGTAGCTTTCTGCCCTTCCTTGTCTGTGGTGGTAGCGGAGATGATTCTTGGTCTATGACGTCATGCTGCCTTCCTGGAATGGTTTGGCTGTCTCTATGCATATGCCTTTAGGAATGAGTTTCGGCTGTGCGTAACAGTTAGCAATCCATAGTTCTCCTTAACACGTACAGTACTTATAGTTGTCACTGGCTTGTAGATTTCTTTCGTGAACCTGAGTAGCTTTTGGCTGTCGAGCTGCTGGAATCACTGTATGGCGTCGAATCGGCTACCGCGTGTTGAGGAGTGATCTCGTCCAGAGTAAGGCGATGGACTTCATCTCACAGAGCAGTGTACTAGTGGGAATGAACTGTTGGGAGCGTCGACGTCAGGCAGGGTAGTAGCCGTCGACAACTCGCCCTCTTTCTCTGCAGTAGTGTACAGTGTGGCCATGCCGTCTACAGTGCCCTTTCCTCTTTTAAGGGGTGCTCTGCTTGGCGTAGGAGTTGCTTGCGCCATGGTTGATCGGGTCGCTGGCTGTCCCGTGATGGCTGAAGCGTATGTCCAAGCTGGCCGAGTCTTATTCTTCCTGGAACATTCAGCTGGTGGTGGAGATTTGTGGTGATGACCGATTCATCACTTCTTTAATACTGCGTCTTACTTTCTGACATATCGACATGGCTTCTGTCTCTTACTCACCAATCCGACAGTTGCAGTTACAATAAAATTATCTATCTCTTCCATCTCTTCTCTCTGGTGTATAACATAGCTGAGGAAGTGGTGGTCTTTCACAACTGCCGTAGGAACAAAAGTTGCGAGTTGACCATATATCATTCGTCCGATTTTTTTTCTGTTGCATTTCCTCGATTCGCTGGCACCATTTGATTTCCTCAGTTCTTGTTACATCCTTTACCACGAGATCTTGGTACACGTCTTATGAATTTCCTTCCATCACATGCGACAGTTTCTCCGCTTTGTCTCCATGTTAGTGTTCCGTTACCCCTTGACGTTTGATCTCATTCTTCAAGTTCTTCTTCCGCTAAATAGCGGAACGGAACGGACGGACACGAACCATACGAACAATGTAGGGCCCCAAGCTGCTGCAGCACCTACTTGCTCCCCTGTGTTGGAATCTCATATGTAAGGTTATCCTTCTTTCTCTTTCTCGTGATAGCAACCTGTGATATCAACCCGCCTATTCCTTGACTTCTGCTTGCTTTTGCTACAATATTCTTTCATTCACCATAATTTGGACCAAGTCACCTTCTCAGTTTGAACTAAGTTTCAAAATGTTTTCTGCAGTGTGGACCAAATGTAGAAGAACTCCATTAATAGTGCCTGCTGACTGTTGAAGGTCACCTGTACATAATACTCTTCTAGACCCTTATGTGCCTATGTATTAGTTAGTCCGCCATGTGGCCGTTATGTACCCTTAGCTGGCGTACGCTTTCACCAGAACACCGGTCGGCACTAGGAAGCATGGTATAGCAGGCGCTGAACTAAAGGCGATTATGACGAGAGAAGACAAGACACGCCCCAGGTTACGCGCCGATAATGCCCCCTGGACAGCGTGCCCATAGGCCGCCGCCGGCGACCGGCTGTCTCATCCACTCAGTCTCATTACCTCAGTAAGTCGAATCGGGACTCAATACGTCGCACTGTGCTCTAGACTTCCACCAAACTGATAGCCGTCGCCTCGCACCTGTGAGGTAACGTTAGTCATTGTATGTAGATGCGATATGGGCACGGACAAGATTCCAGAATACAAATTCTTCTTTGATTGCTGTTAACCACAGAACTTCAGACTGGACATCAATGAAGTTAAGTACTCAATTGGTTGTTGTAATAAAGTGTATTTCAACAACGTGTGCATTTTGTGTTTTAGTGAGAGGAAACCGGCCACGCACCTATCGCATCTCCCTCTCCTCATCCAGTCAGGAACCACAAAACATTACAAGAGGGCACAGCGGCAACATACCACTTCACTTGAGCCATCTGAAAACACACGGATCGCGCTGCTGAAGCATGAGCTACTAGCTCCCACGTATGCCAAGTAGCACATGCCCTTCCAGCGCATCAGGACTCCAGGCGACGACCATCATGCCAGATGGCCTTTGATGCGGCTTGGTATCTCATGTGGGGAGAGCCCTTGATTGGGGTAGGTACCAATGTACTAGAACTCGAGTCACTCGAACAAACTCTTCATTCTGAATCTGGGGAACTAAGATCATAACCAACAGCTGGAACCATAATCCCGAAAACAATTTTCTTGCGGAAAACTAATCACCTACGACAGATATAAACCAAGCACATTAAATGCATTATATCAGCGCACCCCACTATCACAGGAAATCTCACTGGCACATCGCCAGCTGCACCCATACACTCTCATACAGCCTTTTAACTAGCACAAACAGGGTAACTGAACACACAAAATTGAAACCAACACCACACACCTTCTCACAGCGAGTGGCCTATGTCACAGTGGAATTGACCACTGTGTTGATGGTTGTGGCATGTTACAGATGCTGATGCCACAGCTGTCCCAGGAGATATCGTTGGAGTCTAGTTACAACGGTAACATATCTCTACTGAAATTTCCTAATGTATACCCATAAACTGTCGCTGCTGGCCCAAATCCGCCAGTACCCTACTGTCCGCCGAGAGTGTCGCTAAAGTAATTTTTCCACGCCACCTGCCATAGACTTTTTTCCAAAAGGTCCCAAGGATAATAGAAACAGAAACACTTGTCTTTATCTGATCCTTTGATGGGGAATGACTACCATAAAAGTGTAAGTCATGGTAAAAGGTGTGACCTAAAACGTCATGTTCCACCTCCCATCAGGCGATTCCAATGATTATGCTGCGGTCTTACGTTATCCTGCAGACATAAAATGTGTTAACTATGGAATATGAGTCCACAAAGGTACTACTTTTGAACAATCAGTTTTGTACGTCAGTTGCTTAGAACACCGTGCTCCACGTTAAACCATCTGCCCAGTCATCAAGAAAAAATCAGAATTGAGGTATATAAATATGTTGACTGCTTGTCATATACTGAGACACAAAGGAATATAAATGCCTACGTCTTGTTGACATGACAACCAATTATATGAAAGTCACCATCAGTACCTCTGTTTATCTCAAACTAGTTCTCCCACCGCCTTCCTTCCTTTATTTATTTATTTACTCTTCAAGTCCCGTAGGACCAAATTGAGGAGCAAATCTCCAAGGTCATGGAACATGTCAGAACATGAAATTACGTAATAACAGATAAAAATAAATGTTCATGAACCTTAAAAATTCAGTCCATAAGTTTAAGTAAAGGCTATCAGCAATACAATAAAAATCAGCTTAATTTTTCAAGGAACTCCTCGACAGAATAGAAGGACTGACCCAGGAGGAAACTCTTCAGTTTCGATTTGAAAGCGCGTGGATTACTGCTAAGATTTTTGAATTCGAGTGGCAGCTTACTGAAAATGGATGCAGCAGTATACTGCACAACTTTTTCCACAAGAGTTAAGGAAGTCCGATCCAAATATAGGTTTGATTTCTGCCGGGTATTTTCCGACTGAAAGCTGCTTATTCTTGGGAATAAACTAATATTGGTAACAAGAAACGACAATAAGGAATATACGTATTGAGAGGCCAATGTCAAAATACCCAGACTCGTGAACAGACGTCGACAAGAGGTTCGTGAACTAACACCACTTATTACCCGAACCGCCCGTTTGTGAGCCAAAAATATACTTTTAGAATGAGAAGAGTTACCCCAAAATATAATACCATATGACAATAGCGAATGAAAATAAGCAAAGTAGACTAATTTTCGCGTCGAACGATACTCACTTCTGATACCATTCGAATTAACATGGTAGTACACTCCTGGAAATTGAAATAAGAACACCGTGAATTCATTGTCCCAGGAAGGGGAAACTTTATTGACACATTCCTGGGGTCAGATACATCACATGATCCCACTGACAGAACCACAGGCACATAGACACAGGCAACAGAGCATGCACAATGTCGGCACTAGTACAGTGTATATCCACCTTTCGCAGCAATGCAGGCTGCTATTCTCCCATGGAGACGATCGTAGAGATGCTGGATGTAGTCCTGTGGAACGGCTTGCCATGCCATTTCCACCTGGCGCCTCAGTTGGACCAGCGTTCGTGCTGGACGTGCAGACCGCGTGAGACGACGCTTCATCCAGTCCCAAACATGCTCAATGGGGGACAGATCCGGAGATCTTGCTGGCCAGGGTAGTTGACTTACACCTTCTAGAGCACGTTGGGTGGCACGGGATACATGCGGATGTGCATTGTCCTGTTGGAACAGCAAGTTCCCTTGCCGGTCTAGGAATGGTAGAACGATGGGTTCGATGACGGTTTGGATGTACCGTGCACTATTCAGTGTCCCCTCGACGATCACCAGTGGTGTACGGCCAGTGTAGGAGATCGCTCCCCACACCATGATGCCGGGTGTTGGCCCTGGGTGCCTCGGTCGTATGCAGTCCTGATTGTGGCGCTCACCTGCACGGCGTCAAACACGCATACGACCATCATTGGCACCAAGGCAGAAGCGACTCTCATCGCTGAAGACGACACGTCTCCATTCGTCCCTCCATTCACGCCTGTCGCGACACCACTGGAGGCGGGCTGCACGATGTTGGGGCGTGAGCGGAAGACGGCCTAACGGTGTGCGGGACCGTAGCCCAGCTTCATGGAGACGGTTGCGAATGGTCCTCGCCGATACCCCAGGAGCAACAGTGTCCCTAATTTGCTGGGAAGTGGCGGTGCGGTCCCCTACGGCACTGCGTAGGATCCTACGGTCTTGGCGTGCATCCGTGCGTCGCTGCGGTCCGGTCCCAGGTCGACGGGCACGTGCACCTTCCGCCGACCACTGGCGACAACATCGATGTACTGTGGAGACCTCATGCCCCACGTGTTGAGCAATTCGGCGGTACGTCCACCCGGCCTCCCGCATGCCCACTATACGCCCTCGCTCAAAGTCCGTCAACTGCACATACGGTTCACGTCCACGCTGTCGCGTCATGCTACCAGTGTTAAAGACTGCGATGGAGCTCCGTATGCCACGGCAAACTGGCTGACACTGACGGCGGCGGTGCACAAATGCTGCGCAGCTAGCCCCATTCGACGGCCAACACCGCGGTTCCTGGTGTGTCCGCTGTGCCGTGCGTGTGATCATTGCTTGTACAGCCCTCTCGCAGTGTCCGGAGCAAGTATGGTGGGTCTGACACACCGGTGTCAATGTGTTCTTTTTTCCATTTCCTGGAGTGTATTAAGTCTTTGAACAAGATCCGGAACGTGGGCTTTCCACGACAGCTCACTATCTATCTGAACATCTAGAAATTTGAACTGTTTAGTTTCACTTATCATATGCCCATTGTGTGAAATTAAAACGTCATATATATAATGACTTTTGAACACTATTAAGGTAAATACATTGTTTGTTCTATATCAAAATATTTCATTTGCTAACTATGCCTATCAGTAGTTAGTGCCTTCAGTAGTTAGAATCTTTTATTTAGCTGGCAGTAGTGGCGCTCGCTGTATTGCAGTAGTTCGAGTAACGAAGATTTTTGTAAGGTAAGTGATTCATGAAAGGTATAGATTATTGCTAGTCAGGGCCATTCTTTTGTAGGGATTTTTGATAGTCAGATTGCGTTGCTCTAAAAATATTGTGAGTCAGTATAAGCACAGTCATTTATAATTGTTCTAAGGGAACATTTCATAATCCTTTACTATCAAGCTAGTGCCATCAGCAAACAGAAATATTTTAGAGTTACCCGTAATACTAGAGGGCATATTATTTATATAAATAAGGAACAGGAGTGGCTCCAACACTGATCCCTGGGGCAACATTGTGAATAATGACCTTTTGCTGCCTGTTGGTAAAGTAAGAGGTGAACCAATTGTGAGCTACTCTCCGTATTCTCTAATAGTCCAACTTCTGGAGCAATATTTTGTGATCAACACAATCAAATGTCTTAGTTAAATCAAAAAATATGCCAAGCGTTCGAAACCTTTTGTTTAACCCATCCAGTACCTCACTGAGAAAAGAGAATATAGTATTTTCAGTTGTTAAACGACTTCTAAAGCCGAACTGTACATTTGATAGCAAATCGTGTGATGTAAAATGATCAATTGTCCTTGCATACATAGCATTTTCAATAACTTTAGCAAACAATGATGGCATAGAAATAGGTCTAAAATTATTTACATTATCCCTTTCTCCCTTTTTATAAAGCAGCATTACTACTGAGTACTTTAATCGCTCAGGAAACTGACCATTCCTAAAGGAAAAATTACAAATATGGCTAAATACAGGGCTAACATGTGCAGCACAGGACTTAAATATTCTGCTAGACACTCCATCATAACGATGAGAGTCCTTAGTCTTCAGTTCAAAGATGGTTCAAATGGCTCTGAGCACTAGAGCACTATGGGACGTAACAGCTATGGTCATCAGTCCCCTAGAACTTAGAATTACTTAAACCTAACTAACCTAAGAACAGCACACAACACTGAGTCATCACGAGGGAGACAAAATCCCAGACCCCGCTGGGAATGGAACCCGGGAACCCGGGCGCGGGAAGCAAGAAAGCTACCGCACAACCACGAGCTGCGGTCTTAGTCTTCAGTGATTTAATTATTGACTCAATCTCCCTCTTGTTTGTATCACAGAGGAGTATTTCAGACATCAATCTCGGAAAGACATTTGCCAAGAAAGTTATATGATTTCCTGTGGAAACTAAATTTTTATTTAATTCACCAGCAATGCTCAGATAATAATTGTTAAATACCTTACATATATCTGATTTATCAGTAACAGAAATATTTTTACTGCGAACTGACTTTATATCGTCGACCTTGTGTTGCTGACCAGACACTTCCTTCACAACTGACCATATGGTTTTAATTTTATCCTGTGAATTAGCTGTTCTATTTGCATAGTACATACTCTTTGCCTTCCTAATAACATGTTTAAGCACCTTACAATACTGTTTGTGATGGGCTACTGTAGCTTGATTGTGTCTACTTCTAACATTTTGATATAATTCCCGCTTAGTTCTACATGATATCCTTTTCCCACTAGTCAGCCACCCAGGCTGCCCATTACTGTTAGTGCCCCTTTTAGAAAGTTCTAATGGAAAGCAACTCTCAAAGAGCATGAGAAATGTGTTAAGGGAAGCATTGTATTTATCATCCTGCCACTCTTGTCCTTGCCAACGTTTAAAAAACTCTCTATTGCTGTTGGATTAACTTTCCTACATAGTTTGTAATTGAATATGACATTGGTTTGAATACAAAAGCCTTTTAGTGTTAAAATTTGTACATCATGGTCTGAAAGGCCATTCACGCTTTTACTAACTGAATGCCCATCTACTAATGAAGAATGAATAAAAATATTGTCTATTTCTGTGCTACTGTTCCCCTGCACCCTAGTTGGAAAAAACACAGTTTGCATCAGATCATATGAATTTAGGAGATCTACCAACATCCTTTTTTTTGCACCATCATATACAAAATTTATATTTAAGTCACCACATATAACTAATTTCTGGTACTTCCTACAAAGTGAATCAAGAAACCTCTCTAGCTTGACCACAAATGCTCTGAAGTCGGAGTTAGAGGACCTATAAACAACATCAATTAGAAGTTTAGTTTCACTAAATTCAACTACTGCTACACAACATTCAGATATCTGCTCAGTGCAGTGCCGTGATAAATCTATGGACTCCAATGGAACATTGTTTTTTACGTACAGAGCCACTCCCCCACCCCACAAGGGACTCCTTGAGAAACAGCCAGATAATCTGTAGCCTGGTAAAGGAAGCCTCTGAATTATCAGATTATTTAAGTGGAGACCTGATATAGCAATAATTTCATAGAAAACATCTATAATCAGTTCACTAACTTTATCTCTAATACCTTTTATATTTTGATGAAATATGCAAATTCCTTATCTGCTTGGAAACATTACATCCTCGGAAGGTGAGCCCTTAGTTAGAGGGACTTCCTTCAAGCAGGTATACCTATCAGCTGACTTCAATCCAAAAAAGATGCACCTCTAACACCAACTACTACAGGAATTTTTTCCCCTCTTGTATGATTCCAATTGCACCTCTTTGGAAACGATTTCCGACACCTAGACAAAGGAGCAGCTTCCTCCTCCAGTGACTGCGTGATGAGGTTTCCTCTTGGAGCCATTCTCCATGGAAACCAACATATCTGAGGCCAAAAGGCTGACATGGCTGAAGAAATAGTGGCCTGTGGGTCCAAGGGCTGAGCCCTCCTCATTCGTCCCCATTCTCTTTGTGGATAGGCCCTCACAAGGATCCTAACCACTAAAGACTACTTCGATAACCATGGAGGCATCAGATTTCCCCATGCCATCAGATTTCCCTTATCAATGAAAGGCAACGATCATAGGGAATGGCTAGTGCCCCTCGGCCTTCATGTCTAACATGAACACCGGTAATGTATCATTCAGTGGAACTGTAATGGATATTACTGTTGTCCAAACTACAACACTTTATTTCATACTTTTCTGCAAGTTATATGGCTCTGCAAGAAACGCACGTTACAGCTGACCATTTCCTAATCCTTCACGGCTATTATGTTTCCTGTCGGAATCATGCTGGCGCCAATAGAGGACCTGGACCAGTCTGTTCGTATGAGCCTGGGCTGAGAACTCCGCTATTGTCGGGATGATGGACTGTAGAGTACAGTGCAGCAGGTCAGTGGACGTGTTGGGCGCTAATGATACAGCATTAGCAGAACAAAAATGTATTTTACTAACGTTTACAATTGTTTATTGTCCTCTCTGTCAGCACCGAGGTTGGTGACGCTCAGGTGGCAGCCTCAGAATTATAGACGTTGTCACAGCAAATTCCAGCGGACGTCACCCAAGGCGACTAGCTCATGTAATCGTGAGGTCGGGCCAGTGGCAGGCCTTATGAGCAAACAGTCCTTATGACAGGTGTGGCTGAACAGGATGGAGACTATATTTTACCAGAGCACTCTCATTGCCACTAAAGAGATGTGCTTGGGTCACCTCTCAGCTGCTTTGCGTGGTGTGGCGATAATCCACAGTACAGTCCGTTCGTCAAGGAAAGCCAGGGGTTTTGATAACTGCTGTCAGGTACCAATCTAGGTCAGAAATGGTCAGCATGACTCCTAGAAACTGCGATAGGTGTTCGATGCACCAAGTACAGTCATTTCACCACAACAAGCTGTAGGTAGATAGCTTCAAACCTTCTAATCAGCAGTCGGAAGGCTGGCAGCTCACAGTGACCAAGTATGGTAGATCACACAGAGAGCAGTCTCAGAGAAAGAAGTCATCTTGACGGAAAGTAGCAGCACATTACACGTTTGGCCTTGTAGCTGGTGTACTGAAGCGTAAAGATTCAGACAAAGACTCGAAAGCCTGAGTATTTATTAGCGTTGGTTTGAGGAGTGACATTATGTAGGCTTTTCAGTAGCTAAGATCAGAGCAGCTAGCACACTGGGCAAGAAGTATTAAACTTTTATGTATTCATCTGCACCATGTTTCCTAGTTCTCAACCAGTATTTCTTCCCATTTCTTCTATTCATTGTTCTGTGACCACTATGACCTGCTAATGTGTGGTCATACGCTTTTGCAAAACTTCATCCCTGAATGCTGTTAGAACTACTACATGTGGTCAGCACTTTGTGTCACTGTGTGTCACCAACTGTGGCTGCAGTTTAAATGCCTCGGACTCTATGTCACTTGATTGGGCCTTCTGCCATTCGACTATACTTTTGCTCGTTATTTGCAGTACTCCGATTTTTCTGCTTAATGTATCCTCATTTACATTCTTCTTTCCTGGTTTATGAATTACCTTATATTTAAACTCGCTAAATTTGAGTGTCCCTCTCATTACTCTGCTAGAAGGATCATTTAATCCTAACAAACATTTTAGAAATGCATGTTCTGTTATTATTTTGAACTTTCGGTCATACATATAACAACGAAATTGTATAATTCCACAAATCACTGCCAGCAATTCCTTTTGGAATAATTTCCTTGTGCCTTGTTAAGATGTCTAGACACATAGGCCACAGGATGTTCTTTACCATCCAAATTTTGACTGAAAACGCACCATAGCTCAATATTACAAGAATGAGCTCTTTTACGAAATCTGGAAATATGAGTACTGGATCTGATGCCAGTATTTTCATCAATGTCTCAAATCCTCTTTGGATATCACTTGTAAAGTCAAGTTTTACACCTTTCTACAACAGCAATTTTTGTAGAATCTTTACTGAATGTTCTGTAGTAATTACATAGGCCTCTCAGTGACAGAAGTGTTCAGTTGTTTGCAGGTTTGCGAAGTCATTGACTGCTGAAATTAGTCAGGGATCAGTTTTTACACCTTCTGTACTAATTACATGGCTGGTATTTCGATTTTGTTTGTATAAAATGGAATTTGGCGCTGTTTGTAGTCTGTTAAATACTTCTTCTAAACACTTGACTTTTCTTCCGGGTCTCAAGAAAATACAGTCATGTCGTTTAGGTAAACCATACACTTTTCAGGTTTAAATCCACAAAATATGTAATCCAACAGTCTCTGGAATGTAGCAGGTGCATTTTTAGTCCAAATGACAATCTTTGGCACTGGTAGTGACTAATAGTGTTGTGCAGATAGTTTGCAGTCTGTCATCTGGAACTGCTTCTAGCTGGCGGTACCCACTTCTTAGATCCAGTGCTGAAAGGTATCTGCACTGATCCAGATTGTCCAAGGGCTGCCTAATAATGGGAGTGGGATGTGTGTCTTCCATTAACAGTTGAAGATGCTTGTGAACACAATTTGGCTTCCTATAGACAGGGATATTTTTACCTGTAGCTATACGAGGTTCTGTAACAGGTGATGTTGATCAATGACTTGTTGTGTTAAACAAACATAAAAATCGTGGTAGGAAAGTTTCCATAGGTTTCCAATACTTCCTTGCGAGTGATTCACTTTCTCACATAATGCAGCGGCTCTGGTTGCAACAGGACCTATCATCTTCATCTACATCCAGAATTTCTAAATTGGCAATCATCAAGCCCTTTGGCAGGTAGACTTCATCCATCTCAAAACGTTCTAGGTTATCAGTAACCATAAACTCTCCTTATATGTTACAAATTCATGCTATGCTTCTGCGCAGAAAACAATGCTTTACATCTAAATCTTCATTACTAAGTAGAGTTTCTACCACACAACACTTCTTAACGTACATCAGCAATTGCAGAATCGAAACCAGCATTCCAGTACGTAGTGCTGTGTTATGAAATGAACCAGTCTTTAGTGTATGTGTTTGCAATTCTGTTGGCAACACATTCGTGATGGGTGCACCTTGCGACATTGTCTCACTGTTATTCTTCCCAACTGCATACTGTGAAAGATGGATTTTGGTATGATGTTTATCAAGAAAGTCTAGTCCGAGAATCGCGTCCATTGTCTATTTTTCCGTCATTATGATAATGTATGCTACTCCAAACCAACAATGGCCTTTTGTTGTCGTGAGGTAAGCTTTCCATCAATAATGGGTACCATTGTTACCTCTCTGCAGTTATTCAGCAGAAGACTGTTAAAAGGAAGTGGGGTGTTTTTGCAGAGTCTGCTGGTTATTTCTATTTTTATTGTTGTGGCTGCATATAAGGTAAGAATCTCTGTCATTTGCGGCTGCTGCGTAATTTAATTCAGTGATATGTTTCGTACTTATGAAGGCGAAAATAGTTTTATTATATTTTGTGTCCCACTGCATGAAAACTTGCTGTCCTCGGTTGAGGACACTGGGCGTTTCCGCGGTAAATTTTATGTTTTTCGGTCTTTTCAGATTTATTTTCCATGCCTCGTCCTTTTTCTTTTAAACTGTTGAAGAGGCAGTGGATACTTATTTTCGGAATAAACGGAAGCAGATACAGTAACTCTACCCTCTGATGTAGATTGGCAGACCGAGGAGGAAAATATTGAAGATGACTTGTTAGGAATGAATACAAATGTTAGCGATATTGCATTTACTACCTAAATTTTACATGAGAGAGACATCGAAGACATTCCCCATTTTTCTTCTAAAAAAACCTAAAGAGGAAGTTACATGGCGCTATCACCTTCTGAAATATTCATTTCCTGACGTGGGCAACAGAGCTTCTTGTCTGTAAGATGAACTGAAATAAAAGTAGTATGGTCTCACTCCTGTGCATGTTTATGAATAACTATTCTAAGTAGACTTTCTAAGCATGAATGTAGAGAACTGAAAAATACGCTAGGGAGTGTAAAAATGAAATGAATTTTTCAGTTTTACCTGATTAAATTCGTGTATTTGTTGCGTTCTTGATCGTTAGTGGCTATCATAAATTGTCCAGTGGAAGAGGCTGTTGGTCTGAGGTTGATGATCTCGGTGTTCAAATAGAAGAAGATGCGATGAGTTTGGTTGTGGTAAGGTGCTATGGGACCAAACTACTGAGGTCATCGGTCCCTAGGCTTACACACTACTCATCCTAACTTAAAAAAACGTACGCTGAGGACAAAACGCACACCCATGCCCGAGGAAGGACTTGGCGAACATCCGACGGGGGCAGCCGCGGGAAGCGTGACAAGGCGCCCAAGACCGCGCGGCTACCCCGCGCGGCGATGCGATGGGTCATAACACGTATCTCGAACTAAAATCTGTAATATATTTCGATGATAATGGAAACGTCAATGAAAACCATAGTCACAAATCTTTCGAAATAAAACCATTCAGGAGCTCGGGTAAAAAATTGTCAAAAATGGGGAGTCTTTCAGGAAAATCTGGTGGCTTATGGTATGATTTTGAGGTACTATAGGCATCACTGTATATAGCAGTTTATCAGACTGAAGCCCATTCACTTTGGATATAAGCTTCGGTCCTAATGTACTGATGCCTGCTGTTAAAATTTTTTGCTGTAGTGCCGGAAGGACCAGAATTATGACAATACAAATCTACCTCTGGGTTCCAAAGTAGTTTTCAAAATGTTATCCACTGGATCATTTGTTTTCCACACTAAACTACTTAGTTCCTCTCTTAAAAAAATCTCGCAATGTTTTGCTTCAGTGAGTAGAGCGAAAACCATCCGCTATCTCCTGGAACAACCCTGACTTGGTAAGTTCCTCATGATATATTACATACGCTTTAGCTTCTCCCGTTAACCATAAGTTTCCCATACCCAAATATATTTCATTCGCCCAGTTACGCAGTTGAGCAGTAGTTAATTCATGTTCTTCTGGAAGTATGCGTTATTAGTTTTGATGCTGTAAGTTCAGAAGATGTAGAGGGTGCACTAAACACGAGCTCAGCTTCTCCTGATCCTGACAGCAATTGCTGTAACACAGCTTGTAAAGTTTGTACTTGCTCATGCAGTTATTCATTTTCCTGCTCATACGTATTACTTGCCCTATTACAGCAGTGACCATTTTACCCACAGCAGCAGCATGTGTTTCTACCAGTTTACGGATTCTATACTGTCGCTACAAAAGAAATATGTGGGGAAACTATACTTACACTACACAGAACAATACAACAAATTAATTCCTATGCTGTATTATAACGCAACGCGTCTCTGAACAATCCTGTGCAAACTGCCCAAAACTTCTACAAACGTCACACGTAACTGATACTAACGTATTGCATGCCAATTCATAACCTGATAAATTGCAGAATTAGCAGCTAACTGATGTTAAATACTTTTCTCGGGCGTTCCCTCAAAACAATGGCGGGCTTGTAGTTTCCTGTGGTTTCATAAACGACATTCTAAGAGCGTAACTAATGTCCGTGTACTTTGGCATGGTCACAAACAACGACACATTGAGAAACGTCAAAAAAAAAAAAAAGCTCTCATCGCACTGCATTATGTCAGGATGGAAGTCCATATAGTGATGACGCTGATGGTGCAGATATGGTTCTCCTACAGCGTGACTCTGCCACCGAAAACACTTATGACGCCAATTTAAAAGTGGTCTTGGTGGAACCTCTACTCTTGTTACTCGTAGGAAATGGAGCGTGGACAGTGGCGTAGCAGGCCAGGAGCCGTACCAGGCGATAAAGATACAATACTATCGGCGGTGAAGCGTATGACCTCAGAACTTGCTGACGCTGTCTCAGCAACCTCCAGTGGACATCGCTCTAAGCGTACAGGTTTCACGGTGTTGGGTGGGTGGCAGGCCTCTTGTGTGAACAGAGTACGCCGTACGAGAGGCTTGGCTAGCCAGGACACAGGTAGTGTCTTACTAGAACACTCTCGTTGACGTTGAAGGGGTGCGCTCAGATAATTTCTCAGCAGCTCAGCATGGTGTGGCGATGATCCACAGCATCGCCCCTCCACCAAGGGAGATCGGGTATGTCGATGACTGCTTACAGGTACTAGATGGGAAGAGCAGTAGTTTGCATGCCTCCCAAGTCCTGTGACAGGTAGTCAGTTTGGCAAGCACCACCGCCTGAGGAAGCCATAGGTAGAAGCCTCCTGGTCATCTTATCAGTGGTTGTGAAGTCATCAGCTCACAGCAACACAGTATCGTATATCAAACAGGTATCAGTCTTGGAAGTGGAAGTTATCTTGGCAAACGATAGCAATGCGTGACAGTTTAGGCCTCATAGTCTGTGTACTGCAATGTAAAGATCCGACAAATGCTCCAAAGCATGAGAATTTATTACTACTGGTTGTAGATAGTGAAACCACTACTCTCCTTCCTATAGGCCCCTCCACGACCGGCCAGTGTTGTGGTACACCGAGGCAACTGCAATAGCTTCTAGAAATCTTGTTTTTTTGTATCTAAATCCCAAGTCAGGTGTATGATTCCTTTTTTTTCTTTTTTAGAAGCTTTTATTCTATTATGCTAAAAGCCTAAGCTTGTAATCGTGGTCCAAACATTGCTGTCTAAATTTGTATTTGTGGTGCTATTATCCATATACGTATGATGACTATGGCTATTACTGACGTAAAACTGGAGACGATGGGTGGAGATTTATTTACATAACGGGAACCGCAGGACAAGAAGAAGTTGATATTCGCGCTTTCCCAGAGCCGTTACAGCTCTGTAGCACTGTTTCCAATAGTGATCACTAGTATTTCATGTATTTTACTGTCCATACCTTTACATCTTCTCTAAAATTTTAATGTTACCCAATTCACCGAGTAACTAGTCTGAGGATGATCAAACATAGATTGAAACCGGTCACCTTTCAGAATTAAGGTGTCTTATGTGATCAGCTCTGTTTTAATGGAAAATTCTTAATTGCAGCAGCTGTTCGAGATCGACGAAGAGCCATGTAACGTTTTATGCGATATCCTTCACAGACCATCACTTTCAAGCGACTTCGTACTAAGACTCACTACATGATTAAACGCAGTAGGAAGGGATGCCGAGAGTGTTAGCTCTTCTCCCTGGGCCCGTACGCCTCTTCAGCCCAGGGGTTTGCCAAATACCACAGTTCTCCAGGCAGTCGAAGATCCACAACTGTACCACGTCTCTTTCTTGAAGACAGTCTCTGTAATGAGGCGTCAGCTCTTGCTGGTGACCATGCGCCGCCTTTGCGTCGACACTGATGACCTCTTCCTATGCAACTGCCTTCCACCACTGTAAGCTACGAAACGACGACATCCCCTCTCCTTCACCCCTCGGCATGCCGAATAACGTAATGAAGCTTTCGCTAGCTGGGAATTGCTACTGGCTCTTGTTTCACTTCACGATACGGGCCTGGGCCTTGATTCACTATCAGATGATACAGCATCTGGTTGTTTCTCAACGGTTCCATCTCCTCAGGATCTTCAAACACATATGGCTCGATGGCGTCTTCCAATTCTTAAGCTAGGCCCAACATCAAAATCCATCGACAGTTACCAGTCGATAAGCCTCACCAACGTACTACGCAAACTATTTGAAAGGCAGGTTGCCTGCCGATTACGCTGTCTTCTCGAATGTTGGAACCGTATGTCCTACTACGTATGGTTTCTGGGAAGGACAATCCACAATTTGTCTATCAGCTTCAATAAAGAACTTGTTACATTTGCAGCTGCCTTTATCTGGAGCCTCCTGGGTTCCCACCTCGCCTCCATCACCCGCTCGCACCATCCTAGTTCAGAGCAGTCCCTTTCTGCACTGGGGCGCTGTAGTTATTACACAGCGTAAGTCGATATTACACAAAAACGACCTTAACTCATGTAACTGTGCTTGGGCCACAGTACACCAGTGTGAAGATAGCTGTCATCTGAGACTTGAAACTGGTCTCTGAGGAGTACATCAGACATGTTTTTCATTAATCTGATGCGTTTATTAGTAAAGGGAAATACAGAATGAATAAAGCTATTACCAACAGTTATAACTGTTTCATGCATCGCGATACGTCGATAAGAATGGCAGAGACTCTATAGGAAACCTTTTTTGTAAGCTTTACAGCTGTTCTTGATCACACTGACAAAATTTAAGCGTTAATCCATGTTCCACTACCTATTCTGAAGTCTATATGCAATCACCGACGCTATCCCATTAGATATGTTCATGTTGAGGTCTGGATTCGTTTTCGCTGAAGGTGTCCCTTCTACCAGGTCTTTCACATTAACTCCGGCAAAGAAATCAATGTAATCCATGGCTGTCAGGTCTGGAGATCTACGTGGGAAATACTAGAATACTGCATGCTCATACTGAGTACTTTCGATCCAACGGTTCGTAAGATTCTCCAGTGCTTCACAGCTGTCGCGTCAGATAGTGTTGCGAAAACTGCACAGTATTTGGACGAGACAGCTGCTCGTTATCTTCATGTGTTTACCAACGTATTGGTATTGTGCCTCGCCAATATATGCGCTGGCTCGCTACAAAATCGCAGGCGTGAAGGGTTTGGAGCTGCAGCGTCATCGCAAATCAGTCACACAAGACACTGACATCCAGCCTCCTGACAAAGTAATGAGCTACGGTACTCGCATGCGCGGCGTGGGAAAAGCGCGGCCAAGTGTCGCGGGACGCTCACGCGTTCGGACAGTGTTGGTGCCAAGCTTAAGTGTCCTGACTTCGATTCCCCAACTCTGTCGTCTCGTTGGATTCGTTCGTCTGTGGTCGACCACGCCTTAGTACCGCCAGTACTGGTTCTCAGGCTTCAGTAAGTTGAAATTCCTTGTCCTTGTTAATCAGGTTGTTAATTATAGTACTTCGATGGCTTCCTAAATGATGGAGTCCCAGTACGTGGAGGGGGACGACAGGATCTTTCTCTCTCCGTTGTTTATGTTACGTCCCCCGTCAAAAAAATTGTTCATCAACAGCAGATTTTTTTGGCTTACCCAATCTGGTGTGACGTCTATGTTTATCGCTTGTATCTTCAACAGTGCGACACTTCATCTTTGATTTTCCACAATGGCACAGAATTTTATATATTTCACGTCTCTGTAGATATAGGCTACCTTTAAAGGAACTCAGCATCGTTTTTTGGAGGGTGGAAGAAACACTTCATTGGACGTTTCTTGAGTAGCTTGCCGATGTTAAAGAACACGCCACCAACGTAAGTTAGAAATACCAGTCTCGCGGAGTTATCCGTTTCTTGAGACCGTTATTGAGGTTTAGTGCCTGTTGAAATATATTTCGAGTCTGGTGATCACAGTGTCGTTTCTGAAAAAACACAGAGCGAGAATATATAGCAGAAGAGAAAGTATTTGAGTATACTGAACAGATAACTTAGTAAAGTGAAATGATAGTCTCGTAAAGATTAGGGATTTGAACAGAAAGAACAGAAAGATGAGCTATATGACATAGGAACTTGTTAGCAGAAATGGATGGGGAAAAGCGCTAATTTAATCCTACAATAAATTTCAGCTAGTAACATCAACTACACTGTTCGAAAACCACAAGAGAAGAAGCTGTACTTGGAAACGGCCTGGAGACATGGTAAGACTCCAGCTGAATTACATCATTATCCGGAAGGAATCCAAAATAGATGACTTTGAAGATGCTCAGTTAACACTTGTGTTAGCTTTCGGGAGCTTCTCTGAAAACCGCGGTTTTAGATTTCTTGCATAGTGCTTACTTGCCGCAATTTTGCCTTGAAAGTGGTGTGCTCCTGTCGAAATATCGGCGGTTATCGACGACGACGCAGCTGCATTCCCATAAGTTATTTGGACATCGTATAAGCCGGGAGATATTAAGGACTCACGATGTTGAAGATGTTGATTTGAAAATTCGTGAATGTCCTTCCCCAAAAATGGAGGTTCTTTATCTTTATGAAAGATGTAATCCGTGGAATGCGTTTCACCTATTGCCAAAGCATGCTCAGGTAAATGTTCGTAGAAATGATGAAAAATTAAACCCACAGTACTTGGATTGACATCACGCAGAACACAGCAACTTTGAGTTGGTCACGCTGACGTTAAGTTACACAGTAAGGTTTTTCTACACCTCCTATTAATGTTCTGGTTAACTTTGGCATTTACATATATGGTTACATCATCACTCGAAATGAAAAGAATATAGAAGTGTTTCTTCCTCCATGGCTTCGAGCGTCGCTTCCAGCGTTCGTACGTTTGACGTATAGCATTTGAATTACGTACTTTTCATTTTCAGTTTCAATTTGGGAAAACGTCAAACCGCTGTTAGTGGCATTTCCAATTCCCTAGAGTCTTCGCCCACGATTTCCGTGTACTACTTTCAAACGAAAAGCGAATTCTTTGAAAGATTTGTGCTAATATACGAGGCCAGCGGGTACTTCTTTCCTTCCACAAGCATCATACTGTAGAGGGCATTCACAAATGTTATTTATCATTAGCGGTACTCGACTGTTTCGCTAATGAAGTTTTCTGTGCACTGTGATGACTAAATGACAGTTGTTAAATACAAACACGCGGAACGCTTTTTGTACGAGTGTGTCATTTCAGTCACGACACTTTACTTGTGTATTACTGCGGAATCAACGGCTTCCCAATTCACTGCGCTTGCTCATTGACCGACATTTTGGACTCCGGTTCACATTTTCTGTGACTCTTACTGACATATCACGATGCGTCAGATAGTTACAGACGTTTTTAAACGCTATATTCATTTAGAACTGCCATACAAAATCACAGCTAAGGGGCCTCGCCGCAATAATAACAACGGTTCCAGTCAGATTACCGAAGTTAAGCGCTGTCGAGCTGGCCACCGGCCTTTGCCAAACGGGCTGCTCCCAGCCCTTGTGAGGCCAAGTGAGGAGTTACTTGATTCAGAAGTAGCGGCTCCGGTCTCGGAAACTGATATCCGGCCGGGAGAGCAGTGTGCTGACCACGTACTCCTCCACATCCGCATGCATTAACGCCTGTCGGCTGTGGATGACACGGCAGCCGGTCAGTGCCGTTGGGTCTTCTGAGGCCTGTTCGGACTGTTTTTTTTTTTTTCTGTAGAATCATATGTATAGCGGTTTTTGGTGGGGACTGAACATCCGCACATCTCACGCACGCTACCAAGCAATGGACTGAGAAATACAAAGTGGCGAGAATTTGCGTGGAAGTAATGCACGACACCCCAAAAAATGAACTCTTGGGTGGAACACATACACACACTCACTAACACACACGGACCAATATTAAAATGGGACCTCGACTGAAAAGTTCTACCGTACCATACCTATTAACATTAATTATCATTAACTGGTAGGTTCCTCAAAATTATTTTCTCTCTTTTCTTTCATTTGCAGGTTCGCATTAGGGACACAGTAGGACCTACATGAGGACAAAATTATTTAAATATGAAGATGGTATCTGTTCTTTGGGACATGTCCGAAAGAACAGATACCATCTTCATACATATACGAGGTGCATTCAAGTTCTAAGGCCTCCGATTTTTTTTCTAATTAACTACTCACCCGAAATAGATGAAACTGGCGTTACTTCTCGACGTAATCGCCCTGCAGACGTACACATTTTTCACAACGCTGACGCCATGATTCTATGGCAGCGGCGAAGGCTTCTTTAGGAGTCTGTTTTGACCACTGGAAAATCGCTGAGGCAATAGCAGTACGGCTTGTGAATGTGCGACCACGGAGAGTGTCTTTCATTGTTGGAAAAAGCCAAAAGTCACTAGGAGCCAGGTCAGGTGAGTAGGGAGCATGAGGAATCACTTCAAAGTTGTTACCACGAAGAAACTGTTGCGTAACGTTAGCTCGATGTGCGGGTGCGTTGTCTTGGTGAAACAGCACATGCGCAGCCCTTCCCGGACGTTTTTGTTGCAGTGTAGGAAGGAATTGGTTCTTCAAAACATTTTCGTAGGATGCACCTGTTACCGTAGTGCCCTTTGGAACGCAATGGGTAAGGATTACGCCCTCGCTGTCCCAGAACATGGACACCATCATTTTTTCAGCACTGGCGGTTACCCGATATTTTTTTGGTGGCGGTGAATCTGTGTGCTTCCATTGAGCTGACTGGCGCTTTGTTTCTGGATTGAAAAATGGCATCCACGTCTCATCCATTGACACAACCGACGAAAAGAAAGTCCCATTCGTGCTGTCGTTGTGCGTCAACATTGCTCGGCAACATGCCACACGGGCAGCCGTGTGGTCGTCCGTCAGCATTCGTGGCACCCACCTGGATGACACTTTTCGCATTTTCAGGTCGTCATGCAGGATTGTGTGAACAGAACCCACAGAAATGCCAACTCTGGAGGCGATCTGTTCAACAGTCATTCGGCGATTCCCCAAAACAATTCTCTCCACTTTCTCGATCATGTCGTCAGACCGGCTTGTGCGAGCCCGAGGTTGTTTCGGTTTGTTGTCACACGATGTTTTGCCTTCATTAAACTGTCGCACCCACGAACGCACTTTCGACACATCCATAACTCCATGACCACATGTCTCCTTCAATTGTCGATGAATTTCAATTGGTTTCACACCACGCAAATTCAGAAATCGAATGATTGCACGCTGTTCAAGTAAGGAAAACGCCGCAATTTTAAGTATTTAAGACAGTTCTCATTCTCGCCGCTGGCGGTAAAATGCCATCTGCCGTACGGTGCTGCCACCTCTGGGATGTATTGACAATGAACGCGGCCTCATTTTAAAACAATGCGCATGTTTCTATCTCTTTCCAGTCCGGAGAAAAAAAATCGGAGGCCTTAGAACTTGAATGCACCTTGTATAGTTAAGGCTCACCGGCCATTTGGCCATCTTCTTCTGTGCGGATGCACAATCAGTGCCCGAACTCTTACGGGAATCGGCAGTAAAGCCTCGAGCAATGAGTATAATAGGCAGGGGCACTCTGAATATAGTGCGGGACAATAAGTTGCGAATGTGGGTCTCGCGGGAGGCGTGCCAGTCGCACTATCATCTGTGTCCTCGGTGTTTCAGATGGATAGAGCGTCTGCCATGTAAGCAGGAGATCCTGGGTTCGAGTCCCGGTAGGGATACACATTTTCAACTGTCCCCGTCGACTTATATCAACGCCTGTATGCAGCTAGGGGTATTCATTTCATTGACTAAATTATTGTTTTTTTTCGGAAAACGTTTCATATTAAATTATTCCTTTACACAACCTTCTTTCTCTCATAAAATTTCTGATGACTCCAGTGAATTAAGATAAATAGAAGAGTTTGCGAAAAAAAATAACCAGGTGCGAGTAGAACTTCCGCACTGAGTGTTCCGTATGAACTTAATTGTGTGTATAGGGACTTCATCCATTGCGAGACATTTTGGCATATTGTCGACATTGTTACTGGCAAAATATCATCCTCAGAGACTCGAAGACTTCCGAGAATGTTTCAATTTCAAGTTTGAAGTCTGATAACAAATGACAAAAGAAATATTTTTGTATGATATAACTACAAATAAACAATTTTACGATTGTTTTCCTTTATTTGTACTGTCGTACCTTTCTTCTTGCGAAAATCAATGATTATACGTCAATAAGAAGGACCCTGTTAGTTTTAATGAGTGAGTTTATGAGTGTCAACATGTGTGACATAGGTAGCGGTATCTCTTGATTGCACTGACTTAAAATCTTCACTCTTCTTCACCACCAAGGGGCCGTAGATAATATCTGGCACACATTTTCAATTTGATACGACCATCTGTTCCTGAGGAAAACGGTTTTCAACAGTGGGACAGACAGACGAACAATGGATTGACCCTACAATATTTCCTTTTTTACCGGTTGGGGAACAGCACCCTAAAAACATGTATTTTCAAATATTTCTGCTGATATCACAGCTCGTTGACCAAATTACGACCCGTTCTTCATTGGTAACCATTAACAAATGTCTAACAGACTGTATGCTGTTACGAACAATGGTGTCCTAGAGTCAAAGAATAATTCGACAAAGCCTTTAAGACATGTGTTACGATAAAAATTACAGTTACTGATGTTACGGTTATTTTTATTGCTAAGGGAGATGAAAACTTTACAATCATGGGGGACAGGAATTCGATGGTAGGAAAACGAAGAGATGGAAAAGTAGTAGATGAATATGGACTCGAGGTAAGGAGTGAAAGAGGAATCCGCCTGCAGAATTTTGCAGAGACCGTAATATAGTCAAAGTTAACATTTGATTTAAGAATCATGAAAGAAAGCTATAAACGTGGAAGAGACCTCGAGGTGCTGAAAGGTTTCAGATCGATTATATTGCCAAACTGAGATTTAGGAACGAGGTTTTAAATTTTAAGGTATTTCCAGGAACAGGTGTGAACTCTGACCACAATTTATTGTTTATGAACTGTAGATTAAAACTGAACAAAATGCAGAAATGTAGGAATTTAAGAAGATGTAACCTGGATAAACTGAACGAACTAGAGGTTGTAGAGAGTTTCAGAGCGAACATTAGGGAACGATTGACAAGAACAGGGGAAAGGAATTTAGTAGCAGAAGAATAGGTACCCCTGAGAGATGAAGTACTGATGGCAGCAAAGGATCAAGTAGATAAAGAGACGAGGGCTAGTAGAAATCATTGGGTAACACAATGGATCAACATGCGTGCACGTAGAAACCGTCTGCTGCAGAGCCCCTTTAATTGACCAGAGAAGAAAATACACACATAAAATAAAGTTTTGCATTACCTCGGTACCGAGAGTTCCGGAACCGTTAAAGAAAATTGGAATAGATATCAACATAAACGCCATTTCCGCTCTTTTTATTGCTCATGAAAACCACACATTGCATGTTGTACCACCATACACCGAGACCTTCAGAGGTGGTGGTCCATATTCCTGTACACACCGGTACCTCTAATACACAGTAGTACGTCCTCTTGCATTGATGCATGCATGTATTCGTTGTGGCGTACAATCCACAAGTTCATCAAGCCACTGTTGGTCCAGATTGTCCCATTCCTCAGCGGCGATCGGCGTAGATCCCTCAGAGTGGTTGAAGGGTCACGCTATCCATAAACAGCCATTTTCAATCTATCCTAGGCATGTTCGATAGGGTTCATGTCTGGAGAACATGCTGGCCACTCTGGTCGAGCGATGTGTTTATCCTGAAGGAAGTCATTCACAAGATGTGCATGCTGGGGGCGCGACTTGTCCTCCATGAAGACGAATGCTTCACCAATATGTTGCAGATATTGTTGCACTATCAGTCGGACGATTGCACCTTCTATGACCACCAGTGGGGTACGTCGGCCCTACATAATGCCACCCCAAAACAGCGAGGAACCTTCACCTTGCTACACTCGCTGGACAGTGTGTCTAAAGCGTTGAGCCTGACCGGGTTGCCTCCAAACACGTCTCCGACAATTGTCTGGTTGAAGGGATATGCGACACTCATCGGTGAAGACAACGTGATGCCATTCCTGAGCGGTCCATTCGGCATGTTGTTGGGCCCACCTGTATCGTGCTGCATAGTGTCGTGGCTGCAAAGATGGACCTTGCAAGGACGTCGGGAGTGAAGTTGCGCATGATGCAGCCTATCGCGCCCACTTTGAGTCGTAAGACAACGTCCTGTAGCTGCGCGAAAAGCATTATTCAACTAGGTGGCGTTGCTGTCAGGATTCCTCCGAGTCATAATCCGTAGGTAGCGGTCATTTACTCAGCAGCAGCCCATGGGCGGCCTGAACGAGGCATGTCATCGACAGTTCCTGTCTCTCTGTACCTCCTCCATGTCGGAACAACATCGCTTTGGTTCACTCCGAGACGCCTGAACACTTTCTTGTTGAGCGCCATTCCTGGCACAAATTAACAATACGGACGTGATCGGGCCGGGGTACTGACCGTCTAGGAATGGTTGAACTACAGACAACACGAGTCGTGTACCTCCTTCTAGGTGGAATGACTGGAACAGATCGGCTGTCGGACCTCCTCCGTCCAATAGGCGCTGCTCGTGCGTTGTTGTTTACATCTTTGGATGGGTTTAGTGACGTCTCTGAACAGTCAAAGGGACTGTGTCTATGATACAATATCCACAATCAACGTTTATCTTCAGGAGTTCTGTGAACCGGTGTGACGTGCAAAACTTTTTTTGATGTGTGTGTTTATATGACGTCCAAAAGGGCAGGATCACATTTACCAAAAGGCTGACTTTGTAAACTTTTCGCTTGCTGTTGTGGTGGAAGTATACCGAGCATGACAAAATGGTACTAACCAAAACCAGCGCCGAGGCGACTGTGGTGCACCAAGGGCAGTAGAAGAGAGGATGAACGACGGTTGCAAAGATGTGTATTGGCGAATAGGCGTACAAATATTGAGCAACTGACCACCCAGATGAAACGAGACGCTACCAACAATGTCACCTCAACGACCATCGATGAACGGTGCAGCGTACGGGCCTCCGCAGCAGACGCCTGGTTAATGCACCACTCGGGCTGACCCTTGTTCATCGGCGAAGACTGGAATTTCCACGCCTGATGGGCGATAGGTGCCCTTTTCGGATGAATTACGTTTCATGCTCTATTGGCGTAAAACATCTCAATGCAAATACCTCGCAGCAAATGCGGGAAGAGACGAGGTCGGGTCAGGCGTCAACCAGCAGGACAATCCAACGCGTCATTCAGCTAGCAGTGTACTTGTGTGGTTCGACGAGCTGCAGCGAAAGTTAAACAAACTCTCCAGCTCACTAGACTGCACGGATCTGAAGCACTCGAGAATCTACAGCACAACCTTAATCGGGCTGTTCGCGCCGAGTATTCTCAACCGAGAATCACTGGCGCAGCTAGGCACGGCACTGGAGTCGGCATGGCTGCACATTCCTGTCGGTACTTCAGTGACTCTCTTTCTGTACGTCTCACAGCGGTCCACGCTGTAAAAGATGTTTACTGAGGCTTTCGGCAGCTGGTCTTGTTAATGCGACTGGTCGGTACAGACAGAAAATGAAAGAAGAACGGGGCCCCTGACAGTCGGGCTCGTATTCTCTAGTAGCTGTTGGCCTTTGTCTGAAACATCACGAGGGCCAACACTGCAAATATCTGCGTCAAAGAAGGAAACGCTTCCTCGATGTCAAAGTTTCCGTCAACTACAGGTGAAATAAAGTTGGTAACTCCATTTTATATACATACCGAAAAGTAGTTAAACGAAAAACATCCGTCGGCCTCTGTGGACGAGCGGTTCTAGGCGCTTCAGTCCGGAGCCGCGCTGCTGCTGCGGTCGCAGGTTCGAATCCTGCCTCGGGCATGGATGTGTGTGAAGTCCTTAGGTTAGTCAGGTTTAAGTAGTTCTAAGTGTAGGGGACTGATGACCTCAGATGTTAAGTCCCAAAGTTCTCATAGCGATTTTTCAAAAACATCCATATATTCTGTCATAAATGTTTTCGTTGTGTTGCTCGTGCAAAAAAGGTGGTAGAGCCATCAGCTGTGTTTGTTACTTTACGTGCAGCAGAAGAACTACGTCTCTGCTCGTGTGTGGCAAACATTTCATACGCCATACGCAGGGGGTAGCAGTCTGCTGTAACAGTTCCGTAAGGCTTTAGCGCTAGAGAGACGGAAAACTCAGTTCCATAAAAGACTCACTTGTGTAAACTCGCTTAATGGACCTATCGGTCACTGAATCTTAGAAGACTTCTTAGAATAAGCTCTTGTGATTGAAAACAAAATGAGGACGAAGCCTCATGGGAGGCTTTGTGCTTCCAAGAGGGTGACACGAAACTGGCAACGAGAAAGAGAGCAGTCAACAAGACACTTAGAAGTCTTTATAACAGTTCATTCGACGGTTCCTCAGTCCATGAAAAGACAGCTACACTTAGTCTCTAGGTACGAGACTTACTTCAGAGCTACACTGAATTTTAACTACACTCCTGGAAATTGAAATAAGAACACCGTGAATTCATTGTCCCAGGAAGGGGAAACTTTATTGACACATTCCTGGGGTCAGATACATCACATGATCACACTGACAGAGCCACAGGCACATAGACACAGGCAACAGAGCATGCACAATGTCGGCACTAGTACAGTGTATATCCACCTTTCGCAGCAATGCAGGCTGCTATTCTCCCATGGAGACGATCGTAGAGATGCTGGATGTAGTCCTGTGGAACGGCTTGCCATGCCATTTCCACCTGGCGCCTCAGTTGGACCAGCGTTCGTGCTGGACGTGCAGACCGCGTGAGACGACGCTTCATCCAGTCCCAAACATGCTCAACGGGGGACAGATCCGGAGGTCTTGCTGGCCAGTGTAGTTGACTTACACCTTCTAGAGCACGTTGGGTGGCACGGGATACATGCGGACGTGCATTGTCCTGTTGGAACAGCAAGTTCCCTTGCCGGTCTAGGAATGGTAGAACGATGGGTTCGATGACGGTTTGGATGTACCGTGCACTATTCAGTGTCCCCTCGACGATCACCAGTGGTGTACGGCCAGTGTAGGAGATCGCTCCCCACACCATGATGCCGGGTGTTGGCCCTGTGTGCCTCGGTCGTATGCAGTCCTGATTGTGGCGCTCACCTGCACGGCGCCAAACACGCATACGACCATCATTGGCACCAAGGCAGAAGCGACTCTCATCGCTGAAGACGACACGTCTCCATTCGTCCCTCCATTCACGCCTGTCGCGACACCACTGGAGGCGGGCTGCACGATGTTGGGGCGTGAGCGGAAGACGGCCTAACGGTGTGCGGGACCGTAGCCCAGCTTCATGGAGACGGTTGCGAATGGTCCTCGCCAATACCCCAGGAGCAACAGTGTCCCTAATTTGCTGGGAAGTGGCGGTGCGGTCCCCTACGGCACTGCGTAGGCTCCTACGGTCTTGGCGTGCATCCGTGCGTCGCTGCGGTCCGGTCCCAGGTCGACGGGCACGTGCACCTTCCGCCGACCACTGGCGACAACATCGATGTACTGTGGAGACCTCACGCCCCACGTGTTGAGCAATTCGGTGGTACGTCCACCCGGCCTCCCGCATGCCCACTATACGCCCTCGCTCAAAGTCCGTCAACTGCACATACGGTTCACGTCCACGCTGTCGCGGCATGCTACCAGTGTTAAAGACTGCGATGGAGCTCCGTATGCCACGGCAAACTGGCTGACACTGACGGCGGCGGTGCACAAATGCTGCGCAGCTAGCGCCATTCGACGGCCAACACCGCGGTTCCTGGTGTGTCCGCTGTGCCGTGCGTGTCATCATTGCTTGTAGAGCCCTCTCGCAGTGTCCGGAGCAAGTATGGTGGGTCTGACACACCGGTGTCAATGTGTTCTTTTTTCCATTTCCAGGAGTGTAGTTATATGAGCATTTTTGAATATATATGTACAGCCCACAATTGTAAGAGAGTACTCTATGTCCTGTGGAGAGTAGGACGCAGACGGGTTTGTCTTTGGATGCGGTTGGCTGTCATCAGTAGAAGCGTAACAGAAACTTTTTGTTGACAATACTGTAAACAAATTATGAACTGGGAAGTTAATGTTCTGGAAGATCGTCCATTATGTTTCAGCAATATGTTTTGGAGTTTCTTTTTGCGGGTAGTATTTTATTTGGCCAATGAAAACTTAAATATTTCACGGTAATAGCTACACTGTAGAGATATTTAAACGTTGGTTTCAAATTAACTATGGTGTAAGTATTCGCCACATTTCAGCATGTACAGAATATCGACGGAAAAGAGAATGCAAAATTGGAAAGTCCACATATTAAAAGATAAATTGAATCTCTTACTATCCACTGTAAAATACGCTGATGAGTCAAAAAATTATGGCTACCCATGGCGATACTGAATGACGCCTGGTGATGTTGCGGGCACGTTGCGTGGTAAGGAAGGTGTGTAGGTGACGCAGAGATGAATGGAGAATATCTGTGGATGATATGGACTCCAAATGGGGAAATGCACTGACATAAATGACTTTTACAGTGCGTACATTGTTATGACACGGCGCCTGGAAATGACAACTTCGGAAACAGTGAAGCTGGTCTGTCGTAAGCGTGCTACTGTCAGAAGCATCTATGGAAAATTAATAACTGTAAAACCGCAAATAGCAATAATGTGATGGACGAACTCGCTGCATCACAGTGCGTACCCGTTCCGTAAAACATGATAGGTGGCAATCTGCGGCAGATTTGACGACCGACTTGTTCAAATGTGTTCAAGTGTGTGTGAATACCTAAGGGACCAAAAAGCAAAGGTCATGGGTCCCTAGACATAAACACTACTTACATTAACTTAAACTAACTTATGCTAAGAACAACACACACACCCATGCCCGAGGGAGGACTCGAACCTCCGGCAGGAGGGGCGACGCAATCCGTGACATGGCGGCTCTACGAAGTTCAGCGGACATTGTCGAAGAAGCGGCTCTGCAGCAGACGCTTCCTACGTGCACCCCTCTTGACACAAAGACACCGTTAACACTGGACCATGGATCAATGAAAAGTATTGCCTGGTCGAATAAATCACGTTTCCTGTCACGTCAGATATCAGATCTACGATCGTGTAACACAAGGTCGTCCATTACCATGTTGTCTCATCGCGGTTTCACAGTTATTCGTTTCCATAGACCCAAACTGATCTTCCGCGGGGGTCAGCTTCTACCAGATTTCCATTCGTCTCTAGAGTTCGTGTTAGTATTTTGCAAACGTGACTTATTAAACTGATAAATCGGTGATTTTCACACCTGCCAATACTTAATTTCTTTGGAATTGGAATTATTATATTCTTCTTGAATCCTGAGGGTATTTCGCCTGTCTCATACATCTTACTCGCTAGATGGACGAGTTTTGTCATGGCTGAATCTGCCAAGGCTCTTACTTCAAGGGTCTTACTTCGACTTAGGTCTTTCAGCGCTGTGCCAAATTCTTCACACACTATCATATCTCCCATCTCATCTTCATCTACGTCCTCTTCCATTTCCATAAAACTGCCTTCAAATACATTGCCCTTGTACAGAACCGCTGTACACTCCTTCCATCTTTCTGCTTTCCTTTCTTTGCTTACGACTAGTTTTCCATCTGAGCTGTTGAAATTTATAGAGGTGGTTGTCTTTTCTCCGAAGGTCTCTTTAATGTTGCTGTAGGCGGAATCTATCTTACTACTCGTGCTGTATGTTTCTACACCCTTACATTTGTCTTCTAGCCATTTCTGGTAAGCCATTCTGCATTTCCTATCGATCTCATTTTTGAGGCGTTTGTATTCCTTTTCGCCTGCTTCATATTCTGAATTTTTATACACCCATCGAAAGAAGTTTTACGTCACTCCGGTTCCCAGAACTCCTGAAGATAGACGTAGAATGTGGATATTGTAACACGGACACAGTCCCTTTGACTGTTCAGAGATGTCACTAAACCCGCCCAAAGATGTAAACAACCATGCGTGAGCTGCGCCTATTAGACGGAGGCGGTCCGACAGCTGATCAGTTCCAGTCATTCCATCTACAAGGAGGTACACTATTCGTCTGTAGTTCAACCACACCTAGACGGTCAATACCGCGGTTCGACCACATCCGCATTGTTACTTTGTACCAAGAAGGGATCTCAGTAAGGGAAGTGTCGAGGCGTATCGGAGTGAACCAAAGTGAACTTGTTCGGACATGGAGGAGATACAGAGAGACAGGAACTGTCAATGACATGCCTCGCTCAGGCTGCCTAAGGGCTACTACTGCAGTGGATGACCGCTACTTACTGGATTAAGATTCGGAGGAACACTGACAGCAACGCTACCATGTTGAATAATGCTTTTCGCGCAGCCACAGGGCGTAGTGTTATTACTCAAACTGTGCGCAATAGGCTGCATCATGTGGAAAATGGTTCAAATGGCTCTGAACATTATGGGACTTAACTTCTGAGGTCATCAGTCCTCTAGAACTTAGAACTACTTAAACCTAACTAACCTAAGGACATCACACACATCCATGCACGAGGCAGGATTCGAACCTGCGACCGTAGCGGTCGCGTGGTTCCAGACTGTAGCGCCTAGAACCGCTCGACCACCCCAGCCGGCCATGATGTGCAGCTTCACCCTCAACGTCCATGGCGAGGTCCATCTTTGCAACCACGACACCATGAAGAGCGGTACAGAAGGACCCAACAACATGCCGAACGGACCGCTCAGGATTGGCATCACTTTCTCTTCACCGATGAGTGTCGTATATGCCTTCAACCAGACAATTGTCGGAGACGTGTTTGGAGGCAACCCGGTCAGGCTGAACACTTTAGGCACACCGTCCAGCGAGTGCAGCAAGATGGAGGTTCCCTGCTGTTTTCGGGCTGCATTATATGGGACCGATGTACGCAGCTGGTGGTCATGGAAGGTGCCGTAACGGCTGTACGATAAGCGAATGCCATCCTCCGAATGACAGTGCAAACATATCGGCAGCATATTAGTGAGGCATTCGTCTTCATGGACGACAATTCGCGTCCCCATCTTGTACATCTTGTGAATGACGTCGTGAAGGATAACTACATCGCTCGACTTGAGTGACCAGCATGTTCTCGAGACATCAACCCTATCTAACATGCCTAGGATAGATTGAAAAGGGCTGTTTACCAATAAAGTGACCCACCAATCACTCTGAGGGATCTACGCCGAATCGCCGTTGAGGAGTGGGACAATCTGGACCAACAGCGCGTTGATGATCTTGTGGATAGTGTGCCATGACGAATACATGCATACAAGAGGACGTACTACTGGGTATGAGAGGTACCGATGTGTACAGCAATCTGGACCATAAACTCTGAAGATCTCGCAGTATGGTGGTGGAACATGCAATTTGAAGTTTTCATGAGCCATAAAAAGACCGGAAATGATGTTTTTGTTGATATCTATTCCAATCTTCTGTAAAGGTTCCGGAACTCTCGTTACCGAGGTGATGCAAAACTTTTTTGATGTGTGTATTTTGTTCTCTAGTCAATTAGAGGGGCTCTGCAGCAGACGGTTTCTACGTACACGCATGTTGATCCATTGTGTTACCCAATGATTTCTACTAGCCCTCGTCTCTTTACCTACTTGATCCTCTGCTACCTTAAGTATATCTTCTCTCAGAGCTACCCATTCTTCTGCTACTATATTCCCTTCCCCTATTCTTGTAAATCGTTCCCTAATTCTCTCTCTGGAACTCTCTACAACCTCTGGTTCGTTCAGTTTATTCAGGTTCCATCTTCTTAAATTGTTACCTTTCTGTATTTTCTTCAATTTTAATCTACAGTTCATAACCAATAAATATGTGGTCAGAGTTAAAATCTGCTCCCGGAAATATCTTACAATTTAAAACCTGGTTCCTCAATCTTAGTTACCGCTATATAGTCGATCTGAAACCTTCCGGTATCTCCAGGTATGTTCCACGTATACAGCCTTCTTTCATGATTCTTAAATCAAAAGTTAGCTATGACTAAGTTACGCTCCCTGCAAAATTCTGCCAGGAGGCTTCCTCTTTCACTCCTTACCTCCGGTCCTTACTTATCTACTACTTTTCTATTTCTTCCTTTTCCTACTGTCGAATTCCTGTCCCCCACGACTATTAAATTTTCACCTCCCTCAACTATCTGAATAATTTCTTTTATCTCACCATACATTTCTTCAATCTCCTCATCATCTGCGGAACTAGTTGGCCTATAAACTTGTATTACAGGGGTAGGCATTGGCTTCGTGTCTATCTTGGCTACAATAAAGCGTTCCCTATGCTGTCCGTAGTAGCTTATAAGCGTTCCTCTCTTTTATTGATTACTAAATCTACTCCTGATTTACACCTATTTCATTTTGTATTGATACCCTTTTATTTACCTGATCAGTGGTTCTGTTTCTCCTGCCACCGAACTTTACTAATTCCCACAATACCTAGGTTTAACCTATTCATTTCCCTTTTCAAATTCTCTAGCCTACCTACCCGATTACGAGATCTGACATTCCACGCTCCGATACGTAGGACACCAGTTTTGTTTCTCCTGATAACGAAGTCCTCCTGAGCAGTTCCCGCCCGGAGATTAGAAGGGGAGACTATTTTACCGCCGGACATTTTACCCAAGAGGACGCCATCATCATGTAACCTTACAGTAAAGTTGCATGACCTCGGGAAAAATTACGACTGTGGTTTCCCCTTGCTTTCAGCCGTTCGCAGTACTAGCACAGCAATACTGTTTTGGTTAGTGTTACAAGGCCATTACAGTCAATCATCCAGACTGTTGCCCTGCAACTACTGAAAAGGCTGCTGCCCCTCTTCAGGAACCACACGTTTGTCTGGCCTCTCAACAGGTACCCCTCCGTTGTGGTTGCACCTACGGTACGGCTATCTGTATGCTGAGGTGCGCAAGCCTCCTCACTAACGCCAAGGTCCATCGTTCATGGGGTGAAAATAGTTAATTAGTAATAATACCACACGAAAAGATATTTCTATGTTATCCAACCTCAAACGTAAGAAATGAGAGATTCTGTAAGTGTTGGAAATCAATCAACCGATACCTTGCCAGTATCAACACCGATAACGGGCAAAAATTGTTGATATCCTCGATTCACTGGATGGTTGTACTGTTTATATACATAATTAAGTTATACGGAGCCCTTAGAGCACGAGTACTACTTGTACCTGGCCAGTTTTTTAACTGTGGAATCGTGGGTGGACTGTAGCTAAAATTTTTTGTTAAGCCAGCAGCAGCTGTTATGTAAGCGCCGTTTATCCTCCTACTTAGGTATGGCACTGGTTGGTAGAATGTTTTGTATGCACCAATGAAAATAAATTAAATACACTTAACCATTAACGTAGACAACAGAAACAATTAATCACAGTTATACCTAGGTACTGTTGCAGGCTATGACTCGGTTTTCGTCGCTAAGAAAGAGGGAATGATGATGTCATATTAATTGGTACCTGGTGTAGGGATTATTTAGTGTATAACATATTCCATTATCGTAGTTCAGTTATAGTATTGACAAATTTCAGACAACGTGAGCTGTGATTCATTGATTTATCTTATTTCCATGCAGTAATTCTTATGAGTTATTTAAATTTCAGTAAACGTGAGTTTATACGAACGGGATGTCTACGAAATAAAACTGTACCCCGTCCATTGTGACGGTAGTACTTCACGGCACTTCTCGGCAGCTCGGAGCCTTCTATTAGAGTGATATACTGCAAGGAGGAGAAAGGGGCAGCCATATTTCATGATAATGTGATATAAAATCTGACACGTATAGTCTCTGGTTCTCGAGTTCCCGTCTTCGTCATCAGAAATTTATGATGTCGACGCTAGCTACGAGTACAATGCAGGCAGCAGTGTCGCTGTGAGAAAATAACTCACGGAATTCGTCGCTCATGCTCTGAAGTGCACTGAATTGTACAATTTTGAGAGAGGGATATTCTAGAATGAGACATGTAAAAATTGTCAGAGTAACCTGCAAGGCTTGAAATCAAATAAGACAGAAGGAATTGATAACATTCCATCGGAGCTTCTAAAATCATAGTGGGAGTTTTATTAGTTCTGAGTTTCGATAAAAATTACTTGCCACTCTTCTCTGCAATATCGTTATGCCATGACGGCGAGCAGTGAAGAACTTTGGTGGAGCTGCGAAAAAGCAGCTCAGCTGGGCAGAAAATAATTTCGCCACACACAGGATAACTACCAATTGTTTTGTAAATTTCGGAAAAGCACTCTTGCCAAATGACTCTTTCCTGCCAAACATCTACATATAGTGCAAAACGGCACAAGAAGTGAAAACCGCTGGTGGTTAGAAACGACTTGGAATGCCTGTGTGCGTTACATCAGCAGCACTCGTTCGTTTGCCACAGAAGTACGGTTAGACCGGTTGGGACCACGCAGGTCACATACCAACCAACCATCCGCTACATCCCGTTCATTCGGCTCCTTTGTGTTCATGCACCACAATAATCACATCACAAGCGGAACACAAACTATCACTTATCTGGTATTTTAGCTGTACTGAACCGACCAGCTACCATGCACGCTGTCCGTGATTCAGTGTACTGTTGTGTTTAGGAATAAAGCTGAAGTATTTTCTTTTGTCGACATCGTAAGTTTCCTTGAAAATTAAAACAAATTGCCTGTTTTACCTCTGTCAAACGGTAAAGCAAATGTATTCATCTTACTGGTTCAAATGGCTCTAAGCACTATAGGACTTAACATCTGAGGTCATCAGTCTCCTAGACTTAGAACTACTTAAACCTAACTAACCAAAGGACGCCACACATTCCCGATGCAGGATTCGAGCCTGCGACAGTAGCAGCAGCGCGGTTCCGAACTTAAGCGCCTAGAGCAGCTCGGTCACATCGGCCGGCTCATCTTATATCAGAAATGTTTTTTTTCTCTTACCGTTTCTCAATCATAAACACCACTTTCTCATCCTCCTTCATTACTTGTTTTACTATTAGGTTCTTTTTCCACCTCCTTGCCCATCCCACCACTCACTTTCATTACCACTCTCATTTTAAATCTACGTGACTGTGATCTGACTTTGTCGTTGTGTCTGTTATGAACTAATGTAAATCAGTTTTTTTTCCGCTGTGGCTACCAATGCCGTCCACTACTTAAAGTATAGGTGAAACTTCCTGGCGATGGCAAGTTTGTGCCGGGCTCGATCCTGAAACCTTTGCCTTCCGCGAGCAAGTGCTCTACCGACTGTGCTATCCAGGCGTGACTAACGACGCATCGTCACTGTTTTACTTCCACCTATGTCTCATCCCCTACCTTCCAAACTTTATGATTTATTCTTAATTTAAGTGCTTTATCCAATATTAAATGTAAGTCTTTCGCATGGCTACAAGACTGTTAAGGCTACCGTGGTCACTTGTTCCAAACTGCTGGTTGGCTTCTGTCTCGCGTTCATCGGCCAACGTTTGTTTGATAATTTTTCTGACATTTCGCCAGCACGAATGACTGGCATTATGATAGCTTCAGCCTCCACCGCCGGTGGTAGACTGGAGTCGATCCCGGGGCTGCAGTTTATATGTACCCGGCTCGCCAACGTCCAAGGGCCTTTTTGTTGGTATCTTCGGTTCGGTTCTTCGCTTGCTACCTCCAACGGTCGTTCGCTGCAGCACGGGATCCAGGAACCGTTCGCCTGGTGGCTTTCGTCTTTCTAGTTGAAGCTATTCTCAGCGTATTTCTGCAGCTTCTTCGAACAAATAGGTGTGATAGCTCTTCACCATAGCAAGAACTTCTGTGCAGTCGAATTTTGCAATGTTGTAGGTCCCAAACAGCGCGTAGTCCACTAAGGCCGATTTCTCCACCTATCTCAACCTGCAACGCCGCTTATGTTCGGTAAATTTGGTACTGACTGATCGTCTGGTCATTCAAACGTAGAGTTTTCCGCTTGTACGTGGTATGTGGTACATTCCCGACATCGCAAGTGGGTCCCTTTTTCCCTTCGCTGAGATGAGACACTCTTTGATTTTCTTTGTCGGTTATACATTGTCTGTACAACGTGCTTGCGCGATATGCGGCCACTTCTGTCCGTCATTCTGGGACTGTATGGCAGGAAGGCAGTAATCGACATTCGTTTCTCAGATGTGTGACTTCACGGAGTTTTTGAGTCTGTGACACTTTTTATGGAACTGGTGGAGTACCCGTTGCTTCTCAGAACGCTTTCGAGGTGCTGTATCTCGCGTCTGAGGTGTTGCTGCTTACAAATTCTTCTTGCTCGCGATTCGAGCACATTAATCATGCCTCTTTTATGGTTAGGGCGGTGATTTGACGGTATGCGTAGGTATCAGCCCGTATGTGTCGATTTCGATACACTCTGTATCTCAGGTTTTCATCAGGTTTTCACCATCTCTCGTGACCAGCACATCTAGAAAAGATAAATGTTGGTCCTTTTCTACCTTCACTATAAATTTTATGTTGGCATAGAAGCTGTTCAGACCTTTGGATTTATTATAGTTACCTTTTACGTAGAGAAAGTTTAACTGCATGATAACAAGTAACGTTCTTAAATTCTACTTTCCATTACAAAATGCAGGCGAAGTGATGAGCATGGAAGGCTGTCGCTGTAGGAAAAAGGGAAAGGATTTTAGAAGCTTGTGCGTGATCCAACATGCTGCAACAGAGATTAGCATTGCTGAGCGCAAAAAACAAGAGAGGAAGTTGTTATTAATCATTCACAGAAATTCTCAGTGCTGGTAAACTTAAAACTTCGTTAACTGGTTAGCACAGGACAAGAGCAGGGCGGGAGACTAATGGATGCTAATTACAGTCATTGAAACAAGAGGACGAACACCCTTCTCAACCTAAAACAGGGTGGTGTAGAGAATTTAGCTTGTAATACATATGGCAAAGACTTCAGCAATTCGGAAATAGTTTGGTAAACAGAACTGCGACTATTAACCAGCTCCGGTCACAAACTATCCCTGTACAACTCTACCACGAGGCAGTACAGTTGCTTGCTGGCGTACCACTACACCAGCGAGAGGACACACTTTTTGGCGCAACTTCTGGCCAATCTCAGTTCTAGCTTCCGGACGCAACACGACGGCCCACCCGGCTCCCGTCAAAAGCGCCCATTTTAACGGACAGACCCCTCTCTAAAGATCTCAGAATTTTCGCCGAAAACGTTCAGTAACCACATGCTCACGAGTTCAGCGGGAACGATCTTTCCACCGTTCTACCTACGTGTCCCAAGTCACGTTCATCAAAACAGAAAGGGATCACTGTCCTTGTTCTTCGATTCCCCCCCCCCCCCCTGCCCCCTCTCCCTGAACCTCCTGATAATATCTTGTGCATTCCAACGGTCCAGCTCTCTGTTTCTAGCCTTGTGGAAAGCAGAAAATTAGCCTTACACCGCAGCCAAACTATCGAAGTCGTTTTCATCCAAGGATTGTTCATGAAATAGAGGCTGCTGATCTGAAAGGGAAAATCATTATTAAAGTAAAACATGCACTCCATAGATCACTTTTCATATACATGCGTGCTAGTAGAAAACGATAAATAACATATTAAAATGATAAAATACCGTATCTAACTGATATCCTACGCTCTATTGAAAGATATACGAAAATAAACGGAATTCTTTCAGTGCATATGTATCAAAATAAAAAAGAGAATCTTCGCTACCCAACAATTTTCCCTGACCGACCTGCTATGTTAACCGTATACTGTTCTGTGCTGTACATTATCCTGAAGATATTGGCGCCAACCAGGCGAGATCAAGAAATAATGTTTCTCACGTGCCCCGATTCCCGTCGTTCTCCTCATGCATTTCAACAAAAGTACAAATTTATCCTGCAGAGAAAATGATGCAAAGTGTATAAGACTCTTTTCTTGCTACAACAGCGTATGAAGGAGGTGATATTCTGCTGGGTGCAAGGACTTACCAGAGTTAAAGGGTAAACAGCCGGATGATGTAGCAGCCAAGAATGTGACAGAGTTGAACAATATGGCATTTCCTTTCATGATGTAAACTCACCGTTGGACCAGAAGGTTGTGCACCAATGGGAGGAAGGATGACTGGAGAAGAGAGAGCGACTACAAAGTGCAGAAGTTGACACTATCTATCCATCAGTACTCTTCGTCCTTGCGGACACAGAGACGCCATGAGGTCCCATTCACCTGTCTCAGTGCTGGACATAGCCGCCTTACTCGTGGTTCTTGCTAGACAGGAAAGCACACTAGTTCGAGGTACCTACAGAATACACATTTCAATTCGTCATATTTATTTTCCGATGGGAGGACAGCGGGGGATTTAAATGGGCTGCTGCTTCTATTGCTGCATACGACGTTTTAATATTTCGGGAATTATTCAGACTGTGGCATGAACTTTTAGATTGTCAGGTTCAGTGTGCTATGGAGAACCCGGTTCGTAGTTCTTCTAGTACAGTGATCAATTAGCCACAGTTTCGGTTGCTCATTTTTTCAGTTTTCATTGCGACGCACAGTGGGGCAGTTTGTGTTCTCTTGGTAAGAGAACTGGCAGGTGGGGACTGTGTTGTGTGCCAACCAGCAGCGTCTCCATATCTGCTCCGTTTCTCCAGATAATTTCTGCAAAGCATGAATCTGAGGAAGCGTTCGAATCCACCATTGTGAGAAACAGAGTCTCTATTGGGTTGTACGTTCGTATAGTACCAACTCTCAAAGCACTCCAGAGAGGTCTAGAGAAGTGCTTATTTTTGAGTCAAAGCATTACCTTGGTTTCCTCTCTGCTACATTGGCAATGAGAACCATCCCACCCTCTTTAGTAAAAAGACTGGTCATTGCAGCGATCTGTCGTTGGCCGACTGTTTTTCCAGCAGTGTGCCTTTGACTGGCTATTTCTGAGCGATTGGCAAGTTTGATTCTACGAGAATCACAACACTTTCAGCCTTCTCTTGACAAACACTAGGCTCACCAAAGCAACTGCCTTGGCAGGCTTTTTTGAACCGACACTCGGGATCCTGCTGCCGACCAGTTAAGACTTAAAGTCCATTAAAATACAGTGTAGCATTGGTTCTGGTTAGTGCTGATAGCTTTTTGTCAGTAATGATCAGATCTTTATATTTACTTCACGGAAAGTTCTAGAGCGCTGTTTTTTGTTTAATTGAGTTTTTCATCAAATGTCATGAGTAATGTTTGAACTGCGGTTCTGTCTTGGTTCATAATATAGGTGATCATGTGCAGTCGGTCTTATGCTCTCTATGAATGAACATCTACCGCATTTTTATTAATAATTATACATCTTTTAACTTTATAGTATTTAGCTTGTGTCTGTTTATTCGAGTTATTGCTTTCAGCAAACATTCGTATTCTTGACATGTAATGACGTGACGCAAAGCACAGAATCTCGGAATCGTTTCACCATTCCTGAGATATGATAGTTGTGTGCGTCTTTAACGTCACATGTGAACGAAGTGAAGGTATTGCAAGTGTAGGCTATTCTGTTGTGTAGATTACTTAATTCTACGCGGACTGACTCCCAGTTTCAATAATATTTCTCTAACAGAATTATGGTAATGGAATTTACCATTTTTAGTGAAAAGTATTTGACTTTGAGGCCTCTCTGCTTCTCCTGTGTCGTTTCATTGGTGGAAGAATAAACTGTTTCCGTCACTTGTTAAGCCACGTGGAAATATATTTTAATAATGATATATGATTGACGTCTTTTTAGTAGTTTCCAGTTTTTCTTGTCCCCATCTTTGAAGATACGGAGATGATAGATAAACTCCAGTGGAAGGCTCTGCAGGAGAGACGCTCAGTAGCTCGGTACGGGCTTTTGTTAAAGTTTCGAGAACATACCTTCACCGAAGAGTCAAGCAGTATATTGCTCCCTCCTACGTATATCTCGCGAAGAGACCATGAGGATAAAATCAGAGAGATTAGAGCCCACACAGAAGCATACCGACAATCCTTCTTTCCCCGAACAATACGAGACTGGAATAGAAGGGAGAACCGATAGAGGTACTCAGGGTACCCTCCGCCACACATCGTCAGGTGGCTTGCGGAGTATAGATGTAGATGTAGATGTAGAAGTCATAATGCTAACACCCATTTCTTCCAAACGTAGTCATTCCAGATGGTAGTCAGAGACAATCTGAAAAGCTTGTAAGAGTGATGCGTGGTATGTTGTGCTGAGAGATAAATTTTAAGAAAAATTCGATACATTACGCTGTTTCCCAGTTAATTAGCATTGAAGTTAGCCAATTAGACCGTTGTGCCCATAATTTCAAGTGGACTGTGAAATACAATTAGTATCAGTTGCTCTCATAGCGTAGATGATAGCTCATGAGACTGCTCAGCCTTTGGCTCGGGTTTGATTGTTACCATCGACCCGAGTCCAATTTTTGTATTGCTCTCGTTCACTTTGAGAAAACCAAAGGAACAACACGTTTGACGATACTGTTTCTGGCAGGCCGCTTGAATGTCTGATAAGCAAAGTAAAGTCCAAAATGGTTGCTTAATTGTCTACTCCACTTGCAATACCTACGTTTACCGATTTCTAAGTACATTCTTTCGATAAACAGAAAGAATGAAGAACGCAGGTAACTAGCATCTGACAGTATGTATCATGGTTTTCACTGAAGACCTACAGAATGTCAAGCTTGCGAAAATGGTGTTCCTCCCATTCTTAACTGTTGTACACGTATTTATTTTTTAAATTCCAGTTTCTGTCTTCCCATACAGTTTCCACCCTCTACGACTCCCTCTAGTATGATGACTTAACAGATGTCATGTCATACCGTTCCTTGTTCTTGTCACTGTGTTCCGTATCTTCCCTTCCTCACCGATTCTCTGGATAACCTCCTCAGTCCTTAGCTTATCAGTTCACATGATTTCTAACATTCTTCTGTAGCAGCACATCTCAAATTCTTCGATTTTCTTCTGTTCCGATTTTTCCACAGTCAGTGTTTCACTACCATACAATGCTGTTCTCGAAACTTACATTCTAAGAAATTTCTTCCACTAATTAAGACCTATGTTTGACACTAGCAGGTTCCTTTTGTCCATGAATGCCCTTTTTGCCGGTGCTGTTCTGCTTTTCATGTCTTTCTCGCACCGTCCGCCATTGGTTATTTTGCTGCTTAGATAGAAGAATTCCTTAACTTCGTCTGCTTCATGATCTCTAATTCTGATGTTAAGTTTCTCGCTGTTTTCATTTCTGCTACTTCTCATTACTTTCATCTTTCTTCGATTTACTCTCAGTCCATATTCTGTACTCTGTAGATGGTTCATAGCATTCAGCAGCTCCTGTAATTCTTTTACACTTTCACTGAGGATAGCATTTCCATCGGTGAATCTTGTCATTGATATTTTTTCACCCAGAATTTTAATCCCGCTCTTGAATCTTTCTTTTATTTTCCCGGTTGCTTCTTAAATGTATATATTGAACAGTGAGAGCAAAAGACTACACCGCTGCTTTACACGCTTCGTAACTCGAGCGCTTCTTTCTTGCTCTTCCACCTTTACTACTCCGTCTTGGTTGGCTACATAGCTGTGTTGATCATGATTTTCCTTAATTTATTCCGCCAAACGTCGAGTAAATCAGTTCACTGTGTGAGGATCAGAGGAACGTAATTCCATTTTAGCTACCTTACAGGGGAGATGGAAAAGGTATTTTAAGATGTAAATGTTGTGTTTCAGTGACGTAATACAAACTTTATCGAAAAATTTCTACACTACTCTAGAATAAACTTAGAAAGGTATCTGGTAGTAGTATGCGTTTAAAAATAGTTCCTACTAGTTTATCGTTATTAACTGTTTAATACAGTGCTAAGGGGATACGTTATTATGATTCTAAGAGATTAATCTGCATAGAGGGTTTACACTTTGGAGAGGCGCACTTTGTTTGCCAAAATATACTTTAAAATGTTAATTTACTCATTAAAAACAGTTCAGTTACAGTTGAAATAAAATCGTACTAGTGGACTTTTGTACCACTGTCACCAATGAGTCTTCAGTTTCTAGCTAACTTCATCACAACCTTTGCCACCACATTCTGAGCTTTTACCTTCCACTCCTGAAGTCTTTGTGCTCCATGGTATTTCGGTCCCAACTCGTAGGCTGTATCGGAATTTCGGAATTTTGTGGAAACTGGCAAACTTTTGAATTGTTGATGATGGAAATGTTTGTAAAAGATGTGGTTCACATCTCTTTTGCGATACTGATATTGCCTGACTTTAAGCTATTATACTTGATTTCAATCGCTGTCAATTTTAGAATTTTTCAACTTTTCCTTCTTCATAGCATCAAAATCCAGGAAGACCTTCTGGTCCATTTCTACGACTTCATAAAGTCTTTGTTTTATAGCACCCTGAAGAAGAGTTTCTCACCCTGAAGGGTCATAGATATTCACATTTTTTGCAGCCCTATGTCTACTGACATGAGCTAAATAACACCAAATTTAAGAATGGCCAGACTAAAAGAAGAATTGCTGTATGAAGAGACTATTGCTCACGTTGAGGCTTCGATTCTGTCCTCCGCGGGTGATGGAGAACAAAACAATTGGACGGTCATCTGCAATCTGCTGGAGTTCTTGAAATGTACATGATGCTACTTCAATTGCTCTGCACTTAGCCACACATTCATGCGACTTCTAATTTCTTGCTTTCCTGGTAGCAATATTGTATACTGTGAGATTGTGTACAGCCTGCCTCCTTTTGTAGTAAATGACTGTAGCTGCTATGTGTGGACAGTACAGCTCCTACTTAAAATTCCAGCAAATGACATTTTCCTGCTTGGGCTCAGTTCCTACATTTCGTTTTTTTAGTTTTCTAATGGCCTCTCTTCTCTTTAGGTGTTCTGAGCGCTGGTCTTTCTCTGCCTCTTGATTTTCTTCAGAGAAATTATGAAACCGATAGCAGTGGTCGTACACATTTTTTCTTGGTTCTTGAAAGCCTCAGTTAAGCTCTGTACTGAATATTTTTCAGTAGTAACCTGTTCCTCTTCGGAATGTTTCTTATACAGTTCGTGCATTATGTGTATATTTATATCTCGTGATAGGAACTCTCGCAGAGTGCTCTATTGACAGTAATGCGATAGAACATTAGGAAACGATTATATCTGGTCCCTTATTCTCTCCTTTGCCTCTTTGGATCTCCTTATACATGGACGACGACGATCCCTCTTGTCAGTAGCCAGAACCATGTTGCTGCTGTCTCTTTCCTTTTGTATGAATCGCACTAATGTTTCTGATACATTAGAAGTGCTAAGGAACAACCGTAGCCAAACCTGAAATTCACTACCGTCTTTAAGGAGAAAGTACTTCTTTGTCATATTTCTTCAAGACTGCGCACCTGCAGAACGTGACCTTACTTAAGTACCTACTTTATAAGCGGAGCTAAATATTGTCACTGTTTCTCCGTATCATTCAATATCCAGAATCCTTTGGAACATCCCTCTCGACCGAGCGAGATGGCGCAGTGGTTAGCACACTGGACAGTTCAATCCCGCATTTACTGCTTCCCATTGCATGTTCATTGACATCACAAAACCTTTGCACAGATAAGTAGAAGAATTGGGACTTAATAGCTGATTTGTCGGTGAATGAGGATTTACGTAATTTATCCTCTTTGTGATATTTACTGGCAATAAGAAAATTATATTATTGAAGTTAGTGTATTATCTAGCATCATATACCACATCAATCAACTATGAATCTTACATAGTACCATTGTATTATGAAACTTATAACGTTCTATGATTACGAAAAAATCTACCAATTCACCCAAAGACAAAATAATGGGATCCTAGGTCTAATGAAATGCAAGTGTCTAATTATTTTAGTAACACTTCAATAAGGAGAATAAATAAATCATAATCGAATCCAGAAGCACAACAGAAAGTTGTGTACACAACCGTATTAAAATGATAGTCTCAGTATACATATTTGTTTGTTTTTGTTACAATCCATTAACTACACATTCACCTAAATTGTAACAAGAAATTAGTACCTGAAATGTTAAAAAGTTCATCAGTAGAAACGGATTATCATTTTACTTAGATTATCTAAAGTTTGTTGCGTTTTCAGCTGAACTGCAGCTCTCGTTTTCTTTGACCTCGGAGATGGTGATGTTGAGGATGAAGAGTTCTTGCTGCTTTTCGGTGTGAAATTATCTTATGAGCCCGAACTAGGAACTTTGAATTCATTACACCCTTCTTCTCTCTTACAGCGTTCCATATCGAAACTCTTTTGTACCTTTCAGACGAGGTTTATCTATTATTTTCTTCTGCTTCTGTAATATCTAAAATTAAAGAATAGGAACCACTAACGATCTACACATCCATGGATAACTATCACGGTGATAAAATCAATAATATTTCGTCTTACCTTAATCGGATGTTGAATTTCTTTCATTGCGTTAAATTTGCACCACTAGCTCAATCATTCTCCTTTCTCGTGAAGTCACTTTTTACCTAGGAGAGAGCGCACACTCACATTAACTTCTTCATAGTCAACACTATACGAAACCAAGCAAAATGTGACGTGACAATGAAAGCAATGTGACTGCATTAACAATGCTTACAAAGGGCAATAATTGTTATTTCTAGTGTTTTTCGACTTACTGATTATTGCAACGGAAATGGATTAGCTTGAAATTTCGTACTTAACGTATTTCGAGTATTGGCGAACAGACGAATGATTCGGCATTGAGGCGTGATACAACGTTCCCATTGGGTGTCGCAAGCTTTGTTATTTGCTGCTAAATTTGGAAATTTGTGGTAAGTTTCTATGGAACCAAACCGCTGAGGTCATCTGTCCCTAGGCTTACACACTACCTAATCCAACTTAAACTAACTTACGCTAAGGACAACACATGCACCCATGCCCGAGGGATATTATCTGCTAGACAGTTTATACTTCTCTTTCGGCACACAGGAAAATAGCGCAGAAATGCAGCAAAACTGTATTACGCAAAACAACCAGATAATAGTCTCTGCGAACCATGGATGAAGGGTATTAGACGGATGCCATATTCCTTGACTTCCGGAAAGCGTTTGACTCGGTGCCCCACTCCAGACTCCTAACTAAGGCACTAGCATATGGTATTGATTCCCAAATATGTGCGTGGCTCGAAGACTTCTTAACTAATAGAACCCAGTAGGTTGTCCTCGATCGTGAGCGTTCATCGGAGGTGAGGGTATCATCTGGAGTGCCCCAGGGAAGTGTGGTAGGTCCACTGTTGTTTTCTATCTACTCTAACATTCTGCGTGGTGTCTGTTTGTTCTACATCGTGTCTCCCTACCACTTTCGCGCAACGACTCTCTGAGCGTGTTTTTTAGGGAATTGACTAGTTTGAACCTGGGACCTGTTGCTGGAAAGGAGACGCCAGACCACACATGACATGTAGAATTCAGAAGAGTTCAGTGAGACTAGCGATGATATAACCAAATACTTAATGATTTCAGCGTCAGCTCCACTGCACTCCCTGTAAGAGGATCTTAAGGGGCTCCGGAAAGGCTCAAAATCATAAAAAGTTCAATTTTTACTTTTTTGCGTTTTCTGAATCTGCAGACTATTACCTTTTAATAGATATATAATTTATTCAATTCCGAAGACTACAACTATTTTTAAATTATTTTTGAAATGTGTTCTACATGGGCGTGACCCACTGTGGCGCTGTTAAACTGCTGTCAAATGGTGTTATTATTAACGTCCGTGTTCATCAGGTACATTTTAGTGATGTGAGATAAAGTATGTGTTGTGGCTAACCTGTGATGGTTCAATATATATCGCTGGTATGATTGTCGACTGTTTCATGTTTATTTACTCTGTCGTTATATCGAAAATATTCGTAATTAATTCTGTTTCTTGAGTCTCTGTTTTGTTGAAGTATAATAATGAGTAAAAGTAAAGTTATTAGAAATCCTGTGAAGGCTTTTAAGAAAAGGAGAAATGTTGGAAAGCCAAAGGTATTTAGAAATATGGGAATGAAGATAGGTTCTAACATGGTACGAGCGATGCTTGCTTTAGACAAGGAACGCCTTCGGGCTGCAGACAGGGCTGTAAAGAGTCTAGAAATACAAGCAAGAGTAAACAGGAGGAGGAACAAGAGGAAGCTGGAGGAGGCGTTTGCAGAGGATGAAGATAATCCATCCTATGGACCTGGAATGCACTAAAAAGTTGATCCAATCTTTGTCGCTCGATTCCCAAAACTTTTATTTTCTCATACTAATTACATGTTTTCTAAGGATCTTCCAAACATATTTGTTTCAAACTTTCAGTAAATGTTACACAGTACCTTCTGCATAATTTAACATAGCCTTTTTCCAAAAAACTGTATATTTTTGAATATATAAATAAAAAATTGCAAAAAAATGTTGTGAATTTTCATTACAATTGAAAAAAATCATCTTTAATAACTGAACTAAAATTTTGTAAAATCCCTGTGTTAAGTCGTAGCCCATATTCCAATAAATAATCTGTAAAAAGTTCAACTTCCTACCTCACATACTTTGTGAGGAAAGATGTAATTTATAAGCGTTATTTTAACATTGCAAGTATAGGGCGTTCCGGAGCCCCTTAATACTAACTAAATTTAGTGGAAGGAGTTCAAGGCTTTCCTATTTTTAGTTAGTTGGTAAAATAACGTCGAAAAAGCAGTTAATTTTACCATTGGAAATTTTATTCTACTCACAAAACATTGTTTATAAATTGCACTATTGATAAAAGGAAATGTTTTAATACAGGATGGTAAAAACCAACTGCGTTTAACAAAAATGTGAACGAATATTCCCTGAGTGTTTCCAAGTTCTACAATGGATCGAAGGATGACCTATGCCATATCACATCTATAATCTAGGTTTGAATTAAGTTTCACAAGAGAGAAACTTATCAAAATGGTCTACAGTGACCCTCAATTATCTTTAATTACTTATCTAACTTGTCGTAAATTACAGTGGCTGATGTGCCTTCTCAGTAACTATATAACAGAAAAATCATCGCGTTTCAGATTTTTACTTCAAGTGGCAAATGTGAACACCATGAGCTTTAATTGACGATCGACCCTAGTATTACGCAAAAAGGGGGTGTAACAGATGAGACTTCTGCAGTTCTGAGTGAAGCCTTATGCGCTGTTATGCGGCATCGCCTGCGTTCATTACCTTCTCGGTGTTCGTCAGGGGGCGGCGGACAGCACAGCTCTGCTCACCTCGCCATCTCGGAAGCAACTCTCTCCTAAATTCTCCTTACTACAATTTACGGAAGTTGGTTTAAAAAAACTATCTGGCTGTGTTTTCATCTGACCGATCAGGGTCTCAATGTTAACCTTAGGCTCCACCTACAAAAATTCTGTCTATCCAATGAGAAACATTATACTTTTCGTGGTAGGACAATGTTTTTAAAGTCTGAAACGTAACAGAGACGCGAAAAAGTCTCACGCTAAAACTTGCAGCTGGTGTGGTCCTTTTAGTGTTATCGTAAGATCTATACTGTTCTTCTGGAGGGCTCTATCTTTTAACATGGGTTGGATAGTGGTCCTGACGTAACAGAGACGCGAAAAAGTCTCTCGCCAAAACTTGCGACTGGGGTGGTCCTTTTAGCTTTATCGTAAGATCTATACTGTTCTTCTGGAGGGCTCTAGCTTTTGACATGGGCTGGGGGGTGGTCCTGACATAACAGAGACGCGAAAAAGTCCTACACTAAAACTTGCGGCTGGGCTGGTCCTAGCGGTTAGCTGGCGACGCGGTGTCCGTCCCTTATCGTAGGGCCTTCTCGCTTAACATGACTCTGCTCTCGGCTTATGTTTTCGTTTCTACCCTCGGAACTGCGTCTGTCTCACGGTGGGAAGGTATGACATGCATTTAGGCATTCTTGTGTTGGTCTGTGGTATTCCATTTGCTCATTCGTTACTCGTATTACTTTGGTTAATTTAATGTCACGATTTATTCGGAGCTATGTGACATACTACTGGATTTGCTTATCATGTCAGGGTTTTCACGGAAGGTGTTGGATTTGCCTGACACCCTACACTACATATATGATCTTTTGGATACTGTGGATAGCAATGTGCGGCTCTTTGCTGATGATGCTGTGGTGTACGGGAAGGTGTCGTCGTTGAGTGACTGTAGGAGGATACAAGATGACTTGGACAGGATTTGTGATTGGTGTAGAGAATGGCAGCTAACTCTAAATATAGATAAATGTAAATTAATGTAGATGAATAGGAAAAAGAATCCCGTAATATTTTGAATACTCTATTAGTAGTGCAACTCTTGACATAGTCACGTCGATTAAATATTTGAGCGTAAAATTTCAGAGCGATGAGAAGTGGGACAAGCATGTAATGGCAGTTGTGGGGGAAGGCGGATAGTCGTATTCGGTTCATTGGTAGAATTTTGGGAAGATGTGGTTCATCTGTAAAGGAGACCGCTTATAAAACATTAATATGACCTATTCTTGAGTACTGTTCGAGCGTTTGGGATCCCTATCAGATCGGATTGAGGAAGGAGATAGAAGCAATTCAGAGGCGGGCTGCTAGATTTGTTACTGGTAGGTTTGATCATCACGCGAGTGTTACGGAAATGCTTCAGGAACTGCTAGATTTGTTACTGGTAGGTTTGATCATCACGCGAGTGTTACGGAAATGCTTCAGGAACTAGGGTGGGAGTCTCTGGAGGAAAGGAGGGTTCTATTCGTGAATCATTACTGAGGAAATTTAGAGAATCAGCATTTGAGGCTGACTGCAGAACAATTTTACTGCCGCCAACTTATATTTCGCGGAAAGACCACAAAGACAAGATAAGAGGGATTAGGGCTCTTACAGAGGCAGATAGGCAGAATTTTTCCCTCGTTCCGTTTTGGAGTGGAACAGGGAGAGAAGCTGCTAGTTGTTGTACGAGGTACGCTCCGCCACTCACCGTATGGTGGTTTGCGGAGTATGTATGTAGATGTAGATGTAGACAACGTATTTCCAAATTTAGGTCATGAATAAAGCAGTCAGAAGAACGTAAGTGCCCGTACATTTTGCTGATCCCAAAATTGAGGTGCAATTACTCGAGACAAAAGAACGTAAGTGCCAATACGTCTATCTGTCTCCAAAATAAGTTCACAACTTGGACATACGCAGCACTTTTTTCTTGCAAGGAGAAGAGATAGAGATACGCCGTTTTGATACAATAAGGAGCTGATTACCATCCGAGAATCACGTTTTTGGGCTGACTCTCACGGGACGAATTGATAAATCGTATCCCATGACCAGTAAATAATAGGACAAAAGCACGGTGTATAGCAATACACAACTAATCACTTTTTTTCAGAAACATTTAACGAGTACCGTGCGAAAAGCTTCCACGTGCGCGGCCTTCGTCAGTGTGCCATTTGGAGGCCGTTTGCACAGGGGGCGCGACGGGTTCCCGGCGGCAATCAATTAGCGCGTTCCATTAGGCGACAATTACAGCTGCATTGGGCGGCGCCTCTTTGTTCCGCGCGCCACCTGCGGCCGGCCGCTACCGCCGCCCCGTCACAAAGAGGAGAGGGCCCAGCCCGCCAACAGGCGGTCACTTCGCTGCCGACCGGTCCCACAAAGAATGTCCAGTTTACTGCCTCCCTCTTTACCTCCCCTTGCAGAATTTCTGTGCGCAAATAATAATACAGCCCAGACGTAATTGAGGAGGGAGACGTGATTACGACGACGCTGATGCTCCGGTTTCTGTTTTTCTTTCGCGAATTTTTCTCGACTTCAGAGTTTAGGCAGAATTTTTTCTGTGTTTATTTACCGTTGTTAATCGAAAGCGAGTGTTCTCTACATTCATAATAACGTAGTTATCTGTGGATCCTACTCGTTCCCGCAACTCCATTTATGTGAACAGTTCTTACCAAGTCTCTCATCTATTAATGCTGAATCTTGTTTCGGAGGCTTGATGCAACAATCTGTCCATTTGTCGCCATTGTAGTGATACTAAAACAGGTATGTAATCTAGAATTGCCTTTCGTCTCACTGTAATTCGAAATACGGTTATTAATAAGCTCTACAGACAAGTTGGGCCCTATAAGTCTACCCTCTGAACACATTATGGACCAGATATACACTGAGTTGATGAAAGTCATGGGATACCTCCAGACATTGTATCGATCCTTCTTTTGCTCGGCGTATTGCAGCAGCTCGATGTGTCACGGACTCAACAAGTCATTCGAAAAGTCCCGTGGAGAAATATTGAGCCATGTTGCGAAAGTGCTCCAAAAATTAGAAATTTGTGGTAAGTTCTATGGGACCAAACTGCAGTGGTCATCGGTCCCTAGGCTAATACACTACTTACTCTAACTGAAACTAACTTACGCTAACGGATAAATACACACCGATGCCCAAGGGAGGGAGCCGCGCGAACTGTGGCAAGGCACGAAAGTGTTGTCAGATGAAGAATTTGTACACGAACTGGCCACTCGATTATATCCCACATATGTTCGATGGGATTTCTGTCGGGCGCTCTGGCTGCCCAAATCATTCACTCGAACTGCCCGCAATGTTTTTCAAGCCAATCGCCAACAATTGCTGATGCATAAAAATTCCATCGCTGTTTGGGAATAAGTAGCCGAAAATAACCATTTACAGTCACTGATCGGTTGAATGGGACCAGAGGAACCATTCCGTTCTATGTAAACACAGCACACACCACTAAGGACCCACCACCAGCTTGCTCGGTACCTTGTTGACGACCTGGGTCCAATACTTTGTGGTGTCTCCGTCACACGCGAAACCTACCATCAGCCCTTACCAACTGAAATCGGAACTGTTTTGACCAGATGACGGTTTTCCAGTCGTCCAATCGTCTATGGTCCAACCGATATTGTCACCAGTCCAGTAGAAGTGCTCCAAACGATGTGTTCTTAACAAATGCACTCGCGTCGCTTGCTTGCTGACATGGTCCGTTAAAAACAATTTTTGCCGCACTGTCCCAACGGATACGTTCATCGTACGTCTCACACAGATTTATGCGGTCATTTCACACAGTTATACTTGTCTGTTTGCACTGAAACTTCTACGGAAAAGCCACTGCTCTCGGTGGTGAACTGAAGGCCCTCAGCCACTGCGTTGTGCGTGGTCAGTGGCAATGTCTCAGGTTCGCTATTCTCGCCTCACACTTGACACTGTAGATCTCAGAATACCGAAATGGAAGGTCCCATGTATCTAGCTCTAACTATCATTCTGCGTTCGAAGTTGGTTAATTCCCGTCGTGCGGCCAAAGTCATGTCGGAAACTTTTTCACACGAAATTACAGCTGCGCCAGTGCACTGCCCTCTTGCACCTTAAGTATGCTATACTACCACCATATGTATACGTGCATATCACTATTTCTTGACTTGTGTCACCTCAGAATATTTGTTCTGACCTCAGATGTTAGTCCCATAGTGCTCAGAGCCATATTTGTTCCAACGTACCTCAGTGCCGGTACTACGTGCTGCCTGATTTGCATGCGCACCGCAAAACCTAACAGTCTTGCAGGTCCTCTTACCTCCTTTCGGTACAGTCGTTTTGCTACACAAGACTGTAATTTTTCGTCTGCCTGTTTTGCACTTCCATGTAAGCATAAGCAGCCCGTCTGGTTGGCCGTGCGGTCTAACGCACGGCTTTCCGGGCGGGAAGGAGCGCCTGGTCCCCGGCACGAATCCGCCCGGCGGATTTGTGTCGAGGTCCGGTGAACCGGCCAGTCTGTGGATGGTTTCTAGGCGGTTTTCCATCTGCCTCGGCGAATGTGGGCTGGTTCCCCTTATTCCGCCTGAGTTACACTATGTCGGCGATTGCTGCGCAAACAAGTTCTCCACGTACGCGTATACCACCATTACTCTACAACGCAAACATAGGGGTTACACTCGTCTGGTGTCAGACCTTCCGCCACCCGGGATTATGTTTGAAGTATCTGAGCACTAGGGAACTTAATTGCTGAGGTCATTAGTCCCCTAGAACTTAGAACTAATGAAACCTAACTAACCTACGGACATCACACACATCCATGCCCGAGGCAGGATTCGAACCTGCGACCGTAGCGGTCGCGCGGTTCCAGACTGTAGCGCCTAGAACCGCTCGGCCACTCAGTCGTTGACTGTGTGGCTGGTCCCGGCGGAGGTTCGAGTCCTCCCTCGGGCATGGGTGTGTGTGTTTGTCCTTAGGATAATTTAGGTTAAGTAGTGTGTAAGCTTAGGGACTGATGACCTTAGCAGTTAAGTCCCATATGATTTCACACACATTTGACCATGTTTTGACAAGTTCCATGGAGGGTCCACCGGGGGCCGAACCTCACAATAACCCTGAAAGAGTGGTTCGGTATGGGGATGGCGGATGGGTGAAGTGGATGTGGTAGTCGTCGTGGGGTTGTGGACCACTGCGACTGCGGCGGGGACGGAGCCTCTCCGTCGTTTCTAGGTCCCCAGATAACATATAATACAATACAAGCATAAGCAAATTTACAGCTCTTTAACTCTGTAGCGTTCCTATTTTAAGCTTTCGGGGTCTGCGCATAAAACAAAAAATGGTTCAAATGGCTCTGAGCACTATGGGACTTAACATCTATGGTCATCAGTCCCCTAGAACTTAGAACTACTTAAACCTAACTAACCTAAGGACAGCACACAACACCCAGCCATCACGAGGCAGAGAAAATCCCTGACCCCGCCGGGAATCGAACCCGGGAATCCGGGCGTGGGAAGCGAGAACGCTACCGCACGACCACGAGATGCGGGCAACATAAAACATTTCTCTATATCATCAAACAGTAATATTTAACAAATGAAGAAAAGTACCACTTTTTACAAACTATAATCGTGATGTAATTGTAAACTACATACAAAAATAATCATCGTGATCCAGTGTATTAGTGAGCTCAACAATAAATGCGATAAATCACACAAACAAAAAATACACCTATTTCTGCAATGTTCATTAGCTCACGTCTTCCTTTGATACAAAAATTACTATCACTGCTATACACGTAGTACTGCATTTTAACCAACAATACGCAAATATAATGACTAAGCCATTTGATTTCCTTTATCGAGGCGGTCTTATGCTCTACAGTTACTATTATTTCGTGTATTGTAATTTGGTTAGAGCCAATATGTAATCAAACGTTCCTGCAACTTTTTTAATGTATGCTACTATTTTTGTCCACTTCATCAATTTCGATGTAGAAGGATTTCAAGAAAAGTTCTGATCCATACGCTCAACCACTTTGATGTAGGCAATGTATTGAATTACACACACAGGCTCCACTATATTCTCTCCGGTTTTTCTACGTTTCTTTCCTGTATTTCAGACAGAACCGACGTGAACTGTTGATATCCGAAATGCGGAAGGGAGTTGGTGCTGAGTGGTAGGTTACTGGGTCATAATCTTATTAATAAATTTAATAAAAAAATAAACCAATTCATTTTCACATTGTAAAGGCTTAAAAAAGCTCAGGAACTACCACCAGAATTTAACTTACTAGTGATTTTTTCTTTTCTTTTGGAAGCAAGGCAGCTGGTGGTAGAACTTACAGAAACTCTAGAATAACATTTAAGAAAAAAATTTGAGAACAAAATCTTAAGAACAATTTTTGAAATCTTTGTATTAACTCTAAGCCTTAACACAGATATTTATGTTTAATAATATATTCCAAATTTAAGCTTTAGAAAACTTCAGAAATAATTAACAGGTAAGTGAAACAGATCTCATGTAATTAGGAAAAACAACCAATCCAAAGAGATAGACTGATAACAAGTTTACATAAAATACAGTCTCATAATCGTGGAGACTAGGTGTCCGAGTAGGACCAAAATAACACTCAAAATGGCTAGCCAGCATAGTTTTTAGGGTCTCGCCTTAGAACTCAGTTCAAACCATATGACTACTCAGGCTATCCTGTAATATATATATATATATATATATATATATATATATATATATATATATATATATATATACAGAGTGAGTCACCTAACGTTACTGCTGGATATATTTCGTAAACCACATCAAATACTGACGAACCGATTCCACAGACCGAACGTGAGAAGAGGGGCTAGTGTAATTGTTTAATACAAACCATACAAAAATGCACGGAAGTATGTTTTTTAACACAAACCTACGTTTTTTAAATGGAACCCCGTTCGTTTTGATAGCCCATCTGAACATATAAACAAATACGTAATCAGTGCCGTTTGTTGCATTGTAAAATGTTAATTACATCCGGAGATATTGTAACCTAAAGTTGACGCTTGAGTACCACTCCTCCACTGTTCGATCGTGTGTATCGGAGAGCACTGCAACATACATCGCGTTTCTACTGAATGATCTGCCAACGTTGCTCGAAAATGTCCCACTGGAAACGCGTCGACGTATGTGGCATCAGCATGATGGTGCACCTGCGCATTCCGCAATTAACACTAGGCTGACCCTTGACAGGATGTTCGACGGGCGTTTCATAGGACGTGGAGGACGCATAAATTGGCCAGCCCGTTCTCCTGATTATACACCTCTGGACTTCTTTCTGTGGGGTACGTTAAAGGAGAATGTGTACCGTGATGTGCCTACAAGCCCAGAGGATATGAAACAACGTATTGTGGCAGCCTGCGGCGACATTACACCTGATGTACTGCGGTGTGAACGACATTCATTACGCCAGCGATTGTAGTTGTGTGCAGCAAGTGATGGCCACCACAATGAACATCTATTGGTCTGACATGTCGGGACACACTGTATTCCACTCCGTAATTGAAAACGGAAGCCACGTATGTACGTGTACCTCACCCTTCATGGTAATTCACATATGCGTCAGTGAAAAAGACCAATAAAAAGGTGTTAGCATGTGGACGTAATGTGCTGTTCCAGTCTCTTCTGTACCTAAGGTCCATCACCGTTCCCTTTGGATCCCTACGTAATTCGGTGCTCTCCGATACACACGATAGAACAGTGGAGGAGTGGTACTCAAGCGTCAACTTTAGGTTACAATATCTCCGGATGTAATTAACATTTTACAATGCAACAAACGGCACTGATTACTTATTTGTTTATATGTTCAGATGTGCTAACAAAAAATTCCATTCCATTTAAAAAAACGTAGGTTTGTGTTAAAAAACATACTTCCGTGCATTTTTGTATGGTTTGTATTAAACAATTACACTAGCCCCTCTCCTCACGTTCGGTCTGTGGAATCGGTTCGTCAGTATTTGATGTGGTTTACGAAATATATCCAGCGGTAACGGTAGGTGACTCACCCTATATATACACTCCTGGAAATGGAAAAAAGAACACATTGACACCGGTGTGTCAGACCCACCATACTTGCTCCGGACACTGCGAGGGGGCTGTACAAGCAATGATCACACGCACGGCACAGCGGACACACCAGGAACCGCGGTGTTGGCCGTCGAATGGCGCTAGCTGCGCAGCATTTGTGCACCGCCGCCGTCAGTGTCAGCCAGTTTGCCGTGGCATACGGAGCACCATCGCAGTCTTTAACACTGGTAGCATGCCGCGACAGCGTGGACGTGAACCGTATGTGCAGTTGACGGACTTTGAGCGAGGGCGTATAGTGAGCATGCGGGAGGCCGGGTGGACGTACCGCCGAACTGCTCAACACGTGGGGCGTGAGGTCTCCACAGTACATCGATGTTGTCGCCAGTGGTCGGCGGAAGGTGCACGTGCCCGTCGACCTGGGACCGGACCGCAGCGACGCACGGATGCACGCCAAGACCGTAGGATCCTACGCAGTGCCGTAGGGGACCGCACCGCCACTTCCCAGCAAATTAGGGACACTGTTGCTCCTGCGGTATCGGCGAGGACCATTCGCAACCGACTCCATGAAGCTGGGCTACGGTCCCGCACACCGTTAGGCCGTCTTCCGCTCACGCCCCAACATCGTGCAGTCCGCCTCCAGTGGTGTCGCGACAGGCATGAATGGAGGGACGAATGGAGACGTGTCGTCTTCAGCGATGAGAGTCGCTTCTGCGTTGGTGCCAATGATGGTCATATACGTGTTTGGCGCCGTGCAGGTGAGCGCCACAATCAGGACTGCATACGACCGAGGCACACAGGGCCAACACCCGGCATCATGGTGTGGGGAGCGATCTCCTACACTGGCCGTACACCACTGGTGATCGTCGAGGGGACACTGAATAGTGCACGGTACATCCAAACCGTCATCGAACCCATCGTTCTACCATTCCTAGACCGGCAAGGGAACTTGCTGTTCCAACAGGACAATGCACGTCCGCATGTATCCCGTGCCACCCAACGTGCTCTAGAAGGTGTAAGTCAACTACCCTGGCCAGCAAGATCTCCGGATCTGTCCCCCATTGAGCATGTTTGGGACTGGATGAAGCGTCGTCTCACGCGGTCTCCACGTCCAGCACGAACGCTGGTCCAACTGAGGCGCCAGGTGGAAATGGCATGGCAAGCCGTTCCACAGGACTACATCCAGCATCTCTACGATCGTCTCCATGGGAGAATAGCAGCCTGCATTGCTGCGAAAGGTGGATATACACTGTACTAGTGCCGACATTGTGCATGCTCTGTTGCCTGTGTCTATGTGCCTGTGGTTCTGTCAGTGTGATCATGTGATGTATCTGACCCCAGGAATGTGTCAATAAAGTTTCCCCTTCTGGGACAATAAATTCACGGTGTTCTTATTTCAATTTCCAGGAGTATATATATATATATATATATATATATATATATATAATACAGTCTGGCGTGACGAGTCTGTTGTCTGTCTAATGAAGCGTACGACCTCAATATGCGAAAGCGTCCGTTTGGACTGGAGCTGATTCTATAAGTTTTTTTTGCATTTTTTAGGGTTCTTTCAACAAATTCAGACTGCCGTAAACATGAACAAGGATGTTTATTTGAGCATTCTTCAAGATAAAGTGTAGTACTTTGCTGTACATCAGGGACGGCCAAGATTCAGCTCGCAAATCGTGCGGTGGCACGAATGCTGCAGCGCTCAGCTTGGCTGCACATGTCCCCCACTACCACAACAAGGGGAAGAGTGCGACACAGCAACCGTGCCCAGTTCAAATGGCAACGCACTCGCGCTGCGTACGACTTCGTTCTATATTTCACGTTTCTCAACAACACAGATCACAAACAAAACTTATTTTCGGTATCATTTAATTATTTTTGGCGGGATAAAGCCACAGTATATTTTTTGTATCTAGTACATACTTTGGCATACAGACAGATTCAGACAGTTCCACAGATGTTTGCACTGGGTCTGTCATGTAACTGTGACTTACTTATTTTCATAATGCACTATGTGACTAAAACTATCCGGACACCTACAAGTTCGTGGCGCCCTCCATCGGCAGTGCTGGAATTCAGTACGGTGTCGGCCCACCCCTAGACTTGATGACAGCTTTCACTCTCGCAGGCATACGTTCAATCAGGTGCTGGAAGGTTCCTTGGGGAATGGCAGCCCCTTCTTCACGGAGTGCTGCACTGAGGAGAGGTATCGATGTCTGTCGGTGAGGCCTGACACGAAGTCGGCGCTCCGAAACATTCCAAAGGTGTTCTATAGGATTTCTCTGCAGGCCAGTCCAATACAGGGATGTTGTTGACGTGTAACGACACCACCACAGCCCGTGCATTATGTACAGGTGCTCGATCGGGTTGAAAGATGCAATCGCCATCCCAGAATTGCTCTGCAATAGTGGGACGCAAGGAAGTGCACCGCCTCCGAGTTTTACTGTTGGCACTACACACGCTGGCAGATAACGTTCACCAGGCATTTGCCATACCCACACCCTGACATCTGATCACCACATAACATTTTTCCACTGTTCAATTGTCCAATGTTTATGCTTCTTACAGCAAGCGAGGCGTCTTTTGGCATTTACCGGCGTGATGTGTGGCTTATCAGCAGGCGCTTGAACATGAAATACGAGTTTTCTTACCTCCCGCCTAACTGTCATAGTACTTGCAGTGGATCCTGATGCAGTTTGGAATTCCAGTGTGATGGTCTGGATATATGTCTAACTCTTACACATTACGACCCTCTTCAACTGTCGGTGACCTGTGTCAGTCAACAAACGAGGTCGGCCTGTACACTTTTGTGCTGTATGTGTCCCTTCACGTTTCCACTTCACTTCGGAAACAGTGGACCTAGGGATGTTTAGGAGTGTGGAGATCTTGCGTACAGCCGTATGACACAAGTGACACCCAATCACCTGACCACGTTCGAAGTCCGTGAGTTCCGCGGAGCGCCCCATTCTGAACTCTCACGATTTCTAATGACTACTGAGGTCGCTGGTAGGTAGTACCTGGCAGTAGGTGACAGCAAAATGCACCTAATATGAAAAACGTATGTTTTTGGGCTGTCCGGATACTTTTAATCACATAGTGTAGGTAGATGGCTTTCGCACACGTAAGTTCATCTAAATATTGTAGCACATTTGCAACCTCATTATGGGAACGTGGAAACTGAACCTGAGGATAACAACGTAGGCGTCCACGGCAGATTTAATGTAAATTTGAATTTGAAATGGGACTTACATTGTAGATTAATCAGTCACTCACATGCACAGGACCACTTTCAACTGAAATGGCAAACGGTCTCAAAAACAGCTCGCAAATAAACGTAAAATTGGCGTTGTCCTCAAAACGTTCAGAAAACTATCCTGTTCAAGGCTTCAGAGAATTCTTTTAACCTCGCGTTTTCTTTAACGCCAATGAACTTAAGAAATTGGATTGTGCTTGTCAGAATTTGTCCCTTCCGAAGCGCGATTTTCTTTTTAAATGCAACCCCTTCAAATCAGAAAGAAGCTACCTATCACCTCGCACCGTCTTACGGTGGACAATGTGCAGTCAAGGACACTTAAAATGCAAGGGTTGCAAACCATGACTGACACTCTGGTTTTCCTTCCTGCACTCCTTTTTCCTTCATAAATTCAACAGTAACGCATCTTAAACCACAAGGCTCAATCGGTGTATTTTGGATATTTATTTGTCTGCATGCAATTCGTTCAGCCCCATTGAAAACTGTTGCAACTGACGCTGGGATAAGGCGTGCGGCTACAGATATTTTACTGTTCCTCTCACCAATTTATTGACGTGCCCCATACTGCAAACTGAGCACAAAGTGCTCGTTGATGTGCAGAACAAAGGACCTTGTCTGTCGATCGTTGTAGGCCTAATTTTTGGATGTTTCTGTTATGTATGAGGCGGAACTATGGGCTTCATGGAAAGAGGGTGACCCGGCTCAGTCACGCAGTTTGACTCTTAGTCTGATCACGAGGTGTTGCCATTAATTGCACGCGTTGATCACGTAGGCTGACGTGAGGATCCATGAACTATACTTGACGGGATGTATCTGGAACATCTTAGGTGATTTGAAAGTTAGTAGACAGGAATACAATTAAATACTTAGCTTTAATTCCGCATCAGCGGTGAACATCGATCTTGACTTTGTACAATAATATTCACAAGTGCAGTTATAGACTGAACTGCGAATACTTCGTTACAATTCTGATTGCTTCACACATATAGATCAATTGTCAATGCAAAAACTATATATGGTGCCTGGCTAGGTCGTAGCTACTGACTTAGATGAAGGCTATGCTAACTAGCGTCTCTGCAAATGAGATCTCTGAAGCTATAACGAGTGAACCATTCCTATTAAAGTCGGCTGTAGAACTGGACAGTGCGCTAGCTTGTCTCGTAAGGCCAGCCGAGTGGCGGCGCTCGGTCTGCTAGCGTCGATAGTGGCGACTCGCGGGTGCGATGTGTTCTGACGGACCGCGGCCGATTTGAAGCCTACAACCTAGCAAGTGTGGTGCCTTGCGGTGACACCACAGTTTCATTGTCAACTAAATCTTTAAATTCTTTCTTTATGGTGTCGTAACATCATTTCACAGATAATTTGCAGTACCTGTCGATTATGCGACTGCATACCAGAAACTGAGAATTCTCATCTCTTTCTCTTTGTCATTTCCATTCAGATTTAAAGGCTTTTGACGATAGATTGCTAGAATGATTCTTTTTGCATTAACAGCAACTGCACCTGTTATCGTCCTTCATTCCGTGAACAAATAGCGAAGAGTAAATATCGCTGAACCACGATTCTGCCTCAGTGAAGAGATTTCTACCGACCGAGAAGTGCCATACGGCAATGCTAAATGAAATGTCGAGCAGTACTGGGTACTTCCGAGAAGGACCGAGCGAAGTCGAGACAGGTCGAGGTTCAGCTTGCACGCAGCCCACACACGCGGCACGCGTGCTGTTTTGGTACACTGTGGCTGGCCCTGTTCTGCATATTCAAGGCCGACCGCGGTGGTCTAGCGGTTCTAGGCGCTCAGTCCGGAGCCGCGCGACTGCTACGGTCGCAGGTTCGAATCCTGCCTCGGGCATGGATGTGTGTGATGTCCTTAGGTTAGTTAGGTTTAAGTAGTTCTAAGTTCTAGGGGACTGATGACCATAGATGTTAAGTCCCATAGTGCTCAGAGCCATTTGAACCATTTTTTGCATATTCAAGATGACTGATCTGTGGAGACCCTGGGGAAGACAACGGCCTTGCTGCACTCATACGTTCCTAGTTTGACGAACATCTACGCACCCTATCGCACTTCGACTGGCACACTAAACCTCTCGAATTTGATCACTTGGAAAATTGTCGTGACTAGTCGCAACAGTGGATGAAATGTAACAATCAACATCTCTGCAATATGGTGGCTCTACGAGAGCTAACCATCTACATGTGGCTTCAGCCGAATATGGCATACTTCAAGAAACTTATGTACCCTACTTCATGTACAACTGTGGCCATAGGACTCAAAAGATGGTTCAAGGTTTTAGTGATTGTTTACAATATTGTAAGGGTCGTCGTGTAGCTGGACAGGAAAATCAAAACACGTAAACCGTGAATATGGCGAGCTGTCGGGAATTACTTAACGTCGGATTGTCCTGTTGACAGCATTAAATGCACTTATTTTAATCTGCAGGATTAATCCTGGTGAATGACAACTTAAGGAAACATTTTTTATGATTTGCAGTTACCTTGATTAACTGCACCACATGAACTTTGCCACTGGTGACAACTCTCACCTTCTTTACTTGATGGAAAGTAACAAAAGCATGTGGCTTAAGCTAGTTAAAATTTGACGTTGGAAATGTGATTTTCTTTGGATAGCAATTGCGTTTCCGATATTTGAACATTGAGCTTGAATTAAAATGAGCTTATGTACATCTAAGTTACATAAATTTTTACAGAATTAACATACCGAACTGGGCACATTTGCGATATCTAATTTAAAGCGCAATGGACCCTATCTGCTGACTGCTAAGCAACGTCCTGTTCAGCGTCCCCCGAGAGCCGCACGGTACGGTTATGCACTGAATGCCCCAGAAAATTTGCTCACGATTAGTCCTTTCTCACAGCTAAATAAAGGAAGGCGAACGTTTAGCTGCAGATGGCAGTCATGTGGGTTTGGAAGCCTACAAAGCACCTACCGGCATCAGGCGTTGTTTGGAACAGACGTCTGCTTTGGCAGACTGGCTTTGATGGGAAACACGGCGCTCGAATTTAAAGATGGTCTTAGTTCGACCATGTATTTTGTTTCTTGCAGATACACAGCGGGAGAGGAAGAAACATATGGATTTGTTTGGTGACCATCTCATTCTCTGCGATCGGGTGCTTTTACTTTGTGCTCCACTTAACCAACTTGCTACGACGACGTCATTAGTAGTTATGTTCGTGCAAATGATTAGACGTTAAGCTTATCTGCGTCAACGACATTTACCTCTTCTTTGTTGTGAATAACTATCAGAGACTGTGATCTGCTTGCAATAGACAAGGTAGATTTTCTAATTTTAATTGAGGCCATTAGGTCGTTCAGCTTTTCACTGTATCCTGTTATTTTGATCAAATTGTCTGGAGCGCAAGGATATTTTACTGAGAATCTTATTTGCTAGTTCTTTTACATATTTTTCTTGATTTTGTTCCGAGCCTGATGTGTTATACGGAGTCTTAGTTGGAGCTTATGGTTTTAATTTACTAACATCAGTGATGATTTGTTTAACATTGTTTCTTGTAATTCAAAATTAATAGCAAATTTAACTATAAAGTGAATGGTCATTGCTCAGCTGGGCTCCCTTGGACTCGTTGTGTCAGCATGGGCGTCGGGCTCAAGTTAATTATTAGTGCCCATGCGTGTCACTGCGACCAGTACGATCTTTCTACAAAACTGGGTTTACTGGTGCAGAAATTTCATTTAGAAGGTTCGTAGACTATAGAGGAATCGCCATTTTGAACCCTAGTTTTATAGAGCCAGAAATGGAAGTGAATTGTATCCGGTAACAGTCATCATGATGTGTTATTATTATTATTATTATTATTATTATTATTATTATCAGTCATCACTTACGTCCTTACAAAAATCATATTATAGTCGCCACATGTACAACGTAGGTAATAAAGTGCTGGCTACGTTGTATCCATAACTAAGACCAGCAAAATCAAAGCTAAACAAATGGTTGCACAGAATAGAGATTGCAGTGATACTTAAAAAATGGTTCAAATGGTTCTGAGCACTATGGGACTTAACTGCTGAGGTGATCAGTCCCCTAGAACTTAGAACTACTTAAACCTAACTAACCTAAGGACATCACGCACATCCATGTCCGAGGCTGGATTCGAACCTGCGACCGCAGCGGTCCAGCGGTTCCAGACTGTAGTGTCTAGAACCGCTCGGCCACCACGGTCGGCAGTGATACTTACAAGTTTATGCTTTGACGTGCTAATGACTAACTAAAATGAGAACCTGGATTTATGTAAAAAATTATCAAGTAAGCGCGAATGCTCGTCACGATGATATCTACTAATTGTTTCGCAAGATTCGTTTTAAGACGAATGCCCATCAATAACGTGTAGGCACTCTGTTCAGCGAAGGTATTGGAACGGTACGTGGAACCGAAAGAAGTCAAGAGACACATTACACAGACAGTAACGCATTTATGTTTGCCTTCACGTTAATCTTCCCGGCATCGAATATTTGAAGGGAGAAGAAGACAACGTTTGCGTTCAACATTTGTCCACGATCAGATGCAGCACAAGCTCGGGATGCGGAACAAATTCGGCAGCAGTACTTTAAATGGAAACAACCCGGCTTTTTCTTTCAGCGAATTTTGGAAACCACTTAAAACCTACATTTCGAATTCCGAAGAGTATTTGGGACTCAGTCAGGAATGTGAGTCCGAAGGACGGAAGAAAGACTAGTATTTAACGTCCTGTCGATAATGAGAACATTATAGGTGGAGCACAACAGCGGTTTAGGAAAGGTTGGGGAAGTAAATTGGTCATACTCTTCCAAAAGAACCGCCTCGGAATTTGCCTGAAGCAGTCTTCAGGGAAATCACGGGAACCGTAACTCTTAATGGCTGAACGAGGATCATAATTGCCTTCCTCCCGAATGTATGTGCAGTGTGCTAACCACTGGGCCACCTCGCTTGGTAATGTGAGTCCAGTGTAACCTTCGCCACCTCAAGCAGTAGTAAAGGAAAAGCAGTGCGCTTCATGGAGTTGTAGCTTCTTTTTCGAGCACTTACATACTATACTGATATTTATGTAGTCGAGTCTATGTGTCCGCCTTTGGTTAGTTATTAAAATGTTCTTGGTCCGGTTTTCGAACCAGACAACCGCTTATATTTTTAATGAATGTCATCAGCAATGGCGACCGAAATCTGCCGGCATAAGAAGTCACCTTCATTCAGCCAACGGCCTAATCAAAGAGGATCGGGGAGCGTACAGAGGTTTAGAGCAATCTCTTGCTCTTGGGGTGACAATTGCCCCTAAAAGGGGAAGAATCAGCAATGATCAATGGCATGAGGATGCAGAAGACGATGGAAACCACTGCATTAAAGACACATCTACATCTACATCTACATGATTACTCTGCAATTCACACTTAAGTGCTTGGCAGAGGGTTCATCGAACCACAATCATACTATCTCTCTACCATTCCACTCCCGAACAGCGCGCGGGAAAAACAAACACCTAAACCTTTCTGTTAGAGCTCTGATTTCTCTTATTTTATTTTGATGATCATTCCTATTTATGTAGCTTGGGCTCAACAAAATATTTTCGCATTCGGAAGAGAAAGTTGGTGACTAAAATTTTGTAAATTGATCTCGCCGCGACGAAAAACTCTTTGCATTAATGACTTCCATCCCAACTCGCGTATCATATCTGCCACACTCTCTCCCCTATTACGTGATAATACAAAACGAGCTGCCCTTTTTTGCACCCTTTAGATGTCCTCTGTCAATCCCACCTGGTAAGGATCCCACACCGCGCAGCAATATTCTAACAGAGGACGAACGAGTGTAGTGTAAACTGTCTCTTTAGTGGACTTGTTGCATCTTCTAAGTGTCCTGCCAATGAAACGCTACCTTTGGCTCGCCTTCCCCACAATATTGTCTATGTGGTATTTCCAACTGAAGTTGTTCGTAATTTTAACACCCAGGTACTTAGTTGAATTGACAGCCTTGAGAATTGTACTATTTATCGAGTAATCGAATTCCAACGGATTTCTTTTGCAACTCATGTGGATCACCTCACACTTTTCGTTATTTAACTTCAACTGCCACCTGCCACACCATACAGCAATCTTTTCTAAATCGCTTTGCAACTGATACTGGTCTTCGGATGACCTTACTAGACGGTAAATTACAGCATCATCTGCGAACAACCTAAGAGAACTGCTCAGATTGTCGCCCAGGTCACTTGTATAGATCAGGACTGCAGAGGTCCCAGGACGCTTCCCTGGGGAACACCTGATATCACTACAGTTTTACTCGATGATTTGCCGTCTATTACTTTGAACTGGTAGTATCTACTGAAAATGTCACCTGTAATTGAGAAAGCGTCATGATGATCTCTCGACTGATTGCGGAATAGTCCCCCATTCGGATATCCGGGAGAGGACTGTCAAGCGGGAGGTGGTCTTGACAGAAAGATTGAAAAACCAACGAAGGGATAACGTTCTACGAATCAGAGCGTGGAATGTCAGCAAAAGTGAAATGGAAGGAAGCCAAGGATTTCTGATCAGACGAACATAAGTAATATCAAAAGCTGCAGAAAAAGGTATAACGGGTGTAACATTTTTTGTGAATAGGAGGGTAGGGCAGATAATGGGATACTGCGAACAGTTCAATGGTAAGGTTGTTCTCATGAGAATCGACAGCAAGGCAACACAGACAACGATACGACATAACAACGCCAAGATTAAGAGCTATGTGGATATTGGATGAATAATTCAGTACGTGAAGGGAGATGAAAATCAAATAGTCGTGAGGAATTGAAATGTGGTTGAAGGTTAAGGAGTAGAAGACAGGGCATGTTATTGGAATGAGAGAGAAGAAAGAGTAGTTGAGTTGTGCAATAGATTTCGGCTGGTAATAGCGAATGCTCTGTTCAAGAATCAAAGGAGGACAAGGTAAAGTCGGAACTATTATGGGAAGATTTTATTATATTATATCATGGTTAGGAAGAGACTCCGAAATCAGATACTGGACTGAAAGGGGTACCCAGGAGCAGGTATAGACTCAGATCAGAACTGAGTTGCGATGAAGACTAGGTTGAAATTTAAGAGACTTGTCAGGAAGAATCAATACGAAAAGAAGTGGGATATGGAAGTGCTAAGGAATGAAGAGGTACGCTTGAAGTTCTCTGAGGCTACAAATACTCCGATAATGAATATCTCAGTTGGCAGTTCACTTGAAGAGGAATGGACATCTCTATAAAAGGGTAGCCACAGAATTTGGAAAGAAAAACTTAAGTAAGTAGAAGGTAACTTCTAAGAAACAATGGGTAACAGAAGAAATACTTCAGTTCATCGATGGAAAAAGGAAGTACAAAAACGTACAGGGAAATTCAGAAAGACATCAATACAAGTGAATCAGGAAATAAATAAGTAAGAAGTGCAGAGAAGCTAAGGCGAATTCGATGCATGAAAAATGTGAAGAAATCGAAAAAGAAATGGTAATCGGAAGGTATGACTGAGCATACAGAAAAGTAAAAAAAAACATTCATTCAAATTAAAAGCAAGGGTAGTAATATTAAGAATGCAACCGGAGCCCGCATCTCGTGGTCGTGCGGTAGCGTTTTCGCTTCCCACGCCCGGGTTCCCGGGTTCGATTCCCGGCGGGGTCAGGGATTTTCTCTGCCTCGTGATGGCTGGGTGTTGTGTGCTGTCCTTAGGTTAGTTAGGTTTAAGTAGTTCTAAGTTCTAGGGGACTTATGACCACAGCAGTTGAGTCCCATAGTGCTCAGAGCCATTTTTTTTGCAATCGGAATTCCGCTGTTAAATGGAGAGGAGGGAGCGGATAGGTGGAAATAGTACAGTGAAGGCCTTTATGAGACGTCATAGAGGAAGAAAAAGACGATAGGGGATCCAGTATTAGAGTAAGAATTTAGAAGAGCATTGGAAGACGTAAGATCGAATTGGCCAGAAGAGACAGACTACATTCCATCACAATCTGTAAAATCAGCGTAACAGCTCATGCATCCAAGTTGGTGACAAGAATTATGTCGAGAAGAATAGAAAAGAAAATTGAGGATGTGTTAGATTACGATCAGTTTGGCTTTAGGAAAGGTAAAGGCACCAACGAGGCAGTTCTGACGTTGCGGTTAATTGTGGAACGTAGACTGAGGGAAAATCAACACACTTTCGTAGGATTTGTCGACCTCAAGAAAGCGTTCGATAATTTCAAATAGAGCAAGATGGTCGAAATTCTGAGAAAAATAGAGGTAAGCTATATGGAAAGACTGGAAATACAGGATATGTACAAGAGCCAAGTGGAAACAATACGAGTGGAAGATCCAGAACAAAGCGCTCGGATTAAAAAGGGTGTAAGACAGGGATGTAGTCTTTTGAGCTTCGTGTTCAATCTGTACATCGAAGACGCAATGACGGAAATGAAAAGAATGTTCAAGAGTGGAATTAAAATTCGTGGTGAAAAGATATTAGTGATAAGGTATGCTGATTGCATTGCTATCCTCAGTTAAAATGAAGAAGAGTTGCGGGATCTTCTAAATGGAGTGAACAGTCTAATGAGTACAGAATATGAATTGAGAGTAAATCGAAGAAAGACGAAAGTAATGAGAAGTAGCAGAAATGAGAACAGCAAGGAACTTTACATCAGGACTGGTGATCAGGAATTCTGCTACCTAGTCAGCAAAATAACCCATGACGAATGGAGCAAGGAGAACATCGAAAGCAGAACAGTTCTGGCGAAGAGGATATTCCTGACCAAAAGAAGTCTACTAATATAAAAAAATAGGCCTTAATTTGAGGAAGAAATTTCTGAGAATGTACGTTCAGAGCACAGCACTGTATGGTTTTGAAACATGGACTGTTGGAAAACCAGTACACAATAGAATCGAAGTATTTAAGATTTGGTGCAACAGAAGAATGTTGAAAATTAGGTGGACTGACAAGGTAAGATGGGCTGAGTTTCTGCAGAGAATTGGCGAGGAAAGGAATATATGGAGCCGGCCGGAGTGGCCGTGCGATTCTAGGCGCTACAGTCTGGAACCGCGAGACCGCTACTGTCGCTGGTTCGAATCCTGCCTCGGGCATGGATGTGGTGATGTCCTTAGGTTAGTTAGGTTTAAGTAGTTCTAAGTTCTAGGGGACTGATGACCTCAGTAGGTAAGTCCCATAGTGCCCAGAGCCATTTGGACCATTTTTTTAAATATATGGAAAACACTGACAAGACGAAGGGACAGACATCACAGAATAACTTCTATAGTACTAGTGGGACCTGTAAGGGTATGAACTGTAGAGGAAAACAGAGACTGGAATTTTCCAGCAAATAATTGAGGGCGAAGATTGCAAGAGTTACTGTGAGATGGAGAGGATGGCACAGGAGAGGAATTCGTGGCACGGGCCGCGTCAAACTAGTCATACCACTGATGACTCATAAGAAAAGATATACATTTATAATAGGTGGGTACCTGGCAATATATATATATATATATATATATATATATATATATATATATATATGGCTCTATGACCTGGGCACTGTGAGATGGATGGGTTGGCAAGGGCTACAGGAGTCCTTCGGAGGTGAAGGTAGCTGCAGCAAGACAAATGGCATGCAAGTAAACGTGAAGCAACAGCTGCTACGGGTGCGTGCTCGTGTCTGGCGTCGACGCATGCTATGGTATTTTCAGGCATTTCTCTCATGACCTACGGAGAAGAGGCACTACGGATGGTCCCGGCGGAGGTTCGAGTCTTCCCTCGGGCATGGGTGTGTGTGTCTGTCCTTAGGATAATTTAGGTTAAGTGGTGTGTAGGCTTAGGGACTGATGACCCTAGCAGTTAAGTCCCATAAGATTTCACACACATTTTGTAGAAGAGACAATGTAGTGCATTGTCTAGGTGGCAGCAGTAGCTCAGCGGTGCAGATGCACCAGGGTAACGATCGGCAGCTGGCTACCAAGGCTTCCGCATCCCGCCTGGTAGTAAGTCCATAGCTTTGAGTGGCATTGGAGAGACAGGATGACTTGGTGCCATTGACTCAGGATCTCTAAATGTACGTAGTATCAAGCTGATGACGATAAGGGCGACTGTCCATCAGATCTTGTTATGGTTGACGACTTACACCTTTCCCTGACGGCATCAAACTGACTGTCAACATAATCTGACGTCCAAAACATACCATCTACCAACCACGCATTTCATCATCCGTATATTCGGTAATACGTGCATTACAGAATCATTTGCCTTGATGATGGATTGTTCAGATACAACTCACAGCAAGGATCTAATCTCGGACTGGGAAAAAAGAAATCGACTATCCCTGTATCATGGGGCCGAGAGAGGTGGTACAATAGCTAGCAAAGTTCTGATCTCCAACTGGCTATCCAGATTTAGGTTTTCCATTGTCCTTCCCCATTCTTCCCTAATCCATGCTCGTGCTTCATCTCCAATGACTTTGTTGTCGATTGAAAGTTAAACACTAATCTTCGTTCCTCCCTGATTTTCTGGAAACGATCCCAATATTTCCCTTAAATGATGTAAGGGAAAACAAAATCTTCATTTCCGATTTGTATCAGTCACAGCGGAAGCACACCGTTGAAAATGCCATATGACTTGGCAACGATACTTTCTGTCATCCTGTACTGGGATGTGCGTAATTTCTATGCGCGATTACTAAGACAAAAAATTTCCCCAATTTACGTAGTTCCTTCTAGAAGCATAGGCCGCTTAATGTGACGTTGAAGACGGTGGTTGGATTGGAACAGCGTAGATACAGTGTAACAGCCATAGATAAAGAGGTGAGGAGATTCTCAGAAATCATAAATGCTCTATCGGTCTACAGATGAAGGAAAACAGACTGCATACTATTTGTGTCTACCAGATTTAGTGACTGTTTTCATTGATGATTAAAATCTTCTGAGTTGTTAGGCCAAGTCATACTTCTCGGTGTTCAGCCATGCAGGGACACCAGTAGAATCTTGAAGAAGCTCTCAGTAGAGTGATCTAATGACTCAGAACCTTCTCCCGTCAGATAGTGTACTACTTGCTTTATTATTGGTGTCACTCCACATAAGATACTCTTTAGTTGACCATATACTTTGCCACTATTTTCTGACGATAGAGCGTGTGGTGCTTGGACCTTCAACGTGTTGCCATCAGGGCAATGAACATCTGAAGATGTCTTTGTCACTAGAATGAAACTAGTAGTAATGCAAGTATTATGCGAGCTGTGGCGATTTACCTGTACAATGGTTACTAATGGTCGCTGTGTTCACCGCAGGCAAATTGAGGATCTGCTCCTTCCACGTCTCTTAAGACATGTATTAGTTAAAAGATTTACCACAAATTTTTAAATTTACTCACCAACTACATTTTGTAGTTTCGTTCAGTGTTAACCAATCTGGACATTAAGATATCGTGAAATAATTTGTGGTCAACATTTTCAAAGAACCTAGTGTCGCATTTAATTTTCAGAATATGACTGCGTCTCCCCATGTGTATGAATTTGGAGCAGGACAGCAGATGGCAACGTAAACCGCCAACGCCTCTTGGCGGTGAGTCAGCGTCTGGCGTCGCCAGACAGACTAGCGGCTCAGACGGCGCGTCCCGCGTAATTGCGGAGGAGGAAGAAATCCTCCCTCTCCCGCCCCGCCAGCTGCCTCCCCGCCTTGCACCGATGTCTCGCGCGCGACGCCAGTAGATGAAAGGGGAGGAAATGACGCCGCGCCGCGCCGAATGCCTGAGTGAATTCGACGGTGCGTGCCGCGCGATGCGCCCTACAAGACCCTCCCTCTTATCTCCACCCGCACGCCGTGCTCTGTTGCGAGGCATCTACTGTCTAGCCGTACGTACGCTAGGTGCTCATGGACGCCGTCAGACAGAGTTGGTTTTGGACAATACAGCTTTTGGAGTACACAGCTTTTGGAGAACACAGTTACAGGTCTCGAATTTATCATCAACAGCTACATCTAAGCATGAAGAAATATTCAACTACTATTCTTGGAGTGAAAAGTGAAGCCTGTGAACCTAAAACACATCTTCTCGTTCAAAGAATTCATTAATGTAAGACACATTTGGGCTTTGAAATGTATTAGTGGCAACAGGTGAATATTTGTACTGAACCGGAACTCGATACCGGACTTCCAGCTTAATGCAAGCGGTCGCCTTGACCGAATTGGATACCCGAGAACGCTTCAGAGCCAAATTCCCAGCCTGTTACACACTACTGACGTAGCGTCACATACCCGTGAACCCTTACTTGTTGATCACAGATTCTAATTCCTGTAAGGGAGTCTCATTTGTCGTCGCAGTTCGGTCAGCAAAATGATTTTTAAAGCGGCATTTTGCATTCCCATTAGAGTAAGCGGTTCCAAATGTGACTAGTACAATCTATATTAAAGGCGATAGTAAAACATGAAGAATAACCAGCATTCCAAGAGCGACAACACCACCCAGGCCGGCGCTGCGTACTACTAAAATGGCTCTAAGCACTATAGGACTTAACATCTGAGGTCATCACTCCCCTAGACTTAGAACTACTTAAACTTAACTGACCTACAAACATCACACACATCCACGCCTGAGGCAGGATTCGACCCTGCGACCGTAGCAGCAGCGCGTTTCCGAACTGAAGCGCCTAGAACCGCTCGGCCACAGCGGCCGGCAGTGTACTACTGCCATGCAACAGAACTGCTCAGTAACTGCTGACTGACTGCTGCTGGAGTACTGTTTATTCTTCTGGTTTAATTTCCCTGTTAATGCGTATCGATAAAACAAATATCTCACTAGATTAATTTGGGATTGCTCTTTGGAATAGGCATGTACAATTCCGCTTTAAAAATCATATTGCTCGTCATGGGAAACAAACCGACACTTCCTGCCGGCACTGGGCGTCGCATGAGAGCCTTGATAACCTGTATTTATTTGGGCTAACTCCAGCTACACACTTCAATAAATAAATAAAATAATATAAAAAACAAAATAAAATAAAAAAGTCTGGCATTGCATGAAGAAATTTTACTGTCGCTCAGTAGAGAATGACGTCCCTGACAAATACATATATTTATCCCAGGTCAGAGAGCCATCTCCATACTGACCCCTAGAAGAACAGCTCACTCACACTTCGTGGTGGGTATTTTATCCCCGACCTACTACTTTTTAGAATCTAATGTGCTGCCCCACTGCAACGCTGCTGAGCTGTGGCGCCATTGTACTAGTACGCTGTTTTGTCTGGCGCCACTGGCTCAGGTGTTGTATCGACTATCCCTCTTGCGGCCTCATTGCCAGTATCTATGAGGGAAAGTTTGTATCTGTGCTTATGTCCTTAGAAGGTCTTTGCTTGCCGATATATATACGGGGTTCGCTAGCCTGAGAATATGACATGAAGTTTGGGGATTGGCGGTAGCGCCGCGACAAGAGGTGGTCACAAGATCCGAGTGGCCGAAACAGCGAGCTGTGCAAGGAGGGCGTGCAGAGAGCGAAGATACCGGAGTAATTCACCGGGGTCTGCGACGACTACAAGCAGCAGCCTGACATTCCGTCGGTTGGTTGGCAACATTCGTGTTGGACGACCGCTCGTGGCCTGGCCGCCCTCTACCACCTGGCTTTCATCGGCACCACTCAGCCGTAACAGTGAACTGTGCAAGGAGGGCGTGCGGAGAGTGATGGTACCGGAATAATTCACCGGGGTCAGCGTCAACTACAAGCAGCAGCCTGACATTCCGTCGGTTGGCTGGCAACATTCCTGTCGGACGACCGCTCGTGGCCTGACCACCCTCTTCTACCTAGCTTTCATCAGCACCACTTGGCCGTAACAGCGAGCTGTGCAAGGAGGGCGTGCGGAGAGCGAAGATACCGGAGTAATTCACCGGGGTCAGCATCGACTACAAGCAGCAGCCTGACATTCCGTCGGTTGGTTGGCAACATTCGTGTTGGACGACCACTCGTGGCCTGGCCGCCTTCTACCACCTGGCTTTCATTGGCACCACTCGGCCGTAACAGCGAGCTGTGCAAGGAGGGCGTGCGGAGAGCGGAGTAATTCACCGGGGTCAACATCAACTACAAGTAGCAGCCTGACATTCCGTCAGTTGGTTGGCAACATTCGTGTTGGACGACCGCTCGTGGCCTGGCTGCTCTCTTCTATCTGACTTTCATTGGCACCACTCGCCTGTAACAGCGAGCTGTGCAAGGAGGGCGTTCGGAGAGCGAAGATACCGGAGTAATTCACCGCGGTCGGCATCGACTACAAGCAGCAGCCTGACATTCCGTCGGTTGGTTGGCAACATTCGTGTCGGACGACCGCTCGTGGCCTGGCTACCCTCTTCCATCTGACTTTCATCGGCACCACTCAGTAATCGCTGCGACGCACTGTGGATCCATGGAACAGCTTGCTGATAAAGGATGAAAAAACCTAAACAGCCTACTTACGAGGGGAGTAACATTCTGTAATCCTCGTGGTGATTTGTTTTATTGTCTGCCTGCCCTCTTTATTATTTTCTCAATGTATCCGACCCTCACAGCTTTACTCAGTCGCGTCTTTGGTCGTAAATATACAGGGTGTTACAAAAAGGTACGGCCAAACTTTCAGGAAACATTCCTCACACACAACCAAAGAAAAGATGTTATGTGGACATGTGTCCGGGAACGCTTAATTACCATGTTAGAGCTCATTTTAGTTTCGTCAGTGTGTACTGCACTTCCTCGATTCACCGCCATTTGGCCCAATTGAAGTAATGTTGACTTCGGTGCTTGTGTTGACATGCGACTCATTGTTCTATAGTACTAGGATCAAGCACATCAGTACGTAGCATCAACAGGTTAGTGTTCATCACGAACGTGGTTTTGCAGTCAGTGCAATGTTTACAAATGCGTAGTTGGCAGATGCCCATTTGATGTATGGATTAGCACGGGGCAATAGCCGTGGCGCGGTACGTTTGTATCGAGACAGATTTCCAGAACGAAGGTGTCCCGACAGGAAGACGTTCGCAGCAATTGATCGGCGTCTTAGGGAGCACGGAACATTCCAGCCTATGACTCGCGACTGGGTAAGACCTAGAACGACGAGGACACCTGCAATGGACGAGGCAATTCTTCGTGAAGTTGACGTTAACCCTAATGTCAGCGTCAGAGAAGTTGCTGCTGTACAAGGTAACGTTGACCACGTCACTGTATGGAGAGTGCTACGGGAGGACCAGTTGTTTCCGTAACATGTACAGCGTGTGCAGGCACTATCAGCAGCTGATGGCCCTCCACGTGTACACTTCTGCGAATGGTTCATCCAACAATGTGTCAATCCTCATTTCAGTGCAAATGTTCTCTTTACGGATGAGGCTTCATTCCAACGTGATCAAATTGTAAATTTACACATTCAACATGTGTGGGCTGACGAGAATCCGTACGCAGTTGTGCAATCCCGTCATCAACACAGATTTTCTGAGAACGTTTGGGCAGGCATTGTTGATGTCGTCTTGATTGGGCCCCACGTTCTTCCACCTACGCTCAATGGAGCACGTTATCATGATTTCATACGGGATACTCTACCTGTGCTGCTAGAACATGTGCCTTTACAAGTACGACACAAAATGTGGTTCATGCACGATGGAGCTCCTGCACATTTCAGTCGAAGTGTTCTTTCGCTTCTCAACAACAGATTCGGTGACCGATGGATTGGTAGAGGCGGACCAATTCCATGGCCTCCACACTCTCCTGACCTCAACCCTTTTGACTTTCATTTATGAGGGCATTTGAAAGCTCTTTTCTACGCAACCCCGGTACCAAATGTAGAGACTCTTCGTGCTCGTATTGTGGACGGCTGTGATACAATACGCCATTCTCCAGGGCTGCATCAGCGCATCAGGGATTCCATGCGACGGAGGGTGGATGCATGTATCCTCGCTAACGGAGGACATTTTGAACATTTCCTGTGCAAAGTGTTTGAAGTCACGCTGGTACGTTCTGTTGCTGTGTGTTTCCATTCCATGGTTAATGTGATTTGAAGAGAAGTAATAAAATGAGCTGTAAAATGGAAAGTAAGCGTTTCCGGACACATGTCCACATAACATATTTTCTTTCTTTGTGTGTGAGGAATGTTTCCTGAAAGTTTGGCCGTACCTTTTTGTAACACCCTGTAGTCAGTAGTATTGTACTAAGACAATAGTTTTCGTTTGAAAATTTGTCCGGCTATTATGTTGCCTTTTCTTTTTGGTTTGTATTTGATCATTAATGTTCTAATTAATCAGCTCTTGGTCGTAAATACAGCCGGAACAAATGCACTAAGGCACAGGATGCCGTTAAACAAAAGAGGGACCTTGTGGTTAAATTTAGCTGTTAACCGGTTCAATTATTTGATTGTAATTGCATTTCTCAATCATGTTGTAGTAAGCTGTTCGTTTCTGTGTTTGAAAGACGGGGTCATTATTGGTGTATTTTAGCTGGATCTTGTGGTTCCGTCGGGTGAGTTCTCTTGTAATAAGTGTTCACATGTTATGCTTCAAGACGTTCCTTCATTGCGGTCTTAATAACTGACGATCAGTTTAACCTTGAAAATATTAACAGCTAACTGTCACCAGGGCTTTGGCCGGAGTGGCGAGCGGTTCTAGGCGCTAGTCCCGAACCGCGCGACCACTGCGCTCGCACGTTCGAATCCTGCCTCGGACATGGATGTGTGTGATGACCTTAGGTTAGTTAGGTGTAAGTAGTTCTAAGTTGTAGGGGACTGATGACCTCAGAAGTTAAGTCCCATAGTGCTCAGAGCCATTTCAACCATTTTTCACCAGGGCTTTAGTCAGTTGTCAGAATGGCCGAGTTGGGGTCCAGCCGCACTTTGGTGGCCGATTGAAATTAAGAGATTGGTTGCTTCCAAGTAAACCTAATCGTTGCCATATTGTTTGCTAATCTGTTTAACCTTCAAGCACAGTGCGCATCTTAACCCTGAACCTTTCGACATACAATTTTCAAATTAAAAGTTGAGTCATTTGTTTTGAGTAATTGAATCACTCTTGTCATCGGTGGTGCTTATATGGTTTTCATGAGTTGCAGAAGGGCATTTAATGAGACAGTGTCCAGTGCGGTAGTAAACAGCGCCGTTTCACCCAATAACGGGCGGGCTGCAGGTCCGGCTGTCGTGTAATCATTGCCATATTGTTTGCTGTTTTGCAATACAGCACTTCAGATTTCCTTTGCAAAGATTAAAAGAGTATTCAAATTAAGGTTTAAGGTCAAAAGAATTTTGCAAACTTTTTCAGATTGTTAAGGAGAATTTTATGGTTAAGTGCTTCGATTATCTGTGAAACATGGTTTATATAGTGTTAAATAAACAGATTCTGTGAAAAGAAAGTTACATTGGTCGGTCCTCCCTTCCACGTTTTCCTTAATTCCTGTAAGTACCACGTATCAGCTACATTTTAGCACCAATGCGGAGCGTGCGATGCCTAGCGGAGTTTCCATGTCACCGTCGATCTTCCTGCCCTGCGACGCTTTTGTTGACAACTCGGAATTAGTAAGGATATTATGTTCGTCAGCAACACAAGTAAGCAGAAGCTAGCATTTACTGAAACCTCTCGTGGGGTGTTTGTTCCCATTTTTCTTGGTTTTGTGTCTAGCCCCTTCTTTCCTTTCTCTGTATGATTGTCAGGACTGAAGGAAAGTGAATGTTGACAAGTATAGTCAAGTGTAATTAGGTTGCGTAATATGCATGGATGGGCAGAAATTAGGACTTAGGCGAGATGTGAGCGTCCAGGAGGGTCAGGAATTTTGTAAAAAAAGACAAAACCAGGAGTGTTTGGATCAATGACCAGAGTTTACTGCTCCATGTCCTACTATTAAGGGATACAAACTGCAGAGGGGCAGGAACCTGTTGCAGCCAGTTAGAGGGGCATAGTGCCCAGAAAGAGGAGCAGGAGGACACGTCTGGTCAGGACAAGAGCTCGCGGGCAAGAGAGTGACCATTTGATACTGGTCTGGTCTCTCTAGCCTGCTTCATGCCGTCTCCCACGGGATCGTTCCCAGCCTTGAGACTGGCTAGTAGTGAGTACTTTGGACACATACCTTTGTCAGGAATGCTTTGCAATAGCGTCCCCTATTAGCAGTGCCTACAGTTGGAACGCTGTTCAGGTGGACTGAGCGTGGACAAGGGACGTCCGGTTTTGCACCAGCCACAGCTTAACTATAATATGCAGTTGACTATGCCAGTTATCCAAAGAAAGAGTGAAAATAAAATGTTTCTAAATCTTTCAATCAACCGTACTATTCAGTCTGACTCTCATCATGCAAACAATACGTGAGTGTGCATATTATTTATTATTGTCATGTAGGCTGTAAGTTTATCGGTGCTCCAATGATGTACACTAGTAGATACTCGGTCTGCTTTCACAGAACCAAAAGTGGTTCAAATGGCTCTAAGCATTATGGGACTTAACATCTGAGGTCATCAGTCCTCTAGACGTAGAACTACTTAAACCTAACTAACCTAAGGACATCACACACATACATGCCAGAGGCAGGATTCGAACTTGTGACAGTAGCAGCAGAGCGGTTCCGGACGGAAGCACCTAGAACCTCTCGGCCACATCGGCCAGCTCACAGAACCCCTAAGTCACGAGCAGAGTTTCTTTTTTTTCTTTCTGCATCTGCTCTGCACTACTAGTGCTTACTCTGTTTCCTAGTAATTCTATTGTAAAGCATGGAGTAGTGCTGACAAGGTGATAGATAAATCATTGTCACAACAGTATTTCACGGTTTGTGTGTTTTGTCTTTGCATCATGTGGCACTGACAAAGCAACAATATACTGAATGCACCACATGGATGTGAGACAAGTCACTGACTCTAACTTTGTCAGTTAAACTGCTCCTGGTTTGTCAAGGAAGAGTACACTTGGTAGCCTAAGTTTCAGATGTAAGGAAAAGTGTACGAGGTGTTAGGAAGTTTTATGGAGTATCACAGGTGTATTAAAAGACAGAGACTGTAGCTAGGAAAGCACCTGTGATGGAATGAATCAGTGATAATCGGGAGGTCAAGCAGCATGATACACTGGATTAGTCTCTCAGGTCGTTGTTAATTGAGACATTGATGGTATTTTACAAATTATTGATGACTTATAGTGAAGAAGATGTATTAGTGACTTATGATGAAGAAGGATTATGGAATGTAGCATCCCGCATTTCCTCCCAATACTGTGGCGACTTGCATGTCGATGAGGATGAAATGATGGTCATAAGGACAACACAACACCCAGTCCTTGAATGGAGGAAATCTCCGACCCAGCGGAGAATCAAATCCGGGCCGTTAGGCATAACATTCCGTCTCGCTGATCACTCAGCTAACAGGGGCGGACATAAATTATAATAAGTGGCTAATAAATATCAGTGATGAAGATAAAAAATTGTAACATAAGGAAATACAGTTCAAACCTGACTATAGGAGACGTTGAAAGTGACCACCATTCATCTCTTGGCAGTTTTGGGCTCTGGTCAGCAAGCTGCTAAAGGTGGATGGAACCTGGACTGTTGGAATTGCTGCACTCTCATCCGAAATGTTCTCAGCAGTTCTATAAGATTATGAGGGTTGTTGGTGTAAAAAAAAAAAAAAAAAAAAAAAAGGTGTACAGCTTAGACTTGAGTGCATCCCACTCAAAGCAATGGCATACAGACAGATCAGGTGACCTGTTGGAAGTAACTGTAGGTACCTTCCTCCTCCGTTAATGCTGCCACAAGTTCAGTCGTCCGAGTCACTTTTACTTCCCCCTCGCTGTACTTTTCCCATTTCTTTCTCTGTCACATTTGAGCTCTTTCTGCCATTCATTTCAGTGTTCCCCCTGTACCCCTTGTTCTTCCTTTTCTTTTCTTTCCAAGTAATTCTGAAATGTAGAAGGGGGGGGGGGAGGGGAAGGGGTTTGACCGCTTGTGGGAATCCTCCGCTTTTGGAACGTCAGTTCTCTTACCTTGATTTGAGAAAGTGAAAAAATGTGTAAATACCCGCAATAGGTCCAGAGGAATAGGATCTCATGTTTACTGAATGACTCAACTGTACTTGTGATTGGCGTAAGAATTTTTTAGTTTTAGCTCTTTGGTGGGCAGAATCATTCGGTTATTTAACAGTTTCAGCTGGAACTTTATAGGGATCTTTTGTAGCGTCAGGTTGATACTTCAATAAGTCACTTGGTAGGTATTGTTCCAAACTGATTTAGTGACTAGTCAGCAACTAACGAAGGAGTAATAAAGTTCATGGCTTATTGCATTGAATGGTTCAGTTCTGTTTGCTTTAAAATCTTTTTATGCTGTTGCGTACTACTGCCTGCCTAGTTCTGTTTTAAAGAAGCTCCGCTATTCAGAAGAACAACTCTGACTCATGTATAAAGCGATATGTGTCCAGAATTATTTGCATATTACCTTTACCATGAAAAATTTTGGGTCTTAAGTTCGAAACTAACATACAAACGACCGAAAAATAACTTTTACAGTTTGGATTCTAAATTGAGTTGAGCAGGCCGATGGCTCTATGGCTCTCCATCCCCTGTTGTTCACAGATTAAAAATTACGCATGCAACGTTAACAGCAGTGTTTTCAGCTGTATCTAATTACTCTTTGCCCTTTTAGCCACTTGCATACTCTTAATCTACATTGCCCTGAAATATGTAAAGCACTTTGTTTAGCGACAGGAATAATTGCTGGAAGGCGTCAAAAAAGGCGAAAATATTTGACAGCAAGTGAGACAAGTAGTATTACAGTGGCTAACCGTGTAACAGCTCAGTTAATTATTGTGTCAAGCGTAAATTTTTCATCTGGGAAATTCACGCATTATATTTTGTCCAGTACTTCGGGGAATTATTTTCTTCGGCCCACCTGACGGATGTACTAAACATCAGTTATTCGGTGAGAACCTATCATAAATAAAGCCCTACTAATATGTGACCAGGAAGCTCTACCAGACGTTCAAATATTTGCTTACTGAATTTTCAGCGTAGTACTTCGGCAGGGAGCGACAGAAATGAGTAAAACTCCGAATTATTATCATAGTCTCTTAACACCCAGCGTTTGGAACGCGGTGAGAGTTTGTCCTCTTGTACGTGTAAGCTGCCTGGCATCTCCGTACCGTTAAGGACTTCGAGGAACTACCAACCATAATTAACAGACGCATGCCTGACTGGGCACAATGACGGTTTCTCACCGTTCCGTTGACAGTTATTGACAAAGCACCAGAACTTCTGACAATAATTGATGTGTTCCAGTAGGATCGGAACATGGTACATATGCAGAGCGCCCAACTATCGAATCCGCAGCTCCAGGACAAAGTCGTGAGAACAGTACTGCATCCGTGCCGTCAGCAGGAGGTATGATCGTCGAAGGTCGAACTAAGGTAGCATTTCCGACCGAGAAATAGACGGGTCTCGTCCACAGTGAGTATGGATTCTTTTCTTCAATCAGGAAACGAAAACTAGATCTAGTCATCCTCCAGATCTAAATATTGCCCGCACCTAGTCAGGAGAGGGAGCTCGGAAAAATGGCCACCAACCTCTTACTGAACAAGCTATTACAGAGTAGCAGGAGACACCGAGAAGTTGGAAACTGGTATGAACTGACTGCCATCTAAAGCACACATTGTACCCTAAATTCGTGTCGCTATTCATAAATTCGTTAGTAAACTGCTCCCTCAAATCTGTCTATATAATTCAGTGTCCTGACTGACTGACTTATCATGGCACAGCCCAAACCGCTAAGGATAGCTACTGGAAATTTGGAGAGGGTGTTTATCTTACAGTGTAGGCGTCGTTTAAGAATGCATTTTTCCAAACGCCACCCCTAAAATGGTGAAATAGGGGAATAAAAATTTTCTGAAAAAGTCACTATTAAGGCAATTTTGAAACTAGAGCAACGAAAATTGGTATATGCTTTCTCGGTCAGAAATAGAGAGGTACGTGTTACAGCATTTTTGTAAATTTAACCCCCATTGGGCTGAAATAACAGGTGAATTTTTTTAACAAATCGCTATTAAAGAACTATTAAAGTATTTTTAAAGCTATATCAATGAAAATCGAAATTTGATTTCTCAGTTGGAAATAAAAGATACGTCCTTCAGTATTTTTGGAAATTCAACCTTCTAAGTAAATAAAATAGAGAATGAAACTGAAATGTGGGACTTGGAGAAAGAAGGAAAAGGTTTGAATGGGGTCTAATCACTTACCGTTAGCAGCACAGTAAACACATACACTTTATTTAAGAAAATAATTTTTAAAAAATCATTTGAAACAAAAATTGACTGTAACCCAAGCTACACTGACGGCTGAAGGCCTTATTAAGAAGAATTCAAATTATTTGTCGGGTGAAGGCCACAAGCAATAGGAATAATTTTAAAAAAAATATTATTTTGAAACAATTCACTCAATCAGACCAAAAAAAGAAGGGAGTGGTCCACAAACAGTGCTCCAAGGATCGACCTGAGAAAAGTCCATACAGCTGCGTAAGCGGTGAGAGGCAGCCAAGAGCTATGCTCACCTAACAGGATGCAACAAAAACTAGGGACAGTTTAAATGCCGATCAATGCTCTTACCAAATCCACCTAATGTGTGATAACCAGTACGACAAAGGAATAATTCAAGCGAGGACAGACAGCAATGCGTTTTCAGAATCCAGTGTTTAAAACATCGAAAGGCAGAAGGAACCACTACAACCAAGGTAGACAAAAGAAACCACAATCCACACCGCAATCAAGGACGCTGCCGAACTACACATTACCGAACAGCATCGGCAAGATGAGGTAAAGTACACGGCCGCAAAATACGCTAACCTCCAAGGCAGCTAACTGGAGCGTTGGCGGCCACTAGGCAGTAAAATACCTCTGGTTACACTTAACCAATAATAACACAAAATTGAAAAACTAATAACAGGCAGTAGAAGCTGGGTAACAGATTCCGCTAACTCGACTCGCTCCACTTGTTGCTGTTCGTCTCATGGCGACCCTGCGAGCAGCAACGCACGAACAAACGGCGTGATCACAATGGTGAACTATTTAGTTCACTCAACTCAACGTCCTGGGCCCGATGGACAACAAGGTTGTGGCCCTCGTAACTACAGTCCCTCGATCCAGCAATGCCTGCGTGCCGCCAGCAGCCCTGGGATGTCCTCACGCTGCTGGACGTCTATGCTGCTCTGTCCCAACCAAACTACCGACACACACGACCCGGAAAACACTTCACGTCCTTCCAAAAATAGTATGGGTACTAGATATCGATAAACGCTGCTGCTGCCACTCGCGGACAGACAATGGTAGCAAACGTAGTGGCGCCAGTAAACAGAAGAAGAAAACGAGACGCCACTGTCTCTATTACACGATGCCAACCTACCAACAGCACCAACGCGAGCCGCACATGACTCAAACCGCTGAGGATAGATACCTGAAATCTGGAGACGGTGATTATCTTATAGAATGTATTTTTCTAAATGCCACCTCCATAAGTGGTGAAATAGGGGAAGAAAGGTTTCCTGGAAATATGTCGCTATTAAGGCAGTTTTGAAGCTTTCTTGGTCAGAAATAGAGAGATACCTGTTTCAGAATTTTTGTAAATTTAACCCCTATGGGGGTGAAATAATGGGTGAATTTTTTTTAACAAATCATTATTAAAGAACTATTAAAGTATTTTTAAAGCTATATGTATGAAATTTCATATTTGACTTCTCAGTTGGGAATAAAGTGTGTTTCACTATTTTTGGAAATCCAACCTTCAAAGTAAATGAAATACAGGATGGAACGTTTTATGAAATTTTTTCACTATGAAACCATTTTCAAAGCTAAATCTATGAAAGTTTGTATTTGGCTTGTTATAAATTTAAAAAAACCTTGTTTCGCTCTTTTTGGAAAGTTCAACCCATAAGTGGGTGAAATAGGGGATTAAAATTTTTAACGAAATATTTAGTTATATTTTAAAAAATCTAAATCTATAAAAATTAGTCTCTCAGTTCTTGGTTGGATATAAAGAAATATGTGTTAGTGGATGAAAGTTTCTATGGAAATATTTCCACAAGAGCGCAAATAACTTGGACCCCAACTACAAGAATCTCTTTTTGGCCGGAAGTACATTTGAAAAACACCATGCTTCTAAGGCATTAATTTGCGCGAGAAGTTTAGCAGGCGTTGCAATTCGTTAATAAAATAAAAATTCCGCTAAAGGAGAAAAAAAGAGTGTAGACCATAGAGTCTACGTGAGCGAACCAGCGGGCACTAAGCCAATATTACTTGATAAAGGAATTTAGTCTTTAATATTGCTACCAAAAATCTCTAAATATTCGCGCTCATTTACTTCAGAATTGTATGCAATGCTGAAATAAAAAGTTTTACAGACATAGGTTAGATACATATGACACAAATATAAACATACATTATTTATATAACAGAGGAAAGTTCTTGGGAAAAATCTCAAAACTTTCTTGACCGACTTACATCAATCTTTTACACGATAAATTAATAAACATTCAGACACGCTTAGGCTATATATATATTTTTCAGCAATAGTGTACTACTTTTTCCATCAATACCGACTGCGAGAAAGAAAATGCTCAGATGCGAAGATGTGCGGTTTCGTTACATTTCTCTTTAAACACTAAAGCAGGACAATTAAACCTTCGGTTCCCCATACATATTCTTTCTCCTTGAGTATAATTTTACACAAAAATTATATACGCTAGAGTGTGTTGTTTTGTTTTCCTCCTCGCAATCGTTTTTAACAAAAAACATGGAATTTGTATTTATGGCTTGTCGGTTTATGGTTAGAATACTGCTGTGGAATGTCACGTTCCGCTGCCACCAGCCATCATTAGACGGTACCTCCCTTGCTCGTCCTCAATCACGTGTTTTATTTCATCATTTTCATGTCAGCTGATTATTTATATATGTGTTTTTTCTTGACTGACCGAGCTTCCTCCACCAGTTCAGAATTACGTTCTTGTATCCAGGCACATTTTCCATCTGTTTAAGCGCCATTTTGTCTTGTTAGGTCGTTAAGGACTCGCAAGCCACTGAAGTGGCATCTGATTGAAAGACTTGCATTAGACGGTGACCCCACACAATACATCATCACCATCATCATCATCATTTAAGACTGATTATGCCTTTCAGCGTTCAGTCTGGAGCATAGCCCCCCTTATACAGTTCCTCCATGATCCCCTATTCAGTGCTAACATTGGTGCATCTTCTGATGTTAAACCTATTACTTCAAAATCATTCTTAACCGAATCCAGGTACCTTCTCCTCGGTCTGCCCCGACTCCTCCTACCCTCTACTGCTGAATCCATGAGTCTCTTGGGTAACCTTGCTTCTCCCATGCGTGTAACATGACCCCACCATCTAAGCCTGTTCGCCCTGACTGCTACATCTATAGAGTTCATTCCCAGTTTTTCTTTGATTTCCTCATTGTGGACACCCTCCTGCCATTGTTCCCATCTACTAGTACCTGCAATCATCCTAGCTACTTTCATATCCGTAACCTCAACCTTGTTGATAAGGTAACCTGAATCCACCCAGATTTCGCTCCCATACAACAAAGTTGGTCGAAAGATTGAACGGTGCACAGATAACTTAGTCTTGGTACTGACTACCTTCTTGCAGAAGAGAGTAGATCGTAGCTGAGCGCTCACTGCATTAGCTTTGCTACACCTCGCTTCCATTTCTTTCACTATGTTTCCATCCTGTGAGAATATGCATCCTAAGTACTTGAAACCGTCCACCTGTTTTAACTTTGTTCCTCCTATTTGGCACTCAATCCGTTTATATTTCTTTCCCACTGACATTACTTTCGTTTTGGAGATGCTAATCTTCATACCATAGTCCTTACATTTCTGATCTAGCTCTGAAATATTGCTTTGCAAACTTTCAATCGAATCTGCCATCACAACTAAGTCATCCGCATATGCAAGACTGCTTATTTTGTGTTCACGTATCTTAATCTCACCCAGCCAGTCTATTGTTTTAAACATATGATCCATAAATAATATGAACAACAGTGGAGACAGGTACACAATATATATAGACGAATATTTAGTAGATTTACTGTAAATCTATTCAATGTAATTGTGAAGACTAGGTCGAAAAACACTTGTCGTATGAGTTGAAGTCAATGCCTTATGCACTGTCAGGGCAGTGAGTCCGGTAGTGGATGTTCGCATCGAAGTCACTCAGCTGGGAACGAGTTTCCGCCCTTTCTCATTCAGCTTGATATATGCAAGCATAAACTTTTCCGAAGATAGAGTGCGTTGTGGTTCATTATTAGAATTGAGACCCATTGATTTGCTGAGTATATTTCATTAATGATATTTTAATACCGTTTATCCGTGTTACGTGTGTGTACGAAGTCAAAATGTTGAACAAATTTAACTCGCAGAGGTGTCTGTGTTTGTCGTTTTCGTATGAATGTAAGCTTTACGACCTGCGTCAAGCAAAATGTTTTGGGTTTCCGTCTAAGCTTGTCAATACCATCTTTAAGAAAATATGGTAGAACAGTCGATTCAGTTTTGTTTGCAAAACAATAGAAATCAAATTTCTATCTTCATTCCACCTTGGCTATTTTTCGCGATTATATTTAAAAATCAACTTCTATAGTCGTGCACAATGTCATGTCGTCTGAAGGAACCAACCAAATCTATGCGATTACGTAGTGCAGCTAAGTTAAACCTATGCGTTCGTTTTAGTTGCGTATTTCTTTCGCTTACCTTCTGCATTCTGCTGTGCCGTACTGATGATGATGTTTGATTTGGGGGGCACTCAGCTGCGCGGTCATCAGCGCCAGTACAAATTCCCAATTTTTACAGAGCCCAATTTTTTTTCGCAGTCCGTTCTAGCCACTATCACAAATGATGGTGATGAAGTGATGAGGACTACACAGACACCCAGCCCCAGGCAGAGAAAATCCCCGACCCTGCCAGGAATCGAATCCGGGACCCCATGATCCAGAGGCAGCAATGCTAGCCACATTTTTGTATTTCATTTTGTTCGATATAATTCGTTGCGTTTGGTCTGGGCAGACGTCACAAGACATCCGTCCAAGTTGATCGTTGATTCCTTGACTCAGTTTTTTTATTACAGGAAGCACGCAGCCCTCTCACCGAACACGATGAGCTACCGTGCCGGCACCACTAGACCACGAGCTGCGCTGTGCCGTATGTAGACGTTCTTGCTATGTACGGTACAGGTTACAACGAGGTATGCTACTCGACAGTGACACGTCATGTGGAAGTTACTTTCGTCCTAAAGTTTTGCATACCGATGTGTATTCCAGCTGAGTTACAATTAACGTGCCACTACTGCGCAACGTGATATTTCGCGGGAAGTCTGTGATAGCGTTTGTCGAGCAATTACTAAGTACGTAGAGTAACATTACACTTTAATGCTTCTGTGCGCGTGCCCATCGGCATGTGTGTGTGTGTGTGTGTGTGCATGCGTGGGTGTGTTTGTGTTATCGAACTTGAGTTCTCATGTAGGTTCCGCCCTGTATGAGGAGGGAGCACCTAGGTTCCTGTACTGATTAAGAGTGACAACTTCGCAGAGACATGCGCCTCACGTAGAGAACGCAGCCTGAAAATGCATGCTAATAGAAGTGCTTCGTAGGATTGCGCACGTCTCCTTTCTTGTACGGAGCAGCTTCGGCTGCAAGTGGCTCCGTCGCAACTACATAAATTGGAACGTGCCGTGTGCCGTGTTTCTCTCCCCGCTTTCACAACCCTCGCAATCTCACTGTGTAGATTACGTCGTCTTCTGCCATCGCGGATGAAAGTTGTTGCACTTAACGTTTCCGTGAGTAAGATATTTGGTGGATCATCGGAACAGCAACGTATATCAATAATTAAAACCAAGATTTTAGGAAGGTAGCAGCCTAAACAAGACAATGACACCCCATCTCTTTTCGCACCTTTTACGGTGTTCCAAATTCATTTTGTAATATAGTGAGTATCTCAGTATCCATTCGTCGTAATGTTCTCTGTTAACTAAGAATATTCTGGAAATATTATTACCTCCCTATTGGCTGTACCCTTGCTTTTCTTGGAGTCTGACAAGTCGACTCTGTGAAGAGACTCAAACTATATTTGTCAATTAACTTTCCTGTTGTGAGTGAAGTTTGAAATGAAAGGATCCAAAAAGACGTGGTCGGTCACATATTACCAGGAATATACCAGCATTCGTCATATTAAAGTACATGTCGATTGCATTCTGTTAGAAAGCTTCAAGCCTCTTACCTCGACCTATCTAGGTTCACGTAATGAGTCTATAAGGGCTGATGTGTCTGAAATTTTGAAAATTGTGAACATTAAAAACCGATCTCTACTTCCCAGGAAGTTATGAGCTTGTTCCTATCTCCTCCGTTTGACTTTAAGCCCACCGCTGAAAACCATCTATCCTTACCGCTGTTAGCGACATTTCAGAACCGTAATATCCCACTGAAAACGAAACAGAACAACATTCTGTGTCTACTACTGCCTTTCTAGCTACAACACCTCTATCATCTTGATGCCTAACATATTCTGTGATAGCGAGAAAGCCGGCCGCTATGGCCGAGCGGTTCCTGACGCTTCAGTCCGGAACCGCGCTGCTGCTACGGTCGCAGGTTCGAATCGTGCCTCGGGCATGCATATGTGTGATGTCCTTACGTTAGTCAGGTTTAAGTAGTTCTAAGTCTAGGGGACTGATGAGCTCAGATGTTAAGTAACATAGTGCTCAGAGCCATTTGAACCACTTGATAGCGAGAAATCAATCCATATTATAAAAGTGTATGTATGCATCTTTGTATTTTTTTTCATATCTTTTCCTGAACCAATGGGCCGGTTACAACTAAACTTGGTACAAATGTCACTTACTGTTTGGAAAGAATGGCTATGGGTGTAAGAACCATGTACCTATCAACGGGGCGGTGGTCGAGGTGAAAAAGTAGTGTATTTCACCAAGCGGGAATACAAAGAATTAACCATCCATTATTTGAGAATGAGAGCACTTGGTGAATTGAAACTAACTTTCTATATAATTAAAACCTTTACGAAACATTTTCTCGTTGCATAACCCCACAAATTCATGAAACGGAAGAATTTTATCGCTTACTATATTTCCGCTATTCATGCAGTACAATTCCCGTGTCAGGCATAACTTTTAAATGTGTTACTTCTTTACTACTAACTGTATTAGCGACACATTTTGTACACAGCATTGATATGCACCACTAAATGTACCTGGAAAATTACTTCATTGTACGATACATTGTTCAGGATATAAACACAGATGTGTGGAAAAGCTTCCATATCATGCACGTTGGTAAAATTTATTACTTGTTTGGCGCTGAATCTATTCGCAAAGGGGATTCACGTACAGTGTCCACATATATCACTGAATGTACCTACAAAATTATATCATTTTATGGCACACAGTTCAGGAGATATGACTTCATAAAGATTGTGCTGAGTCAAAATGAAATTTCAGGGTAAAATTCGCCTAGAATATGGGAGAAATAGGTGTAAAAGTATGTGTGAAATATTTTAAATTTGTATAAAATAAATATGATGTGCATATACGGGCAAAGCCGCGAGTAAACAATCCCTACAAACAAGTGAATCGATGTGAACCAAACTTGGCTTACATATTACTCACTATCTGAAGAAAAATTAAGATACGTTATGGGTATGAACCAGCAGCTTTATATTGGGGGGGGGGGGGTAATAATGTGGACAGTGAAGGGAGGAGGATGAGATAAACAGACAGAGAGGAGAAAGGACATCGACGCAGATGTGGGCAGAGAGGGGGGGGGGGAGGGTCAGAGGGAAATGGAAAGAGAAAGGGAAGAGGATGAGACGGCCAGATGGGGAGTATCAATTGGACATAGGAAGGAAAGAGGAGGATGTGGAAGAAAAATGGTTCAAATGGCTCTGAGCACTATGAGAGGTCATCAGGTCATCAGTCCCCTAGAACTTATGTTGTGACTTGGCAAGACAGCCAAGCCACTATGATTGGTAGCCGAAAGGCACGCGTTTAAGCTCACGCAGGCTGGCGTGAGGTCTGGAACAGTTATAGGAGTTTATAGTAGGAAGAAAAGTACGTAGCTTCTGGAATACTTAACTTTAATCCATAATTGGTGAACATCGGTCTGACGGTACATGCATCACAAGATAAATAGCAAATGATAATGGCGCCTTGCTAGGTCGTAGCAAATGACGTAGCTGAATGCTATGTTAACTATCGTCTCGGCAAATGAGAGCGTAATTTGTCAGTGAACCATCTCTAGCAAAGTTGGCTGTACAACTGGGGCTAGTGCTAGGAAGTGTCTCTAGACCTGCCGTGTGGCGGCGCTCGGTCTGCAATCACTGATAGTGGCGACACGCGGGTCCGACGTATACTAGCGGACCGCGGCCGATTTAAAGGCTACCACTAGCAAGTGTGGTGTCTGGCGGTGACACCACAACTTAGACCTATTTAAACCTAACTAACCTAAGGACATCACACACACCCATGCCCGAGAAAGGATTCGAACCTGCGACCGTAGCGATCGCGCAGTTCCAGACTGTAGCGCCTAGAACCGCTCGGCCACTCCGGCTGGCAGTATTTGGAAGATGGATAAAGGTGGAGGAGGAGATGTGCTGAGAGAGGGTGGAGGAAGAGATGGACAGAGAGTGGGAGTTGAACATCGAGAGGGGCAGGGGGAGGAGGACGAGATGGACAGAGAGGTGGGCGGGGAAGAGGAGCAAGAGAGGAGGAAGGAGGAGATGGACTGATAAAACTGTAATAAAAACACATCCGAGCAAGAACTCCTTCAATAAAGAAGCCAGATAAAGAAAGCAGCTTGTAACTGAGTACACCATGCTACCCGGCGGTCGTGCAGTTAAGGCGGGCGTGAGCTCGAATGACGCGGGACGAAGACATAGCCTGATACGGCGATGAACTGAGCACCAGCAACATCACGACTATTAAAGGACAAGCCTAACTAAAAAATGTTCAAATGTGTGAATTAGTAAGGAACCAAACTGCTGATGTCATCATCCATAGACTTACACACTAATTAAACTAACTTATGCTAAGAACAACACACACACCCATGACCGAGGGGGGACTCGAACCTCTGGCGGGAGAGGCCGCGCAGTCAGTGACATGACGCCTGTAACTGTGCGGCCACTCCGCGTGGCCGAGCCTAACTACCACACAGCGGGAAATTACCAGCTGGCAATGGGCGAGGAACTCTCGGCTGAAGTCTCGTGGATTCTTTACCACTTGACATTGCTGCATGCCCAAAAAGACTTCATCCACCTGCCAATCATTTAAACGGAGCCAGAAATATTGATCGGTGGGTTCACTATGTACTGGTTCTGGGCTGAACATATGCTGGACCTTGATCGTCTTAATAGACAGAGACAACCGGCCGGTGTGGCCGAGCGGTTCTAGGCGCTTTAGTCTGGAACCGCGCAACCGCTAAGGTCGCAGGTTCGAATCCTGCCTTCGGAATGGATGTGTGTGCTGTCCTTGGGTTAGTTAGGTTTAAGTAGATCTAAGTTCTAGGGGACTGATGACCTCAGATGTTAAGTCCCATAGTGCTCAGAGCCATTTGAACCATTTGGACAGAGACACTTTGGCGCGGTTGTCACGACGGGAGCCATCCAGAGCGCAGCCAGCAGACCGGCGCGGCGGTCGCAGTTTAATACGCGGCCCTGGCTGCGAGGCCGCGGCGAAGAGTAATGCGGCCAGGCAGGAAGTGAGGGCCTGCGACCCGCCACACTGAATCATGGCCTCTGCTGGCTGCAGCTGCCGCCGCTCCCTGTTAAAGGCGATCGTCCCTGCGCCGCACAGCGCCGGCTACGCTCACCGGTTCTACCTTTCAGTCCCCACTCTCCACAAAATGGAATGGAGTCAAGTTGTGCATCCATTCTTTGTTTCCTAATAGTCAACGAGGCGACAGAAGTCATGGGATATCGATATGCTCATATACAGATGACGGTAGATTGCGTACACAAGGTATAAACGGCTGGTACATGGCGGAGTTGTCATCTGTACTCAGGTGATTCGTGTGAGAAAGTTTCCGAAGTGATTTTGACCGTACGGCGGCAATTAACAGACTTCGAACACGGAAAGGTGGCTTGGACTAGACTCGTGCGAAATTATATTTCGGAAATCGTTCGGGAATTAAGTATACCGGGAGCCACAGTGTCAAGAGTGTGCCGAGAATACCAAATTTCAGGCATTACCTCTCATCATGAACAATTCATTGGCCGACGATACTCAATGAACGACCGAGAGCTCCAGCGTTCGCGTAGGTTTTTCGGTGCTAACAGACAAGCAGCACTGCGTTAAATAACCGCTGAAATCAGTGTGGGATGTACGACGAAAGTATCCGTTGGAACAGTACGGCAAAATCTGATATTAATGGGCTATGGCAGCAGACGACCGACGAGAGGGCCTTAGGTAACAGCACGACACCAATCGCAGCGCCTCTCCAATGCTCGTGACGATATCGTTTGGACCGTAGACGACTGGCCGTGGCCTGGTCAGATGAGTCAGATTTCAGTTGGTAAGAGCTGGTGGCAGGGTTGGAGTGTGACAAAGATCCCGTGAACCCATGGATCCAAGTTATCAAAAAGTCACTACGCGATCTAGTGGTGCCTCGATAATGGTATGGGCTGTGTTTAGTTCGATCCGTACTTGCTAACAATAAATGCTAACCATCATTTAAAAATGTATTAACCAGCACGATACAAACATGAAGCAGTCCATAGGACCAAGGCATTGGTTTATATACACTCCTGGAAATTGAAATATGAACACCGTGAATTCATTGTCCTAGGAAGGGGAAACTTTATTGACACATTCCTGGGGTCAGATACATCACATAATCACACTGACAGAACCACAGGCACATAGACACAGGCAACAGAGCATACACAATGTCGGCACTAGTACAGTGTATATCCACCTTTCGCAGCAATGCAGGCTGCTATTCTCCCATGGAGACGATCGTAGAGATGCTGGATGTAGTCCTGTGGAACGGCTTGCCATGCCATTTCCACCTGGCGCCTCAGTTGGACCAGCGTTCGTGCTGGACGTGCAGACCGCGTGAGACGACGCTTCATCCAGTCCCAAACATGCTCAATGGGGGACAGATCCGGAGATCTTGCTGGCCAGGGTAGTTGACTTACACCTTCTAGAGCACGTTGGGTGGCACGGGATACATGCGGACGTGCATTGTCCTGTTGGAACAGCAAGTTCCCTTGCCGGTCTAGGAATGGTAGAACGATGGCTTCGATGACGGTTTGGATGTACCGTGCACTATTCAGTGTCCCCTCGACGATCACCAGTGGTGTACGGCCAGTGTAGGAGATCGCTCCCCACACCATGATGCCGGGTGTTGGCCCTGTGTGCCTCGGTCGTATGCAGTCCTGATTGTGGCGCTCACCTGCACGGCGCATACGACCATCATTGGCACCAAGGCAGAAGCGACTCTCATCGCTGAAGACGACACGTCTCCATTCGCCCCTCCATTCACGCCTGTCGCGACACCACTGGAGGCGGGCTGCACGATGTTGGGGCGTGAGCGGAAGACGGCCTAACGGTGTGCGGGACCGTAGCCCAGCTTCATGGAGACGGTTGCGAATGGTCCTCGCCGATACCCCAGAAGCAACAGTGTCCCTAATTTGCTGGGTAGTGGCGGTGCGGTCCCCTACGGCACTGCGTAGGATCCTACGGTCTTGGCGTGCATCCGTGCGTCGCTGCGGTCCGGTCCCAGGTCGACGGGCACGTGCACCTTCCGCCGACCACTGGCGACAACATCGATGTACTGTGGAGACCTCACGCCCCACGTGTTGAGCAATTCGGCGGTACGTCCACCCGGCCTCCCGCATGCCCACTATACGCCCTCGCTCAAAGTCCGTCAACTGCACATACGGTTCACGTCCACGCTGTCGCGGCATGCTACCTGTGTTAAAGACTGCGATGGAGCTCCGTATGCCACGGCAAACTGGCTGACACTGACGGCGGCGGTGCACAAATGCTGCGCAACTAGCGCCATTCGACGGCCAACACCGCGGTTCCTGGTGTGTCCGCTGTGCCGTGCGTGTGATCATTGCTTGTACAGCCCTCTCGCAGTGTCCGGAGCAAGTATGGTGGGTCTGACACACCGGTGTCAATGTGTTCTTTTTTCCATTTCCAGGAGTGTATTCTATGGCCTCGACGTGGCAGCAGCGATTCAGTGTGTAAAGTATTCAGTGCGCAAAACCTGTACATAGAAAGTCATAATTTTTATTTAAATACGAGAAATTGTACAAAAAAAGAAGCGTTTTTGATAGATCATCATTGTATCGTCACATAGAAACGGTATACTTCCTCATCATAAAAGTTATGACACTAAAAGCATCAATTACTGGCGGCCTTTAACTACCGACTCGTTGTTCCCCGTCATTTTATTATAACGAATCATATCTAAAACGACACGTTTCCGAGCATTCCTAACTGTGCTGGTGCTTTGGAACAACTTATATTTATACCAAGTCCACTATAATAATAACCCAAAAAACATCAAAGACTTAGTTTAACTCCAGAGAAAACCATGTCTCCAATGTTCTGCTTGTGACATAAAATCTATGATTCATCTCATAGGCGACGTTCCTCTCGACGAGGCAATAACCCTGCAGGTCAGATTCTGCACGTCACACTTCGCAGTGTAGTGGAACGTTAAATTCCACATCGTGATACCACTAGCTATTTTTCCACATTGGCTTTCTCGTCCCATGAGAGGACAGCTTAACCGTCACCCATATCTGTGCGGCCCTGATCAAATATTTGGCACCATTTCACTACTGTTCGAAGCAACATTAGACTTGGTCAGTACACCTCCAACTTCACAAAGAATCGCCCATACCTATGCTGCCCTGATCAAACTTTTGGCACTGTTTCACAACTGTTCGACACAACTTTGCACTTGGTCAATACACTACGAAAATTTCGCAGTAAATATGTGTGCATTTAGACGGTATGTCCACAAGAATGCTACTGTCCCACATACTTCAATTTCGGCGTACATTTCTAGCTGCCATTTCCGTTTCATTTACACACTATGAAGCACTTGACATCCATACCACAGCAGAACTGTCTGCAGGAAACCAGGAAAATGTGATCTCTTTTGACAATACGCTACTTATGTTGAGCAGTTATCTTAGCGTGGGACGACATGAGCAACATATTTTAATGTTTGCGCGTACATCTACATTATAGTGATATGGAACTACATACATTCTGAACTTAAGCTGTTCGGAAAAAAGTAATTGTAAATCCAGTTAATTTGAATCAAGCGCAATATGTAATCTTCAGTTCACCTCGAAAAAGCCGAAACTGTGTTATGTCAGTAGCCTCATTTTTCACATTTACCTCGTTTTCAACTTTCTGAGAATAGTTTCACTTCTTGGTCAAATGTTGTATCTCTATATTTCACTTCTGAAAAGCTCTGTAAATGTGTCAAAACATTTATACCTTTCTATGAGGGCCACCTAGAAAGTAAAGAACGCTTCTCGATACCAAGATGTCATTTAATAACAATACAGAAACTGAATAAGTTTTGGCACATTCTTTGCCTCCTCTTACACACTGTTGCCTTTGACATTAAGACACTTGCCTTACCTTGACAACAGTTTGTGAATACTTCCCTTATACCATATGACTACCTGGCTATTTAAGCAGGTCCTTCAGATCACCATCATTTGCAAAGCATTTACTAGAAAGGTGCTGGAAACAGAAAAATGTCCGAGGGTCCAGGTACGCAGCAAGGCGTGTGTCTACTGGACAGTATGTGGACTCGCATTGTCATGCAACAGAACAATTCTTTGTGAGAGCTTGCCTGTACAGCGGTTATGAAAAGCGTGACAAAGACGTTCAAGAATAGTACAATATGCTTCATTATTAATTGTTGTGTTGTGGGGCATGAAATCGACTGTCCCAGAATACAGAAGTCACCAGTTGAATTGATGCTGTTTGTTTGAACGTGCGCAGCTTCTGTGGGGAGTGAGGGTAACATTCCATAGACTGCCGCTTCATTGATGAGGTGTTAAGAGAAATCCATGTTTCATCTTCTCTAACAATTTGATCAATGAACGTTTTTCCAACCCTTTTGTAACGCTCCATGAACGCTAATGGAGCACCCAATCTTGCGGCTGTCTGGTCATCCATGAGCATGCACAGATTTTGTGGTACCCAAGTACTGAGTGACAATTGCGTGCACAACTAACCGAGGCATTTTCTGATGTTGTTCGTACGCGTCGTTAGTCGTGAATTGTCGATGCTCTCAAATGATGCGACACACCTTTTGTTTCAGCGCGGATGCGACGACGGAGGGTCGCCCAGGCCTCTCATCGTCATGAACACCTGTTACTCATTCTTAAAAATTACGCATCACTTACGGACGCCATTATTCCTTCGCCATAAATGGTAACAAGCCTGCAGTGAAGAAATGAATGACATGGGGTCTAACATTTCCCGCCTGTGGAAAACGAATGACATATCGTATCTCTCAGTCCGTGCGATTCAGAATCGGCGCAGATGTGTTTAAAGCTATCTCTGCACTTACTACGAGACAAGGTCTTGCTTACAACAGCATGCGGCAACTACCCACATCAGACTCAACACCACAAACTAATGAGCAGCTGTCACACGACACTAATGCGCAAACGTTCTTTACTCTCTGAATGGTCTTCGTATTGGAAAAAAAGGATCGGAGCGTCTGGGATGTGGTACTATAAAAAGACACTGAAGGTCAGGTGCACTTATAAGTCATTCGGATGATCCCTCGTCTCCAGTGCTGTTTGTTATTCTTTCGTAACTTTCCCTCTTCCAGCAGGGTGTATGCGCTTCCTCGAAGTCAGTAAGCTGGGCTGGCGAGGCCGCCACGCTGGGAACTGAGTCCACAACGGCGGCCAACTCCCTGGACGCGGCTCTGATATGGCCACAAGGCAGCCAGTGCCATCTTCTGACTTGTGGAAAATCGCGTCCTCGCCCAGAGTCGAACATTGGACCTATGGCTGGCAGAATGGTGGCTGTATAAGACCTGAGCAGTTAGGCCGCTGTCGTTGGTTCAGGCCCCGGTAATGGAGGTGGCGGGGACATAGTTTTACGGTGCGACTCCTATGCAGCATCCTACATAAGCTGGGTGCAACTGCACTGGCCAGCTGATAGACCGTAATGATAGAGTGGACTCAGGGTTTAAAAGCGGCGGCATGGCGCTGGGTTCACGGAAGGGACGGCGTATCTGTCTCATTCGCCAACTTCTGGAGCAGTATCGGAGACCGATGGCCGTTTCTCATCACACGGCAGTATGTCAAACTGCAGACACTTCCTGATGTCCCAGGACGTTGACACGGGGAAGTCTCACGAGACGAAAGCAATGCCTTCTGCTGAGTTGTTGAACTGGTAGGGGTGGCGACAGACGGCAGTGAATGCTTGTGTCCTGACGCTATATACAGGGTGATTATAATTAAAGTTAAACTTTCAAAACACTGTAGAAATAACACCAATAGCCAGAATGACGTCAAATTGCAAGGGAATGTTATCGGAGAACTGAGAAAATGTATGGCAGTAGAAAAAGATGGTGAGAAAATTGATCAATAGATGGCGCTGTACGTGTCAGAATACGTAAATGAAAACACGTGGCATACGCACGATCTATTGAAGTTAGTATAAACACGCCGGGTACACGGCTTTGCCTCCTTTTGCGTCTGAGAAGTTCGCCATGACTGTTTCAATGCAGGATCGCGCTCTGCTTGTAAAGCAGTATTACAAGAATGATGACTGTGCACACGTCGCTAAGTTCCGGACACTGAACGGTTTGAAAAAAAAACGTTGGTACGATGACTGCCATGGGTCTGGAGAAAATGATTCGGAGATTTGAAAGGCGGGTTCTTTTGGTGAGCAACCTGGTAGAGGTTGGTGGTGTGCAAACGTGTAGTGCACGGAGAATTGTCCGAAAATTGGTCATATCCGTGAGCACGGTGCGTAAAATCCTATGAAACATCCTTCTTTGCTATCCATTCTAAATTACCGATTACCGATCTGCACGAGCTGCTTCTTGTTGACCTGCAAGCTTTAGAATTTCTTCCTCGCATGGAATGGGACAATGATTGGGCGTGGAAGATTTTGTGGACAGACGAAGTCCACTTTCATCTGACAGGATATGTCAGTACAGAGAATTGTCGAATATAGGATACGGAAAATCCACATGCAAATCATTCAGGACCACTTCATCCTCAAAAGGTCACTGTGTGGTGCATCATTTATAATAGGGCCATATTTTTTCGAAGAGACAGATGCTTCCGGTCTTGTTACCTGTAAACGCTATGACTGTCTTTTGCGCAACCACGTCATTCCAGCTCTGCAACAGCTTGGATGTGTGGATGGGATCAGTTTTACGCAAGATGGCGCAGCTCCGCACATTGCAAATCCATTTAAGCAGCTGCTGAAGCGTCATTTCGGAAATGCTACAACTATCAGCCCCCATTTCCCTACAGCCTGGCCGTCCCGATCACCTGATATTAATCCGTGTGACTCCTGGCTGTTGGGTTATCTAAAAGATGTTGTGTTCAGTGTCCTGACTGCAAACGTAGCTGCATTGAAGGAATGCATTGCGCAACACATTCTGAACGTGACCCCGGAAATACTTCGATTAGTTGTGGAACATGCTGTTTCTCGATTTCAACTTGTTGCAGAAAACGGTGTACAGAATATTGAACATATTTTGTGCCAGTCACATGGAAATTAATAATCAGATTTGATTTTGGTAGATGATTTTTACATGGTTTTATGGCCTCAGGACAATCAAAAACCGATGTGATTGATGCTTTCATGCGGATTTTGGCCTCAGGACAATTGAAAACCGATTTTTCCCACCCCATGTGATAGACCTTGCGTTGGTGGATGGTCTTTCGTAAATAACAGTGTCACACTTGTACACCCATGCACACGGAGTAGTACAGTTTGTTTAACGTCAAACGTATACCTTAGGCATTGTTGTATGATTCATTTGTTATTTACAGTCGACCACTATTAAATTATGATTGCTACAATTTTTAATTATTTATTTTTCTTCTGCGGTGCGTTGTAGCCCTTCTTCGATAATATTCCGTTGCAATTTGACGTCATTCTGCCCAGTGCTGTTACTTCTACAGCAGTTTGAAAGTTTAACTTTAATTATTATCACCCTGTACGTGGCTCGGGCAGTGTTTATTCCAACTTCTTCCTCATAAGAAAACCCATCAAACAGATTTCTGTTCCTCACCTTTCCATAACGTAAATATAATGTCGCGACAGTCAACAGCTAGACAGTGGAGTGGTGAGGCACTAGTTAGCTGATATTCACATAATAAAACTTCCCACGGAACAGATCTCACTTAAGCCCCGAATAGATCACGTCCGCAGTTGATTTAACCAAGCATACATTACAGAACAAAACACAAATGCAATTTCTCGTTTAAACCTTGAAATTACGAATTAACTGTAAACTCCAGAAAATTACTACGACTAAAAGATAAAGAATTCTTACAGAGACAAGAATTTACTGGCGAGCAAAGTAAAATTTCAACACACTAACAGAGTCAACAATCAGTTAAAATCTTAAACAGCATTCTATTAAATGAATTAAATTTCTGAGCCACTTAAAGAATTACGTTTTGCCCATCAGTAAAGGCTGCACGTTGCCTCAACTATTGCAGTGGAAACAGACTCAGGCATCACGCCTAGAACTAGTGAGCATAACCACTGGTATCAGGAGATTGAAAAATTACACGTGGCTGTAACAAGGGCGCACTAAGCCATGATATACACAACGCTCGTCAGCCATCAGTACAAGTTGTAGAATTTATAAGCACAATTGTAGACTATCTGGAACACATGAAAGAAACATAATCTCAGGCTGATAACAAATGTATAAACACAAGTTAAAAGTGGCACAAATGAACAAAATTTCAATACTTGGAGTTTAGCAACTATCGTGATGATTGACGAACCAACTCAAAATAACAATTTCACTGTAGCAAAGGCTTCGACCAGTGTCTTACACAAAGAGGTAATTACTTAACCACTGTGACAATGTCAGTCACCAAACTTGCAGGCGCTTGGCACACTACAGTTAGTTCACAAGTATCAGAGTAAATTTTATCACACCCAGATAACTACACTCATCTCGTTCATAGACTCTCTCCTTTTTTTTCTAAACCTTCATGGTGGAAAACAACGATTGTCCGATAAGGAAGGCAGGTTTTCGCATAAGAATAACAATTTCCCAATGGAATTTGTCACAGTTCACCATTATGTAAAGGAAGTATCCGCAACAAGTTGTCGAATCAAGCCGAATCAACAGGACGTTCACGACCCCGGTCAAAAGTCACAGTCCCACTACCGTATCACAGCACCCATGGCTCCTTCCAAGATGTTCAGTAGAAGTATCCGTCCGCTATGCTACAGGCCTATTGCAGCGACTCGCTGCAACACATCACGGCGTCGCAGGCATGCGCCATCCGTTCGCCACTCGGGTCCGTTGCGAGTGCACTACTACCACTAGTAACGCACCAGTACTCATGCCGTCTCAACGAACGCAGCCCAACCTTGTTTTTCTGACGCCCGCTCACCAGACAAGTCCTATCGCGTATCCGCTCCCCTACATAGTACCCTATGGTCAGAACCAAAGAGCTGACCGGTATTGATACATGAGGCAAAGAGGATATCGCGCAAAGGTAAATCTAGTTGACACTACACGGCTGAATAAGCACTGATACAGTTACAAGAGTTTATACTTTGCGTTCTCTAGTTCCACCACAGCAGCACTTGATCTTATACACAACTTACACTATCTCACAAAGACTGAGTTTCTAGGCTACTATTTGCGCTGTCTTCATTTCAACTTTCACTTTTAGTCCTGTCAGCAGCTACGTCATTACACGTCGTGAGAAGGAAATAGCGATGAGGAAGGTATTCTAACTTACCTACTATTAGCATGCTAAAATTCCCAGCTGCCATTATATCACACTACTTACAATACTTGCCTTAATAACTCCCATAAAACTGTCACATATCACGTTAAGCCATTCCTTTCATTCACGCAAACAGTATTATATGCTCTCCGGCGCTAAAGTGAAACAGCAGGAACTCCTTGAACTGCACACTTCTCTTTTCGTTGCTGTACATGTGTACTGTCAGGTTATCTTGTCACTGTGACCCAACAAGTAATGAAAACTATGTACAAAATGAAGGATGACAGTTATGTCACTACTGATGTCGCGTTCTCACTCGCACGGACCCAGTAAACTCTATAACTCGAAAACCACAATCCATTGTATCTTTCTAATGCAAGCTTCATCCTTACTAAACGTCAACAAACGTACGTAATACATCACTGTGTTTCCCATAATCATAATTAACCCCCATATCTAAACCCACAGTTACACCTCGTTACGAGAGGCAAAACTAACCTACTGCTCTGCACGAACTCATCTATATCATCGCCTTACCACCTGTATACTCATATGGATATGGTGTCTGTTCTTTCGGACAAGTACATAGTTCTGGCAATACCGGCCATGACCTGCTTCTTCTGTGCAGATGCACACATATTCCCCGAACTCTTATGGGACTTGGTAAGAATGTTATGAAACGTCCCCTTAGAACAATTTATACAAGACTGTGCTTAAACTGACACACAATATTTTTAGCGCAACGCAATCTGACTTTCAAAAATCCCTGCAAAAGAATGGCCCTGACTAACATTAACCTGTACCTTTCACAAATCACTTACCTCACAAAAATCTTCATTACTCGAACTAATGCAATACAGCGAGCGCCACTACTGCCAGCTAAATAAAAGATTCAAACTACGGAAGGCACTAACTACTAATAGGCATAGTTAGCAAAATGAAAGATTTTAATAGAGAACAAACAATGTATTTACCTTAATAGTCGTAATATATATATCAGTTCATGACATCCAGTCTAACAAATTTCAAAACTCCGCCATCTCTCTCCCCACATCCACCACTGTTGGCGGCTCACCTCCAACTGCGCAACGCTACGCGCTGTTTACATCCAGCTGCCGCTGCCCAACACTACAATGGCAGACATCAATGCAAACTAGCCACAGACTGCACACAGCACAACCAGTGATTTTCATACAGAGCGCTACGTGGCATTACCAATATAAAAATCTAAACAGCCTACTTACATTGCCCCCATGCGCCCCACAAAAAATTTTACAAATTGTTTTGGGCAGTGGCCAATAATGATTTGATAAAATTTTTCATATTTACAATAACAAAGATATCCAATGCACACACTTATTAATACAATGTTGGTCAAAAGCTAAAATTTTCTCACAGGTCATTAAGACAGACCTGATCATTTATCACAGTAAAATTACAGTGTTTTTTTTTTTCTCTCAAAGTCTTAGTAGTAAAAGAGAATGCACACGGAAGTAGTGGATTTCCATGCAGTCTTGAAGAAGTAGTGTTGTCCTTCCAACGGAAAGACAGTGCTGACTCTTGACATGCTGACAGGTAATGGGCCACAACAGAGCAAACCCACAGCAGAGTCATTCGACGTTTTGAAGAAGATTGGTAGGTAGGTCATCACAGAGGAGACCCACTGTAGTCCTGGTAGATATTGTGGTATTGGTGGGCCACCAGAGGTGCAGACCCACTGCAGTCCTTGTAGAAATAATGGTATTGGTGGGTCATCAGAGATGCAGACTAACTGTAGTCCTTGTAGAGATGGCCAGCAGCCATCTGTTGTGACTGTGTGGGTGCACAATCCCCATTGAAGAGTCTTGCAGTTAATATAGCAAGTCCATAACCACCACTTGTGCACTCACAAAGTTTTTGGAATTGTCCTTAGAACTAGCAATGCTGTTATCCAGTCCCTTGCTGAATTATTAACACACGTGCAAACACTATGAGTCCCTACTTCTCACATATTGTCCATATACTATGACCAACAGAAACGTGTGCAGTGAAATGTAACTTACAAGTTACTTAATATGATGAACTGGTGTCACTTACAATTTTATAACATAAGAATACAATTACAAAGGTGCAAAATACATCATTAAAGAACATAACAATACAGATAACATTTGTAGTAAAACAGGCTTTACAAAAGAATAGAAATATACACATACATCAGTGTTACAGGAATTATGACATGAGTACATACATAAAAGATCAGAATAACTTTCGAAACATCAACTTCACACATGAGCATTAAAACAGAACAGAATAAATAATGTCTAAACATCTTTACAAAGTAAATAACATATTATTAATGCAAAGTATATTTGAGGATAACACTATTCCTGATCATAGTTCATGTAGATTAGTATTAGAAGAAGAAAAAATTCTATGAAACTACACAGAGACAGGAAGAAAACAAATACACAAGGCTACACAAACACATAGTGGGATAACACAAAAGGAAAGGACAGGGTTTGTTTTCAGTGTAACATTTGGTACTGCAGTCCAACCCAAAACTTCATACCATAGATCATTCATCTTATTTCAACCTTTGCTTCCAACAAAAACATCCATTCAAGCATGCTTTCTGTATTTTTCTCGTATAACCTCTCAGTGCATTTCTTCAAATTCATCGCAACTCATTCTCTTATAGGCTACCCCCTCTTAAGCTAACTTAAATCTACTGAGCTCAGATGCTAAACTAAGGGACGAGGCAATGCAGTAGCACAAAATAATTAACACAAACATCAATGACAAAAAATTCAAATTGGCAAAGTAAGCAACAATATTACAACTAATATGCAATGAGCAGCAAACAAGAAAAATAAATCAGTAATAAACTGGTTTAGCAGAGTAACACAAAGTCAAATTCAGTAACACTATGCCTGGCAAACAGCAGCAGCAACTTATATCTAAACATGACATAGCTCAAGCAAAAAAAAAAACATTACACTAAAGACAATAATGCAGATAAGGGAAATGTATATTCACATCTTAATGTCTATGTAATTAAAGTGGTGCACCACAACTATTTCTACAAAAGAAATTACCAAGTACTTGAAAAGAAAATGATATTTGCAGTTATTGTTATCAGTCCCTTCTTATTGTTCTTTCCATTCCAAGAGCTCCTTTTTCGAAGAATGTGGATCATAAAATAATTATTTAATAGATCTGTTGACAGAAAGTGTTCACATTAGCAAATGCATCTAAGTTTATTTTATAAAACTAATGCTGCAACACAGCTGGAAACCAGATATTAAACAAAATGAGCAATCTCTCAACTACAAAGACAATAGATGTAAAATGTTTCTAATCATTTCATTAGGCATTTTAGTAAATATCATAAATTACGAGCTCCACAGTATGCTTTCAACAAGGAAATGTCAATAGCGAGGACAATGGGCTCCCATTTCTTTTTTTTCTACCTGTGCCTCTGACGAGGCACTCACTAATGACTTGTTCCCCCGGCGTCTGACACAGCTGGGTGCCCACGGCGCATTACGTGCAGGTGGTCACTTAACTTTCTTACGGAAATATTTACGACAGCAGTTTCCGATACAGTGACAGTCTCATATACAAAATTTCACGGGTCGAGAATTTGCGTTGCAAATGTGTAGAAACAAAATTTTATGAATATAATAGTGTCCAAAAAATTTTCGTCGGCATTGTAATACATTCACGCATTTACATACATTTCATAATTCTTAAAGTACGATTCTTGGTTTCCAACAACCTTTTTCACAATTCAGAGTCCCTAACCACTACTCATTATTCCTTACCTTATTCGTCGACACTTCTTCAATATTTCATCATAACAGATACGTAGCATACTCAAATAACTCATATAGCATCAGCTTATTGATCATAAACATACCGCAACAGCATAATATACATAGTCATCATAATAATATCATAACATATCAGTCAATTCTCAAAATCGTCGTAGCTTCCTCCAATAATTTCAAAACCTAAAAAAATTCTCTGTTCATGTCAAAAGTGTCATCTGCCTCAAACGTACTTTAAATATCATGATCCCATACCAAATACATCATTCAAAGCTCTCATAGTATCACAATGGTTCTGAAAAAATATGAACAGTTCACACAGTACAGACAAAATACAGTTTCATAAGTGTGAAGTTATCCAACTGTGTAATTGTGTAAACATGTGTCACTGATGTAGTACAAAAAGTTTATCTCTCAGTTAAATGATCAGATAGCTGTGTAATTATGTGTTAGAGGAATATGGTACCGATGTGTAAAGTTGTGTAAGCAAATACCATATTAGCTAGGGCTCCTTGTGCTTGCCAAACACATGATACACAAAGTAAGCGTGTACCCCCCTGAGGATTAATGTAATTATACCCTCGGGTGTTACAGATTACAGCAATGGAATGAAATGTATCACGGAAAACTTTCTTTGTAATTCAAAAATCTTTAAAAATAAATGTTTTAAGTACAAAATTAATCACTGAAATGCGTGTCCTGTAGCGCTAAATGTGCATCTTGTTGTAAGGTAATCTCTGTGGAAGTGTCGTAGTTATTTTCCTCCGAAAGCTAAGTTCTGCAGAAGCCAATGTACTTACCTCATGATAAACAAAAGTGAAATGTTTTGCGTATAGATATCTTAGTTATTACGCGTATTCTTGTGATGATGAAAGTACTGTGCTATAACGTATTGTTGTGCTATGGAAAAGGCTGTCTCCTTGTAGCTATACCACAAAAGTTACTACTAAAACATGTTTTACTTTACAGAATAATTCAGAAAAACTGTGCAGATATAAAACAGAAACACCGCAAAGCAACATTGTAAATTTTCACTCATTAGTAGCGTCATGATAAAATCGTGTAGCTGTCACATAAACTAAACTGTCTCATCTGGTATCTCACAGAAAGTACCTTAAACCCAAAATGTATTTTCAAGTAAACCAAAATGTTGCATTAAAATCTAATTAGCAGTACCAATATATGTTCTAAGTATGTGAGCCTTATAGTCGTTATGTAATTGTGCAATTAACAAGCAAGAATGCACCCACACAATAACACTGTGTCATCTGTTCACAATAAAAATGCATTCGTAATTTCTGTTTAAATAAGTTCTCTTGGTTCTTGACTGGATATTTAACTTCAAACATTGTTGCATGGTAACAGTTTCCAAAGCATACTAGTAATGTGAAGTGAAACGTTTTATGGCAAAGACAAAGATGAAAAGCAGATTATCTTTCAATAAACGGTTTTACATGTGAAATGAGGTGTAAACCTTTACTCTTCCTAGTACGCAGAGTTTCAACTTTAACGCAATTAACATGTGGTATACGTCGGTAAAGAATACTGGAATTCTTCTCAAGGTTAGCGTCTATGTTATTTTTCCCTGAGCCAGCGGGCGCAAGTGGCTGCCTGCGGTGCGAGTCATTGTCTGTTTCTTTGTTGGTGCATGTCGTTACTGGGATTTGGAGACCTAACTTCTACAAATTCACGTTGCCGAGAGGGCCAAGCCGTGTTAGAATCCCGCCAGTTCTGATGAAATTGACGTCTGTCTTTATGATTATATCGTCTGTCGTCATGTCGGTAGATTCCATAGTTACTTTCCTGTCGGTCACGTGGTGGAGAATTTCACCCTGAATCGTAACTGCGCGCTGGACCGTCGCGTCTAATGTTATTCTGTCTCCCTTGATAATAATTATTTTGGTTCCCATATTGTCTGTTTCTCTGATTGTCTCTGTGATGGTCATTACCGTGGAGAGGTGATCTTTCCTTGTAATTATTACTACTCTGCCAACGGTTGTCATACGGGTGGTGTCTGTTTCGGTCATGATTTACATTGAAAGAATAACCTTGTCATATATTATTTCTGTCATCGCGGAATTGTGACAGATGTGATCTGTAATTTTTTTGCTCCTGTTTTCGCGTTCCGCAATTGTCATGTCAATTTCCAGTTCTTGTAACAGTCCCTGAAAAGCTTCAATGTCGTCTTTGCAACGTCCTGCTAAAATAATATCTCTCAAATGTTAAGGCAGTTTGATTAAACAAATGCGGATGAGTTCTGAGGGGCTGTATGGGTTTGACAGGTACTGATTCTTGTGCAACATGTCTTCAAAATATTTCACAAGATTGGAAAATTCAGATTGTTCGAATGTTTCATCATTATGATGCTATGCTTTACTCGGTCTTGTGTAGCTTGAGACCAATATGCTGAGAGGAAGGCATGATAAAATTCTCCTTCACTGTGACAATCATGAATGACTGATCGCATTCTTACAGCTGGTTCATTCTACAGGCAGCCACACATAAATTCTAACCTGTGCTCCAATCACCAGTTGGGAGGAAAACAATGAGAAAATTGATGAAGCCATGCTTGTGGATGAATGTCGTTGCCAGAATTCTTAAATGTTTTGAATTTACGTGTAGTAATGAACAGCTTATAGTCGAAATCATCGTGTCGGCGAGTCGCACATCGCTCATTGTTACTTCGTTTCGGTGGTTCCATCTCAAAATCCAATGCGCCTTGCCAATTTCTTTCATAATTTTCGAAGTGTCCTGTGTTATTATTTTGTGGTTGTTTTGTATTTCTATGTCCCTCTTCCCGTACTGGAGCGCGTCCTCTGAATAATGTAATTCTTGTATTACCTGCATCAACTGATATTGTACTTCCCAGATTTCTCTTTTGTACTGTGTATTGATTTGATTTTGATTTTGTTTGAATTTTCTAATTTGTTCATACTCTTCTGTGTCAGTAAAGACTACCGGTTTTGTGTCATTCAGATTATCATTTACCTTTGTAGATAAATTATTTAGCTGATCCGAAAGTTCAACTACTTTCTCTCATAATGAACTAATTTCCTCCATGTGTCTTTCTGAACCAATTTTCAGAGTATCTACTGTGTCCTTTAAGTTTTCTTGAGTTTTTGCAAGTTGCGTAACTAAATCGGTAGATGCAACTGAGTCAATTTTAGCCCACAAGGTCTCATGATTTTCATGAGCAATGGTTTGCAGTTCTTTTATGGCTGCTTCGTGATTCTGTAATGCATTTTCATGCCGCGAAAAAATAGGTTGAAAATGCTCACAAATTTGTGTTTTTACGTCATTACAGACTTTTTGACATTTCGATTCAATGTTATGTAACTCAGTAGTAAAATCTTCACGTGTTTGTTCAAGTGTGGTGTCTAACTTTTGAAGCTTTTGCTGTGTTTGATTTTGTTCCATTGTGTCTAACTGTTGCTGTGTTTGTCTCTGATTTTGTTCCATTGTGTTTAACTTTTGAAGATTTTGTTCCATTGTGTCTAACTTTTGAAGATTTTGTCCCATTTGTTGCATTAATTGTAATAACAATGCATTAGTGTCTGGAATCTGTTCCTCTACGCTTTTCGGCAGTGCATTTGCACCAGCAACATTCACATTTTGACAAGCAGAAAATGTATCCTGACTTATTTGAGAAAACGGTGAGGACGCAAAACCTGAATCTACAGTATTTGCAAAATTGTGTCCTATCATTTCGGATTCCTGAGGCGAGCTGTTGCCGAGCGATCGATCGATAATGCTTCCCTGTTCACTAATTGTTTCACTGCCTACGCCATTGTTTGCCGCCCGCTCCATTTCCCTATGCACAGTTACCAAATTACTATGTTGAACATTAGTTAATTCATTACATGGTGGCGCTAACACACTACTTTCGTCTTCACTGTCATTTCTCAGTTTACTTTGGAGCCTAGTATTACGTTTTTCACACGCCATTATTGTCACAATATTTCACACAACAACACAGAAAAACACAATTTGAAGAGCAAAAATAGGGGAATACATTAACATAGCACTGAAAATAATATCTAGTTAATTGCAAGCGTAGCTGCGAAATACTTGGTGCAAATCTACATGCATGCCACAACTGTTTTACTGTACAACAATGAAAGACTGCAACTACAAAGGAGATTCTCTCTATAATTACGCGCTGGCAATAAACAAAAGCTACAGTAATTACACAAACTACAAGAAAAAAATCAGAAGATTCCAGTGAGGTATCCTCGGCTAAGGACCGGCTAAGGACCGGCTAAGGACCGTTGCTGTTCGCAATATACATAAATGACCTGGTGGATGACATCGAAGGTTCACTGAGGCTTTTTGCAGATGATGCTGTGGTGTATCGAGAGGTTGTAACAATGGAAAATTGTACTGAAATGCAGGAAGATCTGCAGCGAATTGACGCATGGTGCAGGGAATGGCAACTGAATCTCAATGTAGACAAGTGTAATGTGCTGCGAATACACAGAAAGATAGATCCTTTATCATTTAGCTACAAAATAGCAGGTCAGCAACTGGAAGCAGTTAATACCATAAATTATCTGGGAGTACGCATTAGGAGTGATTTAAAATGGAATGATCATATAATGTTGATTGTCGGTAAAGCAGATGCCAGACTGAGATTCATTGGAAGAATCCTAAGGAAATGCAATCCGAAAACAAAGGAAGTAGGTTACAGTACGCTTGTTCGCCCACTGCTTGAATACTGCTAAGCAGTGTGGGATCCGTACCAGATAGGGTTGATACAAGACATAGAGAAGATCCAACGGAGAGCAGCGCGCTTCGTTACAGGATCACTTAGTAATCGCGAAAGCGTTACGGAGATGATAGATAAACTCCAGTGGAAGACTCTGCAGGAGAGACGCTCAGTAGCTCGGTACGGGCTTTTGTCAAAGTTTCGAGAACATACCTTCACCGAAGAGTCAAGCAGTATATTGCTCCCTCCTACGTATATCTCGCGAAGAGACCATGAGGATAAAATCAGAGAGATTAGAGCCCACACAGAGGCATACCGACAATCCTTCTTTCCACGAACAATACGAGACTGGAATAGAAGGGAGAACCGATAGAGGTACTGAAGGTACCCTCCGCCACACACCGTCAGGTGGCTTGCGGAGTATGGATGTAGATGTAGATGTAGATGTAGATGTAGATGTAGACATATGAAACGTCCCCTTAGAAAAATTTATACAAGACTGTGCTTAAACTGACACACAATATTTTTAGCGCAACGCAATCTGACTTTCATAAATCCCTACAAAAGAATGGCCCTGACTAACATTAACCTATACCTTTCACAAATCACTTACCTCACAAAAATCTTCATTACTCGAACTACTGCAATACAGCGAGCGCCACTACTGCCAGCTAAATAAAAGATTCAAACTACGGAAGGCACTAACTACTGATAGGCATAGTTAGCAAAATGAAAGAATTTAATAGAGAACAAACAATGTATTTACCGTAATAGTCATAATATATATATCAGTTCATGACATCCAGTCTAACAAATTTCAAAACTCCGCCATCTCTCTCCCCACATCCACCACTGTTGGCGGCTCACCTCCAACTGCGCAACGCTACGCGCTGTTCACATCCAGCTGCCGCTGCCCAACATTACAATGCCAGACAACAATGCAAACTAGCCACAGACTGCACACAGCACAGCCAGTGATTTTCATACAGAGCGCTACGTGACATTACCAATATAAAAATCTAAACAGCCTACTTACAATGTCTTCCACGAGTAATGAGTGTGTTGGGGTGGACCACTACGAATGTAGTCTGTGGACATAAAAGGTTAGAATGTGGGTCTCGCGGGAGGCGTGCGCGAGATAGTCCCTGCAGTCGAACTATTCACTGTGCTCTCTGTGGCTCAAATGGATAGAGCGTCTGTCATGTAAGCAGGAGATCCCGGGTTCGAGTCCCTGTCGGAGCACACATTTTCACCTGTCCCCTTTGAAATATATCAACGCCCCTCAGTAGCTGAAGGCACTAATAAAATTCTGATTTCCGTACTACCTGAGCCACAATCGCTTTGAGCTACCCTTCTGTGGCCTTCTTACGTCTCTGACAAGCTTCATAAACATTTAGTTAGTACCAGATATATTTAAAACATAGTTGACGGGTTGTTTGCATTCTCAGCAAACCGTTTATAGAACGACGTAACGACCAATGGTTCGTCTTGCGTCCATTGGGTCCCAGCACTCTACCGGTATACATGGTTATGACGGTGTCTACTCCGCTACAGATGATAGGATAGCTATTGAGACACCAATGGAAAACTTCAGTGGTTCTAGAAGGTGATGCAGACGGTAAAAACTGAAGGGAAGATAGAAATTAGAACACATTCGACAAATACTTCTGGACGTTGGGTGCAAGTGCTTCTCTGACATGAAGAGGTTGACACGGGAAATTAAGTGTGATGGCTGCATCAAATCAGTCAGAAGACTTATGAAAAAACCAAGGACATTAATTCGTTTCATCGATATGTAGTGTACATCCTTCAGCAAGTAATTTTGACATAGAACTTTTCTAGGTAATTTTTGCTACATGTCCAATGCATACTCTTGTTAATACCGTCCTGTTTCAATATACTGCAAAAGTTCTCAACAATTCTAAAATGCGGTATATAGTAATTCCATAATAACCCTAAATATATATTGTTATTTACACATATCTAAATGTGTGCTTGGAACTCAAATGCAAAAGAAATATTATTCGAAACGTTTCTAATGAAGGGAATGGTTTATATATCCAGCAGTCTTGTCGAAGACCATGGTATGGTAGTTTGCGCACAACACGTTCCAAATCTCATTGTGATACTCACAGAATAATTACTTGGCCGAATGTACCTGGGGCAAGTATAACGAATAGTGCGCAGGTGTCATATCGGTTACTGATAGTGATGGACATAAAGCGGATTAAATGTAGTGGACCATTTGTTTACGCCTGTACAACTCTATTTAAATTCACATCATGATCACTACTACTATATTAAAGTGGCTTCTCCCATGACTTCCACCCTCACCGTGTGAACCAAAGATGTTTACAATGGCGTGTAACCAAAAAAAGGCGCTGTTATTTCTTTATATATAAAGTAAATCTGTTACATTTGAAACAGAGTGTTAATGACGTCTCGAGTCTGTAAGGGTGGTGATTGATATAAAATGTGCAATCTACCGTATTCCTTTATGCTACACCACTACACTCATCTTACAGCTACGCGATCGTTTTATCCGATTAGCGATGCTTATTTTAAATCATGAAGCACACTCACGAAACCTCTATATTAGCTAGCTGAAGGTAATGTACACGATCTCCAGTAGGACTATTCTCATTAAAATACTATTTATAAGGGCTTATTTTGCTTTAGATTCGTTTGCTATGTTTATTGTTTTTGAACCTCAGTTTGTGTTGACTCAACTTACCTGCTCACTGACATATTATAGGAACATAACGTGAGACTTCTCACAATATAAGAAACATTTCTCAGAAGACGGTTACCTAATGAGTGATTTCTCAACATAGTCATGCTGGCAATGAACACATTTTCTCAACGCGAGACCAGTTTGCTGAAGCAGTCACTGTAGAATGTTTGACTTTGACATATAGTTGTATCGGGTGTACTGCCGGTGGTCTCCGTTTTTCTGACACAATATTTCGATGTCGTACTTCGGCGTCTTCATCAGGTGCATCCTGTGAGTCACTGGAAGCACCTGATGAAGACGCCGATTTACGGCATCGAAATATTGTGTCAGAAAAACGCAGACCACTTGCAGTACACCCGATTCAATGAGATGTCACAAAATCGCCGGGAAAGTCTAAGTAATTACATGTTTGTCTTTGTTTGCGGAACCACAGTTGCACCTCTAGTTGCAGCGCTTCATTACCATCAAAGCCGCGCGGAGTGGCCGCGCGGTTTGAGGAAACATGGACGGAGTGAGCGGCCCCTCCCGCCGGAGGTTCGAGTCCTCCCTCGGGCTTGGGTGTGTGTGTTGCTCTTAGCGTAAGTTAGTTTAAGTAGTGTGTTACCTTAGGGACCGATGACCTCAGCAGTGTGGTCCCTTAGGAATTTACACATATTTGAACATCACCATCAAAGTGAAGTCGTCGGTGAAGTTCTTAAGGCTCCAGAAACAGATGAAATGGGATGGAGCCAAGTCGGGAAAGTACAAAGGATGATCGATGGGAATCAAGCCAAGGCGTCGCATTGTTGCAGCGCTCTTGCGTGGTCTGGAATTGTCGTGCTGAAAGAGAGGGTGCTCCATCTGTGGACGTTCTCTTCCAGTTCGAAACACGATTACAGCACGCGGTTTCTCGTGCACATTGCACACTGCCATGTTAATGCAACAATTTCGAGTCTTTTAGCGGCAGAGGGCTGCAAATATTGTAGACATGAGGAATAAAGGCGTAGCATATTACACTACTGCCAATAAAATTGCTACACCAAGAAGAAATGCAGATGATAAAAGAGTATTCATTGGACAATTATATAGGGCTATTACAAATGATTGAAGCGATTTCATAAATTCATTGTAGCTCCATTCATTGACATATGGTCACGACACGCTACAGATACGTAGAAAAACTCATAAAGTTTTGTTCGGCTGAAGCCGCACTTCAGGTTTCTGCCGCCAGAGCGCCCGAGAGCGCAGCGAGACAAAATGGCGACAGGAGCCGAGAAAGCGTATGTCGTGCTTGAAATGCACTCACATCTGTCAGTCATAACAGTGCAAGGACACTTCAGGACGAAGTTCAACAAAGATCCACCAACTGCTAACTCCATTCGGCGATGGTATGCGCAGTTTAAAGCTTCTGGATGCCTCTGTAAGGGGAAATCAACGGGTCGGCCTGCAGTGAGCGAAGAAACGGTTGAACGCGTGCGGGCAAGTTTCACGAGTAGCCCGCGGAAGTCGACGAATAAAGCAAGCAGGGAGCTACACGTACCACAGCCGACGGTTTGGAAAATCTTACGGAAAAGCCATTTCTTAAACAGGAGATAGGAAAACCGATGGATCGGTCGTGGTGGAGATCATGACCAGCAATTCATGTCATGGCCTCCACGCTCTCCCGACTTAACCCCATGCGATTTCTTTCTGTGGGGTTATGTGAAAGATTCAGTGTTTAAACCTCCTCTACCAAGAAACGTGCCAGAACTGCGAGCTCGCATCAACGATGCTTTCGAACTCATTGATGGGGACATGCTGCGCCGAGTGTGGTAGGAACTTGATTATCGGCTTGATGTCTGCCGAATCACTAAAGGGGCACATATCGAACATTTGCGAATGCCTAAAAAATTTTTTGAGTTTTTGTATGTGTGTGCAAAGCATTGCGAAAATATCTCAAATAATTAAGTTATTGCAGAATTGTGAAATCGCTTCAATCATTTGTAATAACCCTGTATTATACTAGCACTGACATGTGATTACATTTTCACGCAATTTGGGTGCATAGATCCAGAGAAATCAGTACCCAGAACAACCACCTCTGGCCGTAATAAGGGCCTTAATACGTCTGGGCATTGAGTCACACAGAGCTTGGATGGCGTGTACAGGTACATCTGCCCAGGCAGCTTCAAGAAGATACCACAGTTCATCGAGAGTAGTGACTGGCGTATTGTGACGAGCGAGTTGCTCGGCCACCATTGACCAGACGTTTTCAATTGGTGAGATATATGGAGAATGTGCTGGCCAGGGCAGCAGTCGCACATTTTCTGTATCCAGAAATGTCCGTACAGGACCTGCAACATGCGGTCGTGCATTATCCTGCTGAAATGTAGGGTTTCACAGGGATCGAATGAAGGGTAGAGCCACAGGTCGTAACACATCTGATATGTAACGTCCACTGTTCAAAGTGCCGTCAATGAGAACAAGAGGTGACCGAGACGTGTAACCAATGGCACCCCATACCGTCACGCCGGGTGATACGCCACTATGGCCATGACGAATACACGTTTTCAATGTGCGTTCCCCACGATGTCGCCAAACACGGATGCGACCATCATGATGCTGTAAACAGAACCTAGATTCCTCCTAAAAAATGAAGTTTTGTCACTCGTGCACCCAGCTTCGTTGATGAGTACACCATCGCAGGCGCTCCTGTCTGTGATGCAGCATCAAGGGTAACCGCAGCCATTGTCTCCGAGCTGATAGTCCATGCTGCTGCGAACGTCGTCGAACTATTTTCGTGCAGATGGTTGTTGTCTTGCAAATGTCCCCGTCTGTTGACTCAGGGATCAAGACGTGGCTGCCAGATCCGTTACAGCCACGCGGATAAGATGCCTGTCATCTCGACTGCTAGTGATACGAGGCCGTTGGGATCCAGCACGGCGTTCCGTATTACCCTCCTGAAACCACCGATTTCATATTCTGCTTACAGTCATTGGATCTCTACCAGCGCGAGCAGCAGTGTCGCGATACGATAAACCGCAATCGCTATAGGCTACAATCCGACCTTTATCAAAGTCGGAAATGTGATGGCACGCATTTCTCCTCTTTACACGAGGCATCACAACTACGTTCCACCAGGCAACGCCGGTCAACTAATGTTTGTGTATGAGAAATCGGTTCGAAATTTTTACTCATGTCAGCACGTTGTAGGTGTCACCATCGGCGCCAACCTTGTGTGAATGCTCTGAAGAGCTAATAATTTGCATATCACAGCATCTTCTTTCTGTCGGTTAAATTTAGCGTCTGTAGGACTCATATCGGTGATGTAACAATTTTAATGGCCAGCAGTGTAGTAATATTCCTTTTATTAGACCTTTGCAACTGATGTAGCAACCAGTGTAAAATATGAGGAAAATATTTTAGTTGGGAAGGTTTTCATTTTCAAATTACAATGATGCGTTTCGCCTGTGGTAGACACCTTCAGATTTTCTACAATGCAAAAAATTACAAAAAATAGGTATGAGGAGACGTACTGATCCCCTCTTTTTCACAAAAGCTTTTCCGATTGAGTACGTTTTAGCTTCTGAAGGATAACACTGGTCAACAACATCTTTGTTTCTTCGCTGCCAGCAGTCATTTTTACATAAAATTTAGGATACTTATTTCAGGTCTAATATCTGTTTCCTTTGTCAAAGCTCCAGTTTCTTCGCAGTCGCCGAAAGTCAGAATTTCATGTTCTTGTACCTATTTTTTGTAATTTTTTGTATTGTAGATAATAATCTGAAAATGCATACTACAAGCGGATCGCGTCATTGAAATCTGAAGATAAAACCGTCCACAACGAAAATTGTACTTTTATATCAAATGTTAATAACGTTTGTTTTATTTAAAAGAATTTTAAGAGTTTTCACATAAAAAAATTCAGAGGCATTACTTTCCATCACGCCCCCGTATTTGACCGTCAGATGTCGAAATATTAATGGATAGCTTTAGTGACAAGTTGATTTTTTGCTATTTTGTAATTGTGCTATTGTTTCCTGGAACCAATTTCGAAAGGAAAATGAATGGAGCCATATAAGAAAGAACTACTTTGAGACACGATTTGTTGTACCGATTACGTTACAGAAGAGCTCTAAACTTTCGTAAAAGGAAATGATTAAGCGGTACTGGTTCAGATAACGCGGGACCGTAAAACGGCGCGTGTTTGCAAGTGCTCCTCGTAACAAGTCGCCGGGTGCCTCTATTTAACTCTGTGGCACTTGCCACGACTCCACGGAACAAAATACGATGTATCTGGTCCCGTAACGGATGGAAGTTGGTCATTCGAATTGCAAATACGAGGTGCTCCACCAGCCCACTTGTGCAAATACGTAGCGATAATTAAATATCGGAGCAAGAGGTTTTACGTTTGAATATGGAGAAACGGGCGGGATCGAGGGGCGGCTAATTTGCAAACCGGAATTGCGGCTCTTGATTAAACAGCGTGCTGGAGGCGAAAGTAGGCGGCCTGCGCCCGTGCCTGCTCGGGCCGCGCCTTGTTTTACTTGCCCCCGCCTGTGTTCTTCGTATCCTGCTTAGAAAGTTCATTATCTCGAGAGCCCGCAGCAGAGGCGCGCTCCTGCTCGGCCCAACTCGCTGCTCCCTGCACCGACCTACTGTCCCCAGGGCCGTGCACACAGCAGCCGGCGGTAGGCGTCCAGGGCGGTCACGTGCGCTCCTGGCGTGCCGAGAAACAGCTGTCTCACATGAACTGTCGATGCCTTCGACGTGGGGCTTCTCAAGGATACCACTGGTCAATAACATCTTTGTTTCTTCGCTACCAGCACTTGTTTTTACCCAAATTTAGGATATTAATATCAGATCTGATATTTGTTTTCTTTGTGAAACCTCCAGTTTCTTTGCAGTCGCCAGAGGTTGGTATTTCATGTTCTTATCATCCAAAGTTCCAAAAGAAATCCGTTGGAATTCGATTACTCGATAAATAGTACAATTGTCAAGGCTGTCAATTCAACTAAGTACCTGGGTGTTAAAATTACGAACAACTTCAGTTGGAAAGACCACATAAATAATATTGTGGGGAAGGCGAGCCAAAGGTTACGTTACATTGGCAGGACACTTAGAAGATGCAAGAAGTCCACTAAAGAGACAGCTTACACTACACTCGTTTGTCCTCTGTTAGAATATTGCTGCGCGGTGTGGGATCCATACCAGGTGGGATTGACGGAGGACATCCAAAGGGTGCAAAAAAGAGCAGCTCGTTTTGTATTATCACGTAATAGGGGAGAGAGTGTGGCAGATATGATACGCGAGTTGGGATGGAAGTCATTAAAGCAAAGACGTTTTTCGTCGCGGCGAGATCAATTTACGAAATTTTAGTCACCAACTTTCTCTTCCGAATGCGAAAATATTTTGTTGAGCCCAACCTACATAGGTAGGAATGATCATAAAAAAAAAGAGAAATCAGAGCTCGAACAGAAAGGTTTAGGTGTTCGTTTTTCCCGCGCGCTGTTCGGGAGTGGAATGGTAGAGAGATAGTATGATTGTGGTTTGATGAACCCTCTGCCAAGCACTTAAATGTGAATTGCAGAGTAATCATGTAGATGTAGAAATGATAATGTAGATGGATAAATATTGATTTAATTCTCTTTAACTTAGCTGAGCAATACAAATTAAATGACGAGGATCGTTCAATGCCAGCCGCTGTGGCCGAGTGGTTCTAGGCGCTTCAATCTCGAACCGCGCGACCACTACGGTCGCAGGTTCGAATCCTGCCTCGGACAGGAATGTGTGTTACGTCCTTAGGTTAGTTAGGTTTAAGTGGTTCTAAGTTCTAGGGGAATGATCGGATGGTAAGTCCCATAGTGCTCAGAACCATTTGAACCATTTGAACCATTTGGTCGTTCAATCAGTAACGAACACATTATATCTAAATGCAGGTTTGTTTTATACAGGCTTCCAATATACCATATTTTCCCCTCTCTTTTGGGTACAAAACCATATTTTTCAACATAATCTTCATCCGTTGTGACGGCCTTACGCCACCATATTGGGACAAGCTGGATGTTCATGTGGTACCACTCTACTGATCGACGTTGGAGGCAAAGTCTGGCAACATCAACAACCTTGGTACACATACTGCTACCCCAGCAGTGCACCCTTCATTACGCCAAACAGATGGAAGTTGGAAGGTCCGAGATCCGGCCTGTAGGGCGACTGATGTTTTGTTAGCTTCTCTCGGGAACGCAGACTTGTGTGAGACCTTGCGTTGTCATGGAGAAGAGTAAGTTCGTTTGCAGTTTTGTGGCGACGAACAGCCTGAAGTCACTTTTTCAGTTTCTTGAGGATAGCACAATATACTGAAAAGCTGATCGTTGCACCGTGAGGGAGGACATAAAACGGAAACCCCTTCAGAGTCCCAGATGACCGTCACCACGGCTGATGGTACGGCTTTGAATTTTATCTTCAGAAGAGAGGTGGTATGACGCTACTCCATAGATTGCCATTTTGTTTCCGGTTCGATGTGATGAATCCATGTTTCACAGCCTGTGATAATGTTCGACAAAAATTTGGCACGATCAGCCTCGTAACGCGCAAGGAATTCCGCACCGATGGTCCCTTGTTGCTCTTTATGGCGGCAAGGAGGGCCGAGTGGTTCTAGGCGCTACAGTCTGGAACCGCGCGACCGCCACGGTCGCAGTTTCGAATCCTGCCTCGGGCATGGATGTGTGTGATGTCCTTAGGTTAATTAGGTTTAAGTAGTTCTAAGTTCTGGGGGACTGATGACCTCAGAAGTTAAGTCCCATAGTGCTCAGAGCCATTTGAACCATTTTTTTGTCTTTATGGTTTTCTGTTATGCGGCGAGGAACCCAGTGGGCACACACCATTGCGTACCCCGACTGGTGGACGAGTGTGATAGCATTACCAAGAGATGTTCAAATGGCTCTGAGCACTATGGGACTTAACATCTGAGGTCAGCAGTCCCCTAGACTTAGAACTACTTAGACCTAACTAATCTAAGGACATCACACATATCCATGTTCGAGGCAGGATTCGAAACTGCGACCCTAGCAGCAGCGCGGTTCCGGACTGAAGCGCCTAGAACCACTCGTCCAGAGCGGCCGGCTTACCAACAGAGACGTCCAGTTGTGCAGCGAGATGTTTGATTAAGATCTGTCGTTCACATCGACTGACAAGTGTCCGCACGTTCCAATACTGGGGGAGTCACAGCTGTGTAGAGCCGTCCGGCAAGCTGGAGATCGGACAGGTTTGCGCGACCTTGTTGCGGTGATGACAGACCTCTCGCTCAACAACTTACCGTGGTTTTGTTCACTGTCAGGTCTCCATAGACATTCTGCAAGTGCCTATGAATATCTGGGATCCTATGGTTTTCCACCAAAACTCTCCTTGGAACTCATTTTCGTAACAGATAGCAACGTGCAGCCCCGCCACGTAATTCATGAAACTATAGGGGCTGACGCAGGAGTATTGCACGATGTCCGACAGCAAATTTGTGCGTGTTTTCAGTCGAAATTGGCAGAGAAAAAAATGTTTTGCCTTACTTGCTGAACGATCCTCGTAAATCAAATACGAATTAAATATAAACACTATATAAATCTGTCCAGTAGTACAAACTGAAACGCATACCATCATGAAGACGGGTTACAGTTAGATAAAAATCACTGGTAACTGATACTTTGTATTGAGACAGAAATTCTGATTTGAAGCTCTTCCGTGTGCGGAATACTTCAGGGAAATCTCGTTTAATACTTCAGAAATAATCTGCCGTCGTACGTCTGTCCTGTCTCCTCTGATTGCGCTCTTTCGTAGTCTTGAGGTCCAGGCGGAACCCTTGGCCTTGCTCGTTCCTGACGTCTCCTAAGTTGTCACGGAGTTTATGAAGATGACGTGTAAGAAATGGAGTTTCACTCTAATGTTACATTCCAGGATTGAAATGATGACATCGTATTAACTATGAGACATTAATAGTTAACAGACTCTTTAGAACCAAGAAAGTTTTCCCTAACAGCCACTAATGACACCCTTGCCTCTCTTTCTTCGATGCTCATCTTTGTGATAAATTCTTTATCATGTACAAATACCAGAATCTGCGACCCATTTAAAACTCCTGCCTTGATCTTCTCGAGGAAGACATCAGACACCGACTATATGTTGGCAGCCTTCAATGTCTCTATCTAATACTTTAACAAACTTTTAAATCAAACCCACTCTGATATGGAGTGACAACTGGATCACTGACAACATTTTGCCTACTCATCACAGTATGTAGGCTTTCACGACCGGATGACATATCTTCTGAAGAGTTTCATGGACCACGACCTTACATCCCGGAAGGTTTACCAGAAGATTTTGCCTACTCGCTAGCTGAGCCTCAGTTATGGGCCACCCCTTCTGGTCCCAGAGTCTATCTGTCTCGTGCTCGGATGTCCCACACGCAGAGAAAGCGTGGTACATTGTTAATCCTCTCTGTTGGCATAGCAGCAGATTAACCGTATTGTGCTCCATGCGTATTGCCCAATTGTGGTTTTGGTATTTTAGCAGATGAATAACGGTCTTCTTGTCATTTAGCACCTACCGTATTTTAGCAGGTGAATCACAGGCTTCTTGTCATTATGCACCTCTCGTAAATACACCAGTGACCAACTGGAACATATGTACACACATTTCCGTTATGTAGTAGAGCGCACTCCAGTCTGGGTTTTGAACTGTCTACAAACAAACCCCAGTCATAAGGATTGCACAATGTGATACCTAATTCCTGGAGTAGAACTGAGATATTATGCCAATAAACAAATTTATTTACGTCTGTAGAATATGAAAGAAAAACCCCTTCCCCCTTTCGGTAATATGCCACTATTACAATATTACGCAGAATACATTTTCATTGCATTCTACACGCTAAAATTTCAGTTGCGAGTTTGGAAAGAAGCAAATGGAGCATAAGATCATTCTGCTCGGACTCAATTTCTTTGTTAAACTAATAAGTTGAGGTCTGTGAAAAATTAAAGGAAATCACGTCAAAGCCGCTTTCTTCAACTATCTCCAAGTTTCAGTTGCTATCCGTATCTGCAGATGGAGTAAATCCTATAAATCCTGTATGTGGGAGCTCTTCAGCGTGCATAGCAGGTCTGATTTATGATGCGATCTTATGATATATTGTATGTCTGTTTTTCTTACCAACTACCTCTGTATTAACGGTAAAAAAAATGCAGACACTTGTGTGATCCACCGGTTATCTCCAGGACGGAGGAAGGGGGAGTGGGGGGTTGAGGAGTTCCGAAAGGTAAATCCTTTGAACTTCCCTTTCGCCCAGTAACGCAGTATTTCCTCGCAGTCGTGACGTACAACATGTGGGGCCCATAATTCATCTTGGTCGCCAAGAGTAAGTCAAAAGTACCCTTTATAAGCTTGTCTCACGAAGGATATTATATTGAGTCTTTAACAAATAAGGATGGAAGTATCCAGAAATGTAACAGTAACTCTCTGGAAGATTGTTATATGGTCGTCTCTTCAGAGCTATGATGAAATAAGATCATTTAAAGGAAAAAAAATACAATATCGCAATTCTGTCGATAGCATGAGCACAGTAATGTACATCAAAACGGATTTTAGATTTGAAATCCGCAAATCATAATCATTAAGAGACAGTGAAAGAAATCTCATGTAACAGAAAATTGCAAAAATTTGTTGATCAGTATAATTTAAAACAGATAACATTTCCTGAATATTGCATCAACAAAGTCGCCATTTGCTCGATTAACTGTTTTCTAAGTTCGTCACGTTAATAAATTACCGAGTATCAGTTTCCCATTACATAATATTCCTCAAAGGCATACATAAACTATCGCTTGTGTTTACACCTGTCCCTTATACACTCCCAGAAAAAAATTTAAGGCCCTCAAGGACACGGGAGTTTTATTAACAAGTGAGGTGAAAGGGTACTTCATCATTTTAGGTGTATGTGATAACTCTATGTGACCACACGCACGCCGCAGTGAAGCGTGCCCAAACAGGCACATCAACGTACAGGTTGTGGCAACTAAGACAAGCCACCGCGAATATATTCAGAACAAATAAACATATCGAGGTGTGGTTTTCGTCAAGCTATAGTGGACAATATGGTGAATTCTCTGACGTTCACTAGAACTTTTAACGTTTATAGTCGCCAAATTACGACACTGACCTAGGTTTTCTTCTAATGAAACTGTATAATCCTTTTTTGTGGCATTTGAAAGAAGTTTCTAAGAGAACTTAGCGACGCAACACTTACGAGACTTTTCCACGGTCAGGAGAAGAGGTTCCACAAACGTGTGCCCTGTTATATCAAATGTAAGGAAACACGCCACTCAGCTGCGGTTCGAGTGTTTATTTTCACGGCTGTCATTCCGTGTTCAAAATGTGGACCTTAAGCGTTGCTTCACCCCATAAAGTGATTCTGGAGAAAAAATACTGCACGTTGATCTTTGTCTGGAGCTGACGGCAGCTTAGACCCGTGTTATATGGCATTTAATACATTCGGGCCGGCCGCTGTGGCCAAGCGGTTTTAGGCGCTTCAGTTTGGAACCGGTCGCTGGTTCGAATCCTGCCTCGGGCATGGACGTATGTGATGTCCTTTGGTTAGTTAGGTTTAAGTAGTTCTAAGTTTTAGGGGACTGATGACCTCAGATGTTAAGTCCCATAGTGCTCAGACCCATTTGAACCATTTCATGCATTCGGGAATCGTCGGTGTTTCTTAATAGACCTCTTATTTTAATTCTTTCCACATATAAAAGTATAAAAGTGATAAGTTTGCTGACTGTGCAGATTATTTTGTGTTTCATAAACGACAGTTGAAGTGCTCTCCAGATGTTCTCTTAACGGGGTCTATCGTTACAATGGGGGAATTGAAGGGACATCCGTCATGTTCGTACCACACTGATTGCCTTTGTCCAGCGGCATGCCTTCCAGCAACTGCGGCAGTAGCAAATCTTAAGAACTTGAGTACTTGAATACATTTAGCTTCCACTCAAGAAAACAGGAACGATTGATGCGGGTCTTGAAAAAACAAGCACAAACTTGGTAGACTCCAGGAACGTTGTTTTTATGCACTTGTCAGAGTGGATTTTCAATTGACGATTAGTCCATATTGCGAAAAATGACTTTCCCATCATACGTAAACGATGCTTCTTCGTTAAAAAAAATTGTACAGATATCCCGCATTACTTTGCACTTTTCCTAGATAACATTCGGAGAACTGTAACGAAATTTGGAAGTTATTACCATAAAGCTGTAGATGCAGTGAAAAGCGGAGACGATAAAATGCTTTGGAATGTAGTGTTCGCAAAGCATTCGTTTTGTTGAGCTCTCTCGTGATTCCGAGATGCCTCTTACTGAGATTTTCCGTGTGTGTTACTGCTTCTAAAATGTTAATCTAATTTCTTTCGTCAGGTGCTCTCTTTTCCCCTTGGCGAATTGTATTCTTCAAACTTCCAGTGTCTAGAACTCATTTTATAAATGTTGCAAAGACAGATCGAGAGAGCTAGGCACAATCTGGATACTCTTCAGCATACAGCCGCACCGCTGTTCTGATAGTTTGACGACGTTCACCATAAACGGTATTCACTTTTTCGACTGGCGTATACATTGTGAATTTCTCATTAGCTTGACGAGCAGATTATATGATTTCTACAACATCAGAACACAAAGTGACGGGCTTCGACCGCTCAGGAAAACACAAGAGCCCTACCACAGGTAAGTGTTTGAATTACGTTTGATATACAAGGCATACGTTTCTGGAATCTCTTCTCCTGACGGTAGCACTGTGGTTTACGGCGCTGTTATCTTGATTCTACTTAATCTAGTCCCATAGAGATCGCGTCGATGAAGCTCTCTTAGAACCTTCTTTCAAATGTCACAGAAAAAAATACATAATTCCATTAGAAAACAATGTTTTGGCGACTATAAACGATAAAAAATGTTGTGGACGTCATAAAATTCGCCATATTTTCCGCTATAACTTGGCGAAAACCGCTGGGTATATCGCAGGTGGCCTGTCTTAGTTGCCTCACCCTGTGTAGTTACGCCCATCCCCTCCCCGATGTGGCAACGCACTCGTGTATTCTTGCATCGCAAGCTAATGGTCATAAGGGTACCGAATGCCATATTGTGATGGATTGTCCCAAGCATCTTGCTCCTTTTGTTGCAATTCGGCAACTATTTTTGGAGGGCCTGGAGATCGAATAAGTTCCCGCCTCATCAAGTCCCATACGGGTTCAATCAGTCAGGGATCCAATGATGTAATCGGCCAGGGCGGCTGTTATACACCGCGAAGAACATTTGCGTGGCAGCAGCCGGATGTGGATGTGCCTTGTCCTGCTGGAAAAGCACATCACCTTCCTGTCAAAGAAATGGCTGTAGTATGCGAGTAACAGACTACACAGTACAGTGGGAACTGGTTAGTTTACTCTCCAGAAACAGCAAATGTGAGCGCGAATTGTAACTGAGGGATCCCCCACACTATGAAGCCGGGGATGCAACCTGCGCGTCGTGACCGAATGCACTCTGCACTAGATACCCCACCAGATCCACGCCATACGCGTATACGTCCATCACACGCATAGAGACAGAACCTACTCTCATCATCGAAGAGAACACAGCACCATTCCACTCTCCAGTCAACACTTTCAGGATACCAGAGTAGCCATGCTCCGCCGTGTCATGATATCCGAGGCAGCCTGGCCAGAGGCACAAGTGATTTCAATCCTTCTGCAAGCAGACGATTCTCAGTGGTCCCTGATGACACAGCAGTTGCGACAAGTGCTCGGATGTTATTCCTGGATGATGCTCGGTCGGCCACTACTACTCGCACAATGTGTCGATGTTCACATGCCTCTATATACACTCCTGGAAATGGAAAAAAGGACACATTGACACCGGTGTGTCAGACCCACCATACTTGCTCCGGACACTGCGAGAAGGCTGTACAAGCAATGATCACACGCACGGCACAGCGGACACACCAGGAACCGCAGTGTTGACGGTCGAATGGCACTAGCTGCGCAGCATTTGTGCACCACCGCCGTCAGTGTCAGCCAGTTTGCCATGGCATACGGAGCTCCATCGCAGTCTTTAACACTGGTAGCATGCTGCGACAGCGTGGACGTGAACCGTATGTGCAGTTGATGGACTTTGAGCGAGGGCGTATAGTGGGCATGCGGGAGGCCGGGTGGACGTACTGCCGAATTGCTCAACACGTGGGGCGTGAGGTCTCCACAGTACATCGATGTTGTCGCCAGTGGTCGGCGGAAGGTGCACGTGCCCGTCGACCTGGGACCGGACCGCAGCGACGCACGGATGCACGCCAAGACCGTAGGATCCTATGCAGTGCCGTAGGGGACCGCACCGCCACTTCCCAGCAAATTAGGGACACTGTTGCTCCTGGGGTATCGGCGAGGACCATTCGCAACCGTCACCATGAAGCTGGGCTACGGTCCCGCACACCGTTAGGCCGTCTTCCGCTCACGCCCCAACATCGCGCAGCCCGCCTCCAGTGGTGTCGCGACAGGCGTGAATGGAGGGACGAATGGAGACGTGTCGTCTTCAGCGATGAGAGTCGCTTCTGCCTTGGTGCCAATGATGGTCGTATGCGTGTTTGGCGCCGTGCAGGTGAGCGCCACAATCAGGACTGCATACGACCGAGGCACACAGGGCCAACACCCGGCATCATGGTGTGGGGAGCGATCTCCTACACTGGCCGTACACCACTGGTGATCGTCGAGGGGACACTGAATAGTGCACTGTACATCCAAACCGTCATCGAGCTCATCGTTCTACCATTCCTAGACCGGCAAGGGAACTTGCTGTTCCAACAGGACAATGCACGTCCGCATGTATCCCGTGCCACCCAACGTGCTCTAGAAGGTGTAAGTCAAGTACGCTGGCCAGCAAGATCTCCGGATCTGTCCCCCATTGAGCATGTTTGGGACTGGATGAAGCGTCGTCTCACGCGGTCTGCACGTCCAGCACGAACGCTGGTCCAACTGAGGCGCCAGGTGGAAATGGCATGGCAAGCCGTTCCACAGGACTACATCCAGCATCTCTACGATCGTCTCCATGGGAGAATAGCAGCCTGCATTGCTGCGAAAGGTGGATATACACTGTACTAGTGCCGACATTGTGCATGCTCTGTTGCCTGTGTCTATGTGCCTGTGGTTCTGTCAGTGTGATCATGTGATGTATTTGACCCCAGGAATGTGTCAATAAAGTTTCCCCTTCCTGGGACAATGAATTCACGGTGTTCTTATTTCAATTTCCAGGAGTGTATAATACGCTGACGTCCAGAACCTGGTCTACAGATGTGGGAATGTTTCACAAATCAGAGTTGAAAGGAGCGACACGCCACCGACACTTGTGTTCAACATGTGCAGTACTCCGTCACTACGTCGATCCCACTTCACGGAGGCCCACGATGTGACCCCTTTTAAACAGTAGAAGCTATTGAGCAGGAGTCCGTACTCGTCGGTGGGTCATGGTTGTATCCTAGGACGAATATTGCAAACACTGTTAATCTTTATACTCAGCCCCCTTGCTGTCTGCAGAGTAAAAACAGAGGGGCCTCCTGAGCACTGTCTGAATGCTGATGGCCACGACAAATGAATCACTAACATTACAAACCCCAAGCATATACACTCAGGAGCCAAAGACACTGATACACCTGCCTCATATCGTGTAGGGCATTTGCGAGCACGCAGAAGTGCCGCAAACGATTTTATCATGGACTCGACTAATGTCTGCAGTAGTGCTGGAGGAAACCTACACCATGAATCCTGCAGGTCTGTCCATAAATCTGTAGGAATACGAGGGGATGGAGATCTCTTCTGAACAGCACGTTGCTAGGCATCCCAGATATGCTCAATAATGTTCATGTCTGGGAAGTTTGGTAGCTAGAGGATATGCTTAAGGTCAGAAGAGTGTTGTTGGAACCACTCTGCAGCAATTCTGGAAGTTTGGGGTATCGCATTGTCCTGCTAGAATTGCCCAAGTCTGTAGGAATGCACAATGGATATGAATGGATGCAGGTAATCGTACAGGATGCTTACGTACGTGTCACCTGTCACAGTCGTATCTAGACGTATCAGGGGTCCTATAACACTCCAACTGCACGCTCCCCACACCATTACATAGCCTCCACCAACTTGAACAGCCACTGCTGATATGCCGGGTTCTTGGATTAATGAGGTTCTCTCCATACTCGTACACGTCCATCCGCTCGAAACAATGTGAAACGAGACTTGTTCGACTGGGCAACAAGTTTCCAATCATGAGCATTCCGATTCGGTGTTAACGGGCCCAGGCGAGGTGTAAAGCTTTGTGTCGTGCAGTCATCAAGGGTAAACGAGTGGGCCTTTGGTTCCGAAAGCCCATATTGATGATGTTTCGTTGAATGGTTCGCACTGAAATCCGCAGAAATATGCGGAAGGGTTGCACTTCTGTCACGCTGAATGATTCTCTTCAGTTGCCGTTGGCCCTTTTCCTGCAGGACCTCTTTCCGGCTGCAACTATGTCGGAGATTGGAGGTTTTACCGAATTCTTGATATTCACGGTACACTTGTGAAACGGTCGTACGGGAAATTCCCCACTTCATCGCTACCTCGAAGATGCTGTGTCCTATCGCTCGCGCGCCAACGCCATGTTCAAACTCCCTTAAATCTTGATAACGTGCCATTGTAGCAGCAGTAATCGATCTAATGACTGCGCCAGACACTTGTTGTCTAATATAGGCGTTACCACGGTGTTATGTCTTTTTACATATCTTTGTATTGGAATACGCATGCCAATACTATTTTCTTCGGCGCTTCACTGTATATGTATTGTACCTTATACACTGCTGCCATTGAACACAGTCCTGGAGGATGATGAACTTTTTCGGGCGCCAGACACTTGTTGTCTAATATAGGCGTTACCACGGTGTTATGTCTTTTTACATATCTTTGTATTGGAATACGCATGCCAATACTATTTTCTTCGGCGCTTCACTGTATATGTATTGTACCTTATACCCTGCTGCCATTGAACACAGTCCTGGAGGATGATGAACTTTTTCGGCAGTGTAACTCCTAAACAAAAAACTCTTTTTGCGAAACGAATGATTAATCATGGATAGGTTTTTTTACTTTTCAGCTGAAACCAGAATACTAAATAGAGAAACTAGTGTGGGGAAGTGAATAAGCGAGTAAACTCACATAATTACAAACATATTTTCGTTAGAAACATAGAAATATCTCATTACACTATGAAAATACCATTAAATATTGAACAGAGTGTTTGACTACGTGGCTGATAGACTAAGAAATTGTAACTGTTTACAATAATTGCTTAGTTTTAGAATGGTATCAATAATAACTTACTTACTTCGCAATAGCAGTCGTATATGTAATGCAAAAAAGCCTTAATTAGTTCTCCAGTCTTACAAATCCAGATAAAAATACCGTTCATTTGTTATTTAATCTCGAGCCCTTCTCATTGAGAGGGCACATCTGGACGTCTCTACGTAATGCTGAATTCGTCTCTACGGATCACGAGAGAAGCCCCCTACAGTTTAAAAGGTGGCGCGGAGTATTGAGTAGTGAGTAGAGAAGCAGTAGCTGCAGAATGAGTCAGTCAAGACAGATCAGTGACTTCGAACGTGCAAAAGAGTAACAAATCAACCAGGGACATTCCCACCCTTCTGACACTGACGAAGTGAACTGCTGGTATACGAATGTGAAGTGTAAATGCGAAGGAACAACCACACCTAATCCAAGACCAAACAAGTAAGGACCGTTGAGCTCTGCAGAGGAAAGTTGTAAAAAATCACATGAAATCAGTAGAGTTCCTAATGTAGTGTTCTAAAGTCCTACCAGCTGTCCAGCTAACACAATGACTGCGCGTAAGGAGTTAAAAAGAATGCCGTACCAGGGCCGAGCATATCCTCGTAAGGCACCCTGTCATAGAGCAGAACGTATTGCGGCGGCGCAGTTCTTTCCGTCCCTTTACGACGAACCTGCACCTACCTGTGAACATTGTCTCACCATTTCATCAGCAGGGAAGCCGAGCGAAACCTACTGTACTTCGACGTGAACTAGGCTGCAATTAAAGTCACTAATCTACGTTTCGGGAGAGAAGTTTCCACAAGAATGAAAGGTTGGAAGTTTTGTCCTCAGTTAATATATTCTGAAACTTAGGTGAACAAGTATCACTGCCATGCCCGTGGTAGTCTTAACACAGTCACTCAAAATCCCTTTCACTCACGTTAGCAAGCTTGTGGTGTTGCATTTCCCGAAAACGTAATAGCTACAAAAATACTAATTGTTTTTGACTGAGAATGCTCGCCAAATATTAAGTCTGTCGGTACCAAATGCAGTCACAGTTTTTAGCCACCGACCTGCTCAATACGCCACGCGGAATTTGTCTTTTCTCGTCACAAAATTCGCTTAAAAATTCCGCAATTTCTACACACACATCGGAATAATTATGCCGTCACTTTCCAACACTTTTGATGTATGAAACACTGCTAGATCCGGCAACTTATCATTTCCATCGGAACTACTACTACACACGTCCGATCTGTTTCATGGCTAAGCTTCGACCCTTCTCTAGAATACTCTGTCTTCTCTACCAGCACAGAAAGGCGCGCGAAGAATATTGCTTTACCATTACAATAGCAAAACAACATCCTCCCGCGTCAGTCCGCGCTTTTCATCAATAACCAATCGCAAAATAGTAAACTTAACAACTGCACTTTTTACCGACGTAATTATTTAATATGCTGAAGTTTTGCTTATGCATAAAATTATTTACTATTGTTCTTTATACCTGAATTAACTTTCCCTTTACCATAAACTTACTTTACAAATCTATTCTACAAAAATCCCCTTTGTCCATATGCATACTTCTTCGAAATGTTCCCACACTATATCCTGCTACACAACTCGTTAAACAATTTTCTTCATATTAGTCTTAAACCACACTCACGCATCATTCATACTGCTAAAACACATTTATAACATTTTACATACACAAAAAGACATAATAACACTTTATGAAAATACCAGAACAGTTTATGAAAACATTCTATTACTTTAGTGCACTCTAGTGGACACAATCGAAACTAATATCACAGTCTCCCTATCCAATGTTGTCCTCTATCGGCTGATACATAAACTACGTGCACGTCCAGTCTCGCGTCACCATCTGTCACTATCCAGCTCTGAGACACATATTCCACTTAAACGCCTCCAAGGCAGGATCGGTATACGGCGCTACGCCTCAGTATGACGCAATGGTTTGTGGCCAATAACATCCTTAAATGCACTGGCCGGTCCGCAGACCCAATGTGAACCCATCGGATCACCTTCGGATTCGCTGGAACGTCAACTTCCCTCCAGACGCTGGCACCCAGCGTCACTACCTTATTTGTTTTCTACTACTGAGGAAAAATTGGCTGCCTTCCTCCACAGACATTCAAATGTCTCATTGAAAGTGTCCCGGGAAGAGTTCAAGCTGCCATAAAGAAGAAGATTAGACAACCTTATGTTAATGTCTACCTATAGGTGTTTGAATAGTTTTAGTCAGATAGTGTATTAGAGAAGTAGCCTATACAGCATGCTTACTTCTTACTGTTGTGCACTGCAGCTTGTATTACATATGGGATTCTTCCTTTGATGAAACAATTATGTAAATCGTACTTCTGACTGGATGAGGTTTATTATTTTTCAGCTGAAACCATACACAGAGTTGGGAATTAACAGTCTTACTTTTTGTCCACGTTCATGTAGATAGGGGATACCATAAATAATTAGAGAGAAACTAACGGTCTTACGTTTTGTCTACTTTCATGTAGATAGGGGAAAGTAAAACAAAATGTATTAGATCCCATGCATTTATAATTCTATGTCAGACAAAAAAGCACAGTTTTGAGACCTTTTTTTTCGAATCACCGTAGGAATTTTTTTCAAGTTTCCTATTTAAATTCTGAAGTTTATCTCCTCTTCACCACTTTGCTCAAAATTATAACTTAATTTAATCACGTTGTTCATCCTTGTGTACGTGCTTAAGAGATATTTCCCGGAAAGTTTCGGGAGCACCGTTTCGGAGCGAAACTTTCAGTATGGTGCGTCTATACTGCCCTACGTATGAGAAATTTGCAAAATCTTTCCTTTAATATATGAGAGCCCAGAATTTACCTTTATGTCTTAATTCATTGCGAGACCCTCCATTCGTCAACCACAATACCATTGCATGACCAGTGCATCATTACACAAACTACACTGTAGAGCCAAAGCAAATGGTACAGCTGCCTAATTTCGTGTAGGGTCCCCGCAAGCACGCAGAAGTGCCACAGCATGACGTGGCAGGGACTCGAGTAATATCTGAAGTAGTGGTGGAGGAAACTGTCACCATGAATCCTGCAGGACTGTCCATAAATCAGTAACAGTACGACTGGGTGGAGATCTCTTCTGAATAGCACGTTGCAAGGCATCTCAGATATGCTCAATAAATTTCATGTCTGCGGAGTTTGGTGGCCAGCGGAAGTATTTAAACTCATAAGAGTGTTCATGGAGCCACTCTGTAGCAATTCTGGACGTTTGGGATGTCGACTATTGCTCCTGGAGTTGCCCAGGTTCATCGGAATGCACAGTTGACATGAATGGATGCAGGTGATGAGACAGGATGTACGTGATCAGACGTACGTGTCACCTGTCAGAGTCGTATCTAGACGTATCAGGAGTCCCATTAAAGAGTCTGTACCAGCTTGAACAGTTCCCTGCTGACACGCAGGATCCATGAATTCATGAGGCTGTCTCCATATCCGTACACGTCAATCTGCTTGATACAATTTGAAACGAGACTCGTCCGACCAGGCAACTTGTTTCCAGTCATCAACAGTCCAATGTCGGTGTTGACTCGCCCAGCCGAGGCGTAAAGGTTTGTGTCATGCAGTCATAAGTGTGCAGGAGTGGGCCTTCGTCTCCGAAAGCCCATATTGATGATGTTTCGTTGGATGCTTCGCACGCTGACACTTGTGACGGCCAGCATTGAAATCTGCAGCAATTTGCGGAAGGGTTGCACTTCTGCCACGTTGAACAACTCTCTCCAATCGACGTTGGTCCCGTTCTTGCAGGACCTTATTTCGGCCCAAGTGACGTCGGAGATTTGATGTTTTACCGAATTCCCAACGTTCACGGTACACTCGTGAAATGGTCGTACGGGAAAATCCTCACCTCATCGCTAGTAACCGATCTAACAATTTATCCAGACACTAGTTCTCTTATTTAGGCATTGCCGACATCTTGTCCGTATTCTGCCTGTTTACATATCTCTATATTTGAATATGTATGCCTGTACCAGTTTTTTTTGAAGCTTGTGTTAGTTCTTATGCATTGTACACAGCTGTTGCAATTCAATTCCAGGACAGTAATTTCTCACAGACCTGTAGGACTAATTGATGTGGTACTCTTTTTTGTTCATACGATCTGAATTAGAATATAACGCGTTGCTTGAGTAAAGATTCAGAACGGCATCATTTACATGAGGGGCTCGAATGTTGCCTTTGCAGCTGGAACAGTTCCACATGTAGTGACCCATTTACAAGTAGTCTTGCCACTTGAACAGTACTTCTGTTCTTTCTTTTTTTTTCAATTTTCTTCTTCCGCTTGTGCTTGTGCCTCCGTCTCAGACAAAAATAAAGTGTAACTTTATTTGACGACTCAACTACTTCGCTACCGTGTGATACCGTGCTGCTGCAGGTTTCTCAAGACTTAATTTCTGAGTTAATAATTTTTGTTGATTATACAGGCTGAGCGCAGAAGAACTTCACATTTTCAAAACTGCTTACAATCCAGACGGCACAAATAATTCGCTTCAAGACTAAACATGTTAATGAATGTTTCTGGAAGTTTAGTTTACTTATGGACACAATTCTTTTAAGAATGATTTCGCAAACTGCGATTGTTGTTGTTGTTGTTGTGGTCTTCAGTCCTGGGACTGGTTTGATGCAGCTCTCCATGCTACTCTATCCTGTGCAAGATTCTTCATCTCCCAGTATCTACTGCAACCTACATCCTTCTGAATCTGCTTAGTGTATTCATCTCTTGGTCTCCCTCTACGATTTTTACCCTCCACACTGCCCTCCAATGCTAAATTTGTGATCCCTTGATGCCTCAAAACATGTCCTACCAACCGATCCCTTCTTCTAGTCAAGTTGTGCCACAAACTTCTCTTCTCCCCAATCCTATTCAATACCTCCTCATTAGTTACGTGATCTACCCACCTTATCTTCAGCATTCTTCTGTAGCACCACATTTCGAAAGCTTCTATTCTCTTCTTGTCCAAACTAGTTATCGTCCATGTTTCACTTCCATATATGGCTACACTCCATACAAATACTTTCAGAAACGACTTCCTGACACTTAAATCTATACTCGATGTTAACAAATTCCTCTTCTTGTGAAACGCTTTCCTTGCTATTGCCAGTCTACATTTTATATCCTCTCTACTTCGACCATCATCAGTTATTTTACTCCCCAAATAGCAAAACTCCTTTACTACTTTAAGTGTCTCATTTCCTAATCTAATTCCCTCAGCATCACCCGACTTAATTTGACTACATTCCATTATCCTCGTTTTGCTTTTGTTGATGTTTTTCTTATATGCTCCTTTCAAGACACTGTCCATTCCGTTCAACTGCTCTTCCAAGTCCTTTGCTGTCTCTGACAGAATTACAATGTCATCGGCGAACCTCAGAGTTTTTACTTCTTCTCCATGAATTTTAATACCTACTCCGAATTTTTCTTTTGTTTCCTTTACTGCTTGCTCAATATACAGATTGAATAACATCGGGGAAAGGCTACAGCCCTGTCTTACTCCTTTCCCAACCGCTGCTTCCCTTTCATGCCCCTCGACTCTTATAACTGCCATCTGGTTTCTGTACAAACTGTAAATAGCCTTTCGCTCCCTGTATTTTACCCCTGCCACCTTCAGAATTTGAAGGAGAGTATTCCAGTTAACATTGTCAAAAGCTTTCTCTAAGTCTACTGTGATTATGGATCCGCATTAGCTGTAGAATATTTCAAAACAAATGAAATTTTGGTGCCAGACCGGTATTCGAATGCAAATTTCTCCCTTGTCACGAGCGGATGCCTAAACAACTTCGGATGTCAGAGCACACTTCCACATTTCTCGCTTAGAAGCATGCTCGGATAGCCGAAGTGAAGGTGAGCTCTTACGACAGACGGAAAATCCGTGTTACAGTCACGGTCCGTCAGAAATTTTCATTTGTTCTGAAATATTCTTCAGCCGGTGCGGAACCATAATCTCGATGTGCCAGTTTTTTCTTAACTGGATGCTGCTGTTAATCATCAAGTCAGTATCTCATACACTGCACTGCAGCAATTCTTTTGTTGCAGACTGTTGAACCAGACAGTGCTAGTCTACAAAATGGCAACAGAAGAGCTGGTTGCGTCCTTCAGTTAACAAAACGGTAGTCGGTAACTGCTGTTCCACAAGCATTTCGCACACACTCCCACCAGAAGCCAAGCAGTAGAGTCTTTACTTACGCATGGTATCGACAGTTTGAAGAGAGGGGCTGCATTTGCAAAGGATAACGTCCTGGTCGTCCTCCTGTGTCGAAGCAAAATGGTCGCAGTCGAGCAGAATTCCAGCAAAGGCAACAGAAATCAGCACGTCGAATAAGTCGTGAGTTACAGATCCCACAAAAAATCGTTTACAAAAACCTGCGTGAACAAAATCGAACCGATTGCAGTTGGTCCAAGTGGTCAATCCAGAAGATAATGCTGCTCATTGTAACCTCTGTACTGAGATGCTGTCAGGGGTGGACAAAGACAACGACGAAACAACTTTTTACACTGACAGTAAAGTTAATATACGGAATTTTCGTTTTTGGGAAAGAGGAAAGCCACATTTCTATGTCGAAAATGAACGAGACTCGCTAATATCGCAATGTCGAAAGAGAAGATTTAGGGCCTTTCCTTTTTTTCTCCTCTTTTACCACGGAGAAAACAGTCACAGGCGTCTGCTACCTCGACATGCTTTCTTTGTGGCTTCTGACTTAACTGCAAGAAGACTTCAATAACTGCCAGCCGATGTGGCTGAGCGGTTCTAGGCGCTTCAGTCTGGAACCGCGGGACCGCTACGGTCGCAAGTTCGAATCGTGCCTCGGGCATGGATGTGTGTGATGTCCTTAGGTTAATTAGGTTTAAGTAGCTATAAGTTCTATGGGACTTATGACCTCAGATGTTAAGTCCCATAGTGCTCAGAGCCATTAGAACTTCAACAACTTCATCATGCAACAACACAGTGTACCCTCTCACTTCAACTTGGCTGTACAGGAAAATGTAAACACACATCTACCTGCCGGACGATGGCTCCCCGTGGATGTGCTATAAGGGAGTGTGGTCCAGGTGGCCACCATCATGACCAGAGTTAATCACATACGGTTCTTTACGTCGTTATGTAAGAGCTCAAGTGTTTGCCCCACCTCTGTCACAGTCCTTACCACTACTGCGACAAGTAATCGCATTGTGGTAGAGTCCATCATCATCGACATGTTGCTCGACGTGTGGGGAGCGTATGAATATCATCTCGACATTTTATGTGTGCCTCGCGGAGCACATATCGAGCCACTGCATCTTATAAAAAACTTACAGAGATGCTCATTAACATGATAAGGTTGGAAACGAATAAGTTGTACAGTTTAGTTCGTAAGATGTTTTGAAACTGTATTACTCTCTTGCGCTCACTTGTATATGACGACCAGTGAGCAATAACTTCTTTACTCATAGGATTAAAGGTAATTGTAGGATGTAACGAATATACAGGCAGAATAAAACCTATTTTTTGCGACGTTATTTCACAAGAAAATATAAACACTCTGATGTATACAATATTTGGTGAATTGCATTATCGTCTTTCGACCCTGATGGCATTACTTTTCTGGTGATATGTTTTTAGATGGTTTTTATTTCACTGGATCCCCGATTATCTGCTGGATTTTTTTTTTCGGAACCAGCTGTTTTCACATTTCCTGCGATGAGTGTTTTCGTTCTCTCCTTACCGGGACGCTCCACGGGCGACGTTGAGTACCTGTCATCTGCAAGCGACCCTATATTCTGCACAATCCGTCTGCTTTCCTGAGGGCCATGTCAAGGGCTGTCAAGGTGATTGGACGAGCCCGCCTCGTTTTCACCTTTAGAAATATCGAAAATAGCGTACCCGTAGGAGTTTGTAAACCACCCGCAAGATTAACTCGACTTTTGCTGACAAAAGTGTATGCCCCTTTTCTACTTGACGTACGTCGTTTTATGAATCTCGTTCTCATTTCTTCTGAGTTGTAAGGGCCATTTCAATGAAGGTTTACTCTTCAAAATTAATAAGAAATTAACTCTCTCACGTATAATACACGTGCTAAGTCTAGAAACGTTGTGAGCAACCTCCGACTTCTACACAGATTTTCGTTCCAGTGGCTAAATTCTACATGGAGTTACAGGAAACGATTCCTAATGGATACGCAAGAAACAATGTTTATAGTAAGTATGTAAGAGCACATTTCTCCATTAACTGAAGACACTCTAAACTTATTTGTTTATCGTTTTATGTGTCTTTCTGTCAATCAAAAATTCGCATATAATTCCATGTCTAAGAATCTTCACCTACGTGTGTATGGAGTGAGATCTATTATATCAGATATTAGTAATGCTGTTGAATCGATGCATTTTATAATGCATTGCTACTGCTTTCCGTTAGGATTTTGGCAGGTGGAACTAACAGAGTGAGGCCTCAAAATTTATTTCATATCAAGATTTTTAAAAAGTACTGAACAGTTAGTGTCAGTCTATCGTGGAACTTGCGGGAAGTTTGGTTCTTGTAGTATGTGGAAAAACTGTGTCATCTGTGTGAGAAAAATGGGTCACTCGTTTTCGGACAGAATAAATAATATTTATTTTCGCTTTTATTGTTATGTCATGGCTTACAATGTTTTCATTACGACCTCTATCTCTTTACAGCTGATCTAAAACTTTCATCTGTGCAAATCTCGTCCATGCCTACAATACTTCCCCTCCACTGCTTCTTTCGCTGCTACGTTAATCTTCCTTAATATTGTAGTGCGTGTTCCACTAACCTATACCTTTTACTGGTAAGATTCTCATATACGCTGCTTCTACCACTAATTCGTTTCAACGAGTTTTGGGTTTGTCATATAATCATTCGACTTACTTTTAACCTATTTACTTTTAATATATTAACATTAATACATTAATAATTATATCCACGTGGCAGAAATTGCTATTATTTTAACTTACCACATGACACGTGCTTAATTGTCTCAGTTGAATGGTAGTGTAGGCATGAGCCCTAAACGGCTTACCATACACGTACATTAGTTCTCGCATACACGAACAACTGATTTTCTTGTCATTGCTTGCGTACGGATTTTTCTCCCTTCGCTACCGAAAACGATACTCGTAGTGACACTGGAAGATTGTCATACGCTTTCATAAGTGGTCAAAATACAGCCTAATGACTGACAAATGGCTTTTGCTCCAACGTCATTTTTTGTTCAATTGTATATTCAGAATAAGTTATATGACAAGTCCCACGTTGTTGGTCTAAAACTAAACACTATTACATCCAGTATCACGGGAAAGTAAAAAAAGATGCAAGATCAAGTTAGTTTAACGGCTTGTAAATAATTCTCATAAACTCAGCTTACGTCAAAGCTGTGTAATAAGAAATATAAATGTTGTGACTTCTGAAATTTTCCCGGCGTATTTCTTCTTCTAATAATTTCCGGGTATGCAGCCGGATCCCGTCGACATTCTGCCACGATATTTCGGCCCAGAGACGTCCGGCCATCATCAGGTGAGTACACAACTACTGAAGAGCCCAGGTGCAGTCGCGGTATTTATGCCGAATCTCGCGCCCGAGTTGTACGTGCTGCCCTCGGTGGTGGAAATAAAGGTTCATCTAGTCATTGAGTATCGAATGACACTGTCGATTCCGCTGTGATTGTATAATTTTAATAACAGGATTCCAATTTTTATCCAGCTGAAAGCCGTTGTCACGATTTATAAGATTATTGGCAAGACGTATTTCCACTGATTCCTTGATTACGGAATCCCAAAAACCGGAAACCGGGGATAAAATTTTTGTTACATTGTATTCCATTGAATGTCCCAAAGAAATACAGTGCTCTGCTACTGCCGATTTTGACGGTTGCCGCAGACGGGTGTATCTTTCATGTTCTATACATCGTTCATGGACAGTTCTTGTCGTCTGGCCAATATATGCAGCGCCACATTCACAGGGAATTTTGTAGACGCCTGCCTTCTTCAGTTGTAAATCGTCTTTAACGGAGCCAACCAGGGCACGGTTCTTAGCTGGTGGACGAAAGATAACCTTGATTTTATTTTTCTTCAGTAATCGGCCTATTTTCGACGACACATTCCCGGCGTATGGAAGGAACGCAGTTGATTTAAAGTCATCATCTGCGTCCTCAGTGCGTTGCTTCTTGTTATGATAGTTGCGCATGGCCTTCCGTATTTGGCGAGAAGTGTAGCCATTCTCTTTGAAAACCTTCTCCAAGTGTTCTAATTCTGCGTGGAGATTTTCATCATCCGATATTATATGCGCTCGATGTATTAAGGTACTGAGAACACCGGCTGTTTGTGCTGGGTGATGGCAGCTTGACGCCTGGAGATACAGATCTGTGTGAGTCGCTTTCCTGTACACAGAATGTCCTAATGACCCATCATTTTTACGGCGTACTAGCACGTCTAGAAATGGTAAAGTGCCCTCTTTTTCAATCTCCATCGTAAATTTGATGTTCTCATGTAATGAGTTTAAGTGATGAAGGAATTTCTCCAGTTCCTGTCTGCCATGAGGCCATACAGCAAAAGTATCATCTACGTACCGCCAGAAGACCGTAGGCTTTAAAACAGCAGACTCAAGTGCTTTCTCCTCAAAGTCCTCCATAAAGAGATTAGCTACCACAGGCGACAAAGGGCTCCCCATGGCGACGCCGTCTGTTTGTTCAAAGAATTCGTCATTGAATAAAAAGTACGTTGAGGAGAGTATATGTTCAAACAAGGCCGTCATTTCTGCACTGAATAAGTTACCAATAAGATGTAATGATTCCATTAAAGGCACTTTGGTAAAAAGTGAGACCACATCAAAGCTGACTAATAAATCCGAGCTGCTAAGCTTAACATCCTTCAAGCGACTGACAAAATCCTCGGAATTACGTATATGGTGGCAACACTTACCCACATACGGCTTTAGTAACGAGGCCAGATATTTTGCTGTAGAATAGGTCGCAGCACCAATATTACTCACTATTAATCGTAGTGGGGCACCATCCTTGTGTATCTTCGGAAGACCGTAGAGTCTTGGTGGTACTGCATTGTGTGGTCTCAATCTCTTGATAACTTCTTCAGGTAGAGAACAGTCGTTCAAAAGGGTAGTAGTTTTCCTTGATATTCGGCTTGTTGGGTCCTTTTCAATTCTACGGTACATAGAATCATTTAGCTGACAATATATCTTCTCGTTGTAGGCTTCTCTTGTCAGAAGAACTGTGGCGTTACCCTTATCCGCAGGCAGTACGACTGTGCTAGTATCTTCTCTCAGGCTGCGGAGAGCAGCTCTTTCAGCTGGCGAGATGTTACTCCGTTGTGGCGCACATTTCAACAACGTTCGGCAAGATTCACGTCGAATTTCGTCTGCAGAATCCACAGGGAGACGTCTAATGGCTTCCTCAATGGAACTGATGAAATCCGTTAAAGGCAGTGAGGCAGGTGTAGGAGCGAAGTTTAAACCTTTCGCAAGCACTGACATCGTCGCATCGTCAAAAGATTTCTCCGTGAGGTTCACCACGGATCGTCCAGAGATAGCTTCTTGCGGTTTTCGTGTTACGAGTTGGCTAAACTTCGCACTTTGTCTGTTCGTACTGTCCCTGTGAGCCCAGTCTGCCTTGGCCCAGGATACGCCGTCAATCCAGTCCCAACTAAGGGAAGAACATCTTGCTGAAATCTTCAGATGTAAATAATATAAATTCCTGGCGACAGCGTCTAACTCACGTCGCGTAAAACGGATTCGTTCTCTTAATAATGCCAGACTCGCCTTGCGTTTTATATTGTTGGCAGCCACACTATTAATAAAATGAACAACTCTGGCGAAAGTTGGAATCAAGTTATTGTCTCTACATTTCAGTAAAAAATTTAGTGAACACAGCAACCTGGCTCTTTTCTCACGTAATTTATCCAATACGTGGATATCCTGAACCATCTCCTCCCCGTAAAGGTATTTGATGTGACTTCTGAAATTTTCCCGGCGTATTTCTTCTTCTAATAATTTCCGGGTATGCAGCCGGATCCCGTCGACATTCTGCCACGATATTTCGGCCCAGAGACGTCCGGCCATCATCAGGTGAGTACACAACTACTGAAGAGCCCAGGTGCAGTCGCGGTATTTATGCCGAATCTCGCGCCCGAGTTGTACGTGCTGCCCTCGGTGGTGGAAATAAAGGTTCATCTAGTCATTGAGTATCGAATGACACTGTCGATTCCGCTGTGATTGTATAATTTTAATAACAGGATTACAATTTTTATCCCCGGTTTCCGGTTTTTGGGATTCCGTAATCAAGGAATCAGTGGAAATACGTCTTGCCAATAATCTTATAAATCGTGACAACGGCTTTCAGCTGGATAAAAATTGGAATCCTGTTATTAAAATTATACAATCACAGCGGAATCGACAGTGTCATTCGATACTCAATGACTAGATGAACCTTTATTTCCACCACCGAGGGCAGCACGTACAACTCGGGCGCGAGATTCGGCATAAATACCGCGACTGCACCTGGGCTCTTCAGTAGTTGTGTACTCACCTGATGATGGCCGGACGTCTCTGGGCCGAAATATCGTGGCAGAATGTCGACGGGATCCGGCTGCATACCCGGAAATTATTAGAAGAAGAAATACGCCGGGAAAATTTCAGAAGTCACATCAAATACCTTTACGGGGAGGAGATGGTTCAGGATATCCACGTATTGGATAAATTACGTGAGAAAAGAGCCAGGTTGCTGTGTTCACTAAATTTTTTACTGAAATGTAGAGACAATAACTTGATTCCAACTTTCGCCAGAGTTGTTCATTTTATTAATAGTGTGGCTGCCAACAATATAAAACGCAAGGCGAGTCTGGCATTATTAAGAGAACGAATCCGTTTTACGCGACGTGAGTTAGACGCTGTCGCCAGGAATTTATATTATTTACATCTGAAGATTTCAGCAAGATGTTCTTCCCTTAGTTGGGACTGGATTGACGGCGTATCCTGGGCCAAGGCAGACTGGGCTCACAGGGACAGTACGAACAGACAAAGTGCGAAGTTTAGCCAACTCGTAACACGAAAACCGCAAGAAGCTATCTCTGGACGATCCGTGGTGAACCTCACGGAGAAATCTTTTGACGATGCGACGATGTCAGTGCTTGCGAAAGGTTTAAACTTCGCTCCTACACCTGCCTCACTGCCTTTAACGGATTTCATCAGTTCCATTGAGGAAGCCATTAGACGTCTCCCTGTGGATTCTGCAGACGAAATTCGACGTGAATCTTGCCGAACGTTGTTGAAATGTGCGCCACAACGGAGTAACATCTCGCCAGCTGAAAGAGCTGCTCTCCGCAGCCTGAGAGAAGATACTAGCACAGTCGTACTGCCTGCGGATAAGGGTAACGCCACAGTTCTTCTGACAAGAGAAGCCTACAACGAGAAGATATATTGTCAGCTAAATGATTCTATGTACCGTAGAATTGAAAAGGACCCAACAAGCCGAATATCAAGGAAAACTACTACCCTTTTGAACGACTGTTCTCTACCTGAAGAAGTTATCAAGAGATTGAGACCACACAATGCAGTACCACCAAGACTCTACGGTCTTCCGAAGATACACAAGGATGGTGCCCCACTACGATTAATAGTGAGTAATATTGGTGCTGCGACCTATTCTACAGCAAAATATCTGGCCTCGTTACTAAAGCCGTATGTGGGTAAGTGTTGCCACCATATACGTAATTCCGAGGATTTTGTCAGTCGCTTGAAGGATGTTAAGCTTAGCAGCTCGGATTTATTAGTCAGCTTTGATGTGGTCTCACTTTTTACCAAAGTGCCTTTAATGGAATCATTACATCTTATTGGTAACTTATTCAGTGCAGAAATGACGGCCTTGTTTGAACATATACTCTCCTCAACGTACTTTTTATTCAATGACGAATTCTTTGAACAAACAGACGGCGTCGCCATGGGGAGCCCTTTGTCGCCTGTGGTAGCTAATCTCTTTATGGAGGACTTTGAGGAGAAAGCACTTGAGTCTGCTGTTTTAAAGCCTACGGTCTTCTGGCGGTACGTAGATGATACTTTTGCTGTATGGCCTCATGGCAGACAGGAACTGGAGAAATTCCTTCATCACTTAAACTCATTACATGAGAACATCAAATTTACGATGGAGATTGAAAAAGAGGGCACTTTACCATTTCTAGACGTGCTAGTACGCCGTAAAAATGATGGGTCATTAGGACATTCTGTGTACAGGAAAGCGACTCACACAGATCTGTATCTCCAGGCGTCAAGCTGCCATCACCCAGCACAAACAGCCGGTGTTCTCAGTACCTTAATACATCGAGCGCATATAATATCGGATGATGAAAATCTCCACGCAGAATTAGAACACTTGGAGAAGGTTTTCAAAGAGAATGGCTACACTTCTCGCCAAATACGGAAGGCCATGCGCAACTATCATAACAAGAAGCAACGCACTGAGGACGCAGATGATGACTTTAAATCAACTGCGTTCCTTCCATACGCCGGGAATGTGTCGTCGAAAATAGGCCGATTACTGAAGAAAAATAAAATCAAGGTTATCTTTCGTCCACCAGCTAAGAACCGTGCCCTGGTTGGCTCCGTTAAAGACGATTTACAACTGAAGAAGGCAGGCGTCTACAAAATTCCCTGTGAATGTGGCGCTGCATATATTGGCCAGACGACAAGAACTGTCCATGAACGATGTATAGAACATGAAAGATACACCCGTCTGCGGCAACCGTCAAAATCGGCAGTAGCAGAGCACTGTATTTCTTTGGGACATTCAATGGAATACAATGTAACAAAAATTTTATCCCCGGTTTCCGGTTTTTGGGATTCCGTAATCAAGGAATCAGTGGAAATACGTCTTGCCAATAATCTTATAAATCGTGACAACGGCTTTCAGCTGGATAAAAATTGGAATCCTGTTATTAAAATTATACAATCACAGCGGAATCGACAGTGTCATTCGATACTCAATGACTAGATGAACCTTTATTTCCACCACCGAGGGCAGCACGTACAACTCGGGCGCGAGATTCGGCATAAATACCGCGACTGCACCTGGGCTCTTCAGTAGTTGTGTACTCACCTGATGATGGCCGGACGTCTCTGGGCCGAAATATCGTGGCAGAATGTCGACGGGATCCGGCTGCATACCCGGAAATTATTAGAAGAATATAAATGTTACTGCGGGCTAAAGTCATTAACACACAGTGTCTGTTGATGAAAATTGTGAATATAACTTATCTGTTTCAGACCTAGACTAGTGGATAGAAACCAAACACTTAACTGTCGTGCAGCTATACCGCCATCTGCTACAAATCTGATAAAGGCTCCCACTTAGAATTTGTTCGTGCAGCTGCCTACTTTAATATCGTATACGTAAATATCGTATACGTTAATATCGTATACGTATAAGTTTAATAAGTCACAGCTGCAAAATACTAACGCGAATTCTTTACAGACGAATAGAAAAACTGGTAGAAGCCGACCTCGGGGAAGATCAGTTTGGATTCCGTAGAAATGTTGGAACACGTGAGGCAATACTGACCTTACGACTTATCTTGGAAGAAAGATTAAGAAAAGGCAAACCTACGTTTCTAGCATTTGTAGACTTAGAGAAAGCTTTTGACAATGTTGACTGGAATACTCTCTTTCAAATTCTGAAGGTGGCAGGGGTAAAATACAGGGAGCGAAAGGCTATTTACAATTTGTACAGAAACCAGATGGCAGTTATAAGAGTCGAGGGGCATGAAAGGGAAGCAGTGGTTGGGACAGGAGTGAGACAGGGTTGTAGCCTCTCCCCGATGTTATTCAATCTGTATATTGAGCAAGCAGTAAAGGAAACAAAAGAAAAATTCGGAGTAGGTATTAAAATTCATGGAGAAGAAGTAAAAACTTTGAGGTCCGCCGATGACATTGTAATTCTGTCAGAGACAGCAAAGGACTTGGAAGAGCAGTTGAACGGAATGGACAGTGTCTTGAAAGGAGGATATAAGATGAGCATCAACAAAAGCAAAACGAGGATAATGGAATGTAGTCAAATTAAGTCGGGTGATGCTGAGGGAATTAGATTAGGAAATGAGACACTTAAAGTAGTAAAGGAGTTTTGCTATTTAGGGAGTAAAATAACCGATGATGGTCGAAGTAGAGAGGATATAAAATGTAGACTGGCAATGGCAAGGAATGCGTTTCTCAAGAAGAGAAATTTGTTAACATCGAATATAGATTTAGGTGTCAGGAAGTCGTTTCTGAAAGTATTTGTATGGAGTGTAGCCATGTATGGAAGTGAGACATGGACGATAACTAGTTTGGACAAGAAGAGAATAGAAGCTTTCGAAATGTGGTACTACAGAAGAATGCTGAAGATAAGGTGGGTAGATCACGTAACTAATGAGGAGATATTGAATAGGATTGGGGAGAAGAGAAGTTTGTGGCACAACTTGACTAGAAGAAGGGATCGGTTGGTAGGACATGTTCTGAGGCATCGAGGGATCACAAATTTAGCATTGGAGGGCAGAGTGGAGGGTAAAAGTCGTAGAGGGAGACCAAGAGATCAATACACTAAGCAGATTCAGAAGGATGTAGGTTGCAGTAGGTACTGGGAGATGAAGAAGCTTGCACAGGATAGAGTAGCATGGAGAGCTGCATCAAACCAGTCTCAGGACTGAAGACCACAACAACAACAACGTAAAGGGCTGGATAGAGGTGAACTTCATGTTTATTTGTTCGCCAGCAGCTCTGTATCAGCGACAACTATGCTTCATCAACGGCACAGGAACCAAGATTTAATTGCGGACGCGTGCGCTGTGTTAGGGCTGACATCCCGCTTTGGTGAATATTGTTCGTAATTTCATGAAACTGCATTCGTACTGGCGTGCCTATGTCTGGCTCCCTCTCTCTCTCTCTCTCTCTCTCTCTCTCTATCTCTGTCTGTCTCTCTCTCTCTCTCTCTCTCTGTGTGTGTGTGTGTGTGTGTGTGTGTGTGTGTGTGTGTGTGTGTTTGCGTCTGTGTGTATGGGACGGTCGTAAATCCTAAAGAAGACCATGAAACAGAGTATGTGCCGGGATGAGATGACAGACACATCGTCAACTCGGCAACGAAGGACCGCAGAGTTTCCCGTGTTGGCACCGCATTGCTGTCCTGCAGATGTGCCATTGCCCCCTCCTACGTCTCTTACTCACACTGTGCTCGACGGAGTTCGCCAGTGTGCGTAGAGCTGCCACAGAGGTTCCTTCCACACTAAACAAAGCTACATCTGGCTGACATAGGCTGCTCAACACACTCAGAGTCGTGCTTAGTCGCAGTCAGTTTCCCTTTCGACAAGTATGACTGTAATTTACTTCACAATCATGGATCACTATGAGTTCGGGCGTTTTTCGTCTCCTACAAGTCGCATGTTTTCGTACAGAGGCACTTCTGGAAGTCCGATTAATTCACCTTTTCATCACACATATTTGTAGTTGTTTTTCAGAATGATAATACTCAAACACATATTACAAGAGCTAAACGAGCAAAGTACTCTGAATAGCTGGAAGAAACTCTGTCAGACCCGCCGTTGCCTCCGTCATGTAGCCCACCAAAGATATCTTAACGACTGGTGACTAGACTGTCACCGTCTCTCAGTAGCCACTGCAGGTGACATTCTTAACCTCTATCGAATGCCATTCCTTAAATATTCAGTATGTGTTTGTTTCGACATTTTCGTGAATAGAGAAACTTAATGATTCACCTAGCAACCGCAACAAATACTGTTTTATTGCTTGTAATGACACTTCACAGCCTGGTAGTTTCACAATCCCTTATTTTCAGAAACATTTGTGCTACAGATTCTCTGCGATTGTGTGGGAAATAATGCTACGTCACATTACTTTCGTCTTTCTTTGATTTACAGCGGACACACCAGGAACCGCAGTGTTGGCCGTCGAATGGCACTAGCTGCGCAGCATTTGTGCACCGCCGCCGTCAGTGTCAGCCAGTTTGCCGTGGCATACGGAGCTCCATCGCAGTCTTTAACACTGGTAGCATGCCGCGACAGCGTGGACGTGAACCGTATGTGCAGTTGACGGACTTTGAGCGAGGGCGTATAGTGGGCATGCGGGAGGCCGGGTGGACGTACCGCCGAATTGCTCAACACGTGGGGCGTGAGGTCTCCACAGTACATCGATGTTGTCGCCAGTGGTCGGCGGAAGGTGCACGTGCCCGTCGACCTGGGACCGGACCGCAGCGACGCACGGATGCACGCCAAGACCGTAGGATCCTACGCAGTGCCGTAGGGGACCGCACCGCCACTTCCCAGCAAATTAGGGACACTGTTGCTCCTGGGGTATCGGCGAGGACCATTCGCAACCGTCTCCATGAAGCTGGGCTACGGTCCCGCACACCGTTAGGCCGTCTTCCGCTCACGCCCCAACATCGTGCAGCCCGCCTCCAGTGGTGTCGCGACAGGCGTGAATGGAGGGACGAATGGAGACGTGTCGTCTTCAGCGATGAGAGTCACTTCTGTCTTGGTGCCAATGATGGTCGTATGCGTGTTTGGCGCCGTGCAGGTGAGCGCCACAATCAGGACTGCATACGACCGAGGCACACAGGGCCAACACCCGGCATCATGGTGTGGGGAGCGATCTCCTACACTGGCCGTACACCACTGGTGATCGTCGAGGGGACACTGAATAGTGCACGGACATCCAAACCGTCATCGAACCCATCGTTCTACCATTCCTAGACCGGCAAGGGAACTTGCTGTTCCAACAGGACAATGCACGTCCGCATGTATCCCGTGCCACCCAACGTGCTCTAGAAGGTGTAAGTCAAGTACGCTGGCCAGCAAGATCTCCGGATCTGTCCCCCATTGAGCATGTTTGGGACTGGATGAAGCGTCGTCTCACGCGGTCTGCACGTCCAGCACGAACGCTGGTCCAACTGAGGTGCCAGATGGAAATGGCATGGCAAGCCGTTCCACAGGACTACATCCAGCATCTCTACGATCGTCTCCATGGGAGAATAGCAGCCTGCATTGCTGCGAAAGGTGGATATACACTGTACTAGTGCCGACATTGTGCATGCTCTGTTGCCTGTGTCTATGTGCCTGTGGTTCTGTCAGTGTGATCATGTGATGTATCTGACCCCAGGAATGTGTCAATAAAGTTTCCCCTTCCTGGGACAATGAATTCACGGTGTTCTTATTTCAATTTCCAGGAGTGTATTTCTGTCATAGCTTCTTCGATGTATAGACTGAACAGCAGGGGAGAAAGCGTATATCTGTCTTATATCCTTTGTAATCAGAGCACTTCGTTCTTGGTTTTCCAGTCTTATTGTTCTTCTTGGTTCTTGTACAAATTGTCTTTCCCTGTAATTCACTCCTATTTTTCTCAGAATTTCGAACTATTGCACGCTTCTACATTGTGGAACGCTTTTTTCTCTGGGTCGATAAGTCCTATGGACGTGTCTTATTTTCTTCACTCTTGCTTCCATTATCAACTGCAACGTCAGAATTGCCTTTCTCGAGGAACTGATGAATGGTTTTCGGGTTCACTGATCTACTGTTATCATATTATGCCTGCCATTTGTTAAGTTACGCGTATTAAGTAAGTACGCGCCGCTCATTTAACTTTGCATGCCTTCCTGTAGTCTGATATCGTTCATTAACTGACTACTGGGTCATGAATTTATTTATGATAAGGTATAGTTAAACTATTTCTGGGCTTCATTGTTCTATTCAAACTAGTAATTCAATTACAAAAAGGGCGCTCACCTTACATAAACGTTGTTTAGGTACGGTCTAAGTGTCCAAATAACAGGCCACTCCAATTTCTACTTAACTCTGCTTCAAGACGACAGAGGTTCGGAGGTCATACTCTGTTACTGTCAAGACACTTCAATACTCGACAATATGCAGATATGAAAACAGTGGCTTCAGAGCCATTGCTGGGTTGTAAATACCATTAATTCAGTTCAGATGCTAAACATTTTATTTAGAATGCTATTTTGGGCTCCTGGCAGCTTCATCTTCTTCATCGCTTTTGGCACTAATGCACTTGATTGGCCTTGGCCTCTTCAGCAGTCTTCCTCCACAAATCTGTGTTGTCTGCTTTTCTCTTATATCTTCGGATCTCCATCTTGGTAAGATCAGCCAACACATTTTCCAGCCATGTAACTCTTGGTCAGCTCTACTTTCTGATGAAGGACAGTCTGTCTTTCATTATTCGTTTGGGCATCTTGTCATCTGTCAGGCTATTCATGTATTCTTACGTGCTTATTCTTTGAAATGTAACAAATTTCACTGCCTTTCCGTGTATAAGCTTTTGTAGTTTATGGTTGTACCTTATTCTCCAATTCTCTGCCCTTCTCACGGGCCCAAAAAGTTTTCGTAGGCTTTTCCTTTCAAATGCTCTTGGGTTGTTCATATCTGCTTCAGTCATGTCCACATTTCTGACGCATATGTAACAACTGGTCCCTCAAGGCTATAGTATACTCTTAAGTTGATAGATATTATAATTAAAGAACTCTTGAATACCTGTAAGTGTGCATAACAGCTTCTCTTTCCCTCTTGTATCCTTTCTCTAATTCATTATCTCATATTATTTTCACTCGTTAAGAGGGTACCTAAATAATGAAAGCTGCTGACAGCTTAAAAACATTTATCAGAGACCTTCAGGTCATGTGGTGTTGTTATTGTTTTAGAATTGGACATTATTACGCATTTGATCTTCTTTTCGTTTGTGGTAAGTCCAGTTTTTCCTCCTTGTGCATCCACTATTTCTTACATTTCTTTATGTGTGTTTACATGTCTTGCCACGATTACAATATCATCTGCATATGCACAAATCCGACTGCATTTCATCGTTATTGTTCCTCTTTTAACTATTTTTTGTATCATACTGTGCAGTGCTAAATTGAATAGGAAAGCAGAGAGATCATCACCCTATTCACTCCATTTGCAAAGTCAACGCGTTTGGTCATTTTGTTGTTCACTTTAACTTCTGCTTTTCTGTCGTTCATTATTAACACAACTAAACTTCTTAGTTTGACACAGACGCCTAGTTTTTTAACACGTCATACGACGCTACCCTGTTAACTCTATCAAAAGCTAGTTTAAAATAAACAAACGGAAAGCGGAGATCTTTGCCATATTCATAACATTTCTCCATTAATTTTCTAATGACAAACAACAGGTCGGAAGTGCCTCGTTTGGCCATCCAGTGGAACGTTAGCTTGAGACATGCATCGTGACACACACGCAGGCCGTAAGAAACAGCATTATGCTACGGGGAACATTAACTGGGCTTGCATAGGATGACAGCTATGGACTACGTGAACATTGTTCGAGCTACTTGCATCCCTTCACGCTTAAAGCCTTTCGCGGCGCTGATGGCATCTTCCAGCGGGATATCAGCCCATTTCAAGAAGAAAGAATTGTATTGCTCTGGTTGATAGCTTGGAGACCATATTCGCCTGATCTGAACCTGCTGGAACGAATGTGGGACTTTCCTACGTCCCAGTTCCGCACCCTCAAATCCCGTAATTTACGGGAATTATATGAGTTATGTATAGATATTTCATGCAACCAATCTCCGAAAACCTATCAAAGAGTTTTTAAACCCATCCCACGCAGAATCACTGCTGCAATGTGTTCCAAAGGTGAACCAACATACTATTAAGCAGGTAGTCCCAACGTTTTGGGTCGTCAATGTATTTTTTCGTCATGGTTTTTTTACTTCACGATGCTATATGTAAAGCGTGTCAAACAGTATGGAAATATCTGACGGCATTTAAGACTTGGGATTAAGGTAAACGGAAAACCCGAATAATGGTAGACAATAGATTCTAAAGTGTACTGGTTTTCGAAAGAATTGCAGGTGATTATCGTAGTGTTGTTACTCATAATTTCTGAACGAGTTTGGGAAGGTAAAATCTCTTCATTCCTGCTGAAAAAGGATGGAGATAATGGCCAATTCCAATCCACCAGCTCCAGAACATGCTTGTCACTTTGGAGCCAATTCATGATCTCCACTTTGATTATTTGATGGTAGTTTACTATGTGAGGAATATATATCTGCCGTTATGGAAAGTAATACAACAAGGCTGAACAAGTTTTCCTCTTATATCAAGCTAGGAATGAAACGACCCACAGTGTTAAACATGTTTGCAGCTATATTTTCAAGAGTGAAAAAAATCAGCTAGCGCAGCTAATCGACCGTTAGTACACATTTGGTTATTTCAGTTACAGTCTAGTAGTTCAAGTTGTAATATCGTCTTCACGGTTCCAGGAAAATAAGTGGGACTGGCCAAAATCTAAGTAATCAGGTTCTCATCGTAGCGTTAAAAATCGAAGTTCCAGTTGCATAAGTACTCAACTATTACATTTATACTTCTCTGCCCATCTTTCACACAGAAATCATTAAGATATGTTACACAAGAAGGATTCTATAGTTTCAGTTCAAATTTCTAACAACATGTCTGTACTAACTCAACACAGGAGTTTTTACAAGTTCCGTTCTCAACTACTCATCACGAGCGCAGTTGGCCGCTAAACATAGAAAAATAATAATACAAGAAATGACTAAATATAAATTTTTTTGAGTCGTCAGTCTTCTCACAGGTTTGATGCGTCCCGCCACGAATTCATCTTCTGTGTCAACCTTTCATCTCAGATCAGCATTTGGAACCTACGTCTTCCTGGACGTATTCCAATCTCCGTTTGCCCTTGCAGGTTTTATCCTCTACATCTCTACCTAGTACCGTGGAAGTTATTCTCTGACATCCTAACAGATATCCTATCATCCTGCCACATCTCCATGCCAGTGTTTTCCATACATTCCATTCCTCTCCGATTCTTCGCAGAACCTTCTCACACCTTACGTTTTCAGTCCATCTCGTTTTCAATTCTCTTCTGTAGCACCATATCTCAAATGCTTCGATTTTCTTCTGTTCCGGTTTTCCCGCAGTCCATGTTTCGCTACTGTACTATACTGTGTTCCACAGCACATTCTCAGAAATTTCTTCGTGAATGTAAGATTAGTATTGTAATTTATGGACATTTAGCATTATCGTACTTTTCATTTAAAACAGATAGTTTTCAATTCATTAATTCCTTTTCTTTTATGATGAATGTTTCTGACTGTACTTTTTTACAGGTATTAATTTGAGTAATTTCGTATTTTTAATGGATATACATGTTGCAATATCAGTTTAAAAACTACAAAATCTGTCACTAAACTTTTTTGATTACAAAACTGATTAGTCCATTCCCATTGATGACATATAAAAAATTAGTTTAACTTCACGCTGGATTTTTATTCAGGCTTCTTTCATTTATGACAGAAGTTATCACTTAAATTTACACACAGAATAATCCAGTTTCAATATAATATAGTTAAATTACAGTACATGATCCAGTCTTTGTAAATAAACACAGTTTTACATTTATAAACTTCCAATAGACTTATTTCGAACAATGGTACTCTTTTATAACCTACACGACCCACCACATCTCGGCAGCCTGTAGTATAATACCCGATCCACTTAGTTCTATTGCAGTATGTGCTTATCTTAAATTCTTTTAGTATTATTTGTAGAATTAATCAGTAAGGAGAAAATCACACACATCTGGCTACATGATTGTGGAAAACTGCCTAAAACTCACAATTAGGCTGATCAACATACCAGAGAAACGGTCGCCAATTCAGCAAGTTAGCTGTGTGCGTGTTGAGACACCTCCCTCTCTCACAAGAAAGCGCTCTGTGCTGGAATCATTCCTCGAAATATGTGTATTATTTGTGCATTAAGATGAAAGCAGACCCTTCAACTGTCAGTCAGTGGACAACAAGAATTTCTGCGTTTTTATCCTCAACCTATCAAAACAGTATTATATTACAGATGCTCTCCTGCGAGGCGATTAACATTTTATTCCAAGTGAAGATCTTTTCGGCTATGATTTCATTGCCAGGAGAAACATAAGAGTTTTCTTAGTAGGTGATGGAATTATGTATAGTGTATGAAATGAATTACAATTCTTGCATTATTATCGTATTTACAGATAAATTAATGTAGGAACTTTTGGTAACACAGGTCTCAGATACCGGCCAGTAAGTTTCACATCAGACCTGCCATACTCTTCAACACTAAACGATATATATGATCATATCAGTTATCCGTAGTGGTTTGGACACGTTTCATGTGAAAAGAATGTGAATTTGGATAAATGTGACCTGATGATGGCTAGTGATCATCCGAAACTGATAATTATGGAAGTTTTGAGACTATCAATGAAATACATCAGTGATGAACTTTGCTTTAAATACAAATTTTATGTCTCCTACTGAGACCATATACACGTACAAAAAAATAAATCTGTCATCAGTCCGAAGGTTAATATTAACAATAAAGAGCTTTACTAGAAATGGTTCTATAACGGGTGAGTTATCCTCGATTTCCTCCAACCCGTGAGTTGACTAGCCAAATCGAGCAGGGTCTGCACGTTGATATGGCTACTGAACCACAGTCATATATTTCCAATAATTCCTTTGCGAGGTGGCTTTAATAATAGCGAGGTTCAATATTCTGTTTTCTGCTAGTTATTCGTAAAACTACATTCAGACACCTGACTCATTCGTTACCTATATTTTCTAGTAAAACTCTGTCCACAGGGCTGTACCGATACACCGCGGTATCATCCTCTGCTTGTGGAATTACGTGACTCAGTGAGTGAGGGTGTGGAGTTAGCACATCACTATCTGGCCGTTATAAGTTTACGTGATCTGGAGCTTCAACTACTTGGTCAAGGAGATCCTGAGTTAGCATGATGAGGCTGAGTGCAACCCGTTCTAGTGCACCCACCAAGGAAAAATACCTCTCAGTACCGGGAACCGTACCCAGATCATAGGAACGGCAGTCAGCCGCACGGACAACTCATCTACAGAGGCGGATTTCTAAGTAGGTGAGGCAAATTATTACTGCTTTTCCTGTAACTACATCCTTCGGAAAATCTTTTGTGTGTGCGTGTATGTATGTATGTATGTATGTATGTATGTGTGTGTGTGTGTGTGTGTGTGTGTGTGTGTGTGTGTGTGTACGTGCGAGCTGATGTGTGTGACTTACATTAGAATGTACTTTATGTGGTATGTTATTTTCGATGTTCCTGTAGGAGAGGCTGTTTGAATAGATAATATCCAAAAGGCCAAATTACATATAGGCGTATCTGTTGGTCCTAGAATCCGAGTTTTTAACATGTTCGCCTTTACTGCATTCTTCTTCCTACTCAGTAGAAATTCTATTGTTTCCGATGAAGCTGACTTGCAGAAATAAGGTTCTAGGCGAGCAGGAAAGTTAATGGTGGAATCCAGGGCCTCATTGCTAGGGAGACGATAGATGAAAATTACAACTATTGACAAGATAGAATACTCCTAACTACGTAAGTGTACTATGGATGAAAATAAAAGCGGATCTAAAAAGATATAACGAAAAGTCGCTAAAATTTGCGCTATAGAAGAAATGGGGCTGGAAGAAAGTTAAAGAAAAGCTCATGACATGACGGCGATAAATGGCGCATAACAGGTAAGGAAGAAACTCTGGAGCTTGTAAGGAGTTTCTACTACAAATTATGTGAAAGAGCTCATGAACCACTGCTTACACACTATTTCAAACGAAAATCACGAAGTTACAGAAGGCTTTTCAAAATAAATAATGAAATGCCGATGGCCGAAGCATAGGGTCTTGAGGTATTGAAATACTTATAGGTTAAGAAACAGAACAACATCTGGTTAAAATCTTTACCGCTTGTATACATTAACGCAGCATCCCAGTCTCATGGAACAAAGCAAAGATAATTCTTCCACATAAAACAGCAAATATTCGCGATTTGAAGAATTACCGTCCCATCAGTGTATTCTCTGTTATCTACAAAGTTTTCACAGAAGACTTGACAATCTGTTTCAGTGCTGCTGTGGAAAACGCATACCCCATAGAACAACCTGGAATGCTCAGTGGTTATAATACAGCTGACGATATACACACCTTCCGTGAAGAAATCAGATGAGCCGATGAATATCAAATGCCACTATGCATAGCTTTTATAGATTTTGATTCTGTCAGCCACACTGTAGTTGTACTGGTATTTACCGAACATGATGTGGAGACAAGGTACATAAACATACTATGTAAAACGATATCACGATGCCTTCTGTCAGCGCGGAAAAACACATGTGGGTATCTTCCAAGAAGAAAGGAGTGAAGCAGTGTGACATCCCAAAACTATTTATAACAGTCCTTGAGATGGCCAGGTCTAAAATTGTTTTGAAAGAAAGGGGAATTAGAATAAATGGGAAAGACTCACTAAGTTGAGATTTGCAGACGATACATTAATCCTAGCCAACAATATAATAGAAGTCTCTACAAAGTGTTTATCAGATAGTTCCGAAAAAGTGGCCCTTAAGATAAATTTTTCCACAACAAATAGTATGACCAACAAGTGGGTAACTCCAAGACAAATGCCGTTAAAGCAACAACTGTGTATGAATGTTAACGAATATGTTTATCTGAGACAGTTCGTTAATATTCAAGGAGAGTTCAAACCTGAAATTTTTCTGAAAGTAAAGCTAATCTGGAGGAGTCATGGAAGACGTAATCATTTTCAGATACAATATGCCAAGAAACTTGAAGAAGATTGTTTTCGAACAGTGTATTCTTCCCCTACAAAGAGATGCCAGCGAAACTTCGATTTTTAACGAGTTTTTCAAAAGAAAACTTCGAACAGCTCAGCAAGCTATGGAAAGATCATGCCTAGGTCTCAATAAGAAAGATCAAAAAGAACTGAAAATGTAAGAGCAGTAACAAGAGCAAGAAGTTGTGGGAAGGGAAAGCCTCTAAACTGGAAATGAGCAGGACATATGTCACGAAGAAACGACGTAAAATGGACAAAGGCTGCACTGGAGTGAAGTCTCAGAAAATTACGAGTACCAGAAGGCAGATCACCCGACAGTAGGGAAGAACCGAAGAACGTCGCAGACTTCAGCTGTCGGAGAGGCAAGAGGAAAGCAACTGAAAGTACAGGGCTATTACAAATGATTGAAGCGATTTCATAAATTCACTGTAGCTCCATTCATTGACATATGGTCACGACACACTACAGATACGTAGAAAAACTCATAAAGTTTTGTTCGGCTGAAGCCGCCCTTTAGGTTTCTGCTGTCAGAGCGCTCGGGAGCGCAGTGAGACAAAATGGCGACATGAGCCGAGAAAGCTTATGTCGTGCTTGAAATACACTCACATCAGTCAGTCAAACAGTGCAACGACACTTCAGGACGAAGTTCAACAAAGATCCACCAACTGATAACTCCATTCGGCGATGGTATGCGCAGTTTAAAGTTCTGGATGCCTCTGTAAGGGGAGATCAACGGGTCGGCCTGCAGTGAGCGAAGAAACGGTTGAACGGGTGCGGGCAAGTTTCACGCGTAGCCCGCGGAAAATTGGCTCATGCCAGAACTGGAGACCGACAGCGCCGACTTCATCTTTCAACAAGATGGTGCTCCACCACACTTCCATCATGATGTTCGGCATTTCTTAAACAGGAGATTGGAAAACCGATGGATCGGTCGCGGTGGAGATCATGATCAGCAATTCATGCCATGGCCTCCACGCTCTCCCGACTTAACCCCATGCGATTTCTTTCTGTGGGGTTATGTGAAAGATTCAGTGTTTAAACCTACTCTACCAAGAAACGTGCCAGAACTGCGAGCTCGCATCAACGATGCTTTCGAACTCATTGACGGGGACATGCTGCGCCTAGTGTGGGAGGAACTTGATTATCGGCTTGATGTCTGCCGAATCACTAAAGGGGCACATATCGAACATTTGTGAATGCCTAAAAAAACTTTTTGAGTTTTTGTATGTGTGTGCAAAGCATTGTGAAAATATCTCAAGTAATTAAGTTATTGTAGAGCTGTGAAATCGCTTCAATCATTTGTAATAACCCTGTATATAGGCATATATGTCATATTCTGAACGCTTAATGGGACATCTTCCTTGCTCCTAAATCTGTTAAACAGTGATTCATTTTTCAATGGTGGAGTTTACATTTAACTTTTCTGCCATTCCATTGTAGGCCTTGCGACTTTCAAACACTGGTTCTCAAAGTAAACTCGGAATGAGAGCCAGTGTTAATGGGAGCTAGTTGAAATGCAGTACAGCGGGGCTCGGAGAAGCGAGTTACTTCCCAGTGTGCGTGAGGACAGTGGAATGTTTGTCCCCTCGAACGGCGCGTATTACCGGCGACAACCATGAAATATGCACGCGGGCGTTAATTATTGAAGGGAACAGACGGGCAGCAGCATGTGGTCAGACAATTGGATTAGGCAGCAGAGCGGCTCTCTCCGGCTGTCGTTAGGCATTCCGTCTGTAGCGCGGGACAGTCTGTCTGCAGGGGCGGCACTGTGCAGACGCTGCCGCCCTCCCCTTCCCAGACCATCCCTCCCACACTTACCGTCAAGGTCGCCTCCTTAGTGGCGCAGTGGGAGCCACCGACAGTGGGAACACTCCCCCTGCTGAGAGCGCTGATGTTTGCGACCAGATCGCTGGAAAAACCATGATTTTTTACTTAAGCGCTTCAACTTAACATATATGAAAAGTTCTTCCAAACTCCATAACAACAGTCAAGAGCGACATTTTTCTTTGTTGGCAACTATTTCACATACTCTGATTGCTGTAGTAGTTTATCCTTGCATCCACTACATCAAACATGCCCAATCTAGAATAAATGTGGTAACTTGGCCGGCCGGAGTGGCCGTGCGGTTCTAGGTGCTACAGTCTGGAACCGAGCGACCGCTACGGTCGCAGGTTCGAATCCTGCCTCGGGCATGGATGTGTGTGATGTCCTTAGGTTAGTTAGGTTTAAGTAGTTCTAAGTTCTAGGAGACTGATGATCTCAGAAGTTAATTCGCATACTGCTCAGAGCCATTTGAACCATTTGTGGTAACTTATTTTTGGTGCATATCTCATGTAAATATTGTGTTCACATGTGGTTTCACAACTTACAACAATTTTATGAAAGAAAACATACATAAAAATACACACATCAAAAAAAGGTTTTGTATGACCTCAGTTCCGAGAGTTCCGAAACCTGTACAGAAAATTGGAATAGAGTACAACGTAAACATCATTTCCGTCCTTTTTATTGCTCACGAAAAACACACATTGCATGTTGTACTACCATACAGCGAAACCTTCAGATATGGTGGCCCAGATTGCTGTACTTTTAATACCTAGTGGCACGTCCCCTTGCATTGATGCATGACTGTATTCGTCGTGGCATACTATCCACAAGTTCATCAAGGCACTGCTGGTCCAGACTGTCCCACTCCTCAACGGCGAATCGGCGTAGATCCCCCAGAGTGGTGGTGGGTCACGTAGTCCATAAACAGCTCTTTTCATTCAATCCCAGGCATGTTTGATAGGGTTCATGTCTGGAGAATATGCTGGCCATTCTAGTCGAGCGATTTCGTTATCCTGAAGGAAGTCATTCACAAGATGTGCACAATGGGGGCGCGAATTGTCGTTCATGAAGACGAATGCCTCACCAATAAGTGCAGATATGGTTGCACTATCGGTCGGAGGTTGGCAGTCTGGTTGAAGGCATATCTGACACTCATCGGTAATGAGAACGTGATGCCAATCCCGAGCGGTCCATTCGGCATGTCGTTGGGCTCATGTATACCGCACTGCATGGTGTCGTGGTTGCAAAGGCGGACCTCACCATGGACGTCGGGAGTGAAGTTGCGCATCACGCAGCCTATTGCGCACAGCTTATAACTAGGCTTTTATCTTTTGACTGGATGTTAATTCTATCTTTATCGTATAAAACTCTCTCATAGCTGCTGAAGTATTTTGCAACTGCAGAACGATAAAGACACTACCGCACTTCCCTAGTTGTGCCTAGAAATTACTTTTGTGTCTGTGGTTCACCCTCAGTCCAGGATAACCTGCTACACTCTTCACGTCAAGTATTTATGTACACATTAAGAATTTTATACACATATCCTTCATGAACGGTTTTCTTTCAGCACGCGTCAGTTCGACACCGTATCAACATCATTACAAATCCATATTATTATATCTGTCCAGATACGTTTCGATATCGCGCGTGGAGAGTACAAGTGTGTTGTGATATAGTCGTTGGTTCAGGAATCTTTGCTGATTGGCATTATGATTTTGGCTAAATTTCAGGTACATATACATTTTAAAACTCTGCTCAAATTGTGGGTGAAAGAATCACTTCGCGATCTTTGTTGTTCCTGTTAGATTCTATATTGAAAATGAAGCTGACATATCCCGTCTTTATAATCTACTGCAGATTCCTCCGCCAAGAAACCTTACCCAGAAGTTAAAAGATCGCACAGGTGGCACCAATTTACCAGAACGTAGAAGGACAGGAGAAGTGATCGACGAAACTACTGTGCTTGACGCCAAGCTGTTGCAGAATTTTAGACTCTGAGCTTAAAAGCAATGAGTTAACTTGAATAGAATGGCCTCCTAAATGCCAAACAGCATGGATTCCGAGAACACTGATCATCTGAAACCCAACTCGGTCTTTCCTTACATGACAGGATAAGATGCAGTTACCTTTAATGAAGTACTGGTTGAAAGAAGCTTCCCGAACAATCAGCTTTTGATAAGATTTAAAAGCGGTGAAATGTTTGGCAACTTGATATGAATGTTCATAAATACAACACTGTGGATTTCACAAAAAAAAGGTAGTATAATATGACTATAAAACGAACGAATCATATTTGAAATAGCTCAGCTGAAACTAACGCCAGGTGTAACATTTCGTAGGTATATGATATAGAGTAATCACATAGACTCAGTCGCAGATGAAGAAGGCGACAAACGTCGGTGTATTGGCACAATACTAGTGAAGTGCAACCATCTACAAAGAATGAGATTTTCATTCTGCAGCGGAGTGTGCGCTGATATGAAACTTCCTGGCAGTTTGAAACTGTGTGCCCGACCGAGACTCGAACTCGGGACCTTTGCCTTTCACGGGCAAGTGCTCTACCATCAGAGCTACCGAAACACGACTCACGCCCGGTCTCACAGCTTTACTTCTGCCAGTATCTCGTCTCCTACCTTCCAAACTTTACAGAAGCTCTCCTGCGAACCAGGAGTATATTCAGTATATTTACTCGCTGAATTGTTTCCTTGTTTCTAAAAATCTTAAGATTTTTCTGTAAGGTCCCTTCAAATATGACTGTATCAGTTGCAGTTCTAAAACTTTACAGTAATCTCTGATCCCGATCTCAAATATTTAGCATACTGGGCAGCTTGTGTGGGAGCTCCGAACATAAGATTTTGCAGCAGTTGCGTGTGTGAGAATCAGTAGCAGGAGCTAGGTTTGGGAAAGTAGGAGCTTCAAGCCAGAAAGAGAAGAATGTAGGAAGAGGCGTGTAAAGTTTGTCTAGAGGGGCCTGCAGCAGCAGAGCCTTGAACGGTGACGCGTGCAGCAATGGCTGTCATAGCAGCACAAGCCTCAAGCATTGATTCTGGAGTACTTGTAGTTCATTAGTGTCGGCACCGGCATCGGCATCGGCAGCATCAACACTTTCGGCAGCAGCAGCACAGCAATAGCAGCCAGCATGATCGACAAGTTAAGTACATGTACAGATAGTGTTAGCATGTGTGTATCCATGGGGTTGTCGTCAGTGATGGAGCTTCCGATGACTAAGGAATCACCCAGTCTGTATGGTTCAGATAATGGTAATAGGTCAGTTCGCACTAACTCTGACCTGGGTAGTGTTGACAACGTTAATGGGACCGAGAGTCCATCAGAGAGGGGATTTAAGTTTGCAGACGATTCATTTTCACGGATGATGAAAATTTTGTTAGAACTGCGATCCAATGTGGGAGCAACGCAATTTGTACACAGGCACTGAATGCAAAAACTGTGCTAGAAAATTCGGATTTCGGGAAAAAATACGAAATGGAAAAAGAGGGCGAACTTCGAAAGTTGAAAATATAGAAACAACTGTAGAAAGTATGAAAGCTGAGGCGGGAAAAATTAAGTCACATGCTGGAGGGATGACTGAGGCAAAATTAAAGGACATACTGGCAGGCGAGGGCAAAATTCTGAGGAGGTTGGCCTACTTAACACCAGAGTCGATGCAGCAGAAAACAAGTTCGGGAATATATCAGGAAAGATACAGCAAGAGCTGGGTAATAATGTTAAGAATCGTGACCTGAGGCAAAATACGATTGATAACGTCACTTTTAAGCGTGTAAACCATTTTTCTGATAGAAAGGTGGAGTGACAGAAAGAGATAGTTAAAACAGGCAACAGCTACAATCAGAATTAAATAACACAGCTGTGCAGAGGGAACAGTAGATTAAAGATGTGTAGGCAGAATTAATTTCTTGAGCAGTGAATCTGGCTACCACTGTGATAGGTGTTCCATGGTTTTATCTAGGAACGACTAAGTATTTTACTAATGATGGAAAATGCCATCCACTTGATTTTATTCCTGCATGTTGGAATAATTTTGTGAGGTTTATGTTGAAAGAGGCATCTCGAACACAACGCACATTCGTTGGAAAATTTAGTGAGTGGTTCATTTACTACCTATGATGTGTTTCAAGATTGTTTCCCGAACAAAACTCTGGAGTGAGTGGAAACAAACTTGTCTTCAGAATGATTTCCTACAGCGACCAAGTTAGTTGCAAATATGGCCGTAGGTTAGTGCGGGATTTTTGTGTGCATGACCTGGCTAAGTTCATACATAGAAATTGTCCACTGAGAGTGTTAACAGAGATTCCGACACTCCAGAGACGTTTACCACAAATTTTACAATGGGATCTTGTCCACAGACCAATAAGGTACACTGATGAATTTTTAGATTTTATTGAAAAGTTAGAACGGACATTGAAATCAAAGCCACGTGATGGGAACAGTAGATAGGGAAATAAGTATCAAAATGGAAACCGTAATAATCATAAAAATAATTGTCATGCCACGAATCAAAATAATTACCGTCATCACCATAACAATAACTTTCAAAGAGGAAATGGAAATGGGAGTCTTCACAGTGGAAATCAAAGCCAGGAACGGAGACTGAAGTGGCAGGCATCTCACGAAATGCAGCACTAGAATAAGAAGTCAGGAAACTGGAGATTGCTGCACCTCAGGTACGGAAGTGTCGAAATAAAGCAGCACTGAAAAGGACACGTTATTATCAAAATTCTGTGGGCGTAGAAAATTCGCCAAAGAAGCGACAAATGTTGGAGATGGGTGTAGTAAGTCATGTGAATAAAATTGGAAATAGTTTGAGCGGCGCAACCACAAAAACGACACAAGAAATGTTGCAGGATATGTCGAGAATTTTTATAACGGTGATAATCGGCTAAAAAACTAGTTTTTTGAAGGGGAAGTGAATGATGGAACGAATGTATTTTTGATGGAATATCCTGTGATCAGAACACAGGCTGAAGTAGATCTGATTTCGCTGGAGTTGAAATGTGTGACGAATTCTTATGAGAAACTAATCAGTTGCATAAATTACAGTTATGTAGATGTTTGAAATACAGATGTTTTTGTACCGTTGAAGATATATGAAGAGATCTGTAAATGTGGCGTAGCTGTAGTATCATCAGTTGGAGACGAATTATGTGGTGTACCGATGGAAGTATAAGATGATAAAGTTATTTGCGAAGGTGGCATGTCACTACTCTCGTCATCTGAAGACGAATATTATTATGTGTAGGCGGAAGTTGATGACACAATTTTAAAGGGAAGTAAAGGTGACGCTTCAGGTGCTGAAGTTGCGAAGTTTGAAGTTGCTGATTTAGATATCTCGGAAGAGGGAATTTATGAATTAGTTTCTATTGATGGAAATGAACGTATGGCTCTTGGTGAAATGGTGAAGGCTGTCTGTGAAAACAACGTATTGGATAGTATGTTAAAGCGTTATGTGGTGGAGATTACAAGCCGTCACTCGCTTTAATAACAAATTTACGCCTGAGTGCAGCTACTCATGTACCACCACACTCAAATAAAAACGTTAACAGTAGAGCGAGTATGAATGTGAACAGTGGAGTATTTAAGTTAACAAAATAATGATAAGTTATATTAAACCATTAGTAACCACAGATGGCTGATAAATAAAACATATAAATAACAAACACAAATCAGATAAGGAATGGTGTTCGATAGGCAAAGCATATATTGTCGTAGAAGCTATAATAATTCTCCGCTGAATTAATCCCTTTTATAACGCAATCTGATGTTGTTTACATGAATCCACTGTAATTGCTATATCTATTCAAACGCAATCAACTATAATCAACTACAGCACAAACTGTGGTTCGCCCGAGAACTGGGAGCTGTGAATATCATTTAACAATCCTACGCCGGTGCAGCAGTACCTCACCCTTTCATCTTGATTCAGTCGGCAGTAGAAAACGGAGCACTGTGGGCGAAGAGTGATCGCTGCGGCAGCTGTAATGTTCTAAATCGTCCACGAAAATATGTTAACTACGCGGTCTGGAGTTCTGATTATGAGAGCTCTGAAATGCAGTCAGATTTCAGTTTCAGCTGCAGCCATTCATTGGTCTGCAAACCAATTTGGTTCACAGGCACGATGGGTCGTGCTGGAATCGTCAAACATCAGACGGCCGACTCAGGAAGAATAAGTACACCTTCGTGACACAAGATATATCCTAGATTTTATGCAGTTCCACTGTCTGTACAGATGGAAGCTGCCACAGGCCACTCACTAAAGGAACCTGGCGTCAAGGTGGGAGAGGGATACGGTTCTACCTCCACTTCACGCATATGCCAGATGCTATGTGCACATTATCCCAGCTTCTAATACGAGGATGCACCCAGTTTTATTACCTTCCCACCATATGTACAAAAGCTCAGTTTACAGCTGTCTCTCTTTAATGGTTTCCTCCACCAACATTCAGCCATGTAGTCATTCCACCACAAGATACCCACTGGGGAAAGTCGTGAAGTTCTCCACCAGGGGAGAACCAGAAGACAAAGAGTCACCACCAATTTCCTCCAAACCTCGGTACTCGAGCCGAATTATCAAAACGAAAATTGCCGCCACAATGCACAAATCAATCAAATTGTATTCTACTCATCGAATCTCCCTTCTTGACTGTTCTGTTGGCCCGGTGACCGATCCAGACACAGCACCATGGTTCCCATGCTGGGGTAGACAGAATCTATTTTGTATACCCTGAGAGGAGCCAATCAGCAACTCCAGATCTCTCTCGTCTGAAAAAATGACTTTACACTAGGGAGGCGTCGCTTACACGGTAAGCATGGTCATGTTTTGGCAAATAACATGTACGTAGATGGGACCACAGTCCCACATTTACGAAATGATAAAATCTTTCTAGGCCGACCATTTCCAGTTTATGAAAGGATACTGTTAAGCTACCGAGATAGTCGAGCGCATGAAATATATGTTTTCTTCCACTCACTAAAGGAACCTGGCGTCAAGGTGGGTTAGGGATACGGTTCTACCTCCACTTCACGCATATGCCAGATGCTATGTGCACATTGTCCCAGCTTCTAATACGAGAATGCACCGAGTTTTATTACCTTCCCACCATATGTACAAAAGCTCAGTTTACAGCTGTCTCTCTTTAATGGCTTCCTCCACCTACATTCAGCCATCTGTCATCTCCCATGATGGACTGGCGCCTGGCCTAGGAAAAATGTTTTTTGAACCAGCACACTTCAGTCTGATGCCACGAAGAAGGAGGAGAAAGCTTCTGCCAGAAGTCCCTCTATAGCTAACAACCACTGAACGCTATTTCCCTGAATCAGTTGCATGGCCAGGTCGCTACACTCTGTATTTATGGCCCCCAGTTCATCTCGCTCCCTGTTCTTGATTACCTCTGCTGTCTCCCCAGGTACAGGCTCTCTTCAGGCTACACATGCAGTTACAAGAACATTCTACCAACAATTTCCTCACATACAGAAAGTCATTAACCACAAATAGCAAATGTAGTACTGGGGAACACTGAAGTCAAAACCTAAAATATGAAAGTTAATCTGACTGACGTTGTTGTTAAAGTGACAGAGTTTCTTGCCACCTCTCAAGATGTCTGAGAGGGGAGAAAACGTTACGGAGACAAAAGTCGATCCTAATTTGGCCACTATGTCATTCAGTGGTATGGAGGGCCTTGCAGCGCCATGTTGTATGGAGGGGCATGCGGTCAGCACACTTCCCTGATTGTTTTGCAGACTTTGGTGCACATGTAGCTACTCGGTTACGTAGCTCCTTAGTTGGAATCACAAATCTGAGTGCACTCCATACCAGTTCTCCCACCAATCAAAAATCTTCTCCATACCAGTTCTCCCACCAATCAAAAATCTTTCACAGTAACGGGAACTGAAATTTGATCCTCTGCGTGCCTGCTGCCTGACCACTCAGATACGGCTCCGGCCTTCGTCAGAGATTTCCATGATGAAAAAGATACAGAAACATATTAAATTGACAAATAAATTAGGTTCATGGATGGTAGCTATACTGCGTTGGTATCATCTAAAATGCTGTTCGTTGAAATTTTATGAAGCATTTAAAAATTTGTAAGTCTAAGATCCGTTGTCAGAACATTTAGTCGCTGTAAATTGTTAACTTCTGCAGTTTTAAGATAGCAACAGTATCTTTATTTCACTGGTTGCACCTCATTCTTTTGATGTATTCAGATTTGCTTACTGTCAATTATTTCTTTGCTGCAATGAAATTTGTTCACCGCAATAAGTCCGCTGATATTTTATTATGTTTCGCAATCTTTTACTGTATGTAACCAGAATCTCTAAAGAAAACTGAAATTACTCTGCAGAGAATTCTCCCATTTTTCATTTTAACTCTGTGGATAACTCGGTCATAAAAAGCAGAAAATGTTCACTCGGTATTTACACTATAATACCATTTATCCCAAAAATGTACTCCCTTAGACATTTCATGAACTTATCACCAAATTTACATACATAAACATTACTCAAGATCCTTCCAAAATAACATATGAAATTAACCACAAAAAATAAACCCTAAAACCTCTGTGTTATTCATTGCACATAACAACATGTTTTACCACCCCCTCAAGTAATTAAAATTTTAATGACGTCTGATAACCCCCGTAATTTAAGTTACATGTATTACGCAAGGAACCCGTCTACAAAAATACATTTAAATAATCCTTTGGAATACCTCCTCCCCCCAGATCTTACATATAGTACAATACCTATTTCTCTCTTTCGTAAATGAAGAAATTACTAGCGAAAAAATTATTAGGTTTGTGTGGCTACCATTAGCTCATTCCTTACTGTAAGTTTGCTTCCATTCTTCTTAAATTCATTAATGCTGTACTTTACACAAAACAGAAATAACCCCAAAATTCTTAAGACTACCTATGAAAATTCACCTATTTACATACTTACATTAATATGCATGCCACGTTCTTCTTTCACAAAATGCAAATCAGTCACAGTTTGCTCTTACAACATGTTGTATCTTTTGAATCTCACTTTATTCTGTTTTTTGAATTGCTAAAATTCGAGGCCTCTCTTCTCGTTCATCAACGAACTCATATGTTTACATGCATGCTTATCGTTGGAACAGCAGTTTTCGATTAGAGAAACGCACACTGTCATTCTTCATCAACATCGATCGTTACACTTATAAGTTCCACATATGCTTCTACTTTCACTTTTCGTATATATTTATGGTACACATAATAACTTCAGACCAAACCTCAGTCTCATTAACCACCCCTACATTCTCTAAATCTACTTCCAAATCTTCTATACAATTTAAATCAGCGTTTAAACCAGTGGTTTCATCTACTATTTAGCATGAAATAGTTTCTTCCTCCGAAATAACGAAGTAGATTTCTCACAATTAATCACACAACCTACGTCATCTCTTTTAAACGAAACCTCACTTACTTCCTCCGAATCATTACAAAGTTTATCACAACTTACCCAATTAAATCCGCCCATAACTCATGGGTTTCATTACTTAACACTTCCTTTGTATCCGACGATGTACAATAAAAATCATCACCAATAAGGCCAGGCTCCACTGATATACCACACAACCTGCAGCTCCTGTATCGTGCAACATCATAGTTTACAGTATTCACAAGGAGCTGGTTAATTTGTTTCGTTCATTCAAATGTCTCCATAATATCACAGCTACTAAATGCCACACTTCTGTATTTATTTAAGGAAGTTGCCACTATTTTGCCAATATCGTTATTTAAATGTTGATTATAACTGATATTAAGTGGTCAGTTGTATGTGTTAGCTGACCCCACCATTGAAACGAGAACGCAAAGACGCCTCTATCAAGCAGACATAAATGACTGTTAAAACAATATTTAACGACAATTTTGTGTCAAATAACGTGGGTGCACTGGCGCAAGATTGCTGGCTTATTTTTTGTGAATGATGCCTTATCTATATTTATTGTGAATGGCATGAGTGTGACTGAATGCGTATATAATATTTCTTTGTGTAAATGTTATTACAGAATATTAGTTTAGGGCCGATGGTGGTCACGTTGAGTCAAAATCAAATCTGTGGAATTTAAGAGCTATGTATTTTTGGTGAGATATTGTATATAGAGACGTCGCAACACTACAAAAGCATTGATAGCACAAAAGCGAACAGTAAGAATAATATGTGGTGTTCACCCAACGACATCTTGTAGGTACCCCTTCACAGAGCAAGGCATTTAAACTGCGCTACATTCAGTATATTTGCTAATGAAATTCGTAAAAACAATCAATCACGATTTGAGAAGAACAGTGATGTCCCTACCCACAACAATAGAGAGTAAATGACGTTTTTGTCCATTATTAAAGCGACCAGTGGCTCAGAATGGAGTTTAGTAAGTAGCAAAAACAATCTGAGCTTTCCCAATACGATAGAACATCTGAGAAGTAGCAATTCAAGCTTTATATCTAACATAAATTCATTTCTCGTGGACAACTCCTTATATTGTATTCAAGGACTTTTTTTTAAAAAAACTGGTAGCCAGTAAAAGAAAAGAAGGTAAAGGAAGACCTGCAGAGGATCGACGCTTGGGGCACGGATTCTCAATTATTCCTCAACATATACAAATCTAAAATGAAACTTTCTGGCAGATTAAAACTGTGTGCCGGAGAGAGACTCGAACTCGGGACCTTGGCTTCGCGGGCAAGTGCTCTACCGTCTGAGATACCCAAGCACGACTCAGGCCCCCTCCTCACAACTTTAGCAGGTCCCCAGTTCGAGTCTCGGTCCGGCACACAGTTTTAATCTGCCAGAAAGTTTCATATCAGGACACACTCTGCTGCAGAGTGGAAATCTCATTCTATATACAAATCTAACTTACTGAGCGTAAATACAGGGTGGACAAATAAAAGTGGCCAGGAGAACAGAGTTCCAGGGTACAAAGAAACACAGCTAAGGAAAGTAAATACAGTACTAACCTGACTATAGCAGGTGTTGAAAGTGACCACCACTCATCTCTTAGCACTTTTGGGCCTTGGTCAGAAAGTTGCTGGACTGCTGGAATAGCTGCAGTCTCGTGCGAAATGTTCTGCTGCAGTTCTGGAAGACTGTGAGGGTTATTGGGATACACATTAGTCTTGAGCACTCCCCATACAAAGTAATCCCACCCTGACAGATCAGGTGACTCAGGGGCCGGCTAGGGCGGCGACCAGACTGCAATGAATATTCATCTGCATGTCTGATATGATGTGCCGACCTCTTGCGACAGCGTCGGGTTGATTTGGTAGGACTCTGAAGTATTTTCTGGTGAACTGCAGTCACACTTCCTGCTGTGTGGGCACGTTCCGGAATGTTGTTTTACTTGCTCAAAACAGATCCTGTATGACGCCTTTTTCAGACAAAGCTTAGCATGGCACTCTTTGCTGGCACTTCAACACCCTTCTCAGCAAACAACTGACCACACGGTTGCAAGGCTTTATTGTAACGTAACTTTCCTCAACGAACACCAGCTGCTTCACTGAAAGTACCATCTTTGCACATCCCCAATCACACTGACAAAGCCAGCACTACGCTCTGAACCTATGTGGATCACTTTGCGGACGTACAGTTGGTGTGCGCGTCACGGAGTGCTGTTATATGCATTCTTTCACGTCGAATCATATCTATGCCGGGGCACTTTCATTTGCCCCACCCTGTAGTAGCAAATGTCTGCTATTATTTGAAAAAACTATTGCTAAACAACCTGCTGAAGCATATGAAATGTATTCACAGTTCCGAATATGGACAATCATCACTTGTATAATGGTACGACGACAATGGTTATTTGTGCCACACCGGGACTCGAACCGCAATTTCCCGCTTACCGTGAGAGATCGCCTCATCATTAGGCTATCCGAATACGCCCTATGGCCAGACCCAAACTTCCATATTTCGCCAGCCTCGTGTCTACAACCCTTCCTCGTACATACAATATGTATATTCCCGTACTGGAGAAACATTTTAATTGAAATTCGGTTGCCTGGTCTCGGTGGATAAATATGATATTGCCGTGACTGTGTTATTCATAAGTACTATGTAATTTTCCTTTGTGTTTCTGAGTAACACAAGCACTACAATATCGTATCTCTGGAGGCACTCACATCCGTTAAATACAGGTATGGTTCAAATGGCTCTGAGCACTATGGGACTCAACTGCTGAGGTCATTAGTCCCCTAGAACTTAGAACTAGTTAAACCTAACTAACCTAAGGACAACACAAACATCCATGCCCGAGGCAGGATTCGAACCTGCGACCGTAGCGGCCTTGCGGTTCCAGACTGCAGCGCCTTTAACCGCACGGCCACTTCGGCCGGCTAAATACAGGTATGATGGAGCATGTGTTATGATCGATCGTGGGAAAGACAGAAACGAAACACAGTCACTGGAAGAATCATCAGGACATGTAACCCATCTAAGACGGATATAGTTTATAACATCCTCACCCGATATCCTGCGTTGCTCTGTAGTGTGGGATCTCTACCAGATACGACTGATAGATAAAATACAGATGATTCAAAGAAGAACAGCACTTTTCGTCACATGTTAGTTTATGAAACGCAAAAGCATCACTACGGGGCCAGAGGTTACAAGATAGCTTTTAAGCATCACGATTTGGTTACGAGACAACCAGCTCAAGAAGGTTCAACCAATATATTGTTTCCTTCCACGTGTATTTCGCGAAAATTCTATGAAAGTAAAATTAGAGAGATTCGGATTCAAACAGATGTTTACCAGCATCCTGCGCGCTATTCGAGACTGGAACATGATAGAAGGGAAGGAACAGTGTTACACAAAGTACCCTCCGCCACATAATAAAAGTTTCTTGCTAAGTATAAATGTAGACGGAGTAGTAGATATGAATAGGTGGGTGAGGTAAATGTGATGAAAAGTGCTTGAAGTACATGCTGAAACGTTAAATGAAGTGGAAGTGGGTTTAAGTATAAAGATGGACTGAGGTGCGGCCAGACGTTGCTGGCAGACTGCAGGGAGTGAGCAGTGTCAAGTGTTCCCATTGGCGCGCGGCGGCGCTCTAGCTGGGGCGCTCACCCCTCCGTCTGAGAGCGGGACGCCTCCCATTGTTGTCCGCACGCGCGCCACCCACTATCACCATCACGGCATCACCGCCGACACGCGTTCACACCTCTTAGTTTTCAAGCCGCGGCAAGTTCCCGAACGACAGGTGGCAACGAGAGGAGGGCGATTTGTTTCGCTTCTTAAAAACAAAACAAAAAAGCACCTTTAAACCGCTTATTTAATTTCGATAATTCACCTCCTGTTTTCCAGATTTCGAACAGATTCATCATTAGGGAAACATTACTTAAAAACATGACGTACTATTCCAACGTAAAAGTATTTAAGTGAAACAGAACAACTACCCGGAAGCTCTCAAGTTATTCTATGCGCCACTGCGTTTCTCCTGGTGTACTGCGGAATATTGTGCACGAGTGTGGTGGAGGAGCCAGAAAAATGAGAAAACGAATGTGCATCTACTAGAGAAAGTATCGAAATTTTTATTATCACTTCCATAAAATCAGGCTTCGTTCATTAAACTTAGCCCTCTCTATATATTGACAAATGAACGCCACATACATTTCTCCCTGTTATTGGCGACTTGACGGTGATCCTGGTGTAGGAGTCTGTCTCTTGACTCCTCAGGAAACCTTCAAATCTAAATTCGCCTTGTAGTCTTTCTGCAAATGCATGCCACGCGATGGTTTCCTCATCTAAGAACAGAGGATAACACCCAAAGGTGTGATGACATAAGAACAGGGCAAGTGACGCAAAATTTGTTAGCCCAAAAAAGCGCATTGTTTGGCTACATCCATTGCAGAATGAGATGGGGTAGTGTCGTGTTGCAAAAACAACTTTCTTGTGTTCAAATGTCGTCTAAGAAGAGACAACTGTTAGAACAAAAGCTACATGTAACACAGCTACGTTAAATAATGGTGATAAAAATGTAGCAGATACAACGTACATAAAATAACTTCGAAACTTATACTCGTAATAACTTAGAACCACTTAGCGAGAAACTGGGCTCAGGGCAAAACAAGGCAGTTGAGTTAAATGTCCTCCGAAAAATAAATATGAAACTGTGAGCTCACACAAAGCACAAGAGCCTTTTCCGTGCCGAACATATTCGCAGCTTTCGATATAGCTGAATTGTACATATATGTAACGGTGAAATAAGGACTCACATTAAATACAAACAATCTGTTTGAATATAAGGAGCTGTGTTAACCAGAAATTAATCGATTTTTTGATATACTGACATTGGTGCAATCGCACATCTATTTCACCTTTAATAACCAATTTTTATACAGAGCAAGATGGATCAGCATTGGGTAGCTATCTAGCTAGTCTTCTGGCCAACAATAACATTAACCAGTTAGTAACACCTTTTCCAAAGGATAATTTGCTAATCTACATCTATGGCAGAGCTCTGCGAACCACTGTGAAGTTCATTGCAATAAAATTAAAGACCATAAACGATATGTGGGTGATAGGCTTATCGTGTTTGATGGAACAATAGGGGACATAGTTTTTTTTCAAAAGAGTTTAACAATCTGCATCAGTCCAAAATTTAATGTAGATTATGAGACAGATAACGGGGTAAGCTTCCTGGATTTAAAAACTAGCAAACGCAATAGCAAATACAAATTTCAAATATACGGAAAACGCACTGCAACTAATATTAAAACCAACAGCACTTCGTACCATCCTGAGAAATGTAAAGTGGCATTTTACAGAGCACTGATCAGGTGATTGGGAAGAATGGACGCTGGAGATTAAGAATGACCGATCTGATTTAAGGAATCAAATGTATCTATAAAGTTTCATCCAACTTCTATAGTTTTGTAGTCATAATGGACATGTATATACTGCCATAATAAGCTTAGTTAATTAAAAAGCGTGAAGAAAGTCAACACTGAACATTTCTTCTACTTTTAACAATTAAATATAATCGCGATCTAGGCTAAGAAAAGGAATCTTTGTAATAATAAACATATTATCTGTAGTATTCCCAGATCACTAAAGTGCGCGTCATTTATGACGGCGGCCGAGTTCAGGTTCGTTCTGCGCATCTGACGTCACAAAACACAGTCAGCCAATGAACAGAGAACGACGTTGCCTGAGCTCGACTGCAGTGCAGAGCACGGACGAGTGTCTTCAGTTTTAGGGATGTTCAGTCATAAATAAAGTAATTGAACAAAAGCAATGTCTTGATAGCAGACTTTCTTTTATAGAAAGTTTGGAAAAAGCAATCTTTATACCAATTGCTTCATATTTTATGAATTAATTAAACTAAACATGCAATAAGCCTCCTAATTCAGGCGATAGCAACGAAAGATGTTTGTATCATTCTCACTAACCGCTTTTTCGCAATAAAGAACAGCGGTAATTGTTTTATTTCCTATTGCACTTCGACGAAACGTGAGTAATTCATAATCATACCAACAGTGTCTGTCGGTATTTTGCGTGAAATTTTAAAGTCCTCCGGGAGTTGTTTAGGGTGATGAGATGCGTTAGCGTAATGGTTAAAGTGAATGGCTGTTACGCGAAAGGTTCTGAGTTCAATACTTTCTTTTTTTTTAAAACAATATCGGAGTGTCTTACTTCATGAATTTTATTCGTTTGAATGTAATTTTTTGAAATTTCTAGTGGCAACTAAAATCGACCATAAGGAAAGTATACGGTATGGACTTTTACCTCTGCAAACTCTTCAAAATTTCGCGCAATGGTTTACTACATCTAACGCTGCACAATAACAGCGTTGCACATAGAAACAAAATTAAGCCATTTATGGGGGGAAGGTATCAGTCAAGAAGACGTGTAAAAATCAAATTTTTGGGCCAAATAGTTTTTGTAAAATCGAATGATAAAGTGTGTCAAAGCAGTCGAAACACCTTGTGTCTGCACAGGAGAGCAGTGCAATGATGACAAAATCGCGCACAGCGCGGAATACGGGGAGCACGTCTCTGTAGCAGCGAAAGGGTTAATGCGGCCGTGGTGGCTTTACTTCATAAACTGCGCGCTCCCCCCTAAACTTAAGTTTGCGAACTATACTATACTATGGCGCTGCTTCTGTTGGCGCGTGCAACTGGCAACGCAGCAATCTCCCGCGTCTGGGCGGGCATGCGCGATCCGCCAAGATAAAAGAATTGAACTATAGCTGATGTGATGTCAGACGTAAACATATAGATCGGCCATCTTGACTTTAGCTCGTAGTTCAGCATATCGCCTCTCAGTGGTGCTAATTTCTATGCTTTAACGTATAAAAAACCCGCTCCTCAAGTATGTAAACGATAAAAGACGTAAATAAAATTTAAAGGTTTTGTAAAAGGAAAAAATCAGAAATATCCTGGATGTTATATTTCAGAACAAAACGCAAACTTTCTACAAGAAATCCTTGCTATCATCTGACGGTGGAACCGCGCCCGAAACGAGCTACTGGTGGAATAAATCATTAATTCATCATTAATTCAAAAAGTTCGTCTGCTTACAGTTTTTCTTCACTGATATCTACTTTAATAATTAAAGACGCTTCGTAAAACGAAATCTTGTTCGTTAACAGAAACTGGAATCTCCATTAGAACCTTATTCTCATTTCTACGAAACCTGTTAAGTATATCATTTAACTCGCTTGCTGATGAGAAAAGTCTTTCTCATGCAATCCTCATGTACCGTCTTTCCCAAAATGTTAATACTATTTGGATTTCTTTTCTACTGTTTCTTATCTAGCAATTGTATTTCATTAACCGTACAGTTCAGCTGTTATTTTGAACATAAACACACTGCTAACAGGCAGCAGGGACGGGGCTCTACAATTATTTTCGGAGTCGGGTTTATCTGCATTTCAATTCACTGTTTTGAGAGAGTACACTGTGGTTTATTTGAATTTGCTGGGATTCATTAATTGAGTGAACCTATAAACTGCGCATTAGCATACGCACTGATCACATCACGAAAATTTATTTTCTTGGGGCGGAGGTAAATTTGTATTCCATTATTGGGAATTTTCACAGCCAGCCAGGTGCAATACCACATTCATTAAAACACTAACAGTAATTGATTTTGTGTTGGTTGAATATTTTCTGCTCGTTCCAACCCATTAGAAACTAAATACGCATGTCGATTACTTCAGAATACCAGATAATGCACGTCCCCACTGCAGCTTTAGGTGTCGGATAGCCTTAATCTCAGAAAAATGGCGGGGAGAAGGTATCATAAGCGTGCGATATTACAGATAAGACGCTCGATTATGCAGTTCTCATGTGGCAGTTGTGTAAGGAGTTCGTCGAGTTTTGTGACGTCACAACGCAACATTTCAGATTCCACAGCAGTCCATAGCGTGAAAGACTGAACACGACAAACCTAACTTTTGCTTCATGGGGAGGAACGTAGCCTAGGACATGCAAGATCGCATTCTAGATTTTGTTGTGCTTTGTTGAAAGTCATATTTGGTAGGTTTTGCATTATAACTTACCTCTTAAGAAGATGCGTTGTTTCAGAGCACCAGCACAGTAAATCTATTTTTCAAACGCGTCGGTATTGGTATGCTTTTTTCGAATAAAATATCGAAAAAGCCGTTGCAACACCTCGTATGATAACTGGTGTGTTACCGTAGTATACCTTTTCAAGCAAATGGCGAATTGAATACTTATCTAAAAATACACGGCTTCTTGGTAAGATTTGTAATAATTAAATATTAGTTAATAATGTATTGGTCGCTAAAGCCTTCAGGAGACCTAAGATGTAACACATGTTGGCGTATCATGTAAGTTGACTACAGTGTGGTGGATAGCGTCGCGGACTCACGAAGTCAGTTACTGTGGGTGAGATTCATGTCTCACTCCGAAAGGTCACGAAGCGTAAATCGACCTATCCTGGTGGTTTCCCGGTGGAATATTGAAACCAAATTTTGGCTTTTACAATGGGCACGATAGTAAACATTATCACAAAATTTTGATATCTGTTGTATCGCGTGCGGAATTCACGGTTGCTGTAAAGGTGCTAATCCCAAAAGAAAACCAAAATTACTGCAGCCGATAATACGTGAACGGTTTCCTTAGCCATTACCGATTACAAAATATTTGCTTGGGTTTTAACAGTTAATGAAAAGCTGAATTACCCGGAGTATTGGGACACTACCGAAAATCCGCGGTACCTAACACAGAAGGACGTACATGTTTGAACACTATAGAGACCACGTCCACACTACTTGGAAAGAGCAGTCAAATATGCTTATTGCATTTCTCGATTCCCAACAAGCGTATGACAGAGTATAATTCGACCATCTTGAAAGTGTCATGGCCAAACTGGAATTTCGTAGGACACACATCAAAATTACCAATGACTGAATACGAAATGTTTGCACGGGGCTCAAGATTGATAACAGACTTTCGGAACAGATGCAGTTGCAGAAGACCCTCCGTCAGGGATGTCCTTTGTCTGTTTTTCTCTATGCAACAGCAACGGTACTGCTTTCCTCAATGTTACAGACGGCATTGGCCAGATGCTCTATATGTTGTTGTTTTCAGTCCAAAGACTGGTTTGATGCAGGTCTCCATGCCACTGTATCCTGTACAAGCCTCTTCATCTCTGAGTAGTTACTGCAACATACATCTTTCTGAATCTGCTTAGTGTATTCATCTCTTTATCTCCCTCTACGATTTTTACCCTCCACGCTTGCCTCCAGTACTAAATTGATGATCCCTTGATGCCTCAGAACATGTCTTACCAACTGATGCCTTCTTCTTGTCAAGTTGTGCCACAAATTCCTCTTCTCCCCAATTCTATTCAGTACCTCCTCATTAGTTACGTGAGCCACCCACCTAATCTCCAGCATTCTTCTGTAGCACCACATTTCAAAAGCTTCTATTCTCTTCCTATCTAAACTGTTTATCGTCCGTGTCTCACTTCCATACATGGCTACAGCCCTTATAAATACTAAAAGACTTCCTGACACATCTATAATTGATGTTAACAAATTTCTCTTCATCAGAGACGCTTTCCTTGCCATGGCCAGTCTACATTTTATATCCTCTCTACTTCCTCCATCTTCATTTCCACTGACGCGCCAAAGGAAATGGTACAGGCATGCGTATTCAAATACAGAGATATGTAAACAGGCAGAATATGGCGCAGCCGCCGGCTACCCCTATATAAGACAATAAGTGTTAGGCACAGTTATTAGGTAGGTTACTGCTGCTACAGCAACAGGTTGTCAAGATTTAAGTGAGTTCAACGTGGTGTTATAGTCGGCGCACGAGCGATGGGACACAGTATCTCCGTGATAGCGATGAAGTGGAGATTTTCCCATAAGACCATTTCACGAGTGTACCATGAATATCAGGAATCCGGTAAAACGTCAAATCTCCGTCATCGCTGCCACAGGAAAAGATCCTGCAAGAAAGGGACCAACTACGACTGAAGAGAATCGTTCAGCGTGACAGAAGTGCAACCCTTCTGATAATTGCTGCAGATTTCAGACCTGGGCCATCAACAAGTGTCAGGGTGCGAACCAATGAACGAAATATAATCGACAAGGGCTTTCGTAGGCGAACACCCACTTGTGTACCCTACTGTACGACACAAAGCTTTACGGCTCGCCTGGGCACGTCAACACCGACATTGAACTGTTGATGACTGGAAACAAGTTGCCTGGTCGGTCGAGTCGCGTTTCAAATTGTAAAGAGTGGATCGACGTGTACATGTATGGAGACAACATCATGAATCCATGGACCCTTCATGTCAGCAATGGCTGTTCAAGCTGGTGAAAGCGCTGCAAATGTGTGGGGCGTGTGTAGTTGAAATGATACGTGTAGATATGACAGACAGGTGACACGTACTTAAGCATCGTGTCGATCACATGCATTCATTCAAGACCATTATGCATTCCGACGGACTTGGGAGAATCCAACAGGATAATTCGACACCTCGCACGTCCAGAATTTCTACAGAGTGGCTCCAGGAACACGCTTCTGCGTTTAAACACTCCCACTGGCGATCAGACTCCCCTGACATGAACATTACTGAGCAACTTGAGATGCCTTGCAAAGTGATGTTCAGAAGAGATCTCCACCCCGTTGCACTCTTAAGGATGTATAAACAGCCCTTTAGGTTTCATGATGTCAACTCCCTCCAGCGCTACTTCAAACATTAGTCGAATCCATGTCAAGTCGTGTTGCGACAGTTCTGCGTGCTCGCGGGGGTCCTACAGGATATTAGGCAAAATTACCAGTTTCTATGGCCCTTCAGTGTATTTCGCTGCCCAAATAACAAAATTCATCTAGTACTGTAAGTGTTTAATTTCCTACGCTAATTATCTCAGCATCGCCTGATTTAATTCGACTACATTCCATTATCCTTGTTTTGCTTTAGTTGAAGTTCTTCTTACATCCTCCTTTTAAGACATTGTCCATTCCGTTCAGCTGCCTTCCCAAGTCCTTTGCTGTCTCTGACAGAATTGCAATGTCGCCGCCAAACCTAAAGGTATTTGTTTCTTCTTTCTGGCTTTTAATTTCTACACAAAATTTTTGTTTTGTTTCTTTTACTGCGTGCTCAATACACAGACTGAATAGCATTGGGGATAGGCTACAGGCCTGGCTCACTCCCTTCTCTATCACTCATTCCCTTTCGTGCCCCTCAACTCTTATAACTGCCATCAGTTTTCTGAACAAATTTAAAGAGACTTTCGCTCCCTGTGTTTTACCCCTGCCACCTTCAGAATCTGAAAGAGTGTATTCCAGTCAAAATTATCAGAAGCTTTCTCTAAATCAACAAATGCTATAAAAGTAGGTGTGCCTTTCCTTAACCCATATTCTTAGATAAATCGTAGGGTCAGTATTGACTTGCATGTTCCTACATATCTACAGAGTCCTAACTAATGTTCCCCACGGTCGGCTTCTACCATTTTTATTAAAATTGAAATTCCTTCATCTGTATGCAAGATTTTTTTATTTACTTCGCTACTAGTTTCGACGTTGCGTCAACTCCATCTTCAGGCCCGTACACTTTGATGAAATCAGTTGTATGTGGCTCAATCTAGAAGTCCGCGGTGAGACCAAAACGTGATCCATATGGCTGGGGGGAGTTACTGTGTGAGTAATTTTCACACCTGTCATCACCTGCTTTCTTGGGAACTGGAATTATTATATTCTTCTTGAAGCCTGAGGATATACATCTTGAACACCAGATGGAAGGGTTTAGTAATGGCTGGCTCTCCCAAGGTTTTCAGTGGTTCTGATGGAATGTTGTCTACTCCGGGGGCCTTGTCTCGACTGTGCTCTGTCAAATTCTTCACTCAGTATCACATCTCCCTTCACATCTTCCTCTTCGTTCTCCTATTTCCATAATATTTCTCTCAAGTGCATCTCCATTGTATTGGTCCTCTATATGTTAATTCCACTTTTCTGCTTTCCCTTTCTTGCTTAGGACTGGTTTTCCATCTGAGCTCTTGATATTCATACAGGTAGTTCCCTTTTCTCAAAGGATCTCTTTAATTTATCGGTAGGCTGCATCTCGTGTCTTACCCCTAGTGATATATGTTGCTACATCCGTACATTTGTCCTCTAGCCATTCCTGCTAAGACATTTTACATTTTCTATCGATCTCATTTTTGAGACGTTTGTATTGTACATCTACAACTACATCCATACTGCGCAAGCCACCTGACAGTGTGTGGCGGAGGGTACCTTGTGTACCTTTATCGGTTCTCCCTTCTATTCCAGTCCCGTATTGTTCGTGGAAAGAAGGATTTTCGGTATGCCTCTGTGTGGGCTCTAATCTCTTTGATTTTATCCTCATGGTATCTTCGCGAGATATACGTAGGAGGGAGCAATATACTACTTGACTCCTCGGTGCAGGTATGTTCTCGAAACTTCAACAAAAGCCCGTACCGAGCTACTGAGCGCCTCTCGTGCAGAGTCTTCCACTGGAGTTTATCTATCATTTCCGTAACGCTTCCGCGATTACTAAATGATCCTGTAACGAAGCGCACTGCTCTCCGTTGGATCTTCTCTATCTCTTCTATCAACCCTATCTCGTACGGATCCCACACTGCTGAGCAGTATTCAAGCAGTGGGCGAACAAGCGTACTGTAACCTACTTCCTTTGTTTTCGGATTGCATTTCCTTAGGATTCTTCCAATGAATCTCAGTCTGGCATCTGCTTTACCGACGATCAACTTTATATGATCATTCCATTTTACATCACTCCTAATGCGTACTCCCAGATAGTTTATGGAATTAACTGCTTCCAGTTGCCGACCTGCTATATTGTAGCTAAATGATAAGGGATCTTTCTTTCTTTTTATTCGCAGCACATTACACTTGTCTACATTGAGATTCAATTGCCATTCCCTGGACCATGCGTCAATTCGCTGCAGATCCTCCTGCATTTCAGTATAATTTTCCATTGTTACAACCTCTCGATATACCACAGCATCATCCGCAAAAAGCCTCTGTGAACTTCCGATGTCATCCACAAGGTCATTTGCGTATATTGTCAATAGCAACGGTCCTACGACACTCCCCTGCGGCACACCTGAAATCACTCTTACTTCGGAAGACTTCTCTCCATTGAGAATGACATGCTGCGTTCTGTTATCTAGCAACTCTTCCATCCAATCACACAATTGGTCTGATAGTCCATATGCTTTTACTTTGTTCATTAAACGATTGTGGGGAACTGTATCGAACGCCTTGCGGAAGTCAAGAAACACGGCATCTACCTGGAAACCTGTGTCTATGGCCCTCTGAGTCTCGTGGACGAATAGCGCGAGCTGGGTTTCACACGATCGTCTTTTTCGAAACTCATGCTGATTCCTACAGAGTATATTTCTAGTTTCCAGAAAAGTCATTATACTCGAACATAATAAGTGTTCCAAAATTCTACAACTGATCAACGATAGAGATATAGGTCCATATCGCCTGCTTTATTTTCTGCGGTTTTATATTTTCTTCTCTCGTCAATTAAAGGGGCCGTGCAGCAAACGGTTTCTACGTGCACCCGTGTTGATCCACTGTGATACACAATGATTTCTACTAACACTCGTCTTTTTACGTACTTGATCCTCTGCTGCCCTCAGTATTTCATCTCTCACAACTACCCATTCTTTTACTACTGTATTCCCTTCCCCCGTAATTGTCAATCGTTCCGTAATGCTCGCTCTGAAACTCTTTACAATATGGTTGTTTCAGTTGATCCAGGTCACGTCTGCTTAAACTCCTACCTTTTTGCAGTTCCTTCAGATTTAATCTACAGCTCATAACCAGTCAATTATAGTCAGAACACACATTCTGCCCCTGTCTTAAAATTTAAAACCTGGTTTCTACATCTCTCTTTTACTATTATATAATCAATCTGAAACCTCCCGATGTCTCCAGGTCTCTTTAATGGATATCGTCTTCTTTCATGATTTCTTAATCGAAGTGTTAGCCATGATTAAGTTATACTCTGCATAAAATTCTACCAGGCGGATTCCTCTTTCACTCCTTACCCCCACTCCATTTTTACCTACTACTTCTCCTACTATCGAATTCCTGTCCCCCATGACTATTAAATTTTCATCTCCCTTAACTATCTGAATAATTTATTTTATCTCATCACACATTTCTTCATCTCTTCGTCATCTGCTGAGCTAGTTGGCATATAAACTTGTACTACAGTGGTAGTCGTGGGCTTCGTAGCTGTCTTGGCTACAATTATGCTTCTACTATACTTTTCGTAGTAGCTCATCCATGTTCCTATTTTTTATTCATTATTAAACCTACTCTTGCATTACTCCTATTTGATTTTGTATAACCCTGTATTCAGCTGACCAGAGGTCCTGTTCCTCCTGCCACAAAACTTCACTAATTCACACTAATTCTAACTTCAACCTATACATCTCCGTTTTTAAGTTTTCTATCCTACCTGCACGAATATGGAATCTGACATTCCTCTCTCCGACCCGTAGGACGCCTATTTTGTTTCTCCTGATGACGACGTGTTGCTGAGTAGTCCCCGCCAGGAGATCCGAATGTTGGACTATTTTACCTCCGGAATATTTTACCCAAGAAGGCGCCGTCATCATTTAACCGTACAGTAGAGCTTCGTGCCCTCGGGAAAAGTTATGGCTGTAGTTTCCCCTTGCTTTCAGCCTTTCTCAGTACCAGCACAGCAAGGCCGTTTTGTGTTTTGATTGATGTTACAAGGCCAGATCAATCATCAAGAGTGCTGCCCCTGAAAAGGCCGCTACGGCTCTTCAGGAACCGCACGTTTGTCTGTCTCAAAACTGATACTCCACAATTTTGGTTGCATTTACGGTCCGGATACCTGTATCGTTGAGACATGAAATTCTCTCGACGAACGTCGAAGTCCATGGTTCATTGGGATGGGTGGGGAGGGGGTATGCTGTATACATGGGATGAAGGTCTCAGTAAACACATACGCAGATAACCTCAGCCTCATCTGAAATGATAAACACACTGGATTCAGCGCAGCTGATATAGGCAGCAAATATCAAAGTTCAAAATGGTTCAAATGGCTCTGAGCACTATGGGACTTAACTTCTCAGGTCATCAGTCCCCTAGAACTTAGAACTGCTTAAACCTAACTAACCTAAGGATATCACACACATCCATGCCCGAGGCAGGATTCGAACCTGCGACCGCATCGCGGTTCCAGGCTGTAGCGCCTAGAACCGCTCGGTCACTCAGGCCGACTATCAAAGTTCAGCGGAGCCAGACTCTTCATGGATAAATAATTTTGTACTGACCAGCGACATAATTTTCTAGATGGGCGGCACCTGCAGTTGGATACAGCTAACAAAGTAACTTCGTCTGGGTATGATCATTATGACAAATCCCGCGAACACGTTAGAACTCATCTGCAAGAGGAGGTAGAATCAGTCAAAACGAAATTAAGAAGCCAAAATATTCGTAGTCTACACAGACTACAAATGACTTATTACATCAGCGCTTACGTATTACCGAACCTAAGCTATAACAGGAAAACATGCCACACAAATACTTTCCGTGTGACGTGTTCTGTTTGGACATTCAGTGTCATCAAATTGCCTTTTCTCAACACAACCACCCCGTGTATCAGTAGGGAGTTTTGGCTTGGAAATACGTACCGGCATTGCATGATACTATTCCTAAAAAAATACATGCAAGATTCACTGGGAAGGCATAGTAAGGATCCTTGAGCATCCAAATGTATCGGCCCTCATATTGAAGGACGCCGATTTATGTCCATCCAAAATGTAAAATTTACAGATATATCTTCTGTGTCTATTACATAAAAATAAGCTACTTAGGAGAGGACACAGTAATCCAATTCACAGTAAGTGTCTCCAACACTTAATACAACGCTCCCCTAGGTGCCCTATGGCAGTTATGTATCCTCACAAATACTGACCACAAGTTTGCAAAAATGTTCAGGGAAAGTCTTTAACCACAAATTTCAGAGCTATGTGAGATGGCACAACTTATATGTCGTCAACAAAGTCTACACAACTATTACTAAGAAATGTAAAATGAAAGTGGCTTCTTAGGCTTACGTGAAGAGTGTAGTCTAGAAGCGAACATGGAACACAAATATTTATGCAAGAAAAAATTAGGATCTGGAATTGTGTCGGAAGAAGCCATCACAAATAGGATAAACCTCGACCAAGTTTTCTGGCAACAGTGGAAATACTTCTCCGACGCTAAATACGATACATTTCTCTAACTTGTTGGAACTGGACATTGTTCCTCGCCAAGCTCAAGGGCACTGTATAAATTAATTTATTGACTGTTTCTCAGTGCAACAACGACGACTTAAATCTGACCTAGATACCACCAGTGCTCATCTGCGTGTCATTATCTAAACAGGTTAAGTAAGAAAAATTATGATTATTCAGTAGCATAATCAACTGATGAAGCAAGACAGCTGAGAAAATTATTAAGTTACGAAGATAATAGACCCTACATGAAAATTCACTTGAGATCATATATGAGAGACAAATCAGTTTTTCGATTAAATTTGTGTTTTTTAATTATATAATTCTGATTATAGCTTTAAGTGCAAGACGTGGAAATGGTATATATTGCATCTAAAGGCTAATTTGATATATACATACGATAATTTAGTATGACTGGACAGTACACTTTCATTTACAAAAGATTTTGACAACATTCATATTATTAACATAAGTATCGATTGGTCTTTCCATGTAATACACGAAAATCTTAGTATAGAAAAAAACTTAAATCATATACCAATTGTTCCAATTCAGGTATTTAACAACTACAGTTTATATCTAACAGCGATTTAAACAAACGTAAATCAAATGTTCAGCAAGAAGAATCAAATACAATTTATGTTGTTTAAAGAAAATATGTTGCTGTAGATACAAAGTGTTCACTACTATATTCGCACTTTTTATAATCATCATCAGAACTACTAGGAGAGCCAGCAACGACAGAACTCTTCAATCTGGGGTTCAAGTTACATGAGACAGGTGAAGTAAACTCATACTTCAAGATATACATACTAATTTCAATATCTAAGATAGCAGATGGTGACACAAATGAAAATTACCAAACTATCTGTTTAACAAGTCATGGCTCCAAAATACTAACACAAGCTATATACAGAAGAATGGTAAAACCTGTAGAAGCAGTCCTCGACGAAGATTAGTCGAGAATATAAAGAAACGTAGGAACACACGAGGCAATCCTGACCCTATGATTTATCTAAGAAGATAGGTCAAGGAAAGGCAAACCTACTTTTATAGCATTTGCAGATTTAGAAAAAGTTTTTGACAATTTCGGCGGGAATACTCCATTATAAATGCTGAAGATAGTGGGCGTACAATACAGGGAGCGAAAGACTATTTACACTTTGTACAGAAACCAGATCCATGATATTATTCAATACGTACATTCAACCAACAGTAAAGGAAAACAAAGATATTGGGCAGGAATTGAAGTTCAGGGAGAAGAATAAAAGGGTTAAGGTTTGACAATGACATTGTAATTCTGTCATAGGCAGGACAGGTCTTGGATGAGCAGTTGAACTGAATGGACAATGTGTTGAAGAAAGGATATAAGATGGACATTGACAAAAGCAAAACAAAAATCATGGAATGTAGTCGAATTAAATCAAGTGATGCTAAGGGACTCAGATTAGGTAATGAGACATTTAAAGTAGTAGATTAGTTTGTTCTATCTGGGCAGCAAAATAACTGATGATGGAAGAAGTAGAGATGATATAAAACGTAGACTGGCAACGGAAAGGAAAGCGCTTCTGAAGAAGAGAGATTTGTTCCCATCGAGTATAGATTTAAGTGTCAGGAAGCCTTTTCTGTAACTATTTGTACGGAGTGTAGCCACGTATGGAAGTGAAACAAGGGAGATAAACATTTTAGGGAAGAAAAGAATAGAAGATTTTGCAATGTGGTGCTACAGAAGAATGCTGAAGAGTGGATGAGTGGTTCACGTAACTAATGAGAATGTACTGAGCAGAATTGGGAGACGAGGAATTTGTTGCACAACTTCACAAGAAGAACGGATCGGTTGGTAATACACGTTCTGAAGCATCAAGGGATCACAAATTTAGTATTGGAGGAGCGTGGAGGGTTAGAATCGTAGGGAGAGACCAAGAGATGAATACAGTAAGCAGATTCAGAAGGACGTAGGTTCGGAGATGAAGAGGCTGGCACAGTATAGAATAACATAGAGAGTTGCGTCGGACTAAAGACCACAACAACAACAACAACAACAACATTATTGTTATAACTATTATCATTATTATGAGCCGGCCGTTGTGGCCGAACGATTCTAGGCGCTTCAGTCTGGAACCGCGCGACCGCTACGGTCGCAGGTTCAAGTCCTGCCTCGGGCAATGATGTGTTTGTTGTCCTGAGGTTAGTTAGGTTTAAGTAGTTGTAAGTTCTAGGGGACTGATGGCCTCAGATGTTCTCATAGTGCTCAGAGCCATTTGAACTATATTATTGTGAATTGTAACTTGTAGCGTACGATGGTGGTTAAGCTATGCATCAACATTTCCAAAGGCTTGTAATTCTTGTACTTCCGTTCAGTAAACGATTTAAATAAACTATTCTGAAAGAGTTTTTTCGCATCCTACTGTGTTCAACTGTTAATTTATTCAGTTTCACGTTTTCTAAAGATTCCGAGACTTTCTTATTAATTTAATAAATATATGTATTGTAGTATTTGATGATGTGGATCCGGAAGAGCGCCGTCTCTCAGGAGCTAGTTTATTCGAGTTTGTGAAACTGGTATTGAATATCGATGAACGAATTGCAGGATTTCCTTTTATAGTAATGTAATTTAATAAATTTTCAGTGTTCGTTTCAGTATTAAAGTTTACATTCAAAGCCGAGCTGAGTGGCCTCGCGGTTTGAGGCGCCATGTCACGGACTGCGCGGCCCTCCTGCCGGAGGTTCGAGCCCTCCCTCGGGCATGGGTGTGTGTTGTTGTTAGCATAAGGTAGTTTAAGTCAGTTTAAGTGGTGTGTAAGTCTAGGGACCGATGACCTAAGCAGTTTGATTCCTTAGGAATTTACACATATTTGAACACTTTTTTCATTCAAAAATCTTTCCAGATTTTGTGATACATAATTCCTTTATAAATGTTGTGTGTGACTGTGTGAACAGAAATACATGTACATGTATGAATGTACATGTACATACGAACACATAAACACACACATACACACACACACACACACACACACACACACACAGTCACTCACACTTACATGAAGTAGAGAAATTTCAGCATTAATCATAAAACAAATGGATTATTTTCTTGATGTTATCTTGGTTGTTTTGCACCTTCCTCTTTAAAGTCTTATTTCACATACTCTAAAAATTCTGCTGTTGAATAGAAGCATCCATCTAGTAAGAATGATCTGAAGAACGTCTGTTCTGACAAAGCAGCTTACATTATTTGTCACACAGTAATTTGAATTACTACTAACTGTACCCAGCCACGCTTTGCTGCGCCTCTGGTTAAGTGAAAAAGAAAGAAAAAAGAGAGAAAAGCGAAAGTGCACGTTTCTAATATGAATGGGAACTGTATATCCGTCCTAATCTCCATCTCCCTCCTAACTCTGTTAATCTCCTCCTCCTCATCGCTGTGTACATCTCCTCCTCCTTCCCCCACTCTCTGTTCATCATTTCCTCACCCTGTCCTTATCCATCTTCTCATTCACGCTCTCTCTTAGTCTCCTCCTGCCCCCTCTCTGTCAGTCTCCTCGTTTCCACTCTCTATGTTCATTTCCTGCAAACCCTCTGTCCGTCATCTCTTACCACCCCTCGTCCCCTCCGTCCCCTCTCTGACCTTGAGCCTTGCTTATTTGTATTGTAAATTCGGATTCTGTAGTAGCATTGTAGTCACAAACAGGTAAGCCACAAATACATCTTTCCCGTTTTCTGTGAGAATCGTCTGTGACGAAGAAAGAAAAGCTGCTAATCGCTGCGAAACTGTCTATGTTTAAATGTATATGTAATCAGAAAGAATATATATGAGAGAAATAAATTGTGTAATGGTTTAAGTGCTACGCTATAGTAGTTAAAACTGCTTGCGACAAAGAAGAGAAAACCGCACACTTTTTCAGCAGGCCACAGCAGAGCATTTTCGTTTTCGCAGTCTGTTTTTGATAGACAACTGTTTATTGTTGTTTAAAAATGTATAGTCTATTCCGATCTGAATATTTGATAATATCATTTATAATTTGAAGTGAATTGCTCAAATACTTTCCGAGACTTTTGCTAACGACATTACGTGTATATACCGTTTATAATACTAACATGTAAAACTCTGGAGTAAAGCGGTCAACTACTTCTTGAGATTTTTATTGTCAATGTTTCTCCGTTATATATTACAGATATATTTATATATGGTATGTACTTAAAAAAGCACTATGCAGCCCACATAGCCTACTGTAGATCTGAATGTACTTTAAAGTAAAGTGTAATATTTTAAGTCAATCTATCAAGAAAGTATTGAGATTTTTACTAACAAAGTCTCTTCTTTATGTGTGTGTACATATGTACGTTTTTATATTGCATATATTTTAACGTATAGGCTACATCCGTCTGAATATTCATTAGTGAATTGTGTAATAATTTGAATTAAATCGGTGAAGCACTTTTCGAAATTTCTTGCAAAGTTTCCCCTTACGTATTTATTGATTTACATTAAAGCTCGTGCGTATTCACATGCAATGTTGTGTCAAAATCCCAGTGCAATCGACCGACTACTTTTCGTGTTTTACGAGCACAAACATGCTGAAACGTCCCTTAGAAAAATCATAAATTACTGTACTGATAAACTTCTACGTTATTTAGTACAGAGACAGCTGAGTAAAACTGAACGTACTCTGACATTTCTCTCTTTACTTATTCTGATCATCACTAAATTGACACACAATATGTTTTTTAGCGCAACGCAATCTGACTTTCAATAATCCCTACAAAAGAATGACACTGACTAACAATAACCTATATCTTTCATGAATCACTTACCACACAAAAATGTTCGTTAGGCGAACTACTGCAATACAGCGAACGCCAATGCTGCCAGCTAAATAAATGATTCTAACTACTGAAGGCACTGACCACTAATAGGCATAGGTAGCAAATGAATGTTTTTGATAGAGAACAAACAATATATTTACCTTAATAGCATTCAAAGGTCATCATATATATCAGTTCATGATATCCAGTCTTATAAATTTCTTATTTATGACGGACACAAGTCCGTCTCGTCCGCTGTCAAAACTCTGAAAACTATGTCTCCACATCCACCACTGCTGGCAGCTCACCTCCAACTGCGCAAAGCTACGCGCTGTTCACATCCAACTGCTCAACACTACAATAGTGAATATTCCAACAATGCCAACCAGCCACAGACTGCACACAGCACAGTCAGTGATTTTTATACAGAGCTCTACGTGGCGTTACCAACATAAAAACCTAAACAGCCTACTTGCAATACGTGGGCTGAAATTTTATATTTAATGGAGCGAAAACAATAACAAAATTCATGGTCTACATTATTCGATGCTAGTAGTTTTATAGCACGCAATATGATGTTGTAAACGCTTTTATGAGGCCGATAATGGTCTGTGAGCCGAACTTGGTTGTTAAAGAAATATTAGCAACAGTTCATGGGAGTAGTCATAGTTTTCAAATATTTATGAGCTGTGGGGCATCAACTTCAGAAAATATAATAAGTCTGACCTTAGAGTTTTATTAAAGAGTGATAATGGTGAAATAATTGTTATATTATATCGAAGATTACTGTAAATTTGGTTTGCACTAATTATAATGAAATTGCTGAAAGCTATGTACAGGGCTATTACAAATGATTGAAGCGATTTCATAAATTCACTGTAGCTCCATTCATTGACATATGGTCACGACACACTACAGATACGTAGAAAAACTCATAAAGGTTTCTGCCGCCACAGCGCTCAAGAGCGCAGTGAGACAAAATGGCGACAGGAGCCGAGAAAGCGTATGTCGTGCTTGAAATGCACTCACATCAGTCAGTCATAACAGTGCAACGACACTTCAGGACGAAGTTCAACAAAGATCCACCAACTGCTAACTCCATTCGGCGATGGTATGCGCAGTTTAAAGCTTCTGGATGCCTCTGTAAGGGGAAATCAACGGGTCGGCCTGCAGTGAGTGAAGAAACGGTTGAACGCGTGCGGGCAAGTTTCACGCGTAGCCCGCGGAAGTCGACGAATAAAGCAAGCAGGGAGCTAAACGTGCCACAGCCGACGGTTTGGAAAATCTTACGGAAAAGGCTAAAGCAGAAGCCTTACCGTTTACAATTGCTACAAGCCCTGACACCCGATGACAAAGTCAAACGCTTTGAATTTTCGGCGCGGTTGCAACAGCTCATGGAAAAGGATGCGTTCAGTGCGAAACTTGTTTTCAGTGATGAAGCAACATTTTTTGTTAATGGTGAAGTGAACAGACACAATGTGCGAATCTGGGCGGTAGAGAATCCTCACGCATTCGTGCAGCAAATTCGCAATTCACCAAAAGTTAACGTGTTTTGTGCAATCTCACAGTTTAAAGTTTACAGTCCCTTTTTCTTCTGCGATAAAAACGTTACAGGGCACGTGTATCTGGACATGCTGTAAAATTGGGTCATGCCACAACTGGAGACCGACAGCGCCGACCTCATCTTTCAACAGGATGGTGCTCCACCGCACTTCCATCATGATGTTCGGCATTTCTTAAACAGGAGATTGGAAAACCGATGGATTGGTCGTGGTGGAGATCATGATCAGCAATACATGTCATGGCCTCCACGCTCTCCCGACTTAACCCCATGCGATTTCTTTCTGTGGGGTTATGTGAAAGATTCAGTGTTTAAACCTCCTCTACCAAGAAACGTGCCAGAACTGCGAGCTCGCATCAACGATGCTTTCGAACTCATTGATGGGGACATGCTGCGCCGAGTGTGGGAGGAACTTGATTATCGGCTTGATGTCTGCCGAATCACTAAAGGGGCTCATATCGAACATTTGTGAATGCCTAAAAAATCTTTTTGATTTTTTGTATGTGTGTGAAAAGCATTGTGAAAATATCTCAAATAATAAAGTTATTGTAGAGCTGTGAAATCGCTTCAATCATTTGAAACAACCCTGTATTTACTGACTGGGCATATAACCTTCCTTTTTGACTTGGGACAATTGAAGTTCGTGTACTATACACAGAGCGACATGGCTGGACTATGGACAATAGAGCTAACATAGTAATTCCAGGCGCATTCGTTTTTGTAGACCAACTGTTTGGTTTCCGAGCGAGATACAGTTGTCAACTGCCACTGCTAAAGGCTACAGTTCCAAATCGTGATGAGGATAACACTCTGTGTAATGAGCTAGCTTGTTTTTAAGCTTGCATCGCACACGACGTAAATTGTGTTTGGCGTGCAGAAAAATGAGAAACACGTCACATATGAGGACGGCTTTAGGTGAGTCTGAACTGAGTGATGGCACTGAGTAAAACTTTAATTAAAGTGGACCGTATTTTACAATTTTAATATGGTTGATGTAAAGGGGCAGCAACCTTTTCAATTGTCTCAGCGGCACCAGCTTGAGTGACTGACTGATCTGTCCTTGTGGCATTAACCATCATGGCCTTGCTAGTCGTTATTTTCTCCTGTAACATTCTTCCCTACTGTGTAACTTGATGATGACATAATATCGGGTAAAATATTCTGGAGGTAAAATAGTCTCCCTATCAAATCTCTGTGTGGGGAGTACACAGGAGGACGTTGTCGATAGTAAAACAGACTTTGCGGTCTGTTAATAGAAGTGCTGAATGTTAGACCCCTTAATGGAGTAGGTGGTTTGGAGGATTCGAAGAGGGAGACAGATAGGTTATAGTTAAATTTGATGAACTGCGCTGGCAGAATAAATCAGACTACTGGTCATGTGAGCACAGAATTATCATCGTCAAGTCAAGGAGAGGTAATACAGGAGCAGGGATAATACTAAACAAGAAAATGGGGAAGCGGATAAACTACCATCAGCAGCATAGTGAACGTATTAGCGTAGCCAAGACAGATGCAAAGCAAAGACACCTCGCAGACCCATTAGCGCCGTGCGTTTCCATATGAAAACATTTGTAACACTTTTTTAAAATCGTTGATTCCACGATATCAACGAAGCGAGAGCGTTAGCAGCACTGGATTATGTTCCGCAAGACTGCAAATATCACTACACTGCAATATTTTTAACAATACATTTAAATTATGCGTCGTAAGCAGTGTTGGAAGTCATTGTTTGCTGAATGACAAAGAAAAATGGAGTGTAAGTTCGAGTAAGTATGTTTTACAGAGTAGTTTACGATATATAATTTGGTCTTTTAGTATGGTTGTGCTTTAAATAGTCAAATATATATTATTAGGAGGTTACTGCTTGCTGTGAAATAAATTACGTTCATTTAGGTCGTTTGAACGTCGGTGCTGCCATATGGCAACGCTAGGTGCTTGTACTCAGCAAAAGGACGAATTTTCTCTTTTTTGTTTTAGAAGAGGTTTCTCGCTTGCTGAGGCGCTGGAGATTCTTTATAATGACGATATTGAAGGTGATGTGTTTGTTGAGCCCCCAGATCCGAATGCACACACAGATGAAGATTCAGGAAATAAATAGAGAAGAATGATGGATTATTGTATGGGTGGTGCCTGGACAACTCAGTAGTCACAATGATCTCTTCTTCATGTGGTGCACAAGAAGTTGACCAAGTCAAGAGATTCTCACAACTAAAAAAGCGAGAAATAATGATTCCCAGACCAAAACTGGTAGCAAAATATAATACATACATGGGAGGTACTGACCATATGGATCAGGATCTTGCATGCTATCACACTGCAATAAGAAGCTGGAAATGGTACTGGTGTCTCTTTACATGGATGTTAGATGTCGCCATACAAAACAGTTGGATTTTGTATAATAAAGCAAGAAACCATACTATTTCTCAGCTTGATATCAAGAGAGAAGTAGCAACAGTGTAGTTGCAAAGACACCAAGTTTTACGAAAGGGAACCGGGAGACCATCTGTATCAAGGCCATGTTCCGACAGCTGCATATCGGATTCAATTAGGTTTGATAAGACTGACCACCTCGTCCATCACACAGAAGGAAAGAAGAAGAAAAGGTGTGCACACAAGGACCTTAAATCTATTGTGAGAACAGTGTGTTCAATGTGTAATATGGGATTGTGTATTGACTGTTTCATTCCATTTCATGTAAAATGCTGAGTTAAGGTTTGATTTTTGATTATTAATTGTATTGTGTTATAAAGTATCAATTGTATGATGAAGACTGAATAATAAATTTGCACAAAACTTGTATATGTAATAAGAAATTTCAATAACCTACTTATTTTAGTTGAAGTTGTAATTCATATAAATTTAGATAGTGAAAGCACCTAGCGTTGCCATATGGCAACATCAAACATCTCCCTAATAGCGAATATGACTTTCGTTAAAACAACTCTGTTGTGTAATTTATGTCTTTTACAGACATAATGAGAAATTTTTATAAAAAATCACGAAAAAATTAATTCCAGTGCTAATGGGTTAATGGAGTTGGATGTTTGGAGAATTCGAAGAGGGAGAAAGATAGGTTATAGTTAAATACAGTTAAATTTGGTGAAGTGCGCTGGCAGAATAAATCAGACTACTGGTCATGTGAGCATAGAATTATCATCGTCATGTTAAGGAGAGGTAATACAGGAGCAGGGCTAATAATAAACAAGAAAATGGGGAAGCGGATAAACTACCATCAGCACCACAGTGAATGTATTAGTGTAGCCAAGACAGATGCAAAGCAAAGACACCTTGTAGTATTAGATATCTGTATGCCTGTCAGGGCCACAGATGTCGAAGATAATGATAGAATGTATAGTGAAATAAGAATAATTATTCAGATCATTAAGGGAGATCAAATGTTGACTGTGATTAGATAAAGAATTACCTAATAAGAAGAATAGGCGCAAAAATTGTGGCAGAACATGCACTAGGGGTGTGGAAGGTGATAGAAATGGTAGAGAAAGCAACATGTTAGAATTTTACACAGAGAGCAACTTAATATCGCTGACACTTGGTTTAAGAAACTTAAAAAAAAAGTTATGTACGTTGAAGAGTCCTGCAGATAGTAGAAGGATTCTGACACATTATATAATGAGAAAACAGAGATTTCAACAACCAGATTTTAAACAGAAAATCTTTTCCAGGGGAAGATGTGGATTATGATAATAATTTATTGTATGTGAATTGCTGATTAAAACTTTACAGATTGTAGATATGTGGGGTGTTAAAAAGAGTGACATGGATAAGTTATTGGAAGAAAATTTTGGGCATCTATTTATTGATAAAAGGGATAGGACAACAATAAAAGGGGAATGGATAGTTTTGACAGATGATGTAAGCAACATCAGATCAGACAAACGTATTCTAATAAGGCTCTGTTGGATACTACACGAAATACAGAATTTAACTGTCGAAAAAATAAAAAAAAGATATATATCAAATGAAGCGATCAAAATAGACTGCAAACGTGTGAAAAATAAGACTGGGGGAAAATTCAAAAAGACACCAGGAGCACACATGAGTGAGGGTGAGTTAGATTCCACCAATAGGAAAATTCTTCGAAGAAAATGGAAGCAGCATTTTGGGCATCAAGAGTTCAGATGATAAGCACAGAGGGGAGACTAAAAGTTGAAAGTCGTATTTAGATGGGCTACGCTAAGGAAGTGAAAGAAACGTTATGGAGATGGAAGAGAAAGTCGATGAAGCTGAGATGGGAGACATGATACTGTAAGAAGAATTTGACACAGCAGTGAAAGACCTAACAAAGAAACTGAAGAAGACAAAATTCTTTCAGTATTATTGAGATCCCCAAGAGAACTATCCAATTCCGTACTGTTGCGCGTAATATGCAATACGTGTGAAACAAACTAAATGTTCTCAGACTTAAACAAGAATACAGTATTCCCTATTACAAAAAAAACTGAGACAAATAATTCACCTCAGGGATGAAGAATTTGGATTCTGGGGAAATGAAGGCACATACATAGCAATACTGAGCCTACGGTTTATCTTAAATCATTGGTTGAAGGAAGGCAAACTTACATTTACCTCAGTAGAAGAGCTACCTACGTTCTAGAGCATCAATGATGAACTGTCAGCTTGGGCATGAATGGATGATGGCATCATTCCCCCACCCTGTTCCACTTCCCTCCACTCATTACACTTCCTCTCCTTTCTCCCACTTGCTAAGCCATCCCTATCACTCTCCCTCCCCTACCCACTTCCCCTACCACCTCTCTCCCCGTCAAACAATGCACAGTGATAGCTATTTAACATGTACCCCTTTAGCGTCTTGTCAGCATTCACATAAACGTAACATATCCTTCATCAGGAGAACACACAAAAACACACACACACACACACACACACACACACATATTTAGATCTCTTACCCACAGCCATTAAAATGAGGCAGCCAGTCACAGCCCAGTATTTTACTGCTCATTAAGTATACTGCATTTGCTGGGATGTGTAAGTCAACAGGCCCTCAGACGAGTTGAGACGCGTTCTAAACTTTGGAGGCATAACTGGAAGTGGCATTGTGGTTATATAATGAGGACTGTGCTAAGATGTTCATGTATGCGTAGTCAGCAAGGACTGAGACATTCAAACTTGCATGTCTCTTATTTCTCATCCTGCAGAGATGTGAACTTTATATATTTCAAGTTCCTGCCAGTGAGTGCAGCTGTGTACTAGTGGACTACCTACTGCTGACATCTGTGTATGCACGTCTGAGGAATAGCGCACAGAATCTCCAAGAATGTCAAAATTCGCCGACTCGACTTAAATGCACACGTTCTTTTTGTCATGCAAGTCTAGACTTGTTGATCTGCTTATCCATATTCAACGAATGGTTGATGGCTTCCCAAGCAACTCGTGTTTATTTAAGTTAACACAAACGCATGTACAAGGTGATTCCTACCTTCTCCGTCTGAGACATGACTATTAACAGTACGTGAAATATAGATATTAACAAATTAGAAGAGGTTCCTACAAAAGATGTTTTTCTGCAGGTCTTCAGGAAAAAAAGGAATGTATCAAACAGACTTTAACCATCTGCTATTGCAGAAATACCTCCAGTTAATTTGTTACCCACATGCAAAAGGATACTGGAAATGTAAGGGGTCAAATTCGAATGCTAAGTTTACTGGAGAGAAGATGAGGTATTTCTGTTGCACATGAGTGCCACGGTGGCCGAATTTTGTAATATGGTGCCTCCAATGTGTGTATACATGACATTGTTACGTTAGTAAGCTTACTGCCCACTGCATTTGCTATTTGAATACTCTGCCAGTACTGTAAGCTGTAATGTGTTACCCTTTTGCCACAGGTTGTAGCACAGATTAAGTTATGTAAGTTATTTTTCGTCCTGTCAGTATTTTATAATTTTGCTGGCTGGTTTCACTGTATGCCTTGTGTACTTCTGAGTTATCATTTGAGAATAGTTTTATTAAATCAACTAAGTTTTTTACATGCTTTACGTAACTTGTATTTAGTGACCGATCTGAAACTGAAGTGATATCCTGTGTTTGTAATAGCCTCGCTCCGAACCACTGTTTATATGTGTACTAAGCGGTCTAGTGGAAATCTGTTTCTGACGTCTTGTCAGAGGCCAGCCGCTCACCTAATGAAAAAAAATTCCTTTAAATCTTTAGTTGTGTAATGTAACTTATAAATTGCCTGCTTGCGTGGAAATATTATTTCACTATTTTACTTTTATAATCTGTTGAATGAATTTAATTAATAAATGTGTGAAAGACTCGCTACACTCATCCCATGGTGCAGTATTGAGGCCGAAGGCCATTGATTCAGTAAGTGACAGGACAAGTGGTCACAACTGCGCTGGCCCATGATGTAGGTACCCAGGTAGAGCATTTTATATCGATTATCGCAAGTAAACTGGTGGTTCTTACCTGTTGATAGTAAGATAGAATCAGAAAGGTTTTTCGACGGCAATAATTTCATACCAGGTGTACCTCATGTACTTCGTATTTTTGTTAGTTGTTCAGACATCCCATATATAAATACGTCTAATGATAAATAAACTTAGGTTCTTCAGTTTCTTCCGGAGTATTTCTTGCTCTAACAATCCATGGGTGTACTGCCGGTCCATAGTGTCCAACGGGCACAATATTTCGGCGACCAGGCTTGTTGCCATCGTCAGGTGCGCTGACAAACAGAGCACCTGAGGGCGGGCAGCCGTCTTACATTCCCACCCCTCGCAAGGCGTTCTCTCCGCGGTCCGCGTCCACGCGTCAGCGATCGGTGAGACGCTGGCGTCGGCGTCTGTGGTTGCGTTGGTGTAATTGCCTCGTCTTTCCTAGTCACCCGTTCGTTTCCTTTGCTGAGCATCTTTTCAATTATACTCAATACTGGTTCCCATGCCCTGCTGAGATTGTAGCCACAATTCCGTCCCTGGTACGAATTTCGATAGCCTCTTTAACGGCACTGTCCCAGTATTTAGGTGTCTGTGCCAAGACCCTGGTATGTTGGTAGTCCATTTCGTGATTTTTGGACAAACAGTGCTCTGCGTCCGCCGACTTGATGGGCTACCCAAGTCGAGTGTGCCTCTGACGTTCTCGTCAACGATTTTTGATGGTGCGCACTGTCTGTCCAATATAAGTCTTCCCACACTGACACGGAATCTGGTATATGCCAGCCTTCTGCAAACCAAGATCGTCTTTGACACTTCCCAATAATGCTCGCGTTTTATTTGGTTGGCAAAAGACAGTTCCTACTCGGTGTTTCCTCAATATTCGTCCTATTTTCCCCGATTACAGGAAGATCAATGATGTCCCCACAAAGAATGTGGAGAACACGACTAGAGCTCTTCTCAAGGACGTAGATTTACCAGAGGTTGTCGCCAAGAAATTGACACCTCAAGGAACTGTACCACCAAGACTTTATGTACTCACTAATGTCCACTAAGAAGGGGTGTCGTTACGCCCAATTGTCAGCAACATTAGGGCACCTACATATTAGCTGGCCAAATACCTGGCAGAATTACTAAGCCCTTAAGTGGATAAATGCCCTTCGTAATTCTGTCGATTTCTTAAAACGTCTCGACAACTTCAAACTGAAAGACTCAGATATCCTGGTGAGTTTTTACGTTGTTTCATTATTCACCAGGGTGCCTCTTCGAGAGTCAGTTGAGGTTATTGAACAGAAATTTGACGAGAAGACGACCGACCTTCTCAAGGACGTTCTGAACTTTCCTTATTTTCTCTTTAATGGAGAATACTATGAAGAAACAGAAGAAGTCGCAATGGGGAGCCCACTCTCGCCTGTGGTTGCGAATTTCTGTATGGAGCACTTCGAGGTGGAAGTTTTGGCATCATCCAAATGGAAACCTACTTATTTTCTACGTTATGTGGTTGACACACACGTGATCTAGCCCCATGAGAGGGACAAGCTCCTAGACTTCCTTACACACCTGAACTCCACACATCCGAACAACAAATTCACTATGGAGACCGAAGCAGAATGATGATTACCATTCCCGGACGTCATGGTCAGAAGAAGAGCGAATGGCAACCTGGGCCAAGGGGTATACAGGAAGAAAACGCACACCGACCTGTATTTGCAAGCGGATAGCTGCCACCACCCTGCGCAGAGGAATAGGGGGCTAAAAACACTGGTGGGGCGGAGAGCGCGTCTGATCTGCCATCCGAGTACCCGTGTTTCCGGAATACAGTATTGAGATGTTCCAACTCTTGGGGCAGACTCCGCGTCAGAGATGGTGCGTTTGCTCTGTTGTGGCCCATTACCTGTCTGCATGTCAAGAGTCAGCACTGTCTTTCCGTTGGAAGGACAACACTACTTCTTCAAGACTGCATGGAAATCCACTACTTCTGTGTGCAATTTCATTTACTAATGAGACTTTGTGAAAAAAACTGTAATTATTATTATGATGAATGATCAGGACTATCTTTATGGACTGTGAGAAAATTTTAGCTTTTGACCAACATTGTATCAATAAGTGTGTGCATTTGATTTCATTGTTATTGTATTTATGAAAAATTTTATCAAATCATTATTGGCCACTGCCCAAAACAATTTGTAAAATTTTTTGTGGGGAGCATGGGGGCTATGTCAGTAGGCTGTTTATATTTTCTTATTGGCAACGTTACGTAGCGCTCTGTATGAAAATCACTGGCTGTGCTGTGTGCAGTCTGTGGCTAGTTTGCATTGTTGTCTGCCATTGTAGTGTTGGGCAGCGGCAGCTGGATGTGAACAGCGCGTAGCGTTGCGCAGTTGGAGGTGAGCCGCCAGCAGTGGTGGATGTGGGGAGAGAGATGGCAGAGTTTTGAAATTTGTAACACTGGATGTCATGAACTACTATATATATTATGACTGTTAAGGTAAATACATTGTTTGTTCTCTATTAACATCTTTCAATTGCTAACTATGCCTGTCAGTAGTTAGTGCCTTCTGTAGTTTGAATCTTTTATTTAGCTGGCAGTAGTGGCGCTCGCTGTATTGCAGTAGCTTGAGTAACGAAGATTTTTGTGAGGTAAGTGATTTGTGAAAGGTATAGTTTAATGTTAGTCAGGGCCATTCTTTTGTAGGGATTTTTGAGTCAGATTGCGTTGCGCTAAAAATATTGTGTGTCAGTTTAAGCAGAGTCTTGTATAATTTTTCAAAGGGGACGTTTCACGGTACCTCCTCCATCGTTTTCTTTGATAGAAGCAAACCGATCAACTATAATCTTATTTTATGTGTTTACGAAGCTAATGTGTCATATTTAGTGCTTTTGGTAGTTTAATTGCATATTACGAATATATGTAGTTCAAATGATAAAGTACACTGAATTAAAGACCTCTCTAACCGACATAATTTTTAGTATGGTTTGTTGTGCTACAATGCTACGAAATGTGAAATCAGTGGATAAACGTATGATATGTCTTGGTAGTATTCAATAGTTGGTAATTGAAAGGAAAGGCAATACAATCTATAAACCTTTCTAGATCAGTAATGGTACCATAGTTCCGACTTGTCAATATGGCACCTGTTATTGATGATACGTTTTACAACAATACAGACAATTTAGACCTGTAAATAGAATCTTGACACTTAATTTGACAGACCACAGTCAAAGTTTGACGTAAGGTCCCTCCTAACCTGTGAGTAAAAATAGCAATGTCAGTATTTTATGTATTTTCGATAAATATTACGTACGTTTTGTAGTTAACATAGTTTCACATCATTTTAGAGACTTAGTATGGCTTATACCAAGATCGATACGAATAACGAACCACAGCTTTCGCAAGATGAGATACAGAGAATAAGATGTCCGATTCTCGGATACTTATTGGCTTTTTTCTGTTAATGCCTGGAAATATACTGGGGTGTAATTGGTGGAGGGACCAAGGAGGGGAGACTAGAGGGAAAATGATAGGGTATGGTTTGAGAGACGGGTGTGCGGAGGAGGGGAGCAGTAAGGTCTGATGACGTCTCGTTTCGAGGTCAGAAAAAACATTTATTTTAGTCTGTAGACGCAATTTTGTATTTTGCAACTATAGACTTCGTTTTGATTCTGCATCTAGCATTTGTATCTCCAGAGGAAGTTCTTAATTCAGTCGACTGGAATACACACTGAAGTTCTCAAATTATAACGCATATAATACGGGGAGTACCCGCAACTTGTACAAACACCAGACTGCAGGATATATTAAAGAGCAGCAGTTGACAAAGGAGTAAGACAGACTTGTACTGCATCCTTATTAATGTACAACGTATACATTGCACAAACAATAGCTGAAAGAAGTAGAATGGTGAAAATAGAAACTAGCTTCAAGGAGAAAAAAATGAAATTTTAGCTTTGCCAATGCCACTCTAAATATATCAGCGAAAGTGTGGGACACAGAACATCGGTAAAATGGAGTGGATAGTCTTGAAAGGTGGTTACAGGAAGAACATCAATAAAAATAAAACATGGGTAATGGAATTTTGTCGAATTAACTCAGCCGGCCGTTGTGGCCGAGCGGTTGGTTCTAGGCGCTTCAGTTTGGAAACACGCGACCGCTACGGTCGCAGGTTCGAATCCTGCCTCGGGCATGGATGTGTGTAATTCCTTAGGTTAGTTAGGTTTAAGTAGTTCTAAGTTCTAGGGGACCGATGACCTCCGATGTTAAGTCCCATACAGCTCAGTGCCATTTGCACCATTTTTGGAAATAACTCAGAAAATGCCAAAGGATTTAAACTAGCTAATGAATCGATGAAAGTTGTAGTGAGCTTTGCTATGAGGGAAGCAAAATAAATGTCGATGTCTGGAACAGAGGATTTAAATTGTGTTACCATTGAATCTAAAGTTTAGTTTTGCGAAGGATTTTGTGAAATTTACCGAGGTGCAGCATTATTTGAAAGTAATATGTGGGCCTGAAACAGTAAAGACGTGAATCGAATAGACGCTTTTTAAATGTGGTACCACAGTAGAATGCCGAAGGAAGGAAGATTAGTGTTTATCATCCCACCAACGACGAAATCCTTATACATGGAGCAAAAGCTCAAACTGTGGATGGGGAGGGCGGGGAGGGGGGTACGACCGCGTCATTTCAAACGAACCATCCCGGCATTGGCTTAAGTGATATGGGGAATTCAAGGAAAACTTAAATCGGGACTGCAGAACGGAGTTCCAACTGTCGTATTCCAAAATTAAAGTCCAGTGTGTTGACAAGTGCCCCATTTGGATGGAGAGAATGTCGAAAATAAGACTGCTTGTTTGGATAACTAGTAAAGGTATGCTTGCTGTGCACGTGCGAAATCTTTGGCTTTTAGTTATCGATAGTATCTGCTCTGTATATGTCTCTGCCTCGTTACTGTGAAACTGGAGAACGTCGATCCACAAGGGGACGTGCGAGCTGTGTCAGGCATTGAGATATGGGCGTGTGCAGCAAATAGAAAGAGGGGACTTGCTAGCAGCAGCGAGGAGAGTTGGAGGTCTGGTTTTTCCTAGTACGTGAGAGCGCTCCTTTGGAACAAACATAGCTAGAATGCGGTAGCCTGGTCTGTTGAGGGTTGTGGTGCCATCACGCTGATAGAAGTTTAAGTGTCAGCTATTTGACCGTTGGAGAAAGCGAACCTACTTTGGGAACCGCTACTTGCCTATACTGTGGACTTTACGGTGAGCCATTTTTCCATAATTGGCAGTAATTTTGTTCTTAACTGACGTGTGACCCACTGTATACTGGTTCCTTTCGGATATCTGGTATTTGTGGTCGTTCCTCTGATATTCTGTCGTTAGCGAAGACGCTCCTTTCTCTTTTTCTAGCAGGCTGTGTTTATCTGATTTTATGGACAGGTATTCCTAATTTTCAGCGAACGAAAATTCTAATGTGGCTTTAGATTCCTACTTACGATGTTACTGGAGAGCGTGGTTTGGTTGACAGTGTATTCAAGCCTGCGCTAACGGTTAAAACTTTTGCATAAGCTACTTTCCTGGCGTATTATCAATTCAGTGCTTGTCAGTATTTTATTTGTTGGTAATTTGTATTTTATTGCAATAGCGTTTGATTCTGGTTATGTGTGTCTGTTAAATGGCAGATTAGACGTTACGTAATAACTTGTTTACTGAACTCAAGAGTGAACCCAAAAAAAGGCCTCACTGTATGCTTTAGTTGGCCTTGGGTCTTCCATCACTTCATGTAAATTCCAAATACATCTGCGGAAAAAGTATCTGTTTTTGTAATACAACTTGGTAGCTGATTCTAGTAAATCATTACGTATTATGAGCTAGCTACCAATGTAATAATTGTATTATTATTTGTTTGTTTGCTGTTTGTGCCAGCCGGGCTTATCTGGTTCCTTCGATATACTTGATGGGCTACTGCTGTTGTTTGCTTGCCTGTAACTACCTGAGATTAAGTGTTTTTCTTAATTTGTTGTTCTATATTCAGCTGTATGTGAGAATTTATCTTTATAGTTAGTTTTTCTTATGATTTACTACAGCTTGTAATGGGACGCGAAATGGAAGCGTCACCCATCCACCAGTGTCAGCCCAGTTTGCAGGTGAATATAAGTTTAATTTAGTTTTGTTTATGTATTTTTGTAATATTTTGTAATGGTTGTGAATTGTCTAAAGTTTTGTATTTTTTTATGTTTCATGTACGGAGAGGGCGGCGCAACGAACGGAGACAGCATCTTCACTGCCGGGACCAGAGAGAAAATTGCTGGCCACTATACGTCGCGGGGCGACAGCCAAAGAGCAACAGAAGATCCTGGAACCGAGTTGTTGCGTCGTGCTTCTAAAAATTGATAAATGAGAATTTGTAATGTTTTGTACAACAATGATATCATAGGAAGTTTAATCTTATTGAAAATGTTTAGTTTTGTCTCGTCAAGGCTCAGGTACACGTCTGTATGTAGGAAGATAATAAACTAGTGGATGCTACTAAAGTTGAAATACGTGTTCTGAGGATTTATTTATGAAGAATTATGTGAATGAATTCATAATATATTTGACAAGATTATTGAATTTTGACAGCGTTCATCGCAACTTTGAATCTCAAAAGTTTATCCAATGTGTGGTTCTAATATCGATTAAATCAGATAACGTGTATCAATATAATTTCTGAGGAGAAACAAGCGACATCTAAAATTGAAAAAGTTTACGCAAACCAATTGGCCCGAGTGACGTAATTCTGTGCAAACGACTCAAATGATGTTTTACAGTTTCGTTCAAGAACCATTCTGAGACAATTTAAAAAGAATATAAATAATTTTGAAGTGGGTTGTAACTGACGTAGGTGACGAAGTCTACACATGGTCATATGTCGAACGAAAATCATTTATAAAGAACTTACGTTGTTACACTACACCGTGGCGACCTTAAAGCAGGACTTTTGTGCAACTAAGACACACAGGTACGAAACATCAAGAGTCCTTCGGAAGTCAACGCGAGTCTTCGTGGAGCCTTCACCAGCCAGCGGCGACTTCGCGGGTGTGGGCAGCTGACGGAGCGCAGCCAAGCAGTACGGTCACGCAGTTATTCTACGAGAAGGCGCATCTGTTGGGCAGCAGCTGTAAGCTGCAAACCCCGACAACCTTTTTCTCCCTAAACTAACAGGCCCAGTACTTCAGCTGGGGGGCGTTCCTCCGGCTGGTATTAGAGGTGTTGCTGAGGGCTTCGCCTGTCTACGGTGTTGCCGGGCGTGGTTGCAGCCAGTGACGTCTCCGGTGTTCGACTCAGCGTCCTGCCGGTTGCGGAAGCGGGGTCGCAGCATCTCAGCGGCTGTAACGACGGCTGTTATATCTGCAGCCCATAGCAGCACACTGATCATCGAGAACTACAAATTACAATATTAGTGTACGGTGAGTCTGTTTCAAGTTGGAAGTGGAGTGTGGTACATAGAGAGTGTGCTTTTACAGGATTGTTGACTACAAGTCTGCGTGTGTAACTAGTTAATATCTTACAATAATGTCGGGAAGTGAAATGTCAGACGAAGAGCAATCTATGTCCGATAGGAGCATGAGATCCCTTTTTAGGGCGATCGTTAAACTGAAACAATCTAACGAAGAATCTGCTGCTAGATTAAAAGAGGAACTAAAACAGGAATTAAAACAGTCTAACGAAGAATCTACAGCTAGATTAAAAGAGGAACTTAAAGGGGAGCTAATAAAATCGACAGACAGGTTACAGGAACATCTTAATGAAACCAGTCGAGAATTAAGTGATAAAATAGAGGCTTCTAAAGTTGAAATGCAGGAAAAACTAGTAGGACTTAGTAATAAGATTGCGGATAATTGTAAAAGGTTAGAAGAACATATCCAGGAATCGCGTGAGGAAAAAGCTCGTATGCGAAATGATATTACTGACTTAACCAAGAGACTAGATAATGTCAATGTCTTAGTTGTAAATGAAATAGAGAAAAATAACGATAAGTTACGGGATGATTTTTCTTTGCAAACAGAAACTGTTCGTAGAGAATTATTAGAATGTATTAAAGAGGTTTCTACCAGACCTGTAGAGATTTCTTCAATAGATAATGTAGAGTTAGAGACATTAACTCATCGAGTAGAAAAAGATCATACTGAAATAGAAAACATGAAATATTTAATTACCGAAATATGCGGTAATCTTGAGACTTCCAAAGATAATAACATTGATGAAGGTACAGAGCGTTCACATCGTGAACACAGTGAAGAATCGATATTAGCTAATCGTGTGTCCAATACAGAAATGCGAATACAGGAAATTACTAAACGGTTATCGGAATTAGATAACAATGAAAACATTTGAAGTAGTAGAAGCAATAAAGTAATCAGAGACAACAGTCGCATCGAGTTTGCTAGCTCGGACGACAACAATATGAATAAAGAAATCACGGCAAGCCAATCCGATGCAACTCCGTCTCTGCAATCTAAACAAAATCCAACTATGTTGTCTCTCGCAGAATGTTGGGATGATATAACGACAAATTCAAATGTAGCAAGTCGATTTCCTGTATTCAAACCAGGAGGCGAACTTCACCCTATAATCTTTATAGAAGCTTTTGAAACTTCATTATCTCCTAAATGGAGTAATGAAAAACGGATTCAATTTGTAATAGGACATTTAGAAGCAGAAGCTGCGGAATGGGCAGTACTGCATAGAACTGAATTTAGGGACTGGGATGATTTTGTTAAGCAGTTTAAACAAAATTATTGGTCAGGAGGAAAACAACAACACTTAACTTTAGAGTTGCTAGACCCTCCTCCATATTCTAAACGGTGGAGAGGTTATAGGAATTATTTCAAATGGCATGTAATCCGTGCTAAATTAATTGGAGAACCAATTATTGAAAATCATCTAATACGAGTCCTAATTAGTAGGTTACCATATTATGTGAAGGAAAGAAAAATGTTATTCTACGAATTATCCATCCGAACGAGAAAAGGAGATCGTGTATTAGTACGATCTCATCCTAAAAGTTCGAAGATCAATAGAGAATGTTGAAAATTCTTCTTTATCTTTGAAAGTTTATATGTTGTACATAAGATTGTACATCCCTAAGCGTTACTTCTTATGAAACCTTCATCAGCTGTAATTACAGGATTATATAGTGTCGATCAAATGAAACCCTTCAATCCTAAATAAGTTAATATTTAGTATATGTTACATACGGAAGAGCGTTCATAGTTTATTCATGTGAAGTTTTTCGTGATAGTTACGTGTTATTTCAGAGAAATAACAGGAAGCTTAAACAAGTGTTCTACAATAATCTACTGGTACTTCCAAAAGAGAAAGATAACCGAAAGGCGATTTATATGGAAGAAATTTTGTTATTAGGGCAGAAGGAATTTTGTATATTTTCATGTTTACTCGGATAGTAGGAACCAAAGGGGATGGTTAATAATTTTAGGGACCATGGGCGTCCAGAGCTATATGGCTCACGAGAACACAGCAGAGTGCCTTTAATAGAGATTTGTAATAGTGTTAGTATAGAACACACCAAACGGGGCTCTGTTGCTTGTTTCTCCTAAATAAATTTCCATTACCCAACAGAGTGTCCGAAGGTAAAGAAAGCCGTGCCGAGATTCTGAAGAAAGTTTGCTTGATTTCTTTTTGACCTCAGGCATAAATAAGGCATTATGGAAAAGAATGGCGTAAAGTAAATAGTACTATTAGTTATTGTGAGAAACTTATTAGTAATATACATTTTTGGAAAGAATAACTCTAGTAAATGAATAAAACTGAAACTAATTTATCACAATTTGAACGCTCTGTCCTAATGTAACAACGTTAAAGAACGTACTAAATTATTATTTATTAGCTACTATTAAATGAAAAGGAGTAATCTCCATATATTCGGTTAGGAATTACCATAATAGCGCAATTAAGAGTAATTGGCAAATAGTCACAACAATATCACAGTAAAAGGATTAAATCTATGTAAGAGCAAGGACTCTAGACTACGTAAAATGTGAGGAAAATGTATTAACAGTTAAATATTGTATATAGAAAAGGTTTTATTTTCGGTTAAAACCTGACAAACTGAGCTTGTGGGTGGGGTATGTAGTGGGACGCGAAATGGAAGCGTCACCCATCCACCAGTGTCAGCCCAGTTTGCAGGTGAATATAAGTTTAATTTAGTTTTGTTTATGTATTTTTGTAATATTTTGTAATGGTTGTGAATTGTCTAAAGTTTTGTATTTTTTTATGTTTCATGTACGGAGAGGGCGGCGCAACGAACGGAGACAGCATCTTAACTGCCGGGACCAGAGAGAAAATTGCTGGCCACTATACGTCGCAGGGCGACAGCCAAAGAGCAACAGAAGATCCTGGAACCGAGTTGTTGCGTCGTGCTTCTAAAAATTGATAAATGAGAATTTGTAATGTTTTGTACAACAATGATATCATAGGAAGTTTAATCTTATTGAAAATGTTTAGTTTTGTCTCGTCAAGGCTCAGGTTCACGTCTGTATGTAGGAAGATAATAAACTAGTGGATGCTACTAAAGTTGAAATACGTGTTCTGAGGATTTATTTATGAAGAATTATGTGAATGAATTCATAATATATTTGACAAGATTATTGAATTTTGACGGCGTTCATCGCAACTTTGAATCTCAAAATTTTATCCAATGTGTGGTTCTAATATCGATTAAATCAGATAACGTGTAACAATATAATTTCTGAGGAGAAACAGACGACATCTAAAATTGAAAAGTTTACGCAAACCAATTGGCCCGAGTGACGTAATTCTGTGCAAACGACTCAAATGATGTTTTACAGTTTCGTTCAAGAACCATGTTGAGACAATTTAAAAAGAAAATAAATAATTTTGAAGTGGGTTGTAACTGATGTAGGTGACGAAGTCTACACATGGTCATATGTCGAACGAAAATCATTTATAAAGAACTTACGTCGTTACACTACAAGCTGACTCTAAATCCCGCTTCAGTAAATCTAAGTAACACTGTCTGGAGGTGGCTTTTAGTACAAATTTTGCTACGGCCGTTTGCGGCAACCTTGTTTTTGATTGGCCTTTGTTTATACGACGGATATTCTGTCTGCCTACGGAAGTGTTTGATACAAGTTTAAGGTCCTTCAAAATATTTACTATAGGACATCTTGTGTCCGCAAGCAAACTTCGTGTAAATCCTGAAGCTCCCTCTCCCACTGTAAAACGTGTTTGCATTTTAGTTGGCTGTTGATTCTGTTACCTGTACCAGTCTTAAAAGTTATTAAAGCTTTTGAGTAGTAAAATGCGTGTTCACTTAAGAGTGGTCAGTGTTGCTGTAATCTGGTCTTTAGGGGCGAGATGTCTTGTTTCTTAATGAAATTTGTATGTAAACTTTAATTACTTGAAAGGGCTTCGCCGTGGCAGGCACTCCTCATTGAGTCTTAAGCCTTCTGTGCAGTTGCTGCGTGTAGTTATTTGTTAGATCAAATGATGTTGTTGAGCTGCAGTTGTCTTTTAACGAGCAGCTCCGTATTGCGATTAATACCTCTTGCTGAAACTGCTTAATACTTTAAATTATTTTGATAAGAAAACGAAGGAGCTTTTATTCTGGGCCCATTAGTGTGTGGCGATCTCTTCTTTTTTAAATTATTGCCTTGCATCCATTTATTTTAAGGATTGCACTTAATGATGTGCTGCGCCCGTGGTTTAGCTGCCTTATTTACTTGTCATCAGTTCTCACACTATTAAACTGGCTATTTTACTAATTGTTAAGAGATCAGTTGTTTTTTGACAGTGGCTTTCTGTTTAAGTTTATACAACCCGGCGCCTTACCACTCGCAAACCAGCTTCCTACCGCCTTAGGATTCGGGACAGAGTTCGGGGAATACTAAATTTGTGGCGAAAGTTCGCTGAAACACAGGGTCAGTTGATACGACACATGGCGAGGCACTAAACAATATTCAATTCAGTAAGGGAGGGAATTACGTGGCTACATCATGACTACAAGCAGGTTCAAACAAATGAGATCCCATTGGCTATACACAGATTGAAAGACTTGCACAGAGTAATCATGGTCAAGTAGAGCAGTACAGCTGATCTACACTGCTATCAGTGATTAATGAAAATGAACAAAGCTGCGTTATTACACATTCATAGTGTCACGACGCTTCCGTCTACAGAAAAATGAAACCATGTATATCATGGTATTGGCACAAATCGGCTACCTCATGACGTTCTAAGAACAAAACCGGTGCGTGATAGACTAGCGTGGAGAGCTGTGTCAAAAGAGTCTTTGGATTGAATACCACGATAGCAACAACTATAAGAACTTAGTATGTCGTCCTCATAGAGGATCAACAGTGAAATTACTGACAAGTTTAGAGAAACTGTGAAACGATTGTTCATACACGTACGTATAAATTATGTCTTTTGCTGCTTTGTGTGACAGTCTGAGTGAGAGGGCTTTTAGGAATGATACAGGCAGCACCCGATCAAAGAGACACCGGGAACATACTGAGCCAAAGTATCTTAGGAGGAACACCTTGAGTATTAGTCGCAAAATGCCAACGATGCGTATGGAATTCGACGCCCCACACATTTTCTACCACGCAACCACAATATTGGCTTTTAAGGCAACAGGGGGCAGGATTGGCGATATCCAACGGCGAGCACAGCATGAGGATGGGGAGCATAGTTGAGCTGCTTAATCGACGAGTTACTCACAATAGTGCTACGGTGGTAGTGGTGTTGGTACAAAGCTGAGGAATGACAACAATAAAACAAGCAAACATTGCTTTATATCCATAACAACAGCCAAAGATGACATTTTGTCAAAGAGGAACCCAAGGCGTTTCGCAGAGTGAGAAAGAAGTGGCAGACAAAATATTAGAGTTTACGCCATATGAGTCAGTGGAAAGTGCGGTGTCGTGTACGCGCGACTGTGCGGACAATGTACCTAAGGAGTGCAATGATGACCATACGTGCTTAACAAGGAAAGTGATGTCGAAACTGCTGTAAGGCCATGTAGTTCATCATCCTTGTCGGACAGGGAGCCACAAATTCCCTCTCCAGTGAAACGTAGCAAAGGAGAGTTGTTTTCCCAGGAATTAGTACTAAACACATTACCTATGTGGAAGATCATTCATAGCATAGTAAAATAAAACAAAGATTATGAACACATTTAGAATAAGTCCGCCGCAATATGACAGTGTAGCGCATAAGAAAATCTACTTATATTATTTTCAAGAGAGGGCAAGACGCTTTTGTTCCGAAAACTGGTGTTTGCTTGTTTCAAGGATTCTCGATACAATTTACAGGATGTGCATGATAGTGACCTACTGCGCTATGCACTTCAAATTACAGTGAGTTCAAGGGAAGTAGAGGATGGCTGCACAACTTTAAACGGTGCTACAGAATTAGAAAAAGTCCGATAAAGAAATTTCAAACAAAGCTTCAAATTTAAGATGCACAGCAAACTCGGAACCCGCTAGATGAGATAAACAAACTTATCCTATCTTTCAGTAAGGAATTTGTTTTCAACACCGAACACTCCGTATTTGAAGAGGAAATGCATATGAAAGGAATCCAGGAAATTAGAGGTATGAAGAAAGTTGTACCAATATCAGCTAACATCAGTGCCTTAATGCATTCGTATACATTTATACGGATTGTTAATCCGGATGGTAAATTGGTTGGTATATTATTTATTGTGCTGCGAGAAGTTTGAGTGCTCTTACCCCAATGGTTCATTCTCGTGTACGTGATCTTGCAAGGGCAGTAGGGAATATTTACGTCACTGCAAGCAAGAGTCGGAAAATGGGCGTAAGAGAACTACACCCATTTGGCCAATAGCTGGGCAAGAGAACTTGCTTTTGCTTGATTCGTGGTCTGTGTATAAAAATAACACTCCTTTAGAGCGAACTATCCCTCCTGAAAATTGTGTGACATTGCAATTCGTACCACCTGGAACCACTGAACAAATTCAGCCTCTGGATGTTTGTTCTTTTCGTGTCTGTAAGACGTATTATCGCACTCTGTGGAGCTACGTCTTAAAGGATAGCCAGTTTGACGATTAACTCCAGGACAGACTGTTTCGCATTCTGTTGCTTGCCCTTTCATTCCATGCGTTCTCACAGCCCGTTACGCCATTATGATTCTATAACCATTCTTTGAGAGAGGGTAGCTAGGTGAACGTCCTGCTCAGTGTGCAGATCCCAAGGAGTTCGCGTTCGATCTTGACGGGACGAATTTTTGTGATCACTGTGACACGCCGTTTTTCATTCGGTGTCCATGGTGGAAGTTAATGGTTTATTCTGAACACTCCTTAAACGTAGACGACGTCCATATTGTGAAGCGTAATACATAAACCCTTTAGAAGGTTGATCTCATCATCTCTTGGACACTCATTTTCTGTTGCCCTGCTCTACCACACGGTGAGTCTTTAGCATCTAGTATTTCTCCCCTCTTAACTGTTAACACAACACTTTCAAATGAGTTTTATTATAGACTAAACTTGCAGCCTCGCACTCAAGAGATTCCTTTTTACTTCTTATGACGTAACGGACTCAGGCAACGAGATGTAGTTGTCACAACTGTCCGAAATTGATCCATGCTTGCTTCCCTCATCGCCAATGGCGCTGCGAGCTGCGAGTGGCCGCCACAGAGCCGGCCGCGGTGGCCGCGTAGGCGCTTCAGTCCGGAACTGCGCAACTACTACGGTCGCAGGTTCGAAAATCCTGCCTCGGGCATAGATGTGTGTGATGTCATTACGTTAATTAGGTTTAAGTAGTTCTAAGTTCTAGGGGACTGATGATCTCAGAAGTTAAGTCCCATGGTGCTCAGAGCCATTTGAACCATTTGAGCTGCCACAGACAAACGCCAGAATGGAACCACGTTCTCGAGGCGATCGCCGCTTCACCTGGCGGGTTCACGCCGCCGACCTCCCTGATATAAACGGGCATTTGACCGGGAACGAGAGTTCTCGTTGGCGTGTCGTATGATCCACATATTACGTCGGCCGCGTTGTGATGACTACTCTTGGATTGAGTGGTTCTGTACTCCTTGTTTGCCGTTTGTTTATCCAGTGAATACGGAATGAAGAATATTAGCAAGTGTAAACCTGGACACTTTCATTTCAGGCTGTACCCAAGCGACCTGCCAAATATGATCAGAATCGGTTGGGCGTGTATGAGACTTTCCCCTTGTTAGCAGAAATTTGTCCAGCCATATGACAACGACACCGTGTAGTCTGTTAACAGTATGGGTGGGCACCACACGTTCCGCTAAAGGTGGAAGAGCCATCTCCACTGTGTAAGTACACTTCTTCGGAGTCGCGAACTGTGGTGTGCGACCTCCCCTGGACGGCGCCACGTCTGAGACGGAGAGTACATGACAGGAGCAGGTGGACAGGGAGACGCCGTCGCCGGCGGTCAGCAGGCTGATGGGGGGCCGGTGTTTGAGCAGGGGGCGCCACGGAACACACGCGCGCCTCTCGCCTGCGGCTGTTGGTTTAGCGTAATGGCGCCGGGGAGGCGCGCGGCCGCCACTCGCCACGTGGCCGCAGGCCGCAGTCTGTCTGACGTCTGGGCCGGACACCTCAGACGGTCACAGGCAGGCTTTGGCGGGGTCCTGGTTCTACGCTCGTCTGCGCAGTCTGCTCGCCAAGCGGGCAGTCTCGGACTGTGATAAGAAAGACGTCCTTTACAATTTTGTCAGTGTCTGTAAAACAGGCTGCGAAATTCAGGTTACACGGCATTCAACCTTCCTTGACCGCACGGATGAGTGTGCTCCTGTCTGTGAACCATGCTACTGACACGACAGGCTGCTTTTCTAATTCGGTCATTCATATTGTACTCGACCGTCTCCCACCCAGGAGACCTACCTAGTCACCCTATCTCTTCATAATTGTACGCACAACTTGATCTCTCACCTTTCCGTCCCCCACAAACAATGGGCTTTGCTGAGGGGGGCTAGCTTGCGTATCTTTACCATACAGACAGACGTACTGTAAGTGCAACCACATCAGAGAATTAGAGTGGCGAGACCAGACGAACATGTGGTCCTTGAGGGGAACAGCAGCCGTTTAAAGTCATTGTAAGTGGAATAGTCTGGATGACTGACTGATCTGGTTCTATATCGTTAACCAACATGGTCTTGCTGTGCTGGTAATGCTAATGGCTGAAATCAGTGGGAAACTACACTGCTTTATATCCTAAGTACGTGCAGCATTCCGTGTAGCAACTACGCTGTGGAATTATATAAATGTGCCCACCCCCGCACCCCTCTTATTTTTTATTTCCAATCTAGCTGAGTAATCGGCGTTGCCTGGCTACGTGTTTCTTTCAGTCTTCTTTTAGTCCATCTCCTCCGCCCCCCTCTCTATCAGTCTCTTTCTCACTCTCTCACTGTACATCGACGCCTCCCCCCCTGTCCGTCTGCTTCTTCTCCATCTTCCCTCGCCCCTCTATCTGTCCATCGCTTCCTCTTTCTTTTCTTCGTCCATCCGTTCCTCTACCCCCTCGCTAACCATTTCCCCTTTTCCCTCTCCCTGTCCATTTTCCATTTCCTCCTATTTCCCATCCCTGTTCATCTTCTCTTTCCTTCTCTCTATACACCTCTTCCTCCTCCTGGTGTCTGTCCGTCTCCCATTCCTTCTTTCTCTGTCTATCTGCTCTTCCCCATCTACTCCCTTCACCTTTGCCCATCTCCTCTTCGCCACTCTCTCAGTCCATCTCCTTCTCTTTCTCTATCCATCACTTTCTCTCCCTCTCTTGTCCACCTTCTCTTCCTTCTCACTGTTCATTTTCTCCTCCCCCTTTGTATCTGTATGATCCTCACCCCTCTCTCTGTCCAAATCCTCATGACCCCTCTCCTTCCATCTCTTCCTCCCACCACTCTCTGTCATCTGTCCCTCCTCCCTCTTCTCTTTCTTTTCTCTACCTATCTCCTCCAATCTCCTTTCTCGTCCGTCTCCTCTTCTTCCACTTCTGGGACTTCTGCGTCCCGTTCAAGGTCACACCGAGATGCGCTCACACAGAGTACATCTGAGTCCCAAAGTCTGATTGAACTTTTTTTAGAAAGGAGATAAGGACAGGTCAGGACACTTTATTAATTTCTGTAATAGTGAGTCAAATCACCAACAACTTTTACATTAGCACAATTGCCTGGGCCTTTAGCCCAGACACATACAGATTCATATTCACCGACTTTAGGGTGATCCTTAGTTCTTAGAGTAAGAGGCATTGTAGACATAAAATAGGAAGCTCCCATGTCTCTGTTATACACTTCAGCTATGTGATATCTACAATAATCAACAATGTCTCTATCGTAAAAAGCCTCAAGTCCTTCTACCTTAGCCACTTTGTCTCCTGGGTACCGTACAATTGCTACTGCTACCCATCCATTGCCAGCTTGGTTGGTGTCATTATTTGTTAGAGTCAAATTTAACACTCCTCCACAAAAAACAGAAGGGCCGTGCTAAAACACTTGCCCATTAGTGTGATTGACATCCATATTAATATTGTCTATGGCTTTATAAACTGTCTGGCGTGTGCGCCTCCTCCTCATCCTATCTCCTTCATCCTGTCTCGGCCCAACTCATTTTTCCCCCTGTTTCTCGCCACAATACTTCTTATCACCACAATATTTTTTCCCAGATAGTAAGTAAGTGTACCAAATTTGTTCCAAATCGATCCAGGGGTTTAGGAGAAGATTTTTACCAGTAGATTTGCCAGTGTACGCACATGTCACAAATATTTAACATTTTTCACACATATTTGTACACATAATCACCTGCAATTGCGCCCTGTAGTTTTGGTTCCACGTAACTCGAAGTTTGTAACGACAAATACCCTGAATGACGCGTGACACAATAATGTAATTTCGTAGATACTTTCAGCGGCGTATGTGGACACTGTCCACGAAATGTATTGCAAATATACCAAGAACCAAAGGAGTGATAAATTTAAACGTCAAGCATGATGAGGCAGTTTTTCCCCCATCTCCATGTTTACGTCGTCATATCTTCTGAACTATGTGTCGTACAATGATATGATTATGCAGGTAAATTTAGTGGTGTAAGTGAATACTGTCTGCGAAACATGTCGCGAATACTAAAGAAGTAATAAATTATAACATGAAGCCTGATCCTTCAGTTTTACTGCATGAACGGTGAAAATTTAGGTAAGTGATAAAGTTTTTTTCATTTCATCACTTTTTTGAGGTTTTCAGTGAGAAAAAGTTTCGTAATGGTTTGATGTTAAGTGTAAAGTTTGTTGCAAATCACTAGTGCTCTCGCTCTCAAATGACTGATGAAAGTCCGAGTATGAGTCCGTATTGGCGTGAACTTCTTTTTCACCCCCACCCACTTCATAGGTGGGTCTTACCCCCACAGCGATTCTTTCCAGACGGTAAGTGATATGTGTACCAAGTATGGTTGAAATATTTCCAGAGGTTTAGGAGGAGATTTGGAACATAGATACATGCATACAAATATACGTACGTACATCCATTTTTATTACAGGTCTAGATTGTTTTTGGACGGTGCGATTGATAGCTTCTGCCAAATAGTGCCGGCCAGATGTTGTATACGGTTTATCGACTCGTCTAGCACAGTGAGGTAAGTCGTAGTAGGTCGACGGTGTAATGGGTGGCAACCGCCGACGAAGCAGACATTACGGTGACTACACCAACATAGGACAGCGTGCCGTAATTGTGAAGTGGAAGACGGCCTAGCTATCCTTAGCGTCAGCGCCCTGCATCAGACGGAGTTCTATGCATTTGTTTTTTAACAATGAAACGATCTCAACGTTCCAATGCGATATTTATCTTTTATTTGGCCTCCAGAGCTTGTACTCTGTTTATCCATCTGAAACATACACACAACAACAACAACAACAACAACAACAAAATTGCGTCACCTCGGTTCCGAGAGTCCCGGAACCTGTACAGAAAACTGGAATAGATATCAACATAAACATCATTTCCGCCCCTTTTATTGCTCATGAAAACCACACATTGCATGTTGTGCCACAATACAGCGAGATCTTCAGAGGTGGTGGTTCAGATTGCTGTACACACAGGTACCTTCAATACACAGTAGCACGTCCTGTTGCACTGATGCATGCCCGTATTCGTCGTGGCATACTATCCACAAGTTGATCAAGGCACTGTTGGTCCAGATTGTCTCACTCCTCAACGGTGAATCTGCATAGATCCCTCAGAATGGTTGGTGGGTCACGTCGTCCATAAACAGCCCTTTTCAATCTACCCCAGGCATGTACGATAGGGTTCATGTCCGGAGAACATGCTGGCCACTCTAGTCAAATGGTTCAAATGGCTCTGAGCACTATGCGACGTAACTTCTGAGGTGATCAGTCGCCTAGAACTTAGACCTACTTAAACCTAACTAACCTAAGGACATCACACACACTCATGACCGAGGCTGGATTCGAACCTGCGACCGTAGCAGTCCCGCGGTTCCGGACTGCAGCGCCAGAGCCGCTAGACCACCGCGGCCGGCAGCACTCTAGTCGAGCGATGTCGTTAACCTGAAGGAAGTCATTCACGATATGTGCACGATGAGAACGTGAATTGTCATCTAAGGAGACGAATGCTTCGTCAATATGCTGCCGATATGGTTGTACTATCGGTCAGAGGATGACATTCACGTGTCGTAGAGCTGTTACGGCGCCTTCCATGACCACCAGTGGCGTACGTCGGCCCTACGCAATGCCACCCCAATACAGCAGAGAACCGCCACCTTGCTGCAGTCGCTGGACAGTGTGTCTAAGGCGTTCAGCCTGACCGGGTTGCCTCCAAACACGTCTCGACGATTGTCTAGTTGAAGGCATATGCGACACTCATCGGTGAAGAGAACGTGATTCCAATCCTGAGCGGTCCATTCGGCATGTTGTTGGGCCCATCGGTACCGCGCTGCGTGGTGTCGTGGTTTCAAAGATGGACCTCGCCATGGACGTCGGGACTGAAGTTGCGCACCATGCAGCCTATTGCGCACAGCTTGAGTTGACGTCCTGTCGCTGCACTAAAACCATTATTCAACATGGTGGCGTTTCTGTCAGCGTTCCTCCTAGCCACAATCCGTAGGTAGCGGTCGTCCACTGCAGTAGTATCTCTAGGGCGGCCTGAACAAGGCATATCATCGACAGCTCCTGTCTCTCTGTATCTCCCCCATGTCCGAACAACATCGCATTGGACACTTCCCCCGTTGACATCCCTTCCTGGCACAAAGTAACAATGCGGACGCGATCGAACTGCGGTATTGACAGTCTAGGCATGGGTGAAATACAGACGACACGAGCTGTGTACCTCCTTCCTGGTGGAATGACTGGAACTGATCGTCTGTCGGACCCCCTCCGTCTAATAGGCATTGCTCATGCATGGTTGTTTATATCTTTCGGCGGGTTTAGCGACATCTATGAACAGTGAAAGGGACTGTGTCTGTGATACAATATTTACAGTCAGCGTCTAACTTCAGGAGTTCTGGGAACCCCGGTGATGCAAAACTTTTTTGTTGTGTGTAGGTACATTGTACACTCCTGGAAATGGAAAAAAGAACACATTGACACCGGTGTGTCAGACCCACCATACTTGCTCCGGACACTGCGAGAGGGCTGTACAAGCAATGATCACACGCACGGCACAGCGGACACACCAGGAACCGCGGTGTTGGCCGTCGAATGGCGCTAGCTGCGCAGCATTTGGGCACCGCCGCCGTCAGTGTCAGCCAGTTTGCCGTGGCATACGGAGCTCCATCGCAGTCTTTAACACTGGTAGCATGCCGCGACAGCGTGGACGTGAACCGTATGTGCAGTTGACGGACTTTGAGCGAGGGCGTATAGTGGGCATGCGGGAGGCCGGGTGGACGTACCGCCGAATTGCTCAACACGTGGGGCGTGAGGTCTCCACAGTATATCGATGTTGTCGCCAGTGGTCGGCGGAAGGTGCACGTGCCCGTCGACCTGGGACTGGACCGCGGCGACGCACGGATGCACGCCTAGACCGTAGGATCCTACGCAGTGCCGTAGGGGACCGCACCGCCACTTCCCAGCAAATTAGGGACACTGTTGCTCCTGGGGTATCGGCGAGGACTATTCGCAACCGTCTCCATGAAGCTGGGCTACGGTCCCGCACACCGTTAGGCCGTCTTCCGCTCACGCCCCAACATCGTGCAGCCCGCCTCCAGTGGTGTCGCGACAGGCGTGAACGGAGGGACGAATGGAGACGTGTCGTCTTCAGCGATGAGAGTCGCTTCTGCCTTGGTGCCAATGATGGTCGTATGCGTGTTTGGCGCCGTGCAGGTGAGCGCCACAATCAGGACTGCATACGACCAAGGCACACAGGGCCAACACCCGGCATCATGGTGTGGGGAGCGATCTCCTACACTGGCCGTACACCACTGGTGATCGTCGAGGGGACACTGAATAGTGCACGGTACATCCAAACCGTCATCGAACCCATCGTTCTACCATTCCTAGACCGGCAAGGGAACTTGCTGTTCCAACAGGACAATGCACGTCCGCATGTATCCCGTGCCACCCAACGTGCTCTAGAAGGTGTAAGTCAACTACCCTGGCCAGCAAGATCTCCGGATCTGTCCCCCATTGAGCATGTTTGGGACTGGATGAAGCGTCGTCTCACGCGGTCTGCACGTCCAGCACGAACGCTGGTCCAACTGAGGCGCCAGGTGGAAATGGCATGGCAAGCCGTTCCACAGGACTACATCCAGCATCTCTACGATCGTCTCCATGGGAGAATAGCAGCCTGCATTGCTGCGAAAGGTGGATATACACTGTACTAGTGCCGACATTGTGCATGCTCTGTTGCCTGTGTCTATGTGCCTGTGGTTCTGTCAGTGTGATCATGTGATGTATCTGACCCCAGGAATGTGTCAATAAAGTTTCCCCTTCCTGGGACAATGAATTCACGGTGTTCTTATTTCAATTTCCAGGAGTGTATACTTAATTGTAACATGAGGATACGTAAAGTTACAAACTTGTTTACAAATATAAAAGCTCATGCTGCCACAATTTTATACAGAGCGAAGTTTTAACTATCAGAATTAGAAGTGAAGTACACATTTTTGATTTATCAATTCCTCCCGTTTGAAATTTAATCATTTACAAAATATCAAAAAGAAAATATTCCAACAATAGAAACCTTCAGACCTTTTAATATTCTGCTAAGGAAATTAACCTTTATCAAGGTGAATGTCTTCACTGAAGAATAGAAAAGAAGCTGTGAAGGCGGGGGGGGGGGGGGGGGGGGGGGAAGGTAACCCATTAACCCATACTCCTATACTCCTCAAAGTCTTGTCTATCTCAGAATCACAGTCACATACAGGAGGACCGTAAACGTTGATTCTTTCTAGATGTAGAAGAAACGTGGTCTGGTTGAAGCGGAGTCGAATGGGCGGAATCGTTTATCGGTCCAAATGTGCCGCTACCTTTCGTTTGGCTCTGAGCACTATGGGACTTAACTTCTAAGGTCATCAGTCAACTAGAACTTAGAACTACTTAAACCTAACTAACCTAAGAACATTACAAACATCCATGCCAGAGGAAGGATTCGAACCTGCGACCGTAGCGGTCGCGCGGTTCCAGACTGTAGCGCCTAGAACAACTCGGCCACCTCGGCCGGTCTACCTTTCGTTTGTTGGCAAAGTTTCCACATTTCTTGCCCGTGAGCTTGGCCGTAGCTCTTGTTCTCAAGTAAGTAATCTTCATACGCTTAGTTCTATTCAAGAACAGTGCCGATAGACCCTGCTTGCTTTGCTAATACGTCGGCGGATGTCAGTGTGGTAATCCCCCACAGCAACTAATCTGTCTGCCCCTTCGTTCACTGACGAACAAATTACTTTATGACATCCAAAGGTAGTTGTTTTCCACCTCCGGTGTCAGTTACGGTTTTACAACTATCTGGAAGTCAGATACGAGTGCCGGCCGCAGTGGCCGTGCGGTTCTGGCTCTGCAATCCGGAACCTCGGGACTGCTACGGTCGCAGGTTCGAATCCTGCCTCGGGCATGAGTGTGTGTGATGTCCTTAGGTTAGTTAGGTTTAAGTAGTTCTAAGTTCTAGGGGACTTATGACCTAAGATGTTGAGTCCCATAGTGCTCAGAGCCATTTGAAACTTTTTTTTTTTAAGATACGAGTAATATAAGAAGGGAGTTAAAAATAAGAACTCGAGAGCTTCACAGGCTCGCCCGTAAATGCGGAAACGCTTTATGTAGTTTTGCTGACTCTGATCCGAGTACACAGAAAAGCTCATCCAATTTATTATTTTATCGATGGTGCATTTTATGAACTGCACGGCCGTTAATGTTAGCTAGTGAATGATGAAACCAGCCACAAATATTTTTCTAATGTTTTATTTTAGTGACACAAGCGGTTTCGGGCTTCTATACCCATCTTCAGATAGCTAATATCTTTTTGTTACATACGTGTTTTGATCGACAAATTGTTGTCTGCTCCATACTGCATAAGAATATCTGAGTATTTAGTGGCACTTTATCGGTTGTTTAATTAATAAAAATACACGAAAAGGCTTGTATTTTTATATATAACTTTGTATACAGGGTGTTACAAAAAGGTACGGCCAAACTTTCAGGAAACATTCCTCACACACAAAGAAAGAAAATATGTTACGTGGACATGTGTCCGGAAACGCTTACTTTCCATGTTAGAGCTCATTTTATTACTTCTCTTCAAATCACATTAATCATGGAATGGAAACACACAGCAACAGAACGTACCAGCGTGACTTCAAACACTTTGTTACAGGTACTGTTCAAAATGTCCTCCGTTAGCAAGGATACATGCATCCACCCCCCGTCGCATGGATTCCCTGATGTGCTGATGCAGTCCTGGAGAATGGCGTATTGTATCACAGCCGTCCACAATACGAGCACGAAGAGTCTCTGCATTTGGTACCGGGGTTGCGTAGACAAGAGCTTTCAAATGCCCCCACAAATGAAAGTCAAGAGGGTTGAGGTCAGGGGAGCGTGGAGGCCATGGAATTGGTCCGCCTCTACCAATCCATCGGTCACCAAATCTGTTGTTGAGGAGCGTACGAACACTTCGACTGAAATGTGCAGGAGCTCCATCGTGCATGAACCACATGTTGTGTCGTACTTGTAAAGGCACATGTTCTAGCAGCACAGGTAGAGTATCCCGTATGAAATCATGGCGGTAAATCGAGGAAGTACAGTACATACTGACGAAATTAAATAAGCTCTAACATGGAAATTAAGCGTTTCCGGACTCATGTCCATATAACATCTTTTCTTTATTTGTGTGTGAGGAATGTTTCCTGTAAGTTTGGCCGTACCTTTTTGTAACACCCTCTATATGACAGAAAATAGATGTCTTAACTTATATACGTTCCAGTAGATAGCGATATGTTTTATGTAGTCCATATGGATTTCTAGCTCGTTGTGTATGTTCTTGAATTCCGCCACAGCCCTCATATTGCAAAAAAATTACTATGGCGCACTTGAGCATCCTACTTGCCTTATGTACTCCATGTTTTTCTTTACAGTGCAAAGGATATCATAAGCCAAGATACAAAGACATCAGTCATTAAGTATTGACCCAGGATGTAAACATAGCAAAGATGGTGTGTTGGATATGTAACATGTTAATAATACAAAAATATTTGGCTCTGAGCACTATGGGACTTAACATCTATGGTCATCAGTTCCCTAGAACTTAGAACTACTTAAACCTAACTGTGGTCTACTGTTCGATCGTCCAGGTGGTGTGTTGGTGACTCCACTCTAGACGTTACCTTCCCTTGCGAGACGCCAGTTGTCGGGCAGTACTAAAGCTCTGCCATAGTGCCCTTATAGCCAAATAATGGCCCTGTCTCTCTGATGTCACATATGGTCGGCTCTGCTGTCGTCTTCAGGATACAGTTTCGCTTTCTGTAAATTGTCGCCACATCCGGGAAACAACATAACGATTGACTTTCAGCCGCCGGGCCACATCAGCCTGCGACTGTCCTACTTCCATTTTTCCTGTGGTACTCCATCGCAGAGAGTCTGATAGGCGTCTTCTGTGTGTCGTACTGCACCGTCCATGACTGGGTACACAGCGATTACGGATGTGGGACTACCCAGCAAACACTACCACGTTTAGTAGGTGCCCTGACGTCATCGTTAACGTGGTTGTCCATTGACCGGAATGCCATCTTCCGTGCAGAACACGATCATACGGACATCTGTTAACAGTTTGTGTGATTATAGCGTGAATTAGACACAGGAAGAGAAAACAGCGGTTTGTAGCTTTAATTTTGGACGCCAGTGGATTTTGCGTCATATATATATATATATACAAGCACTTTAGCGTATTTTAATCAGTAAAACTATGAAACGTCCCCATAAAACAACTTATACAAGACTGTGCTTAACCTGACACACAATGTTTTTAGCGCAACGCAATCTGACTTTCAATAATCCCTACAAAACAATGGCCCTGGCTAACTTTAACCTATACCTTTCAGAAATCACTTACCTCACAAAAATCTTCGTTACTGGAACTACTGCAATACAGCGAGCGCCACTACTGCCAGCTAAATAAAAGATTCAAACTACTGAAGGCACTAACTACTGATAGGGATAGTTAGCAAATGAAAGATATTAATAGAGAACAAACACTGTATTTACCTTAATATCATCATAATATATATAGCAGTTCAATTTCAAAACTTCCGCCATCTCTCCCCCCACATCCACCACTGCTGGCGGCTCACCTCCAACTGCGCAACGCTACGCGCTGTTCACATCCAGCTATAGCAGTTCATGACAACAATGGCAGACAACAATGCAAACTAGCCACAGGCTGCACACAGCACAGCCAGTGATTTTCATACAGAGCGCTACATGGCATTACCAATATAAAAATCTAAACAGCCTACTTACATAAAGAAAACATAAACAAACATAAACAGCCTACTTACATAGCCCCCATGCTCCCCACAAAAAATTTTACAAATTTTTTTGGCCAGTGGCCAATACAGATTTGAAAAATTTTTTCATAATTACAGTAAGAAAGATATCAAATGCACACACTTATTAATACAATGTTGGTCAAAAGCTAAAATTATCTCACAGTCCATAAAGACAGTCCAGATTGTTCATCATAATAGTAATTACAGTTTTTGTTTTTCACAAAGTCTCATTAGTAAAAGAAATTGCACACAGAAGTAGTGGATTTCCATGCAGTCTTGAAGAAGTAGTGGTGTCCTTCCAACGGAAAGACAGTACTGACTCTTGACATGCTGACAGGTAATGGGCCACAATGGAGCAAACCCACAGCAGAGTCATTCGAAGTTCTGACGAATATTGGTAGGTAGGTCATCACAGAGCAGACCCACTACAGTCCTGGTAGAGAGTATTGGTGGGCCACCAGAGGTGCAGACCCACCGTAGTCATTGTAGAAATTGTGGTACTGGTGGGTCATCAAAGGTGTAGACCCACTGTAGTCCTTGTAGAGACGGCCAGCAGCCATCTGTTGCGACTGTGCAGGTGCACAATCACCATCGAAGAGTCTTGCAGAGAAGATAGCAAGTCCATAACCACCACTTGTGCACTCACAAAGTTTTTTGGAATAGTCCTTAGAACCAGCAATGCTGTTATCCAGTCCCTTGCTGAATTAGTAACACACGTGCAAACACTAACAGTCCCAACTTCTCACATAGTGTCCATATAGTATGACCAACAGAAAAGTGTGCAGTGAAATGAATGCTTACAAGTTAATAATATGATGAACTGGTGTCAATTACAATTATATAACATAAGCATACAATTACAAAGATACAAAATACATCATTAAAAACATAACAATACAGATAATATTTGTAGTAATAGGGGCTTTACAAAAGAAGAGAAATAAACATATACATCAGTGTTGCAGGAATGATGACATGAGTACAAAAATAAAAGATCAGAATCACTTTTGAAACGCAACTTCACACATGAGCATTAAAACAAAACAGAATAAATAATGTCTAAGCTTCTTTACAAAGAAAATAACAGAGTATTAGAAAAATTCTACAACATAGCTCTCATCAGCTAAACACATAAAGACAGGAAAAACACAAATACACAAGGGTACACAAACATATAGCGGAATAATAGAAGGAAAGGACAGGGTTTGTTTTACTGCAGTATTTTGCAAACAAAACTTTCTTTACTTCTCGGAGATCTCCCTTCATTCATCATTATTCCCAAAAAGTCCTATCTATACCTCCTTCCTGTATTCTATTCATATTTCTTTCAAAATAATTATTTCTGATTGTACAATACTCATTGGGGCCCAAATATTTTTCATATAACTTCGCAATGCATTCTTTACCTATTCTCCATAGTCAGTTTCTTATATAGTCTACCCCCTCTTAAGCTAACTTAAATGTACTGAGCTCAGATGCTAAACTAAGGGACGAGGCAATGCAGCATCACATAACACATTAACACAAACAGCAATGCAAAAAAAATGGAAAATCGCAAAGCAAGCTACAGTAAATCTAAATTACCAAGCAATGCAACATTACAACTAATATGAGCCAATGTGCAGCAACAATAAATATTATTCAGTAGTAAAACTAGCCACAGGCTGCACACAGCACAGCCAGTGATTTTCATACAGAGCGCTACATGGCATTACCAATATAAAAATCTAAACAGCCTACTTACATAAAGAAAACATAAACAAACATAAACAGCCTACTTACAACTACTAACAGAGTAGCAACAAATACGCAAATATTCTTGTGTAGTGTGGAGCAGACGTCATGCTGTTGATCAAACCAAGTATGTTACAAAAAAAAAATACTAGCCATCTGAGGGTACGTATGGTATCCCGAAACCTGTTATGGCGCTATTAAACATTTAAAAAGTATTTGTGGCTGGTTGCGTCGTTAACCACCGACCAATACACTCTGTGAATTTTTTGATTCTTCGGTATACAAACAGATAAAACTAGGCTACTGAGCTTCAAGGAAAAGATTAACCCTGCAGTTGAAATTAATATTTTCTAAACCTGTCGTATTGTAATAATAACAGAATGTAATCTGACAGCTAAATATGTCAAGATCATATTCAAATAAAGGCAAATGCGAAGAATATCGTGTAGTACGTATGATAGGAGAACAAGTGTAGAAGGTGGTACAAAGGGCCGAAATTTTATTTCTTCTTTGGAGATTAATCTGACTACTTTGAGTGACAGAGCTATCCATGAAGACCCTGCCCTCAATGCAAAATTTATCCGACCGTCTGTGACATTTGGAAGGTAGGAGACAAGGTACTTGCAGAATTGAAGCAGTGAGCGCTGGTCGTGAGTCGTGTCTGGGTAGCTCAGATGGTAGAGCACTTGCCAGCGAAAGACAAACGTTCCGAGTTTAAGTCTCGGGCCGGCACGCATTTGTAATCTGCCAGGAAGTTTCAATAAATTCATTTCCATAGGACCACGAGATGACAGCTAGACTCTGTTATAACTGGATCACTAACGATATAAAAATATTTCAACACTAAATATTGGCTGGAAGCATTGTTATTCTCGATTTCCTATTAACTGAACGTCGAGTGTAGTACGGTTTACTGCAGGGCCGGGAGTGGCGTGTCAAACCTCAAGCGGCTCGGATGTGCGGACCGCGAGCAGGCCTAGGCTAGATCTGTCTCTGATTTGCCTGTTCCTTCCCGCAAGATCTCGGTTCCGTGCGACTTTTCATTTAGTACTGCGGTTTGGTACTTTTCAGTCAGCACAACTCTCTTCATTTCGACAGAATCGTGGTGTCAGCGCTGTTTACCCTTCGCTATTTGTTCGTGGTATGAACGACTTTCACAGGTTTTGTGACTGTTGGTACCAAAAGAGCCACTCTAGCGATCTATCGTCACAAGCATTTAAAAAGAAATGCGATTGACAGAAGATAGGAATGAAAATTCTCAGTTAGATACTATGTCGTCTCATAAGCAACGGGTACTGTAAATTTGTTATGAAACGATATTACAAAATCATGAAGAAAGAATTTAAAGATTGGTTGTCAATGAAAGAGCAAAGAGATACAACTCGGGATACAATGTTCTGTACATCAAAAAGCACTTCGACTAAATTTTGAAGACATGCAGCACGTGCAGAAATTCATGGTATGAATAGTAAAATTTCTGAAGCCACAGGATGTATTTCACTCAGTTGGAACTGTTTTCGATGGAACTGAACGAAGGGTAAGCACACTTTATACATTTTTCAAAGTGCGCTAGTTACGTAAAGGACCATGCCTAGGACGAATTTTCGATGGAAAACTTGCAATAGTTGAATTTATGAAGGGAGAAGGAGTGCAAGGAACGAAAATGAAATTTCAGATATGTCATTTTAAGTGTACTTGACTGCACACTTGTAGGCTACTAACCAGATCATTCTGGGTTCCTGGTTCTAAAGATGCCACTGTTTAAATTCTGAATAAAAATCAACAGCAATGGCATCTAAGGACTTCCGGCATAAGACGTCACCCACGTTATGCCAATGGCCTTGTCAAAGAGGGCGTAGGAGCGGACAGAGGATCAGAGCACTCTGTTGCTCTTCGGATAGGGAACTGCCCCTAAAATGTGGAAAAATTAGAAAAGATCAATGACATGAGAATGGAGAAAGGAATGGAAACCACTACATTAAAGACACGTAATGTGCATCCACAGGATCTGTAACTGAACAATTTGTCTGTTAACGAAAGATCCGGATTAGTCCCCATTCGGATCTCCAGGAGGGGTCTGCCAAGAGGAAGGTGGCCACGAGAGAAAGATGGAATATCCAACGATGGGATAGTACTCTACGAGTTGGAGCATGGAATGTCAAAATTTTGAAAATAATAGGAAAGCTAACAGAATCTAAGACGGGAAACACAAAGGCTCAATCTAGATGTAGTGGAAGTCATTGAAGTGAAATGGAAAGAAGACAAGGATTTCTGGTCAGACGAATATAGAGCAATACCAGCAACAGTAAATCATATGTAAATGGTAGAATTCGTCATGATTAGAAAGGTAGGGTAGAGTGTGACCCACTGTGAACATTTCAGTGATAGTGTTGGTCTCATAAAATTCGACACAGAACCAACGCAGATAATGACAGTTCTGATATACAATCCTACGTTGTACGCAGCAGATGAAGAGCTAAAGAAAGCATGTATTGAACAGGTAATTCAGTACGTAAATCGAAGTGAAAATCTGGTAGTCACTGGGGGATTGGAACGTGCTTGAAGGATTCAAATAGAAGAAAAGGTTACGGGAGAATATGGGCGTGGTAGCAGGAATGAGAGAGGAGAAACGTTAACTGAGTTCTGCAATACGTTTCAGGTTGTAATACCAAATACGCTGTTCAAGAATGACAAGAGGCGGAGGTATACATGGGAAATGTTGAGACACACGGGAAGGTTCCAGCTGGATTACATCATAGTCAGACAGAGATTATGAAATCAGATTTTGGATTGTAAAGCGTATTGTATTGTATTGTATGGAACTTGGGACCTATAAACGACGGAGAGGCTTCGTCCCGGCCGTAGCCCTCAGTGGTCTATAACCCCAGCACAGGCTGCCAGTACCTCGCCTTCCCCCCCCCCCCCCCCCCAAGGAATGTCTCACACCAGACGAGTGTAGCTCCAACGTTTGCGTGGTACAGTAATTACGGTGTACGCGTACGTGGAGAAAGTGTTTGCGCAGCATCACCGACATAGCGTAACTGAGGCGGAATAAGGGGTACCAGCCCGCATTCACTGACGCCGCTGGAAAACCGCGTTAAAAACCATCCACGGACTGGCCGGCACACTGGACCTCGACACCAATCCGGCGGGCGGATTCGTGTCGGGGACCGGCACGCCTTCCCGCCCGGAAGGCCGCACTGCTAACCGGGCGGACATTGTAAAGCGTACCCATCCGAAGATATAAACTCGGATCACAATGCAGTAATGATGACGAGTAGACTGAGGTTTAAGAGAATCGTATGAAAGAAGGATGGAAGTGAGATACAGAAATACTGAGGAACGTCGAAAGGCATTTGAAATTGCTAGGGATGTGGATGCTGCGATGGGGAACACCAGGAAAAGCAGCTCAGTTGAAACGGGGAGGACAACTACTACCGGGTAATCACAGATGCTGGAAGAACCAAAAAAGGTACAATGAGTTCAGAATTACTTCAGTTGATCGACGAAAGAAGGAAGAACAAAAATGTTTAGGGAAAGACAGGAATACAGCAGTATAAATCCTTTAGGAATGAAGTAAGTAGCAAATACAGAGCACTCAAGGCAAAATAGCTGTAGGTAAGATGTGAAGAAAATGAATTGATCGACGGGAGGACATGATCAGCATATAGAGAAGTCAAAACGTCCTTCAGTGAAATTAAGAGCAAGGGTGGTAACGTGAAGAGTGTAATGTACATTGAACGCCTCTGTGGGTGTAAGACTTGTCTTATAACGTGAAATTGGTGTCAATAGAGATCACATAGGCGATCTTGTGCTCGAATTTAAAAGAGCACTGGAAGACTTGATGAAATAAGACGGAAGGTGCAGATAACATTCCTTCCGAATTTCTGAAATCATTCGCGAAAGTGGCAGCCCAACTACTACTCAAGTTATGTTGCGTCTATTAGACTGGTGACATACCATCAGACTTCCCACACAATTTCAAAGACATGAAGGCCAGATAAGTGCAAAACTACCGCGAAATCGGCTTCACAGTTATGCATCCAAGTTGCTGAGAAGAATAATATACAGAAGAATAGAAAAGAAAATTGAAGATCAGTTACACGACGATCAGTTTCACTTAAGAAAAGGAAAAGGCGCAAGAGAGGCAGTTTTCACGTTGTGCTTGATGATGGAAGCAAGGCTTGAGAAAAAAATCGATACCCGGCATGGCATTCGTCGATCTAGGGAAACCATTCGACAAAGTAAAATGGTGCAATATGTTCCATAATGTGAGAGAAATATAAATAAGCTATAAGCAAGAACCAAGATGAAATAAAAAGACCGGAAGACAAAGAATCAAGTTCTCAGATTAAAAAGGGTATAAGAAAGGGTTGCAGTTTCTCGCCTCTACTTTTCAGTCTATACATCTAAGAAACAGTGACGCAAATAAAAGAAGCTTTCAAGAGTGAGATTAAAATTCAGGGAGAAGGGATAGCAATGATAATATTCATTGATGACATTGCTATCCGCAGTGAAATTGGTGGTGGTAAGTTCCCACGGGACCAAACTGCTGAGGTCATCGATCCCTAGGCTTACACACTACTTAATCTAACTTAAACTAACTTACGCTAACGACAACACACACATCCATGCCCGAGGGAGGACAAAACTTCCGACGGGGGGAGCAGCGCGAACCGTGGCAAGGTTCCTCAACCGTGCGGCTACCCGCGCGTGTCCGCAGTGAATGTGAAGACGAATTACAGGATCTGTTGGATGAAATGGACACTCTAAAGAGTTCATAAAACGGTTTGAGAGTTAACCGGAAAAAGACAAGGGCAATTCGAAGTAGCAGAAAAGAAAATATAAAGCTAAAAACATAGAAATCTGAGATCGCGATGTACATGAAGTTAAAAAATTCGGCTATCTTGGAGGCCAAATTACCCGTGATGGACGAAGCAAGAACAACGAAAACAGCTGTGTAGCACAGGCAAAGAGTGCATATCTGGCAAAGATAAGTCAACTGGTTTGAGACATTGGCCTTAATTTCGGGAGGAAATTTCTGAAAGTAGGCGTCTGGAGCATAAAATTATATGGCAGGCAATTATGCACAGTGGGAAAACCGGAACGGAAGAGTGTCGAATCGTTTGTGATATGGTGCTTCAATGTAATGTTGAAAATTAGGTGGACTGATAAGGTTCACTGGAGGATCGGTGAAGGAAGGAACACACAGAAGACAATAGCAAGAAGAAGGGACAGGATGACTGGTATCAGGAAATAACTTCCATGTTACTAGAAGGAGATGTAGAGGATAAAAACTTCAGGGGAAAACAGACATTAGAACACATAAAATAAATAACTGGGCAGTCCGGTGTAGTGATACTCTGAGATGAGGAGGTTAGTGCAGGAGAGGAATTCGTGGATGGCCGCATCAATCCACACAGAATACAGACGACTAAAAAATTTAGTTTGTTGAAAAGAATATAAAAATGTAGCAAATAAAGTGGCCAAAAATACTACAAAGTCTCAAAAATGAGAATGATAAAACATGGAAACTGTCAAAGCAGGAACGGCTACTCACGGGGCGTGAGTCGTGTTTGGGTAGCTCAGTTGGCAGAGCACTTTCCCGCGAAAGGCAAAGGTCCCGAGTTCGAGTCTCGGTCCGGCACACAGTTTTAATCTGCCAGGAAGTTTGTTTGGAAGATATAATTCCGTGAAAATATTTTGCACAGGATTTTGTTTGGAAGTAATAAGAATATTTGCTGGTGAATTAATTTATCAAGTATATGCTAACACTCTTGAATACTAGTATGAAGTTGTTAAATAAACTGTGTACGTGTTGAAGCGAAAGTGTACGTGTGATTTATATTCGGAATCAAACTTAGAAAATGCTTAAGACAAAGCAACTGGACTTTAGGAGTGATTGCATGGCAAGGTCCTGTGATCTAACAGAAAATCAGACAGGGCCACCTTTAAAAGAACTTATTTAAGAGGAAATAGTGTCAAATTTAGATTTTCTTTGTTTCGTGTACTTGCTGTAGCATCCGTTCTTGTCACACAACTGAATATTAGCGTCCCAGCAGAGCTTGTTCTTGAGAAAACTTCGTTTTATCCGAAGTCCCTATGAACGCGACGTAGCCCATAATTTTGCGTGACAGAGCACAAAAAATTCTATTCAAGTTTTCTTAATAGTGCTAAATTCGTTAAAAAAAGACAGCTATTAGTTTCATCAAAGATTATTGTCGCAATAAAAGTGTAATTAAACGTTCCTAAATCGTATTTAACTACTGTAACACATTTCGTATTGTTTACTAGTTAGATAGGCTCTATCTAGGTCTAAATTTTCCGAGTGATAAACGTTTAAAAACCCGACCAAACACACTTAATAACGTAAATTCTTTAAAAGCAAACTGATTACTAATTCATTCTTCTGTCAATGTATCTCTAAATCAGTACAAAAACAACAACCAACGCAAATAAGACCTTGTGTGATTTTTTCTTTACACACAGCCAGTCTCGCGTCCTTGACAAATTTAAAACATTCCTTAAACTTAATTACTCTTTAGAAATTGACCATGAGTGAGAAATGTGGGAGCTATTATAGGGTATGAGTAGAGGGATTTATCGCCAATCTCGTTGGAAATATTTTCACTGGCGGGAATGCAGTGGGAAGAATGTTGGGAGAACAGAAGAGGCTCCCTCCTGGAACTGCAGAGTATGCATTAGGAACATTTTGATTCGGGAACAGGAAAGTAACATCTCTGTCCTTCAGGTACAGTTGGAGGAAACAAGGAAGGAACTGATAAGGGTTAAGGGAGATAAAGGGGAGGAGGGTGGTTGGGAACTGGCAGCTGGTATTAGGATAGGAAGAAAGAGAACGCGATCTGACCGTTTCATCATCAACACCAAAACCAGGTATTTACCATTGCCAGAGTTAAGTGGAGAAGAGCCTCAGGTAGAACGAAAAGCAAGGAATGTGTAGCACACTTCAACTGAGGCCAAGAAGCCTAGAAATGTATAAAGTGTTTGGAAGGACAAAGTGGTGCTGCTATGTAGTAGCCATGGGCGAGGTGTGGCCCTCAGTTACAGGAAAGTTTAGGGGCAGCGTATCTTCAAGCCAAATGCAGGGCTAAGTCATATGATAAAGGACTTAAGATCTTCATGTAAGTACTTTACAAGAGAGTACCATGTACTGATAGTGGGTGTGGTGGGGAACAGTTAGGACAGCGATGGACCATATGACATAGATGGAGACCTGGACAAGGTAGCTTCCCTGATTCATGGCACCAACGTGCACTTTGTTGAGCTGTTACGGCACCATGATCGACCACGCCTTCATGGTGCTGTCAGGCGAATCAATGTGGGGTTCGGGATGGCTCTGAGGGCAGCCAACTTTGCCCATGTTGCTCTGGTGCCCGTCGACTATCAACAGATGGTCTTTCACTAGGCATGGCCTACACTTAAAAAGGACTGGGAAGGGAAGATTGGTACAGCTGATTTAAGAAACTATAGAGGGTGGATCTCGGGCCACAAATGGTCAAATACCTGTTGTCATGGGTAGGAAAAGTAGGTCTTTTTAAGATAAATCCAGACAACTGGTTCCCCTGCCTAAAGAGTACCTCCAGCCGTTTAAAAAGTACTGAAACTATCACTCGAAATACTGATTTTAACACTTCAAATGTCACATATACCAGATGTCACAAAGAAAAACAAACAGTTTGAAAGAGTAACATGAGGCATTTCACAGACTTAACAATCTTCCAACAAAACATGCAATCAATAATAAATAATATACAACTACTAGAAGTTGAGCTCCAATCTTTGAACTACACAGTAGTTTGTGTTACTGAACACTGGTGTAGCGACACAGAAGTCCCACATGTAGTATTATCATTATATGAAAGGGCAAAAACTCTTACTGCAGAACTGTTTCAAAGGGTGGAGGATAATGCATTTATATCAGAAAAGGAACACATGACGTCAGTACAGTAAATGAAGACAAACACTTTGGAATATCAGCTATTGAATTAACAGGGCTTGATATCACAAAGAAATTAATCATATTGTGTATTTGTAGAGCTCCTAGAGGTAGTGTGGACACTTTTTTCAATAAATTAACAGAAGTTCTAAAGACTCAAGTACAAAGGACAACGTAATTCTGTGTGGGGACATTGCCATCAACACACATATCATAAATGAATCCAGCAGCACCCTCATTAAAATCTGTCAGAGTTTTGGCATGTCCCTATTGGTCAATAGTGCCACAAGGGTTACCACAATGACTGCATCAGTAATTGACTATTTGGCCACAAATATGAACAGGGAAATACGTGATAAAGCTGTAAAAGATCTTGTACTATCAGACCATCTCTGTCAAATAACAACAGTAAAATCAGGCATCGAATCATTCTCTGAACTACAAGCCTACAAACAACATCTATCAGAAATCACAATAAAGATTTTTCAAAAGAACTAGCACAACAAAGCTGGAATGAAGTGTATGAGGAAACCAATATGAATATGAAATTCTCTTAATTCTCCACATTGCTTAAACTGAGTTTTGAAAAGGCAGTTCCAGAAGTATGCACGTATGTATCAACATCTCGCAAAAACATACGGATAACAGCAGGTGTTAAGAAGTCTTCCCCACCACTTAAATACCTCATTTCCATGAAAAAGAGTCGCAATGATCCACAATTCTTAAATTTCTAGGATAGATACAAAAAGATCTCTAGGAAGCTGCTAATTGCTGCAAAAAAGTCATTTAATGACAAAATAATACATAATGAAAAGAATAAAAACGAAACAGTCTGGGATGTTATAAAAAAAGGAAATGGGGATAGGCAACCAAACGCAGAATAACCTAATACTAAGAGAGGGGGATAAGGTAAAAAATTAGGATTATATTAATACCTTCAGCTGCTGACGGGCGTTAATATATATCAACGGGGACAGGTGAAAATGCGTGCTCCGAGTGGGACTCGAACATGGGATCTCCTACTTACATGGCAGACGGTCTGTCCATCTAAGCCACCGAGGGCACAGAGGATAGCGGGACTGCAGGGACTATCTCGCTCACGCCTCCCGCTATACCCACATTCTTACCTTGTATGTCCACACACTACATTCGTAGTGTCCACTCCAACACGCTCATTACTCGTGGAAGACGCTCTTACCAAGTCCCGTAAGAGTTCGGGGAATATGTGTGCATCCACACAGAAGAAGAAGGTCATGGCCGGTGTTGCCAGAAGTATATACTTACATGGATATGGTATTCATATAAGTAAAAGGTAATAAATGATCCACAACGCTTAGAAAACTAGATAAACGAGCATTTTTCAAGTATTGTAGAGTATACAGTGATGTTACTTCCAACCACAGAGAATGAAGTCAATAAAACTATTCAAAAACTAAAAAATAAAAAGTCAGTAAGCTTAGATGAAGTACCAGTGTGTGTACTGAAACAATGCATAGAGATTATACAAGCCCATTAACAAATAAAATAAATGAATCCTTCACATCAGGGACATTTCCAGAGGAGTTAAAACAGGCAAGAGTTTTACCTTTGCTTAAGCAAGGTAATGCAGAAGACATAGAAAACTACCAGCCCATCCCCCTGCTGTGACCATTCTCAAAAATATTTTGAAAGACAGATGAATAAATACAATCTTTTAAGCGAATCACAGTTTGGTTTCCAAAGTGGCAAAAATATGGAGTCATTTATAGTAGAATTCACAAAAGTTGTATTTGATGCTCTTGACAAAGATGAATGCGTCACAGGCATATTTCTGGATCATTCTAAGGCGTTTGATACAGTCGACCACAAGATTCTATTAAATATATTAGAGGCATTAGGAATAAGACAGGTAGCTAATGACTGGTTACGATCATACCTAGCAGATATGGTATAAAGAGTCGAGATAACACATACGTCAAATACATCTAAATATTTAGTAAAACACTTATCAGAACCAAAATACATTAATATAGGGGTTCCACAAGACAACATATTATGACCAATACTATTCCTGATATACATCAATGACTTTCCCAGTAGTGTTAGTCATGGAGAAAAATTCTTTTTGCTGATGGCAGCAATATTATAGTCAAAGAGAAAAAAGAGAAAGCAAATGAAACTCTCAAGGAAGTTTACCATTAGTCAATAAGTAATAAAGTAATAAGTAGTAAAGTAACACTAATACCATGAATTTCAGTTTGAAGAGGGAAAATGACAATGTTAAATTAAATGTAGATGGCACCTCTATAGATTGTGTAATATATGCAAAATTTCTAGGAATGAATGCTGATTCTCAGTTCAAGTCGTGTGAACACACAAAGGTACTTGCAAACAGAATATCATCAGCATGTTATGCCCATAGAATCCTATCATCAGTGTGTAGCATGCAGTGTCTTTTAGTTACATACTTTTCACATCTACACTCAATTCTTAGCTATAGCATTCTTTTTTTGGGAACAAATGCACAAAATATCGACATAGTTTTCAAACCCCAGAAAAGAGCCATAAGAATAATAACCGAAAATAGTAGTCGAGCTGATTGTAAAGATCTGTTTAAAACACTGGGGACTTTAACTGCTCCATGTGAATACATTTACCAGTCAATTGTACACATAAAAAATAACATTGGTAATTACTGCACAAACAGGTCTGTCCATGACCCTGGAACAAGAGCTAAACTCAGCTTACATTTACCAAGAACAAATAAACATAAAATTCAAAACAGCTTTTTCTACCAAGGAATAAAACTGTACAATAACTTACCAAAAGGCATTAAAGAAACTGCAAAAACAGACTTATTTAAAAAGGCAGCTAAAAAGTACCTGCTACGCAATAAATCTTATACATTGAAGGATTACTTAGATAAAACAGAGTAGGGGTTTGGTAAAAAAAAGTTATAAAAATAAATTATACTAGTGATTATAAAACATTCACATTCCACATAACTGCCTGACACTGTTTTACCCCCAAGTTATGCGTAGCACTATACTAACACCTCTTCCTCTTTCTGAACCCAACATTTCACTCATTATAGAGGGATGCTGACTCAGTTTTTCTGGATAGCAAATAGGAAGCTGCAGTACAGAAAAGAGCCCAGAGATCACCAATGTGTATATGTTTGAGTGTGTCGTGAGTGAAGTGTTATGAAGCAATGTGTGTACAGTGTGTGCAGTGATTGATAGTAAGATATGAGTAAATAGTGTGGCATTGCATTATTTAATAAGTTATTTGTAAAAAAAACTATTGTACCAGGAGTAAATCTAATGATTGTCTCTAACTAGAAGTCTGTAAATGTATGTGTATACAAATTAGCTTATTTTAAATTAATCTAAAGTTGTAAATACTTCGACGTGTCCTACATCCTTGTAAAAGGAGATCTACGGATGAATATAGCTACTACTACTAGTCCAAGGTTGCGTTTTGCTCTTACGGAAATTATACGAGTGCATGTTACATTCCAAGTTGGCGAGGCTAGTACTCAAGTGTGGCATTGTTGGATTGCAGCTGCCTCGATTAACACTATTTTGGGATCGAATAATTTTAATTTAACTCGTCGTCTAGTGAAGCTCTATTTACTACGATTAACATATGCTTTCACGCGTGAAAGAAACGGAATGACGTGAGTAATCCAAGACATGACGCAAGCTACCAATACAGGGTGTGTTCCAAAGTAGACGATTTCTTCATTAAATTACGCATAATTAAGGTGGAAGTTCTTTCCTGAAACAGTGTCTGTGATCCTATTCAAAAATATTCAAATGTGTGTGAAATCTTATGGGACTTAACTGCTAAGGTCATCAGTCCCTAAGCTTACACACTACTTAACCTAAATTATCCTGAGGACGAATACACACACCCATGCCCGAGGGAGGATTGGAACCTCCGCCGGGACCAGCCGCACAGTCCATGACTGCAGCGCCTATGACCGGTCGGCTAATCCCACGTGGCTGTGATCCTATTAATGAACATTATTTCGTATTAAGCTATGCAGAAATGCTCTTTGAGAGAGACTCTTGCCCCCATATTGCAATACGCATTGCATGTTAGTGTATAGTGTTCATGGTTGCATGTTAGAGTGCTAATCCTATAACAGAAAAGAAAGAATAGTTGGTACTCGGTGTAACTCTTTAACGAGGCCAATCACCGGAAGAGGTACATTGTATGTAGAGTCATTTTTCTGGATGTTCTAATACGATGTTGCTCACACGGTTACCGATTTATTTGCTTACTCAAAAGCGTTACAGTACAACGATGCAGTCCTAGAAATTAAAGCAATTATTATTTTAACATAAAACATTTTTGAATCAGAGTGGAAGGTATAAAATAATTTCTCCTAGACCATGCAGATTCGCAAACTCATGCAGACATTCCTGTAAGTTTTATATTGTTCATTTTTTATGGCTTTGAGAATATTTGTAAGATTTAAAATGAAAAACATGTAATACTAAGGAGGTGAAATATTCATACATCAGCTATGCACTGTGTGCCCATTTTTTTTAGTTTTGAATATTACAAGGATACATTTATTCATGGTTATCTGTATGGGTTTAGAAACCTGTCATTGTTTGGGCAGGCTTCTCCTGGTTGTAAAGAAATTACCAAAATTGGATGTCCAATACTAAATGTCCAGTACCTAAAATATCCACCTTAGGTTCGTTCTCATCCTCCACTCATATTTAAGCAAGAAACAGATCTTACAGCAAACTAGCTGTTCATTTTTGATATGCAATTAATATTTCAAACAAGCGGAGAAGAGGGTAAAAAATACGAGGTGCATTCAAGTTCTAAGGCCTCCGATTTTTTTTCTCCGGACTGGAAAGAGGTAGAAACATGCGCATTGTTTTAAAATGAGGCCGCGTTCATTGTCAATACGTCCCAGAGATGGCAGCACCGTATGGCAGATGGAATTTTACCGCCAGCGGCGAGAATGAGAACCGTTTTAAATACTTAAAATGGCGACGTTTTCCTTACTTGAACAGCGTGCAATCATTCATTTTCTGAATTTGCGTGGTGTGAAACCAATTGAAATTCATCGCCAGTTGAAGGAGACATGTGGTGATGGAGTTATGGATGTGTCGAAAGTGCGTTCGTGGGTGTGACAGTTTAATGAAGGCAGAACATCGTGTGACAACAAACCGAAACAACCTCGGGCTCGCACAAGCCGGTCTGACGACATGATCGAGAAAGTGGAAAGAATTGTTTTGGGGGACAGCCGAATGACTGTTGAACAGATCGCCTCCAGAGTTGGCTTTTCTGTGGGTTCTGTGCACGCAATCTTGCATGACGACCTGAAAATGCGAAAAGTGTCATCCAAGTGGGTGCCACGAATGCTGACGGACGACCACATGGCTGCCCGTGTGGCATGTTGCCAAGCAATGTTGACGCACAACGACAGCATGAATGGGACTTTCTTTTCGTCGGTTGTGACAATGGGTGAGACGTGGATGCCATTTTTCAATCCAGAAACAATGCGCCAGTCAGCTCAATGGAAGCACACAGATTCACCGCCACCAAAAAAATTTCGGGTAACCGCCAGTGCTGAAAAAATGATGGTGTCCATGTTCTGGGATAGCGAGGGCGTAATCCTTACCCATTGCGTTCCAAAGGGCACTACGGTAACAGGTGCATCCTACGAAAATATTTTGAAGAACAAATTCCTTCCTGCACTGCAGCAAAAACGTCCGGGAAGGGCTGCGCGTGCGCTGTTTCGCCAAGACTACGCAGCCGCACATCGAGCTAACGTTACGCAACAGTTTCTTCGTAATAACAACATTGAAGTGATTCCTCATGCTCCCTACTCACATGACTTGGCTCCTAGTGACTTTTGGCTTTTTCCAACAATGAAAGACACTCTCCGTGGCCGCACATTCACCAGCCGTGCTGCTATTGCCTCAGCGGATTTCCAGTGGTCAAAACAGCCTCCTAAAGAAGCCTTCGCCGCTGCCATGGAATCATGGCGTCAGCGTTGTGAAAAATGTGTACGTCTGCAGGGCGATTACGTCGAGAAGTAACGCCAGTTTCATCGATTTCGGGTGAGAAGTTAATTAGAAAAAAAAATCGGATGCCTTAGAACTTGAATGCAGAGAGAGATATAGGGAAATAGACAGAGATAGAGAGACAGGGATCTTAATTTGGTGTCTGCTGATTGCTGTGAAACCCAGAATCGTCAAATTATTCGCTTAATCTTCAGCATATGGTTTTTCTCGTTTATGTTCTCTCTTTTTGAAAGGCTCTTAGGGCCTCAGATCTGATCAGGACGTATCGGTGTTCTGTTTCACAACAGGTGAAAATGATGAACTTTTATATACTGGCCACGAAAGATTTTCAGTGGTAAATCGCACGCTTTGGTGGTCATCTCTATACTTTACTGATACACGGTTAATGTAAGATGCTACACATAGAGTCTAATTGTTAATAATTTGTGACATTTTTAAAACGGTTGTTTTACTGGGAACAGAAATTATTCAATCGCACCTATATGGATGACATTTTAGGTTTTGCATATACACTCCTGGAAATGGAAAAAAGAACACATTGACACCGGTGTGTCAGACCCACCATACTTGCTCCGGACACTGCGAGAGGGCTGTACAAGCAATGATCACACGCACGGCACAGCGGACACACCAGGAACCGCGGTGTTGGCCGTCGAATGGCGCTAGCTGCGCAGCATTTGTGCACCGCCGCCGTCAGTGTCAGCCAGTGTGCCGTGGCATACGGAGCTCCATCGCAGTCTTTAACACTGGTAGCATGCCGCGACAGCGTGGACGTGAACCGTATGTGCAGTTGACGGACTTTGAGCGAGGGCGTATAGTGGGCATGCGGGAGGCCGGGTGGACGTACCGCCGAATTGCTCAACACGTGGGGCGTGAGGTCTCCACAGTACATCGATGTTGTCGCCAGTGGTCGGCGGAAGGTGCACGTGCCCGTCGACCTGGGACCGGACCGCAGCGACGCACGGATGCACGCCAAGACCGTAGGATCCTACGCAGTGCCGTAGGGGACCGCGCCGCCACTTCCCAGCAAATTAGGGACACTGTTGCTCCTGGGGTATCGGCGAGGACCATTCGCAACCGTCTCCATGAAGCTGGGCTACGGTCCCGCACACCGTTAGGCCGTCTTCCGCTCACGCTCCAACATCGTGCAGCCCGCCTCCAGTGGTGTCGCGACAGGCGTGAATGGAGGGACGAATGGAGACGTGTCGTCTTCAGCGATGAGAGTCGCTTCTGCCTTGGTGCCAATGATGGTCGTATGCGTGTTTGGCGCCGTGCAGGTGAGCGCCACAATCAGGACTGCATACGACCGAGGCACACAGGGCCAACACCCGGCATCATGGTGTGGGGAGCGATCTCCTACACTGGCCGTACACCACTGGTGATCGTCGAGGGGACACTGAATAGTGCACGGTACATCCAAACCGTCATCGAACCCATCGTTCTACCATTCCTAGACCGGCAAGGAAACTTGCTGTTCCAACAGGACAATGCACGTCCGCATGTATCCCGTGCCACCCAACGTGCTCTAGAAGGTGTAAGTCAACTACCCTGGCCACCAAGAGCTCCGGATCTGTCCCCCATTGAGCATGTTTGGGACTGGATGAAGTGTCGTCTCACGCGGTCTGCACGTCCAGCACGAACGCTGGTCCAACTGAGGCGCCAGGTGGAAATGGCATGGCAAGCCGTTCCACAGGACTACATCCAGCATCTCTACGATCGTCTCCATGGGAGAATAGCAGCCTGCATTGCTGCGAAAGGTAGATATACACTGTACTAGTGCCGACATTGTGCATGCTCTGTTGCCTGTGTCTCTGTGCCTGTGGTTCTGTCAGTGTGATCATGTGATGTATCTGACCCCAGGAATGTGTCAATAAAGTTTCCCCTTCCTGGGACAATGAATTCACGGTGTTCTTATTTCAATTTCCAGGAGTGTATTTCCACTAAAGAAAACCTATGATACCTGATAATTAAGTGAAAAATAATTTTAACAGATATGAAACTTCCCGGAAGATTTAAAATGTGCGGCAGACTGGGACTCGAACCTGGGTCCTGGTCCAGCACATATGTTGAAGGTGCCTGGTAGTTTCAAATAAGCGCAAACTCTACTGCAGTGTGAAAATTCATTCTACAATCAAATATGGCGCTCCCTTTGAACCAGTTACTCATCATAGTTCAATGACGGTCAGTTTTCTATTGAGAAAGGTTTCCAGAAAGTTATCAAAGTAGACACAATTATTTAAATTAATTTTCATAGTTACAATTTGTGGCTAGGTGACTAAGTGTGCAATGGACTACAAATGCGGAGCACTAAAGTTAAATCTTTTCTGTCAGTTGCCATTTCTGTCATCTCATTCACTGATATATTACTATGAAAACTGTGAAGTTTCTGAGTATTTAAGAATCTTCATCAAATTATAGGTGCCTCTGTAACCGGTGAAAAAGTAATTTTGAAGTCCATAATGACAATGGCTAGTAGAGCACAGCAGCGTTCGAACGAAACTTCGTGCTGAGGATAGCCTGACGTTATAATTACATCAGAGTAACTTTTATTAAATTTTTTGTGAGAAGTAGTAATGTTTTACTACAAACTTCATCAAACACTGAAAATTGTGTAAATGATCTGAGATTAAGACCGTCTACATGCAACTAATTACGGGCAATGTTTTCAATTGCAGTTACCAGATGTGCTTCGCATCAGTTTATTAAGACCTCAACAGTGGTCCGAAGCATATAAACAATTTCATGTGTACGCAACATTTTTTACTTACGTATTCTGTTACAACCTGTTCTGATATAGGAACGTTTTGCTCATTACATTTTGTTACTTGCTATGTGTGTCGACATATTCTTTCACTATGTTAAACACTGTAAATGTTACCATGCATTCAGCAGTACATTAAGGAATAGAAACCAAGTATTGTCAGTAGTAGTGGACGGCTTTAAATTAAATAGCAACGAATAGTGAAACAAAAGAAAATAAAGCGGATAAGTGCGAGTAGGACTTATTCACTTAGGGATTCATACAAGCTTAATTATGCATGTAGATAGTTCATCAACTCCAGGAATTAAGAATTTCGACAGTTGTTGCCTGTTATTGATAGCGACACCGGCAACTTATCAAACATGTGACATACTTTGAGCTTGATATGTATACTTGTTCCTGAGGAAAAGAGTTTTTAGCAGTCCGGCAGGTACACAGACAGTTTTACGGCCAACTAATTGTAAGTTATCCCATAAAGATTCCGTTTCCACCGATTCAAGTACGGAAGCCTAAACCGGATGAAACATACCTAGAAGCACTGTAGCCTTCCATTGCACCAGTTAACACTCCTTGTAGCTGTTACTGACTTACAGTCACTGGCAAAAGTTGGCTGTAAGTATGGGTTCAAAAATGACTCTGAGCACTATGGGACTTAACATCTGTGGTCATCAGTCCCCTAGAACTTAGAACTACTTAAACCTACCTAACCTAAGGACATCGCACACATCCATGCCCGAGGCAGGATTCGAACCTGCGACCGTTGCGGTCAAGCGATTCCAGACTGAAGCGCCTAGAACCGCTCGGCTACTACGGCCGGCTTTAAGTATGGGAAGAGGTCTACTAATGCGCCAAAGTACCGCATAATCACTTTTATAAATGACAGTTCTTGGATGTACAACATTCCCACGCCATTTGTACCACATATGGATTTCCATTTTAATGTTAATTATTGCATGGAGTCACCCTGTGCAGGGCAGAGATTAAAATTATACGTTCTTCTAATCGAATCAAAGTCATGGATTTTGCTTGATCAACTTAAAACATTTCTCGTAACAATTTTTCACACGTGTCAACTCTTTTTACATCATTAAAATGCCTCCTATTCAGTACACGTTTCAGTAACACTCTCTCCACGATGTCTCTCTTCCTCTCTCTCTGTCTTCCTGTTGAAACGCCCACGCGTGCAAGCATCTTCGTGTATGTGTGCGTATGCGTCTCTCTCTCTCTCTCTCTCTCTCTCTCTCTCTCTGTGTGTGTGTGTGTGTGTGTGTGTGTGAGTGTGTGTGTGTGTGTGTGTGTGTGTGTGTTTGTGTGTGTCTGTGTGTGTGTGTATGAGTGTTTGTTTGTGTGTGTTTTTCAGGGGAATCCTTGCAACTCGGAATGACACTCTTTCTCAATTTCACTAACAATGGTGTTCGGTTGAATGACGAGCTGGGTTTAATTTTAGATGAGGCTCGCACCAGCGTTTTACAGAACGGAAAGTGACTTCCGCAGATGTCACGGTATTACTCGGCGAGGGGTGAAGCACCCGTGATTACCGATGCCGTTGACAGGTGTGTTAGCACGGCAGAGGCAGCGCAAGTATCGATTTAATCTCGATAAGTGCTGTCACTTGCAGCGCCAGGGGCCGGGCGCCGCTGCAGGCGACTCTTGGTCGAGGCCTCTGTGCATTCATGACCCCTTCTGCAGTCATCTAGTTCGACACTGCATTTCCTAGATGCTGTGTGCTTCTCGTTTTATATTTACTTTGGGACCATCAAAGTAATGGTAAGGCCGAAGTGTTTCAAGGAAATTGCCTTGTAAAAGAAGGATTCTCCTTAAAAGCAGTAGGATTGGGACGTTGGAATGGAACGGTAAGTATATTTTAAAAAGTATTTACTATGCGTTGATGAATTTGAAATACAATTCATTGGTATTATGTAAGATATCCAGCATGATTTTAATATCATAACAATCTTTTAAACCAGTGACAGCCTACGCATGCGTTTCTTTGGATACAAAACTCTGACAACCGTCCACGTTAACGCAGTAGGAAATTTAGTAGCGATACTCAGTCCTTTACATAGGAAATGAAAATATAGTTTCTGTTTTCACAGACACACTTCCATCGAAGTAAGAATTTTTACAATGTCAATACATTTTATATCACTGGAAGTCATCAGAGGAATGTCGACAACATGGGCAATATATTTCAGAATGACATATAAAAGAATACATCAGATCAATGCCCGCATATTCCAGTGACCACCTGAAAATAAGTATTCATTCCTATCTACACGGTTCTGTTGTATCCTTCTCCTGTACAGTCTTTCCTCATGTGTTATTTACATCTCGTGTTAGAAGTAAAAAGTGATTCTCTTAATTTACTACGGATAATTATAAAAAGCTGAGGCACATAATGTCAGAAAGTAGTGATTTAACACAGTTACGTCTGTACGGAACATTTTCAAAGAAGAAACTAGTCGATATATTACACTATAGAATAACATTACTCTTCATCCGAACATAAAGATGACAAACGGATATTTATAGATATAATTTATTTTCAATAATATGTTAAATGTATATGGCACAAATGGCTTAAGCCATTCAGCCTCAAAACCAAGCAATAAGTGAAGAAAATGTCTTCCTTAAATTTTTTTTTTCAAAAGTGCTCTAACATTTCCTTCTGAATTTACAAAAACAATGAAAGCTCAGGAAAGGTAGCTTAAACAGATTTGCAAATATCTCTTTTGTCGTAGAATGTACTGTTTCTTCTAGACATGTGACAAATAACTAACAGGATGCCTTATTTCAAGTCCGGAAAATATGTAGTGTCACTGACACTCTTTATAAGAAAACTGAATGGCAGAAATCAACAATATGAACCAGTTGTGTCTTTTCTGCTGGTATGTTCTGTTACATTGTACTCAGGTGAAACACCTTCCAGACAGCATAATTTTACCTTCACTACAATGCACAGTACTGAAAATATGCTGTACTTACTGATGATCATTTGCTAAACGATTATGAAATAGTAATTTTAACTGGAATTTTATTCTACCTTTATTGTTTCTTCTTCTTAAATAATCCAGTAAAGTACAAATGAACTCAGAAAGTGATGAGTAATGCATTTCCAAAAAAATGCTTCCTCACTTATTTAATGATACAAAATGTTTGACAATTATCGTAAATGATTTGCGATGGAGCTAAAGGTGTGTGTGTGTGTGTGTGTGTGTGTGCGCGTTTTAAGTCAATAACTGAGGTTAACAAATATTTTCATGATACATGTGTCTTTTCCCACACGCTTCAGCGGTGGCTATGGAGTTTCTCCGCGATGACATTTCTTCCAGCAATACTTGGACAGCAAAGAATGCGGGATAGCTTCTGTCGATTTTGTAAACTAGCAATGAAAGTACTGAAATTGTGAAGCTATGTGAAGATTCGCACACGGACTACTCAGGAGAAAAGACCATTGCCAATGAAAGGTAAGAATTCTGTAGTATTTTTCCATGAAGTAACATAACAATGAACAGTCTACAAAAGCATAATGGATTAAACCAGGGAAAAAAGCTCTTGGTAGTTGCTGACACGTTGTGATATGGTTTCTCCCATGAATGCTGTTTCATCAACGTATGTAGGAAAGATTCTATGGATATTGGAATTTGCGGCAATGCTACTGGCCGAGTTTACGTTGTAAGGAGAGTCACTGGTTAACCTTCTACAACCGAGTTGATACGATCGTTGTGTATGGGTGGAACTCGAGCTCTAAAGTGGAACAGAATTTTGATCTATCGGGAAGTATCAGATTATTCCTCTGCAAAATTCGTTCTTGTCACCAGTTTCCAATACAGACTACTCATTCCGTAGTGAGGCATCCACCAGGAACCAGCAATGAGATGCTGTAGGTAGGCTGTCGCTTAGGTTGTTAATCATCGTGCGAATTAGATCCAGCCTGACAGCGGCTCAAAAAGTAGGACAATAATCCAAGACGTCTGCAAAAAAATCATAATCAGTCATTCGCCTTACCTGCAACTATACAGTAATATTTTTCCCGTTTATCCACAGTGAGGTGCATTTATCCTCATTTAAACTGCCACCAAATAGAAATTATATCAAAGTAATGCTGACTGCCCCTACAGTCACTCAACAACGACATTTTTCCATGGTCGTTTATGCACATGCAGAAAATTAGAAGCTCTATCTCACTTCGTGAACTATTACTTCTGATGAAAACTTCCAGTACTGGGCTACCTGCCAGCCTCGGTTGCTCACAAACGGAAATTGTACATAGCACATTAATCAATATCCGACAACAGTTAACTTTCGGAGAGCTCACTGGAAAAAAAACTGGTGTAACTCACTGATGAACACTGCTGGGCATTAAAATTTACTTATTGTGCGTGCACAGTGAGACAGAACTATCAGGCGATGAAATTGAGAACACAATGCTGACAGCCCTGTCATCGGCAATAGCTCCAAACCGACTGGTCTTCGAGTATAACTGAACTTCGATGCCGGATACTTGTATATCATTCCATGCTGCTTCAGCTCTGTACGAGAAGTCATCAATCGAAGTAGCTAACCAGATATTTTCAGCCGTTGAGATACCTTAGAGCTGGCTAGCTCGCGCAACAGCCGAACACTACCAGTATTCAGGAATGCCAGGACAGCATAATCAATATGCGGTCTCGTGTTATCTTGTTGAAAGTTTTCTCGAAGACCCTGAAAATGGAGCACAGTCAGTGGCCTCAACACGTCAGAAATGTAGAGCATGCTGTTCAATTCATCAGCTATGCCAACCACATACTATCCAGTTGGTACCCAAGGCCACTCCATACAACCCAGGAGACGAACCTGTGTGATTACGATTACGAATAATGCAGTATGACAAACACTCTGCCCAGAGCTTCCTATACGGTGGTGCCCATTACGATGCTGTATGTAGCACCTGAACTCCCCTGAAATGGCTATGGGGTGCCACTTCTGTGTCCTTTGATACCTTTGGGCACACCATTATAAGCATTCCTCTCTGTACTGCCGCGTCAACGTTACTAGCAACAACGGTCACTGTGCCGACATTCCGTGGTGCTTCTGACGTAGCCGCTTTGGAGTGTCAGTAACTGTTGTGGTGCAAATGGTCCCAATTCTTGAGTAAAGGTACGTAGCGTGGCTGTACCAAAGTGCACGGTGGAGCGGAAAACACATTTCTCCTCTTTGGCGCTAGTCGCGTGGGACCGTTGCACAGTTTAGTTTATGACGTAGCTTTACGCATCACTTCCAATTTCGCGTGATGTTTGCGTAATTCCGACCAAGCTGAGCGATAACGTCGCAGGACGATGAACCACAGTCTAAGCTGGCCGTCGTTCTGCAGCTGTCAGTTACGGAGGCGTCACAATTCAGTGGTCACCAATGTACACAGTCGTGCGATAGGATCGTATTTATAAACAGTACATCCGTATTTGACGTTGGATAGCTATACAATGTATCGATTATAGAGGAAGGGACCAAATTTTACTAATTCAGGGTGTGTGTTTGCAGTAATAACGGCCGAGAGTCGGCGCCACGACGACGGACACGACGCTGGAGTGGGGGTGGGTGAGCTCGCGTGAAGGAAGGCGCGCTATCCGTCGAGATGGCCACCGCCTCGCCCGATAACGTAGTGCGACGCGACAGCGTGCAGCGGGCGTCCCGTTTGTCTGGCCGTGCTATCTGGCGGTTGACTAATGAGGCCGCCTGCCCGCGCCTTCTGGCTGAGACGCGTGCCGGCCATCCAGCCGACCTTCCCCCAGGAGGTCCGATATCTCACCCCATCCCACCCTTTCGCCGGGACCCAGTGTGGCTTTCTCACCTATTTACAGGAACTACAACGCTCCATATTCCCGACACGCTGACATTGGATCAGTGACCGGTACAATACTGACAAAAAGTTTGTTTTAGTCTATAATAGCAGTTTATTTATTTTGCCTGCTGGCTATCGGTTTCGGTACACACTGCCATCCTCAGGCCATTCTATGATAAAAAAAAATGTCCATAACATAGCTAGTACAATAATGCAAAAGTAATTTATAAATTATTTTCTTCCATGCCATCAAACGTATGGCTTATAGTGAATCTTAAAACGCATAGGTAGCCCCTTACCTTTGGCACGAAGTTTTCACGCTCGTTCGCAAGTGGATGTGTCGAATACTAGAAGGGAAAGGAGAATGTTGAGCTTTAAATAGTTGTAAATTGTGGCCACAGTGGTAAGACTGCCACCTATTTAGAAAGTTTTTGTTACATAATTTCATAATTTTAAATTTTATGCTGGCAACACAAAAAAGTGACACTCTTATCACTGATGGCGGCAATTTACGACTATTTAAAGCCTAACACTCACCTCTTCTTTTAGTATTCGACACACCTACTTGGGAAGCGAGCATGACAACTTCATGGCAGGGGTATGGGGCTACCTATGCACGTTTAAGATTCACTATAAATCATGGTTTGATGCCATGGAGGATAATAATTTACAAATTGCTCTTGCCATAGAGGATACTGTTTTATAAATTGCCCTTGCATTATTGCACTAAGATTATCAAATTTTTCGATCATAGGACGCTACAGTCTGGAACCGCGCGACCGCTACGGTCGCAGGTTCGAATCCTGCCTCGGGCATGGATGTGTCTGATGTCCTTAGGTTAGTTAGGTTTAAGTAGTTCTAAGTTCTAGGGGACTGATGACCTCAGAAGTTAAGTCCCATAGTGCTCAGAGCCATTTGAACCATTTGATCATAGGATAGCCTGAGAATGGTACTGTGTACCAGACCCCGTAGCCAGTCGGAAAAGTAAATAAAATGCGTCCATAAACTAAACCAAACTTTTTCAGCGTTACAACAGTTTCTGAAAGTTAGGAGAAAGGTACTAACATGTCAGAAGATGACGATCAGTTCGGCGTTCGAAAAGACAGACGCACCGAAAAGATAGTTCTGACGTTAAGTTTTATAATGGAAGCAGAACCTACGAAAAACACGTTCATTGGGTTTGGGGACCTACAAATACCATTCGACAACGTCAAACGGTTTCAGCTTGTTAGAAATTATGAGAAAATTATCAATGAGCTTTAGACGAAGACTGGTAATATACAATACGTACAAGAACCAAGAGAGAGAAAAAAGCGTGTGAAGCAATGATGGAAAACAAAGAATGATTCAAGAGTGGGATTGAAATATAAGGTAAAAGGATATCAGTAATAAGATTCGGTGATGAAATTATTGCCGGCCGCGGTGGTCTCGCGGTTCTAGGCGCTCAGTCCGGAACCGCGCGACTGCTGCGGTCGCAGGTTCGAATCCTGCCTTGGGCATGGATGTGTGTGATGTCCTTAGGTTACTTAGGTTTAAGTAGTTCTAAGTTCTAGGAGACTGATGACTACAGATGTTAAGTCCCATAGTGCTCAGAGCCATTTGAACCATTTTTGATGAAGTTATTAAACTGATTGAAAGTGAAGAAGAATTACAGTACGTGTTGATTGGTATGAAGAGTTTCTTGAATACAGGATAATTATTGGTGGTATACCGAACAAAGGCCAACGTAATGAAGAGTACCCAAAATGTGAATAGTGAGACACTTAACATCAAAACTGTGGACCACGATGTAGACGAAGTTAAGGAATTCATCTGCGTTGAAAGCAAAATAACACATGACGGACGAGGAAAGGAGGACATAAAACGTAGAGTATCACAGGCAAAGAGAGCATACCTGGCAAAAAGAAGTCTGCGATTGGCTTGACCCATAACTCATGGCGGTTTATCTTTAAGTGAAACCTCTGCATGAAAAATAATATGTTTTGACAATGCATTTTATGTTATTCGATAGAGTATTATGTGTTCTACAAAACAGTGTGTTTAGTCCTTTACTGCTGATATACTTCCTGTTTCTTTCAGGTCATTGAAATGGTGTGTCAAATAGAAACAAAATAGCATTTGCTATTCCTTCCGTTTTTTGCATTTAATTGAAGTACCGAAGTTTATTATTACTAGTACTTAAAAATATAATGTAATACTATATTTAACACTTTTGCTGGTGGCAAAACTTCTGAAATGTTAAAATGATGCACAGAAAACTTTTACTTGCGGATAATGAAATTATATATTCCGCCAACCAGCATCAGATTCCCATCAGACCGACCAGAACATTGACCGACGGCATTGTTTGGAGAACCAGTCACCGATCTCAAAGTTAGGCAATTTGTGTAATTACATTGCCCGGATACTGGTAGAAAAGACTGGTAAAAGAGATCTCAGGGACGCTGAAATAAAATTTTGATAAAGTAATAGCCGTTTGAACATTAGAAGCGTTCGGCTGTGGCCACCAAACAATTCATCGGCAACTCTACTAAACGCAGCATAATAATTTTATTTATTTATTTAATCGTATGGTGATTTTATACAATATACATTTGATACAAGGCAAATGATTTTATACAGTATGCATATGATATTAAACAAGACTAAATCATAAAGTCCGTGTTTTTCAACCAGTTAATTAATTGGGTGTGAGAGTGAACAAGTCATCGGTAATTTCAGGGTATGAATGAAGGGAACAGCGTTGGACTAGATGTTCAATTGTCTGCTCTTCTTGATTACATTCACACATTGGTGAACTGATCCAGCCCCATTTGTACCTGAAGTAGCTACAACAACCATGTCCAGTCCTTAACCTGTTGAGGCGGCACCAAAGGTTCCTCGGTAGTTAAAAACCTTTTGGCTTCTTTATGGGATCAAGGCGATGGGCTCTTGTTCCCAATGTTTTTGTTGACCATTCATGCTTCCAGCTTTCATTTAGATCAAAACCATCCGCGATGAGTTTTCCTGCAGTAACACTTGCTGGTCTTCGTGATCGCAACCATTGCTGTGGCGGATGACAGAATTCCTGTTGCAGTGGTAGAGAGGGTGATGCAGAGGTTTTCTTGGCCTCCCACAGTAGAGCTTGTTTCTGCCTTAAGTGAGATGGACGTTAACCACATCTACACAATAGTAATCCAGATAAATGACTTCTCCTTTCTTTACAGATTTATTTACAGAGAGAAAATACATCCTTAATGTATTTTAGTCTTAATTAAAAGATTGGGGTACATTCTATTAATTATTCAAAAAACAACATTTCAAAAGCCACAGAAGCTGCTCGGGAAACTTTTGATATGCATGACGAAGAAGCTATGCCTCTTAGGACGGCTCAAAATTGGTTTAAGCGATTCAAATATGGCAATCTCGATCTCAAAGACGAATGATCCACTTGGCCGGAACCAAACACTGAACGTGGAACTTCACAAATACAACGACTCGAAAACTCTGTCCAGCAGAACCGACCTGATCGGTGACGTCAGCGTTCTTCTGTAACACAACAAAGCCCTCCCATCGCGAAGAACGCCGTTCAAAAGCGTAGTTGTGAAGTGCTGACATATCCTCCTATTCCCTCGACTTTTGATTTCTACCTGCTCCTAACCCTCTCGAATGCACTGCCTGGAGTTTCGCTCAGTGATGACGTGGAACTGAAGGGCTTGGCTGGACAGTTTCTAACGTCGAGGCATAAAACAGGAAGTTTAATTTGGAAGAAATCGTAAACAACAACGGAGAATACACGACTGATTGATTTGCTGTACATTACTTTCTTATTTCTGTGGGAACCTAATCTTTAATAACAAAACGGCAGAGATTATGGGCCAACCTAATAGTATGTACCGTAACGGATTCGATTTCAGGAAAGAAATTCTCAGTACCTGTAGTGGGGGCCGAGCTTAAATAATAGTGATTCATGGCATATTGGAGAAGAGAAAAAGAATAAAACCGAGTAGTTTCAAATGTAGTGTGATAGAAGGATTTTGGAACTTAGCTCCACTGATAAGAGATGGAAGAGGAGATTCTCCACAGAATCGGCGGGGAATGTAATATGTGAGAAATACTAACAACATGGTGGACGGAATGACAAAACACGTGTTTAAACACCACATCTACATCTAGGTGCCGGCCGTTCTGGCCGTGCGGTTCTAGGCGCTTCAGTCTGGAACCGCGTGACCGGTACGATCGCAGGTTCGAATCCTGCCTCGTGCATGGATGTGTGTGATGTCCTTAGGTTAGTTAGGTCTAAGTAGTTCTAAGTTCTAGGGGACTGATGACCACAGATGTTAAGTCCCATAGTGCTCAGAGCCATTTGAACCATTTTTTACATCTAGGTGATTACACTGCAGTTCACAGTTAACTGCCTGGCAGAGGGTCCATGGCACCACCTTCAAGCTATTTCTTTACCGATCCACTCTCACACAGTTAGCGGTAAAAACGATCACTTACATTTTTCTGTGTGAGCTGTGATTAATTTATTTTATTGAGATAATCATTCCTCCTTATGTAGGTGGCAGCCAACAAAATATTTTCACTTTCTGAGGGGAAAGCTGGTGACTGGAATTTCATGAGAAGATCCGGCCGCAACGAAAAAGCCTTTGTTTAAATTTTTCCAACCCAATTCGCTTATCATATCCGTGGCAGTCTCTCCCCTATTTCGTAATAATACAAAACGGGCTGCCCTTGTCTGAATTTTTTCGTTTGCCACAAAAGGGCAGACAAGCGTAGTGCCAGTAGTCTCTGTAGTAGATCTCTCAGTTTTCTAAGTGTTCTTCCAACAAACCGCAATCATTCGGTCGGTTTCCCCACAACATTATCTCCGTGATCGTTCCAGCTTAAGTTATTGGTAACTGTAGTCCCGAAGTATTTACAGCTTCTAGATTTGTGTGATCTATCATGTAACCGGAATTTAGCGGGTTCCTTTTATTACTCATGTGGACGTCTTCATACTTTTCATTATTTAGAGTCAACTGCCACTTTTCGCATCATGCAGATATCTCGTCTAAATCATTTTGCGATTCGTTTTGATCGCCTGATGGCTTTACGAGACGGCAAATGACAGCATCATCTGCAAGCAGTTTAAGAGAACTGCTGAGGTAGTCATCAGAATCGTATGTGCAGACGAGGAACAGGAGAGGACATACAACACTTCTTGGGGAATGCCAGATTTCACTAATATTTTAGTCGATGACTTTCCGTCAGTTACTGCGATCTGTTACCTTCCTGAGAGAAAATTTTGTATCCATTTGCACAACTGGGGCAATACCCCATAGGCAAGCAGTTTGATTAGTGGACGCTTATGTGGTATGATATCAAAAGCCTTCTGAAAATCTATAAATATCGAATCAATTTGACATTCGCTGTCGATAGCACTCATTACTTCACGAGGACAAACAGCTGGTTGTGTTTCACAAGAACAGTATTTTCTGAATCCGTGTTGGCTCTTTGTCAATAACTCGTTTTCTTCGAGGTAATTCACAATGTTAAATCACAGCATATGTTTCAAAATTATACTGGAAATTCACGTTAATGATATGGATCTGTAATTCAGACTATTGGTGTGATTTGTACTACATTCCTGTCTGTGGGTACAGACCTTTTATCTAGCGAACGGTTGGATATGATTGCTAAGTAGGGAGCTAATGTGTAAACATATTCTGAAACGAACCTGATTGTCCTACGGTGGGCCAGCAGCTGTGGCCGAGCGGTTGTAGGCACTTCAGTTCGGAACCACGTGCCTGATACAGTCGCAGGTTCGAATCCTGCCTTGGGCATGGATGTGTGTGATGTCCTTAGGTTAGTTAGGTTTAAGTAGTTCTAAGTCTAGGGGACTGATGACCTCAGATGTTAAGTCCCATCGTGCTTAGAGCCATTTGAACCATTTGATGCCTTGCCTTTATTAAATGATTCAAACCTACTAAGGAAACTGCGTACACTACACTTGTCCGTCCTCTTTTAGAATACTGCTGCGTGGTGTGGGATCCTTACCAGGTAGGACTGACGGAGTACATCGAAAAAGTTCAAAGAAAGGCATCACGTTTTGTATTATCGCGAAATATGGGAGAGAGCGTCACAGAAGTGATAAAGGATTTTGGCTGGAAATCATTAAAGGAAAGGCGGTTTTCGTTGCGATGGAATATTCTCACGAAATTCCAATCACCAAATTTCTCCTGCGAATGCGAAAATATTTTGTTGATACCGACCTACATAGGGCGGAACGATCACCACAATAAAATAAGGGAAATCAGAGCTCCTACGGAAAGATATATGTGTTCGTTGTTTCCGCGTGCTACACGAGATTGGAATAATAGAGAATTGTGAAGGTGGTTCGATGAACCCTCTGCCAGGCACTTAAAAGTGATTTGCAGAGTATCCATGTAGATGTAGATGTAGAAACTGCATCTCTGCACTGTGGACATCTATATTTAAGTTCCTCATGTTGGCAGGTGTTATTGATTAGAATTCTGGAGTAATTACTTCGTATTCTTTGGTGAAGAAATTTCCAAAAAATGTGTTTAGTAACTCTGCACAAGTGGTACTGTCATCATTGCCATGGAATGACTTCAATAGTAATGGGGGAGATGTAGAGCATATTCATCAGACCCACAAATTTTTATTATACACATCTTCGAAGATATACATAAGTAGCAAATTTCTTCGAGCAATGAGTCTGAAGTTCTAGACGTATCTGAATGCTTAAAGTTTGAAGTTTATGGTGGTGGTGGTCAGCGCAAATGTGACTGTGCTCCAGTAATTCCAATGCTATCCAAAAAGTGAAACATAAAAAAATATTCTTGAAACCTAAATAATAGGGAGCGAGAAGAGGAAGCGTGTTTCAGCTCGGCTGGAGCTCGTCCCCAGCTGCCTGGCCTTGTTGCCGAAACGCAATTTGGCTGAAAGTAGCAGCAAGTAACTCCGTCGGAAAGTTGGCTCCTCCGGCGGCAGGGTGCCGCTGCCGCTGCCAGCTCCCCGCGCGCAGCGGCGCGGCTTTCATGAGTCATTCATTACGGCGTCGCACGTAACAAATTTATCTCCGGAGAGCAGAGGAGAGGATGGGAGAGCGGAGGAGAGGAGAGGCGAGACGCCGCCCCCGCCACTGCTCTCAGCCAGCCGGCCCCGCTGGGAGCGCCGGCAGCGCGTGCCGCACCTCCCCCACACGCTACGTGACCGCGCGCCGCGCCCTCTGATACCTTCCTGTCAGTGATTCCTCGCCAGCATGAAGAATGACAGCGCTACCTACGGGCGATGTACGATCCTTCAGATACATCCAGCTCAGTGAAAATTACCGTCTTCCCTGAGGAGTGCACTGGGTTGATACGTGTGACCAAAACTGTGCATCGGAAATGAACTCACATTCGAATGTCAACGACAGTTATAGCCCTCCGAGCAGAATTCAAAATATATCCTGAACAATTCGTATAATGTTGGTAGGAGAGAAAATGTGAGGGACCGGAGAGAGTCAGGAAGCGAGTCCCACAGGGATCAATTTTGAGTCCTCTCCTATTCTTTAAGACACGAGTGATCTGTAGTGCAAATTCATCCATACGCGGTATTCGTTCTTGTCGCAGATGATTCTGGTGTCATTAGAGAGAAATTAACAGAAGTACTTTTAATAACGCCTATCAAAGAATTATTAAGCGGTTGTCTGAAAATGGACTCGTCCAGCAGTTTGAGAAATCACGCTAAATTCTGTTTTGTTCAACTGTCATGCCATCATTCGATGTAGTACATGAACAGGGGTCTCTAAACAGGGTAGAATGATCTATATTCTTGGGTGCACATATTGACAAAAACTTTAAACGGAAAAAAATGTCAAATGTGTGTGAAATCTTAAGGTACCTAACTGATAAGGTCATCAGTTCCTAAGCTTACACACTACTTAACCTAAATTATCCTAAGGACAAATACACACACCCATGCCCGATGGAGGACTCGACCTCCGCCGGGATCAACCGCACAGTCCATGACTGCAGCGTCTCAGACCGCTCGGCGAATCACGCGCGGCCAAAAGCGACTGATTAGAATAGTATACAGTGTTCATCTGTAGTTATGTTCTAGGCAACTCTTCAAGGTGTTAAGCACTTTACGTGCACCTTCACAATATACTTCCACTAATGAAGTTCTTTGTAAATAATCCATGGCAGTGTCAGAATAGTAATGTCCACACACAAAACGCTACATGAAGGAATGACATTAGTTAGCAATCATTGTGGAAAGTGGCAACAAAACGACTGCTCAAATTGGTCTGTAGATTGTACGCATCTGACGACATACGATCTGACTTTCCGAAAAATATCATCTACACAATTACGAAGACTGCAAGAGCTGACAAGTGTGAGAATTACTGCACAATCAGCTTAACAGCTCATGCATCCAAGTTGCTGACAAGAAGATTGGAAAAGCAAATTGAAGATTTGCTAGATCATGATCAGTTTGGCTTTAAAAAAGGTAAAGGCACGAGAGATGCAATTCTCATGTTTCGGTTGATAAAAAACAGTACTATAAAAAAAACAAGACACGTTCATATGATTTGTCGACCTGGAAAAAGAGTTCGACAATGTAAAATGGTGCAAGATGTTCAAAATTCTGAGAAAAATAGGGGTAGGCTATAGGGAGAAACGGGTAGTACACAATATTCCAAATAACTTCCGGTAATTCAGCCAGGTAACACTTTCAGCGACCGCCGTCGCTGAAAGTGTTACCTGGCTGAATTCCCGGAAGTTATTTGAAAGATGTATACGCCAGGGGAAACTCAGGTCTCTCAGTACACAATATGTACAAGAGCCAAGAGGGAATAATAAGAGTGGAAGACCAAGAATGAAGTGCTCGGATTAATAGTGGTGTAAGGCAGGGTTGTAGTCTTCCGCCCCTACTGTTCAATCGGTACACCGAATAAACAATGATGGAAATAAAATAAAATGTTCAGGAGTGGAATAAAAATTCAAGGTGAAAGGATATCAATGATAAGATTCGCTGATGACATTGCTATCCTGAGTGAAACTGAAGGAGAATTACATAATCTGCTGAATGGAATGAACAATCAATAAGTAGAGAATATGGACTGAGAGTAAATCTAGGAAAGACGAAAGTAATCAGAAGTATCAGTAACAAAAACAGCGAGAAATGTAACATCAGGAATGATGTTCCCAAAGTACATGAAGTTTAGGAAGTCTGCTACTTAGGCAGTAAGATAACCAATGGCGGACGCAGCAAGAAAGACATCAAAAGCTGACCAGCACTGGCAAAAAGGGCATTCCTGGCCAAGTGAAGTCTACTAGTATCAAGCACAGGCCTTAATTTGAGGAAGGAATTTCTGAGAATGTACTTCTGCAGTACAGCGTTGTATGGTAGTGAAACATGGACTGTGGAAAAACCGGAACAGAAGAGAATAGAAGCATTTGAGATATGGTGCTACAGACGAATACTGAAAATTAGGTGGACTGATGAGGTAAGGAATGAGGAGGTTCTGCGTAGAATCAAAGAGGAATATGTGGAAAACAGTGAGAAGGAAAAGGGACAGGATGATAGAACATCTATTCAGATATCAGGTAATGACTTCTGTGGTACTAGAGGGAGCTGTACGGTGCAAAAACTGTATAGGAATAGAGAGGTTGGAATACATCCAGCAAATAATTGAGGACGTAGGTTGCAATTGGCACTATGAAATGAAGAGTTTGAGAAAGGAGAGGAATTCGTGGCGGGCCACATCAAACCAGCCAGAAGACTGATGACCAAAAAAGAAAAAATATTTTCACTGGCTCAGGAAGGAGTTCCATATACAGCAACAAAAATGTTTGATAATTTTCCCAATAAATTAACATGTCTGACATTTAGCGAAGCAAGCTCTGAATCTAACTTAAAATCATAGCCTCTTATTCACAAATGAATTTCTACTTAATTTTTGCTCAGTATATATAGTGGCCTGTCACACTAAAATGAAAAGGAAGAAACGTAGTTTTTAACTGTATTTGCTTGTGTACGACTGAAAAATAAAAATTAATGTTTAAACTACAAACTTTAACTACATACAAGTTACATATCCTATAAACTGCCGTGTTTGACGTCATTGCGACAAAGATATTATCAAAATGATCCATGTAACCAAGGAAAGCTACGTGTTCTGGCACTGAGGAGCCAATTAGGATCGACTTACAGCCGTCTTGCCATCTGGCAGTGGCGACATTGGATGCGGTATGGTGGGACGTGGGCTCAGCACGCCACTCTTCTGCCCATTACAGGTTTTCTTGACCTCGGAGCCGACACTCCTCATTCAAGTAACTCCTCAGTTGGCGTTACGATGCTGAATGCACACAGTGGCAGTCCTCCCACCAAGGAAAAACTACTGGCAACACTGAGAATCAAGTGTCCATCTTCCGCATAGCAGCCACACACGCCAACCAGAGAGCTACGGAGGCGGACAAATAACTACTCATATATAAATATTGTACATTTACTCCTAGAACCCTTCCGTGGAACCGACATCAGTAAGATTCACGTCTTCATTAACACCTGCTAGTACAGCACAGTTTGTTACACACGCAATAGCTGCAGTGTCGGCAACCCTTCATACTGTTGTTAACAAATTTGCAGTGGAAGTTTAAGGGTAAACACAACGATCGGCATGGTCATGCAGAGGTTTTGTTTAGTTGGATTCAGGTCAGTGTATAAATGGCGAATAGCCTACTTACACTGATAAGACAAGTAATATTTTGTTGTAGGGTGTTACCATTCTTTCCAAGCAACACACCATTAAATTGGAAACTCGTAATCAGATCGTGTAAGGCTGTCATGCATCCGGTTTTAAGGTCATAAAGAAAGCTGCAAAAAATCCATAGTCCATAACGTTGTATTTTTCCTACATTTGTATCAGTGTGTCTTATATGTTTCTCCCTGAGAAGGCTGGGAAGATGAATACTATATCTGCGTCTAGATCTACCTCTATACTCGACAAACAATCTTCCAGTGAATGGCAGAGCTTGCTTACGGTACCCTAATTCTCCCCCTCCTGTTTTCCATACTCAAATGGAGCGTAGAAAGAATGATTGCTCGTAAACATCCTACGTTCTCCAATATCTCTGATAAACTCGTTGCGTCCATTGCGCGACTTGTATATATGGGGGGGGGGAAGTAATGTGTCTTTATTAACCGAACCTGGTAATGACAAGCAAGATTGAAAAATCTGTCTTTGAAATGTTTTGTGAGCTATTGCTTTGGGGAACGAATTACCTTTTCTTAAGATTCTTCCGATGAATCTCAGCCTAGCATCTCCTTTCTCCTCAACTTGTTTTACGGGTTTACTCCACTTACTGTCGTTTCGAATAGCTAGGAATTTACGGTGTTTGCTGTTTCTAATGATTTTTTGCAAGATTTGTAATCGAACTGTAGGACATTTCCTCTCCTGTTAGTGCGCGAAGTGTTACAATTACTTACAGTATTTCGCTACAATTGTCTCTATATCAGTCAGTTTTTTTCCGTTTGATGTGTTGAGTTCTATCAGCAAGAGGTATTTCGTTTACAAAATAGCAATGCATAGAGAGCCTTCCTGGAAGTGATCAGAGAAGTCATCAAAAGAGGTAGGCCATCACAGGTCTCCATCAGTCCATTTCCAAAACTTTGAAGCACGGTTAAATCTATTCGATCGTTATCTAACTGTAAGCAAGAATGAATACACCATCTAAATCCCACCGTGTCTCTTAATTAGTAGAATTGAAAGTATCATTGATAAGATTGTTCTAAATTAATTATTCAACAAACCTGCATCTGACTGCTTCTGTGAACTTATTTCTTGCACTCCTCCATCTTGCCACAAATGCAACATGTATTTGACTCAGCAATAAAATTTATGAGTATAATGCCGTTTGTCCAATGGCATTAAGATGGTACTGGAAAATTAACTTTTGGCCCTGATGTTTACTTGGTTCTTTCATTGGTGGGTATCTTTATTCTACTACTTATTTTCATATTCAGTCTAAGCAAAGGATGTGGATTATGATTCAGGCTGTTAGATTTAAACACAATGTTGATCTCAATATATATATTGTTAAAATTTTAAGCCATACACAAAACCTACCATTTCCAAAATTTTTGTAGCACGAAACACTCTTACAAAAAGTTTAGTAAAAATTGGACCGAAGATCTAAGGAGGAAAAAATAGATACGCGCTGATACTGTTGTAAGATTTATCCAAAGTTAGTGGCCTATCCGTCTCTGGTCTGATGATCGTATTGATCTGTCTAGAATCCAAAACAAGACCAATTGAACCATCCCGTTTAGGCACAACATGTATTGGGGAATTGCATGAACTGGTAGCAGTTTCAATAATATTGTGAGCTACCATAGATTGGATTTCCTGTTTGACTTTGTCACGGTGAACTAGCGGTATCGGATAAGGTGGAACAGCAAAAGGGGTATGGGGTTTTACTTGAAATTCATATAAAAAGTCTTTAATTGTGCCTGGAGCCGTGTCGAAAACATGGGAAAACTCAGCTAAAATGGCATGTAAATCTTCCTTTTCTTGAACTGAAGCTGAATCAACTACTTTGATTTTATCCTGACTAATCTTACCAATGTCTGGTGTCGTATCGTCATTGTCAATGTTTGGGGAAGGAACAAAAAATGACGTCAATGATACGTCCGAGGGGAGCTGAGACTGATTGAAATTAATTTTGTTAAGGTCTTGTTCTGCTTGCGACAAATGTTTGTGAAAGTCCAAAAAGAAGCAATCACAGAGACGAAACCAGTGATCTGCAAAATCTAAAATTGCTTTACATTTGTTCAAAAAATCGATCCCCAAAATGACGTCTGTAGTGAGAAGCGGAACTATTAAGAATGTAGCATATAAAAACTGTTTATCGACTTGAAACTGGAGATAACATTGCTGTTTAATATCTATACTTTTGCCAGGAACAGCACCACTGATTATAGTATGAGAAACCCGACGTGTTGGAATGGTAGAAACAGTGGCGCATTTTTGGAAAGCGGCTTCACTAATAACAGAAATGGGAGAACCCGAATCAAGGACTGCAGAGAATTGGTGTGTGCCTATCGAAATATTAATGAGGGGATGATGAACAGTTGGTTGTAGTCCGATTTTTTCCAGCAGAAGGTCCTCCCGTATATTGTCACAACGGATAACGTGTGATGTAAAATTTTCAGAAGAATCATGGCACCGCTCGCACTGCAGCGAGCACGCGGTAGGCAGAGCAGTTAGTTGCTATTGTTGGTATTCTGTTTAACCCTGATGTTTCGTGGATTTGGTGGACGAACCTCTACCAACTGTACTATTCTACCTGATAAATTATTGAAATCATATTTGGGGTGGAACCGGGAATCAGGTTTATGAAATGGTACTTGTCTGTCATTGCCGTAATTCTGTTTGCTGTCATTGGTTTGTCTCTGGTTATGACTTGGATAATTATCATTACGATTTGGAAACTTCTGTTGACTGTACTGATGAGTGGGTGGGCGATCAAAGGTTTGTCGTCGTTGGTAGTAATCATTGGTTCTGTATGGTTGATGGCGGTTCTGGTGCCACATTTGGTTTCTTTGTACATGAGAAGTGTTGTAATTATTCCTCTGATTCTCCCAGTTTCTCCGGTTGTTAAAGTACCGCCGATTATTTTGTGGGGTATTGCCATATTGACCATTGCGGAACGACATTGATGGAAGAGGATGATAATTTTGATTCCTGGATGGGTAGGCATTCACAACATTCTGCTGATATTGCGGTTGTGGAAGAAAGCGTCCTGCATTTCCATATTGAGGTCTATTCTTCGGAAACTGCCTGCCCCCCCCCCCCTCCCGAGAAACACGGACTTTGCCGTTGGTGGGGAGGCTTGCGTGCCTCAACGATATAGATAGCCGTACCGTAGGTGCAACCACAACGGAGGGTATCTGTTGAGAGGCCAGACAAACGTGTGGTTCCTGAAGAGGGGCAGCAGCCTTTTCAGTAGTTGCAGGGGCAACACTCTGGATGATTGACTGATCTGGCCTTGTAACACTAACCTAAATGGCCTTGTTGTTCTGGTACTGCGAACGGCTGAAAGCAAGAAGAAACTACAGCCATAACTTTTCCCGAGGGCATGCAGCTTTACTGTATGATTAAATGATGATGGCGTCCTCTTGGGTAAAATATTCCGGAGGTAAAATAGTCCCCCGTTCGGATCTCCGGGCGGGGACTACTCAAGAGGACGTAGTGATCAGGAGAAAGAAAACTGGCGTTTTACCGATCGGAGCGTGGAAAGTCAGAAGGGAGACGAAAGTTTAGTAGTCAAGGGTGATTGGAATTCGAGAGTAGGAAAAGGGAGAGAAGGAAACATAGTAGGTGAATATGGATTGGGGCTAAGAAATGAAAGAGGAAGCCGCCTGGTAGAATTTTGCGCAGAGTATAACCTTATCATGGCTAACACTTGGTTCAAGAATCATACAAAAAGGTTGTATACATGGAAGAATCCTGGAGATACTAGAAGGTATCAGATAGATTATATAGTGGTAAGACAGAGATTTAGGAACAAGGTTTTAAATTGTGAGACATTTCCAGGGGCAGATGTCGACTCTGACCACAATCTACTGGTTATGAACTGTAGATTAAAACTGAAGAAACTGCAAAAAGGTGGGAATTGGCCTTGTAACACTAACCTAAATGGCCTTGTTGTTCTGGTACTGCGAACGGCTGAAAGCAAGAAGAAACTACAGCCATAACTTTTCCCGAGGGCATGCAGCTTTACTGTATGATTAAATGATGATGGCGTCCTCTTGGGTAAAATATTCCGGAGGTAAAATAGTCCCCCATTCGGATCTCCGGGCGGGGACTACTCAAGAGGACGTAGTGATCAGGAGAAAGAAAACTGGTGTTTTATCGATCGGAGCGTGGAATGTCAGAGGTAGGTTAGAAAATTTAAAAAGTGAAATGGATAGGTTAAAGTTACATATAGTGGGAATTAGTGAAGTTCGGTGGCAGGAGGAACAAGACTTTTGGTCAGGTGAATACAGGGTTATAAATACAAAATCAAATATGGGTAATGCAGGAGTAGGTTTAATAATGAATAAAAACATAGGAGTACGGGTAAGCTACCACAAACAGCATTGTGAACGCATTATTGTGGCCAAGATAGACACGAAGCCAATTCCTACTACAGTAGTACAAGTTTATACGCCAACTAGCCCTGCAGATGAGGACGAAATTGATGAAATGTATGATGAGACAAAAGAAATTATTCAGGTAGTGAAGGGAGACGAAAGTTTAATAGTCAAGGGTGATTGGAATTCGAGAGTAGGAAAAGGGAGAGAAGGAAACATAGTAGGTGAATATGGATTGGGGCTAAGAAATGAAAGAGGAAGCCGCCTGAAAGAATTTTGCGCAGAGTATAACCTTATCATGGCTAACACTTGGTTCAAGAATCATACAAAAAGGTTGTATACATGGAAGAATCCTGGAGATACTAGAAGGTATCAGATAGATTATATAGTGGTAAGACAGAGATTTAGGAAATTGTGAGACATTTCCAGGGGCAGATGTCGACTCTGACCACAATCTACTGGTTATGAACTGTAGATTAAAACTGAAGAAACTGCAAAAAGGTGGGAATTTATGGAGATGGGACCTGGATAAACTGACTAAACCAGCAGTTGTACAGAGTTTCAGGGAGACCATAAGGGAAAAATTGACGGGAATGGGGAAAGAAATACAGTAGAAGAAGAATGGGTAGCTTTGATGGATGAAATAGTGAAGGCAGCAGAGGATCGATTAGGTAAAAAGACGAGGGATAGAAGAAACCCTTGGGTAACAGAAGGAATGTTGAATTTAACTGATGAAAGGAGAAAATATAAAAATGCAGTAAATGAAGCAGGCAAAAAGGAATACAAACGTCTCAAAAGTGAGATCGACAGGAAGTGCAGAATGGCTAAGCAGAGATGGCTAGAGGACAAATGTAAGGATGTAAAGGTTTATCTCACTAGGGGTAAGATAGATACTGCCTACAGGAAAATTAAAGAGACCTTTGGAGAAAGGAGAACCACTTGCATTAATATCAAAAGTTTTGGTGGAAACCCAGTCCTAAGCAAAGAAGGGAAAGCTGAAAGGTGGGAGGAGTATATAGAGGGTCTATACAAGGACGATGTACTTGATGACAATATTATGGAAATGGAAGAGGCTGTAGATGAAGATGAAATGGGAGATATGATACTGAGTGAAGAGTTTGAAAGATCACTGAAAGACCTGAGTCGAAACAAGGCCCCCGGAGTAGACAACATTCCATTAGAAGTACTGACAGCCTTGGGAGAGCCAGTCCTAACAAAACTCTACCATCTGCTCAGCAAGATGTATGAGACAGGCGAAATACCCTAAGACTTCAAGAAAAATATAATAATTCCAATCCCAAAGAAAGCAGGTGTTGACAGATGTGAAATATACCGAACTATCCGTATAATAAGTCTCGGCAGCAAAATGTTAACGCGAATTCTTTACAGATGAATGGAGAAACTGATAGAAGCCGACCTCGGGGAAGATCAGTTTGGATTCCGTAGAAATGTTGGAACACGTGAGGCAATACCGAAACTACGACTTATCGTAGCGGAAAGATTAAGGAAAGGCAAACCTACGTTTCTAGCATTTGTAGACTTAGAGAAAGCTTTTGACAATATTGATTGGAATACTCTCTTCCAAATTCTGAAGGTGGCAGGGGTAAAATACAGCGAGCGAAAGGCTATTTACACTTTGTACAGAAAGCAGATGGCAGTTATAAGAGTCGAGGGGTATGAAAGGGAAGCAGTGGTTGGGAAGGGAGTGAGACAGGGTTGTAGCCTATCCCAGATGTTATTCCATCTGTATATTGAGCAAGCAGTAAAGGAAACAAAAGAAAAGTTCGGAGTAGGTATTAAAATCCATGGAGAAGAAATAAAAAGTTTGAGGTTCGCCGATGACATTGTAATTCTGTCAGATACAGCAAAGGACTTGGAAGAGCAGTTGAACGGAATGGACAGTATCTTGATAGGAGGGTGTAAGATGAACATCAACTAAAGCAAAACGAAGATAATGGAATGTAGTCGAATTAAGTCTGGTGATACTGAGGGAATTAGATTAGGAAATGAGTCACTTAAAGTAGTAAAGGAATTTTGCTATTTGGGGAGCAAAGTAACTGATGATGGTCGAAGTAGAGAGGATATAAAATGTAGACTGGCAATGGCAGGGAAAGCGTTTCTGAAGAAGAAAAATTTGTTAACATCGAGTGTTGTTGTTGTTGTCTTGGTCTTCAGTCCTGTGACTGGTTTGATGCAGCTCTCCATACTAATTTATCCTGTGCAAGCTTCTTCATCTCCCAGTACCTACTGCAACCTACATCCTTCTGAATCTGCTTGGTGTATTCATCTCTTGGTCTCCCTCTGCGATTTTTACCCTCCACGCTGCCCTCCAATACTAAATTGGTGATCCCTTGATGCCTCAGAACATGTCCTACCAACCGATCCCTTCTTCTAGTCAAGTTGTGCCACAAAATTCGCTTCTCCCCAATCCAATTCAATACCTCCTCATTAGTTATGTGATCTACCCATCTAATCTTCAGCATTCTTCTGTAGTACCACGTTTCGAAATCTTCTATTCTCATACTATTTATCGTCCATGTTTTACTTCCATACATGTCTACACTCCATTAAAAAAATACTTTCAGAAATGACTTCCTGACACTTAAATATATTCTTGATGTTAACTAATTTCTCTTCTTTAAAATCGCTTTCCTTGCCATTGCCAGTCTACATTTTATATCCTCTCTACTTCGACCATCATCAGTTATTTTGCTCCCCAAATAGCAAAACTCCTTTACTACTTTAAGTGTTTCATTTGCTAATCTAACACCGTCAGCATCTCCCACCTTATTCGACTACATTCCATTATTCTTGTTTTGCTTTTGATGATGTTCATCTTATATCCCCCTTTCAAGACGCTATCCATTCCGTTCAACTGCTCTTCCAAGTCCTTTGCTGCCTCTGACAGAATTACAATGTCATCGGCGAACCTCAAGGTTTTTATTTCTCCTCCGTGGATTTTAATACCTACTCCGAATTTTTCTTTTGTTTCCTTCACTGATTGCTCGATATACAGATTGAATAACATCGGGGAGAGACTACAACCCTGTCTCACTCCATTCCCAACCACCGCTTCCCTTTCATGCCCCTCAACTCTTATAACTGCCATTTGGTTTCTGTACAAATTGTAAGTATCCTTTCGCTCGCTGTATTTTACCCCTGCCACCTTCAGAATCTGAAAGAGAGTATTCCAATCAACATTGTCAAAAGCTAGAAACGTAGGTTTGCCTTTCCTTAATCTTTCCTCTAAGATAAGTCGTAGGGTCAGTATTGCCTCACGTGTTCCAACATTTCTACGGAATCCAAACTGATCTTCCCCGAGGTCGGCCTCTGTCAGTTTCTCCATTCGTCTGTAAAGAATTCGCGTTAGTATTTTGCAACCGTGACTTATTAAACTGATAGTACGGTAATTTTCACATCTGTCAACATCTGCTTTCTTTGGGATTGGAATTATTATATTTTTCTTGAAGTCTGAGGGTATTTCGCCTGTCTCATTCATCTTGCTCAGCAGATGGTGGAGTTTTGTTAGGAGTGGCTCTCCCAAAGCTGTCAGTACTTCTAATGGAATGTTATCTACCCCCGGGGCCTTGTTTCGACTCAGGTCTTTCAGTGCTCTGTCAAACTCTTCACGCAGTATCATATCTCCAATTTCATCTTCATCTACATCCTCTTCCATTTCCATAATATTGTCTTCAAGTGCATCGCCCTTGTATGGACCCTCTATATACTCCTCCCACCTTTCAGCTTTCCCTTCTTTGCTTAGAACTGGGTTTCCATCTGAGCTCTTGATATTCATACAAGCGGTTCTCTTTTCTCCAAAGGTCTCTTTAATTTTCCCGTAGGCAGTATCTATCTTACCCCTAGTGAGATAAGCCTCTACATCCTTACATTTGTCCTCTAGCCATCCCTGCTTAGCCATTTTGCACTTCCTGTCGATCTCATTTTTGAGACGTTTGTATTCCTTTTTCCCTGCTTCATTTACTGCATTTTTATATTTCCTTCTTTCATCAATTAAATTCAATATTTCTTCTGTTACCCAAGGATTTCTACTAGCCCTCGACTTTTTACCTACTTGACCCTCTGCTGCCTCGACTACTTCATCCCTCAAAGCTACCCATCCTTCTTCTACAGTATTTCTTTCCTCCCTTTCCTGTCAATTGTTCCCTTATGCTCTCCCTGAAACTCTGTACAACCTCTGGTTTATTCAGTTTATCCAGGTCCCATCTCCATAAATTCCCACCTTTTTGCAGTTTCTTCAGTTTTAATCTACAGTTCATAACCAATAGATTGTGGTCAGAGTCCACATCAGCCTCTGGAAATGTCTTACAATTTAAAACCTTGTTCCTCAATCTCTGTCTTACCATTATATAATCTATCTGAAACCTGTTATTTTCGCCCGGCTTCTTCCATGTATACAACCTTCTTTCATGATTCTTGAACCAAGTGTTAGCTATGATTAAGTTGTGCTCTGTGCAAAATTCTACGACGCGGCTTCCTCTTTCATTTCTTAGCCCCAATCCACATTCACCTACTACGTTTCCTTCTGTCTCTCTTCCTACTACCGAATTCCAGTCACCAATGACTATTAAATTTTCGTCTCCCTTCACTATATGAATAATTTCTTTTATTTCATCATACATTTATTCAATTTCTTCGTCATCTGCAGAGCTAATTGGCATATAAACTTGCACTACTGTAGTAGGCGTGGGCTTCGTGTCTATCTTGGCCACAATAATGCGTTCACAATGCTGTTTGTAGTAGCTTACCCGCACTCCTATTTTTTATTCATTATTAAACCTACTCATGCATTACGCCTATTTAACTTTGTATTTATAACCCTGTATTCCCCTGACCAAAAGTCTTGTTCCTCCTGACACCGAACTTCGCTAATTCTCACTATATCTAACTTTAACCTATCCATTTCCCTTTTTAAATTTTCTAACCTACCTGCCCGATTTAGGGCAGAACGCCAGTTTTCTTTCTCCTGATAACGATGTCCACCTGAGTAGTCCCCACCCGGAGATCCGAATGGGGGACTATTTTATCTCCGGAATGTTTTACCCAAGAGGACGCCATCATCATTAACCATACAGTAGAGCTGCATGCCCTCGGGAAAAATTACGGATGTAGTTTCCACTTGCTTTCAACCGTTCGCAGTACCAGCACAGCAAGGCCGTTTTGGTTAGTGTTACAAGGCCAGATCAGTCAATCATCCAGAGTGTTGCCCCTGCAACTACTGATAAGGCTACTGCCCCTCTTCAGGAACCACACCTTTGTCTGGCCTCTCAACAGATACCCCTCCGTTGTGGTTCCACCTACGGTACGGCTGTCTGTATCGCTGAGGCACGCAAGTCTCCCCACAAACGGCAAGGTCCGTGGTTCATGGGGGGAGTATAGATTTAAATGTCAGGAAGTCGTTTCTGAAAGTATCTGTATGGAGTGTAACCTTGCATGGAAGTGAAACGTGGACAATAAATAGTTTAGACAACAAGAGAACAGAAGCTTTTGAAATGTGGTGCTACAGAAGAATGAAGAAGATTACAGCGGGAGATCACATAACTAACGAGGATTTATTGAATAGAATTGGGGAGAAGAGGAGTTTGTGGTACAACTTGACTAGAAGAAGGGATCGGTTGGTAGGACGTGTTCTGTGACATCGAGGGATCACCAATTTAGTATTGGAGGGCAGCGTGGAGGGTAAACATCGAAGAGGGAGACCTAGAGATGAATACACTAAGCAGATTCAGAAGGATGTAGGCTGCAGTAGGTACTGGGAGATGAAGAATCTTGCACAGGATAGAGTAGCATGAAGAGCTGCATCAAACTAGTCTCAGGACTGAAGACCACAACAACAACAACAACAACACAGCTTGCCGTTATTACGGAAACGGTTGTCTCTATTCTTTAGTGATTCCGGGAAATAGTGTTGACTAGATCGTGGATTGTTTATTTCATCCAATTTAAGAAGCTGTAAAACATCACGAAAAGTGTTCAAGTATTCTGTGCGATTTCCTGTCAGCAACGGAACTCTCAATGATGTAGGTAATTTTGAAATACAAAGCTGAATGAGACCGGAAGGGCTGTAAGGTTCAGTTAAATATTGATTCTTTTGAATCATGTGGTCAAAATATTGTGTCAAAGTGCCAAATTGTGAATTATAAAAGGGTGGTATATTTAGCAACTGATCTTTCACCGCACGCTGTGAAGTGGGAGTCCAGTAAGCATCAAGAAATTGTTGTTGGAATGACTGGAAAGACAAACATTGCCGTGCAATGTATCTCATTCGAGTTGCACGTTCGCCTTCCAAGAAACTGCAGAGAAGTTCTAATTTATGTGCCACTGGCAAACTTGGAGGAAAAGCGAGTGTAAATAGCTGAATACAATCAAGAGGATATAAATCATTCGGGTTATTCCGGAACGTCTTAAATTTGTTGATTGACAGGAAGTGTTTGCAATCTACATTGTCTTGTCGTGGAAAAGAAGGAGGATCATGGGGCAAAGGAAACTTGCCTGGGACGGTACTGCTTTGCACAGGGTAATCTTGTGCAAATGGAGCCTGTGAAGATAAGAGTGGGGGCCGTTGTTGCTGGTATGGAAACGGATTTTCCTGCTGTTCTGGGAGAAAATTACGAGGCGCACTGCCGTCCTGTAATTGTTGCTGAATATCGGAAAGTTTACTATGAATTGAGTTGAGTTCTCGTTTTTGTTGTTCATTAATAGTAATTTGTTTACTCTTTAATTTAGCCAGAGCTTGGTATTCAGTTGTCTCTGAAAAGGGAGCTGGGGTTGTCTGATCTAATTCATTTTCTGCATTAGTTCCCAAAGCGGCTATTCTTTCCGTTATGTTTTCTAATTGTGAGTGGAATTGCTCACCCTGTTCACTGATCTTTGTTTTTAAGTTGAGTGATGTCAGATGTCATGGATTCGGTACATGATTTTAAGGCCTGTATGTGCTCAGAATGAGTAGCGGAAGTTTGTTGCAACTTTTCAATAGATTCTGGTGGAAGTACTGCATTGATTCTGTCCCTAAGGTCAGCAACGTCACGCTTATGCGTTTCAATGATTTCCTGTAATTTATTATCAGTTATTTCTTTAAATGTGTCGATAGTTTGGGTTAATTTCTGAATGCTACCGGTGAGGTATTCGTCACGTTTTGCGTTCTGTTCATCACGCTTAGCATTCTCTGCCCGGTATTGAACAAATTGCTCATACCGTTTAGCATTGTCTGCACGGTATTGAACAAATTGTGCATCATGTTTTGCATTGTCTTCACAGTATTGCGCAAATTGTTCATCACGCTTTGCGTCACGTTCGCTCAGTAGTCGAAGAAAATAATCTAATTTATCTTCAGCTAGAGCTGGGAACGTCACCTTGAGATTTGGGTGTTTCAACTCATATTGCTGGGGAGGGTTACTAAAAACTGTTTGAGAATTCTCAGGTGAAACAATTTCTCTGTCTGTGAAAGAATATTCCAAGAGAAATTAGCTGTCGGAATCAACCACATGGCTTTGTGAAGGTTGAATTAACATGAAAGAGTCATGGAAAACTGTTTCTAATTGGCTTACTGCGTTCTGAGGAACCGAAGGCAGAAGAGGAACCGATGCGGAATTTTGTGGCTCTGTGGCGTCATTACTTGACGCAGCATTGTTGTCAAATTCCTGATCACTTTGTGAAGTAGGAGGGTTAGCTGACACAACTAGGGCATTGTCCAGATGTTGTTGCTTACGCGATTTTGAGGAACTGCGTAATTGTACTTTATCACGCTGTCAATATGTTTTGGACATCTTGAGGGAGACAATACGACGGGCAAAATCTCAAAATGGTCGTAATTCACAACGCGATATTTTGTACACAACAGGTAAAATATTTAGAATAGACACATAAAATCAGTATAATCAGAAGCAGAGCTAAAAAATAAATATTCACAAGCGTAGCAGCAAACTCAATATTCGAAACTAGCTATGCAGCACACAGCTGAAACAGTGGTGTTGAAAAGAATGCTCGAAAACAAAGTCCACAGTTACAGAAAATAAATCCAAGAACGTCACCACAGAGGATGTCGCCAAGTGAAAGTATCGTTGATAAGATTGTTCTAAATTAATTATTCAACAAACCTGCATCTGACTGCGTCTGTGAACTTGTTTCTTGCACTCTTCCATTTTGCCAGAAATGCAACATGTATGAAATGCAACATGTATTTGAGTCAGCAATAAAATTTAAGAGAATAACGCCGTTTGTGCAATGGCATTAAGATGGTACTGGAAAATTAACTTTTGGCCCTGATGTTTACTTGGTTCTTTCATTAGTGGGTAACTTTACTCTACTACTCATTTTCATATTCGATTTAAGCAAAGGATATGGATTATGATTCAGGCTGTTAGATTTAAACACAATGTTGATCTCAATATATATATATTGTTAAAATTTTAAGTCATACACAAAACCTACCATTTCCAAAATTTTTGTAGCACGAAACACTCTTACAAAAAATTTTACCAAACTCTTACTGTGTCAAAACTTGGAAATACAAATTACAAATCCTAACTCTGAACATTATGTAACAAAATAAATTTGAAATCATTATATATCTTCTCTCATTTACGTCCTAAGGTTTGGTCTGGGGCAGCGAGCGCGACCTACCTTACAGCTGTCACCACACGTCTGCTTCCTCCGGGCACCTACCTGCGACCCCTCGTTTTTTTTTATTTTATTTTATTTTTTTTTTAATTGCGCGCGCCCAGCTCTCTTAACCATCAGAGATTCTTCTACTCAAAGATATTATACTAGCTCCACCTTGCAGTTGGCAACTACCGACTATTTTATGGAGCTACCCTGTTCAGACCTTAGCACATACCTTTCAGAATGTGCTGATTTCTTTCTGATACATGTGTGTCTCATTTGCGCCAAATGTTACGACGCCTTTGAATTGCTCCATTCTAGCACTTTGGCAGGTATTAATGCATCCATTTTAAATGGAACTAAGGTCTTCGTAGTTTCCTGAACGTATTTTCTAAATAGTGTCATCAGGCCATTCTTAATTCACTTGGACCTCAAAGCCAAGCAAACAGTTCGCATATTTCACTCGATTGTATGCTGATTCAAATAGAAATTTCGAGATTCGATGTGTTTCCTGAGATCTGTTATTAGTGCAGCATCTTTATAGCTGCCGTTTAAGGCCGTCACTGACTCCTACACATCGTGACATGCACGAGTAAGCAAACAAGGGTGGCTGTCATTCGGCTATTCTTATAAAATGTGATTCGTCTGTTGTGTAGCTTGCACTCATCTCTTCCCATTTGTGAACTGCAATCAAATCGCACCCGTTCACCAAATGGAAATTCTCTTAGGGTATTATGATACGGCTTGTAATTAATAGCAATGTAGGCGCGAAAATTGGGGTGGTGCAGTGCCGTGCTATCCATTTATTATTATTGTCTGCCTCTTGTATTACTGACACAGTTCTTCGCTTCATTTCATTTCGCAAACGTTAGCAGCTAACAGAGTTCTTTGCACAGGTCACACCAGCTCACATATACATCTTCTTCTCGAGAGATCAACCCGCATTAGTCGTTTCCCAGCATGCTGCGTCGCTGGTCGTTCTCTTCACCGCGTTATGCATTATCTATTCAACAGGATCTGGCCATATGTTGGTGGCCATTAGTAAGGGGTTTTGTCCACCATTCCCATTAATGACGCCTTCACGTCTGCTGGGGATACTTTCAGTGTGGCGTCTGAATGTCTGTGGAGGACTGGAAGGCCGTTCTTCCTCAAGTGCCGAAACCAGAGGAGGTAGTGAAGTGAGACGATGAGGTCTGGAGTGAAGTAGATGTAACTCATCGTTTGTGTTGAAATCGGATCCATTACGGGAATATTACTGTTCACAAACCATTGTCTCGCAGACGATACTTTATAACAGGTTGCATTGTCACGCAGATACGAACAGTCGTCTTCGGCAAACCGTTCCTCTACCGTTCGCAGGAAACAAGACTGTAACGTGTTCACGTCCTCCACATTTAGCATTTTTTCAAGCGCAGTGAAGGGATAACTGTCTAACCACGGAAAAAACCCTCATATCAAAACACCAGCTTCTCCTTACTCCACTGTTGGCATTGGACATGATGGCAGGTAATGTTCTCCAGGCATTCACCAAACCCAAACCTTTCCGTCGGATTGCCACAGGGTATAGAGTTATTCATCACTCTAAAGCATTCGTTTCTAGTCACCCACGGTCCATTGGCCTCGCTCTTTACACGACCTCAAGTATCGCTTATCACTGACTACAGAAATGTATGCTAATGAGGGGGTGCTCGACTACTGCACCCTATTGTTTTTGACTCCCTACGTACAGTCATCGTGCTAGCTCGACTGTAATTAGGAACTCACGAGTGACTTCTTTCGCTGATTTCATGCGATGTTTTACAACCATCCTGCGCCGTGATCGTCGTGTCTCTTTCAGTCAGTACATGAGGTCTGGCGTGTCTTGGTTGTTCTCTCTCGTTTCTCTAAACAAGCACATCTTCAACGGTGGATATGGGCCGCTTGAGATGGGTTGATAGTCGCGCTGATGGATTTATTACTCAGGTGACACCAAATGAGTAGCTCACTCGTAGCCAGTGAGCTCTCCTGTCCGCCTCATTGCTGCTGTTTCTCTACTGACTTCTCAGCACTCCCTCGCTCCTATACTGGCAGGTCGGTCTCTCGTGACTAGCGGTTAATTTCGCATCACATAGAGGTGTCCGGCTACTTTTGATCAGACAGTGTACATGCTGCAACCTACGGTTGTTATCGGTTACGTAACGTACTTTAATCTAGACCTCCCTCTGTCTTTCCTTCCTTCTACTGTCCCTACCAAAACCATATTAGCATAAGCCAAATAATTATATTTCTACTTTTAACTAAAGTGATCCACACGTCTGATTTTAACCTTCCTTGTTGGCAAGTCTATCCACTCAAGACAATCTTGACATTCTATAGCAGCACCATAAAACGAAAGCATCGATTCTATTCTGTTCTGCCGGTCCTACTGCTCACGTTTCGCTTCAGTATACCATTACACACCACACAAAAGTGTTGATCTAATATGTTGTTGTTGTTGTGGTCTTCAGTCCTGAGACTGGTTTGATGCAGCTCTCCATGCTACTCTATCCTGTGCAAGCTCCTTCATCTCCCAGTACCTACTGCAACCTACATCCTTCTGATTTTGCTTGTGTATTCATCTCTTGGTCTCCCTCTACGATTTTTACCCTCCACGCTGCCCTCCAATGATAAATTTGTGATCCCTTGATGCCACAGGACATGTCCTACCAACCGACCCCTTCTTCTAGTCAAGTTGTGCCACAAACTTCTCTTCTCCCCAATCCTATTCAATACCTCCCCATTAGTTACGTGATCTACCCACCTAATCTTCAACATTCTTCTGTAGCACCACATTTCGAAAGCTTCTATTCTCTTCTTGTCCAAACTATTTATTGTCCATGTTTCACTTCCATACACCTAATATATCTTAGTGTTAATCCTAAAGTGATTTTGGCCATGGCCTTGCCGCAGTGCACTCAGCCTATTGATGCCAATTGAGGAGCTACTCGACCTATTAGTGGCGGCTTTGGTCAAGTATACCATTGTAACGACCCGGAGAGCGGGTATCTTGTATGTTTCTGGTAAATTCATTTCTGCTTCTGCTATTAGCTATTATCAGTAACTATTATTATACAGATATTCGTAAACTATCAGAAAAAGTAAACAAATATTGCGTATTCCTAAAATTGTCCCAGAATATATTTACTATCTCTGAGAGCACTTTATAAGTTACTGAACTTCATTGACGACAGGTACTAGGGAGGAAGGAAGATTAGGGTTTAACGTCCGACAACATTGACTTCATTAGAGATGCAGCACAAGCTCTGAAAATTTCAGGGATAGTGAAGAAAATCCTTTCAAAGGAACTATTCCAGCACAGTCCAGTCATTCTTATTTAGGCTTTCCATTGTCTTATCTAATCCCGGCAGACACTGGGATGGCTACATCTCATAACCCACGAACATTGGAGAGTGGAACGATGTCTATTTTGCAAACACATTATTTGAGGAAATATAATGGTGCCTTCTGATAGGCCTTGGCTCATACCTTCGCATTCATATAAATCCAATATTACAAAAAAAAAAAAAAAAAAAAAAAAAAACAGAGAGGTTCAAATGGCTCGGAGCACTATGAGACTTCAGTCCCCTAGAACTTAGAACTACTTAAACCTAACTAACCTAATGACATCACACGCATCCATGCCCGAGGCAGGATTCGAACCTGCGACTGTAGCGGTCGCGCAGTTCCAGACTGAAGCGCTTAGAATCGCTCGGTCACACTGGCCGGCTCCTCTATTACAGTTATTGTTATTATGGTCGGGTTTTTCATGCTCACAATTCATGTGATAAAGTTTTATTATTCCTTTTTGGTTACTATTGAAGTGGTATACAGCCAAATGTATGCTTTATATAACGACAAAAGCTTTTCACGGTGATAGAAAAATAAGACACATAAAAATTGTGGGAAATAAATAAATTTATTTTTAAGAGGCATTTTTATGTTTAATCACCGTAAAGCTACTTGTATCGTTACTTTCCTGTAACCGTTTTCAACAACATGTAAATCATCTGGCAACTGCAGTACTATTCTGGACAATATTACGTCGCACAACATGCCAAGCTAACTCAGTTTTATAGCACTGAGTAGATATATGACGCATTTTAAGATTAAGCACTTGTACATACCATGTAAAAAATCAGTCCCGTGCTAGATGATTACGTACTATTGAAACTAGTTTCAGAACAATAACGGTAGGCCGATCAGAGTATTACATGGAGTGCCTGAAGCCTTGCAGTGCATTGTTTATGAAAAGCAGATGGCTTACCTTAAAACATACAACATCCGTGACAAATATCAGTCTTACAAAGGTAGAATTTCTATATATCGGTATCGCACTTTCAGGCACTGTATCACAAAAAACCTAGAAAACGAGGACGTACGTCTCTTGGACAGATATTTTATCCGCTATAGCAGGGCAATTGTTTAACTGCGGAATAAGCAAGTATAAACACGAAATCCACCAAATACGTCGAGACAGTTTCGGAAGCTGTGAAATCGAGATTTCACTGTACGATATGCTTTTGTCACAGAACCTGGATAAAGGCCACGTGATCTCAGCCAGTCACAACACGGGATTAGAGCGCATTACACGTTACGGTATGTAATCTACCAATCGTATAATCAGATTTTCAGTGCACGTACACAAAAACAACGATAAAATTTTAAGACTGAAACATGTATACCGTAGATATTCCAATGTAATGTACAAAATGTACAGTACCAAGTAAAGGGATGCTGTGACATAACTGTAGCGTTGATGAAATTGAAGATGCCAGTGAGCCGTGGGGAAGTCACTGAAGCCAGTGATTCTCTTATCTGTTAGGGGCAGTGATCCCGTTCGTTCTGGCATGCGCGTTTTCTCTTTGGTTTTCCTCTTCTCGCCGCTATTTAAGAGCCGCGAGTTCTGCTATGGCTCTTTTGGTTTTGCGCTCCGGGGCCCTAGTGGTCGTGCTTGCCCGTTGCTTGGGCTTTTGTTGTGCTGGCGAGTCTTGGAGTGACCGTGACGGAGGAGCGTTGGTTGCTCGCGGTGCTGTGTTGTGGTTTGAGGAGTGGGTCGGCTGCGGTCTGGTGGTGATGGCCTCCAATGCACTAACAAGCGTGTATATTGTACTACCTGATGTTGTATGCCTATATATGCTATGTGGATTCTAGTCGTTTGCTGCTACTAACGGTAGGCATGTGCTGTTTCTTTGAAGTTGTGTTTTGTGACCAATCTGATCGTATCTATGTTCACAGGTGTAAACAGAGATTTGTAAGCAATTATACCTGCCGTGGCGAGAATAAGGAATTCACTCTTAGTACCGGCATATGTTGAGTTGTGGTGTTAAGAGTGTAAAACACTGCTCAGTGACCGGAGCACCAAGCGTGAGTAGTATGAAGGCTGCATGAGTCATTCTAGGATGTTTAGTGTTAAGACAATGTGCTTGTAATGTAACTTGAGTATCGTATGACCTTCTTATCCTGTATTATAGTTTTAGTATTCTTGATATGGCAGGCCGTTAACTTCTCCTGACATTATACTTGTTAACGGCCGGCGCTACTTGGCTGTATCCTGTGAGAGTCGCTGCTCGCCGCAGTAGCTGATAAAGGTTGAGCATTCTCTCTTGTAATTACTTGGAGATTCCTGTCGTTAATGTGTTCTGGCGGCGGCAAGGTGCGTCCCCTGTTCCTAGTAGTTTGGTCACTCTTGTATTAGGGTGGGTCATTAGTTCTGGTGTGCGCGCTGTTGCGTGGAACTTAAGTTGACTATTAAGCTGTCTTTTTCCCTAATTATTGTTGTTATTCTTGAAAGGGATTTCACGAGTGAGTTCAGCGGAATAAGTCACCATATAATTGGTGACATTCCGTTGTTCTACGGTCTGTTTATTCATCTAAAGTTCCCGTTGGGGAATTTTCTCTTTTACTTAAAAATATTTCTTGTTTAATATTTTGTACTGTTGCTTGTTTTACCCATGGGGATTTAGTTCCGGTAAATTCCTGTTAAATGTGTGGGCTATTATGCTAGTCATCTATATTTATCTGGCATTATTTCTTATTTAGATAAAAGGAAGGATCTTCACTTAACTTGTTTTATTCTATGTATTCATGTAAAGATAGTATAAGGACTCTGATTATCCTTGTTATTGATGGCTATTGAAAGTCCAGTTTTCTAAAGAGTTCTCTAAATCTGTTTTGGGGTCATGCGTAATAAATCTGTGTGAACTACAAGCCTGTGTTTACGGTTTCTTGGGATTTCCCTCTGTGACTGGTTTGAGGATTGTACCTTTCATGTCCCAGATGGTTTCCCCGAAAGGCACGGAATCGTAGTCGCTATTCGTACTTAACGAATTATTGCATTACAGTTCCGCCGGGCGGATAAAGTTTACCCGCCTCAACAAAAAGGTAATGTAATGATTTTTTACGGATTTGTGCTCCACAAAACTTGTAACCAACGAAATGGTTGCTCTTTCCCCCATATCGTGGGATGGTGCATCTGACCTCCCATCATGTTCTGCCCTCGTTCTGTGGGTGAACCGAACGATCTTTGGTTACTCCGAAGTACGAACTGTGGATTACTTTAAGCTGCTGAAAACCTTTAGTACCCTGAGTGTTGTATGAACTGAACCAGTTACTAAAGATATTCGTTCCAGGGAAGATCATTCCTTTTATTACACTCAGCAATACTTCATTAGTTCGAAATTGTACGGGCTCAAGGAAGCATTTGCCGACCCTCGTTGAATTCCACCGAACACCCTGTTTCCAACGACTGCGCTGCCTTTGTTGTGTTCCCTTTTCCCAAATTACTCTTCGCCTGCTCGCCACCAAACTGTTGCATTCCAGCCTAATCTGGACCTCTGGCTACGCTACAGGTCAGACTGTCACCACAGCCAGACTCCTTCTGCCAATTCAAGCTGTGCTCTCATGGCCCAGCCTAACAACACCATCGGAAATCTCGTGATATTCAGAAAATACGTCCGAAAACAACTGAATAAGACTTGTACAAATTGCGACCCGTTCGTAGTATAACAGCCAAGTTTTTGTAACAAAGAATATTAGAGTCATAGCTTCACTCCTAACAGTTTAACCATAGATTATTAAGTTGGTAGCAATTCATGGTTGCCGGCAAAATTTGAGCAGTACAATTCTTAGTACAGGGTTTAAAACAGGATATTTTGTACTCGTTTTGCATGTGAAATACCACTGGAGACTTTATGATCGTAATTAACTAGTACATAATCTATAAATAATGACTTGCTTTGAATAAAACTTGGAGTAGTAAAATTTACGATGGTTTAAAAATAGTGTCACGAAGTCCTCCCCTGCAGTGTTACAGGAATAAGCACAAGCCAAATCATAACATCGGAAATCGCAATATGTAAACCACAACATACTGGGAACAAAACAACCATATATTTCTCTCAAACAAGTACAGCAGTCTCACTGCTTCATTCGCATCAGTTTACGACGTCGTCTTACATCCCAGCCTAACCACATCTCTGACGAAGGAATAGCAGACCCAGAATTATATATGAAGCCATAGCTCTGCTTATTTCTATGCTGTATGTATTTTAACTTGTGTGTGCTGCCGACGAAACAGTCACGTTGTCGTTGGCTGAATAGATCACGTTTGGAATGCTCGTTGTAAGTGCCTAACTACACTGAAGAGCCAAAGAAACTAGTACACCGTTCTAGTACCACGTAGAGACCCCGCGAGCACGCAGAAGTGCCGCAGTACGACGTGACATGAACTCGGCTAATGTCTGAAGTGGTGCTGGAGGAAACTGGCACCATGAATCCTGCAGAGCTGTCCATAAATCCGTAACACTACGAGGGGGTGGAGAATTCTTCTGAACGGCACGTTGCAAGGCATCCCAGATATGCTCAATAATGTTCATGTCTGGGGAGTTTGGTGGCCATTAAAGTGTTTAAATTCAGCAGAGTGTTTCTGGAGACACTCTGCAGCAATTATGGACGTGTGGGGTGTCACATTGTATTGCTGGAATTGCCCAAGTCCGTCGGTGTGCACAATGGACATGAATGGATGCAGGTGATCAAACAGGATGCTTACGTACGAGTCACCTGTCAGACTTGTATCAAGACGTACCAGGATCCCATATTACTCCCACTGCAGACGCCCCACACCATTACACAGCCTCCAACAGGGTAAGGTCCATGGATTCATGAGGTTGTCTCCATACCCGTACACGTCCATCCGCTCGATACAATCAGAAACGAGACTCGTCCAACCAGGCAACACATTTACAGTCATTAACAGTCCAATATCGATGTTGACAGGTCCAGGCGAGGCATAAAGCTATGTGCCGTGCAGTCATCAAGGCTACACGAGTGGACTTTTGGCTTCGAAAGCCCATATCGATGATGTTTCGTTGAACGGTTCGCACGCTGACACTTGGCGATGGCCCAGCGCTGAAATCTACAGCAATTTGCGGAAGGGCAGTACTTCTGTCACGCTGAACGATTCTCTTCAGTCGTTGTAGGATCCGTTCTTGCAGGATCCTTTTCCGGCCCCAGCGATGTCGCAGTTTTGTTTTGCCGGATTCCTGGTATTCCCGTTACACTCGTGTAATGGTCGTACGTGAAAATCCCCACTTCATCGCTACCTCGGAGATACTGTGTCCCATCGCCCGTGTGCCGACTATAAGATAACGTTCAAACTGACTTAAAACTTGATAACCTGCCATTGTAGCAGGAGTAACTGATCTAACAACTGTGACAGACGCTCGTTGTTTCATACAGGCGTTGCCGACGGCAGCGTCGTATTCTGTCTATTTATATACAGGGTGTTTCAAAAATGACCGGTATATTTGAAACGGCAATAAAAACTAAACGAGCAGCGATAGAAATACACCGTTTGTTGCAATATGCTTGGGACAACAGTACATTTTCAGGCGGACAAACTTTCGAAATTACAGTAGTTACAATTTTCAACAACAGATGGCGCTGCAAGTGATGTGAAAGATATAGAAGACAACGCAGTCTGTGTGTGCGCCATTCCGTACTTCGTCTCTCTGCTGTAAGCGTGTGCTGTTCACAACGTGCAAGTGTGCTGTAGACAACATGGTTTATTCCTTAGAACAGAGGATTTTTCTGGTGTTGGAATTCCACCGCCTAGAACACAGTGTTGTTGCAACAAGAGGAAGTTTTCAACGGAGGTTTAATGTAACCAAAGGACCGAAAAGTGATACAATAAAGGATCTGTTTGAAAAATTTCAACAGACTGGGAACAAGACGGATGAACGTGCTGGAAAGGTAGGGCGACCGCGTACGGCAACCACAGAGGGCAATGCGCAGCTAGTGCAGCAGGTGATCCAACAGCGGCCTCGGGTTTCCGTTCGCCGTGTTGCAGCTGCGATCCAAATGACGCCAACGTCCACGTATCGTCTCATGCGCCAGAGTTTACACCTCTATCCATACAAAATTCAAACGCGGCAACCCCTCAGCGCCGCTACCATTGCTGCACGAGAGACATTCGCTAACGATATAGTGCACAGGATTGATTACAGCGATATGCATGTGGGCAGCATTTGGTTTACTGACGAAGCTTATTTTTACCTGGACGGCTTCGTCAATAAACAGAACTGGCGCATATGGGGAACCGAAAAGCCCCATGTTGCAGTCCCATCGTCCCTGCATCCTCAAAAAGTACTGGTCTGGGCCGCCATTTCTTCCAAAGGAATCATTGGCCCATTTTTCAGATCCGAAACGATTACTGCATCACGCTATCTGGACATTCTTCGTGAATTTGTGGCGGTACAAACTGCCTTAGACGACACTGCGAACACCTCGTGGTTTATGCAAGATGGTGCCCGGCCACATCGCACGGTCGACGTCTTTAATTTCCTGAATGAATATTTCGATGATCGTGTGATTGCTTTGGGCTATCCGAAACATACAGGAGGCGGCGTGGATTGGCCTCCCTATTCGCCAGACATGAACCCCTGTGACTTCTTTCTGTGGGGACACTTGAAAGACCAGGCGTACCGCCAGAATCCAGAAACAATTGAACAGCTGAAGCAGTACATCTCATCTGTATGTGAAGCCATTCCGCCAGACACGTTGTCAAAGGTTTCGGGTAATTTCATTCAGAGACTACGCCATATTATTGCTACGCATGGTGGATATGTGGAAAATATCGCACTATAGAGTTTACCAGACCGCAGCGCCATCTGTTGTTGAAAATTGTAACTACTGTAATTTCGAAATTTTGTCTGCCTGAAAATGTACTGTTGTCCCAAGCATATTGCAACAAACGGTGTATTTCTATCGCTGCTCGTTTAGTTTTTATTGCCGTTTCAAATATACCGGTCATTTTTGAAACACGCTGTATCTCTACATTTGAGTAGGCATGCCTAAACCAGTTTCTTTGGCACTTCAGTGTAGATCACGCATCCTGTGCTCAGACTGCTTAACAAAAGCACATCATACAGCGCAATCTCAATTTCACAGTTTCCGAAGCAATCGTGCCGCATTTGACGGATTTATTTTCTGTACTTGCTTATTCCACAAATATGCGTTTTCAGTACTACAGCGCATTAAAGATCTATCGAAGAGACATCCTTTTCTTCTCGGTTTGTTGTGCCACAGTGCCTGAAAGTGCGATACCGATATATAAAAACTTCACACTCCCAAGTAGCCCATAGCACAGGAACTAAATTAATCAATGTGAAGCAATTATTTATCACTGTTTGCTTTCGGCGAGACTTTTGGTACTGTTGATTTCGATGAATTATTTATTAAATCGAAACTACTGAATTTCTGAAACATTTCCGATACTATAGATGGACAACTATTTTTACGAGTCATGTTTGTGTGAGAGACGACACGTTGGAAACATATGCTCTTTGTAGTCCTTGGTCCATTGGTTTTGTCGCTGTATATCAATGATATGTAATTTTTTCTTCAGTCTTGTAAATATCGCTTATGTGCTTACGATGTCCTATTGTATCCAAGTGCTAGTATTAAGAACTTTGCTATTGCCATAAAAGGTATGAGTGAAGATATTCCGTATCACGATGGGCAAAAAAAAAAAAAATGGTGTTAAACTGAACCATAAGAAGGCACAGGTCATCGTTTCACACCAAAGTTGACAAGCTGCCTCTCTTGTGAAACGGCTCCTCTAATATCTATCAATCATATTCAGTTATCGTTTCAGGAAACATTGGGAGATCTTGTAATAATCTTTTGTGAGCATCTAAACTGGGAGAAACAAACCATTGGAGTATGCTAGAAATCTCTGTCCTGACTAAATGGACCTAAAAATTTAGAAAATATGTCCACCTCAGATTAACCAAAAACAGACTAGTCTTTATTCCTGCCAAGTCTTTACTACTGTGTTGTAGTTCATCACAATACAAATAGTGATGCCTTATCTGAGTACATAATGAGGATACTGCTTAATGTTAGTAGGACCGACATTTCTTAAATTCCACAAATGTATCACATAGACCTAATTTTATCTTTGCGCTTATCGACTAGAATCACACACCAAATTAATCACTCTCCTTTCTTTGTTCTTTCTTATTTTTTCAGTACTTTATCTTCTCCAAATGTTTTCCTTTCTTCTCTCCATTTTTCTTCCTATCTGTAATTTCTTCTGCCTTGGCACTCTTCTAAATTTTTTATTTTACTCTTAATTGTGTATATTTCGGTCATTTCCGATTCTCTAGTGTTGTTTCCTTCTATTTCTTATTATTTCTGTAATTCATGCTATTTTCGATTCCTTTTCCAAAAATGTCCAGGAATATTTATTTCAATAGCCTGTTCTCACTCATTCGCTAGATGTGTCCAAAGAAGAGTAATCATCGCTAAGCCATTGCTTCCGATATTTTCTCTATTTTTGTGTAGATTTCTTCATGACTTCTCATTTTCTAACCATCTATGGTTTGTATCACATCCATTATTTTTGTAACAATATTACTCTAGTATCTCTGTTCTATCCAGCTTGTAGTTCATCATTAAGCATTCGTATGCATGTAAAGATTCTGATCATACCACTGTGGTTCAAAATGGTTCAAATGGCTCTGAGCACTATGGGACTCAACAACTGTGGTCATCAGTCCCCTACAACTTAGAACTACTTAAACCTAACTAACCTAAGGACATCACACACATCCATGCCCGAGGCAGGATTCGAACCTACGACCGTAGCGGCCACGCGGTTCCAGACTGAAGCACCTAGAATGGCACGGCCACACTGGCCGGCACCACTGTGGCATTGGATTTAGGTTTTTTTTTCCCTTGATATGCATTTCTTGTTGTAGATATTTCTTCTCAAACCATATGTTTTTCCGTTTTATTAACCTTCATGCCTGCTGCATTTTTTTTCGAGTCCTTTCTGCTGTATAATTTTTTACAGCTTGCTCAATTTTACCTGTTGATGTTTCTACGAATTTTGGTAAGTTTTTTATTTTTGTCGTGATTTTTATTTTTTCAGCTGAAATTTTCAGATCAATCCCATTGACCTATTTTTTCCAGAAGATTTATTTACCGTAACTGATTCTGTCATATCTTCTTAAAGTATTATAAAATCGGCTGCAGAAGCCAGACTGTATACATCGGTTCAGCTTCTTTTCCTTCGCAGAATTATTGGTTCAGTTAGATGGTCTTTAGCTCCAAATTCCAAATCCTTTCTGCTACTTCGAAAACGTGGTTAAACTTCGTCCGTTACCTGTTTTTATTTCAGATGGCTGAGATTCTACTATCATAAGTTTAACTTTAGATATCGTTGCATGTATTATGCTTGATGATTTTGCTTTAACATTAAATTGTCCTATGATTTTATCTTTGGCTTTTCCATCGAATAAAAGCCTTTCTTGAAATCAATAAACTATACTATTACAGATTAACTGGTTAATATTCTATGGTTAATTATTGCTTTTAAGTTAAAAATCTGTTCTGTGCAGGATCTTCCCTTTAAAAAACAACCATGACGTTTTCGCGGTTGCAGGTCGTGAGAATTTTTCATAGTGATTCATAGTGATTTGTATGCCACTGGCATATTTCATTTGTCTCTCCCCCTTTTTTTTTTGTAGGAGGATCAGTGCAAATTATCACCTATCAGGAATCCTTCCTTTTTTCCTACATTCCTCCAAAATCAAGTGTATATCATATACAATCTTTCGTTCTAAACATTTCAGTAATTCTACTGTATATGAGTCTTCACCATTTGCTTAGTTGTTTTTGAGCTTCATAAATTTCTAGATTTGTTGGTGGTAAATCTTTCTCAAGATCTTCTGGTACTGCTGAAAATTTGAATTCCAACTGTTGGAACTGGATTCTCTAAAAAAATTTGCTAATATTTCATAATTTTCCTTGTTATTTAATCCTATTTTGTTATTTTCATCTTTGAAATCATTATTTGGTGTGATACCCAATAAGTATAAAATAAAGGTTTATTAAAAATTTCTAGTATTAGTTTTGTTGATTTTCGTTTGTGATTCTACCATGTGAGATTTTTCAAATATTATTCTCTAAAGTTTACTATATTTTTTGTTGTAATACTGCCTTGCAGGAACTGTATCCCATTACTTTGTGGGTTTACTTTTTTGTTTATTATTGGACGACCAGTATTTTAGCATTGGAAAATTAATGATCCAAATCAAGTTCCCATTTTTGACCACTTTGAAGTTCATAATTTCCTTGATAATCCTTCTCAATATGGCTTCATGATCCAGTTGAAATTCTCCTATGTTTAGATTTGGAGATGTCCAACTTGTGTGTTTTCATGGTAGATTGCAAAAATGTGTGGCCATCGGTTTTAACTGGAACATTTTACATATACTGACCACTCTTTCACCATTTCTGCTGGTGCTTAAGTGTGCTGGATATTCTTGTACAGTATCAAATTCCTTTTCCTCCCCAAGTTGTCCAGTGATGTTGCCCAGTAGTATTTTAACATTCTTTTTAGGTGTGTTAGAGACTTCAGATTCTACATTTACCATAGTGTGAAAAATTTAGAAACTAAAAGATTTTCTATAGAGCAACATATAAAAATGTTCAAATGTACGTGAATTCCTATGGGACCAAACTGCTGAGGTCATCGGTCACTAGACTTAAACACTACTTAAACTAACTTAGGCTAAGAGCAACACACACACACACACCCTGGCTGTCTACATTACTGAATGTGACATGGTAACAAGAACTTCTGGAATGAACCTTAGAAATGGTAGCTTGGTTCCCACTTTCATGCCATATGATCAGTCCCAGTTGAACAGCTCTGTCAGGAGGATCGATATGGAGCTGCTTCAGAGGGCTACTCCGTTAGGCATAAGTTTGTTTCCTGTTAAAGCTATAGGCAGGTGGGACCTCAAAAGATATGGCCTGCATCTCAGTAGGAAGGAGAAGGGTAAACTGGCTGGGATGACAGCAACGTTTTTAAGTTGGGGGGGGGTACTGAAATTCACATGAATACCTCTTTTTTAGGCTAATATCAGTGTCCAATGGTTCAACATTTAATGAAAATAAACTTAATAAGAAACTCAAACAGGCAAGTACTAGAGATATTAAAATATCACAAGATTCTCGAAAATGAATAGTGAAAAATAATGTCAGTATATTGCTACAGCATATTAGGGGATTAGTAAACAAAGTAGATGAGCTTCTTGTTTATTCAGAAGATTTAGAAACAGAGAGTTGAATAGATGTACTCTGCCTGCCTGAACATCATATAGTCACAGGTAAGGGAAAGGTAAATGTAGGTGGATATAAGATTTCAGCACATGTAGGTCCAGACACTATGCAGATGGGAGGCGTTGCCATATATGTTAGAATTTATCATAGTGTGAAAAATTTAGAAACTAAAAGATTTTCTATAGAGCAACATACAAAAACGTTCAAATGTGCTTGAATTCCTAAAGGACCAAACTGCTGAGGTCACCGGTCCCTAGACATACACAGTACTTAAACTATCTTATGTCAAGAGCAACACATATACCCATGCCCGAGGGAGGACATGAACCTCCAGTAGGAAGGGCCACGCAATCCATGACATGGTGCCTCAAACCTCGTGGCCACTCCGTGCAGCAACATATAGAAGCATTTGGGTGTGACTTAAACTAAATAATAGTACTTTTATAATTGTACTGTGTGTATGTCCCCATTGGGAATTATTCAGCTATTTCGGAAAAACTTGGATTCTTTTTTGTACTATCCGTCAGTCAGAGGGAAGTAAATTATTGTTCATGAGGATTTAAATGCACATTTTCTGGAAGAATCTGTCAGAAAGCTTGACCTTCAAGTATTATTGACATCAGTTATTAGTTCTCCTATTCACTAGGAATGGGAAAGCAGCGCACTGGTAGATAATGTTTTTAGAGACCAAGGTAAATTTCATCAAATAAAAACTTAACCCAGAATGGTCTGATTATAATGCACTGCTAGTTACAGTATATGACAGCTCCATAGAGTAATGCAAATCAGTCCTCCAAAATAGTGTATTCTGATAATGATGTAACAATTACAAATTTTAGGGAAAGCTTACAACAATTAGACTGGGATGAGATGTACAGGGAACTTGATGCTACTTTAAAATTTAACCTATTTCATGATACATTTGTGAGTGTATTGAAGATAGTTTCCTTAAGGAAACAGAAGAACATATTTGTAAGAAACCACCCGAAAAGTCATGAATTACTAAAGAGATAAAAATATCTTGCCAGTAAAAAAGGGAAATGTATCTTGTAGCTAGAAGGAATGATGATCCAGAACAGTCAGATATTGTAAAAACTACTGCACTGTATTAAGAAAAGTTACTAAAATGTCCAGAAGTAAAAGCACTATGTCTGAGATTAGCACCTCTGATAATAAAATTAAAGAAATTGGTATTATTGCTGAAAGGGAAACAGCGAAACTGAGAGCACAGGAAGATTGTATTTCCATAAACCTCAATGAAAAGTTTGTTAACAAAAAGTCAGAAATAGACAATATTTTTAATAATCATTGTAGAAGAAATAGGGTCCAGCTATGCATTAGAACATGCAAGGCTTTGTGTGTTAGAGGCAATACCTATGCAATATGATGAAACTGAAAGTCAACCCCACTTCTACTGAAATTCGCTCAAAACTAAAAGCTTGCATGAATTTTATGGCATTTCTAACAGAGTGCTAAAAGCTGTTTCCAACGGATAAGTATGATTCTTGGCCACATATGTAGCGCTCACTGAAACAGGGCAGTTTGTTAAACCATTGCATAAAGAAGCAGATAGGTCTGATGCAAATAACTACCACGCAACCTCACTTCTGACTGCTTTACCCAAATTTTTTGAAAAATTTGTGTGTTCTAGAGTATCTTAAGATATTTGTAAAAATGGGGTACTAAAAAACTGTCTCTTTGGTTGTGAGAAAGGCTTTTCAACAGAAAATGCTAAATACTAAATTGTCTAAATAACAGAACATCATCCAGTGGGGTATTTTGTGATCTCTCAAAGGCTTTTGACGGTGTTAATCATGAAGTTCTTCTACATAAGCTTAAGAATTGTGTTATGATTGAGACAATGCACAAATGGTTTAATTCATATTTGACTGGAGGGCGCACAAAGTGGTGAATTATGCTGCCACAAAAATCTTTGGTCATTTTGCATATAACATTATAAGTCTGACAGATAGACAACCAACATTCAGAAACAAAATAAATAGTTTCTGAATGGCAACCCCTTCTACTCAATAGATGAATTTTTGGATACGACATAGTAACTACAAAAAAAAGAAAAATGAATGTTATGTAAACTTACGTTAAATACGTTAAACTGACATATTCCACATCAATACGAAATATTGTATTCATGATCTATGGAACAAATGCTAATGAAATGCAATATAATGTAATAAATTTGTATAGCAATACTATTCTTGCACTTTACTGTTAACATGTGCATTCTTTCTGACTATGACTTCAAATCTGTTTTACTATCTCCGACTTTTGTTTACATAAAATGCTGTTCCAAACATTGTCATGTTTTCCATAATTCTTACTGTTGGTTTTCCTTTACAAACTCTGTAATGTTGTGCAGTAATTACATGCTGATCTAAAAATCTAGTTCCGTGCACTGATATAATTTTTATGTGTTTATTCTGTAGAAATTATACCAGCTCAATATGTTTTCCAGTTTTTAAGAGGAAATTTACATGTAATGTCCCACAGCAGCACTTTTTAATCTTAAACTTAGAATGCGTTTCAGTATATTCCATTTCGTCTTCATCCTGGATGCACAGATGTTGCGACTCCACAGAATCCTAGGACCCGTGGATTCCTCGTCAGAGTTACCTCCTGGCCTAGTGCATCCATAATGCTAACTTCTAGTTCTGCTGTCTGTAGATGTAAATTGTAGAGGGCAGGAAATCCAAGGTCAGCTCCGAATTACCAAAATATGACCAGATTGTTACCCAGGAATTTTCCTAAACTCAGTCGCAACAAACATGTGAGACAGAAGCTGCTGAGATACCATCACTAACATGTAGAACTTGGTATACATAAGGCCTGTTTCACGAACACCAAAGTTCCAGAATCCATCTTCTCGGTCTTTGCTGTTGCTGAGGTCTTCACCGTAACCCGGCAAAAGGTCCTTACATGGTATTACCAGCTGGGTCAATTAACGAAGGTTTTTTTTTACTCGTCTATCACTCTCCCTTCATACCGGCTTGTGGGAGGAAAATTTGATGCCTTTGAGGCCAAGTTAGGCGGAGTTACATATTATTATTATTATTATATATTCGTAATGAACTATACAACCAGTAACGTTGACACACTAATGATGTCTGGTTATATGTAAGAAACGAGCTGGAGGCGCTAATCTTGCCAGGTGAAATAAGTGCATAAATAAATAAAGATGTTCCTTTTTTAGAGTAGTTGAGAATATAAAGAAAATTCTAATTTAGTTTTGACACCTATTATTGACACATTTTTACATTTTCTCTGCATAACTCAGCTAAATACAATGAATTTGCGTGTAAGTCCTCTGTAAAGAAAATATTGAAAGTGAAAGTTGGTGTTTAGCGAGAACGTCTCGTTGCCTGTATGCTTCGGTGACAGACTTGGAAGCAGTGGTCTAGCGGCTCTGGCTGGAGATTGAGTCGATATTCCGGCAAGAGGCCGAGAGGCGTAGACGTGCTCGTAGTGCCATTGTCCGGGCGGGCCCTTTGTTATGGCGGCGTCACAGACAAAGCGCGCCGCGCCCCAGCAGCGGGAGCCACGGCCTGCAATTAAACACTTGCTCACGCCGGGACAGCGCCCGACCCCACCTGGACCGACGCCAAATCGTCGCCACCGCCGCGCACAGTGTTTTGGATATTGCCTGCTTGTTATATCTGCGTCTGCTCTCTCTCTCTCTCTCTCTCTCTCTCTCTCTCTCTATATATATATATATATATATATATATATAGTCCCAGCTATCTTGTCCACCCAGAATATCTCTGGAACAATAACAGCTATTGGAAAACGACTTTCACCGGTATCAATGTAGGGCTGGGGCCCATGAATGTACATATTTGGAAACATTCTAAAACGAAAGCATATGTGTTTTTTAACACAAACTTATGTTCTTTTACAATGGCGTTGATTGCATCGCAATATTCCCATTACATCCCGAGATATTAAGACGCGAAGTTGACGCTTGAAACACCAGACGTGCGCTGCTAGCGTACGTCCTGAGGCTCAGGCGTGAACCCCATGCTGCCCGTAATCGCGATGTGATTGACATGCGTAATCACACTTCCATACTTATCAAGAGGTCTGAAACGAATAATACGGTCTGCTGCCATCCTGCTGCGATTACGGGCAGCATGGGGTTCACGCCTAAGCCTCAGGACGTGCGCTAGCAGCGCATGTCGGGTGTTTCAAGCGTCAACTTCGCGTCTTAATATCTCGGGATGTAATGGGAATATTGCGATGCAATCAACGCCATTGTGTATGTGCTTTGTCATGCTATGGATTGCTGAAGAAAAAATATAGGAGGTCCATTTAAAAAAAACATAAGTTTGTGTTAAAAAACACATATGCTTTCGTTTTAGAATGTTTCCAAATATGTACATTCATAGGCCCCAGCCCTACATTGATGCCGGTGAAAGTCGTTTTCCAATAGCTGTTATTGTTCCAGAGATATTTTGGGTGGATAAGATAGCTGGGACACCATATATATATATATATATATATATATATATATATATATATATATATATATATATATATATATATATATATATACCTTCTGCCTGTGTATATCAGAATACTAATCACACGTGATAGAACTTCATAACATCTCAGTTTCGCTGCAGATGCAATCAAAGGGAAATTGGTCTTAACGCTTGCAGTCGAGAGCGTCAGATTCACGGACTAACGGAATGATGATGCTGTGGTGTACGAGAAGGTGTCGTCGTTGACTGACTAAACGAGGATACAAGATGACTTGGAGTGCTGTGATGAATGGTAGTGAGTTCCAAACATAGAAAAATTCAAGTTACTGGTGATGAGTGTGTAAAATAAACCAGCAGTATTTCAATACAGCATTAGTAGTGTGCTGTTTCACATCGATTTAATACCGAGGTGTAACGCTGCAAAGCTGTATGAAATGGAACGGGCATGTGAAGATTCCAGTTGGGAAGGCAAGTGACTGGCTTCGTTTTATTAGGATAATTTAAAGGAAGTGTCATTCATCTGTAAATGAGACTGCATGTAGGACGTTAGTACGATGCATTCTTGAGTGTTGCTCGAGTGCTGGGATCCGCACCTGGTCGGTTTAAAGGAAGACATCGCAGCAGTTCAGAGGCGGGTTGCTAGATTTGTTATAGACACGTTCGAACAACACGGCAATGCTTCGGGACCCCAACTGGGAGTCCCTGGAGGAAAGTTGAAATTTTTGCGAGGAACATCATTAAAAAATATTTTTGAATGATATATATGTGTGTGCGTGTATGTGACTGGACTACGATTTTTCTGCCCCCAAAATACTTCTCGCGTGAGGGCGACAAAGATAAGAGAAATTAGGGCTCATACGGAGGCATGTAGATAGTATTTTTTTTCCCTCACTCTATCTTCAAGTAGAACAGGAAAGGAAATTACTAGTGGTGTTAAGGGCACTCTCCGCCACTCACCGTAGCTAGCTTGAGTAGTATGTATATGGGTGTAGATGAAGATTAGAAAACGTACATTAAATTATTTACCTCCGCGCGAGTTTTTAGTCGCTGGTGAGGTGAAAAGACACACTAACCGCGAATTTCATCATTTATGGAAGTCACACTCTTTGGGTGTGCAGAGAATGCGTTGATTTCGAGGATTAGGCTGTCTGTCTTTTCAGTCTGGTGCCAGCACGACAGAGTTTAGAGAGCGTGCAGGTGTAGACTGACAGAAACGGTATATTCGTGTTTCCATGGACATTGAGATTAATCGCATCACGAGGACGCTGACCGCTCTAATACGTTTAGCTGATATCTCATTTCATTCGCCATATCTATGATGCAACGCTCTTGAATCCGTTGGGTGACCGTTGCTTGCAAGCATGCACTGGCGTAATATTTTATTGTCACCTTTATGGAAGCGCCTTCGTGCTCAATGTTAAATCACTTGTTTAAAGTGAGTGGTTTGTTCTGTGTTCAACGATCAATATAAGCGGCGGCCAATGCGAGCACACTTTACTAATAATATTCTACCTTCTGCTGAATCGTTTCTCAGATATAATATTAAACGTATTCGCAGTTGCGAATAATGACAACCATCAGCTGTAGAATGGAATGACGACAATGAAAATTTGTGCCGGACCGGGATTCGAACCCGGATTTCCTTCTTATGTGACTGGTCGCCTTCCCATTTCTTTTTTAATTTCATATTGTTCGTTTTGGGTTCTTATATTTGCTGTGAGCGGATATCCCATGACGTTTGTACAAGTTCATAGTTGATTCAAAAAATGGTTCAAATGGCTCTGAGCACAATGGGACTCAACATCTTAGGTCATCAGTCCCCTAGAACTTAGAACTACTTAAACCTAACTAACGTAAGGACATCACACACATCCATGCCCGAGGCAGGATTCGAACCTGCGACCGTAGCGGCCGCGCGGTTCCAGACTGTAGGGCCTAGAACCGCATGACCACACCGGCCGGCCCATAGTTGATTAATTCACTCTGTAATTTTTATCACAGAAGGCTGTTATCCCTGTGTCCGAACACGCTCAACTACCGTGCTGGCTAGTTCATTTGGTTACCCGTGCACGACTCACGGCCAACCCAAACTTCCATTGTCGACAACCATGTGTCTTCGACCTGGACTCGTACATCCATTATGTATATTCCCGTGCAGGTTGTACTTGGAAGTCGCTTGCCCGGTATAGGCTGAGAAATACGATATTGCAGTGCCTGTGTTATTCTGATTACGATGCAAAGTTCCTGTGGACTAAGGAACTTCGCATGGTAATGAAAATCAAAGTCCATCCTCCACCTGAGTTTATTAATCAAGTAGCAGTCATTTCGCATTACTTTTCTTTCTTGAGTCAAGATTTGCTGCAAAAATTAAAATATTTTCAAGGCATTTTCACTGAACTTATACCAGTTAAGTACTGAGTTCAAAATTGAGTAGTAGGCTTTCACTGTTTCATAAGCCCCTTCTTCCGTGGAAAAATTACGAGTACAATTGCGTAAGAGTACGAGATAATACCACTTTTTCCCATTACTGCCACAGCTCCACTAAGCATAATTAGATCTTGCCCGTCTCCGTATAATCGTGTGTTACTCGAATTTACCATTATGGTCAGTCCAATAAAAGTGCGAGGAGATACTTGAGTGCTTTTAAAGTTTTATAAGCAATGTTTCCACGACGCCCAGCATCTCAGCTGCAGCGTCTTTGTGCAACTCTCGTGCTTCTAGGCAAACCCGACGGTAATGTCTCACTTCTTATGCAAATCTGTTCTGACCCATCTTTTAATAAAATGCTGTAATCGTCCTGGATGCACGAATAACCCTGCTCAGTTTATTTTATTTGTGAAGCAATCGTAGGAGCTAAGTCACACAACATAACTTTATCGCTGCGTGTCCCTCAAAAACACAGGAAAAGATGGAAAGGCTTAAAATATTCCAGTTTTCGTGTGAAGCTCATTTACACATTGTAGGTTTTTTCCACTCAACCTAGCTTCTCTTGAACCGGTGATGATGTTACTGATCAGTTTCTACAGAAGGAAGGTTGACAGGAAACGGAATACAGGGCTGAACTGAACTTGGAAAACGTACACGTGTATGGCCAAATACGAGTACTTTGCCGTATCGATACGCCAATTAGATCGATGGCAGCATACGATCTCTTCCCCTGCTACGAAAATCACGTGGTATGAGGTTATAATGAGATTTATTCGCCTCGTTTTGCATTGGAGGTAAGGATATGCTTCCATTTTGCAACATTTTTAGAAAGCTTTGGATTAATAGTAAACGCTAAGAGTAGCGAAAACAAACATCTTCGTTTCGAAACACCTGACACGTGAAACCAAAGTGCCGTTCATAAAGTTTCTCTTCTACCTAATTATGGTCTGAATTTATACCCATGGTATCTAGTGGTATCTGATAGTTTAACAAAGGTAATGAGGATGATGTCCTTTCGTGTTCTTACCAAACGACACACCGTCAAGTGTGCCATTCAGTTTCAGGCGTGCTTAAGTTTCTTGATTTTTGAATTTTGTATAAGGAGTGATAAAAAGTTCCCGTTTGAGGGCGTTGCTGCAGCTTAATGCAGTGCAGTGGAACTCCGATGCTGGTATATTAGCACCGACTTTTAGGCAAGGGATTAGTGTGACAATCGTGTCTTTGTAACGTCCGTGTGGTAAATGCGGAAATGTGAACTATGGCGATGTTATTAACAAAAACGTCCAAACAGGGCCAATGTGGTGTTATTCTTTTCTTGACTGTCTAAGGATAAACACCGGTAGATATCCATCGTAGAATGATGAAAGAGTATGCTATTAAGGTGAAGCGTCCGGGAAAGAGTGACAAGGGGTGCTGCTGCTTCATGGTAACGCACGTCTTTATATCGCAAAGGTTGCAAACTCAATTGGGAGACACTCGAGCACCCGTCCTGTAGTCCTGATCTCTCTCCATGCGATCATCATGCCTTCCGCCCTTTCAACAGACCCTGAAGGGTCGACGATTCCCGTCGGACGGGTATGTGCAGCAGACAGTTACGGAGCTCTTCAAGCAGCAGGACACAGTGTTGTAAATGGTTCAAATGGCTCTGAGCACTATGGGACTTAACTTCTGAGGTCATCAGTCGCCTAGAACTTAGAACTACTTAAACCTAACTAACCTAAGGACATCACACACATCCATGCCCGAGGCAGGATTCGAACCTGCGACCGTAGCGGTCGCGCGGGTCCAGACTGTAACGCCTAGAACCGATCGGCCACCCCGGCCGGCACAGTGTTGTACTAAACAGGTATCTTCAGTGTGGTCTTTCCGTGGTATGATTGCTTCAGTGCTCAACACGATATCGTCTGATTGGCATACAGATTCTGGACTCTACCTCCTTCGAACGCGAACTGTTTGATCGCATCATATACTTCAAAGACATGACATGGTTTATAGAAAAGAGTAATTCAGTATATGATGACTACCAGTAGTGATTCTGTACCATAGATTTCTTTGTCCAAAAAATTTGCTCATACCAGCCCACTTAAGTATTAGTACCTAGCCAACCATTCACGTTTTTACCAGTGCCCCCTCTGTCATAAATGGAGCAGGAATGTTTGTCCTCTGGAATAATAAGAGTAAAATACGTTTGGAAACTATAATTGTTTCCATTACAGAATAGAAATGATGCAATTAGAACTGTTAAATTAGGAACACAGACTGATCAAAAACGTGTTATAGGGCCTTAACTCTTAATCATAATAATGTTTTTGTAAGTGTTCCAGCTCGTTGGTTACGGAATCACTGCTCTCATCAATACAAGTTGCACACTTTCGGTATGTTAGAACGTAATCAGAGTTACTTACTACAAACAAATTAGAACACAATCAAGTTGTTATGAAGTACAAGAAAGCCACAGAAATTCTTGCGACGAAAGAGTAGTTGTATGTTACAAATAACGGATAATGCATTTCATACTTCAATACTCAAAGCACAGAACTAAAACGGCATCAGTACATAACGCAGATTTAGTCAACTTATGCAATACATCTTTCCGATGGAACTGTATTTTGCAAATTTGGATCTACTGAAGTCATGAGGCGTTATTTGTATCTTTTCGTAGCGGCAATCTAGGTACTGCACAATGCTCACAGTTTCACGTAAAAACAGACTCTATTAGTAGACTGTGGAGTTATCGGTCCGTTTCGTGTGATTATATTGATACGCTACATGAATCTTCGTTCGTTGTAAAACTGTTGGCAGTCCACGCATTGTGCTGAAGTACATCCTTGATTGTACGGTTAGTTGTCATTGTGTCACAGAGGCAGAACAGTCCAACAAACGATGTTATAGCTTCGATTGTCCGGGTAGTTTTCATTGTGTCACAGAGACAGAACTGTACAACAAACCATGTTATAGCTTCGGCTTTGCTTCTTCGAAGAATAATGATGTTTGTAATGTTGTTATACTGAGTTTTCGAGATTCAACAGCCTTGCTTCTGGGTAGCACAGAACCGTACCCTTTACAGCAAAGATGGCGAAGATTTCGGGTCGCAGGCCATACCCGGGCCTTGTGCCAAAGCGCTCAGACTCGCTTAACATTTCCCCCACCGTCACGCAACGCTGTCTCAGCGCGAGGAGGAGGAGGAGGAGGAGAAGGAGGAGGGGCAAACAGCGAACGCGCCGCATTTACATGGCAGCGCAGTCACACTGCATGCGACTTGCTTTTATAGTTCACACTTCTCAACAACAGAGATCACAAGTGAAGCAGGTTTTCGTTATTAATTAATTATTTTTGGTGCACTGAAGACATAATATATTTTCCTTTTAATCTGGTACAAGCAGTCGGCTTAAGGACAGACTCAAACAATTTCACGGAGTTTTGCAAACAAGTAGTCAAGCAATCGTGAGTTATTTAGTTTTATAATCGAGAAAAGGTCTTTCACACAAATATATCGATCGAAATATTATAGCCCTTTCGCAACCTCATTATAGAGACTTGGAAAATCATCCTGAGGGACGCAACGTGGACGTCCTGCACAGTTATAACGTGAAAAGATTTGTCACTCAAACAGGAATTACCTTGCAGATCAATCAGCCGCGTCTCCACATGCACAGGCCACTTTCAACTGAAGTGGCAAACGGTCTCGAAACCAGCTCGAAAGGAGATGTAAGACTGACAATGCCGTCAAAACCTTTATAAAACTGTCATTTAAATTGTTGCAAGGTCGCAATGAATTATTCTAACATTGCACTTCCATTAACGCCCGTGAGCTTAGAAAATTGGACTTCCTGTCAGGAAATTGGAAATTAGTGGTATGGTCTGATGGGACCAAACTGCTCTCATCGGTTCCTAAGCTTACACATGACTTAATCTAACTTAAACTAACTTCCCCAAATACGATACACACACCCATGTCCGACGGAGGACTCGAACATCCGATGGGGGGGGGGGGGGGGGAGGCGCGCGGACCGTGACAAGACGCCCTAGACCGCGTGGCTACCCCGCGCGGCTATCTTTGCAGAATATCTCCCTTCGTTTCCGCACTACTCTATCTTCATAAATTAAAAAATAGCGAGTTTTAATCGAAAAATTGTTCCAGGCATTCTCCTTAAATTAAATAACTTACTCTGCAGTAATATATGAAGTCTGCATACTCTTCGCTCATTTCCACTGAAAACTGTTGCAATTGACAATGGAGTAATGGGTGAGGCTTTAGAAATATTACTGTTTGTTCCACCATCTTCTTCTAGAGCTCCATACCTGCAAATTTAGTACAAAGTACTTCTCGATGTACAAAACAACGAACCCCGTCCGTCGATCGTTGAAATTTTTTGCGCTTTCATTGTCACCTAAATCTTTAAATTCTCTCTGTATGGTACTGTAATGCCGACTCATAGCAAATAATGAGTGCTCATCTCTTAAGTGAACTGAGAATTTTTCTTCCTATCTTCTGTGTTCCCATTCATTTTAAAGGATTGAGACGATAGGTCGTTCGAGTGCGTCTTTTTGCGCGAACAACCATTGGACTTGCCAACGCCCTTCATACCAAGAACAAATAGCGAAGCGTAAACAGCGCAAACACCATGACTTTGCTGAATTCAGTCAGTTGTAACGACCGTAAAATACCGCACCGCAATGCTAAAAGAAACGTTGCACTGTTCCAGGTGCTTCCAAAGGGCCGAGCCCACCCGAGTGACAGGACAGGCCTCGGCACGCGCGTGGCCCGCATACGCTGCACGTGTGAAGTTGGGCAAGCCGTGTCCGCCCCTGCTTGCAATTTAGTGCGGTAAGGCATGTAAAAAATGAACAACTGAGACGATCTCAGTATGTCAATTACGTGTGTCCTACAATTTATGTAACGAAAGCCGTAACTGTCCACAGCCCCAAGGTTGGTTTGAACACCGCAGTACTGTCCTACGTACAGGCCAACTGGATTGGTATGTCCTTGTTTCCCTTTGATCTGGAGCACTAGAACAACAAAACATTTTTTTTAAATTTTAGAACATATAGAAACAGCGCCAGGATACCATCTACAATATAGTACAGTGGTCCATGTTCTTCCTGAAATCCTGCTTACCAAAACACCGCAAAGTACTACACTCATGCTCATAAATTAAGGATAACTGCAGAATGTGGTGCCACACAACGCGGCACTACACAAAACTGGCGCTAGTAGCATAGGCACATAGGGAACACACACGACACAGATCCGTAATCCCACGGTATTGGTGATAAGTTGAGAAACCGTCCCGAACCCTATGTGCAGAAAAACGCCACTGTTTCCTGCGCATGTACTCCGACATCAATATGGGATATGTACACCATGCATACGTACACAGGCCGCACAACGGGTTGGCATACTCTAGATCAGGTGGTCGAGCAGCTACTGGGGTATAGCCTTCCATTCTTTCACCAGTGCCTGTCGGAGTTCCTGAAGTGTCCTAGGGGTTTGAAGACGTGCAGCGATGTGTCGACCGAGAGCATCCCAGGCGTGCTCGATGGGGTTTAGGTCTGGAGAACAGGCAGGCCACTCCATTCGCCTGATATCTTCTGTTTCAAGGTACTCCTCCATGATGGCAGCTCGGTGTGGCCGCACCCCTGAAAAGGCGGACATACTGGTGCAAAATGACGTCCCGATTCACATGACCTGTTACAGTTCCTCTGTCAAAGACAAGCTGGGGTATACGTGCACGTATCATAATCCCACCTCAAACGATCAAACCACGACCTCCATGCAGGTCCCTTTCAAGGATATTAAGATGAAAACCCGGCGAGAATCACTGTTCACACTATACCTAGACTCTTCCGTGAACATAACCAGAGACCACTGTTCCAATGACAATATACTGTGTTCTTGACACCAGCCTTTACCGGCTCTCCTGTAGCCAGGGATCAGTGGACTGCACCTTGCAGGTCTCCGGGTGAATAAACCATATCTGTTCAGTCGTCTGTAGTCTGTATGTCTGGAGATAACTGTTCCAGTGGCTGCGGTAAGGTCCCGAGCAACGCTACCTGCAGTACACCGTGGCCCTCTGCGGGCACTGATGGTGAGATATCGGTCTTCTTGTGGTGTTGTACACTGTGGACGTCCCTTACTGTAGCGCCTGGACACGTTTCCTGACTGCCGGAATCGTTGCCATAATCTTGATATCACACTTTGTGGCACACGGAGGGCCCGTACTACGACCTACTGTGTTTGACCAGCCTCCAGTCGCCCTAGTATTCTACCCCACATAATGTCATCAATATGTATTCTTTGACCCATTTTCAATACACAGTCACCATTAGCACGTCTGAAAACGTCTGCACACTTACTCGCTGCACCGTACTCTGACATGCACCAACACGCCTCTGCGTATGTGGACTGCTGCCAGCGCCACCGTGCGACGTCCGCAGATCAAATGCACCGCGTGGTAATACCCCGAGGTGATTTAAACCCGCAAACCGCCCACTAGAGCGTTGTCTCACCATGTATCAGCATTATCCCTAATTTATGAGCATCAGTGTAATTTCTCTTTCTTTTAATACTATAACTGTTGTGACTGTCCCTCATTCTAACATTGAAGACACGCAGAATGTTTTCTTTTTTTTATATCGTGGGAGAGAAGAAAACAAAAATTTGCAAATCATTTTTTCCCTCACACTTATTTGTTCATATAGAAGCTGAGTCTCATCTCACAAAATTTAATCTAATAATTCATGAAATCATACCTTTAACATCACACAACTGAACACAAGCTACCGTTCTTTTTTGCCCAACGTCTTGAGGAAGGTAGCGCTTCATTTTCCAAAAAAATGTTCAAATGCGTGTGAAATCTTATGGGACTTACCTGCTAATGTCATCAGTCCCTAAGCTTACACACTACTTAACCTAAATTATCCTAAGGACAAACACACACACCCATGCCCGAGGGAGGACTCGAATCTCCGCCGGGACCAGCCGCACAGTCCATGACTGCAGCGTGTTTGACCGTTCGGCTAATCCCGCGCGGCTTCATTTTTAAATTCTTCTCCTTCCTGGAAACAATGGCATCTTACTGAATAAATGAATAGAAATTCTTAACATTACTTAATGTATTAATTTCTTAAGGAGCTGCCAAAGGAGGAGTGCCCAGTATAATTAAGTCCATTAGAGAGAAATTTTATATAAGAAATTTGTGATTGTTATATTAGCTGTCTCAGACAAAACGATGCCGACCGCAGGTGTTGTGTTCATTCCTCATGATACCTGAACAAAAATATCACATTGAGCTACGTAGCTCAGTTGTCTCGCCACATGCATCTCTTTGTGCAGCAGCGGGTATACAATAACCCTCCTACATGACAGATTCAAGCATTCGGTACTCGCTCTAAACGACCTCGACTAAATGCTGGGATCGTTTAGGTCATGATGGATTACTCTCGGAATCCATATGTATCTTAACTATCGGCCCATCTGTAGTGACTTTGATGTCAAAAGGACGATTAACTCCAGCCTTCCTTAATTCATTTCGTATCGCACGAGAGCTACGTTCTGCAGACGCGGCGTTTGCGGGCTTGCCCTTACGATAGATAAGTACCGACGTAAAAAGAAGCATCAGACTACGATATGGTCTATAAAAATTCTGACAATGCAGACCAAATGGATGATTATTTTTCCCCGGGGGCACAGAAATATGGCTGCGGCTGCTGGAACGACGAATGCAGTGGGTCTGTGCGGCGAGGAAGTGAGGTGCAGCCGTTATATTGGTCGGGCGAGAGCAATATGTGTGAAACGGAAACACGAAATGTCACAGGGCATAAACGTCAACATGGCTCCCCTGCCGTCCCCGCGCGCTCGGGAGGGTGGCGGTGCGGCGATAATAAGGCGACTCCGCAGCCGCCCGCCAAGACAAGGGCGCCGCGCAGCGGCGGGCGCCAGCACCACAGCCCCGGGGGATTCCCCCACACCCGCAATAAGCTCGCTCCACTATTCCTCCGGTGTACCATAATTTTCTTTCCTTTCATTTCCACGTCGTGTAATTCGTTCCTCCAAGGAAAATCAGCCCTCACGCCCCAGGCACCTCCCTTCCCCGGAGGACGCCATCTTTACGAGCCGAGCTTCCCTCCCAAGGACCGCAGAAGGCGCACGCCCCGCGCCAGTTCTGCCTGCACTTAGCACGCCGGACCTGCTAGGACATCTATGGGACTAGAGTAATTGGCCTGCTGCAGTTCACCCATTACTGCACGTCTGTAGTATTGGTGATTGTGGTGGTGGTACCGTGTCCTCACACCCCTGGTATCGAATGCTAATTGACTTCTTTTAGCACAAGTACTTACTTACGTGCTAAGTGTCTAATGTATCGGTATGTTCCCCGACATAGCGTATATAAATTTCTGTTCGCCTCCACATTTTTCGAGAATGTCCCGTGTTACAGTGCATCCTCAACAGCATTGTGCAGTTCCCCGTTTGTAACACAATGACGTGTCTTAATGACCCCTCCTAGGTAGTTGTCAGTTGTAATGCTGTGCGGTCTTCTTGGTGTCCATTTAAAGTGAGCTGGTGTTACTGATTAACCGCGACCTATCCACCGTCCTGGAAAGTGTTCATTTAGGAACTCGCGCGCTGGAAGGGTGTAGTGGTTCTGTCTTGCTGCAACCATATGCGTTCTGAGGTCAATTTCCTCAATCTGAGGTATTAACCATGTTTGTAACATGTCTAAATAGTTTGCCCCGTTTACAGTCCCTTCAAAAAAGTACGGCCCAAGCAGATGTTGTGATGTCATCGCCCATACTATTACATCAGGCGGTTTCCTTTTACTTCGACTGTATCATAGGGATCTCTTTTTCTAACACGTGAGCTACGACAGATGGCATTTTCATCCGAAAACATAATCTTGGTACGGTTCACTGCATTGGAAAATTGACTTAACGATGCACCGCATTCTAAAACAAGCTCATTCCGCTCTGTACCCAATAAGTCATTTACGAACATCGGTGAGAAATGTCTGTCCTTAATATCTTCTTTCATGTGCTCTCGCACTGTTGCCACCGGTTTACCGAGTTCCCATGCACGTTTACGTGTCGACCTAATAGGAGATTGTTTAATGTAAGCAGAGACTCCGGCACATGTTTCTTCTCGTGTTTCTTTCCTTCCACGCCGCGGTCTGTCTTGACACTACCAAAAGCAAGTGCGCTTCATTGCCAACACTGAAGTGTTGCATTTTGTTTTGGAGCTTTATTAAATATTTCCTGGAATGCTACCATACTTGTCTCGTTGTCGGCTCTGTTTGTTGTCGTGCCCCCTCATACTTTACCCTAAGCGCTCCTCATCGCGCTCATATCTGCCAAGAGAACGAATTAAAACCGTAGTGCGAATGCGATTGTGAAAACATGTAAGCATGAATTCCAATAATTGATTCCAACAAATAGACAAGAAGTAACATAACTAATCATCTGCGTAACAACATTTGATACTAAAAAGGAGTTACAGGTGTGCGGGGTAGTAGTTTTATTGATCTGTGTGGCACTTTTATAAGGATACTGGAAGTCGATTGATATTAAAGTTAATGAACAAAAATCGTAATTCACATACAAGTTCGAGAGAAACCTCATAATAACCTCAGAGTGGTGTACCTGACGCCGAATCGATCCTAACGTTTCACAATAATCATTGCTAGAAAATGCACTATTTTTATTTTTATTTTGAAGCTACAGTTATTAAATGATAGTAATGAGTGACAAGTTCGTGGAAGTGAGTGTATTTAAAATAGCTTGCCGTAGCTACATTCTGTTATACTAAAGACCGCAGCTTTTAATTAAATATGTTGCAGATAATGGTTTCAAGTCAACAGTCAAAGCAGGACAAATTTTAAATTCATAGGTGGTTTCATTAGAAACCGATTTTCTGTGATGTTTAATGAATAAAGCTTGACTATATGATCAAGTCCGCTAAATCTACACTAATGCTACAATTTTCCTGAGATAATAAGCTGCACAGCAGAAATAGCACACTTACAAAATAGTCAGCATGTGGTACCGTTAGGTGCAATGTTACTCATAATGAAATCAAAATGACGCATGCTTGAAATTTTGCTGATGCACAGAGAGCATGAATGAACTTTTATGCTAACAAATACAGTAAATCAGTGAGAGCCAAATAAGACAATGATGCGAAAGAAAACAAAATATACATTTTGAATAATCCTCTTTTCTCAAATTACGTTTTTACTGCAAAGGTCATAATTATTGCCTCCAATATCACTACAAAGTTAACATAGTACAAAAATTGAAATTTCCTGGCGCATTACGACTGATTCTCTTGGCTACACAAATTCTTTCGATTTCATGAAAACTTCAGCGTGGACGTCACTGACTGGTCTTCGTCGCTGCTCCACAGAGATGTATTTCCAATGTAGTTGTGCTCGATACGATATCCTGCACCGTATTCTGACTCGTATCAGGTTCCTTGTACAATTTAATATAGAACATCAGACTAGACCGCATCTTTATATAACAGGGATGACACATTCAGCCATATTTTTAGGTCTTATTTTATTTGCAGTCGATTTCGAAGTTACATCATACCATCCTCAGGCGCCTCTATGATACCGGGTAATGATGCGGATACCAGGTAACCATCAGTATACACATCATAGACGGTATAAAATATCGATGTCGCTATACTACATCTTCATTCCTCTTTGTAGTGTGGAACGTGGTAGCACAGATGAAGATGCCATCTTTATTACACAGGGTTATATACGATAGCTTTTCTCCGCCCTGCATGCAGGCATTTACATGCATGTTTAGTGTGACAACGGTTGAACACGTACTTGAGAGTGGATTTATTGTAGGAAGATTGCTGACATTTTGCGGCGGGTCTGGTTGCTCTCTCACTGCCCTTTAAACAATCTGTTCACCCACCTGGATAGGCTTCAGGTTGTCCGCCCCTTTACTCTGCGGTGGTAGATACTGGTTTAGCCGACATAATCGTCTAAATACCTACCACGCAAACGCCACATGGCTCCAGCACATGGGTAGTGACTGAAAGTCAGTTAAATTATCGAGCGTTCGGGATTGTTGCGTGAGTCGTTTGGAAAAAAAAAATAAAATAAAATAAAAAAACGGCAAAATTTCCTTTACGCTGGTTTATTGTATTTAAAACAAAAAGAATGGCTATCAAGTCCGTATTTAATATTTCGGCATAAATTATGCAATATTTATGACTGTCTCTGTTAGAAGTTCACACCTAAAAACAGCAAGAGGATATTTTGTCAGACCCGATATTTTAAACGCCCTTGACAGTGATTGACCCACGACCACTTGCGGGTTAACACATACAGTCGTTAAGCAGGCTTCTTGTAAAAAAGTGCTCGCCATTATGACTCATAATCTGTACGAAACACGCCACGCGGAGTTTATGGACGACTTGAAATCCAGGCACGCGAATATCCCCAAAAATAAACCACTGTATTTGCTCTTCGTCAACCACACGAAAGCAGATCAAATTCGCGAATTTCTTAATTTTGGCACAAATTCGATCAGTACGATTTAAAATAGTTTACCAGAAGAAGGCTCCCGAGCGACTCTATTTACTCATAGATCTGAGGGCACAAAGCCCTACAGAAACGCGCTCCGTTTGCCTAGTATGTTAAGCAGCCGATCACATCATCTCGAGCACTTCAGCACACGCTGTAGTTCTAGTGTCAGCCAATCAGATTACCACAAGTAATTTAGACCAGAAATCTCTTAATTCCAAAACTAAATATAATTTAATGAAAACAAAATACGATTCCTTTCCACAAAATAAATTACTAACAAAATTGATACTCAGCGACCCTTCTGGCTACCTTTTACAAAATCAAGCTCAGTCTGACATGTCACAAATTCCCTTACTGCGCAACAACTTTCTCGCCCGTACATTTACGTAGTTTTAATAAAATAGCAAGTTCTCACTTTACATGTATCCTCAATTCAAACACTCACACAGCAAAACTACGTCAGAAGTCTTTGGTAATGAAACTAAACAAAACAGTAGAAAATTTAATTGTATAAACCCTATCCTCTTGCTTGTAGTTTCAGTTGATACTATAGACCAGTGGTTTTCAACCTGTGGGTCGTGACCCCCTTGAGGGTTCACAAAGCCTTTCTCATGGGTTCGCGATCGCAGGAGAAAGTAGTCGCAGCATGGCTGCTAACGTATGTTTAATGACGATCATCTGCTGTGGTATAAATGTCACACAGACGTGACAAGGTTTTGTGAAAACGTCTTGAAAATTCGCTCACGCTCAGATCTGGTACTTATTTATTATGATGAATACGAATTTAATTTAAACTTGAAGAGTTCAAATATGCAGACACTTGCAGCAGTGAGAAGAGACACGATGTCTATCGATCTCTTATCACTTCTGCGGAATGGAACTGGGACGGCAAGTCACTAAGTCTTGCACAGATAGTATTTACCTCTTAGAGGTTTGCGGGGGTAGGGAAGGGACCACATCAACTACTAGGCTAGAACGGCTTTGCAGTGGGAGCGTCTTGTGTATTACTGACAACTTAGTTTCATATGCTGTGATAAAAATATCGCACGGAACGAGAACAGTTTACGAAAGTGCATTTAAAAGATGCTCACGTTTATACGTGATACAAATTGGCTGCAACAACACGCACACAACTCACGTGCATGATTTGGCACCACGGTTACTAGATTTAATTTCATTAACAAGCTTCGAACCAAACAATATATCGCTAGGATTGGCAGCAATGAGACAAGTCACGAAGTAAGCAGTTTCTACCGAGCGGACTAGGATGCATGAGCTCAGCTCAGACTTTAATTCACACACTGTATGCTGACGTTGTTTCTATTTTCCTAATTTTGTGGCTTCATCGGGATTCCCATAAAATCGTCGTCGCTGGTCACCTGGTTAATTACTCATTTCTTTAGTCTAGTTAATTGTGGTTATTTCCCTGAAGTGAATCATTATTTTTTTAACAGTGCTTTAGAAAAGAGTAAAAGAATATCTTACAAAAAACTAGTACTATCATTTGTAAAAATATGTACTACATATTCTCGCAATTAATTAAAAAGAAATGTTGCTTCTTTTGAAACTGAATGAAAGTAAATGAAATAATCATCCTGCTGCAAGTCACAAAACTAGGGGTTCTGTAATACAAAAACATAGGCCTATGGGAAATGGTATTCATTTTTTATTAAAATTATGTAATTCTTTGTTTAACATTTATTATGACTTGAGCATAATGTAGATTGTTTTGTAATACTTACACCATGTTAACGATAAATAAACACAAAACTGGAAAACTGTTTTCATGAACGATCGATAACTAAATGAAGAAAATCCAGTAAGTAACTGTAGAAATTCGAAAAAAGATCTCCTTGTTTACAAATTAACTATACAGTGGGACCTCGTTTAGTGAGGATAATTCACTTCTGAGTCATACCTGCATTGCGAAACACTCGGTGTGCGAAATATATTTTTCTGTTGCAATTCACGGAAAAAAAGGATAAGGCATTCCATTCCGAAAAATACTAAAAAAGTTTATAAAATGTACATCCTTTTTTACATGATGTTATCTAATGACATTTGTTTTTACCTTCTCTTCAAAATGAGTAATAAACACAGAAGACGAATAGCTGAATGAAACATCTGCCTATGTAATTGAAATGCGCAGCTTTATTGAATTCGTGTTTGTTAACGACTACATATCTATAATTGAATTCAAGTGGAGGTATTTCAAGGCCATGAAGTAACATGAGTCTTGCTAGCAACACCGACACAGAAATTATGTCAACATCGTCTAAGAGACCCTTGCAGAGATATCGGTTACAATAATTGCAACGCGAGGGGTGTCACTAACAGTAGAGCAGAATACTGCATTGTCGCCGACTTTGTCTTTGTTTGGAGCATCTAATGTACTTCGTTCGTCGTAATAATAACACAGATGTTAGACAATTACGCTCTTGTTTCCTCCACGTTTTCTATTATTTCATTTCATTTCTTTCCCGCGGAGCATAAGCCATACCGTTGACGTCTTCTGGATGAAAAGAACGGTATCCACAGCTGGCAAAGGAAGCTTTGAAATTATTAGTTCCATTCGCCACTTCCTACCTTTGTGAATTAGTGTTCCCTTCAGTGGTGAACATAAAAACTAAGAAGAGAGATAGACCCCAAACAGAAAATGATTTGGTACAATCCAGCGATAATATGCAAATGCACAACGCTTTATCGGCACAACTGCAATTTGATGCCTGATGACTAATGTCTCTCATTTGTATTATTAAAAAACGTACTTGACACTTATTAAGATTTTATTGTTTCGAACAGTTTTTATTCATTGGGTGACATCAGCGTTATCAGCCACGGGTGCCACTTAGTCAGATGAAAGTAAGCGAGGATTATAGGTCCTAGACTACAGTAAAAATACAACAGCTCCATTGAGAAATCTGTGAAATCGTGGTTCTATTTTTGAGACAAGAGATATTATACGTTTGCAAAAAAATAAGTTCCATACATCATACAGTTGATCTACAAATTACAAAGGGCATTAGGCAGGGGTTCAGTACCCCCACCCCCTCCCCTCCCTCTTCACACAGTCTCTGCAAGAAATTCATCTAAAAAAGAAATTTTGTTGCCCGAAGGAATCTTCTCTATCAAAATATTCTATAGTGACTCTCCCACTGAAACATAAAGGGTTGTTTATTTTCCTTACTTTAGCAGGCTCATCCGGCCGCAGTGGACGTGCGGTTCTCGGCGTTGCAGTCTGGAACCACGAGACCGCTACGGTCGCAGGTTCGAATCCTGCCTCGGGCATGGATGTGTGTGATGTCCTTAGGTTAGTTAGGTTTAACTAGTTCTAAGTTCTAGGGGACTACTGACCTCAGAAGTTGAGTCCCATAGTGCTCAGAGCCATTTGAACCACTTTTAGCAGGCTCTACTGTGTTCTATGGCATCACATTGTTGCAGCCAGGCATATTTTTGCCCAGCGAAGGGCGTTCAAGCAGATCTGCGGTGTTTTTGACATTTTAGGTCTGCCAATCCTGCAGCTATACTTGATCAAGGTGTCTGTTGTTGACAATTGTGACTCTTTCACAAGAAATTGCAACCGCAATGCGGTGAACACTGGAAGGAAAAAACGGTTTACATTTGGATAAAACTTCCTTAAGCATTATATAGAAAAGGACATCTATTTTCTATAATCTTACACCAGAACTGAAAAAAATTGAGTGATATACCCCTTGCCATTAATTCATGCTGAAAGGAGAAACGCGGTAGTCAGCTGGTGTTGAGTGGCAAGGTATTGAGCCATAATGAATTTATTGGCGTTTATAAGAACACTAACCAATTTATTTTTTTAAGCAAAAATCCAAGAATAACATTAACTTGCATCCAGAAGTGAAAAGACTGATAGTGAACACCTCAAAACGGCCACAGTATAAAATCACTTCCTTTTAGTAAAGATTATTTAGTGAAGTAAAAATACATTTACATTACAAACAGCAAAACATAGTATCAAATAAATATGTCAGAAATATCAACCATCAGCTATTGCCAGTAACTATCAAAACGCCATTGTCTTCGAAGTAGCCAAAATAATTGACAAATGTGGTTCATTTTTATGATGATAGAGCCGCTGGTAGAGGCAATGCCAGTAACAATAATTCCTCCCCCTCAGTAACATAGGACGGCGGTAGCCGCTACCAGAGTTCTAGAAACTTTCATTAAAAATTTCAATCATGCTACACAGGCATTGTTACTAGACCACAGTTAACAAATGATAATCACCTACCTGTAACAAAGAGACAACTTGTTAATTATGTAGTGAAATTTAAACATACTAGAAATGCAGAAAAGTACGAACGTTATGAAGGAAACTTTGACTTGACTATTGAGGCATAAAATTTTTCTTTAGGTATTCTTTTTCTTTTTTAGTAGATGCAAACAATGTAGTAAACAGCTCGAGCTCGTGATACTATCCAACAGGTAACTATAGACATGCACCAGAAATAATGTAGCTAGATTAAACAATTTTCACTGACCATTAAGCACAGATTCGTAAATCAGAAGCATTCCATCTGCATTCTATACCCTTAGACTCTGAAATCAGTTTGGAATAGTGACAGCCACAAGCCCACACACATAGATAGAACTGAACTCAAGTAACTCAAGTAGTACCAGGCAAAACCTTGAGATATTTATAAACAGGATATGGAGTCAAAATAGCCACCACGCGACACCAAGTGACGTGCACACTAATCGGATGCTCATCGTGATTTTTCGTAAAATCCAGCGCCCTTTGAGAAACGCTTGCTTAGAGAGCGCCGAGAGAAGGATTGAAGGAAGATAAGTCGTATTCAGAAACCCACGGTTGTCATCCAGCAGATGCCACCGCGTCCAGTACTTGCGAAGTTCAGACCGGGCTCCAACCCGACACCACAATGGACACAAAGTGCTTGCAACTTCAGTTGCAGAGGACATGGCGAATACTGTGCGTCCTGCCTAAGTAGCTTTTAACGAGCAATGTTCACGGCTACGACCAACGCTCGGCCCCGCCAAATCCGTAGTGAGCAAAGGCACCACTCTAACCGACGGGCCACGGCAGACGCTTGGCCACAACAATACGCCGCCTCACGTACGCTCTTCGCCGCTCGTGTCACAATCTCTTCTTTCCCAGATCGCCGCAGCTCGTAACTACCTTCTTCTCCGACCTGCCCTCTACCGGCGACAGTCACGCTCCATGCGCTCTTGCGGCCAGAGGGATTACAAATCGGCGGGAATTACTCGAAATTAAACGCGAGCGCACGGCACAAAACGTTTAATGGGAATGTGATTCTAAGGCAATGCATTGCACTGGGGTGAATCATAAACTAAAAGAATACCGGAAACGAAGAGAAGCCGAGTGTTTGAGATGTTGTGCTATAGCTGGCCGAAGTGGCCGAGCGGTTCTAGGCGCTACAGTCTAGAACCGCGCGACCGCTGCGGTCGCAGGTTCGAATCCTGCCTCGGGCATGGATGTGTGTGATGTCCTTAGATTAGTTAGGTTTAAGTAGTTCTAAGTTCTAGGGGACTGATGACCACAGCTGTTAAGTCCCATAGAGGTCAGAGCCACTTTTTGTTGTGCTACAGATGGATGTTGTAAATTACATCCTCTGACAAAATAAGAAATGAGGAAGTACGTTACTGAATTTGTGAAGAAAGGAATATGTGGGAAACACTGGCTAGACGGAGGGAGAGGTAAAGAGAACATAAGAGATCGGAGATAACATTTCGTAGTACTATAGGAAGCCACAGGGGGTCGCATCAAGCCAGCTAGAAAAAATATAGAAGTATATAATGGATTTAGTTTGCTGATGGCCCAAGAAAGACTCAGGTTAACTAGAGATAATTTTCTTACAAAGTTAAAATAATTAGCTCGCTAATACCTCTTAGGCAGGTTCCGTGTAAAAGAAAACAGATGAACTAGGCCATGTACAGAAATGTGTGAGGAATCATTCTTCCGTTACGTAAGAGTTCTGTGTAAGGAAGATACAAATTCTTAGAGGATTCATATTATATATTTTTGTAGGTATGGATAAAGATTCTCTATTAACACTCCACTTGAAGTACGCAGTACTCCAAAGATTTCTGTTGGATACTGAACTTAAGGAGGCAGTTCCATCATTTATGAGATATCAGACTGTGATTCATCTAAATTCATTTGAAGACATGATCTTGGATTGATGGAAAAGCCATTTACAGAGGTCACTCACTAATTTCTAGAAACATATGACTTTCGGACATAATCGTTTGATGTACTTCTAATGCAGTTTCCTGCAGCTCTAATTCAGCACTCCGTGGTGTAGTAACTTGTCATTGCCTGAATTTTTGCTATCGTGGAGAAAAAGGCGATACTTTTTAACGTATGTATCATATTGGCTAAGAGAATACAGAACGGACGATGAAAACTGCTTTCCGACGCTGTCAACAACTTGTATGTCCGGAAACATCTTTCTGACTGGTTGAAAAGTAGTGTCTGCTTCGCTCATACTTAGCTTCATGATTGAGATGTACCGTGTGAGTTTTCTGATGTCTCTAAGAGCTTTTTGCGACTGGCAGAGGTATAAACAGAAACCGCTATGCCAGAGATGCTCTTGCAAGTAGGGACTTGTTCCGTAAATGGAAAATACTCACCTGTGGAGAAGAGGTCGCCATATCTCTCAAACACGAAAACCTATACCTACATTGTGGAAACAATTCAGAGGTCGCTCCGCAGAAAACGCAGAATTTGATGCTTCTGATGCCTGTAGACAAACTGGCGCCTTCAAACTGGTAAAAAGTGATTAACAGAAACATAAATCTGCTGAAACTTTGACACACAAAGGGGAAATGTTTTCCATGTATTTGCATGAGGGATTATTAGTGTCATGGAATCTACAGTCAACAGGACATCATAATAAAGAATATATGGCATGGGCATCAAGAATGTTCAAATAGTCGATAGATGGTAATTACAGAAAAATCCAACACTTGAGGAAAGAAATGAACTAACCATTTTTATGCTGTTCTAGAGTAAGTAAACAAAAACTTAAAACGATGGTTTGTACTTTTTGGTTCAAATGCCATAGATATTTGAAACCGTTTGAAACGTCCCCTTAGAAAAATAATACAGGACTGTGCTTAAACTGACACACAACATTTTTAGCGCAACGCAATCTGACTTTCAGAAATCCCTACAAAAGAATGGCCCTGACTAACATTAACCTATACCTTTCACAAATCACTTACCTCACCAAAAATCTTCGTTACTCGAACTACTGCAATACAGCGAGCGCCACTACTGCCAGCTAAATAAGAGATTCAAACTACTGAAGGCACTAACTACTGATAGGCATAGTTAGCAAATGAAAGATTTTGATAGAGAACAAACAATTTATTTACCTTAATAGTGTTGAAAAATCATAATATACATAGCAGTTCATAATATCCAGTATTACAAATTTCAAAACTCCGCCATCTCTCTCCCCACATCCACCACTGCTGGCGGCTCACCTCCAACTGCGCAACGCTACGCGCTGTTAACAACCAGCTTCCCAACACTACAATGGTAGACAACAATGCAAACTAGCCACAGACTGCACACAGCACAGCCAGTGATTTTCATACAGAGCGCTACGTAACGTTGCCAATAAGAGAACATAAACAGCCTACTTACATAGCCCCCATGCTCCCCACAAAAAAATTTACAAATTGTTTTGGGCACTGGCCAATACATATTTGTTAAAATTTTTCATAATCGTAATTACAATAACAAAGAAATCAAATGCACACACTTATTGATACAATGTTGGTCAAAAGCTAAAATTTTCTCACAGTCCATAAAGATAGTCCTGATCATTCATCATAATAGTAATTACAGTTTTTTTTCACAAAGTCTCATTAGTAAAAGAAATTGCACACAGAGGTAGTGGATTTCCATGCAGTCTTGAAGAAGTAGTGTTGTCCTTCCAACGGAATGACAGTGCTGACTCTTGACATGCTGACATGTAATGGGCCTCAACAGAGCAAACCCACCGCAGAGTCAGTCGAAGTTGATGAATATTTGTAGGTAGGTCATAAAAGAGTAGACCCACTGTAGTCCTGGTAGAGAATGTGGTATTGGTGGGCCACCAGAGGTGCAGACCCACTGTAGTCCTTGTAGAAATAATGGCATTGGTGGGTCATCATAGATGCAGACCCACTGTAGTCCTTGTAGAGACGGCCAGCAGCCATCTGTTGCAACTGTGCAGGTGCACAACCACCATCAAAGAGTCTTGCAGACAATATAGCAAGGCCATAAACCACCACTTGTGCACTCACAATTTTCTTTTAAATGTCCTTCGAACTAGCAATGCTGTTATCCAGTCCCTTGCTGATTATTAACACACTTGCAAACACTAACAGTCCCTACTTCTCACATATTGTCCATATACTATGACCAACAGAAACGTGTGCAGTGAAATGTAACTTACAAGTTAATAATATGATGAACTGGTGTCAATTACAATTTTATAACATAAGAATACGATTCCAAAGGTACAAAATACATCATTAAAGAACAGAACAATACAGACAACATTTGTAGTACAGGCTGTACAAAAGAATCGAACTAACATATACATCTGTGTTACAGGAACTATGACATAAGTAAATACATAAAAGATCAGAATAACTTTTGAAACATCAACTTTACACATGAGCATTAAAACAAAACAGAATAAATAATGTCTAAGCATATTTACAAGGTAAATTACATATTATTAATGCCAATTATATTTGAGGATAACAGTATTCCTCAACATAGAGAATATAGCTTAGTATTAGAAAAATTCTACAACATAAGTCTTATCAGATAAACATATAAATACTGGAAAAACATAAATGCACAAGGGTACACAAACATATAGCGGAATAATACAAAAGGAAAGGACAGGGTTTGTTTTCAGTGCAACATTTGGTACTGCAGTCCAACCCAAAACTTCATTCCATAGATCTTTCATCTTATTTCAACCTTTGCTTCCACCAAAAATATCCTATCCAAGCATGCTTTCTGTATTTTTCTCGTATAACCTCTCAGTGCATTTCTTCAAATTCATCGCAACTCATTCTCTTATAGGCTACCCCCTCTTAAGCTAACTTAAATCTACTGAGCTCAGATGCTAAACTAAGGGACGAGGCAATGCAGCAGCACAAAACAATTAATACATACATCAATGACAAAAAATTTAAATAGGCAAAGCAATTGCAGTATTACAACTAATGTAAGGCACTGTGCAGCAAACAAGAAAAATAAATCAGTAGTAAACTGGCTTAGCAGAGTAACACAAAGTCAAATTCAGTAACACTATGCCTGGCAAACAGCAGCAGCAAATGCTATAACTTATACCTAAACATGACAAAGCTCAAGCAGAAAAATATTACAGTAAAAATGGCCATCTTTAATACCTATGTCACATCTTAACACTAAGGTAATGCATCACAAAAATTTACTCTGCAAGAAAGTTACCAAGTCATTAAAAAAATTATTTATGTAATTCCTGTGAAGGGAAATGTCTATTTGTGCTCTCTTTTCTAGAAAAGTACATCATAAACGTATTCTTTACTGGGTCTGTAGACAGAAAATAGTGATATTAGTACATCTATTAAATTTTATAATAACCAATTCTGCAGTGCAGCTAGAAACTAGATATTAAAGAAAATGAGCAAATCTCTTAATTAGAAAGACAATAAATGTAAAATGTTTCTCATCATTTCATTAGGCATTTCAGTAAATATCATAAATTAAGAGCTCCACAGTGTAATCATATGTTTTCAAGTTTGAGTGTGTCGTATTTGCGATGCCTTCTACAAAAGAATGTCAAGAGCGAGGATAATGGCCTCCCCTTTTTTCCTACATGTGCCTCTGAAAGGCACACATTAATGGCTTTTTTTTTTCGAGCGTCTGTCGCACAGCTGGGTGCCCACGACGCATTACGTGAAGGTGGTCACTTAACTTTCTTACCGAAATATTTACGACAGCAGTTTCCGCTACAGTGACAGTCTCATATAAAAATATTACACAGGTCAAGAATTTGCATTACAAATCTCTGGAAACAAAATGCTATTGATACAACAGTGTCCAAAAAATTTTCGTCGGCATTGTAATACATTCACGCATTTACATACATTTCATAACTCTTAAAGTACGATTCTTGGTTTCCAACAACCTTTTTCACAAACCAGAGTCCTTAACCACTACTCATTATTCCTTACCTTATTCGTCGACACTTCTTCAATATTTCATCATAACAGATACGTAGCATAATCACATAACTCATATAGCATCAGCCTATTAATCATAACCATACCTCAGCAGCATAATACACATCGTCGTCATAATAATAACATCATAACACCTCAGTCAAATCTAAAAAACGTCGTAGCTTTCTGCAATAATAATTTCAAAACGTGAAGAAAATTCTCTGCTCGTTTCAGTAGTGTCATCTACCTCAAACGTACTTTAAAAATCATGATCTCATACCAAATACATCATTGAAAGATCTCATAGTATCACAATGGTTCTGAAAAAATATGAACAGTTCACAAAGTACAGACAAAATACAATTTCGTAAGTGTGAAGTTATCCAACGGTGTAATTGCATAAACATGTGTCACTGACGTAATAAAAAAGTTTGTCTCTCTCAGTTAAATGATCAGATAGCTGTGTAATTTGTGTTAGAGAAATATGGTACCGATGTGTAAAGTTGTATAAGCAAATACCATATTAGCTAGGGCTCCTTGTGCTTGCCAAACAAATGGTACACAAAGTAAGTGTGTACCCCCCTGAGGATTAATGTAATTATACCCTCAGGTGTTACAGATTACAGCAATGGAATGAGGTGTATCACGGAAAACCTTTGTATTTCAAAAATCTTAAAAAATAAATGGTTTAAGTACAAAATTAAGCACTCAAATGCATGTCCTGTAGCGTTAAATGTGCGTCTTGCTGTAAGATAATTCTGTGGAAGTGCCGTAGTTATCGTTCTCTGTAAGCAAAGTTCTGCTGAAGTCAATGTACTTACCTCATGATACACAAAAGTTGAATGATTTGCGTATAGATATCATAGTTATTACGCTTGTTGTTATGATGAAGAAAGTACTGTGCTGTAATGTATTGTTGTGCTACGAAAGAGGCTGTCTCCTTGTAGCTATACCACAAAAGTTACTACTAAAACATGTTTTACTTTCCAGAATAATTCAGAAAAACTGTGCAGATATAAAACAGAAACACCGCAAAAGCAACATTGTAAATTGTCACTCATTAGTAGTGTCATGATAAAATCGTGTATCTGTCACATAAACTAACTACTGTCTCATCTGGTATCTCACAGAAAGTACTTTAAATCCAGAATGTATTTTCAAGTAAACCAAAATGTTGCATTAGAATCTCATTAGCAGTACTAGTATATGTTCTAAGTATGTGAGCCTTATAGTCGTTACATAATCGTGCAACTAACAAGCAAGAATGTACACACACAATAACACTGTCGTCTGTTCGCAATAACAATGCATTCGTAATTTCTGTTTAAATAAGTTCTCTTGGTTCTTGACTGGATATTTAACTTCAAACATTGTTGCATGTTAACAGTTTCTTAAGTCTGACAAAGCATACTAGAAATGTAAAGTGAAAAATTTTATAGCAAAAACTAAGTTAAAAAGCAGATTATCTCTCAATAAATGATTTTACATGTGAAATGTGGTGTAAACCTTTACTCTTCCTAGTACACAGAGTTTCAACTTCAACGCAATTATCATGTGGTATACGTCGGATTCTGTAAGGTCCATTGTAAACTGGAAAGAATTTGTGACTCAAGTGTTTCTTCTTATGTGACAATGAATGAGCTTTAATGAGAACTTTCTGACCAATATTTAATTTCTTTGCATTTGCTTTACCGTGTAGTTTTCTCCTTTTGTTTGCTGCAGATTTTATATTTTTAAGAGCCAAATCAATTATGTCTTTGTGTCGAAGTTTACGTGTATTCGGGAAAGATACAAGCTCTCTGATTCTGTTCGGTGGTTCTTCATTCTTTAGTACAAGAGTAGGTGGTAAAGCAGTGGAATCATGAGGCATTTCATTCAGCACATTTTGAAATAAGTGTAAATATCTGTCCCAATGCTGATGCTTTCTGTGACAATAAAGTCTGCAAAGCTTATTGATTTCTTTCATAATCCGTTCAGACGGGTTACAATGTGGTGAGTACAATGAAATAAAAACAGGTTTGATTTTCTGATTCCGAAGCATGCGTGACCAAACAGCAGATCTGAATTGCGGTCTGTTATCTGAAATGACTTTACTAACGTGTCCAACTTCACGTAAGAAATTTTTAACAAAGGCGTTGGATACAGACCGTCCAGTGGCTTTACGTAACGGAGTGAAAGAAACAAATTTTGAAGTAAGTTCAACAGCGACTAGAACATACGAAAATCCATTCGATGTTCTGACAAGGGGTCCCAAGAGCAAATTCTTTTAATTTAGAAGGAATAATAGGAAACAACAGAGCACGATGTGAGATAGCAGATGGTTTCGCCTTTTGACAAAGTTTACAAATAGACAAGACTCTTCGAATTCTCTTTTCCATATTGTTAAAATAACAAGTCGTTCGAAGAATATGATAACATTTTCGTGGACCAAAATGTGCATAGCTGAAATGAATGTACCAAATGAGCTTATTAACAAAATCGTCAGGAATGCAAAGTACCCATAGCTTGTCATCAACAGTGCAGCGTTTGAACAGTATGTTGTTTCTAACCAGATAATAATGCCGAATCAGAGTGTGCGGCTTTTCATGCCATTTACTTTTGATGTCTTTCCAAATCGGATCTTTATCTTGTTCATGAGCAATGTCCTTTAAAGATGTGGTGATGAAGTTTTCAAAGGCGACTTTCTGAATGTAAAGAATACTGAAATTTTTCTCGAAGTTGCCTTCTGTGGTACTTTTCTCAAGCCCAGCCGGTGCACGTGACAGTGCGTCCGCAACAATGTTCTCCTTGCCGGGAATGTAGACTATTGTGAAGCGGAATTCTTGCAGAAACAATGCCCAACGTTTTAACCTGTCATGATTTAATTTGGAAGACATAAGAAATTGTAATGCACGATGATCACTGTATACTGTATAGGTCCTGCCTATCAGTGTCATTACAGTTCTCAATTGTTTGAATTTTATTCTGAATTAACTCATTAATTTCAAATATGCTGTCGATGTCATCCCTGTCAGTACTTGCAGAGTGATTGCTAGTGTCTAGTTCCGTAGAAAATTCCGAACTGTTGTCTAACAGAGGGTAAAGCCGATTAATTTCCTCGTCATGGTTTGAGAGCCAATCTTCAAATTTCAAAGCTATTGACTTACCTTTTTTCTCTAAACTTATTTCAGCATCGTGAAAGTTTAAGATTGCTTTGTATTCATTCAAAAAATCTACTCCCAATATAATTTCTGTCGACAATAATGGAACAATAAGAAAGTTCATAGAGCAGCAGTGGCTTTGACAAAAGAATTCTAAGTTGGTTTGTTGGCGTACATCTACACTTTTTCCAATGATTTGACCTTGTAATTTAATCTTACGTAACGGAAGTGTGGGGCAATCGTTCGATTTGTTGCACTTGCTAAAAGCTGTTTCACTAATTACTGAAATGGGACTGCCAGAGTCAAGTACTGCCATAAATTTTACGTCATTTACAGTAATGTGAATCACAGGACATGCAATGTTGTTAAGTTTTACGTCGTGTTCCTGGAGTAAGATGTCCCTAATGTCTTCCATTTTTACGTAATTACTAGCTACGGCAGCTGCGTCGTCAGTTTCATAAGTACGTTTTCTGGCTGCCAGCGGTGTGAGTCATTGCCTATTGTCTCTTTGTTGGCGCGCGTCGTTATTGGGATTTGGAGACCTAACTTCTACAAATTCACCGTGGCGAGAGGTCCCTGCCGTGTTTAAATCCCGCCAGTTCTGATGCAATTCAGGTCTGTCGTTACGATCATATCGTCTGTCGTCATGTCGGTAGATTCCATAGTTTCTTTCTTGTCGGTCACGAGGTGGAGAATTTCTCCCTGAGTCATAACTGTGCGCTGGACCATTGTGTCTAAAGTTATTCTGTCTCCCTTGATAATAATTATTTTGGTTCCCATATTGTCTGTTTCTCTGATTGTCTCTGTGATAGTCATTACTGTGGAGAGGTGATCTTTCCCTGTAATTATTACTACTCTGCCAACGGTTGTCATACGGGTGGTGTCTGTTTTGGTCACGATTTACGTTATAAGAATAGCCTTGTCGTGTATTATTTCTGTCATTGTGGAATTGTGACAGATGTGACGTGTAATTGTTGTGCTTCTGTTTTCGCGTTCCACGATTGTCAGTGTCAATTTCCAGTTCTTGTAACAGTCCCTGAAAAGCTTCAATGTCGTCTTTGCAACGTCCTGCAAAAATAATATGTCGTAAATGTTCAGGCAGTTTGATTAAGCAAATGTGGATGAGTTCTGAGGGGCTGTATGGGTTTGAAAGATACTGATTCTAATGCAACATGTCTTCAAAATATTTCATAAGACTGGAAAATTCAGATTCTTCGAAACGTTTCATCATTATGATGCTATGTTTTACTCGGTGTTGTGTAGCTTGAGACCAATACCCTGAGAGGAAGGCATGATAAAATTCTCCTTCACTGTGACAATCGTGAATGACCGATCGCATTCTTACAGCTGGTTCATTCTCCAAGTAGCCACACATAAATTCTAATCTGTGTTCTAATGACCAGTTGGGAGGAAAACAATGAGAGAATTGATGGAGCCACGCTTGTGGATGAATGTCGTTGCCAGAATTCTTAAACGTTTTGAATTTACGTGTAGTAATGAACAGCTTATAGTCAAAATCATCATGTCGGCGAGTCACATGTCGGTCATTGTTATGTCGTTTTGGCGGTTCCATCTCAAAATTCGGTGTACCTTGCCAATTTCTTTCATAATTTCCGAAGTGCCCTGTGTTATTATTTTGTGGCTGTTCCGTATTTCCTTGTCCCTCTTCCCGTATTGGAGCGCGAGTGTCCTCTGAAATACGTAATTCTTGTATTACCTGTGTCAGCTGATCTTGTACTTCCCAGATTTCTCTTTGGTGTTGCGTATTAATTTGATTCAGATTTTGTTTCAGTTTCCTAATTTGTTCGCACTCTTTTGTGTCATTGTATCATTCAGATTATCATGTACCTTCGTAGATAAGTTAGTGACCTGATCCGAAAGTTCGGCTACTTTCTCCGATAGCAACACATTTCCTCAGTGTGTTTTTCTGAACCAAGTTTCAGAGTGTCCATTTGTATTGAAATCGAATCTACTGTGTCCTTTAAGTTTTCCTGAGTTTTTGCAAACTGCGTAACCGAATCGGTAGATGCAACTGAGTCAATTTTAGCCCACAAGGTCTCATGACTTTCATGAACAATGGTTTGCAGTTCTTTTATGGCTGCTTCGTGATTCTGTAATGCATTTTCATGCTGTGAAAAAATTGGTTGAAAATGCTCACAAATTTGTGTTTTTACGTCATTACAGACTTTTTGACATTTCGATTCAATGTTATGTAACTCAGTAGTTAAATCTTCACGTGTTTGTTCAAGTGTGGTGTCTAACTTCCGAAGATTTTGTTCCATTACGTCTAACTTTTGAAGATTTTGTTCCATTGTGTCTAACTTTTGAAGATTTTGTCCCATTTGTTTCTGATTTTGTTCAAGCGTTGTGTCTAACTTTTGTAGCCTTTGTCCCATTTGTTGCATAAACTGTAATAACAGTGCACTGGTGTCTGAAACATGTTCCTCAGTGCTATTCGGCAACTCATTTGAACCGGCAATATTCGCAGTTTGAATTGCAGAAAATGTGTATTGACTTATTTGGGAAAAGGGTGAGGACGCAAAACCTGAATCTACCGTATTTGCAAGATTGTGTCCTGTCATTTCGGATTCCTGAGGCAAGCTGTTGCCGACCGATCGATCGATAATGCTTCTCTGTTCACAAATTGTTTCACTGTCTACACCATTGTTTGCAGCCCGCTCCATTTCCCTATGTACAATTACCAAATTACTACTTTGAACATTAGTTAATTCATTACTCGGTGGCGCTAACACACTGCTTTCGTCTTCACTGTCATTTCTCAGTTTACTTTGGAGCCTAGAATTACGTTTTTCACACGCCATTATTGTCACAATATTTCACACGACAACACAAAAAAACACAATTTGAAGAGCAAAAATAAGAGAACACATTAACATAGAACTGAAAATAATATCTCGTTAATTGCAAGCGCAGCTGCGAAATACTTGGTGCAAAAATACATGCATGCCACGACTGTTTTACTGTGCAACAATGAAAAACCACAACTACCGAGGAAATTCTCTCCATAATTACGCGCTAGCAATAAACAAAAACTACACTAAATACACAAACTACAAGAAAAAATCAGAAGATTCCAGTGAGGTATCCTCGGCTAAGGGTCGACATATGAAACGTCCCCTTAGAAAAATAATACAGGACTGTGCTTAAACTGACACACAACATTTTTAGCGCAACGCAATCTGACTTTCAGAAATCCCTACAAAAGAATGGCCCTGACTAACATTAACCTATACCTTTCACAAATCACTTACCTCACCAAAAATCTTCGTTACTCGAACTACTGCAATACAGCGAGCGCCACTACTGCCAGCTAAATAAGAGATTCAAACTACTGAAGGCACTAACTACTGATAGGCATAGTTAGCAAATGAAAGATTTTGATAGAGAACAAACAATGTATTTACCTTAATAGTGTTGAAAAATCATAATATACATAGCAGTTCACAATATCCAGTATTACAAATTTCAAAACTCCGCCATCTCTCTCCGCACATCCACCACTGCTGGCGGCTCACCTCCAACTGCGCAACGCTACGCGATGTTAACATCCAGCGTCCCAACACTACAATGGCAAACAACAATGCAAACTAGCCACAGACTGCACACAGCACAGCCAGTGATTTTCATACAGAGCGCTACGTAACGTTGCCAATAAGAAAACATAAACAGCCTACTTACACGTTTTGAATTAACTTTGGCAAAACAATGTTTCCGTTTTTAGATCAAAAGTGTTTGTATCGTGCTTCAAAAATTGGCTAACATAAAAAAAAAAAAAATGTTTGAAAGTGTTAGCGCAGTAGATCCTGTAAACTATAGGGAGATACTATTTCGATACTTTGATACAACTAAGTTCGTAGTAGCAACTGTCACTGAAGAAACATGTCTGTTAAAATATTAAGGTAAATAGTGATATTCATGTGATTCCGTTACTTATTATTTACCAATAGTACGAAACATTCGAAAATTATAAGTTCAACAAAAGAGGAGGGAAAGTAAAAACACTTTGCCAGATTTGTTATCTATAATTGTTGTTAAAGGGATCTTTCATTATTTCATCATTCACTTGTACACTAAAATCTGGTCTCATCACTTGGTAATTGCTCACTGCTTCTCGAAATATACGACACAGTAAGCAATAACGTTATAGTAGCAAACATTCCGCAGTACAACTTTTAAAAAGTGGTAGCAAGTTTTGTTTACAGTCCTATATCATTACAATTGGTGTGACGTGTAATGGAGCTTTTGTTTACTTCAGCTGCCACTCCATAACAAATTTTTGTGCTGTTGAGAGACAGTATCATGGAATTTTCCAGTTTATTTAGTCTGCAGAGATCGTTATTCCACGTTCTGTAGTACATTTCAATAACCACTTAACGATACTCATGCACCGTGATATGCTGGTAGCACGCATAAAATGGTGAAGCATTTATTTTTTTTAACTAACAGCCGAATGTGACAAAGTAGTTTCAAACTTAAATAAATTTGTGATCTGAGGCTTTCCCAGAGTATATGCTTTTTGTGCTTTTTGAAGGGTTCTCGCTTGTCCAGCCGGATACGATCGACAATTGTCCGTTTTCACTATATATACGCGATTTGTCACAGTCCGTCTCTGACGTCATTCGAGGCAGAGCGCGATCCGACGTTTAACAGACGTGTGTCTTACAGTGGTTAACTGAAAAGTGAATCTTCCTCCTGCTTGTTTACATGCTTTGCGTCATCTCGAAGCTGCATCTTCGTCGGGTTGAAAGGTTAGCAGGTCTAGCTGCTTTTCCTTCTTCTTCCTCTGGTTTGATTTTCGGTTCATCGCGTCTTGGTTAGTTTCTTCTGGTTTGACACTCTTCTTTTTCCTTCCTCATGCTGCCTGAGAAGCGTCGCTACTCTCGTAGCAAGTCCGGCCATCTTGTTGCCTCTCGCCAGTGAATCTGGTTTCCCAGATTCCTGATGAGAGGATTCGTGGATCTTCTAGTGTCGACATAGAAGTGTCTCGCCGACTGCTTGAAGCGGTCCTTCATTATCGGCACGCCCGTTAGCCGATGTAGTTTGGTCGTGCTGAAATCACGCGGAAGATGTAGTGCCAGTCTCAGGCACCTGTTCTGGATCTTCTGGAGACTGCTGATGTGAATCTCGGTGGCATTTCCCCACACCACGGCGGCGTATTCCAGCACGGGCTTGATAAGTGCCAGATACAGCGACTTTTCGCAGTGTGGAGACAGTGTGGTCGTGGGACTGAGGAAGGGGTGTAGGAGGTGCATTCTGCCACGCACTTTATCCAGTATTTCGGCGATGTGCGTCTTCCACGTGAAGCGCCGATCCAGTGTGACACCCAGGTAGCGACTAGTGTTCGACCATTGGATGGGGCCTCTCATGATGCGGATTGGTGGCAGAGCTTCAGGTATACGTTTCTTCGTGAAGATCACAGCTTGGCTCTTCGCCGCATTGAACTTGAGCCGCCACTTGGTGGCACAGGCTCCCAGCTCGTCGCAGGCTATTTGTAGTCTTCCTCGCATCAGATGTAGGTTGATGCTATTAATGTACAGGGCCGTATCATCGGCATACAGCCCCATCTGTACCCGTTGCGTTCGCGGCATGTCTGCCGTGAATAGTGTATACAAGAGGGGCCCCAATACTGTGCCCTGTGGGACTCCGGAGGCTATTTCCCGTGCCGTTGAGGTCCAGTCTTCTATCTTTACGTGGAAGGTACGTCCCGCCAGGTAGGAGTGGATCAGGTGGGCTTGTGACACCGAAACTCACTGCACTAGTAACTTGTAGACTAGTCCGTCGTGCCACACACTGTCGAAGGCGTGGGGGACGTCTAGGAGTACCGCCCCAAAGTACTCTCTCCTCTCCAGCGCCCCCATCGCCTGCTCCACTAGTTGCAGCAGTTGGTGTGTTGTCCCGTGCCCCTCCTGAAGCCGAAGTGCTCGTCGGGAATCAGCCCTTACTCTCCGAAGTGACAGTGCAGTCTCCTGACATCTATTCGTTCAAATATCTTTGAAACTGTAGGTAGCAGGCTGATAGGCCGGTAATTCTGCGCCAGCCTGTTGTCTTTGCCAGGCTTATGGATCGCCACCACTTCCGCATGTTTCCAGGCGGAGGGGGGGGGGGGGAGGTTACTGGCCGGTCCTAAGGATGGCGTTGAATATCTTCGTGAGCAGTTTCACAGCCTCTGGGGTGACCTCCATCAGGATTGCGCTGCCGACGTTCTCGCACCCACCCGCTTTGCGCGGGTCAAGGAGTCGTAGCTGCCGTTGAAGCTCTTCTTCCGTTGTGGGTTCAATGGAGTCCTCAGTGTCTTCTGCCGCGAGGTATACACGGAGCCTATCTTCCACCATTCGGATATGTCGTTATCTACATCTTCTTCAACTAGCGTGAAGTCGGCCGCGAAGGTATAGGGGCAGTACCGCAGCTTAGGCATGAGGCTCGGCCACTGCATACTGTCCGACATGCAGCGGCGGGACACGTTGCTTCCTGCGAAGGAGTGCCAAGCAGTGCCGCCTGCGATGTTCAGGGTCGCTATCCTCCCAGCCCAGTCCCTGTTCCTGTATTTATATACCGGGTGATCAAAAAGTCAGTATAAATTTGAAAACTTAATAAACCACGGAATAATGTAGATAGAGAGGTAAAAATTGACAAAATGGTTCAAATGGCTCTGAGCACTATGGGACTTAACTTCTAAGGTCATCAGTCCCCTAGAACTTAGAACTACTTAAACCTAAGTAACCTAAGGATATGACACACATCCATGCCCGAGGCAGGATTCGAACCTGCAACCGTATCGGTCACGCGGTTCCAAACTGAAGCGCTTAGAACCGCACGGCCACACCGGCCGGCTAAAAATTGACACACATGCTTGGAATGACATGGGGTTTTATTAGAACAAAAAAAAAAAAAATTATCTGTCAATGGACGAGGCAGCAGCCTCAGAACGACCGCTTTCTCGTACACATAATCTATAATAACATAGCTATGAACTAATTCAAGATCTTCTTAATTTTTATGTGTATTTAGGTAAGTTGTTTGAAATCACAGAAGAAGTTCCACCTCTCCTGAATAAAAACTCTGCCTTCTAGAATTTTTATAGTGGAACTAACGGTAGATCGTTACCATTGAACTATAACTTTAATGACCAGTATTTAATGTTATTGTTATTAAAGGTCTAAAATTTGGTATAGCTCTATTATTTGGTAGGTTTTATCATCTGCAGTAACCAAAATTCTCTACTATTAAAATTATAGGTACTTAATCTACTACAAATGAGTATATTTTAGTTACAAATCTGGTTTTCATGAAATTACTCAAAAACTATGAGAGGTAGCTTAACGTAGTCACTTAGTTATTATTTTTAGGGTGAACTGAAGCATAAAACAAATTTTTACGTTTCCCAGTCCAATTTTTAGCTTCCTACATTTTTCTTAAAAACGTGGATTCCCGTTTTAATTTTCATTCTATTACTTTTAAGCTTGCACCACTTACTTCTGACCTCCATAGGTGCATTATGACCAAATTCTGGCTTTCTAGCTTTATTATTTAGCGCCACTTATTTTCTTCTTAAAACTGCATTTTTACGGAAACAATCCAGTCTGGGTACATGAAGGCTTGATATTTGACACGTTATTACAATAAAATATAGGTTAACAAAGTTTTAAACGGATATTTTGACTTTTAATTTTATACTTAATTGTGGTGCAATAATTGTGCGCTACGCGCAGACGCCTTAAGCCTTAAGGTGACGTGGCGCTACTAGCAGTGAACTGGGGTAAGTCCCAGCACACTCGTTCGCCTCTTTATCTCACACACGATACAGCGCTTGTTTTGCTTCAACAGGCCATTGCGTGTGGCCTTGCGGTACACATTATGACCTAGAGCCATCTAACATGCGCTGCACCAGGACGTCAAGAAAGGGAAGTTGTCCATCTTTTTCGATTTCCATAATGAACTTTATGTTATTATGGATAGAATTTAGATGTTGCACAAATATTTATAGTTGATCCTTTCCATGTGGCCAGATTATAAAAGTGTCGTCTACATAACGGAAGAAACATACAGTTTTCTGTTCTTCGGTTTCCTGGGCTACGCCTTCGAAACTCTCCATGAAGAGGTTGGCTACCACCAGAGAGAGAGGGCTCCCCACAGCTATCTGTCGGTTAGTATTGGCCGTTGAAGACAAAGTAGGTCGATGTTTACACATGCCCGAAAAGTTGTGTCAGTTCTTTCCCTAATTTCTCACAGATTAAGTTGATAGAATCTACCAGGTGGACTCGTGCAAAAAGTGACACGACATCAAAGCTGACAATGACGTCGTACTCATGTGAAGTTAGCCCCTTTAGGCGGCCTATGAAGCCCTTCGAATTCCGGATGTGGTGCGCACATTTGCCCATGAAGGGTTGTAACAGGCCCACGAGGTGCTGTGTCAGGGGGTACGTCGCTGACACTATGTTTCTAGCTGTCGCATCTCAATTTTGTACATCTTTGGAAGGCCACATACCATCGGTGCAACCGCCGAGCGTTGGCGAAGTCTCTTGGTGTCCTTAATCTTGAGCGCACCATGTTTCAGCAAGTTGGAGGTACTTTGTTGTATTTTCTTAGTCGCGTCTTTTTTAGTTTTCCAGTATGCTGGATCGTCTAATAATTGCAGCATCTTTTGTTCATGGTCGTGTCTCTCAAAAATGAGAGTAGCATTTCCTTGATGGCGTGGAGAACGGCTATCTCTTTATTTTCTATGAGGTTACGTAGTGCTGTTCTTTTCACTCTGGAGATATTATTTCTGCCGGTGTTGTCTCGAAGGAATTCGCCACGTTTCCCTCCTGATTTCTTCAGCCGCATGGTAGCTCTCGGATTGCCTGTTCTACTGAAGATATTATTTCAGTGAACGGAAGAGTTGCAGGTGTTGGCATCATGTTGAGCCTCTTTTCAAGTACGGCTACAGCAGTGTCATCAAGTGATTTTCCCGTGAGACTGATCACGGTGCGTCGTGTGGTCTCTGTTTCTTCTCGTGGTTTGCCAGGTAGCCGTGCAAACTTAGTGATCTGCTTGCATCAGCACCACCTGATGATGGCGGAACGGCTGTTCGCCGGAATATTGTGGGCATTCGACAATCGTATCCGGCTAGATATCCGAGACCCCTTCAAACATTAAACGAAATTGTTTATAAATTACCCCACTGATGTGATTTTAGATATTGTCACCCCGTCAACTGCCTTCTCCAACAGATGATGTTGTGTACATTTGCACTTCCGGTAGATTCTCTGTACACTAGCGTCTGTCTTACGCCTTTATTTTAATGACTTCCTGATGGTAATAGGATCTTCTTAACGAAGATTGGCGTTTTCGCAGTCATGCAAAGTACTTACGTGTACGTAAGATGCAATAGGGAACTGCATCGGTGGAGCTGTCATTTGTACTCAGGTGATTCATGTGAAAAGGTTTTCGACTTGGTTATGGCCGCACGACAGGAATTAACAGACTTTGAACGCTGAATGTTAATTGGAGCTAAAAGTATGGGACATTTCTTTTCGGAAATGGTTAGGGAAATCAATATTCTGAGATCCACAGCGCAAGAGTGTGCCGAGAATACAAAATTTCAGGCATTACCTATCTCCACGGACAATGCATTGGCTAAAAGCCTTCACTTAACGACAGAGAGCAGCAGCGTTTGCGTAGAGTTGACAGTGGTAACAGACAAGTAATCACTGAAGAAATCAGTGTGGGGTACGAAGAATATATCCGTTTGGGCACAACGGCGAAATTTTTCGTTAATAGATATGGCATCAGGCGACAGAGCGAGTGCCATTGCTAACAGCATGACAGCACCTTGGTTCTGGAAAACCGCGGCCTGGTCAGATGAGTCCCGACTTTAGTTGGTAAAAGCTGATTTTAGGTTTCAAGTGTGGCGCAGACTCCACAAAGCCGTGGAGCCAAGTTACCAACAAGATACTGTGAATCTGATGGTGACCCCGTAATGATGTTGGTTTTGTTTACATGGAATGGACTGGTTCCTCTGGTCCAAGTGAACCTATCATTAGCTGGAAATAGTTATATTTCCCTACTTGGAGAGCATCTGTAGTCATTCGTGGACTTCATGTTCCTAAACAGCAATGTCGTGTCAGCAGGCCACTGTTGTTCACGAGTGGATTGAAGGATGTTCGGGACAAGTCGACAGAAGGATTTAGCCACACATATCATCCTTCATCATCTCATCGTCATCGGCGCGCAAGTCGCCGAAATGGCGTCAACTCAAAAGACTGACACCAGGCGACCGGTCTATGCGACGGTAGGCCCTAGCCACACGACATTTCATTTCATCCGACGTAAATCCCAACGAAGATTTATGAGACATAATGGAGAGGTCATTTCGTGCACAATATCCGGCGCCGGCAACGCTTCCACAATTATGCGCTGCTATGGAGGCAGCATGGCGCAATATTTCTCCAGAAGACCTCCTACGTCTTGTTGAGTCCATGCCACGCCGAGCTGCTGCACTGTGCCAGATAAAAGGAGGTCCGACATGATAATAGGAGGTACCCCATGGTTTTTGTCACCTCATTGTAGGTTTGTATATTTACGTTTATCAGGAGGTGTTTCCGAGGATTACAGATAACGAGTCAGTTTGATTGTATGACCTACTTTTCAGGATGATGACAGTTTATGTTCCTATACTTTACCTATGAAAGGCATTTCTCTGAAGGTAAATAACTTGGTACCTCATTATTTCCTTTCACTTAGCACAACAATGGTTACATGTGTCGTTCAGGTGACTGTATCCATTGCTTGATGACCATATTGTCAATTTGTGATGTTACAAAAAAGGAATGAAAAGAATCGATGAATACTTTGAGGTAACAACGACACATGAGGAAATTTTTATACACATGCTGAGTGATAGTGATTTTCCAGTATATGTGATCATAATCACACTCATAAAAGTATGTTAAATTTTTATGAATAACAGCTGACTTGTCTATAGCCGTCATGTAATCGTACATGTGTGCTCAGATTTCATCATGTATATATCGGATGTCTTCTTGATAGACAACGTTCCAAGAAACCTCGACCTCAGGCCACAATTCATTAAGAGTTATTTCCGGCAAGAAAAACGGTCCCGTCACGGCCCACGGATGAGAGAGACAGATCTGATGATTGTGCTGGCGAAAGATTATGGAAAGTCTTGTGTGGTGCGCACGGCAACATTAGAAGTGTGTACAAGGTCATTGCTAGAAGATCACATATACTTTCCTATTTACCAGCGGTAAACACAATTAGTTGGACGTCGTTATGGATTTCTCCTACTCTTCGCAGTCTACCTTAAACAAAACCAAAGGAGTACAATTGCTGTCTGTAATGACTCCAAACGACAATTACTGTCTGTAATGACTCAAAACACTATCACGCCCAGTGTCCCTTCTGCGGTCGCTGCCTCATAAACTGTGTTCTCCTTTTTGACGCCGTACAATATGTCACCATGATCTGTTGACTCTTTCTGACTCTCTGTGCATGCTTTTTATTTGTTTTACGGCGTCCCGTTTATACCAAAACGATGAACAGATCCAATGAACGTAGCACTTCAAAATACTACTGGTAGTCATAAAGTTTCAGCTACCACCAAGAAGAGATAAAATTATCCAATTAACTATTTGTCTGTTTCGAGTTACATGTCTGCAGTCCCGGTATACACTTAAACCCCAGTGCCACAGTAACGCTCCTCGCCGCTGCAGGAGCCAGGACACAATGACACAGCCACTGGTAAAGTGTGGTCGAGCAGTTCTAGGCGATTCAGTCTGGAACCGCGCAACCGCTACAGTCGCAGGTTCGAATCCTGCCTCGGGCATGGATGTGTGTGATGTCCTTAGGTTAGCTAGGTTTAAGTAGTTCTACGGTCTAGGGGACTGATGGCCTCACATGTTAAGTCCCATGGGGCTCAGAGCTATTTGAAACATTTGAACTGATAAAGTGGAATATCGTACCGTAATTCCATTTTCGGCAGCAGCACAAACATTATAAATACGCCAGGTCAATCTATACGTCTAAAGAAGACATCTGTATACGCATGACACAGCTGTAACATTTTCGCTGGTGCTGAAAACTAATTACCTCACAATACACAACTTTATCAATGGGGTGGCGTCATTTTGTTTCGAATCGACTGACGATGCAACATGTACCTGTATACAAACAAATAGCTAAGTGTGTAGTTTTATTTTTTCTCTGGCTGATATTCGACGCTTTAAAATCACCCAGCATAGTGTTAAAATAATTAAACGTAGCAGAGATATTCTAACAAGGAACTCCTTGAGTGCGAGGTCGCAAAGGCTAGTGACGTTTATGGCATTCTACGTCCCACATGTTTCTACCATGACACCACACTACTGCCTGCTATTGGCAACAGGGGCGGGACTGAAGGCATAAAGTGGTGAGCACAGCACGAGGCTACTGAGCCTAGTCGAATTGCTCAGTTGACGAGTGACTCAGAACAGTGTTACAGTGCTAGTAGTGTGGATACAAAGCAAAGCAATGGCAACAATAAAGAAAGCAAACATTGCGTTATATTTTCAACAACAGTTGTCGAATTTGAACCAATGAATTTCGCAGAATGAGAATGAAGTGGCAGATGAAATATTAGCTGAGCCAGAGGAACGTGTAGGGTAGTATAGGCTCGGCTGTGCGGACAATGTACATGAGGAGTACAATGATGACGATAGCTGCTTAACAAGTGAAAATGATATTGAAACATGTGTCGACCCATGTCGTTCATTACCCTTTTCCAGAGAAACGTAGTAAAAAATAATTACGTACATGGAACATCATATATATCAAATTGTGCGTCATAGATTACAATGATTTCAAGGGAAGCAATGGATGGTTGCATAACTTCGAACAGTGCTACAGGATTGGAACACGTAAGTTTCAGATAAAACGTCAGCTCAACGATGCATAGCAAACTGCGGAAACGGCCCGAAAATTTGTACATAAGATAAAGGTATCGCATCTTTCAGTAAGGAATTTGTTTGTAACTTCGACCAACCGGGATTTGAAGAGGAAATACATCTGAAAGGAACCCTGAAAATTAGAGGTACCAAGAGAGTTGTACGAACATCATCTAACATCAATGCCTTAAGGGACTCGTATGGAATTATACCGACTGTTAATGTGGATGGTAAATTGACTGGAAAGTTATTTAACGTGCTACGAGAAGTACCCACTATGGTACTTCCTTGTGTGCGTGATCTTGAAAAGGACAGTAGGGAATATTTACGTCACAGCAAGCAAGAGAGGGAAAAAGGACGTAAAAGAACAATGGCTGTGAGGTGGATACTGCTCTTGGCCAACAGCCGGTCAAAATAACTTGCTTTTGCTAGATGCCTGGCCTGCGTATGAAAATCATACTCATTTAGAGCAAACAATCCGTCCTGAAAAGTGAATGACATTGCGTTTCGTACCAACTGACGCCAATAGACAAATGCACCTCTGGATGTTTTTTTTCTATAAAACAAGTTATCGCACTATCTACAGGTACGATTTAAAATATAGCCAGTTTCACGATAAGGTCCTTGACAGACTATTTCGCATTGGGTTTCGTGCCTTCGTAATCCATCAGTTCTCATCACCCCGTTACGCCTATCAGATTCTATGTGCTTTCTTTAAGAGTGGTTACCTACCTGAATGTCCTGCACAGTTTGTAACTCCCAAGGAGTTCGCCTTCGATCCTGATGATGCGAAACTTAATGATCACTGTGGTGCGTGATTTTTCATTCGATGTTCATTAAGCAAGTTAATTGTTAGTTTTGAACATTGCTTGAATGTCGACGATGTCCATTTTGTGAAGTGTAATTCATACATCGCATACAAGGTTGACCTCTGCTCCTCCCGGATACTCATTTCCGTCTCGCTTCTGACGGACATTGTGAGTCATTAGCAGCTAATATTTTCCCTGTCGGAACTGTTAGCACAAAACTTTCAAATAAGCATTACTAAAGATAGAACTTGCACCCTCCCACTCAAGGGGTTCCTTGTAAGTCATCTGCTGCATTAGTGCCGACCACGGTGGCCGTGCGGTTCTGGCGCTGCAGTCCAGAACTGCGAGGCTGCTACGGTCGCAGGGTCGAATCCTGCCTCGGGCATGGGTGTGTGTGATGTCCTTAGGTTAGTTCGGTTTAAGTAGTTCTAAGTTCTAGGGGACTTAATGACCTAAGATGTTGAGTCCCATAGTGCTCAGAGCCATTTGAACCATTTTTTTTTGCTACATTAGTATTACATGGGTAGCCAAACAAAAAAATCTCTTTTTTTCTTACAGAGTCCTGGAAACAAACCCTGTGCTGGAAACAGTAGTGTTATTTGGAAAAAATACTTGCTCCTCGACAATTACCGGATTCTAGCATTCACGGCCTTTGGCACAACGTAAAATAATATTGAAAATATCTCTCGTGGTCAGTGTTTCTGCGCCGCGCAACAAAAACACATTGTATGAAAATATGTGGTCTAGAACAAAGGAATAGTTTGAGCCTTTTTTCGCGCAGAGATAAAAAGCTGCGGTAGGAAACTCGGTTTTGGCCGCTGGCTGATGAGGGTCGGACGGACGGCGGGTCCGGGTTAGGGTGGCAGCCAGCAGGTGGCCCGCGACCTGCAAGTATGCGGCGCACCCCTCACCCCGTCCTGCACGCTGGCGACTTTAACGAAACGCGTCAGTAGGGGTGCGGCGCGCTCGGAGGGCGGCTGGCCCCGGCCAAGAGCAGCAGACCGCGAGCAAACCTGTGGTTGCCTAGCGACAAAAAGAAATTGGAGTTGGGCTCGTTTCAAGTTCGCCCGCCAAGTTACAGGTGCACGTGCTAATACGAGAGGGTACCCAAAAGAAACCGAACTTTTTTTAACTTATTTATTCACGTTTTAAACACAAACCCTCAATTCCCTTCAGAGTAGTGTCCACTTGCACTAATACACTGGTCTAATCTTTTATTTCATTTTACAAAACATTGTTTAAATATCTCTTGTGATGCTTGACAGTGCCTCCGTCGTCTTTTTCTTCACCTCAGCGACATTAGAAAACACATCCCTTTCACATATCTTTTCATTCTAAGGAACAAAAAAAGTCGAACGGTGCAAGGTCGGTTGAGAAGGGGGGGGGGGCGGGGGGTGGTGGTTGGGGAACAGCTCATACAGTGTTTGGTCAAGACCGGCCGGGGTGGCCGAGTGGTTCTAGGCGCTATAGTCTGGAACCGCGCGATCACTACGGTCGCAGGTTCGAATCCTGCCTCGGGCATGGATGTGTGTGATGTCCTTAGGTTAGTTAGGTTTAAGTAGTTCTAAGTTATAGGGGACTGATGACCTCAGAAGTTAAGTCCCATAGCGCTCAGAGCCATTTGAACCATATTGTTTGGTTAAGACTGTCACGCAGGCAGGGCTGAGTGTGCAGGGCATTGCCATGATGGAAAAATCACGATTCTTCCGCCGCACACTGTTGCACAATCTTTTCAAAATTTCCAGATAGAAAGCCTGGTTAACTATCTCACGCCAAAATAAATAAATAAATAAAACAGCTTGATTTAATGTTTGGTTTCACATGACGAGCGTCCTTGGGGCGAGACGAAGTAGAAGTTACCCTTTGCTTGATTGTTGCTCACATTCAGCAAAACGTTTCACCACCAGTGATAATTTTTCAAAGGAAAGTTTGTATCATTTCGGGGCTTTTTTCTCGAAGTACAGTATGCCTTAGCGCGACCTTGTTTTTGTTCAGGAGTCAGCAATCGTGGCACGAATTTGGCAGGCACCCTTTCGTTCCACGTCTACGTCTACATCGATACACTGCAGTTCACATTGCGGCGCGTAGCGGAGGGTACCCCATACCACTACTAGCAATTTCTTTTCCTGTTCCGCTCGCATACACTAGGAGAGAAAACCGACTCTCTATATGCCTCCATGAGAGCCCTAATTTCTCGTATCTTTTCTTTGTGGTCATTCGCACAAAGCATTTTGGAAGTAACAGAATCATTCTTCAGTCAGCTTCAAACGCCTCTCCTCTAAATTTTCTCAATAGTGTTCCTCTAAAAGAACGTCGCCTTCCCTCCAGGGATCTATATTTGAGGTCCTGAAGCATTTCCGTAACATTTGCGTGTTGTTCGAACCAACCAGTAACAAATCTAGCACCCGCATCTGACTTGTTTCGATGTCCTTTAATCCGATCTGATACCGATCCCAAACACTCGAGCAGTACTCAAGATTAGGTCGCACTGGCGTCATATTCGCGGTCTCGTTTACAGATAAACAACACTTTCCTAGTATTCTCCCAATAAACCGAAGTCTTTCCTACCACAATCCTCACATGCTCGTTCCAACGCTTTCCAACGTTACGCCCTTACTTTGTCAGACACTACAGTAATAATACTGTATCCGAACATTACGGGTTTTTCCTACTCATCTGCATTAACTTACGTTTTTATATATTCAGAGGTAGCTGCCGTTCATCGCACCAACTACAAATTTTGTCTATGTCATCTTGTCTCCTCCTACAACCACCTGTCTTCCACACCTTACCGTACATCACAGCATCTTCAGCAAACAACCGCAGATTGCTGCCCACACTTTCCGCCAAATTATGTATCGGTATAGAGAATAATAGCGATCCTATCAAACTTCCCTGTACCACTCCTGATGGTACCCTTTGTCTTCACTGAACACTCACAGTGGAGGACAACGTACTGGGTTCTACAAATTAAAGTCTTCGAGCCACTCCCACATCTGTGAACCTACTCTATATCCTCCTACTTTCTGTAACAGCCTACAAAGGGACACCCTATCAAACGCTTCCCGGAAATCTAGTAATATGGAACATTCCTGTTGCCCTTAATCCATAGTTCGCATTATATCATGTAAGAAAAAGAGCAAGCTAAGTTTCGCAAGAGGGACGCTTTCTAGGACCATACATAAGCCTCTCGGTATCAAGACAATTTATTGCATTTATTGTATTCGAACTGAGAATATTTTCAAGGATTCTGCAGTAAATTGTTGTAGAGACATTGTAATTCTACGGGTCTGTTCGTTAGCCATTCTAATACACAGAAGTCACATGCTCTTTTTTCCAGTCGCTTAGGTCTTTGCACTGGGTTTCAGATTCACAATAAATTCAAGTTAAGTAAGTGGCCAATGCCGTAGAGTACTCACTGAAAAACCGAGATGGCATTCCATCCGGAGCTTGTGACTTACATGTTTTAAAATCCTTCAGGGTAGTCGTCAATACAGGAGTCTGTTCGAGGGTCTAACGGCGGTTTATTTATACGATTGTCCTGCGTGAACGATTTCTTGAACGTGAAATTTAAAACTTCAGCTTTAGTTTTGCTATCTTCAAGTGCCGCACCAGACTGGTCAACAAATAACGGGATGGAAACCTTAGATCCACTTAGCGATATTATATAGGACCAGAATTTTCTCATGTTCTCTGCCAGATCTTTTGCTAAGCTGTGACGGTGGTAGTAGTTGTAAGTTCGTGCATAGATATTTTCGCAGACGCACAAATCTCTAAGAACCTTTCCTTGTCGTCATTTGCGCGGAATCTCTTATCTACAGTGCAAAAGCACCTGCTTCCTCAGAATTATCTGAGTCTCTTTCTTATACCATGGTTGATCTTTTCCGTCTTTAATTCACTTACTAGGCACAATTATTCCCCAGACCAGTATTTACAATCTGCTTAAACTTTGCCCATAATTTCTCTACGCCCATCTTACTGGAACTAAGTGATGTCAGTTCACTGTCTAAATTAGATGCTAAAAAATTGATTGTCTACTCTTTCTGGTAGAAACACTCTCCTAGCCTTCTTAAACGACTTATTAAGTTTCCTAACCATAGATTCTATAATGACACCATGATCGCTAATCTCCCTTTCTATACTTATTTTGTTGATAATTTGCAGCTACAAATTCTGAGATATTTCCATTATGCGTGGGCTGCCGAATAAGCTGTTCAGGACAATTTTCAGAAAACGTGTTCAAAAGTACTTCGTCTGACAGTCTGTCTGTACCCCCTGCAGTGCGAGTGACCGGTAAAAACACCTGACAATTAGTTTGGGTTCTCCTAGACCTGTTACACGTGACCAGGTAACTTCACTGTCATAGTGAGCTTCAGCCTCAATAGAGATAATGTTTCTACTAACTGGAATGAGAACTCCCCCTCCTACGGTCCCTAACCTGTCTTTCCAATATACGTTCAATGCTTCGCTACACATCTCAGAGCTTTCCACTTCGGATTTCAGGTATATCTCGCTCCCTAGAATAATTTTAGCGTCAGAACCTTCCTGGAAGGCAGTAAATTCGGGAACTTTGTGACGAATACATCGACGATTTACTGTTAAAATTTTGGCAGTCGATGTGTCTGTACTCTGAACGCGGTCTGACTCCTTTGCTGTGTGCCGGCTGGCGAGTGTTCGTAGTAACTGAAATTACCGCCTAGCCTAAAAAATCCTTATGTGCTCTTTACAAGTAATCTGCTACCCTACCAGGTACTTCCTTTGTGTAGTGCTCGCCCGCATCTCGTGGTCGTGCGGTAGCGTTCTCGCTTCCCACGCCCGGGTTCCCGGGTTCGATTCCCGGCGGGGTCAGGGATTTTCTCTGCCTCGTGATGGCTGGGTGTTGTGTGCTGTCCTTAGGTTAGTTAGGTTTAAGTAGTTCTAAGTTCTAGGGGACTGATGACCATAGATGTTAAGTCCCATAGTGCTCAGAGCCATTTGAACCATTTGTGTAGTGCTCCCTTGACGCAAATCTCCTGTCACAATCTACTGCACTGAACACCAAAACGCTCCCGATACAACCAAAATTTCTTCAATGGTCCGTTGTCGATCTTAGTTGACGACTGCACGAACATTTTGAACATTTTCATGTATTTGGGCCATGGAAGAACGACCAAAACGAGGTTTGTCTTCAATTCACGTTTCACCATTTTCGAAACAGGAACCCCCCCCCCCCCCCCCCCACCACCACCACTTGAGTTTTCCCTATAGCATTGTCCTTGTACGCCGTTTTCAACATTTCAAGAGTTTCTACTTCACTTTTTCGTAGCAAGAAGCAGCATTTAACTGCCGTTCACGATACTCAACCAATGCAAAAACGACAAACACACACAACAGTTGTCGCTATAAACTCTGCCGAAACTAACCCTGACCTTCTTCAGCAACAGCGCTAGCCTTACTGATTCTAGAATGTTCGTTTATGCGTTCCTAGCGGCAAAACGCGGTACTACAAAAGCGCTGTCCAGCTAAAATTTAGTTCGGTTTCTTTTGTGTGCCTCCTCGTGTTGACTTGCTAATGGTCTTTCTACCGCGTAAGTAAGTAGATGAAGAACATCCTGACCGACGGAACATATTACATCGCTCTCGATATCTACACTGGAAGAAGTTTTGAGAAGATAAGTGATGTAGCATTATCATTATGATTCTATCTCCCCCTCCCCGCCTACCTATTCCGTTCACGGACGGGAGTCCAATTTATCTAGCGGACACGTAGTGGAAATTAAAGTGCTGTGTCTGATGCTAACTACATTAAGACACTTTTTTTTTGTCTTCAGCTTGCTGCTTGGTTTGATGCGGCGCGCCACGAATTCTTGTCATGTGCCAACTTGTTCATGTCAGAGCAGCACTTGCAACCTGTGTATTCAACTATTTGCTGGATGCCAGTCTGTCTTCCTCCACAGTTTATGCGCTCTACAGCTCCCACTAGTAGTATGCGAGTTATTCGCTGATGTCTTAATGTAAGTCTTATCATCCTGTCCTGTCTTCTTGCCAGTGTTTTCCTCACGTTTCTTTCTACAGCGATTCTGCAGAGAACCTCCTTAATCCTCATCTTATCAGTCCACATGATTTTCAACATTCTTTTTTGGCACCGTGTCTCAAACTCTTAGATTCTTTTCTGTTCCGGTTTTTATACTGTCCACGATTCACTACCATAAGTGCTGTGCTCCACACGTACTTTCTCAGTAATTTCTTCCTCAAATTAAGGTCACTGTTTGCTGCCGGTGGAATTCTCTTGGCGGGTAATTCCCCCTTTGTTTGCTTTTTATGTTCTGCTTGCTTCGTCAGTCAAGGGTTTTGTGCTTCCAACGTAGCAGATTTTCTTAACTTCGTCTACTTCGTGATCACCAATTTTGATATTAAGTTTCTATCTTCACTCATTTCTGCTACTTCTTACCACTTTGTTCTTTTCCGGTTTACCCTCAGTCCATATTCTGTACCCATCAGACTGCTCATTCCACTCAAGAGTTCCTGTAATTCTTCATCACTTTCACTGACTATAGCAATGAGTTCAGCATATATTATCATTGATATCCTTCCATCCTGGAACCTTTCTTTTATTTTCTTCATTGCATTTCGATGCGTATATTAAACGGTAGGGGCTAAAGGCTTCTTCCTGTTATATAATGTTATTAATGGGAACAGTTGGTTCTTCGTCAGCCAACCCTATTTTTTGTTCTTAGTTCTAGTACTTACTGTATATTACCCATCTTTCCCTGTAATATATCCGTATTTGTCTCAGAATTTCCAACATCTTGTCCTATTTTACACTGCAGAACGCTTTTTCTAGATCGACGAATTTTTATGAGCGTGTTTTGAATGTCCATCAATCTTGCTTCCATTATCAAATGTACAGAATCGCCTCTCTTTTACCTTTTCCTTTCCTGAATCCAAACTATCTACTACCCTCACCCTCTCTCTCTTCTGTGGTATATGGAGTGCTGCTCTCCTGTATATTCAGCAATCACACCTCATGGATATTCTTCGGTCCTAGTCTCACGGAGGTTGTGTATCAATAGTAAGGGTAACTGAGATGCTTACCGCCAACCCTCCTGCAGGCGCCACAGTATATGGGGGCTCAATCCGCGCAGATACGTGGCATGCAGATTGCAGTACATAGCGCTGCAGTTGCAGGAACCATTCTCGTCTGCGCTGTCACATTTCCACATGATACTACGCATGCAGTCCTCCGCTGACACGTACTTAAATTACCGTTTTGTCCCCTCGAGAGCCAGTTAAACTTCGGGCTCCAACCATCCATCTGCTGCCACGACTCACCGCTACGGACCCAAAACCTGCCTCTGCTGCTGCTTATTGCAATGTGTCTTCTCGCCCTCACAGTGAAGTACTCCCTAGGGCTCTGCTTCTCTGGATCTGCGTCTGTAGCCCATGATGTTCTATCCTCATGGGAATGTGATGGCGCTTATTCTCCCTGCTGTTCGCAGCTTTTATGTTAATGGTCTGTTAGGCTTTCGTCAATGATCGACGTAACAGTTGCTATCAAGTTGCATGAGCAATTGCCCTCAGAAGCTGTACTTAGTTTAGTTTCACGTCAATAAACAAATAGTTGTTACTAAAAAGTGTGTATTTCAATACTCTCTGGAACACGATTCAGCTAAGGACAAGGTTTATTCCCACTTGTTTAAAGTGCATTTTGAAGTTATCTCCTCTCGTCTCGTCTGCCACACATAACAATGGCGACGAGGCTGTTCTTCATATGTGTTTGGGAGTTCTTTTTAAAGTGTATTAGTTCCTTTCATTGGACTAGTGTTTCGTTTTTTCCAAACTGTTCGTGTGGTTTTCGGACAAAGACATTGCCGATTCTGTGTTGTTCCTCTTGGTGGGGCAGAATTTTAATGCATACTTCGTTGCAACAGTCTGTATTCAGTGGTGATAGTCACAATGCGTGAATCCTACACTGCAAATGTGTCCAACTCTCTACCGGACAAGGACTGTTCTTTTCTTGAATTTAGTTGCAAATTTTTAAATTCGTTTTTTATAGTTGCTCTGTTTCTTATGCATATTTTGGCTGGTCCATTCACGTATTGTTGCAACAGGAATGCTCTTAATTGATACTGTTGGTTTGCGTTGTTTTCTGTGGCTGTGTGATGAATTTTTCGTACTTTTGGAAAGTTCACGTTCCAGTTCACTGGCAGTGTATTTTCGCATAAGGTTTGAGTGTCCTTTTGAATTATCATGTCGGTCCAATTGTCGGAGCTGCCTTTGGTTCAAGTCATTGAGTTCAAGGGAAGTGACCGATTTTGTGACTTATTAGAGTTCCTAAGCGGAGTGAATTGTATAACTTCATCTGTGTGCCGTAATAGTTTAGTTCCTTGAGTTTTCGCGGGTTAACTTAATGTCTAATAGGCACAGTTCTAGCGTTTTCTTTTGCGTCGGAAAGTGAACCGATTTTGTCACATATTTCAAGTTCCTAACCATGGGCAAATTATTTAGTTTCGCCTGAGAGCTCCGGTATTAGGTTTTTGAGTCTCTGCGTATTGATCACAGTATTAATTAGACACAGTTCCTACAGTTTCGTCAGGGTCTACAGTAGAGTTTCGCAGCACATGCTGACAATCCCTTTATCTCGCTGGTTTCTGATGTGTTGGCAAATGTGCCAACACCTTGTAGATAGAGGAGGCCGAAATGCACGCTATAAGCTAACGCAGACGGGCGTGAGGTCTGGAACAGGATATGTTATGAATGCTATAAAGAAAAGTACGTAGCTGCTAGAATACTTAACTTTACTCCATCATTTGTATACAGCATTCTTGATGATACAAGTGAGACTCTCTATAGAAATGGTTAATGGCGCCTTGCTAGGTCGTAGCCATGGACTTAGCTGAAAGCTATTCTAACTATCTCTCGGCAAATGAGAGAAAGGCTTCGTCAGTGTAGTCGCTAGCAAAGTCGTCGTACAACTGGGGCGAGTGCTAGTACGTCTCTCTAGACCTGCCGTGTGGTGGCGCTCGGTCTGCAATTACTGACAGTGGCGACACGCGGGTCCCACATGTACTAATGGACCGCGGCCGATTTAAAGCTACCACCTAGCAAGTGTGGTGTCTGGCGGTGACACCACAGTTTCGTTTTTCATGGTCTTTAGTATGGATAGGGAGTGTGATTGTTGCGTGCGGAAGTGAGCCAAGTTGGTAACACTTCGCTCTCAGCTCCAGGTTGTGATGGCTTCACTTACTGCAGTTAGTTAATGAGCTCGTACAAATAGTAAACGGTTGCAAAAACACATTTGACCTCTTAGGAACAAATAATCCTGAGTTAATAAAGAGCATCAAAATGGATACAGAGAGTAGTGAACACAGGGTTGTCGTAGAGAGACTGAATATTGTAACCCCCAAACTTTCAAAAAAAAAAAAAATACCTATTCAAGAAAGCAGATAAAATTTCAGTTTATGCCTTCTGGAGAGAAAATCTCCACTCCTTCCAAATCAACAGTGTGAGTGTAGACCATATGTCGCTTGAATTCAAAGAAATAGTATCAGCAGAAACTGAGAGATTAATACCTGTAGGGAAGCAGCCTACTCACGCTGTAGTAAATTCACATCAGTTTCCATTGTGTGCCAGCCAGTCTGCTGTAACTAGCTCTGACGTCATAAATGTTGCGCAATACCTTAAAAATCAAGCAAATGACCTAAAACTTTTCTAACATGTCAGGAATAATACTAAATTAATGTGTGTTAAATATCAGTTCGATAACTTCAGCCATTTTGAAATTTGGACGTTTTTCTGAAAAAATCATTGGCGCAACAGAAAAGAGCTAGAGACTTCAAAATTTATATTTAGATTCATCTTTCATAATGATTTAATAAAAACAGTACTTTGGATTTCACAGATTAAGACTTTAGTGGAAATTCATGATTTTCTGGTTTTCGTCTCAAAACTGAAGGAAGCAAGATAGATTAAGTAGGCTAATAAATAAGGCTAGGATGTTTAGATTTAAATAGGTTGGAGGTCCGCTATGACTATGAAGATGTGAAAAGTTTCTTTTGAATACCTATAAAATTATAGCGATAGCGGATCTCAAAAGGGCCAGTTCAGAGCTCATCTGCTGCGTGCAGCGTAATTTAATTAATTCTCTCGCCCAAAATAGTTAACTTAGCCACGTCAAAATTTTATTATCAATATTTACCTGCGTGCTGAATGCACGTTTAAATTAAGAGCTTCATCGGCCATCAGCAAAAGAAGCTATAAATTATTATGTAACTTGAAGTGGTACGTTACTAGCCCAGCGGCTAGTCGGGAGAGCCGATTTGAACAGGCGTTCTCTTGGCCGTCCGCACCGCGGCTATATATATAAGAGCGCTGCGCGAGGAAGGAAGGCCCCAGTTCTCTCCAGACGCTGAATAGCACGTCAGCTGTGTCGGGAGTCGCTTCACTCGGAAGCACTGCTACAAACAGCCTCGGGTGCCGTATTAAGTTACTAGAGATACGCGGAACCGTGAAAGCATTTCAAGTAAAGGATTAATTCTGGGATGATTTGCATTATCTAGCCTCAGTTTGCGTATTGTCGTATTTTCACGTGCCGTCGCGGGACAGACATTCTACCAATTATTATAGCGTGGCGTTTGATGAAATATTCTCATCAAATCTTGGCGAGCATTCTTTTAACATTTAATTCGGACATTTATAGTTGCATCAGCGCATTAGACTCTGAACTGCTCTGTTAGTTAGGTTGTAGGGATACTTGTGTTTGTTATCAGTGAATTTCAGAATATACTCAACTATTTTGGAAAATCGTTTTGATTAGAAATCCCGAACAATCTCCTAATTCCTCAGAGCTATAAGCTGCAGCTATAATGGTATTCTCAGATGAAGTGGGCACTAGGAACTCTCTTTACAGGCTCCACGTTTTATTAAATCACTTTCTGGGTGCTAAAAGGTAAATAGAGAGCCAGTGTTGAGAACGGCGAAAGACAGCATTAACAACATTTTAAAAGCCTGAAACTGATTCAAACATTTTGAATTGCAAGCATTTATACAGCAAATTTATTTTTACAACTCACTCGCCGCCCCACATATGGTGCATCGGCCGGGAAATGCAGTGTTTTTCCAACATTTAAATAACAATTTATTTTAACAACTCACTCGCCGCCCCACATATGGTGCATCGGCCGGGAAATCGACTAAGTGAAAGTGATTTTTAACTATTCGGATTCGCGAGTGGAATGCGACACGCAGCTGAGTAATAGAACAGTGAAAGCCGTCAGGGTGCCGTCTGCAGTTCAACGTGCCACGTCGCATCAGTAATCTTGGTACGCCGCACCGACAACGTCTTGCAGAAGGAACTAAGTTAAGTGAAAAACTGTTAAAAATTTTACTAACCTGCACTAAAAGACTGTCTGCGATGGAACCGCCAAAAGAAACTGAGGTTAAACTTAAATCAGAACCTATGTCTGTTGAAGGAACTGTAAATCCAGACAACGGTTCAAGTGTAAATATGCATGAAAGTAGTAATGTTACGTGGGCATGTGGACAACGCAGTTGGATTAACAACGCATCTGGATTGACGGAGCTGGCACTGAGTCTAGCGGTGCTGCCGGCATCGCGAAAAGCCAGTTTCGCCGTACCGCAGTCGTCCGCCGCAGCAGCCGGAGCCGCGCCTGCAGTTGCAGGCCACGCAAACACACATCAGCCGTCAGGGTGCCGTCTGCAGTTCAACGTGCCACGTCGCATCAGTAATCTTGGTACGCCGCACCGACAACGTCTTGCAGAAGGAACTAAGTTAAGTGAAAAACTGTTAAAAATTTTACTAACCTGCACTAAAAGACTGTCTGCGATGGAACCGCCAAAAGAAACTGAGGTTAAACTTAAATCAGAACCTATGTCTGTTGAAGGAACTGTAAATCCAGACAACGGTTCAAGTGTAAATATGCATGAAAGTAGTAATGTTAAAGTGAAATATGAAGTATTGTCTCCTGACAGTAGTGTGCGAAGGGGCAATGATTCAATAATAGAGACCCCAGTAGTAAAGCAGAAAGTAGAAATTGTAAATTTATTGGATGATAGTTTCTCTGATGAATTAAAAATGAAACAGTCATCAGAGATGGTAGAGTTTAAGAAGGAGAAGTTAGATAGGACTAATCAATCAGAAGTTTCATTTAATTTTGATGATTCTGGTGTTGGAGCTAGTTTTTCGTCACCTGAGTGTGATAAAAAGCCAGCTAGTGAGCAACCCAAAGATGCTGGGGCTATTGATTTAAATGTTATATTACAAGCAATAGCTGCCGGTAATGCACAAATGACAGCTGAGTTAAAGTCTGAAATAAGTGAACAGGTCAAAAACAGTAATGCAAAAATAGCTGCCAGTAATGCTGAATTAAAATCTGATATAATTGAGGTAAATAACAGGATTGTGGCCAGTCAAACTAATTTTAATAAACGATTGGAGGTAATGGACGATACCTTCAAGGCTGGTTGCAATAAGTTGAAAGAGGATCTAGACAGTTTGAATTATAAAATTGACTACAACCATGAGGATATTAAGAAAAAGGTTGCTCAACAGTTTTCTGAAATGTATAAAACAGTTAAATCCGAAGTTGCTGAGGTTCGCAAAGACTTCCAAATGGAAGATGCGAAGCTGGAGCACAAGTTAACAGAAAAGATCGAGGCGGAATCTGAACTGTGCTCAGATAGATTTAAAGATGTTAATATTAAAGTAAACATATGTCAAGCAGACGTAGATGCAATTAAAACTGATACTACTCATATTGTACAAAGAGTAGATAATGTTGAAATGAAAGTAGAAAATATCAGTACTAACATTGCTAACATTGAGAGTAAAGTAGCTTCAGTAACTTCTGGTAATGGTAGTATACAACAAGTTGTAGCTGCAAACGCCGCTTTTATCGGGTGTCGGCAGTTCTTGCGGTTTGATCCAGATAAAAATATCCACCCGCTAGATTTCTGGAACGATTTTGAAGATGTGATTCCACCAACTTGGTCTGAACGAGAGAAAATCTCATTTATTAAAAGCCATTTAGCAGGTGACGCCATGCGTTGGTCAGCTGATGTTATGTTGAAGTGTAAAACATTAGCGGAGTTTAAAACAGCTTTCATTAATGAATATTGGTCTAGCAATAAGCAAAATGAAGTGTTGAGAGAATTTTGGAGTGGAAAACGCTTCAATGCAGGCAAGGAATCAATTAAAGAGTTTGCTGGGTCATGGATTTCACGTTTGTCATATTTGGCGGAAAAGCTAAAACCAGAAATGAATATACTAGGTCTTGAAGCCAAACTGCCATGGTATTGGCAAACTAGAATTATATCTGCCCCTAGAGACAATCTGGATCGTTTCATTGAGTATCTGGAACGTGTGGAACGTGTTGCTGCCAATGAGGAGCAAGCACGTAATAACAGAAATGCCAATAACAATAATAGTAATTTTAGGAACGAGCAAAATGGCAATGTAAACAGCAGAACAGTAGGTATTCGCCATCCTAAGAGAGGTAGGAATTGGGGAAATAATTATCAGAACCAACAATGGCGTCCAAGGGATAATAATTTTGTTCCAAACAGAAATATGCATGTAAACAACAGTACGGAAAGTAATGCTGTGCCAGTCAACTATAATGAAACTAAAGGAAACAGCAGTAGCCCGAGGCTGGAAAACTAGTTCCCGTCTATGAGGACACTGGCGCTCTCCAGGCGGTTACTTTTCCTAAGCCAGTAGTTAAGGGAATTGATAAGACTGATCAGAATACTCAAACTGAACATGTGGATGAAGAGTCGGTAGCATCTAAGGATACAACAGAAATATTAGATCACTCACAGTATTTGATAGATACCGTGTTAGAAACGCTTTCTAAGTGGGAAGAGAAAGAGAAGGCGCAGCAGTGTAACAATAGGGAGGAGCTACAAAATACTGAATTGACAGGTGAAGAAGCAGAAGAAATTCATGCTTATATTTACGATGAAGATGATGTGCTCTTATCTAAAGTGCCTGTGCAGGATGTTAATAATGTACTAATAAATTTAGGACAGGAGATAAGTGAGAATGTAGAGGGTAGGCTGTTGAGGGTCGATGTACCCAGTAGCTGTGACCAGTTGTCACTTGAGAAGGAAACCGACGATAATGGTGAAAGTGGTTTAGCTGTAACTAGTGTTATGCCCGGTCTGGAGACGCAGAATCGCTCAGACTGCAGTAATTTGGGTTATGTTCAGCAAACTAAATGTAATGAAGTAGTGCGGTGTTTCGATTTAAAATTAATAGACCGACTGGAAAAGGCAGCTGAAAATGTAATTCAGGAAACCCCTACACACTGTGACCTAAATGTAATGAAGACAAATGTCAATCACTTTAGTTGGAGACAAATCCAAAAGGAACTACTAGATGAATTTGAGAAACCACCTGTACTACCTAGAATAAGCCACCCTATAATAATAGTGAATATGTTGGGTATCAATGTACGTTGTCTCTTAGACAGTGGAAGTGAGGTGAGTGCAATATCTCAGTCCTTCTTTGATGCATTACCTGGTAAAGACAAGCTTACAGTAATGAGGGTATCAGGACTAAGAATAATTGGTGCTACTGGCAAGGTTTCAAAAACTGTAAAGCAAGAAGCTTTACTACCTTTTAACATTAATGGTAATTTAATTGATCATCCGTGTTTAATTGTAAACAATCTCAGTATTGAGGTTTTAATTGGCATAGATTTCTTGTCAAAATATCAGAGTGTTGTTGACTTTGAAAGAAGCCAGTTAAAAATGGTCTTGCCAATAACCGGAGTAAGTATAGTCCCTTTTAGTGATAAACATGTAGTAACTGATGAGGAAACTTGGGAGCTGCCTATACGAGTTCTGAAAAATAGGAGGTATTGGGACGAAGGTGTTAATCTTAGTTACAGTAAGCTGAACACAGAAAAAGAAGAAGAAGCAATTATAGTGGACAAAATAGAAGCGAAATGGCAGGAAATAGATAAGACTTCAGACAATCAAAAGGAAGAACTGAGACAGGTTCTAAAGAGGCATCATCAGGTATTTTCAGATCGACGTGGCGTGGGCAAAGGTTATGAATGAATGCTGTAGGGAGGAGGTTGTTCTGTAACCTCTACACAGTGTGGCAGCTGTGCAGTCCCAGCTGTGTGAGATCTTCTTTCCCTTTCAGGTCTCACTCATTCTTCATCTTTCCTATCCACAAAAATTTCGACCTCTTCTTTCCAAATACTAAAATTTTCTGTCATGACTATCAAGTCAGCATTCAGCCAATGAATGCTGTAGGGAGGAGGTTGTTCTGTAACCTCTACACAGTGTGGCAGCTGTGCAGTCCCAGCTGTGTGAGATCTTCTTTCCCTTTCAGGTCTCACTCATTCTTCATCTTTCCTATCCAAAAAAAAAAAAAAAAATTTCGACCTCTTCTTTCCAGACATGAAAATTTTCTGTCATGGCTATCAAGCCATGAGTTCTGTGAGTTCTGTAACCATTCTATCCACCGATTAGTGAAGAAAAATACCTAATGTGACAAACCTAATAGTGACAAACAATAGAGAAGTATGATGTAATTAAGATACAATGTATTTGAGTAACAAGTATGTATAGAACCCTGGTAAAATAGTAAGTACAAAGTGTTGTTTTATTGGAAATGGTCCACCAACAGTAATTTAAAAAGATATATGAATTCATATACAAGCAGGATCTGAAGTGGTAGTGAAACCTAATGTATGCATTAGAGCTAACTAAGAAATAGTAAAAGAGATTGCTTAGTGTTAGGAAAAATATGCAGATAAGTTGTAAGATTAAACTCACCTGGTGTAGCAAGGAAAGGCAGTGTAATAGAATTGAGCAGTGTTTGTGGTTGAGACGTGAAGGACACGTCCCTGAAGTATCTATAAGGTTGGAGCTGGCCATTATTTTAGTGTAGTGTGTGACAGGATACACCTACACGTATTGAGGTTAAGAGTTGGAGGCGTGAATGCGACCATAGGTACCCTTATGTTAGATGAGACAGAGCAGCTCATGGTGTCCTATAGGTTTAAGGAATTTAGCATTTCGCTCGTCCATAATTACTTGATGCACTTTAGTGGTAGGTCGAGAGAGACTACCTGAGGTTTCAGCGTCCGATCGAGTGGAAATGGATTGCCACGTGAGCAAACTAATCAGCTGCAATACACTATGAATATGAAATAAATGTGCTATCCTATGCTTTAAATATTAATAGAGTGAGTATTAAATAAGTACACGCACTAGCAAAATAAATAACATAATGGCAGACGTGAAACATTAAGTTTAGCTCAGCATAAATACACTTCAAAGTAAGTAAGTACCTAATTGCAGATGTGGAACACAACAGCAGAGGACCAATAAGTGGATTTTGTAATCAACTAAACGTAGTGTGTTTTGAATACTCAGAACTGTACTATTACCAAAAGTTACTCACATGTACAAAGAAGCTGAGAAAACAACCACTAATCATACTCATACTATCTCTAAGAATAAGGTAATCTAAGATGAGTCAGTTAAGTGCTTAATATACAAATGTGTCAGGAATGTACCGAGCATTGGTTCAGTGTTCCGGCCCAGAAATAATAAATTGATGTTAAATAGGACTCCTGATTGTATGCCTTGAGCATAAATTTTCTCTAGTAAGTGACTAACGGCGTTTTGAGCCATTTGTTTACCGATTTTATGATATTTAAGTAACCGCGAGAGTAATGTTGAAAAAGTTTTGTTAACTTTGTTCCAGCAAAATATTGAAGGATAAAATGTATATATACCCATTTCATTGTGACCCACCCTTAGATATTAAGTGAACAGAGTCTGAGGCACTCTTTTTGTTTGTTCTACAGGACAAACCAGATAATGGCAGCCTGGTAGCTGCGTGAAAGTGTGGAGTGACTTGGACACAACTCACAGTGACCCCTCCCCTTTCCCCCATGTAATTTAGAGAGAACGTGAAGGACGCACACCATAGCAACTTCCCCTCCTCTACCCTTGTGAATGGAAGTGTAGGACGCCAGCCAAAGCGGCTACCAGCACGTGTGTAAAAATTATTTGTGAACTTCTCTTTCAGGTTTAGAAAAGACTGCTAAGAGATAATCATCTGTTTATGTATCATGTTATTTTCTTTGAATTTGTGTATGTAAAATGTATTTAATGTATTTAATGGATCTAAGATTTTCATAATTTTTCAATTTGTATGTGTTTGTTTATCTAAGGCAATATGTATGCCAAAATATTTCATTGACTTTGCTTAAAATTTTGAGTAATGACATTGTTTAAAAGGCAGTGAACATGCCCACAATTTAAATAATTAATGTAGGTAATCAGTTTTCTTTAATGTTTCTACATGTTTATATTTCAATTTTGATTTTTTTTATAGGGAGTTAAACTGTACTCTTGCTTCCCTTTTTGTAATTAAATTTTTTTTCATTCATTAACATTCATAAACAAAAAAAAATTTAAGTAGAGGGTGATGTAGGGAAGCAGCCTACTCACGCTGTAGTAAATTCACATCAGTTTCCATTGTGTGCCAGCCAGTCTGCTGTAACTAGCTCTGACGTCATAAATGTTGCGCAATACCTTAAAAATCAAGCAAATGACCTAAAACTTTTCTAGCATGTCAGGAATAATACTAAATTAATGTGTGTTAAATATCAGTTCGATAACTTCAGCCATTTTGAAATTTGGACGTTTTTCTGAAAAAAATCATTGGCGCAACAGAAAAGAGCTAGAGACTTCAAAATTTATATTTAGATTCATCTTTCATAATGATTTAATAAAAACAGTACTTTGGATTTCACAGATTAAGACTTTAGTGGAAATTCATGATTTTCTGGTTTTCGTCTCAAAACTGAAGGAAGCAAGATAGATTAAGTAGGCTAATAAATAAGGCTAGGATGTTTAGATTTAAATAGGTTGGAGGTCCGCTATGACTATGAAGATGTGAAAAGTTTCTTTTGAATACCTATAAAATTATAGCGATAGCGGATCTCAAAAGGGCCAGTTCAGAGCTCATCTGCTGCGTGCAGCGTAATTTAATTAATTCTCTCGCCCAAAATAGTTAACTTAGCCACGTCAAAATTTTATTATCAATATTTACCTGCGTGCTGAATGCACGTTTAAATTAAGAGCTTCATCGGCCATCAGCAAAAGAAGCTATAAATTATTATGTAACTTGAAGTGGTACGTTACTAGCCCAGCGGCTAGTCGGGAGAGCCGATTTGAACAGGCGTTCTCTTGGCCGTCCGCACCGCGGCTATATATATAAGAGCGCTGCGCGAGGAAGGAAGGCCCCAGTTCTCTCCAGACGCTGAATAGCACGTCAGCTGTGTCGGGAGTCGCTTCACTCGGAAGCACTGCTACAAACAGCCTCGGGTGCCGTATTAAGTTACTAGAGATACGCGGAACCGTGAAAGCATTTCAAGTAAAGGATTAATTCTGGGATGATTTGCATTATCTAGCCTCAGTTTGCGTATTGTCGTATTTTCACGTGCCGTCGCGGGACAGACATTCTACCAATTATTATAGCGTGGCGTTTGATGAAATATTCTCATCAAATCTTGGCGAGCATTCTTTTAACATTTAATTCGGACATTTATAGTTGCATCAGCGCATTAGACTCTGAACTGCTCTGTTAGTTAGGTTGTAGGGATACTTGTGTTTGTTATCAGTGAATTTCAGAATATACTCAACTATTTTGGAAAATCGTTTTGATTAGAAATCCCGAACAATCTCCTAATTCCTCAGAGCTATAAGCTGCAGCTATAATGGTATTCTCAGATGAAGTGGGCACTAGGAACTCTCTTTACAGGCTCCACGTTTTATTAAATCACTTTCTGGGTGCTAAAAGGTAAATAGAGAGCCAGTGTTGAGAACGGCGAAAGACAGCATTAACAACATTTTAAAAGCCTGAAACTGATTCAAACATTTTGAATTGCAAGCATTTATACAGCAAATTTATTTTTACAACTCACTCGCCGCCCCACATACCCAATAAATTAACAAACGATGGTGTTGATCTTCCATGGTACACAAAACGATTCAGAACAGTCTTGCAGAAGCAAAAAAAAATCATGCAAATTTAAAGAGACGCAAAAGCCCAAGTATGGCGATCTTTTATAGAAATTCGAAATTTAGTGCGGACTTTGGTGAGATGCTTACTATAGCTTCCACCACTAAACTTTGTCTCGAAACCTGCCAGAAAATCCAAAGAGATGCTGGTCGTATGTGAAGTATGCTGGCTGCAAGACACAATCAATGCCTTCTCTGCGCGATAGCAATACTATCGAAGACAGTGCTGCCAAAGCAGAGTTACAAACAGAGCCTCCGAAATGCCTTCACCAAAGAAGACGAAGTAAAAATTCCAGAATTCGAATAAAGAACAGCTGCCAACATGAGTGACATAGAAGTACATAACCTCGGGAATAGTGAATCAACTCAATCACTTAATAAAAGCGAGTCTTCTGGTCCAAACTGTATACCAGTTAAGTTTCATTCTGAGTGTGCTGATCCAGTAGTGCATATACAACCGTTCGCTCGACGAAAAATCCGTCCCAAAATACTGGAAAGTTGCACAGGTCACACCAATATTCGAGAAATGTGGCAAGGGTAACCCACGAAATTACAGTCGCATATCATTAACGTCGATATGCAGCAGGATTTTGGAACATATATTGTGTTCGAACATTATGAATTACCTCGAAGGAAATGGTCTATTGACAAGGATTTAGAAAACATCGTTCTTGTGAAACACAACTAGCTCTTTACTCGCAGCCTGCCGCTGTGACCGAGCGGTTCTAGGCACTTCAGTCCGGAACCGCACTGCTTCTACGGTCGCAGGTTCGAATCCAGCCTCGGGCATGGATGTGTGTGATGTCCTTAGGTTAGTTAGGTTTAAATAGTTTTAAGTCAAGGGGGCTGATGACCTCCGATGTTAAGTCCCATAGTGCTTAGAGCCGTTTGAACCAACTTTACTCGCACGAAGTGTTGAGTGCTATTGACAAGGGATTTCAAATGGATTCCGAATTCCTGGATTTCCGGAAGGCTTTTGATGCTGTATCACACAAGAGACTTGTAGTGAAATTGCGTGCTTATGGAATATCGTCTCAGTTATGTGAGTGGATTCGTGATTTCCTGTCAAAGAGGGCAAAGTTCGTAGTAATTGACGGAAAGTCATCGACTAAAACAGAAGTGATTACTGTTGTTTCCAAGGTAGTGTTATAACCCCTTTGCAGTTTCTTATCTTTATAAACGTATTGGGAGACAATCTGAGCAGCCGTGTTAGATTGTTGACAGATGACGCTTTCGTTTATCGACTAGTAAAGTCATCAGAAGATCAAAACAGATTGAAAAACGATTTAGGAAAGGTATGTGTATGGTGCAAAAATTGGTAATTGACCCGAAATAACGATAAATGTGAGGTTATCCACATGAGTGCTAAAAGTAATCCCTTAAACTTCGATTACACGATAAATCAGTCAAATCTAAAGGGCGTAAATTCAACTAAATACCTAGAAATTACAATTACGAACAACTTAAATTGGAAGTAACGTAGAATATGTGGTGGGGAAGGCTAAAAAAGGGCTTTATTTTATTGTCAGAACACTTAGAAAATGTAACAGATCTACTAAGGAGACTGCCTACACAAAAGAATAATAGAAAGTTGTGAAGGTGGTCTCGATGAATCCACTGTCAGGAACTTAAATGTGATTTTCAGAATATCCATGTAGACGTAGATTGAGATATAAAGGGACAGCAAATCGGAAACTGCTGCAGGTGATAACACAGTTAACTCAGTTTTTGATTACAGTGGTTGGGTCTTTGCAAGCCGCCCCTAGATTTGCGCGGTCTTTACGCCTGTTTGATAGCCAGAAAGCCACTTTCTGTCAACACCTGGAGATTCACTTTATAGCAGACAGTATGCAAGGTATGCAGCATAGCGCTCACTTCATTCGTGAGGCTACAGTTATCCTTCGTTTACGTTGTCAGATTTTTCCCAGACTCTCGCCCAGAGGACACATACTATGACTTGTTATTGGAATGCATATATGTACATTTTTGTAGGCAGAGGCAAATCTGACCATAATGAGTGCATATCTCTTTCTTGGTTACTGGTAGACTGTCTTCCCCAAACTGTTGGAGTGAGCTTGATAATGAACAGTGTCCTGACTGGGAATCTTAAGTTTTTTGTTTGGCAAGCTGGAACCCTTCAGTCAGAGTGTTGCAACGTTATTGTGCTATGCAGAGCTCAATTTATAGCCCACAGGGTTCTACTCTGTAAGTCCCTCTCCTCTTGACCGAGCCCTTGGTAGTGACACCATCAGATGCAACCTTGTCATCCCTGGTCCTTCTGTTGTCTATGGCTCAAATGTTATCAGTTCTTCTGTCACCGACCGTGACATCGTCGGCCCTCACATATGTCACTACCCTCCTGACATTGCTAGCACTCTTGCCATCGCCACCCCTCCTGTTGGCGCCAGCCCTCCCATCGTTGATGGCCCTCCTATCATCATCAGTCCTCCTCTCGTCGCTGGACCTTCAGTTATCGCCAGCCCTCCTATCACGCTCCTATCATCACTGGCACCAGTTCTCTTGTCAGCCCAGCATCGCTAGCAATCTAGTAGTTTCCAGCCTTTCTCTTGTCACCAACGTCAGCTCTCTTTTCGGTCCAGCTAACAACAGAACTCTTGTCATCATCATCATCATCATCATCATCATCATCCCTCCTGTCATTTCTAGCCCTTCTGTCGTCACTAGTATTCCTGTCATCACCAATCCTCCGCTCATGGCCAGCCCTCCTGTCATCACTGATATCAGGTCTCTTGTCAGTTCAGGCACTGCCGGACAACCTATCATCACTGGCCCTCCCATAACTACTGATCCCAGTTCTCTTGTCAGTCCATTCATCACTGGTCCTCTGTCATCACTGATCCTCCTGCAATTCCAAGCCCTCTTGTCGTTGCCAGGCCTCGTCTCATCAGCAATTTTCCTATCACTGCTGGCCCTTCTGTATTTGCTACACCTCCTTTCATTATGAGCCCTTCTGTCATCACTAATGCCAGTTCCCTTATCAGCCCAGTCTTCACTGGCCCTCCTACTATTGCTCCAACTCTGCTGTCAGTGCAGCTGTTGCCATCTCTTCTGTCATCACTAACTTTCCTGTCGTCACTGGCCCTCCTGTTGTTGCTGGCCCTCCTGTTGTTGCTGGCCCTCCTGTTGTCTCTGGCCCTCCTCTCATCACTGGCCTCCCTGTCATCAGTGGCCTTTCTGTCATCTCCACCCCCTGCCGACAATGGCCCTCATGCCATTGTATCCCCTCCATTCATCATTGACCCTTCTGTCATCACAGGCCCTCCTAGCATTCCCAGACCTCTTGTCATTGCTGGCCCTCCTGTCCTCACCAGCTTTCCTGTCATTGCTGGCCCTTTTGTATTTGCTACACCTCCTTTCGTTATGAGCCCTTCTGTCATCACTGATGCCAGTTCCCTTATCAACCCTGTCTTCACTGGCCCTCCTGTCATTGCTGCCAACTCACTAGTCAGTGCAGCTGTCACCAATGGCTTTCATAACATCATCAGCCCTCGTCTCACCACTGATACCAGCTTCCTTGTCAGTCCAAGTGTCACAGGCCCTCCTCTCATCTCTGGCCCTCCTATCATCGGCAACACCATCTCCCTTGTCAATCAAGTCTTCACCAGTCCCCATGACATTGTCAGCCCTCCAGTCCTGTCATCACCGCTCCTCCTGTCATCAATAGCCCTCCTGTCGTCGCTAGCCCTCCTCTCATGGCTAGCCCTCCTTTCATTGCGGCCTTCATGTTCTCACTAGCCCCTCATGTCGTCATGGCCCTCATGCCATTGCCACCCCTCCTATTGTAGCTGGCTCTCCTGTCATTGCCAGCCCACCTGTCATCATCATCCATCCTTTCATCATTGACACCACTCCCTTGTCAGTCCAGTCATTGCCCACCCTCCTCTTATTGCTGTGCCCCCTGTCATCACTAACATCAGCTCCATTGTCAGTTCTGTCGTCACTAGTGTTCCTGCTATAGCCAGTGCTCCTGCCATCACCAGCCCTATTGTCGTTTCCAGCCGTCCTTTCGTCACCAGCCCTCCTGTCGTCAATGACACCAGCTCTCTTGTCAGTCCAGTCGTCACCAGTCCTTTCACAGTTGGCTCTCCCGATGCCACAACTGAGACCATCATCTCCACATCAGTCCCTGTGAACGGCCAGGCCAAGAGCACACTGCTCCACCATGGTCACCCCAGCAGCCACTACTGATGTGGTTGGTGGTCCTGCTGCCAATCTCATCGTCCTTTCTAGTGCTACCAATCCCATCATGTGTTGTTGTGTGACTTGGGCCGTGCTTTCATGGAAATTTCACTTCAAGCCATCCTTACCCGTCACCGCCTTGATTTGGTTGCTCAAAGGCTTACAGTGCAATTAGAAATGTCAGGATGTGTCGAGTTATCCTCTTTTTACGATAAACTGTGTGTAGGCATGACAAAAACCTAGCACCAGTTCACAATACTGGACGCTCTGTTCTACAGAATACTGGTCAAATAGTGCAGTTAGTGGTACCCGCAAAATATATCGATAAAATACATTTAAGAAATGCACAATAGCCAGCTCACGAAAGTGGGTGGCTCTTAGAAGCTTCACAGGATTATACTGAAACATCCCCTTAGAGGAATTTATACATACGAAACGTCCACTTTGAACAACTTGTACAAGACTGTGCTTAAACTGACACACAGTATTTTTAGCGCAACGCAATCTGACTTTCAGAAATCCCTACAAAGGAATGGCCCTGAGTAACATTAAACTACACCTTTCAGAAATCACTTACCTCACAAAAATCTTCGTTACTGGAACTACGGCAATACGGCGAGCGCCACTACTGCCAGCTAAATAAAAGATTCAAACTACTGAAGGCACTAACTACTGATAGGGATAGTTAGCAAATGAAAGATATTAATAGAGAACAAACACTGTATTTACCTTAATAGTCATCAATAGTCATAATATATACAGCAGCTCATGACATCAATTTTTACAAATTTCAAACTCCGCCATCTCTGTCCTCACATCCGCCACTGCTGGCGGCTCCCCTCCAACTGCCCAGCGCTATGCGCTGTTCGCATCCAGCTATAGCAGTTCATGACAACAATGGCAGACAACAATTCAAACTAGCCACATACTGCACACAGCACAGCCAGTGATTTTCATACAGAGAGCGCTACGTAACGTTGCCAATAAGAAAACATAAACATCAAACTTACATAAAGAAAACATAAACAGCCTACTTACATAGCCCCCATGCTCCCCACAAAAAATTTTACAAAATATTTTTGGGCAGTGGCCAATAAAGATTTGATAAAATTTTTCATAATTACAATAACAAAGATATCAAATGCACACACTTATTGATACAATGTTGGTCAACAGCTAAAATTTTTTTCACAGTCAATAAAGACAGTCCTGATCATTCATCATAAGAGTAAACCTGCAGTTTGTTTGCTCAAAGTCTGAGCAGTAAAATGCACACGGAAGTAGTGGATTTCCATGCAGTCTTGAAGAAGTAGTATTGTCCTTCAACGGTAAGACAGTGCTGACTCTTGACATGCTGACAGGTAATGGGCCACAACAGAGCAAACCCACAGCAGAGTCAGTTGACGTTTCGAAGAATATTGGTAGGTAGGTCATCACAGAGTAGACCCACTGTAGTCCTGGTAGAGATTGTGGTATTGGTGGGCCACCAGAGGTGCAGACCCACTGTAGTCCTTGTAGAGATGGCCAGCAGCCATCTGTTGCGACTGTGCAGGTGCACAATCACCATTGAAGAGTCTTGCGGATAATAGAGCAAGTCCATAACCACCACTTGTGCACTCACAAAGTTTTTGGAATTGTCCTTAGAACCAGCAATGCTGTTATCCAGTCCCTTGCTGAATTAGTAACACACGTGCAAACACTAACAGTCCCAACTTCTCACATAGTGTCCATATAGTATGACCAACAGAAAAGTGTGCAGTGAAATGAATGCTTACAAGTTAATAATATGATGAACTGGTGTCAATTACAATTTTATGACGTAAGAATACAATTACAAAGGTACAAAATACATCATTAAAAACATAACAATACAGATAACATTTGTAGTAATAGGGGCTTTACAAAAGAATAGAAATAAACAGATACATCAGTGTTACAGGAATGATGACATGAGTACAAAAATAAAAGATCAGAATCACTTTTAAAAATTCAACTTCACACATGAGCATGAAAACAACACAGAATAAATTATGTCTAAGCATCTTTACAAAGAAAATAACAGAGTATTAGAAAAAGTCTACAACAGAGCTCTCATCAGCTAAACACATAAAGACAGGAAAACACTAATACACAAGGGTACACAAACACATAGCGGAATAACACAAAAGGAAAGGACAGGGTTCGTATTCAATGTAACATTTGGTACTGCAGTCCACCCCACAACTTCATTCGATAGATCTTTCGTCTTATTTCAACATTTGTTTCCACCAAAAAAATCCTATCCAAGCATGCTTTCTGTATTTATATGTTCACATATTGCTTACCTCATCATTTATTTACAAGAAAATCCTACCTATACCTCGTTCCTGTATTCTATTCATATTTCTTTTAAAATAATTATTTCTGATTGTACAATACTCATTGGGGCCCAAATCTTTCTTCGCAATGCATTCTTTACCTATTCTCCATAGTCAGTTTCTTATATAGTCTACCCCCTCTTAAGCTAACTTAAATCTACTGAGCTCAGATGTATATACCAAGGGACGAGGCAATGCAGCATCACAACAAATCAACACAAACAGAAATGACAAAAAATGCAAATTGGCAAAGCTAGCAGCATAAATTAGCAAAAGTCAAATTCAATAACACTATGCCTGGCAAACAGCAGCAACTTATACCTAAACATGACATAGCGCAAGCAGAAAAAATATTACAGGAAAAACAACAATGCAGACAGGGGAAATGCATATTCACATCTTAATGTCTATGTAATTAAAGTGGTGCACCATAACACCTTATTGTAAAAAAAATATTACCATGTACTTGAAAAGAAAATTTTGTTTTACTGTTGCTAGTTCCTTCTTATTGTTCTTTCCTTTCCAAGTGCTCCTTTTTTAAAGAATGTGGATCATAAAATAATTATTTAATAAATCTGTTGACAGAAAGAGTTCACATTAGCAAATGCATTTCATTTTATAAAAGCAATGCTGCAACACAGCTGGAAACCAGATATCAAATGAAATAAGCAATTACGCAAACCAAAGCATAAAAATGTCATTCAGTAGTCATGTGACATTTCATTTCATAAGTTAATTGCTCTCAACTCTCGTACAAAGACTCTTGTCATAATCAGGTGTGCAGATGTAAAAATATTTCTTGTCATTTTATTAGGCATTTCAGTAAATATCATAAATTTTTAAGTAACGGGGGTGTCGCATTAGCGATGAAAGGCACACCCAAATGGCTTGTTCTCCAGGTGTTTGACACAGCTGTGTGCCCACAACGCATTACAAAAATCATATGTTTTCAAGTAACGAGCGTGTCGCATTAGCGATGCCCTCTACAAAGAAATGTCATTAACAGAGGTATAGGCCTCTCTTTGTCCTTCTCTTCCACCTGTGCCTCTGGCACACCCTAATGGCTTTCTTTTCTACCTGAGCGTCTGAAAAGGCTTGTTCTCCAGGTGTCTGACACACCTGGGTGCCCACGTCACATTATGTGCAGGTGGTCACTTAACTTTCTTACGGAAATATTTACGACAGCAGTTTCCGCTACAGTGACAGTCTCATATAAAAACATTTCACAGGTCAAGAATTTTATTGACATAAACATACCTCAACAGCATAATACACATCGTCGTCGTAAAAATAACATCATAACACCTCAGTCAAATGTCAAAATCGTCGTAGCTTTCTGCAATAATTTCAAAACCTAAAGAAAATTCTCTGCTCATGTCAATAGTGTCATCTACCTCAAACGTACTTTAAAATCATGCTCCCTTACCAAATACATCATTCAAAGCTCTCATAGTATCACAATGGTACCAAAAAAATATGAAGAGTTCACACAGTACAGACAAAATACAATTTCTTAAGTGTGAAATAATCCAATTCTGTAATTACGTAAACATGTGTCACTGACGTAGTAAAAAGATGTTTGTTTCTCTGTTAAATGATCAGATAGCTGTGTAATTTATGTGTTAGAGAAATATGGTACCGATGTGTTAAATTGTATAAGCAAATACCATATTAGCTAGGGCTCCTTGTGCTTGCCAAACACATGGTACACAAAGTAGGCGTGTACCCCCCTGAGGTTTATTGTAATTGTATCCTCAGGTATAATAGCTTACAGCAATGGAATGAAATGTATCACGAAAAACTATCTTTGTAATTCAAAAATCTCTAAAAATAAATGTTTTAAGTACAAAATTAATCACTCAAATACGTGTCCTGTAGCGCTAAATGTGCGTCTTGCTGTAAGATAATCTCTGGGAAGTGTCGTAGTTATTGTCCTCCGAAAGCTAAGTTCTGCAGAAGTCAATGTACTTACCTCATGATAAACAAAAGTGAAATGCTTTGCGTATAGATAACTTAGTTATTATGCTTATTGTTGCGATGAAGAAATTACTGTGCTGTAAAGTATTGTTGTGCTACGGAAAAGGCTGTCTCCTTGTAGCAATAGTACAAAAGTCGCCACTAAAACATGTTTTACTTTACAGAAGAATTCAGAAAAACTGTGCAGATATCAAACAGATACACCGCAAAAGCAACATTGTAAATTGTCACTCATTAGTAACGTCGTGATATAATCGTGTAGCTGTCACACAAACCAACCACTGTGTCATCTGGCATTTCACAGAAAGCACCTCAAATCCAGAATCCACTCGTAAGCAAACCAAAATGTTGCATGAAAATTTCATTAGCAGTGCTGGTATATGTTCCAAGTATGTGAGCCTCATAGTCGTTACGTAATCGTGCAACTAACAAGGAAGAATGTATAAATAACAACACTGTGTCGTCTGTTTGCAATAACAATGCATTCGCAATTACTTGTCTAAGTTAGCTATGTTCTTGACTGGATGGTTAGTTAGCTTTAAAACATAGTTGCATGTTAACAGTTTCTCAGTGTGACAAATAGTACAAGTAGCGTGAAGTGAAAATTGCAAAGACTAAGTTAAAAAGCAAATTATCTGTCAATAAATGGTTTGACATGAGAAATGTGGTGTAAACCTTTACTCTTCCTAGTACGCAGAGTTTCAACTTGAATGCAATTATCATGCGGTATTCGTCCGTAAAGAATACGGGAATTTTGCTCAAGGTTAGCGTCAATGTTATTTTTCTCGGAGCCAGCCGGCGCACGCAGCTGCCTGCGGTGCGAGTCATTGTCTGTTTCTTTGTTGGCGCGCGCCGTTACTGGGATTAGGAGGCCGAACTTCCACAAATTCGCCTTGCCGAGAGGGCCCAGCTCTGTTAGAAACCCGCCAGTTCTGATGAAATTCACGTCTGTCGTTTTGTCGGTAGTTTCCATAGTTTCTTTCTTGTCGGTCACATGGTGGAGAATTTCTCCTTGAATCGTAACTACGCGCTGGACCGTTGCGTCTAAAGTTATTCTGTCTCCCTTGATAATAATTGTTTTGGTTCCCATATTGTCTGTTTCTCTGATTGTCTCTGTGATAGTCATTACCGCGGAAAGGTGATCTTTCCCTATAACTATTACTACTCTGCCAACGGTTGTCATACGGGTGGTGCCTGTTTTGGTCACGATTTGCGTTGTAAGAATAGCCTCGTCGCGTCCAGTTATCGTTTCTGTCGTCACGGAATTGTGACGGATGTGACCTGTAGTGATTGTTTTCCTGTTTTCGCATCCCGCGACTTTCTGTGTCAATTTCTAATTCTTGCAACAGTCCCTGAAAAGCTTCAATGTCGTCTTTGCAACGTCCTGCTAATATAATATGTCGTAAATGTTCAGGCAGTTTGATTAAGCAAATGCGGATGAGTTCTGAGGGGCTGTATGGGTTTGACAGGTACTGATTCTTGTGCAACATGTCTTCAAAATATTTGACAAGACTGGAAAATTCAGATTGTTCAAAGTGTTTCATCATCATGATGCTATGTTTTACGCGGTCTTGTGTAGCTTGAGACCAATATGCTGAGAGGAAGGCATGATAAAAATCTCCTTCACTGTGGCAATCGTGAATGACCGATCGCATTCTTACAGCTGGTTCATTCTCCAAATAGCCACACATAAATTCTAATCTGTGCTCCAATGACCAGTTGGGAGGGAAACAATGAGAGAATTGATGGAGCCATGCTTGTGGATGAATGTCATTGCCAGAATTCTTAAATGTTTTGAATTTACGTGTAGTAATGAACAGCTTATAGTCAAAATCATCGTGTCGGCGAGTAGCATATCGGTCATTGTCACGTCGTTTCGGCGGTTCCATCTCAAAATTCGGTGTACCTTGCCAATTTCTTTCATAATTACCGAAATGCTCTGTGTTATTATATTGTGGCTTTTCCGTATTTCTATGTCCCTCTTCCAGTATTGGGGCACGAGTGTCCTCTGAAATACGTAATTCTTGTATCACCTGCGTCAACTGATCTTGTACTTCCCGGATTTCTCTTTTATACTGTGTATTAATTTGATTTTGATTTTGTTTGAATTTTCTTATTTGTTCATAGTCTTCTGTGTCAGTGAAGGCTACGGGTCTTGTGTCATTCAGATCATCATCTACCTTTGTAGATAAGTTAGTGACCTGATCCGAAAGTTCAGCTACTTTCTCCGATAGTGAACACATTTCCTCAGTGTGTTTTTCTGAACCAAGTTTCAGAGTGTCCATTTGTGTTGAAATCGAATCTACTGTGTTCTTTAAGTTTTCCTGAGTTTTTGCCAGTTGCGTAACCGAATCGGTAGATGCAACTGAGTCAATTTTAGCCCACAAGGTCTCATGATTTTCATGAACAATGGTTTGCAGTTCTTTTATGGCTGCTTCGTGATTCTGTAATGCATTTTCATGCAGCGAAATAATAGGTTGGAAATGCTCACAAATTTGTGTTTTTACGTCATTACAGACTTTTTGACATTTCGATTCGATTTTATGTAACTCAGTAGTTAAATCTTCACGTGTTTGTTCAAGCGTTTGTTCCAATGAGTCTAACTTTTGAAGCTTTTGCTGTGTTTGTCTCTGATTTTGTTCCACTGTGTCTAACTGTTGCTGTGTTCGTCTCTGGTGTTGTTCCATTTTTTGCATTAATTGCAATAATAATGTATTAGTGTCTGGAATCTGTTTCTCTATGCTCTTTGGCAGTGCGTTTTCACCGGCAGCATTCACATTTTGACAAGCAGAAAATGTGTCTTGACTCATTTGAGAAACCGGTGAGGACCCAAAACCTAAGTCTACAGTATTTGCCATATTGTGTTCTGTCATTTCGGATTCCTGAGGCGAGCTGTTGCCGACCGATCGATCGATAATGCTTCCCTGTTCACTACCTGTTTCACTGCCTACGCCATTGTTTGACGCCCGCTCCATTTCCCTATGCACAGTTACCAAATTACTACTTTGAATATTAGTTAATTCATTACATGGTGGCGCTAACAAATTGCTTTTGTCTTCACTGTCGTTTCTTAGTTTACTTTGGAGCCGAGTGTTACGTTTTTCACACGCCATTATTGAGACAATATTTCACACGATAACACACAAAAACACAATTTGAAGAGCAAAAATAAGAGAACACATTAACATAGCACTGAAAATAATATCTAGTTAATTGCAGCAGCGAAATACTTGGCGCAAAGCTACATGCATGCCACAACTGTTTTACTGTACAACAATGAAAGACTGCAACTACAAAGGAGATTCTCTCTACAATTACGCACTATCAATAAACAAAAGCTACACTAAATACACAAACTACAAGAAAAAATCAGAAGATTCCAGTGAGGTATCCTAGGCTAAGGGTCGACATATGAAACGTCCCCTTAGAGGTTTTTATACATACGAAACGTCCACTTTGAACAACTTGTACAAGACTGTGCTTAAACTGACACACAGTATTTTTAGCGCAACGCAATCTGACTTTCAGAAATCCCTACAAAGGAATGGCCCTGAGTAACATTAAACTACACCTTTCAGAAATCACTTACCTCACAAAAATCTTCGTTACTGGAACTACGGCAATACGGCGAGCGCCACTACTGCCAGCTAAATAAAAGATTCAAACTACTGAAGGCACTAACTACTGATAGGGATAGTTAGCAAATGAAAGATATTAATAGAGAACAAACACTGTATTTACCTTAATAGTCATCAATAGTCATAATATATACAGCAGCTCATGACATCAATTTTTACAAATTTCAAACTCCGCCATCTCTGTCCTCACATCCGCCACTGCTGGCGGCTCCCCTCCAACTGCCCAGCGCTATGCGCTGTTCGCATCCAGCTATAGCAGTTCATGACAACAATGGCAGACAACAATTCAAACTAGCCACATACTGCACACAGCACAGCCAGTGATTTTCATACAGAGAGCGCTACGTAACGTTGCCAATAAGAAAACATAAACATCAAACTTACATAAAGAAAACATAAACAGCCTACTTACAATACATTGCATGTATTTAAAAAAATTCTCAATACTAATATATAATTGAAACCCTACAAATAACAATAATAACAAAAACAACAGTAGTGCTTATGTTCAATGACAATAACTATTAGAACTTGAGTAATAAAGTGACAAGAAAAAGTCCATGGAAACCTGGTACAAACGTAACACAGCTTGGCTGAAACTTGCAAAAACAGTACTAATGGCGCAAACCTTATCGAATAGAATTAAGGAAAAGTAAAGCATCGACTAAAACAAGTTACAGTACTGACGTAATAAAAATCTTAAAACTGGATGTACTCACTGAGCAAGACCAGACTATCTTCTCCATTAAAATCCATTCTCCGTGAACACCAAGTACTCAAATCAATAAACAGCCAGTTAAAAACTAGGGCAAATAATATTTAATTCCAACAGGAAAAAATTTGTGGGAGGAAGCAATTTTACAACCAACATAAATAAGCAACTCTTTTCAAGTCTATCAGCATCAGTAACAAATACCAAGCATGAAAGCAAAGGCAGACCAAAGCCGATTGAAACAAACGGCCCCACGTGGTTTAATGCTATCTCGCCGGAACTTCTCTCGTTTCAGTCAGCTCCACAGCACAAACGCACAGCAATAGGAAACGTTCTGAAACGTGCTTACCAACCTCAGTTCCTTTCAGAGTGGTAAGTGAAACATCAGTCTTCCTTTAATCGCGCCCATGGCCCAACGATTCGTTCGCCCGATGTACAGCCACGCACTTTACCTCTTGCCTACACGCTCACACGGACGCCAGAACCATGTCATGCACTCAGACACGCGCTGTTCTGGATGCCCCCACTCAGCGCATCCGTTCGGTATGGACTCTGCGCTCTTGTTTCCAGCTGGACCCTTGCTCATGGACCGTCAGACAGAGATTGCTTCTCCGCGAGCCCGGTACGTCTGTAAAAGGCTTGCAAGTCGCTATGCATGGCCTTTCGGGTGCCACGCACGAAACCGTTGCTGGGTAACAGCCATAGAGTGTATTCACGTGGAACACCCAGAAGAGGCAGCAAGGATCTATCAGGATCATTTTCTTGTGTTTAGTGGATTAGTTTAGTACATTCACTCGTCACGTGTTGAGATTTTGGAAGATATTGTCAAATGGCCGGTACGTGCAGTTTCTTCTTGTTTTGTTTTTTATTCTTGTGTTTCCAATGTCAGTGGTTCTGCAACACTTGCTCAACAGTCTTGCAGCCTTATTCAGAATTTTTTGAACGTTGATGGGTGCCTTCTTTGTATAGAATTTTTGGTACGTTTAACCAGTGTGGCATGTAAATTTTTGTTACAATAATCAGCAACTTGTTGTGAAACGTCCCCTTAGAAAAATTAAGAATGACAGTGCTGGTAAACCTCTTACGTTATTTGATTTTCAAACAGCTGTGCAAAACTGAACGTACTCAGACATTTCTCTCTGTACTTATTCTGATCTACACTAAACTGACACACAATATTTAATATTGCGCAACGCAATCTGACTTTCAATAATCCCTGCAAAAGAATGGCCCTGACTAACAATAACCTATACCTTTCATGAATCACTTACCTCACAAAAATCTTCGTTACTCAAACTACTGGAATACAGCGAGCGCCAATACTGCCAGCTAAATAAAAGATTCTAACTACTGAAGGCACTAACTACTGATAGGCATAGTTAGCAAATGAAAGATTTTGATGGAGAGCAAACTATGTATTTACCTTAATAGTGCTCAAAATTCATTATATACACACGTCCAGATCGTCCGCTCTCAAAACTCCGCCATCTCTCTCCCCACATCCACCACTGCTGGCGGCTCACCTCCAACTGCCCACCGCTACGCGCTGTTCACATCCAGCTTCCTAACACTACAATAGCAAATATTCCAACAATGCAAACACAGGCTGCACACAGCACAGTCAGTGATTTTCATACCGAGCGCTATGTGGCATTACCAACATAAAAACCTAAACAGCCTAGTTACAGTTGGCAGATTCTCAGGTTTGCACACCGACTGACTATAGTGTTATTTCGAGCCAGGTGTTGTGGCAGGCAGCGCTGAGCCTCCTCCCTTGGCTGCTGTACGTCTCTGAGGCTGTTCAGTCACCAATTTTGAGAGGGGAGAAGTGGGAGGGCTGGAGCCATGCATATTCTGCCACCGCGCTCACGGATACGCTTCACTGGCCAGGCTAGGCTACTGTCACACCTCGGAGGTTGTCAGTACAAGAGCCACTGATCTGTTTCGGCAAGCCTCGCAGGCCTCCTACAGTTGCCACAGCGTCTGGCGGGGCAAGCCGCGCCGATACGCAACGCGCAGCGTGTAGTCGCGCTGTAGTCGGAGGCACGTACCAGTGTCCGCGCAGTCACGTGTCCACGCACGTCTACTCTTTCGCAGGCGTGTACTTAGGTCGCCGCTCTGTCCCTCGGGAGCTGGTTAAGCCGTCGGCACACGGGACGAGATAGGTAACGTTGACGTGGTGTTTTACGAGTTTTGTGACGCCACTTGCTGCTATTTCACGTTGGGAAGCCATTTCGTTACGTGAAACACAAAATAAGTTCTGCTATATTTCGGTGACGTGTTACGTGAAATGGAATCAATAGAAAGTAAGAACGCTCCCTACGTCACAAGCAGACCGCTTGTGGCCCGCAGAATTCAAGACGCCTTATTTACTTCTTCTGTTCAGTACGAGCCCATATTCGGTGGTTTTGTGCTGCACCTTACATCCCGTGAATATATGCTGTTTCCAAGCACCAGCGTGTTGAATGTCTAGATGACAAATCATTATTGGTACGACTTGCTGTAAGAAGGTTAAGGGAAACGTCATATTGATGGTCACAGAATTTTCGTATTTAGTTACTATCGCGTTATAGCTCGCGTGTTGTCAGAGTAAGGCAACGCCACATTAAAGATTCATGAAAAATATGTTGTTCTTGTTAGGGTTCGTTATAATTACATTATAAATTAATAACATATCGTGGATTAAAGCCCATCGGAGACTATAACATAAAATCTTAAGACTTTTATAATGAAGCTACAGCCCAGTGTAGTGTGTAGAGGCACCATGTTACACTGCTGGGGTTAGGTTGATATAGACTTCGATTCTTGTTGCGTCCATATTTTTCTTCACCTCTGCGTTATCCAAAAGGTTGTGGGACTTTCTTACGAAATTAATAGAAATAACTTCCGTAATTGTTAGTACTATGTAAATGCGAGTGCGTTCTATGCAACCAGTGAGGTTCTTCGATTTGGTGAACTTTTATAAACTGATGTCCTTACTTTCCGGACATTCTTCTTATTACAGGTTCACGTCTACGGAAGTTTCTATTTATGTATACTACATACAGAACAACATGACTAGCGTGTGGACAATGTGCGTTTTAATACAGCTAACGCAGAAATTCCACGCGGGACCATTTTCGTGAGAAAATTGTGTTGTTTGCGTGCCAAATGAAACCAATAGCTTCGCTGGAGAGTGCTGAGAGCGCAAAACCACGTTCACCATCAAGTCTCGTGTGCCAATGTTACTGTGTCTCTTACGCTGGACATCCCGCCTGTGTGTACGTCAACGTTAGCTGCCTCGTCCCATATGCTGACGGCTTTACTTCCCGGACTCCGATCGTAAATCAGCCGCCTCGACTCTCCGCTAAGGACGCAACGCCTGCCTCCACTACTGCAAGGTATCTTCTTTCCGTCCTTGTGAGCCACTCCTGAGGGCTCCGCTGCGATAAACCTGCGTCTGGACTGCTGACGAGCGACCGCCTATGGGACTGTGTCGTTATGACACCTTGCTGTTCTTCAGTTGATTGCCCATGAACTTGCAGTCTCGTGGCACAATGTCGTTGTTCATCCTCCTGCAGTCCGACTCTTCCTTCTCTCTCCAAGTTGTCATCCCTGTCCCAATAGAAGATTGCTGGTTGTTTCCCCCAGAAGTATATCTTTCCAAATAGTATGTGTGGTGTCACCGCCAGACACCACACTTGCTAGGTGGTAGCTTTAAATCGGCCGCGGTCCATTAGTACATGTCGGACCCGCGTGTCGCCACTGTCAGTAATTGCAGACCGAGCGCCACCACACGGCAGGTCTAGAGAGACGTACGAGGACTCGGCCCAGTTGTATGGACGACTTTGCTAGTGACTACACTGACGAAGCCTTTCTCTCATTTGCCGAGAGATAGTTAGAATAGCCTTCAGCTAAGTCCATGGCTACGACCTAGCAAGGCGCCATTAACCATTTCTAGAGAGAGTCTCACTTGTATCATCAAGAATGCTGTATACAAATGATGGACTAAAGTTAAGTATTCCAGCAGCTACGTACTTTTCTTTATAGCATTCATTACGTATCCTGTTTCAGACATAACGCCAGCCGGCGTGTGTAAACGCGTGCCTTTCGGTTACCCGTCACTGTGGACTGGCTGTCTTGTCAGTCCACAACAGTATGTAATATGAATACCATCTTCTGCGGGAATTTATTCAAAGGTTTCGGACTTTGTCAGCATACCCATACATGACATATATTTCACGTACATGTAATACGTTTCATATATATCTATGCACATAATTCACCCGTACCTCTGGCGAATTTAGACCGCCCCTTTCGTTTTAGCGCAACTCATTTTTTATGCTTATATCCTTAACTATGTGTCGTACGATGACATAATTTTGCAGGAACTTCCAGTTCCATATTTGTATACCGTTTGCGAAATGCGTGGTTAGTATGGTTAGGAATAAACAAGAATTAAAAAGTCATGCTTGATGCGGCAGTTCCCCTTGCGTCTCAGTTCTTTCGTTGTCGAGTCTCCTGAACTATAAATTAAAATGTCAGGGTTCAAATGGCTCTGAGCACTATGGGACTTAACATCTGAGGTCATCAGTCCCCTAGGACTTACAACTACTTAAACCTAACTAACCTAAGGACATCACACACATCCATGCCCGAGGCAGGATTCGAACCTGTGACCATAGCGGTCGTGCGGTTCCAGACTAAAGCACCTAGAATCGCTCGGCCACAACAGCCGGCTAAAAGATCATGTCTGATGCGACTGATTTAATGCGTGAACACCAAAAAACCTTCTTTCCCTTCATCGTTTTGTGGTGGATGTCAGCGATAAAGAATGTCGTATAAGTTTGAAGTAATGTGTAAAGTTTGTTGCAAAACACTAAGTGCTTACATTCTCAACTAGTGGATGAATATATGACGGCTATTTGCTCGACGTGATCTACACTCCTTTTTCACTTCTACACCCACTTCTCTGAGAAGTAGGAGTTTCTTCCCCAGACATTAAGTGACATGCGTACCAAGCAGCCACCAATGATACTTTATGGACTAGCATGCAAGCCGCTTGATGTAAGTTTCCCCACTCTAGATCCTTTTTCATAAATAACATGTCACGACGTTTAATGATACTAACTGTACCACGTGGTAGCTTCAGAACAACTGCTTTCTTACAGAAATAATGTACATTTCACTAATCCTAATCATTCCTGTATCCTCATTAAAATAAATATGCAGGCAGTACCTGCTATATATTTTTTTATCCTTTTTTTGCATGCTCAGTCTTCTGACAGGTTTGATGCGGCCCGCCAAGGAATTTCTCTCCTGTGCCAACATCTTCATCTCAGAGTAGCACTTGCACCCTGCATCCTCAAGTCATGCTTCGATGTATTCCAATCTCTTTCTCTACAGTTTTTACTCTCTACAGCTCCCTCCAGTACCATGGAACTTATCCCCTGATGTCTTAACACATGTCCTAATTATCTGTCCCTTGTTTTTGTCAATATTTTCCATGTGTTCGTTTCTTCGCCGATTCTGTGAAGAGCCTCCGTATTCCACACATTATCAGCCTATCTAATTTTCAAAATTCTGCTACAGCACTACATGTCAGACGCTTCTATTCTCTCCTGTTCCGGTTTTCCAATAGTCCATGGTTCACTACCATACAATGCTGTGCTAAAAACGTAAGTTCTCAGAAACTTCTTCCTCACATTAAGACCTATGTTTGATACCAGTAGACTTCAAAGTTGTGGGGTGTACTATATTCCTGAATAAAACCAACCTGCTTTCAGAAAAAGAATACACTATGTGATCAAAAATGTACGAACACCCCCAAAAACAAACGTTTTTCACATAAGGTGCATTGTGCTGCCACCTACAGCCAGATACTCCGTATCAGCGATCTCAGTAGTCATTAGACATCGTAAGGGAGCAGAAAGGGGCGCTCCGCGAAACTCACGGACTTCAAACGTTCAAATGGCTCTGAGCACTACGGGACTTAACTTCTGAGGTCAGCAGTCCCCTCGAATTTAGAACTACTTAAACCTAACTAACCTAAGGAAATCACACAAATCGCGCGGTTCCAGACTGTAGCGCCTAGAACCGCTCGGCCACTTCGGCTGGCGGACTTCAAACGTGGTCAGGTGACTGGTTGTCACCTGTGTCATACGTCTGTATATGAGATTTCCACACTCCCAAACGTCCCTAGGTCCATTGTTTCCGACGTGATAGTGAAGTGCAAGCGCGACAGTGTACAGGCCGACCTCGTCTGTTGACTGACAGAGACCGCCGACAGTTGAAGAGGGTCTTATGTGTAATAGGCAGACATCTATCCAGACCATCACACAGGAATTTCAAACTGCACCAGGATCCACTTCAAGTACTATGACGGTTAGGCGGGAGATGAGAAAACTTGGATTTCATAGGCGCGTCACGCATCGTACCGGTAAATGCCAAACGACGCCTCGCTTGATGTAAGGAGCGTAAACACCGGACGATGGAACAGTGGCGAAACGTTGTGTGGAGTGACGATACACAATGTGGCGATCCGATAGCAGGGCGTGGGTGTGGCGAATGCTCGGTGAACATTGTCTGCCAGCGTTTGTAGTGCCAACAGTGAAATTCGAAGGCGCTGGTGTTATGGTGTGGTCGTGTTTTTCACGGAGGGGGCTTGCATCCTTTCTTGTTTTGCGTGACACTATCACAGCACAGGCCAACATTGAGGTTTTAAGCACCTTCTTGCTTCCCACAGTTGAAGATCCATTTGGGGAGTGTGATTGTATCTTTCATCAGGATCGAGCAACTGTTCATAATGCACGGCCTGTAGTGGACTGGTCTGCACAGAATCGTGACCTGAAACCTATAGAAGACCATTGGGACCTTTTGGAACGCCTACTTCGGGCCAGGCCTCACCGACCAACGTCGATATCTCTCCTCAGTGCAGCTCTCCGTGTAATGGGCTGCAATTCCCGAAGAAACCTTACAACACCTGATGGAACGTATGCCTGCGAGAGTGGAAGTTGTCATCAAGGCTAAGGATGAACCAACACCATATCGAATTCCAGTATTACCGATGGAGGGTGGCACGAACTTGTAAGTCATTTTCAGACAGGTGTCCGGATACTTTTGATCGCATAGTGTATGTTGCACTACTTATTGAACGCCACTCGTAGTTTTCTCCCACTTTTTCCAGGGTTTATTGCATTTTTCACATTTCATCTTAGAAATGAAATGTAAACACGCTGATCGGCCTTAGCTCTGACAATGTAGATTCAGTGAAAACGTTTCATATAACTTCAGCGATACAGATGGCCGACACACTACGATAGTGTTTCCGATTTTGCGATTCGTGATACACGTATGGACTTGCGAGGAAATTCCTTTACATTCAGCAACTCAGCGTAGCGTGATTGACCACATGACATCCCCTTCCTTCGACAGTCTACATCGCGACAGGTACGATCTGGCTTAATTGTGGTGGGAAGAATCCAGCGGATAAAAGTTTCCCTAAATATATCAGCTGATTACTCATAGAGCTGCCATACTTGCTAGTGATTTCGTTTAATGAATAACCGTTTATTTATCTACATTAGTTATTTCAAAATCTCCGTACCGTCTTCTGATTTAGCATCTTCGAAGCTAAACTGCAGTTGGTGCTTGTGCAGTGATTAACGAATACTTCTCGTAGATGTACTTAGCGTCTTCATCATTTCATAACGTAATAGGATGGATAACATGAAAATTAGAAATTACCCCACAATCTTCTAAGATGAAAAAGTTTTGTAAGTGGCATATAGGGTGGGTGGTTGGAGGGGCGTGGTCTTGTGGAACTATTATCTTCACGATCATAGCAATTTGTATTTACCTTATTAAGTCATTCTAGCTGCATGTAGATACACTGGTACCTGATATCTGATTAAATGGACAGGGATACGATTATCGACATGTGTTCATGTGTGGTCTATCTTTAGCATGATGGCTAATAATTTCATTTGTGACTGTTTTCCACAACATGCACAAAACTGATATTTGTAGTTAAAACAATGGTTCATTCAGAGCTTTTCATTTATATTTTTATATTTTTCTTTTGTGATGTAAGTTGCTTCTCTTCTTTATATTGTAAAAAGCGTGTAGAGTGAGAACAGTTATGAAGCGAAGATTACGAGGGAAGATAGGACAAGTAACTAATAGACGATTTTAGCAGCGGAAACCTGTTGTGCAATGAGATTCTGTAGCAGCGAGAGAAATGAATGAGTCTTTGATCTTAAGACAGAGTGCGATTTTACCAAAAATAATTGACTTTTTTTCTAGATTTTAGCTTAATATTCATTCTTAGAACTGTTGCAATATCTTCAGCTACATGAAAAGCAGATTAGCATTGTCGTTGTTTCCAAGTCTAATCCTCTTACGAGGGCATAGTGAAACACGGACGTGAAACTTGATATCTGTTATAGTACTTTATTGCAATAATGCTACTCAAGTTTCACTTCCATATTTAGTTTATATGGCACTACAACAGTTGTGATGCCTATATTTCCTTCTAATGGGTGAACAAAAATATGTCTCATCACAAAATTCTTTGTTTTTCAGGGGTTATTGTCAACGGGAACAGATATAAAGTTTGTGAAAGCTTGTGGTTTCTTCACTTACAAAATTCAGAAATGGGTGACGGAATTAAAACGTGTCCGCACTTTTGAACGTGAAATGTCCTAAAACTGAAATAACATACTAAAACGTTAAAGAAGAGTTCAGTAAGCTGTTTCTCGAGTAAGTATGAAATATCTGACACTAGTCACACACCAGATATGTGAGTACGGTTTATTTCACATATGTAATTAACCGTAAAGAAAATTTGTGGAACATTAAAAAAAAAAGAAAAAAAGAAAAGAAACCTGGAATTTTGTATCTGCTGGTTACCGTAATAGTGCTGTGGGCCCATGCTAGAAACGAAACAGCAATTAAGGCAATGAGTGTTATCGGTAACATTGTAGAAGTCCCTGCCATCAGCCGGAAAAGCTATGAACAATTTTGCGGCGATGTACAGGATTATTCTTACGGAATGCCTTGGAAACGATAACTCAGTAACTAATGAATATAACGGAAGTCAGACAGACCAAAAAAAGTGTTAGAGGAGACATTGATTGCAGATCCAAAGAAAATCACTTTTCATCAGGATAACGCACTTAACACCAAGTGAGCGCTTTGATGCCCAATTTTTTGGAATATCCGTCCAGTTCACCAAAGATAATTCACACCTTGAATGATCCCCACGGCTAAAGAGAACGGAGGCTCGAAAACGCTTTGAGTCCGACGACTAGGCTATGGTTGCTATAGATGGGTACATAGCAGCACTTTCAAAATGGGAATGTATGACCTGAAAACCAGTTCTACAAAGTGCTTTGACTTCAAAGTAACTAAGCCTAAAACTGCGTTCTCAACGTAAGGGATACTGTCAAGTTCAACTCTGCTGTCGTGGCCATCGCTGTTCCGTTTGGCTACCACTGCTGCTCTGCCAGTGACCACATCGGCCGCCGGCACATTAAGTGATGAAACGTACAACATCAAAGGTACATAATTTTGCATTTGAAGCTGCACAGTAAAAATGTGGTGGTAATTAATGTTATTCTTACGGAGGTTAATTGAGCGTTAAAACTACCAGATAAGTTCTAGCTACACTGACTGGCGTAAAAAGTGAGGCATCCGGAAGGGGAGGATGATACGAAATGAAACTTCGTGGGTTGAAATATTGTGTGATACTACTGCAGCCAAATTTACCAGGAACCTGGCAGTATGAGACCACGTATCAGTATGACATTCACCCCTCTGGGCTGAAAGCATCAACTAACACGCTTGGAAAGAACGTCATAAAGCAGTGGTATCCTATCCTAAGGCAAGCTATGGTAAATGGACCTTCATACTCCGGTTAATTCTGGCACTGGGTCGGAAATGACGCCAGAGTTGTCCCACATGTGCTCAGTTGGGATCAGATCTTGGGAATTTGCTGTTTGAGAACGTACCTCAGTAACACGCACAGATCATAGAGACACGTGTCACTTATGGACGACCACTGTTCTGTCGCAAAATGGCATCACGATACTACCACATGATAGGTAACATATAAGGACGGACGATATCCATGATTTACCGTCTTTCCGTCAGCATTCCGTCAGTCACTACAGCCCTGACTTGAAGTCTTCTCCGATGGCTCCATACGCCATGACACCAGGAATAAGACCGCTATGCCTCTCCAAAACACTGGAATTTTCGTCCCTCAAGGCGGTGTTTCAATTCTGCGGTCTCACGCAGGCGCTTCACAAAAGAAGAACTAACCAAACTCCGTTACTAGTCCGCAGGTATGTGAAATGGCAACATCTACTGCTTTCACTCTTCGTTTGTCAGTTTATTCAATCCAGCCCCAGTGTCGTACTTGCCGTCCGATTGCAGAACGAAACGAACATCAGTCACGACCTACAGCATTTCCTTACACAACATAGGCCACAGTATGCTTGTATCTATGCCGATTGCTCTTAAACTGAGACGGCTGTGATATATACCTTTGCAGCCCCTCTAGCAGCACATGACAAACGTTTCCACTTCCGCCTGAGTCGTCTATGTACACGGAGGAGTTAGTGGCCACATAGACGTTCAGTCTCGTGCTGACCCTCACGGACTCACAAAGGGTGTCGCAGGAACTACACCAACCGGCATTTCATAAACAGACTGATAGATACGTCTTCTACACCATTCGCATGAAGCTGTCACATGGGTGTTACTCCGCCCATCTGCACCGGTTAAAAGTTATCGCTAAGAACCCAACGGAAGAAGCGGAACTGAACCACCTCATATTGGCATGTACCAAGTATACAGGCGCTCAAGCGCTCCTGTACAGGAAATTGGTTGTGAGGAGTCATCCTCTCCCTACAAGTGTAAGTGCTTTACTTTACTGATATGATATAATTATATAAGTACAATTTTCTCGCGGAGTATTTGAAAGACGCCGGTATCCAGCTTTAAACTATATGTTGCTGTTGATCTTGTCCTCATATGGAACCAAACCGGTCCGAAAAGAGGGTCGTTATTTCGTATTTTTGTTTTAGATTAAGAACTTATCTTTGTGCTTCAGACTTTCGTCTTTGTTCTCTTTTGAAATTTACAACTTAGTTAACTTGACATTACCGCACTACCGTAACTACTGCTGGCTGTATGGTGTTCGACATTTGGAATTTTGGTTTTATATTAAATAAAATAAATATTAAATAATTAAAAACATTGTGAGAATAGAGCTTCTCCACACGTCGCAGGCAGTGGTCTTCCGGGATCGTGCAGAACCACAATTCATCGCTGAACCCATCACGATGCCATTTATCAACAGTCCACACTACCGAGACACGGCACCAGTCCAAACACATCCCTTTGTATCATGGTGTTTACAGCACTGTGCGCGTGGGACGGTAATTCCCTAGTCGAGCTACTGCCAGTCTCCGACCAATGCTGCTGCGGGATGGCACAGAATGTTGCGTGGCTTCTGCTATTTGGGTGTCAGGTATTGATGTGAACGTGCTACGATGTTCTTTGGGTACAATAAGCCGATCCTTCCTTGCGGTGATCAGACGTGGTTGACCGAAGCCTTACCGACGACCATGCCTACCCTCACGTACCCGCGCAGTCCTACATCGTGTCACTGTCAGATACTAATTCCTCACAAAACTGGATGTTGCACGATTTCATAAGCCGGCCAAATGGAGGTCCTCAATACGGCCCCTTTCAAACTTTGTCTTGTGCTGATAACGTAGTCCCACATGAGTACGAGATCTCCATGTTTTGCACAGTCGTCACTCAGCATCTGACACTGTTCACGTCCCTTATATATTTATATACACTCCCAGGCGTGGTGACGTACTAAACATGAACAACACTAATGTACTCTGGATGGACGTTCTACCTGTTACACAGAATTGTCACTCCAGTAATTTGCGTACCGCCGTTGGTCTGTGAGTGTAGCAGGTTACACTGACATCAGACCATCGGTGCTTCACCTTCTTTGTCAGGCAATGTATATTAATCTTAAAATCAATCATATTTGCACTAATGTAAAAAATGTAAAAAATCTTATGCACTGCCAGACAGAAAACAATAAAAGACTCTGAAGACATGGAAATATGTCAATGAAACTTTGTACGTGTGTACAATATTGACGGATGTGTGCATGACTATCACTGCATTTCACTGTGACTGGTAGAACTGTCACGAGAGTACATAAGTGTTGTTTATGTTTAGTGTTGGTATCAGGTTTGGTAGCGTATATAACAGGCGTGAGCAGCTGCAGAATAATCACTGTGAAGTACACGGAAATGCCACGTACTCGTATGAGACAGCGGTATCAGCACTTTACATAGTTTAAAAGTGGCCTTATTGTGCGTCTAAGTTTGGCCGGTTGGTCGAATCGTACAATATCCAAGTTTGTGGGACTTTGTAATGTGACAGTAGACCAATGTTCGACTTCATCGTTGTGAGTCATCGTTCACCAACTGCCGAAGAGTAGCGGCAGTTGACTAGGGATTTGCGGATCCATGGGTAGGCTGCGAATTGCGGTTCTACACTGTCAATCGTCGGCAAGTTTGGCGGTGAACCGAAGAATGTAGCGGTCTCCCTTTCCTTTCGAGAGGCATAGCGGTGTTACTGAATGTAGTGTTATGACTTCAAGTCACGGCTGGTAGTGATGGCACAACGATACGTCATGGATATCCTGTGTCCTCATGTGTTATCCTTTGTATGACACTATCGTGGTGCCATTTTTCAACAGGATAATGCTCGTCTCTCTGTGAACTCTGGGCGTAATGTTGAGGTACTACACAGGAGAGCAAGCTCCCCAGATCTGATCCCGAAGAATTGTATGTGGGTCTAGCTCGGATGTCAACTCCGTGCTGATGCCAGTGTCCAATGCATCAAGGACTAGTTTCAACAGTTGCGATCCATTTTACTCGGCAAAAGAAACGACGGCTTTACGGAAACCTTTCCAAGCGTGTATGTGTATGTGTATGGATCAACGTCATACTGATATGCGTATTCATACTGCATATCAATTGCAATTTTTCGCCCGCATCTCGTGGTCGTGCGGTAGCGTTCTCGCTTCCCACGCCCGGGTTCCCGGGTTCGATTCCCGGCGGGGTCAGGGATTTTCTCTGCCTCGTGATGGCTGGGTGTTGTGTGATGTCCTTAGGTTAGTTAGGTTTAAGTAGTTCTAAGTTCTAGGGGACTGATGACCACAGATGTTAAGTCCCATAGTGCTCAGAGCCATTTGAACGATTTGTAATTTTTATTCCACTTTGTAAACATCGAAATAATATCTCATATCCTCTCGAATTTTATTCCACTTCAACAACTTCTTTTGAGTGCTTCACTCTTTTTGTCGGGAAGTGTAAATGAGTTGCCCCTAAAATGTGATTGCAGCTACATACAGTTACAAACTGAGATGCAAGGTTTTTTAGATATCGATCTAACGTCCAAGCGTCAAAGAAGTGAGATCCGGATAGAGAATGGCGTTGCTCTCCTTAACTGAAATAAGTCGAAACCCCTCAGCCAGTACGGAACCTCTATTCCCGTCCCATGGCTGTCCGTTACTGTATCAGTTACCAAGGCTGTAAGAGAGTATATACCACGGATACATTCTAAAGTATTTAATTACAGCTGTCCTCAACACTCGCACGTACATCCCTGGTTGGCTGGTTGAATAATGTCACTATATCCTGGTAGGTGAGCATCCAGAATCACAGGCTCGCCAGAGTGGTTGTTAATGAATCTTAACTGGGATCAGCACAACAGCCGGAGTGGCCGTGCGGTTCTAGGCGCTGCAGTCTGGAACCGAACGATCGCTACGGTCGCAGGTTCGAATCCTGCCTCGGGCATGGATGTGTGTGATGTCCTTGGGTTAGTTAAGTTTAATTAGTTCTAAGTTCTAGGCGACTGATGACCTCAGAAGTTAAGTCGCATAGTGCTCAGAGCCATTTGAACCATCAGCACAACATTCGAATTCTTCACACCCCGCAGAAGGAGCGCGTGGTCTGCATCTACCTACATATTCCACAAGTCAACACTACTGCACCACAACTAGTTATTGACTTTCCCGTTCCATTCCCAAACAGACCGAGGAAAAAACGAATGTCAATATGCCTTCGTATGATCCCTAATTTCTCTCATCTACGTGGTCCTTACGAAAAATGAACGTTGGAGACAGCAAAATCGTTTAGCAGTCAGCTTCAAATGGCAGTTCTCTAAATTTTCTCAGTAGTATTCCTCGAAAAGAATGTTGCCTTCCGTGAAGGGAATCCCATTTGTGTTCCCGAAGCATCTCCGTACTACTTTGTGTTGTCTGAACCCACCGGCAACAATTCTATCTGCCCGCCTCTGAATTGCTTCGTAGTCTTCCTTTAATTCGATCCGGTGCGGAACACAAACACTCGAGCAGCACTGAAGAAGAGATCGCACATGCGCCCTATATGGGGTCTCCTTCACAGATGAATCATACTTTCCTACAGTTCTCCCAATGATCCGAAGTCGACCATACGCCTTCCCCACCTGCGTCCCTACATGCTCGTTCCATTTCATATCGCTTTGCAGCGTTCTGCTTACATATTTAAACGACGTGAGAATGTCAAGAAACACAGTAGGCCTACTAATGCTGTATTCGAACATTACCGGCTATTTTTCCTAATGACCTGCTTTATCTAATTTTTGTACGTTTAGAGCAAGGAGCCATCCACCATACCAACTAGAAATTTTGTGTAAGTCATCATGTATCCTCCCACAGTCACTCAACGACGGCGCCTTCCCGGATACCCCAGCACCATCAGCAAACAGCTGCAGATTGCTGTTTTCCACGTCAGCCAGATCATTTACGTAGACAGAAAATAAAAGCGGTTCTACCACACTTTCCTTGGGCTCTCCTCGTAATACCCTTATCGCAGATGAACTCTCGCCGTCGAGGACAACGTAGTGGATTCTATTACTAAAGAAATCTTCGAGCTACTCACATATGCGGGATCCTGTCCCATATTACTCATGCCTTCGTTTTCTGCAGTGGAGTACTGCCTCAGAGGCATGTCGGATATTGAGGTATGGAATCTGTCTGTAGTCCTTACTCCATAGTTCGCAGGACATCATGCGGGAAAAGGGCAAGCAAAAGAAATGCGGCTTCCATTGTCTTCGTGCCCGGCGAGTGCAGGAGTGAACAGAATCGTTACTGTCAACACTCCCCGACGACACTAGTTTGCAGGCAACTGCGCTACTGGCGATTGCGCATGCGCACCACGCGTTTGCGCAACTCGTTGGTGAAACTAAACACTTCCGGCTTGTTCCAGCTTTGGCGACACTAGTTGTATAGGTTTTGAGGTTATGTGTGTTCGTAGTGTGCAGACAAACTGAAATATGAAGCGGGGAACGAAGAATAATGTTCGCTTTTTGGATATCTATGCTTTGCGTAGGTATTTGTGGGATTTCAGTGATGTTGATTACAAAAATATGCAACATAATGCTGCTGCTGAGGCCGCCATGTGCGATCGTAACATAGATGGTCGACAGTATCTGAGCTGCAGGGCAAAATTTGTTGAGTTAGAAGCACGTATACAACTGAATTAAGAAAAATACAAGCAACTGTAATTCTAGCTGTGGCAATGCTCTCGTCTACAAGACTAAAATCCCATCGTTCGAGTTGGCCAACTCTTTGTTGAGGAGTATTGTTGACAGGAGGGAATGCCATACAGATTCAAGAAACTGCATTCTTTATTCAATATTCATCTATTTAAAACGTCGCTGCAGTGTTCTCCATTCACTTATGTTTGAATTTTGAAATATTGCCACTGTGCAGATCTATCTTCAAGAGAGTAGTTTGTAAACTGTTCTCTTCTTACTGCGACCTGTTTCGAATTATTATTGTTGCTAATGTTAATAATTATTACTGTTAATGTTAATAATTATTTGTGTTAACGAAAAAGCGTCATCACCAACTAAAACCGTATCTTATAGCATGCCGAGTGTTCTCGATTGCAATGCACGCAATATGATATGTAATTTCAGTTCTAACGACAGTGCTTCATGCATTACGGTACCTTTATTCCTTATCGAATAACTAACTCTATTATAAATTATTTCAGCAAGGATGCTGCGCAACCGAGCTGACGTCTTTTCTTCATCCAGTCACGAATCTAAACACGTTTCTTATTTTTTTTTTCTTATTCAGCGATTCCACGCAACAAGCCTTAACTCCATCACAACTCATGCGACATAAAGCTACTAAAAGTTTTATTTCAGACACGACTCAGGGACCCACAAAATGACGACACTGAAGTGTATACTGGTGTCGCCGTGTCTACAGTCATATATGAAACCACTTGCGTGCAACTCATTCCACTCAACGAGTGGGGCAACCCAATGTCGTCGTGTAAACTAGGCTTAAGGCTCTGTGGCGCACTAGAAATGAGTGGCTTTCCCTGCATAACCTCGCCACGAAACATGCAGACTATTCGGAGCGCAATTTCATACACTAATAGAAGTTTCTGAATAAAATTCATGTGGATATTTGACTACAGTGTCAGTAATTCTCCTAAGTTCAGTCAGTGTCGTTGTGCTGACTGCTGGATAACAGAAACTTAAGTTCTGGTATACTATAGGAAGTAAGTGTTTTCGTAATTTGACTAGGTATTGAGGATAAGGAGTAAGGATGTAATAGTGCTATATATATTTTACTAGTGCTTGTTTTATTTCATGTCATTGGTGGAAATAGATGTTGTCAACGTTCCAACTTCTATAATGAAATTCTCTTTTATTCGTTGAATTCAAGAGTATGTTAAAATTAACTTCTTTTTGTTATGTGTATTGGTTCCAAGATTTCAAAAACAGCTTGGTCAAGCTGGTTCACTTGGTAAAAATGGTTAAAGCATTCTGTATTTTGCTAGTAGTTGTGGAATTTCGTACATTACAAACTCGATTAAAGGTTTGTCAGACCTTGTCTGTTCATTGTATCGACGTATTGAGACTTGTCTGACTGGTTAATTAATCCAGTTCCTTTTGATCTCGGCACGTATGCCTTTATAATGCTGACGATTCAGTTTAATGGGCAAAGGGCCATAGCTCTCACTCACCTGCAGAAACAGAATTAAACTCACTATCGATCCAGGATCCACAAATGTTACGGAGTACAGTACTGTACATTCATACCAATAGAGTTAATAAAGCCGTGAGACATTTCCCACCTGTTTCTGCTCTACCAGACGAACTACAGTAATATTTAAGTGCTAAAGGTCATTTAGGTATACGGGTCTCTAGCTTACTGATTGGATTTCCACCTTAGTGGCTTGATATGAATTCAACTACTTCCTTATCTTGAATAGTGTGTCATCTTTAATGAGTCGATATTCATTATAAAATCTGAAGCGTATCTCTGATTGTACAAATTCGCGCACCACGATGATGAAAAACGTCCATTATCAGGTGATAAATACTTTCAGCTATTTTTACAGTCCATTTTGCCGTGTCAAAGGTGGGAATGATATGGAATCAAAAGGAACTGGATTAATTAACCAGTTAGACAAGTCTGACTACGGCGATACAATGAGCAAATACGCGTCTGCCAGACAAGGTCTGACAAACCTTTAATTGAGGTTGTAATTTACAAAACTACACAACTACTAGCAAAATTCAGAATGCTTTAATCATTTACACCAAGTGAACCAGCTTGACCAAGCTGTTTTTGAAAACTTGAAATCAATACACATAACAAGAAAGACGTTAATTTTAACATACTCTTGAACTCAACCAATGAAAGAGAATTTCATTGCTTGATAGGGAAGCTTGTGAGGGAAAGATGCTTAAATAGCTCTATCTATGAACCAGAAGGTGTGTGAGTACTGACATTTCGCGTGGTTAAGAATAAACGATTGTCCTCACGCAGAAATTACTGTTAGTAGATGCCTTTGGCAACTGTAGTTACTCCACGCCATGAAAAAGGTAGCGTTTGGCTACGTCCTCCGTTATGCCTTGTGAATACCAGCAGAGCAGGTGGCGCCAGTTTTGCCACTGTCACCGCAGCAGCAGTAAAATGCAGATTGATGTTTTAAATTTTAATAGCTCGGTTTACGACTTGTGGCCGTGGTTATTAAAATCGACCTTGTGCAAACACACCTGGCCACAGAAATAGGGCTACCAAGGGCATGCTCTCCACGGACGTTTCTGGGCTGAAATACATCGCCTGGCTCACAGTTCTCAAGTGCATCTACTACAAGCTTGCATTTGGTCTGTTTAGGAAAATTTTATAAATATCAGGTTTCCAGTGAAATACACGCTGTAACTAAAGTTCTTTCTCTAGTGTAAATCCATGATGACCCTTTCAGTAGGCAAACGAACATACTTTACGTGACATGTACGGTAATGGTGAAGTAATGTATTGGATTTTATTTAACGATATAAAAACTTTGAGAAAGAATAATAGGTGCAAACTTATTTTCTGATAGATATATTCAATTTATTCTTCTTTCCTGACCCCGTATCGTTAAGTTTATAATTATCAAGCTCTTAGCAATGTCGATTCATATAGTAGACTTATCCGTGGACGATGGTTATTCAGCAAGACGTATTCTAATCCCAACAAATTTCGCTTTCTACTATAAACATCATGAGGAAAATACTTACTTTTAACCCTTTCAGACTTAAATTTTTTTTTCTGTGCGAAAGGAATTTTTTCTTTATGTTGTAGCGCTCTTAGGTAATTTTTCAATGATTTTAAACGCAAGATTTATGAGTACCTCTTTTAAAAACCATCCTTTTTGCACTTGGCTCTCTATTATGGAGAAAAATGACTAATTTTTAAATATTCACTGTTGTAATAAATAAACTGATCATTCACTAACTACCAAGGAAAATAACAACAATGATATTGAATTATAAAGTGGACTATAAGTAACAAACACTACACTGACTTGTTGATATTTTTGTAATGATCACTTGTGTGTGATGAAAAGATTGAAAATTCACAAATGTGTACATAAGATTTCCATTAGGGAAAATATTTATGTTGCAGCTGTCACACATTAAAAGATAATGTACCCAAGTGTAGCCAGAGGTCTGAAGAAATTAACTCATAATTTGTCAAGAGAAGTACATTGTCCTCTAACACAGTCATCAGTTGCTATTGCAATATTCGTGCTTTCAGTATGCACGGAATATAAATAATTGTTTATTAGAGATTCCACCGCATAATTCAAATTCTGAAACTCAGCGCTCCACCTTTTCCTCGGCGTTCGAAACTGCACTAGCTTTGATTCTTGTACAAAGTAAACGACCTACTAAATCTACTACAAATATCTTGGAGAAACTGCAACGATTTATAGCGACAGAAACATGTTAACAGGTTGGACGCAGTACAAAGAACAGCTTACATTTGTATCACATCTAACAGTTGAACTAGGAGGGCGAGCTGAAAAGTCATGCCTCAGAGCTTTTAATGTGAAAAGCCTAAAACCTTTTTAAAACAAACGTTATCAACGTTCTTCATCTTTACTCTTCATGTGTACATATTTATTTTTCAAAATAAATATGTGACGAACACATTTTCCCGACGAGAGACAAGTCCGTTGATACCGTCACTGTAGAATGTTTGACTTTGTTAACATCTGTTTGCTCCGCGTCATCATTATGAAAGTGAAGTCCTCGAAGGTGTTCCTTAAGTTTTGCGAACGTATCAAAATCGGATGGGCCAAGTGGGTACCGTATGTAGGACGACCGATGACACTGAACCAAAGGTGCCGCATTTTTGTAAATGTCACAGTGCTCGTGTGTGGTCTGGCGTTGTCATGCTGAAAGAGAGGATGTCCCTGTGTCGACGAATTTTTCGAATTCGATACTCAATTACAACATGTTGTTTTGATGCACCGACTTAGCTACGTTAGACACCGCCATGTTACACGCTACGATTAAGAGCCCTCTGGCGGCAGAGGCCTGCAAATGTGTAAACATGAAGACTAAATATGTAGAATATTATTATGTGTTTTTCATTTAAAAGCCTTTAGAGATATAACATAAAGATATTCGGAGGCGTCACTTTTCAGCCCTCCCTCTTATTAACCTCACAAAAATCCATGGCCAGTAGTACCAAATAAATAACAGTGATGTGAACGGTGATTAACATACGACATTTTGTAAGTAAGACATAATAAACTACAACAGAATAAAGAGACGGAAAAGTACTCAGTAAACTCAGATGCTATTTTTTACCTCAAAGCACCTGTTATGATATTCCAATAGTAAACAGGCCTTTATTTACAGAATACAACCGGTTTAGTGATATCAAATCACATCCTCAGATGTACATACTTCAGTAAGCTATAAAGCGCATAATGTGGGTAGGAGAGAGGCTCGACCTTCTCAGATTAAAATGCTATTACCTGCAACAATTAGGGTGTCAGAGACCAAACTCACTAGTTGTGAACACTTATATGCGACGCCCTGCTTGTTCTGCGTGCCAGCATTTTTTTCTGAGAAAGTCGAGTCCCTCTCCTCCCCACATTATGCGCTTTACGGCTCACTGACGTATGTACACTTGAGGATGTGATTTGATATCACGAAGGTGGTCGTCTTCCTGCAAATAAAGTTTCGTATACCGCTGGAATCAGTTTATTTGTCCCAGAATGAGATTTTCACTCTGTAGCGGAGTGTGGCAGATTAAAACTGTGTGTCGGACCGAGATTCGAACTCGGGACCTTTGCCTCTCACGGGCAAGTGCTCTTCTGTGAAGTTTGGAAGGTAGGAGAGGAGGTAATGGCAGAACTAAAAGCTGTGAGGACGGATCGTGGTTCGTGCTTGGGTAGCTCAGATGGTAGAGCACTTGCCCGCGAAAGGCAAAGGTCCCGATTTCGAGCCTCGGTGCGGCACACAGTTTTAATCTACCAGGAAGTTTCATATCAGCGCACACTCCGCTGCAGAGTGAAAATCTCATTCTGTAAACATCCTCCTGGCTGTGTCTAAGCCATGTCTTCGCAATATCCTTTCTTCCAGGAGTACTATTTCTGCAACTTTCGCAGGAGAGCTTCTGTAGAGTTTGGAAGGCAGGAGACGAGGTACTGGCAGAACTAAAAGCTGTGAGGACTGGGCGTGAGTCGTGCTTAGGTTGCTCAGATGGTGGAGCACTGTCCCGCGAAAGGCAAAGGTCCCGAGTTTGAGTTTTAGTCCTGCACACAGTTTTAATCTGCAAGGAAGTTTCAGTTTATTTGCCAATTACTGATTACTTCAACTCCAGCAGCCATCAACGTAAAACTGTACTGATGGAGCAGATTGTGTAATGATGTAAACATAAACAGATCGCAAGATGGCAAGAGAATTGCCAAAACCGGCCATCTATATGAATAAATGATTTTAGCTATCTTGCAGTGCAAAAATTTATTCAGTGTTCAATATTTCTAATCTTCTGTGGTGTTCTCCCGTAGTCAAGCACCTTTGGAAGTTTTTCTCTGCTTTTTAATATCTTACTCGCAAATATTTGGGGTAGTGTAGCAAATAGCAGTAACGTGTTCGTCGTGCAATAGCTTGAAGTCAGAATTTTATATGCAGTGTATATCTTACCGCCTTGATTATGTGTCACAGAGTTCTTTTGTATTTTATGTCACGTGCAAAAGGTTTAATACTTCAATGGGCTTTGTGGTTAATAACACGACGAAGATTATAATGAACAGTGATGCATATATAACAGTGAAAAAATATAAAAAATACCTAACAGCAGTGTCTAACATTGTTCAGTATTCCCACATGTTTAAATAATAATATAAATAATAATATAAAATAATAATATAAATAATAATACAAATAATAATATAAAACACGAAATTCTGTATCCCACGTAGTTCGAAATAATTGTCAATGTTGCCAACTTTCGACATATTATCGTTACATCCCAGCCTGAAAACCTTAGTTAGAAGGGTATGGAATAAATATTACGTACAGGAACGTCCTACCGTATACTACACGGATATACATACACTGAGGTCACAAAAGTCATGAAATAGCGATATGTACATATACAGATGTCGGTAATATTACATACAGAAGGTATAATAGGACAGTGCATTGGCAGAGCTGTCAGTTGTACTCAGCTGACTCATGTGAAAAGGTTTCCGACGTGATTATTATAGCCGCACGACGGGAAGTAATAGACTCTGAACGCGGAATGGTGGTTGGAGCTAGACGCATGGAACATTCAGTTTCGGAAATCGTTTGGAAATTCGGTATTCCGAGATCCCCAGTGCCAACAGCTTGAGGAGAATACCACATTTCCGGCATTACCTCTCACCATTGACCAAGCAGTGGCCTACGGCCTTCACTTAACGACCGAGAGCAGCGGCGTTTGCACAGAGTTGTCAGTGGTGACAGACAAGCAACACTGCGTGAAATAAGCGCAGAAATCAATGTGGGACGTACGACAAACGTATCTGCTAGGACAGTGCGGCAAAAATTTTGCCTTAATGGGCTACAGCAGAAGACGACCGACGCGAGTGCCTTAGCCAACAGCACGAAGAAAAAAAATAATAATAATGCTGCAAATGGCTCTGAGCACTATGAGACTTAACATCTGAGGTCATCAGTTCCCTAGAACTCACAATCGCTTAAACCTAACTAACCTAAGGACATCACACACATCCATGCCCGAGGCAGGATTCGAGCCTGTGACCGTAGCGGTCGTGCGGTTCCAGACTGAAGCGCCTGGAACCGCTTGGCCACACCGGCCGGCGCCAACAGCACGATATCTCATGCAGCGACTCTCCTGGGATCGTGACCATATCGGTTGGCCATTAGACGACTACAAAACCGTGGCCTGCTCAGACTAATCCCTTTGGTAAGGTTCGAGTGTGTGCAGAGCCTACTATGCCGTGGACCCAATTGGTCAGCAGGGCACCTTGGAAGCTGGTGGTGGCTCCACAATGGTGTAGGCTGTGTTTAGATGCAATGGACTGGGGCCTCTGGTCCAACTGAAGCGATAATTGACGGGAAATAGTTATGTTCGGCTATTTGGACACCATTTGCAGCCATTCTTGAATTACATGTTCCCAAACAATGATTTTTTTGGATGACAGTGGGCCATGTCAGCAGACCACAATTGTTCGCGATTGACCTGAAGTACATGCTGCACAATTCGTGCGAATGATGTGGCCACTCAGATCGCCCGACATGAATCCATTGGAATGTTTATGTAATATAATCGAGAAGTCAGATCGTGTACAAAATTCTGCACCGGCAACACTTTCGCAGTAATAGGGGCAGTGTGAATGTGTATTTCTGTAGGGGACTTCTAACAGCCTGTTGAGTGTATGTCAGTCGGCCGTGGTGGCCGAGCGGTTCTAGGCTCTTCAGTTCGGAACCGCGCGACTGCTACGGTCGCAGGTTCGAATCCTGCCTCGGGAATGGATGTGTGTGATGTCCTTAGGTTACAAAATTGTTAAGGCTTTCGTGGTCACTTGTTGACAAACTGCCTATTGGCTTCTGTCTCGGGCTCTTCGGCCGACGTTCATCTAATGATTTTTCTGACGTTTCGCCAGCACGAGTGGCTGGCATTGTCAAAGCTTCACCCTCCATTGCCGGTGGTGAACTGGAGGCGAGCTCGCGGCCGCAGGCTATATGTACCCGGACGTTGGCGCGCCAGGTACATATAGCCTGCGGCCGCGAGCTCGCCTCCAGTTCACCACCGGCAATGGAGGGTGAAGCTTTGACAATGCCAGCCACTCGTGCTGGCGAAACGTCAGAAAAATCATTAGATGAACGTCGGCCGAAGAACCCGAGACAGAAGCCTATAGGCAGTTTGTCCTTAGGTTAGTTAGGTTTAAGTAGTTCTAAGTTCTAGGGGACTGATGACCTCAGAAGTTAAGTCCCATAGTGCTCAGAGCCATTTGAACCATTTTGTTCATACATTCATGTACATGTTTATACTGCTGGAGACCACTGTATAAATAAAAAAATTACTTGCTGGTGAGTAAACAAATACAAGTGGGACAATTGTAAGTGGCAAGGCAGCATTTGACGAAAATATATCTGTACTTACACAAAGATGAAGCACAATTATTATACACTCCTGGAAATTGAAATAAGAACACCGTGAATTCATTGTCCCAGGAAGGGGAAACTTTATTGACACATTCCTGCGGTCAGATACATCACATGATCACACTGACAGAACCACAGGCACATAGACACAGGCAACAGAGCATGCACAATGTCGGCACTAGTACAGTGTATATCCACCTTTCGCAGCAATGCAGGCTGCTATTCTCCCATGGAGACGATCGTAGAGATGCTGGATGTAGTCCTGTGGAACGGCTTGCCATGCCATTTCCACCTGGCGCCTCAGTTGGACCAGCGTTCGTGCTGGATGTGCACACCGCGTGAGACGACGCTTCATCCAGTCCCAAACATGCTCAATGGGGAACAGATCCGTAGATCTTGCTGGCCAGGGTCGTTGACTTACACCTTCTAGTGCACGTTGGGTGGCACGGGATACATGCGGACGTGCATTGTCCTGTTGGAACAGCAAGTTCCCTTGCCGGTCTAGGAATGGTAGAACGATGGGTTCGATGACGGTTTAGATGTACCGTGCACTATTCAGTGTCCCCTCGACGATCACCAGTGGTGTACGGCCAGTGTAGGAGATTGCTCCCCACACCATGATGCCGGGTGTTGGCCCTGTGTGCCTCGGTCGTATGCAGTCCTGATTGTGGCGCTCACCTGCACGGCGCCAAACACGCATACGACCATCATTGGCACCAAGGCAGAAGCGACTCTCATCGCTGAAGACGACACGTCTCCATTCGTCCCTCCATTCACGCCTGTCGCAACACCACTGGAGGCGGGCTGCACGATGTTGGGGCGTGAGCGGAAGACAGCCTAACGGTGTGCGGGACCGTAGCCCAGCTTCATGGAGACGGTTGCGAATGGTCCTCGCCGATACCCCAGGAGCAACAGTGTCCCTAATTTGCTGGGAAGTGGCGGTGCGGTCCCCTACGGCACTGCGTAGGATCCTACGGTCTTGGCGTGCATCCGTGCGTCGCTGCGGTCCGGTCCCAGGTCGACGGGCACGTGCACCTTCCGCCGACCACTAGCGACAACATCGATGTACTGTGGAGACCTCACGCCCCACGTGTTGAGCAATTCGGCGGTACGTCCACCCGGCCTCCCGCATGCCCACTATACGCCCTCGCTCAAAGTCCGTCAGCTGCACATACGGTTCACGTCCACGCTGTCGCGGCATGCTACCAGTGTTAAAGACTGCGATGGAGCTCCGTATGCCACGGCAAACTGGCTGACACTGACGGCGGCGGTGCACAAATGCTGCGCAGCTAGCGCCATTCGACGGCCAACACCGCGGTTCCTGGTGTGTCCGCTGTGCCGTGCGTGTGATCATTGCTTGTACAGCCCTCTCGCAGTGTCCGGAGCAAGTATGGTGGGTCTGACACACCGGTGTCAATGTGTTCTTTTTTCCATTTCCAGGAGTGTATATCTGTACTTACATAAAGATGATGCACCATTATTATAGTTACGCTGTGGTGACAGTTTTGCCACTTAGCTACATATTTATTGTCATTTTCAACAGGTGGCAGCACTAACAATGGAGAATATAGAGAGAGTGTCTATGGCACTTGAGAAACAGTGCCGTCGTTGTCGGATTGCGGAGGCGGAACGATTTATTTGACGTCCATAAGGGACAGATCACACTGGCTTTCAGGCCAAAGGTAGAAGCATGTTTATAAACTCTTTACTTGCTGCCGCGGTTAAAGTGTATCGTGCAGCAAAATAGCAATCCCTAAACAAGGTAACTGTGGTGAACCACAATCCATAGATGACAATGGCGGACGACCGCTACAGAGATGTGTCCTGCCGATTAGAGGTGTAGCAGCTGAGCAAGAGTCTAACCAGGTGAACAAAGGGGCTACCAACAGCGTCTCTTCAACGACCGCTAAGCAATTCATGCTGAGTACGAGCCTCTGCAGTAGGCTCATTGTTCAAGCACCCAGCGACGAAGGCTGGAATTTGCATACCAGTACGACAGCTGAACGTCGACTGAGTGGCTACAGTTACCCTTTTCTGATGAATCAAGTTTTATGGTGCATCGGATACATAGTAAACATCTAGCAACAATCGTCGGTAGAATCCAGGCCCGAGGGGGGTGCGTTATGGTCCGAGGAATGTTTTCATGGCATTACGTGGGTGATCTCGTCATTCTGGAAGCCACACTGGATCAACAGAAATATTCTTCTATCACTGGGGAGCATGTCCACTCCTACATGCAGTTTGTTTTTCCTCGGCACGTCGGTATCTACCAGCAGGACAATGCGACGTGTCACACAGCTCGCAGTGTACGTGCGTGCTTCGAAGAACACCAGGATGAGTTTAACTCACTCTCCTGACCATCATACTCCCCGAATTTAAGCCGTAAATAATATGGGCGACCGCCTCGATCGGGCTGTTCCGTCGTGGATACTCCGTTAAACCTACTGCAGTTGGCCGCGGCACTGGAGTCCAGATCCTTGTCTGTATTTTCCAGAACCTCGCTGACTCTCTTCCTACACGTCTCGCAGCGGTTCGCGCTGAAGAAGGTGGTTATTCACACTCTTGACATGTCGTCACATTAATGTTACAGGACAGTGTAGCGCGTACGTAGTACTAAAGCATAATACCTGTTACATAGCAATTCGCTAATACCAAACGACCATTCGGCCTCAGTTACTAGAGCAGCTTGCTGTTGTCATGCCACTAAGGCGCCACCAGAGAACATTTACGAGTACCTATGCCACACGTCAATGGTCTTGCCTACTGAGGCCCGAGATAAACGGCGCTACGCTTCTCTGGGACTGGATACTTGAGTTCATTGTGGGTTTCAGTTTTGGATCCTGGCTGTGAGCTGGACGTAAGTCATTGAACGGTATTGGCAGTCCCATAAGTATCTGTTGAGTGACTGTTGGAGGGAACTCCATACATCTGAATTTGTCCTAAAAAGCTGTAATTGTTGGAATACAAAATTAGTGGCGTGGAGGTTCTAACGCCGTTGTGCCGCGTAAAAGTTTCGCAGTTATTAGAATGCATCACCCTGCACCCACTGTTTTCCCATTATCTCTAGAAGCAGGAGGAAATTTTGTAGAAGCAAGAGAAGCGTTCCTTTGAGTAGGTCAACACTGACCTGCTTTCAGATCTGTGTATTTTAACTATGTTAACTGGCAAGTTGCTTCACGAAACGATATGGTGCACCGACTATTGCCTTTCCAGCATGGTTTAGAGGCACCTACTCTTCTGTTGACAGTGCCTATTTTTAATGATCTATTGTGTTCACGAGATTCCACAGTAGTAGACAAATGGTCATCTCATCTATTTTGATAGTCGTGCTTCCTGTTAATCAGATGTGTTTTATCCATTTCACGTACGGTAACACTACTCTGTCACCAATCTGGATCCAAATAAGGTTGATTTTCTCAATCGAAACTAGTTATCTAATTAATGTCACTTAATTGCGCTCCGGATGACAAAAAGTTTTGAAACCATTTTCTTAAAAAAATTCTATATAAGAAATTAATGTCTTTTCTGAATCAGGATAATTGGAACAGTTATGAGAAACGGTTATGTCAGTACCTTCAAGAGTACTAGATACCAGACCCACAATTTTAAATATTTCTTATTATTCGGTCCACTCTCAGAATCTATCAACTCTCACGGAAGCTCTTTCGGCACACCAATCCGTTGCTTTAATGTATTTTGTGACCTCTTTAGTAGTCATTCCATAGCTGAGACTCATGTTATGGCGTCCTTTCCTGACACAAGAAAACATATCAGTCGTACAGTTTATGGATCGTCTGTCCGAAGGGATTAGCCGACGCTGTGATTCCGCACAAGGTCTAAGCCACATTAGTGTTATCAGAAACGTGACTGTCAGAATCGCTCCTGTCCCAGACATACGAAATGCTGCGAGCAATCTAGACTGTCGTTGCTGAAATTGATTCCATTACGAAACAACGCACTTGACTAACTTTCAGCGACATGAGGTACGTGTCCCATTTGGTGGATACGTATGTAGGTACCCCTAATGAACTTCGGCATTTGAATATTCCTGTGACACTGAAACAGCCCTCAGTTACATTATTGTAAAATTAAACACAACTGAATCTAAGCGCGTAGGATAAAAGTATTTGGCTCAGAGCAATGAAACTGATATTCTATTCCAAGATTACTCCTATCATTCCCGACACAGATCGATGAAATTAATAAAAGTGGCCAAAGGAATGCTGCATAATTGAATAACAGATGTCATTCAACATAACGACATCTTTACACGTATTTCCTAGCTTCCTCTGGCTCGGCCTATATATCTGCTCCCGTGCCCCTCCTGGTTCTCCGAACAGGCGCCAAAAAACGGGCATTCATTTCCACCTCGAATTCCTTCATGCAATTAGCTGTTATTGAACAGCACGACAACCACTGTCAGTTCTCTTTAATAAACATTATCGATCACAGAGCCTTTCTAACCTAATGCCCCAATTAAATTTATCAGCCTGATTACACATACAAAGAGAAAGAAAGGCGACTTCAAAGAACTTGATGTATTTCAGAGAGCCCCGACGCTTTGGAAGTTATTAGCTTTCAGCTGCCATTTCGTGACCCAAGTCCAACACGTGTCTTCAATTGCTGACAGTTTTCTTCCTTTACAGCCAGCAACCTTCCCCTTCTGGGAGACAACCTCTAGAGTCGATGTACGAGTTCGGTAACAACTGTCGTAGTTCCGGCATGGGGTTGTCCCCAAACTTTTTTCTCCGCAACTTGACATTAACGAGCAACACATGCGTTTACAGATTGGGACAGGATGACGAGAAGTCTTCCCATAAGCTCATTCGAGTGCGCGGCCTGATCACCGCTCAAAGTACATAGCAACCAGTTCAACGCTCCCTGGCGCCAATAGTCACCTGCAGCAAACATATTTGAACAAGTAACCTTTTCGTTCTCTCAGACTCTGTCCCCTTGATATCTGACACCACGCCGTTTAAAAATCTTCTAGAGCTGTGTCGGAAATACACAACCCATTTGCAACCTCAGTTGGGCAGCGCTAACGACTTCTTAGCCCACAGCTTTCTGCCCTGCATTTTACGGTACTGTTCGTTCTTAAACCATCTCTTAATGCCAGATTTGATCGCCCCAAACGATTGAAGTAATTGAACCCGTCACTGCTAACAACTGCACTCCAATCGATTTGTTAATAAAGAAATAGCCGGCAAGTTGCGCATATGCGAGGATTTTAAGGTTCCAGCGAATGCATAAGCTATGATCAATTCGTATGCTATAGCACGGCACTTGAAATTTGCATCTGAGGAATACATCTGTAAAATTGACCTGGCAGTCTCAACATGTAATTCAGAATACGCTTTCACTCTGTTGTCGCATCAGCCTTGATATTTTTCAACGTTATCTGGAACAACTAACGAATGATAAATCATGCGGTGCAAACTGTTTGCATGAAATAACTGTCTCATACAAAACTCAGCAGCAACATCTAAACAATTTTCCTGTCATGTTTCCTCGTCCGTTAGGTACTGCCTTACGGCGTAATCTACAAGGCTGCATTTATATCTAGCTCACTTCCTCTCAAAGATGTCATTAAGCCAACAGAAATCCATCTCGCCTCCATAAGCCACAATGACTGTTGTACCACCCTTTTCGAGCTGTAGTACTTATAAGGGAAGTTTGAATACTATGGTAAATTTATCCCTTATATCGCACCCGCTAAATCTACTTCGAGGAATAGCAGATTCTTTAGCGAGGTATGCAGAGTGAGAAAGCTTTCCAAGCACTTAAACCAAAGCTTCAGCCTGTTAAGTGATTAGTTCAAAATGGTTCAAACGGCTCTGAGCACTATGGGACTTAACTTCTGAGGTCATCAGCCCCAAGAACTCAGAACTGCTTAAACCTAACTAACCTAAGGACATCACACAGATCCATACCCGGTCGCGCGGTTCCAGACTGTAGCGCCTAGAACCGCTCGGCCACCCCAGCCGGCTCAGTGATTAGTAACTTTCACTCTTTGTAGTCTTGCTGTACACTAGGGAATCGGTCCCATTCTTAACATCACACTACTGATAGCATCGATCGCACAGTCGCATTCACTTCCAAAACTAATGCCGGCCGCGGTGGTCTAGCGGTTCTAGGCGCGCAGTCCGGAACCGCGCGACTGCTACGGTCGCAGGTTCGAATCCTGCCTCGGGCATGGATGTGTGTGATGTCCTTAGGTTAGTTAGGTTTAAGTAGTTCTAGGGGACTGATGACCACAGATGTTAAGTCCCATAGTGCTCAGAGCCATTTGAACCATTTTTGAACCAAAACTAATCTGAGGTCGAGAATGAGACAGACGGACGGTGCAGCTATGGGTTCCCCTCTATCACCTGTCACAGCAGACGTTTTCAAACAAGCGTTCGAAGAAACAGCATTCCAGTCCGCTCCATTAAGCCCAGAATGTTGGCTACAAGACGTTTACGACACCTTCGTCATGTGGCCACACGGAGATGAACAGCTTCAGAGCTTCCACCAACATCTCGATCAGCAGCATAGCAACATTCACTTTACGATTGAGACAGAAAAAAACGGGGTATGACCTTTTCTCGGCGTAAGCCGGTTGGGCAGCTTGGACACAGAGTTTATAGAAAGCCCACCAAAACGGACAGGTACCTGCATGCATCCTTCCACCACCATCCTACGCAAAAGAAATCGGCCCTGTAGACTTAAACTAAGAGAGCGAACAGTATCAACGATGAACACAAAGATGAACTACAGAACCTTAGATCATAGCTACGACACGAGTATGATACATAAAACTATGGTGGCAAAGGAGGAGGGCAATAGCGAAATGCACAACGAAGCACGGAACAACAACCTGCTATCATACGTACATGGCGTTACTGAACGTCTTGCCAAAATTCTCCGTCGGGCAGGTATTAAGCCGAATTTTCATAGCAACGACAAAATAAAAGACATTCTGGGCTCGAAGAAAGATAAAATTGGCAAGTTTCATGCCGCTGGAGTTTATGAAATCGGGTGCGAGTGTGGACTTGTGTATGTTGACGAGACTGGGCGGCCAATAAGCACAAGGTTATCTAAACATGAAAGGAGAATCCGTTTCAAACAATACAACAAATCAGTGATGGCGGAACTCCAGGAACAATGCAGTGTAAAGATCGAATTTGGAGAGCCCGCGTACTGGCGAAACAGCCCTTTTGCTTGAGATGGAAGATCAGAGAGGCTGTAGAAATAGCCAAGGGACCCGACAACATCAATAGAGAAGGCAGGTACCGACTCCCAGCGTCTCGGCTGCCAGTAGTGACAGCTTTGCGGAAGAACAGCTCTCCCAAAGCAAAAGGTGCGCCGTAGGCCACGGCGGCGGAGGGTACACAGAGTGCTCACGCGCCCTAGTCGATACTACGCAGTTAGTAAACAGCGCTACGCTGCAGTAGCCGCTCATTTCCTATCCACCGATTTCGACCAATGACAAGCAATAAAGGAAACTCCGTTGGAAAATGCTTATTTCCGTCAATCACAACATGCAATGCAAAGACCAATAAAAGAACACCTAATACCATTCCTCCTTAGCGTCCATATCCAATATAGTAGATAAGTAATCAAACTAGCGCCTATTCAGCAGTTAGATATACACCCTGAGGAAGTTGTCTTGCAGTAGTCGCCGAAACGTCAGAAGTTTATAGCTGTCAGTGCGGTCCCAAACCCAGAAGAATTTTATTGAACTATATTTAATAAATAAGCAAGCACTGTCTTTGTTCACAACGTTTTGTTTACCGGCTACCGATTTCAATAAGCGTTGCAGGTCATCTTCAGGTCTATCGCCGAAAAGTACAGTTGTCAACAGTTGTGAGTTTTACACAGCTGTTGACTAACTGCGCTTCGAGACGTCAGACCTGAAAACGACCTGCAACGCAGATGGTAGTCTGCAAATAGAAAGTTGTGATACAACAGAAGGATTACAGTTCCTGAGACATGGCATCAGTTATAACGAACTATGTTTCACTGTCATATGCTAAAGCTGTAGCTTTATATTAAAATTTTAAGAGAAATTTGAAAATGGGCACGTCACTTTGCAGCCAAAAGTAAACGGTGATGAACAGATTGAAAGTAAGTCTTTAATCTACATAGTATAATCTTAGCTTCCATTTCAACATACATCACATGGTGCAAACCTCTTGTGGCGATTTGTGGTCCACACATTCTCGTGCCTGAGGGCACGGCAAAGAGGTTACTACACTGAGTGTCATATTTAAGCAACTACCATTATGATATTCACTGTGGTGTACTAAGATTTATGCAGATGTAGACACATTATCACGCCTTCCATGTGGGCCGAATAACCATTTCATAGCGAACAGGTCTAGTAGCTCCACTTGCAAAAGCAATCCAACTGACTCTCGAAGATTTTCTGCTTTCAACTGCCACCATTGCCAAAGCAACGAAGGATGATCTCTTCCATTGACAGTTCTACAAATGTATAGCGTGGCCAGCACGTAGACCCTAATAGACGCCTTCACATTCGTTCTTCACACCTCCTTTTTAGACGCTTCAGTACAAAGTGAACATTCGTATTGTGGGGTTTACAATGCTGCAGTCTAAAGATTCTGCAGATTGTACATCAACATCACTGGACCATTCTCGCTGTCATGCAAATGCCCTGCCACTGCCAAGAATGTCGAATGCAAGATGCGCCATCTCCGCCAGTGCAGCCAGCGTCTCATAACAGAGTGAACTGATGCGCGCAATCGTCCGTCCCACGTTCGTCATGGGAAAGTATCCACTGCGACTGCTGGTCGCTTCTTCAAGCACATGTACCTGACCATTGTCGATGCTGTATCAAAATTCCCAATGTACCTACACAACCTCATGTACAAGCAACAATGCTAGGTTGAAAGCCATAAGGTACTGACCATCGACGGTCTTGTGAATATTATAGTAGTCGACAGTTGACTGATATTTTCCTCTCAAAATTGCAGGTATTTTGTCATCACAATGACATCAAGCGTCTTATTTTAGGCCCATTCCATTCTCAGACTAAAGTTGAGACCAACGTTTTGGATGTACATATGAGAGATACATTCCAGAATCGGTTCGTCATATCAACAAATGAAGTGACCCTGACATACCTCAGCATCTATGATAGAGCAACGCCAATCAAAGAAGACTGCCCAGTGGGTGCTATAAAGTGCAATGTATTTAAAATCAGAATAAGTAATGGACTATATGCTTGTTCCGTCTGACGACTTATGACAGTAACGCAAGGTACTTCATTTGTAATCACAAAAAAAAAATCTTTGAAGTAAATCATGAAGATGTAAGTTTGAAATCTCACCAAAAGAAAATGAAATTATAATGCGCCAGTTAACTGTCTCGCCGGATAGAGACACGAATACTTCACACATTATAATATTTCACGAACCATGAGATTCTTTCCACTTCATTAGAGACATCCTTGAGTAATGATTATTACACTGAAGACCCAAAGAAAGTGGTACATCTGCCTAATATCATGTAGGGCCCCCGCGAGCAAGTGACAGTGCCGCAAAACGACGTGGCATGGACTCGACTAATGTCTGGAGTAGTGCTGGAGGAAACTGACAACATGAGTCCTTCAGGGCTGTCCATAAATCCGTAAGAGTACGACGGGTTGGGGATCTCTTCTGAACAGCACGTTGCAAGGCATCCCAGATATGCTCAATAATGTTCATGTCTGGGGAGGTTGGTGGCCAGCGGAAGTGCTTAAACTCTGAAGAGTGTTCCTTTAGCCACTCTGTATCCACACAATCTGGACGTGTGGGGTGTTAATAAGAGACGGGGCTGATCCACCACGGTACACAAAACACGCCAGAACACTGTTGCAGGAGCAACGAAAAAAGCATACCAAATTCAGAAGAACGCAAAATCCCAAAGACTGGCTAAGTTTCACGAAAGCGCCGAAATTTAGTGCCGACGTCAATGCGAAATGCTTTTAATAGTTTCCACAATGAAATATTGTCTCAAAATACGGTATAAAAACCAAAGAGATTCTGGTTGTATGTAAAGTACACCAGTGGCAGAAAACAGTCAATACCGTCACTTCGCGATAGCTATGGAAATGTTACTTATGATGGTGCCACTAAAGCGGAGTTACTAAATACAATTTTTCGTAATTCCTTCAGGAAAGAAGACGAAGTAAATATTCCAGAATTCGAAACCAGAACTGCGGTTACCATGAGTGACATAAAAGTAGATACCTGAGGTTTTGCAAAACAACTCAAATCACCTAAGAAAGACAAGTCTTCCGGTCCAGATGGTATACCAGTCAGATTCCTCTCAGAATATGCAGACACAATAGCGCCTTTCTTGGCAATCGTATACAACCGCTCACATGACGAAAGGTCTGTTCCTAAAGACTGGAAAGTAGCACAAGTCACACCAATATTCAAGAAACGAAATAGGAGTAACCCATGGAAATACAGATCCATATCACTGACCTCATTTTGCAGTAAGATTTTGGAGCATATACTGTACTCGAACATTATCAATCACCTTGAAGAAAATAACTTATTGATACATAATTAACACGGATTCAGAAAATATCGTTCTTGTGCAACACAGATAGCTCTTTATTCCCATGAAGTAATGAGTGCTGTCGACAAGCGATCTCATATCGATTCCATATTCCTAGATTTCCAGAAGGCTTTTGATACCGTTCCTCACAAGCGACTATTAATCAAATTGCGTGCATATTGAGTATCATCTAAGTTGTGTGACTGGATTCTTGATTTCCTCTCAGAGAGGTCACAGTTCGTAGTGATAGACGGTAAATCATCGAGTAGAACAGAAAAGATATCTGGCGTTCCGCAAGGTAGTGTCGTAGGCCCTCTGCTGTTCCTGATTTATATAAATCTAGGTGATAATCTGTGGAGCCCCCTTAGATTGTTTGCAGATGACGCTGTAATTAGCCGTCTAGTAAAATCATCATACGATCAATTCCAATTACAAAATGATCTAGAGAGAATTTCTGTATGGTGCGAAAAGTGGCAATTAGCAATAAACAAAGGAAAGTGCGAGGTCATCCACATGGGTGCTAAAAGAAATCCGATAAATTTTGGGTTACGATAAGTCGCACAAATCTAAGGACTGTCAATTCGACCAAATATCTAGGAATTACAATTACGAACAACTTAAATTGGAAAGACCATATAGATAATATTGTGGGGAAGGTGTAACAAAGACTGCGCTTCGTTGGCAGAACACTTGGAAGATGCGACAAAACCACAAAAGAGACAGCCTACATTACACTTATCCGTCCTCTGCTGGAATATTGCTTCGCAATATGGGATCCTTACCAGGCAGGATTGACGGAGGACATCGAAAAAGTGCAAAGAAAGGCAGCTCGTTTCGTGTTATCACGCAATAGGGGTGAGAGTGTCACTGATATGAAACGCGAGTTGGGGTGACAGTCACTGAAACAAAGGCGGTATTCTTTGCGGTGAGATCTATTTACGAAATTTCGATCACCAACTTTCTGTTACGAATGGGTAAATATTTTGTTGATACCCACCTAAGAAGGGATAAATGATCATCATAATAAAATAAGAGAAATCAGAGCTCGAACGGAAAGATTTAGGTGTTCCTTTTTCCCACGCGCCTTTAGAGAGTGGAATGGTAGAGAAGTAGTATGAAAATGGTTCGATGAACCCTCTGCCAGGCACTGAAGTGTGAATAGATGTAGATGTAGCATTTCCCTGCTGGAATTGCCCAAGTCCATCGGAGTGCACAATCGACGTGAATGAATGCATGTGATCAGACAGGATGCTTACTACGTACGTGTCACCAGTCAGTGTCGTATCTAGACGTATCAGTAGTCCCATATCACTTAGACTGCACACCCCTCACACCATTACTGAGCCTCTGCCAGCTTGAACAGTCCCCTACTGTCATGCAGGGTCCGTGGATTCGTGAGGCTGTCCCCATACAAGTACACGTCCATCCACTCGATACAATTTGAAACGAGACTCGTCCGACAAGGCAATGTGTTTCCAGTCATCAACAGTCCAATGTCGGTGTTGATGGTCCCAGGTGAGGCGTAAAGATTTGTGTCATGCAGTCATTAAGAGTAAATAAGTGGGCCTTCGTCACCGAAAGCCCATATCGATGATGTTTCGTTGAATGGTTCGCACGCTGACACTTGTTGATGGCCCAGCACTGAAATCTGAGTTAATTTACGGAAGAGTTGCAGTACTGTCACGTTGAACAATTGTCTTCTGTCGTCATTGGTCCCGTTCCTGCAGGATCTTTTCCGGCCACAGCGATGTTGGAGATTTTATATTTTACGGGATTCCTGATATTCACGGTACACGCGTGAAATGGTCATACGGGAAAATACCCACTTCATCGCTACCTCGGAGATGCCGTGTCCTTTCGCTTGTGCGCCAATTATAACAGCACGTTCAAACTCACTTAAATCTTGATAACCTGCCATTGCAGCAGCAGTAACCGATCGAATAACTGCGCCAGACAATATAGGCATTGTCGTCTGCAGCGCCGTGTTCTGCCTGTTTACATATCTCTGTATTTGAATACGCATGCCAATTCCAGTCTCTTTGGCGCTTCATTGTAGTATCAGTGATTAAGATATTGTTCTAAATGAACACGAAGTGCTTATGAAACTACAATACTGCAAAGAATTTCTCGAGAGACAACATCGATTTCGATCCGATCCAAGCTAGCATAGCGCCAACTGTGTCTATTCTTTAATAGGAAAGGATCATAGCCACAAGGCTTAGTACGATGAAAATTTGTGAAACAAGCAGCAACCACACCACGCAGACACACACCTGCTTCCCACAGCTAACTGAACGAGATTGAAAGGGGTCAAATTGTGGCTTTCAGAATGCCGGCATGGCCCTTTTGTAGAATTACCACTCAAATTGGACTTGCTGCGCCAGTTGTGCAGCAATGCTGGTATCATTGGTCACAAGACCCTAGACGAAGTTTTGGGCGTCCAGCAGCACACTCGCCTACCAGGATCGTCGTCTTTTAAGGGCAGCAGTGGCAGATCGTACAGCTATCACAGTACGAGGTGCATTTAAGTTCTATGGACTCCGATTTTTTTTTCTCCGGACTGGAAAGAGGTAGAAACATGCGCATTGTTTTAAAATGAGGCCGCGTTCATTGTCAATACGTCCCAAAGATGGCAGCACCGTACAGCAGATGGATTTTTACCGCCAGCGGCGAGAATGAAAACTGTTTTAAATACTTAAAATGGCGACGTTTTCGTTACTTGAACCGCGTGCAATCATTCGTTTTCTGAATTTGCGTGATGTGAAACCAACTGAAATTCATCGACAGTTGAAGGAGACATGTGGTGATGGAGTTATGGATGTGTCGAAAGTGCGTTCGTGGGTGCGACAGTTTAATGAAGGCAGAACATCGTGTGACAACAAACCGAAACAACCTCGGGCTCGCACAAGCCGGTCTCACGACATGATCGAGAAAGTGGAGAGAATTGTTTTGGGGGATCGCCGAATGACTGTTGAACAGATCGCCTCCAGAGTTGGCATTTCTGTGGGTTCTGTGCACACAATCCTGCATGACGACCTGAAAATGCGAAAAGTGTCATGCAGGTGGGTGCCACGAATGCTGACGGACGACCACATGGCTGCCCGTGTGGCATGTTGCCAAGCAATGTTGACGCGCAACGTCAGCATGAATGGGACTTTCTTTTCGTCGGTTGTGACAACGGATGAGACTTGGATGCCATTTTTCAATCCAGAAACAAAGCGCCAGTCAGCTCAATGGAAGCACACAGATTCACCGCCACCAAAAAAATTTCGGGTAACCGACAGTGCTGAAAAAATGATGGTGTCCATGTTCTGGGACAGCGAGGACGTAATCCTTGCTCATTGCGTTCTAAAGGGCACTACAGTAACAGGTGCATCCTACGATAATGTTTCGAAGAACAAATTCCTTCCTGTACTGCAACAAAACGTCCGGGAAGGGCTGCGCGTGTGCTGTTTCACCAAGACAACGCACCCGCACATCGAGCTAACGTTACGCAACAGTTTCTTCGTGATAACAACTTTGAAGTGATTCCTCATGCTCCCTACCCACTTGACCTGGCTCCTAGTGACTTTTGGCTTTTTCCAACAATGAAAGACACTCTCCGTGACCGCACATTCACCAACCGTGCTGCTATTGCCTCAGCGATTTTCCAGTGGTCAAAACAGACCCCTAAAGAAGCCTTCGCCGCTGCCATGGAATCATGGCATCAGCGTTGTGAAAAATGTGTACGTCTGCAGGGCGATTACGTCGAGAAGTAACGCCAGTTCCATCGATTTCGGGTGAGTAGTTAATTAGAAAAAAAATCGGAGGCCTTAGAACTTGAATGCACCTCGTACAATCAAGAGGGTTTGCGAGCCCAGACGTCTCAATATGAATTGTTGCGAACCGTGTATTAGCAATGGGACTACGGGTGTGCACACTTCTAGCCTGACTTCCAGTCACGCCACAGCATCGGCGTGATCCGCTACACTGGAGCCGACAGAGGATCACTTGGAAGATGGAATTGCACGCCGTGACCGTCAGCGACGAAATCAAACTCTGTCTGCACGCAAGTGATGGTTGTTTGCGCATACGACGCAAACCTGGTGAGCGCTGTCTCGTAGAGTGCACTCGTCCAAGACACGCGGGCCCCACGTAAGGCCTTATGGCGTGGTGTGGAATTGTGCTTCATATTTGGCGTTTCTGGAGGAGACGCTAACTAGCGCTTGGTACGTGCAGAATGTTTTTGTCCCATTCTTTTGGCTAGCAGGACAATGCTCGCCCACGCACTGCTCTTGAAACTCAGCGTACTCTGCAGGACATGCAGCAACTTCCCTGACCATCAGTCTCTGGAATTGTCTCCAATGGACCAGGTGTGGGTTACGATTGGACGAGAAATTACTCGTGCGACTCATCTACCAACAACTCTTACAGAATCACGCGAACACTTCGAACAGGCGTGGCATAAATATCAATACAGAATTCGCCATCTGTAAGATGGACTGGGTGCCAGAGTCAGCCCCTGCAATGCCGCTCATGGAGGCTACATCACTTACTAACTCGGAAACTAGCATGAGTCGATACCCCATATCTCAAAACCGCATGTGTTATTCATCTGTAAATGTAATCATTTCGTTTACTCTATACGCAATAATAAATCTTGAGTTAATTGGAAACCCCCTAAAAAGGAGTACTACCTTTTTCAGCAGTGCAAAATAATCATATACTCTTCGGAATATATGTCTCTTATAATAGCTTACCCTAGGTACAGCAGCAAGGAGTGGGAACTCTAAGACGGTCTTAATATTATTGGTAGTACAGCGAGAAAAATAGAAGGCCTACTAACATTTTAGCTTCACACGCATAGCACTTCTGAATTTTTATGCGATGGTGGACTCAGATTGTAAACGTCACAGATCACGAAACGTAAACACAATATACTAGAAACTACCCATCCACAGCTCCAATCACACACGTACCTATATTTTCACCACCTGAAGCCTGCACTTCTTAGAAGCTACCATCACACTCCTTTTAATCCTGATCATCACGACAGGGTACAGGAATTGGGGGTTCCTCTGGTGGAAAGCCACTTGCTGTTGCACAGAAACAGGATAATTATTATGATCCGGAGGCAATGTTAGACAATTTGCTCACTGAGTGCTAGAGACAATGTAAACCATCGAGGTGAGGACCGCAGCCAGACGAAGGTCAAACAGCGCTTGCCAGCTTGATCCCTTACATCACCCGAAGGTACAAGGAAGTGACAGGTTTGGAGGGGTGGGGGAGGAGAACACGAAATATCTTGGATTTATAAACTTAAAAAAATGACTGATTGATGTAAGTCTTGTCCAGATAATTTAATCTTGACCCAAGGATCTCAGCCATCACTACCGTGGATAAAGTGATCTTCATTACTGCTTCGCCTCTAACAGTGTAGTCGTCGACGCGACATTATGCCCTGATCTCCCCTCATGTCTGTCAGCAGTTTCTCGTTTCTGTTTCAATTCACGTAGTTCTGAAGAATTTTTGCTAGGTGTTTAAGTGGTATATTAGGCTACAGAACCATAAAATTAATGTTGTACTCTGATAGTTTTGCAGAAATGAAGACCTGAAGCTGCTTAAGATGTTACATAATGTCATTTCTACAATATAGAGGGTGAGGCACTAAATATAGCCACCAAGAGTAACTCCGAAAGTACGACAGGAGCTGAGAAGTTTGTGGGACAGAAGTTGCATGGGACAACGGGGGCCATAATACGGCATTGGTTTTCTGTTGCTGGGTGGAATTGCTTCAGAGATATGAAGGTCAACTCTGTTTTTTTTTATGGTATGCTATAGTTTGGTACTTATTTTCTGATAGCGGCTATCGACACGAATCCAATGATCTGTATCATGCATTTGTGTGTGTTGGTTTCCGACTTTATACGGCACGTCCTAATGTGCCATCAACTTTACGGCGATCGAAAACATGTATATCTAAATGCCAGTAGTTGCTATCATCCTTCACAGACCGTAGGTGTCCTTAAGACTTTAGTCCGTAGGGCGCACTGTATATCCGATAAAGATATTTTGCAAGAAGAGCTCACATACTTCAAGATAATTTTTAAATCGAATGGATTTTCTTCGCAACAAATTCGTAGAGCATTCAATGCAAAACCTAGAATGCAGGTATGTGATGGGGAAGAAGATAGTAATTCCTTCAGATCTAGTGCGTTTTTGCCTTATGTGGGTGCTCTTTCCTCGAAGATAAGCCGCATTCTTGAGAAACACTGTGTAAAGTGATCTTCCGGCCTCCCACGAAGATTTCAGCTTTACTCGACTCTGTGAAGGACGATTTACAGCTTCGTAAAGCGGGTTTGTATCAGATTCCTTGCGAAAATTGTGAGAAGTCGTACATCGGTCAACAACACGCACCGTTCATGAGACATGTGTGGAGTATCGAAGATACACACGCTTATTACAGCCAGACAAGTCAGTTGTGGCCGAACATTGTATTGATACCGGACATTCCATGAATTACAGTTCTGTGAAGATTTTAACATCTACCTCTTCCTTTTGCGAATCTGTCTTCAAAGAAGCTATAGAATTTAGATTAGCTAATAATTCAGTAAATAGAGATAATGGTTTTAATTTGGACAAAGCATGAAATCCGGCTCTTGGTGTAATTAAACTGCACAGAATTCGCCATGGTGTCACCGACGACGATCATACATCGATAAGCGAATCGAATGTCTGTACGCCTTCGCCAGAGGCGGCGCATGTGTAAGCGTATTTCTTTGCCGCCGGCCAGCGTCTGTGACCCGCATGCGCAGTACCGTCGCGGTGGATCATTTAAGGCCGCGCTTGGCATCTTGTCGTCAGTCTTGTGACTCGCTCTGAGGATGATCGGACGATATGCAGCCGAAGTATCAGTGAAGGAAATTTTATTTGCGCGGCTGCATGTTCGAAATTTAATGGTCTATTCATTACGACGCGAGAAATTGAAAATGCACATTCGTTGGCATTCTCCGTAAATGAGAAGCATATCGACTCACTCTTCGAAGGAATACATCATTCACATTCGCGTGATTCGACAATACTAGTCTTACCGCTCCTATAGGTGTTGTATTGCGAAACAGTCGAATGGTGTCTACATGTCAATGGCACGTTAGATGGACACGCCATATTCGGCGAATATTTACTATTTGCACAATATACGAGAGAGAATTTTCAGGGAATGTGCTTCGATAAGTGCCAATGTGATAAGAAATACCACTCAATCCACGATAAGAAGATTGCAGCACTGCATTCGTGTCTATAACTGCTATCAGTAAATAAGTACCGAACTATAGCATCCCATTTTAAAAAAAACAAAGGTGACCTTCATATCTCTGACGCAGCCCCACCACCAACAAAAAACCAACGTCATTATTATGGTCCCCGTTGTCCCATGCGCCATTCGTCTCGCAAACTTTTGAGCTACTATCAGACTTTCGGAGTTATTCTAAGTGGCAATAGTTAGTGACTCACCCTGAGTAAGTGTTGTGGAACACGATCAATGAAACTTATTTTACTAGGGTGTGCTAAAAAGCAACGCCTTCGAACTTTTTACGTGAAAACTCTCAAAGCTTTTTGAATAAAATAAATATGAGTATCACTCTACATCTTTATTAGTGATTTATACATATTTATTTCTGAACATAGTCACAGTAACAACGAACACGTGTCTCCAAACGAGAAAACAAAAAAGTGGTGCAAATGGCTCTGAGCACTAAGGGACTAAACTTCTGAGGTCATCAGTCCCCTAGAACTAGGTAAACCTAACTAATCTAAGGACATCACACACATCCACGCCCGAGGCAGGATTTGAACCTGCGACCGTAGCGGTCCCGCGGTTCCAGACTGTAGCACCTAGAACCGCTCGGCCACTCCAGCCGGTAACGAGACAACAGTTTATAAAATTCTTCTGGGTATGTGATCGCATCATCAAAGTGTAAAATTATCCAACGTTTCGTCCACTGTTGCAAATGGCCTTCCTCGTAGCCCTTTTTGGCATACAAGCCCTGAGGAAGGCCATTTGCAAAAGTGATCGAAAAGTCGGAGGATTTTACACATTGACTATACTATCACACAGCCAGAAGAATTTTAGTGATTGTGACAACGACCGCAGAACCCCTCACTTACAGGGGCCAGTTAGGTGATACCGTCACCTTACAATGCTTGATTCTGTTGATGGAGCCCCAGCCTCTTCTCTGCTTACACAACTTCATCACTGTCAATGTGGAATGCTCGAAGGTGTTCTTTAAGTTGTGGAAGCAAATGCAAATCGTAGGGTACCAAGTCGGGGCTGATGGAGGATGATCGATTACAGTGAAGCCAAGGCATCACGATTGCTGCAGATTTCACAGCGCAGCACTCACCGTACACAGTTTCATTCTCCTATGGATTTGAACTGGAGGCACGTTTCCTGTTGTTAGAAACGCGATTACAGCACGCTGTTTTTCAAGCACTGATATACTTACGTTACACTCTGTTGTGTGATACGCTGCAATTTGGTGTCTTCCGACGGAAGAGGATTGATACCGGCATTAGTGAAGTGTAAAAATCTACCGACCCAGTACACCTACCGTACGGCAGTCTAATAGCGGAGACGTACGACCACACGGGCGCGTTCCTCCTCAGCAGCAGCAGCTGTTCGGTCGCCTGTTCCGTGGACACGAGAACCTTTCAAGAAATGGGCCTGTTTACCGCAAAGAAAACACGCTCCATACGGAGCAGTTTGTGCCGCCTTCTGCTCAGTCGTTATTTCCCACAACATCCAGCCTGTACAAGCCAGTAATAAATACACTTGGCAATACCCGCAAACAGTGTACATGCACACAGATGAGTCAACACATCATGACAAACTACTTAAAAGCGTCTTCATCCACTTCTGGAACACAATTCAGCAATGACTCAGCTTGCCATGGATTCGACGAACACTTGATAGGTTGCCAAAAGTTTGTGGCACCAGATGTCCACGCACAGGCCATACCTCCCCTAATCTGCGGTCGGTTGGCTTGTGGTCGCGGATCTGGCCCCCGATAGCGTCCCAGATGGGTTTCACCGGATTGAGATAAGTCAAATGTGATGGCCAACACATTAACGCGAGCTCACCGTCATCCTCCTCAAACCATTGCTGCTCGATTCTAGCCTCGTGACTCGGACAGTTATCCTGCTGTAAGATGCCTGCGGTAGCGTTCTCGCTTCCCACGCCCGGGTTCCCGGGTTCGATTCCCGGCGGGGTCAGGGATTTTCTCTGCCTCGTGATGGCTGGGTGTTGTGTGCTGTCCTTAGGTTAGTTAGGTTTAAGTAGTTCTAAGTTCCAGGGGACTGATGACCATAGATGTTAAGTCCCATAGTGCTCAGAGCCATTTGAACCATTTTGTAAGATGCCATCGCTGTTGAGGAAAACATCAAGCGTAGGGGTTACAGGTGGTCCCTATTAATATTCACGTAATCCACGGCTGTCACGGTGCCTTCGATTACTACCACAAGTCCTATGGAAGCCCAGGTGGTTCCATGCACTTCAGTCCGGAACCGCGAGACCGCTATGGTCGCACATTCGAATCCTGCCTCGGGCATGGATGTGTGTGATGTCCTTAAGTTAGTTTGGTTTAAGCAGTTCTAAGTTCTAGGGGACTGATGACCTCAGAAGTTAAGTCCCATAGTGCTCAGAGCCATTTGAACCATTTTTGAACAGCTTAGCAATGCAGTCTACTGTCATTTGCTGATCTTAGTTTTAACTTCTCTCATGGATGTATTGACATAGTGCTTGTCTGTACGACAAATCAGTAACATAGGCATTCAGTCAACTTTTGTCACAGTGTAACAGAGAAACCCAAACACAAGGTGGCACAAGAAGGCTAACCATTTGCAAACCGACTTCCGTACAGATAGAGCCAGCCGGCCAGTGAGCACCAGAAAGTAAGCATGCCGTCTTAATAACACGGACTTATTCGCACCACGGGAGGAAGCACACTGTGCGACAAGCTTCATCCAGTTCGCTATCACGTGTCTCCAGCATACGGACAGCGATACCTGGGCGTCAGCACTGCCTCGGCAGCTTCCATCGCAAACTGTCCACCTCGTCCTCGTCCGCCACAGCACTCCCTCTCTCCACGGGCACGCACCGTCCTTTAAGTTATGTCGAGTTCCCCATGATAACTAACTCTGGCCGTGAGCATCCATACGGACGTATCAATACGCTTGACATGTAATATTCAACCAGTACTGATAACAGAATTTTAAAAAATCACAGACTTTTCTTTTCAGCACACCCTCGTATAATTTCTGCGATCATTTTGTTATTTATATACATCATCTGGTACTGAAGCCCTTTTAATAAGAGCTGTCATTTGTTATATTATATGGAATTATTCAGTGATATGAGTAAAAACGAGATGTAGCTACGTCTTGCAAGATTTTAAGTTGTATGTGAATAAACGTTGTAGATTCTAATATGCTGGGATTTTTCCGGACAGGCTGGACATAAGCTGTGAATAAAGAGTAGAGTCTAGTTTTCACACTGAGGTACATGTAAGTATTTCGTAAGACAACGGTGAGGTATGCTAGCTCTTAAGCACTGTCTGTCAGTCTCCGTCACGGCGATTTTCCTATCGGTGAGACATGAAACCTATTATCAGATTCGGAGGGGTGTTAGAAGATATAAAGAGCTGTTAAGATTTGAAACTGAAAATATGGACTTCTTAACTTCTGAATTTACACCAATACGATATGAAACACGTGGAGGAGTCTCGATTTCCCGAAAACGGATGGAAATTCTTCATTGTGTTGGCGTCCCTGGATTTCAGAAGGTTTGTTTCTGATCCGATTCCCGTCTACAATTCAGGTAATTAATAGGCTAAGCTATAACGGGAAAAAATTTTTCGACTGCTAACCATTATAGGGACTTTGGATTGCACCCAAATAGAAATTAGAAAACCAGCATTACGTGGCGATGAATACATCAGTCGCAAAGGTTAGGCCTTCATTAATGTGCTGGCCACCGGAGATACAGGTGAGAAATTTACGACCATATGTGCAGAATGGTCTTGTAGCGTGCATGTTGCTAGAATATGGCGACGTTACCCAATTAGAAATATAATTTCAGGTCACAATGAGGATGTTTGTTTACTTAAGGATTCAGGGTATGGAGTACATCCATGGTTAGTCACTCAAGCCAGCAAGCAAAGCTGCTACGGCGACGATTCAGTTTGGTTCATGGCAGAGAAAGATCGATGGTGAAGGGAGATTTTGGTCAGTTGTTTATGTAAGACTTTCTTTAGAGAAGATCTCTAAACTAACAGTAACCTGTGATGTACTGCATAGCGTCTCTAGCACCTGAAAGATCACTTTCAGTATAATTTGGCTGACAGGAAAGATGCTGACAAAGAAGAAGAAGAAGAAAAGACGGCAACGAAAGTGACAATCGTGATGAAGACGAGGCTAAAGGCAGACAGCTGGAAAGCAGTGGAGGCAAGGTTCGTAGTGAACTGAATTGGCAGCAGACGTTCGGTTTTATGTAGGTGTTTTTCCTTGGTTTAACTGTGTACTATTCAGATTTGATAAGCGAAATATAGGGACCTAAGCAATATAATAAAATTGAAAGTAATGTAATTACAAGAGACCAAGATAACTGTACAAAAGTATTTTTATTTATTTGCTTTAGAAAAAAAGAAAGGAATGGAAAAAATATAATGATAGGACACGTTTAACAATACAACATTTATGTTTCATACCAATAACTCGTTTTAGTAGATTTCTCCTCTGCAGTTTTTCGAGTTTTTTATTTTTATTTTCTATTTGAACGTTCTGACATCCCAGTTGTTTCAACAATACAAGTTTCTGAATTTGCAGTAAACACAATTTTCGTTTCTTCAGTTTCGTATGTTGCAAGAGTTCTCACTCCAAGTCGAACGTATGTTTAGGATGCAGATTTTGTTATCTTAGGAGCAACAACTGGACACGTTCCTGCGTATGACTTTGCCCTCTGATCTTTTTTATCGCATTCTTTAGCAGCGCTTTATACGTGCATCACATCAACAGAATTAGCTCCTGGAACCTTTCTAAAAACAGGTTTATCTTCCTGGGAGACCAATACCAATAAAACCTCTCCTCGCTCATTAAGTTTAATTGATTTATTTCCTGTTCCCATCAGATCGATTTTCTTTTTAATTTGACTTTATTAGTGAACAGTTTATTATGCTGTGTAACGCTGTACTGCTTGCCAGTTCCATGTGAGTGTTCCCGTGTAATAGTATTCCACACATTCTTCTTTTCTGGCATTGCCTTCAGTATTCTAGAATTTTGTAACAAAATTATATGCCCAGATGTCAAATTAACGAGCAGTCCTTTGTTAACTTTGGTGTTGTCGGTGTCTTCACTTTCATTGGTAGACATGTCGATAATTGGCTCTTAAACTAGCACACCGCCACGTCACGATCCTTTATATGGAACTGACGTTTGGTATGATTACCATGAATCAAGAAGGTAGCGACGTGAGAGTGGGTGGGGGGGGGGGCGGGAGGGGGGGCTGAGACGGCGGACAGACAGAGAAAAACTGCGATTTGTTGCGAACAGGTGAACGCTGACTCACAGCGAAAAACAATATGTATCCGCCATTGTGTCTACCCCTATAGACTCTATTTACGTTTTCCGACTGAACGGGGTTCATTTACCTAGACTTAGCTTCTAATTATTCACCTCACTGATAGCTAAATCCTGGGCACTACTAAGCAGACTCTATGTTCTATTCACATCGCTCTTTGTGCATGTCACTCTTTATTTTATTACTCCTCATAAATTTATTTCTGCGGTCGAATGAGATGGTACCAACAATGTAAGTTCTTACGTTTCCATTGCCATTGTTATTTCGAATAAAATAACTTTTGGATACAACGTCGCGTTATAATAAGAAATTAAAGCAACTACATTTTCCGACTTTTGCATGAGGAGCAACGCAGCAAGTCGGTAGAATATGTCGGCTATTTAGGTGTATTAGTGTGCTATAACGAGGCGGCCTAATATCCAAAATTATTATGTTCAAAGTGGTTCCAACGATATTTCGAGTACAGCAGTGATTTAATGACAAGTTCCCAGGACATAGTCATGCAGAGCTTGTACTACTGCGAGGGTAATTGCACGCGGTCATTGCATCCAGTGTCCAGCATTCTGATCAAGCGTTTAGAATGATGGGCGGTAATACTTTTTCTCACCTGGAATTCCAAGTCTAGGTTTACTTGTATACACAAATAATAAACGAGATCGTGATTGGAGTGTCGAATGCGCGAGGGCGAAAATACGTAGACACTGACAGTGAATACCGGCCAGGCTGGTAGCGGCAGTGAAAGACGTAACTGGTGGCCGCACCGTGGCGGCGGCTGACCGGCTGTTGATCCTGGGACGGCGCCAGCACCGCCGTCGCCACATCCATCACACGGTGGCCTTCCAGTCGCTTCCTGCCGCCGCACAAAAATGCCGTTCACTGGTCTGAGTCACATACATCATTACATCTACGATCTAATATGTAGGAGGTGATATCATATCTGCAGTTGGTAACTGAGAAGAGACTTGTGGGGAAACAGTCATTCTCTGACTACGGCTGGAAGAAGATGCTATAGGAAAACTGCACCTAGAATAGCGCTAATTTAGGTGACAAAATTCGTGGGATGGCGATTTCCACATGTACAGATGGCGGTAGTATCGCTTACACAACGTATAGAAGGGCAGTGCTATGGTGCAGTTGTCATTTCTACTCAGTTGATCCACGTTGAAAGGTTTCTGACATGTGTTGAGTGGTAATTAAGTAAATAAATTAGTGAAATCAAAGTGAAGTAGAAATTAGAATATAAATGAAAAACTTGGTTTAGTTTAGAGAGTTACATACTGGCATTCAGCGGGCACAACAGCAGAGACAATGACCGTGAAGTCAGCAAGTTCCACATAAGCGGGCGCTGTCGATTCAGCCGTCAGGGCATCGCCCGACCGGCTCACGTGTTTCTCAGTTGTCGCATGTGAGCAAAGGCCCTCGCCTACATCCCAAGAGCCAATGACCGACGTTAAGAAGATTCTTCGAGAAGCTTTTCAACGTGACAGAAGAGGCAATGATCGGCTCACGTGTTTCTCAGTTGTCGCATGTGAGCAAAGGCCCTCGCCTACATTCCAAGAGCCAATGACCGACATTAAGAAGAATCTTCGAGAATCTTTTCAACGTGACAGAAGAGGCAATGGCCGTGAAGTCGTTCACCTCCAGTAAACTGAAGTGAATAAATACGCGAGACGCAGTGAGCCCGAGAGATGAAGACGAGAGGAAGACGAAGGCGAAGACGGTGACGAAGACGGAGACGAGCGACGAAGAAGACGAAGAAGCGTAGCAGTTGTTTTAAGTTAGTTTCGGTGCTGAAGACCGTCATGCAAGAAGAGACTACATCATGCACAGACGCACCAAGTCCGCCGCTGTAATGGAATAGCAAGCAGCAGCCACGGCGCCAGAAGACAGAAGTTAAAAGGTATTTGAAGTCTGATCTTTACGTACCCGGGTGACTCGTGAGGACGGGAAGGAGACGGCCTCACTTCAGCAGTCACCTGTGAGCTGGGATGAAGACCTGACAGCCGAAGACTGGCAAGCGGGAGTCCGTGGTTCGAGTCCGGGACACTGGCCTTCCCCCGCCGCGCCGCTCTGCTGGCCGACGCATAACACACGCGGCCGCTTAGAGAAGAGAAACACTGGGACGCCACATTCAAGGTATCACCATCCGATGCACGACGTCGCTCACAATAATTAAACGGGCCACCTCGCGCTGCGCGTCTCCGGTCAGCTGGGCGAGACGGCGACACGAGATACACACCGCTACGCGTAATCAGACGCCGCCGCCGCCGCCGCCGCCGCTGCCGCAGCAGAAGGCTACGCAAACGACACAGCTGCCGCTCTCCGAACCAGAACATCCCGTAAGATACAGTTGTACAAATCTTCAATAAAAGTTATCTTATGTAAAAATGATGTTTCATTCGACCTCATACCCGAGCCAAGGAAGAACCCACCCTGCCCACATGTTGTTAAGAGAGAAAAGTTAATTTATTTAATATTTTCACCCTGACAGAATGCTTTAGAATGCTCATCCTGACAACTGACAGCATCAAAAGAGAAAACCCAGTTACATTGAGTGACAGAAGTGTTACATCTAGTAACAGGAACTGTTACACATGATTACATCCGCACGATGCGAATTAACACACTTTCAAAGCAGACATGTAGTTGGAGCTAGTTGCACGGGACATTCATTTGTGAAGTCCTTAGAGAATTCAGTATTCCGAAATCAACAGTGTTAACAGTGTGCCGACAGTACCAAACATCCGGCATTATTTCTCATCACAGACAACGCAGTAGCAGATGGCCTTCACTTCACGACATAAAGCAGTAGCATTTGCGCAGAGTTGGCAGTGCTAAGAGAGAAGCAACACTGCGTGAAATAACGGCAGAAATCAATGTAGGACGTGCGACGAACGTATCCGTTAGGACAGTGCGGCGAAATGTGGCGTTAAAGGGCTATGGCAGCGGGCGACGGACGCGACTGCCTGTGTTAACAGCACATCGCCTGCAGCGCCTCTTCTGGGCTCATTACCATATCGGTTAAACGCTAGACGATTCGAGAGTAGTGGCCTGCTCAAGTATCCCGATTTCAGATGGTAACAGCCTCTGGCAGGGATCGAGGTTGGCGCAGTCAGCCCGAAGCCATGGAGCCAGGGTGTGAACAAGGCACCGTGCACGCTGGTGGTGACTCCATAACGGTGTGGACAGTATTTACATGGAATGGACTGAGTCCACTGGTCCAACTGAACCGATCATTGCTGGAAATGGTTAAGTTAGGCTATTTGGAGTTGAAACAACGGTGTAATTTTTATGGATAGCAATGTGCCTTGTCACCGGGCCACAATTGTTTGCGATTGGTTTGAAGAACTTTCTGGACAGTTCGAGTGAATGATATGGCCAGCCAGATAGACCGACATGAATCCCATCAATCATTTATGAAACATAATCGAGAAGAGAGTTCGTCCACAAAACTCTGCACCGACAACACTTTCGCAATTACGGACGGCTGTAGAGGGAGCATGGACCAACATTTCTGCTTTCTATAACATTTCTGTTTTCTATAAATAGTAGATGTGATAGTGGAGGTATCTACTAAGCTAGCGTATTTCGTACACTTGTCCCTAACCAACATATAATTAATTCTTTGCAATGTGTAACAGTAGCTTTTACTCACGAGTGCTGTAAACGATCTCTGCATCCACAATGTCCTTTTAAAACATGCTGCTTTCATATTTACGATGATTTTTGTAATTAAGCCTCAGAAATATTTATAAAGTGTTCACATGTCCCAACGAAACGAATGAGATGTGTGTATCATCAATTCGTTAAACACGATAAAAAATGTTTAGTCTGCACCCTAAAAATTTTTATAACACGTAATGTGTTTCGTGACATTTTGACCTGTTATATCGTGACATATATTGTATAATTACCACTATTTATGTATTTGACTTCTTGGTTTCAATGTAATATTTTACGTAAATTAAGAACTTTGAATCTCTGACTTCCTACTCCAGATGGCGGTTACTGAGCTATAACAAATCCTGTTATATTTGATGTTATATTATTTGTCTATTTTTTTTCTTTACAAGTCCTGCAATCTGACACCATGTAATTTTACCTGCTGATTTTTATTCTGACATGTTTTTTAAGTTGTTTTAAAATAACACGCCAGTGTTTGTTGGCAAGATGTGCATTTCCCCCTTTCATTTTTGCTATGCGTTTTTTAATGTACAATTTTAAGTTAGAAAATTTCAATTAATGATTTGCAAGTGCACTTTGGTGTTTCGTGGTAATCTCTTGCCAAATAAAGTATTGTTAAGTCTTCACGTGACACACGTCACATAGAGGGTGTTCCAAGACCTTGTCACACCGAGGTCTGCTGTATAGGTGAATGTAAACAGCGGCTTCAGTTATTGTGACCGTTTCATAGCTTTGGTTACTGATAATAACTTGACACCAGTGCCTATGAGTTTAATTTGTACACCACAGGTATGTTCTTTCCAACAGTAGGTTTATACTCAGGTGTATTTGTGGTCTTTTGTTTTTTATTCACTGATCGCTATGTGAAAGTTTTAACTTCCAGCACTGAGGATGATCACTACGTGATTGAAAATCGATTTGGCTGTCAATAAACCATCAATATTACGGTCAACGGTGATCTTCCTTCTAATTTAACTTAAATTCATGTTTTGTTTTTTCCTCATTCTTCTCTTTTAAGTTTGGTTTTGTATACCATATTCTTTCCCAAACATTTCAGATTAACTTTGTTTAATTCGACATACTCTGCGAGGTTTTAAATACAGTTCTTCTTTTTTCGTTTTTTATCTCCGCTTCGTAGTTGCTCCATTTCAAATATTCCTTATTTTACCTTCTTTGTGCCACATCACCTTTTTGTATTTGCCTAAAGTACTTCGTTAAATAATAGACTTTTAAGTCTATGACCGTGTAATCTTCAGGATTAATGTTGATAACACTGAACTTCTCTGCTCATCAGTTATCAAAATTAATGAATGATGCCAAACAAGTCACTGAACCAATGCGGATGCTCATTGGTGAAATGTAGATGCCTAATAAGCATAAAATGTTCATGAAATTTGGGGAGCAGTTCTGAAGTTGTTATTTAACGCACTCGCTCTTTCGACAACCTTGAGAGTTTGTCACACTTTTACTGACAAATAAGTAATTAGCCATATATTTGAATATTGAGGTATAGACAAAACACGTTTGGTTGTCTTATTGGCCTGAGCCTATTTAACAAGAGTCTGTGCTGTAAAGGGATAGTACCTTTGATCAGTAATCTAAACGTTCTCTGTCGCGGGTTCGAAGCTCGTTACTGCTTAAGTTTTGTATAAAAATTAACAGCACTGGCGGCCTATGACTTCTGGCATAAAAAATCATCCTCGTTCTGCCAATGAAGAGCAGACAGAGGTTCAGGGTTCTCTCTTGCTCTGGGGGTGCGAACTGCCCCCAAAAGGTAAAAGAATCGGCAATGATCAACTGCATGAGGATGCAGAAAGCAATGGGAATCACTGCATTAAATACAGATAATGTGGACTGACGGGACACAAGGCCTGTAACTGAAAAATGCGCGATGATGATCTCTCCATTGGCAGAATATTCCAGACTGGACTTACATTCGGATCTCTGGGAGGTGGCCAAGAGCAGAAGACTGAATAACCAACAAAAGGGCAACATTTATCGAGTTGCGGCGTGGAATGACAAAAGTTATAACGTAGTATGGAAGCTAGAAAACGTGAAAACGAAAATGCAGATGTTCGGTCTACTTATAGAGAGCGCCAGTGAAGTGCGGTGGAAAGAAGACAAGGATTTCTGGTCAGACGAGTATAGGTTAATTTCAACAGCAGCAGAAAATAGTGTAAGGGGAGAAGGATTCGTAGCGAATACGAAAGTAGGGCAGAGAGTGAGCTACTGTGAACAGTTCAGTGATAGGGTTTTTCTCATCAGAATCGACAGCAAACCAAAATGACAACTACAGATCAAATATACTCATACATACCGACGTCACAAGGTGAGGATGAAAAGATAGAGAAAATATACGAAAATACTGCACCGGTAATTCCGCACGTAAAGGGAGATAAAAGTCTAATAGTCATGCGGTATTGGAATGTGGTTGTAAGGGAGTGAGTAGAAGAATAGGTTACAAGAGCATATCGGCTTATTAGTAGGCCTGAGAGAGGGAAACGACTGAGTTGTACAATGAATATTAGTAATAACGAATATTCTGTTGAAGAATCACAAAAAGAGGAGTTATACTTCGAAAAGCCCGGGAGATGTGGGAAGAGTTCTGTTAGAATACCTCATGTTCAGGCACATATTCCGAAATCAAATATAGGATTGTAAGGTTTACCCAGGAGCAAATATAGACTCATACCATAATTTAATAATGATGAAGAGTAGATTGACTTTTAAGAGACTAGTCAGGAAAAATCAGTGTGCAGGGAAAAGGGACATGAAAGTACTAAGGAATGACGGGACACACTTGAAGTTCTCTGAGCTTTAGATTTTGTCGTAATAAATACCTCAATAGGCAGTTCAGTTGAAAAGAACTGGACATCTCTAAGAAGAGCAGATACAGAAGTTAGAAATAAAAACGTATGTAGAAGGAAGGTAACTGCGAGTAAATCATGGATAACAGAAGAAAAACTTCAGTTGAGCGACGAATGAAGGAAGCAAAAAATGTTGAGGGAAATTCCGGAATACGGAAATAAAAGTTATTTAGGAACGAATTAAAAGGGAAGTGCAGGGAAGCTAAGGCGAACATGGGTGCATGATTAATGTGGAGAATTTGGAAAAGAAGTGTTTGTCCGAAGGACGGACTCTGAATATACAAAATTTGAAACCACTTTTCATGAAATATAAAAGCAAGGGGGGTAACATTTAGAGTTGAATGGGAATTCTGCTGTTAAATGTGGAACAGAGAGCGGACAAGTGGAAAGAGTTCTCTGAAGACCTCTGCGAGAGGTTGTCTGATTGTGTGAAAGAAGAAGAAACAGGAGTCGACACGCAAAAGGTAATGGATCCAGTAATACAGTCAGGATATGAACAAGCTGTAGATAACTTACGATCAAATAAGGTAGAACATACAGATAACATTCGATCAGAATTTCTAAAATAATAGGGGGAAGTGGCAACAAAACGACTATTCACATTGGTGCATAGAATGTATGACACTAGTGGTACACCATATAATTTTCTGAGAAACATTATCCACTGAATTCCGAATATAGCAATAGCCGATAAGGGCAAGAATTATAGAGCAATCAGAGATTCATGCATTCAAGTTGCTGACAACAATAATAGACAGAAGAATGGAAAAGAAAATTGAGGTTCTGTTAGACGATGATCAGTTTGGCTTTAGGAAAGGTAAAGGCAGCTCTGACGTTGAGGTTGATAGTGGAAGTAAGAATGGAGAAAAATCAAGACATGTTCATAGTATCCGTCAGCCTGCAAAAGGCATTCGACACTCTCAAATGGTGCGACATGTTTGAAAGTCTGAGGAAATTCCGGTATACTGTAGGGAGAGACACGTAATATACAACATGTACGAGAAGAGACAAGAAAGAAAAATAAGACAGGAAGACCAAGAACGAAGGTAGAGTTTTGCTCCTGCTGTTCGATCTTTACATCGAAAAGGCAATGACGGAAATAAAAGAAAGTTACAGGACTGGAATTAAAACTGAAGGTGAAACGACATCAATGATACTATTCGCTGATGACACTGGGATCCTCAGCGAAAGTGCAGGAGTATTACGTCATCTGATCAATGGAATGAACGGTCTAAGGAGTATTGAATATGAATCGAAAGTAAATCGAAGAAATACGAAGTAATGAGAAGCAAAAGAAATGAGAACATCGAGAAACTTGACATAAAAATTGGGCACCACGGAAATGACGGAGTTAAGGAATTCTGCTACCTATGAAACAAAGTCACCCTTGACGGATGGATCAAACACACAAAAGTAGACTAGCATTGTCAACAATGGCATTCCTGGCCAAGAGAAATCTGCTAGTATCAAAGACGGATGTTAATTTGAGGAACAAATTTTTGAGAACGTTCGTTTGGGGGCAGCATTGTATCGTAGTGAGACATTTACTATGGAAAAACCGGAACAGAAGACAATCGAAGACTATGAGATGTGGTTCTACAGAAGAATGTTGAAAATTAAATTGACTGATATGATAAGGAATGAGGATATTCTCAGCAGAATCGGGGAGGAAAAGAAAATATGGAAAACAGTGACAAGAAAAGTGACAGGATGATGGGACCTGTTAAGACAAAAAATGTTCAAATGTGTGTGAAATATTATGGGACTTAACTGCTAAGGTCATCAGTCCCTAAGCTTACACACTACTTAACCTAAAGTATCCTAGAGGACAAACAAACACACCCATACCCGAGGGAGGACTAGAACCTCCGCCGGGACCAGCCGCACAGTCCATGACTGCAGCGCCTAAGACCGCTCGGCTAATCCCGCGCGGCTCTGTTAAGACATCCGGGAGTTACTTTCTCGGTACTAGGCGCAGCCGTAGACGATAAAAACTGCAGAGGAATCGAGAGAGGGGAATACGTCAAGCAAGTAACTGAGGACGTAGGTTGCAAGTGCTGCTCTGAGATGAGCAGGTTGGCCAAGATAGGAATTCATGGCAGGCGCATCAAACCAGTCAAAACACTGATGAAATAAATAGGGAAAACCGGGGGCACTTGCTGCAATACACTGGCGCGATATTATGCCATAGCACTCTCCGGGTGCGGCCACCTGCCTGCCCATGAGCGCTTGACCATTTATGGAAATCATGAACATTTGAGCACCCGGTGGATTTGACGTTTCCAGCAATAAGACAGTAAGAAACCTCCTTTAGTGCGTATAAATACTGGCTCTACGGCCAGGAAGGTCATTGAATTGGCGAGTCGTCGAATCGTAATCCGTCAAAGTGAAGACATTTTTCATGAGGTCGCCCCTAATCTACTGTCGCCTTGACCTAGGGCAATGATGGGCCAGGGCCGGGAGAGAAGGGGTTTCGAACTGGGACCATCCTATGCAGCAAGCCACTGGGCGTCCACCAGCGCCAGACGACGCATGCCAACAGCCAGACAGGGGTTTGCCCCGCGGACGTCCACATTCGTGTCGCGCGCCACGGCCGGGGGACGCGCCAACGAAACACATGCGCACAATGCAAAAATAAACAGCCACCGTTTTAACAATTATTGAGTTTCAAAACATGTCGATACTGTTATCTTCGTCTTCCTTAGTTTTACGTGGTTTACCATCTCAGTGACTAGAGTCGAATGATATACTGATCAGTAAAATAATACTTGCCGCACAAAAACAGGAAACGGAAGGTTTGTAAAATGTCATATTGTACCCACGCCACAAAAAACACACAGAAATAGCAAATGTGACTTCGTACTACTGATTTTCGGTCTGACTTTTTTAAATGCCAGAAAGGTATAATTGAAAACCCTACTAGGGAATATAGGATAACTTCGGATATGCGACAAAGAAGAGTAATAGAACCGCTCATTTTCTTAGTATACATAACGTCCCAAGTGTGAGTATTGCCTGAGATTTGGCGAAAGTGTTCGTTAGAAAGGAATTAGGCGGTTGGCCTATGTGAGAGTGACTCTTGATCTGACAATAATATTAAATCACTTGCTACAAAAGGTAAGGAATGGAAAGTGATTTGAAATAACTACAACTAGAAGTGTGATTCTTGAGTTTCTCCCGGCGTATTTGATAATCAAAATATGCACGGGTGTACTGCCGGTCTACAGTATCCAACGGGCACAATATTTCGGCGATCATACATGTCGCCATCATCAGGTGAACTGACGGACTTAGCTCCTGTGAACATGCCGGCACAGAGATCCGTTCGCTATGGCTGGGTTCGGTCGCGGCGGCGACCGATTTAAATACCCTCCGCCCGCGACGCGCTCCCTCCGCTGTCCGCGCCCCGCACCACGGTCGCGCGGTGGAACAGATTGCGACGGCGTCTCAGATGACGTCGGAGTGATGGCTCTGTCCACCGTGGTCGTCAAAACTATACGTTTGCTCCATTTACTATTGATTAACCCAATCGCTGGTTCCCAAGCCTTGCAAAGATTATAGCCACAGTCACGGCTTATGAGGTCGTCATTGGTGCGAATTTCGATGGCCTCTCTAACAACACTGTCCCAGTATCTCGACGTCTGTACCAGAATCCTCGTGCGTTCATACTCCACAGCGTGATTTTCCGACAAACAATGTTCAGCGACCGCCGACTTGCTCGGATACATCAGTCGAGTGTGCCTCTGGTGTTCACGGCATCGATCCTCGATGGTACGCATCGTCTGACGAATATACGACTTGCCACATTGACACGGAATCTGGTACACGCCGGCCTTCCTCAAACCGAGGTCATTTTTGGCGCTTCCCACCAGTGCACGAGTTTTATTCGGAGGACGAAACACAGTTCCGACCCGGTGTTTCTTCAAAATGCGGGCGCTTTTCCCCGAGAGTGCGCCTGTATATGGAATAAACGCAGTGCCTACCTCCTCCCTCGTGATTTCATCCATCTCCACAGGTTGTGCTGTAGTGGTTGGACGGAGAGCACGTTGAATCTGCCACTCTGAGTACTCATTTTTTCGAAATACAGTTCTCAGATGTTCCAATTCCTGGGGTAGACTCTCTGCGTCAGAGATAGTGCGCGCCCTATGTACTAGAGTTTTAAGTACCCCATTCTCTGTGAAGGGTGGTGGCAGCTGTCTGCGTGCAAATACAGATCAGTGTGCGTTATCTTCCGATACGCCCCATGACCTAGGGTGCCGTCAGCCCTTCTCTTGACCAAGACGTCAAGAAAAGGTAATTTACCCTCCGTTTCAGTCTCCATAGTGAATTTGATGTTGGGGTGTATGGAGTTTAGATGTGTAAGGAAATCAAGGAGTTTATCCATACCATGTGGCCAGATGACGAACATGTCGTCCACGTAACGGAAAAAGCAAGTAGGTTTCCATTCGGATGACGACAGGGCTTCCTCCTCGAAGTTCTCCATGTACAAATTCGCTACCATGGGTGAGAGTGGGCTACCCATGGCGACTCCCTCCGTTTGTTCGTAGTATTCTCCATTAAAAAGAAAATACGTGGAAGTCAAGGCATGCCTAAAAAGTTCAGTGGTCTTCTCGTCAAACTTCTGACTAATCAATTCTAGCGACTCTCGCAGGGGTACCTTCGTAAACAAGGAAACGACGTCAAAACTCACTATGATATCTGACGCATCCAACCTGAAGCTATCAAGGCGTTTAACAAAATCCGCGGAATTACCGATGTGATGAGGGCATTTACCCACATAAGGACTTAATATTCCCGTCACGTATTCAGCCAACAAATATGTAGGTGCCCTGATGTTGCTGACAATGGGGCGTAATGGTACCCCCTTTTTTTTAACCTTCGGGAGTCCATATATTCTAGGCGGTACCGGACCTTGGGGTAACTATTTCTTAGCGTCACCCTCCGGTGAACTAGAAGTGCTTATCAGATTCTACATTTATTCAGAAAACAGTGTCAACTCTTGCTCTATTTGCTTTGAACAAACTGTACCACCGAAGAGGCCCAGTGTTAGTACAGAGACAGAGGCTAGCTAGCATCGTTCCACCTGCCCGCACCCGCTATATGATACACAGAGTTGCCTAGCTAAACTTCATTAACTCTGCTGATACTACTACACTTTCTTCTGCCCAGCCCTGCCGGCTACTCTACTGCTTCCCTCTCTCTCTCTCTCTCTCTCTTTCTCTCTCTCTCCCTCTCCCTGACGTTCTGACTTCCACCTGACTTCTCGGAGTGTACTGCTTCTGAGCTCTGTCCAGCTTTCCCCTACACCCGCCTGTCCCTGACGCCCGAAGGCCTCTTTCCACCTCATTGGCTCTAATTGTTCACTGCTCTTCAGTAGTTTATTAAAGGGTGGGTGGAGGGAGTGGGGCGTCTCTCCATTCACGGTCGCACACTACGCCCAAATTTTCTCTCTTTATCCGTCTCGTTCCACGCTCTGTGACTGTCCAAGAAGTTCTGGCCTCATTACTATTGTCGATATGTGCACTGAGTACTCTTGGAGCTATGCCAATCAATGGTATTCTGTCATGTCCTTGGACCACTCGGTGTTCATAGCTTAAAGCGCTATGGGTTTATGCATGGAGGTGCTGGCACCTTGTAGCTCGCTGTCTACCCCCTGACTTTTCCTTTCCGTGCCCTAAGACGTCTCAGACTTAATTTTATTCTTAATTTGTGATTATTTTTCTACAATGCTTGGCTGTTTTCTGTGGATACGACAGCATAAACGCTTTACGAGATGTATTCAGCAGCACTGTAAGAATGTTTCCCTTTTGAGGTTGTTTTTTAACGAAAGTAAAGCACCTGGAAGTTATTATGAAATGTAGAAGTAGGTAACCAGTAATCCAGTTGATGTACAGAATAGCCGCTCTCTTTAAATATGTATAGATGCAAACCAATTCCTTTAACTAAAAGAAAATATCCCAATCTGTCCAATTAAAAGACCACTTGTAGTCTTCTAGTACCTTAAACATTATGTTGTGTGCTACTTCGTACACAATGGTAAGGAGAGGTGGGCTACAAAGTGTTGCTGCCGCTGCCGTCGTAGGTAAACTGGACAGGGGCAGAAATGATTTGTGAACATGCAAATACAGTTAGTAGAAATTTTTCTTAACTTGGAGCTTTCTCCAAGCGTTGTGAAGAAATTGTACAAAAGAACAAGCAGCAATAAAGTCCAGCTATTAGAAGAAGCAAACTAAAGAGTTTCGTGTAGTGTGCAGCTCCCACTAGTAATACACGAGCAAAATGTCGATGACAGCAACTGAGTGTGGACCGTGTCGCAGCCACCAAGCATCCTGCATCGCACAGCAGAGGCCGCTCGTACCTGGAGCTGCTGAAGGTATGACCAAGCAGGTGCGCAACATTGGATCCACCGGCTTCCCACGCGACCGCTACAGGCGTCCGTCGTAATCGTGCGTTTCCGTTGCCAACTGTGAAACGCCAGTGAAGGCGTAATACAACGAATCGATAAAAAAAAGTAGACTAATAGGTGAAATGGGGAAGGGGAACAGAAGTTCAGTTTATGTGTAAAGGAAAAACATATACAGAAATCCGATGGTTGTGGTTTTTATCACATAGGCGTCACCGCAGACACCGAGCCCATTTAGAGACGATTTACTAGGCTCTCAACAGATTTGTGGTCCATACGCGCGACTAAGGAAGATGCTCAGCAAATTTAAAGGAGAGTCTCTGGAAGAAATAGGTCGATGTTCGTGGAACACACTGCTGCCTAAACTTACAATATCGATTTTGCGGTAGACTGTCACAGTTCTAGAGTCTACATGCTGTACCATGAGGAGTTTTCATGAAAATGAGGTAACAGAGAATGGGTACGTAGAAACGAGTATACACAGCACTTTTACCTTGCCCCATACGCAAATGCAACTGGACAGATACTCATGCTTCGTCTGCGAATTTGTTAAAATCTCACTAGTTTCCAAATAAGGGAAAGTTAAGTAATTTTAGTAGAATATTGCACAGGGCTGCTCGTTTGTAGAGCTTCTTCTGAGCTTATCTCTTTCCCCCGTGCCACACGGACTACATAATTTTGTAGAAGGGGAACTGTCTGATTATCCACTCGAATGCGAAACTGTCTCCTCACTTCATTGAGCGGGCGTCCCAAAGAGATATCGTCCATTTCCTGCCAGCCTCAGGCGAGAACGTTTATTCATCCGGTAGTGTGGGGGGACTCTATGGGGAATGGGAGGGGAGGGGGTGGCTAAAATAAGAGAACGGTGCGAGAGCTGGGGCGAAGGCGGATGTGGCGAACGCCGGGATTAAAGCCAGCCCGGCGCTTCCTTTTATTGTTAATTACACCCAAATAAATCCCGGAACTGCCGCCGGGCCCCCTCCGAGACGTCTGCAGCCTCAGCCTCTTTGCAAATCTCGTCTTATTGATGGGAGGCAGTTGTCGAGGAAGTGCCATGCGGCAATGCGATTAGGCGGCGCGTGGCGCGCGTACCAACGCCGAGGATGCGTAGCCGCTCTGCGCATGCTCCAGCTGCGGCCGGGACCGCTCCGGCAACTCCCTGCGGTTGCTGAACCGAGGCACGTAGCGCGCGAGCGCACCACTGTCTCGGCCGGAAAACAATATTTAGTTATTCAGTAACAGCGGCTTTTATCCACTTAGGCGTTAATTCCAGGATTTATTACGTTGCACTGATTATATTCTGTACACTCGCCTCGGCGGGTACCGACTGAGTCTCAAGCCGTTTCTGCTACAACAATACTTCCACTAAGAAGTCTGCTACGCGCAGCAACTCTGTACTCCTCTTGTTAAGACACTGTCGGGTTTCAGTGTACAAGATTTCTTGCTGTTACTTTAACTTAAGTGAGTCATATCATCAGTACAAAAGGCTTATCACTACTAAACATTGGTAGGTCGCAGTTGAGGCAGTTTACATTAACTTTCCATATAGAGAGTGTTAATAAATTGATGTTCCAAGTTTGTGTATGTGTTCCTGACATCAAAACATTTCAAAAAGTAGACATGTGGCAACGGTCTTGCCGCAGTAGATACACCCGTCAGATCACCGAAGTTAAGCGCTGTCGTGCGTGGCCGGTATTTGGATGGGTGACCATCTGGGACGCCTGCGCTGTTGCCATTTTTCGGCGTGCACTCACCCTCTTGATGCCAATTGAGGAGCTTCTCGACCGAATAGTAGCGGCTCCGCTCAAAGAAAAAATTATAACGACCGGGAGAGCGGTGTGCTGACCACACGCCCCTCCTATCCGCATCCTCAGCTGAGGATGACACGGCGGTCTGATGGTCCCGATGGGCCATTTGTGAAGACGGAATGCTATGCTATATACACTCCTGGAAATGGAAAAAAGAACACATTGACACCGGTGTGTCAGACCCACCATACTTGCTCCGGACACTGCGAGAGGGCTGTACAAGCAATGATCACACGCGCGGCACAGCGGACACACCAGGAACCGCGGTGTTGGCCGTCAAATGGCGCTAGCTGCGCAGCATTTGTGCACCGCCGCCGTCAGTGGCAGCCAGTTTGCCGTGGCATACGGAGCTCCATCGCAGTCTTTAACACTGGTAGCATGCCGCGACAGCGTGGACGTGAACCGTATGTGCAGTTGACGGACTTTGAGCGAGGGCGTATAGTGGGCATGCGGGAGGCCGGGTGGACGTACCGCTGAATTGCTCAACACGTGGGGCGTGAGGTCTCCACAGTACATCGATGTTGTCGCCAGTGGTCGGCGGAAGGTGCACGTGCCCGTCGACCTGGGACCGGACCGCAGCGACGCACGGATGCACGCCAAGACCGTAGGATCCTACGCAGTGCCGTAGGGGACCGCACCGCCACTTCCCAGCAAATTAGGGACACTGTTGCTCCTGGGGTATCGGCGAGGATCATTCGCAACCGTCTCCATGAAGCTGGGCTACGGTCCCGCACACCGTTAGGCCGTCTTCCGCTCACGCCCCAACATCGTGCAGCCCGCCTCCAGTGGTGCCGCGACAGGCGTGAATGGAGGGACGAATGAAGACGTGTCGTCTTCAGCGATGAGAGTCGCTTCTGCCTTGGTGCCAATGATGGTCGTATGCGTGTTTGGCGCCGTGCAGGTGAGCGCCACAATCAGGACTGCATACGACCGAGGCACACAGGGCCAACACCCGGCATCATGGTGTGGGGAGCGATCTCCTACACTGGCCGTACAGCACTGGTGATCGTCGAGGGGACACTGAATAGTGCATGGTACATCCAAACCGTCATCGAACCCATCGTTCTACCATTCCTAGACCGGCAAGGGAGCTTGCTGTTCCAACAGGACAATGCACGTCCGCATGTACCCCGTGCCAAGCAGTGTATCTCACACGTCCACCTGTACTTAACATACTTTTCAACAGATGGTCTTAGAACTTCTTTTTAATTTGGTATATCGTCTTTTGGTCAGTATCAACGTATGGATTAGAATCGTTCATGTTCAGCGTATTGGTTCTTTCCAAAACGTGTTACTGAAGAAATACACCTACAGCGTCTCAGAAATACGTTGCCTAGACGTCATCTAAGGAATGTAGTTTACGCACGACGGTGCTTCACCTCACTTTAAAAATTTTTCAGTACCCTTATAACCACTTCTCGATAATCAGTGATCTGGGGAATCCATTGCAAATTTGAGTCAAATGAACTTATGCCTGTGATGACATTTAAAATCTTTAGTATATTCAAGACCTATGCCTGATGGCGATGTTCAGAGAGAGCGTATCGAAAATGGATTTAACGTAATATGTCGCACTCCTGGAATTTTCATCAGAGCACGGAAAGGCGTGGGAAGCAGGCCAGGACATAGATCGCTGTAGGAAGCTGTCACTGCCAGATACTTTTGTAGATACATGTATTTGAATGTATCAAATGAGATATCAGCTCCCTAAATAAGGATTTTGCACCCGCGCCCATACGGATTTCTTGCAATGATTCGTGCCAGGAACACATCCCTACCTTTATGGGCATAAATTCATAACCACTCTGTGTAGAAACACAAACTGTCTCAGTTTGTACATAGAGAGTGAGCCGTGTAGAACGTGAAACTTCTTTTGTTTATACGATCTCAAGCTTCGCCTATCTTTGGCTACAGAAACATGTAACTTACGAGAAGATTCTCGACCACTGTGTCCCATTCTCTTTAACTCCCTACGCAAATGATTCCTTAAGCTGATTCCATACGACTTTCACAACCACCTTCCACAGTGATCGACAACCCCTGTCCGTCAGTGATGAGGTCTACCTGATCTTGGTTTGGGTGTGGTTGTTCCTTCGCGTTTCTGCTTCACAATCGCGTCACCAACTGGCCACTTGGGCAGCTGTAGAAGGTATAAAATCTTCCTATGCACTTATTATATAGGTAACACCCAATGCCTAGCCCATGTTGAAAGTCAGTGAGTTCTCTTGACGGACACATTCTGCTGCTACAGATTCTCTACTGACAACACAACACTCCTTTCCTCATTTCATAATGGCGCCCCGACTCTCTTCATATTCAGTGGTCAATTCCGGATACTTCTGATCGGGTAATGTATACAGCAAGAAGATATGCTTACAATACTAGGAGACATATATCCCCTAGTCGTACATAGACTGCAGTTCAGCTACGATTATTGTAGATCTACTTAGTTCTCGTATTGACATTTTTGGTCAATGATAATGTCGCTAGTGTGGAGAGTGGTTCTGGGTGATCGACTGTCTGACAGTGTACAAGTTTACTTAAATGCAAAGGGTCTTACTGTTGGAGATATTTCACGTTAATGTTGTGGATTTACGCAGTCTCTGTGCGCAGAGTTTAAGTGTATCTGTCATTGGCAGAGTGATTTGACTATATTTGAAAATGATGGATTCGTTGTCTGAGTAATAGGGACCAATTACTAATCGTTCTCGTGAGATATGAGAAAGTCTGTTTTGACTCCAATATCACGGACGTGCGCTTTTTTTAAACTTCTGCCATTTGCTTCATTGAATTTCATGCGGTAAGGTGTCGATCACTTCGAATGTATTTCAAAATGGTTCAAATGCCTCTAAACACTATGGGACTTAACATCTGAGGTGATCAGTCCCCTAGAGTTAGAACTACTTAATCCTAACTAACCTAAGGACATCACACACATCTATGCCCGAGGCAGGATTCGAACCTGCGACTGTAGCAGCAGCGCGGTTCCAGACTGAATTGCCTAGAACCGTTCGGCCACAGCGGCCGGTTCGAATGTATTTAATTTAGTAGTTGATGCTCACTCTCTTGTGCACTGTGACCAACTTTGGTAAGCCATAAGCCAGAAAACCTGTGATTAAGTATAACGTTGTCTAGTATGAACTCTATTAGCCTGCTTTCAATAATAGTTCATTTGCTGCCGATAAAACAAAAGAAAGGTAGTTTTAATCTGACGTTTTAAATTATCTCAGCACACTGCTCAACCTGAAGATACAGTTTCTGGTCGATCACTGGAACACTAAAATTATATCAACGTTGTTAGAGGCTTATAAATAATCGTGTTATGAGTGAAGTTTTTCTTTTTTCTTTGCTCAGTTAGTGATCTAAATTGCAAGGAGCAGAGCGAGTTGTTTCAGAACCTGCCCATTATAGAGCTGTGGTTTTTTTTCAACCACTTATAAGGAAATCTGGTAGTGAGACAGAAGTGATGAGATGCTTAGAAATAATCGTGTTATGAGTGAAGTTTTTCTTTTTGCTCTGCTCAGTTAGTTTTCTCAACTGCAAGGAGCAGAGCGAGTTGTTTCCGAACCTGCCCATTATACAGCTGTGGGTTTTTTTCAACAACTTATAAGGAAATCTGGTAGTGAGACAGACGTATTCACAATCGCGAATGTTTGGAAGGGGTTTTGCCTTTCTCGAAACCTTGTTCGTGCTGGGGATGGGAACTATTTTGATATATTTGAGTTGCAAAATTCTCCTGCGAAAAATTTAAATATTGCATAATTTCATATATGTAAGTAATCAAGTGTGTTACGTGCGCGGATATTTGACGTAACCAAGAGTGTCAGTGTTACCATCAGGCCTCTCGAATGGCGGCCTAACTTCATACTAGGGCCTCAGCTTAGGTTCATATTAACTGTTCAAAATGACGATCGCCAGTTTCAGTGAGCTCGGCATCACACAAAATTAACTTTAATCAATTATCCATGTTGTCTAGTGTTCCATGCGACATCAACTGGGAATCCACCTACCAGTCCCTACCTCCTACCTTCAACAATAATCTTTCCTATGTTCATTTTTTCCCTTCATAAAAAATTAATATATTATAATTTTTCATTTTATAATTCCATGTATTGCCGACGGCCTTGCCGCAGTAATAACACCGGTTCTCGTTAGATCGACAAAGTTAAGCGCTGCCGGGCTGGGCTAGCACTTGGATGGTTGACCGTACGGTTTGCCAAGCGCTATTGACAAATGGGGTCCACTCACCCCTAGTGAGGCAAACTGAGGAGCTACTTGAGTGAGAAGTAGCGGCTCCGGTCACGTAACCTGACATACGGCCGGGAGAACGCTGTGCTAATCACATGCCCCTCCATATCCGCGTCCAGTGACGCCTGTGGGCTGAGGATGACACGGCGACCGGTCGATACCGTCGGGCCTTCATGGCGTGTTCAGGTGGAGTTTAGTTTTTTAATTTAATGTATTATGATTTGAAGATATAATCACAGCCGAATCTTAAACAAGAAGGCCAAAAGGCATCCTCGCAGGCCCGCCTCGACTTGATGCTGCATGGACAACGGTATCCGCGGCCTCAGCTGCGTAGTGAAATTTCGCTGCATGGTGGGCCTGTGAGTACCAGCTAAGTGGAGTCAGCGGGGCACTAAGGTCCGCACAAAATTTATCAGATGGTGGGCCCTAGTTGTCAATAGGCAGCCTTGAAAGAAAAAAAAAGGAATGCAGCCTTGCAGAGTATTTATGTGGTTCAATACACCAAGGTCATGCAACCTCCTGCAAGACAAACCACTGAACCCGACTCCGGCGATCGAGATGCCATGGGACATGACGTCGCCTTCCCATAGTGCGATGTATGCGTTATTAAGATGCTCACGGATATTAGTGTCGAACTGGAGTAGTACAACGTCGTATTGAAACCACAATCACTTGTGAGCAACAAGATGTACTGTCTATACAAGTGGCAGCACATATTGAAGTAACAACAGAGAATGTTCGTCTAGGGGTATGTAGTTTCACGTTGCGCGTCGAGTGAGCAGGTTGTTCCTACTTCCACCAGTATAGCAGCGCCACGTGTGCTGAACTTGTGTGTACTCAGTCATGACTGTGTATCGACAGATCTCACATCGTTTTTGCCCAGCGGTGTTTGTTGTTGGTATGTTCTCTGGCGGCAGCGTTCTCTTCCCGTGCCATGATGTCTGTCGAGTCTCTCAAGACCATTCCTCATTGGGGTACCGTTCGTTTCATTTCTCTCGAGAGTACGCGTCATGTGCAACCGGGCCCTCTAGAAATTCAATATTGGTTGGATGATAACATCCGAGTTACATCTGATCAGGTAGATAATGCTTATATTGATTCCGATTTGTATGTATTTTTTGTAAAGCTTCGAGATCCCTTGCAAGTAAAACGGCTTTCCTCTCGGGTTGGTTCTCAGGTGATGATAATACATGGTTCCATTAGTGCATTCTTCTTGTAAATGCTGCGATCGGATTTATGCCCGTTAAAGGTTACAATATTCCACTCGGAATGGTGTGAAACAACGTTTTGAACCCGAGAGTTCTGTATCAAGACGAAAAAAACATAGAATTTGCACCTTCCAGTGGAGAGACTTCAAATGCTGTATCTCGTCTCCGCAGTCTGCAGGTGCTGTGGAGAGCGGGACGTGGCGCGTATATTTTTTTCTGGTTCTACTTTCATGTCGTATATGTTAAGACTAACGCAGGCGTATACGTTTATTAGCATAAATGTTAACAGGATAATCTCAAATTGCGGGCTGCTGCGCTACGACAGTTTATTTATGATTCCCAAACCGATGCTTTGTGTTCGCAAGAAGCGTTTTTGATATGTGTTGTCTCCCTGGGTATTCTGTGTTTTTTAATGTTGCGCCAGAAAGTTCTGCCAGCGTGGTTGTGCCTTATGGGGACAGTATTCCCTTGACAGACTTTGAAATGCTGCACGACGGTATGTATATAGAGTGTCGTTTTTATGATCACGTTTTAATTTTTCTTTTTGCTCCATCTGGATCTGATCGTACGTATGACTACTCGCGCTTTCATCAGGAAGATACCAATTACAGTATTTTTTTTTTTTTTGTCATCAGTCTACTGACTGGTTTAATGCGGCCCGCCACGAATTCCTTTCCTGTGCTAACGCCTTCATCTCAGAGTAGCACTTGCAACCTACGTCCTCAATTATTTGCTTGACGTATTCCAATCTCTGCCTTCCTCTACAGTTTTTGCCCCATACAGCTCCCTCTAGTACCATGGAAGTCATTCCCTCATGTCTTAGCAGATGTCCTATCATCCTGTACCTTCTCCTTATCAGTGTTTTCCACATATTCCTTTCCCCTCCGATTCTGCGTAGAACCTCCTCAGTCCTTACCTTATCAGTCCACCTAATTTTCAACATTCGTCTATAGCACCACATCTCAAATGCTTCGATTCTCTTTTGTTCCTGTTTTCCCACAGTCCATGTTTCACTACCATACAATGCTGTACTCCAGACGTACATCCTCAGAAATTTCTTCCTCAAATTAAGGCCGGTATTTGATATTAGTAGACTTCTCTTGGCCAGAAATGCCTTTTTTGCCATATCGAGTTTGCTTTTGATGTCCTCCTTGCTCCGTCCATCATTGGTTATTATACTGCCTAAGTAGCAGAATTTCTCAACTTCATTGACTTCGTGACCATCAATCCTGATGTTAAGTTTCTCGCTGTTCTCATTCCTACTACTTCTCATTACCTTCGTCTTTCTCCGATTTACTCTCAAACCAAACTGTGTACTCATTAGACTGTTCATTCCGTTCAGCAGATCATTTAATTCTTCTTCACTTTCACTCAGGATAGCAATGTCATCAGCGAATCGTATCATTGATATCCTTTCACCTTGTATTTTAATTCCACTCCTGAACCTTTCTTTTATTTCCATCATTGCTTCCTCGATGTACAGATTGAAGAGTAGGGGCGAAAGGCTACAGCCTTGTCTTACACCCTTCTTAATACGAGCACTTCGTTCTTGATCGTCCACTCTTATTATTACCTCTTGGTTGTTGTACATATTGTATATGACCCGTCTCTCCCTCTAGCTTACCCCTACTTTTTTCAGAATCTCGAACAGCTTGCACCATTTTATATTGTCGAACGCTTTTTCCAGGTCGACAAATCCTATGACAGTGCCTTGATTTTTCTTTAGCCTAGCTTCCATTATTAGCCCTAACGTCAGAATTGCCTCTCTCGTCCCTTTGCTTTTCCTAAAGCCAAACTGATCGTCACCTAGCGCATTCTCAATTTTCTTTTCCATTCTTCTGTATATTATTCTTGTAAGCAGCTTCGATGCATGAGCTGTTAAGCTGATTGTGCGATGATTCTCGCACTTGTCAGCTCTTGCCGTCATCGGAATTGTGTGGATGATGCTTTTCCGAAAGTCAGATGGTATCTCGCCAGACTCATATATTCTACACACCGACGTGAATAGTCGTTTTGTTGCCACTTGCCCCAATGATTTTAGAAATTCTGATGGAATATTATCTATCCCTTCTGCCTTATTTGACCGTAAGTCCTCTTTTAAATTCCGATTCTAATACTGAATCCCGTATCTCTTCTAAATCGACTCCTGTTTCTTCTTCTGTCACATCAGACAAATCTTCACCCTCATAGAGGCTTTCAATGTATTCTTTCCACCTATCTGCTCTCTCCTCTGCATTTAACCGTGGAATTCCCGTTGCACTCTTAATGTTACCACCGTTGCTTTCAATGTCACCGAAGGTTGTTTTGACTTTCCTGTATGCTGAATCTGTCCTTCCGACAATCATATCTTTTTCGATGTCTTCACATTTTTCCTGCAGCCATTTCGTCTTAGCTTCCCTGCACTTCCTATTTATTTCATTCCTCAGCGACTTGTATTTCTGTATTCCTGATTTTCCTGGAACATGTTTGTTTTTCCTCATTTCATCAATCAACTGAAGTATTTCTTCTGTTACCCATGGTTTCTGCGCAGCTTTTACTTTGTACCTATGTTTTCCTTCCCAACTTCTGTGATGCCCCTTTTTAGAGATGTCCATTCCTCTTCAACTGTACTGCCTACTGCGCTATTCCTTATTGCCGTATCTATAGCGTTAGAGAACTTCAAACGTATCTCGTCATTCCTTAGTACTTCCGTATCCCAGTTCTTTGCATATTGATTCTTCCTGACTAATGTATTGAACTTCAGCCTACTCTTCATCACTACTATACTGTGATCTGAGTCTACATCTGCTCCTGGGTACGCCTTACAATCCAGTATCTGATTTCGGAATCTCTGTCTGACCATGATGTAATCTAATTGAAATCTTCCTGTACCTCCCGGCCTTTTCCAAGTATACCTCCTCCACTTGTGATTCTTGAACAGGATATTCGCTATTACTAGCTAAAACTTGTTACAGAACTCAATTAGTCTTTCTCCTCTTTCATTCCTTGTCCCAATCCCATATTCTCCTGTAACCTTTTCTTGTACTCCTTCCCATACAACTGCATTCCAGTCGCCCATGACTATTAGATTTTCGTCCTCCTTTACATACTGCATTACCCTTTCAATATCCTCATACACTTTCTCTATCTGTTCATCTTCAGCTTGCGACGTCGGCATGTATACCTGAACTATCGTTGTCGGTGTTGGTCTGCTGTCGATTCTGATTAGAACAACCCGGTCACTGAACTGTTCACAGTAACACACCCTCTGCCCTACCTTCCTATTCATAACGAATCCTACACCTGTTATACCATTTTCTGCTGCTGTTGATATTATCCGATACTCTTCTGACCAGAAATCCTTGTCTTCCTTCCACTTCACTTCACTGACCCCTACTATATCTAGATTGAGCCTTTGCATTTCCCTTTTCAGATTTTCTAGTTTCCCTACCACGTTCAAGCTTCTGACATTCCACGCCCCGACTCGTAGAACGTTATCCTTTCGTAGATTATTCAATCTTTTTCTCATGGTTAACTCCCCCTTGGCAGTCCCCTGCCGGAGATCCGAATGGGGGACTATTCCGGAATCTTTTGCCAATGGAGAGATCATCATGACACTTCTTCAATTACAGGCCACATATCCTGTGGATACACGTTACGTGTCTTTAATGCAGTGGTTTCCATTGCCTTCTGCATCCTCATGCCGTTGATCATTGCTGATTCTTCCGCCTTTAGGGGCAATTTCCCACCCCTAGGACAAGAGAGTGCCCTGAACCTCTATCCGCTCCTCCACCCTCTTTGACAAGGCCGTTGGCAGAATGAGGCTGACTTCTTATGCCGGAAGTCTTCGGCCGCCAATGCCGATTATTTATCAAAATTTAGGCAGTGGCGGGGATCGAACCCGGGACCGAAGACGTTTTGATTATGAATCAAAGACGCTACCCCTTTATTTTATTTTATTTTATTTTTTCACAACACCGGCATTGCTCACGGCTACTGCCTTATAAGTACCGTGCGCTAACCAATTTTTTTTTTTTTAGTCACAAATGTAAAGGAACAGGGATACAGGGATGTTGTTTTTAGTTATTTATTTATTTATTTTCCATAAAGATCACTCTGTTAAAAGGAACATGTAGATTATTTCATGGTATAGTATGTGCATTACATATGGAGCGGTGAGAGAAGCGTCAAATGTGCACACCGACTGCACCCAGCACATCCCAACTGCGTGGGGGGTCGAGGAAGACTGCGTGAAGATAGCTGGCAAAGGTTTTCCCATAGTGTGACCATCTATGAACCTCATTGTGGGCTTGCTGCAAGAAATACCAAAAGTCGAGTCGCGACTTGGCAGCATCCCCATAGAGGTACGCGATCGTCCAACCTTTGACCCAGATGATCGAGTGTGATTTAGTCGCCGGAAAGTAGTCACTCTCCGGATGTAAGAAGGAAGCAGGTGTAATATGTTGCGGGGTCACACGGAGGTAGCAAGCCACAATCTGTCTTCCTAGGAGCCATACGTCCTCCACCGCGATACAAGTTAAGCGGTGATGGTCGTCATCCACTTGGCGACATTTCGGGCATAGTGGAGTGTCCACGAGTCCAGTTGCATAGAGTCGTTCGTTGGTGTTGAACTTGCCACAGGTGACAGAGAACCACAGTGCCCGAACGAAGGTAGGAAGGAATTTTTGGTGCACATGTCTCCAAATCTTCGGCCAATGCAACTTGGGGTGTTTGAGTTCAATGACATTACGACTTATCCGTCGTTGCAGCCAAACATAAAAATCCTTCGCGCATGGTGGTCTCGTGCGCGGAAGCTCGTCTCTGACATAACTAAGTTCCACGATAAATGTTGATACATGCGCAAAATGTGGCGTAATGTTGCCCACCGCTACCGGAGGTGTGAGGGACGCTGGAACTAGGAGATCCAGGAGGCGGGATGTAAGGGAATCACGCCCGCTACGCCATTGCTTGTACATCGTGGCTAGAAGGAGCGCCGTCGCTCGGCAATGAACATTCGTAAGTCCGAGTCCCCCCTTGTCCGTAGGGAGCTTGAGCGTTGTGTATCGCACTTTGAGGGGCGATCCAATCATCACAAAATAGCCTAGTGCTGATTGAAGTCGACGTCCGAGCGTGAGTGGTAGGGGCAGGATCTGCGAAATATGCACCATTCGAGAAACCACATAAGTGTTCAGATACTCGACTCGCTGCAAAGAATCGAGGCGCCGTAGGAGATGTTGTCGGACCATGGTACGTGTTGTCTGTAAAATACGTCGGTAGTTAACTGCCGCAGAATGTTTCACAGATGAGATAGCGGAATCGTTGCACACAAGGAAACGGACTGATTTCTTCTGGCGTAAGGCCCCTTCTAACCGGCATTGCTGCCGATTTGTTCATGTTCACTGCACTACCCGCCGTCACACTGTGGTCCAACAACAGTTCAAGGACCGTCTTCACCTCTTCTTCAGAACGAACGAGCAGCAGGAGGTCGTCCGCATAGGCACGACATTTGAAGGTGTAGCCCCGCAGTTCCATCCCAGAAAGAGAATTTGTTAGCCTCCCAATTAATGGTTCCAACGCTATCGCGAACAGCAGCATCGAAAGAGGGCAGCCCTGGCGAATGGATCGTCGAATTTGAATGGGCCCTGCTATACGCCCATTAACCTGTACCAAGGATTGTGCGCCCCCATAAATCCTTCTAATGAGACCAGTAAAACGGTCTGGAAATCCCATTTGTTCCAGTACAGCATACAGATAGTTGTGGCGCACCTTATCAAAAGCACTGTCAAAATCAACCGCCACCATCGCCGCTTTAAGCCGGCACTCCTCCGCCAGCGCTATCACATCACGGCATTCGCCAGTAGCTGTTTGCACATTCACCGATCCACCCGGTGTCGTCTGTTCTGGAGAGAGAACGCTACGAATTAACATACGACATCGGGACGCTAGCAACCGTGCAAAGATCTTATAGTCGGCATTAAGCAGGGTGATGGGGCGATAATGTATGACCGTAATTCCTGGCTTCGGTTTATGTACTGGCACCAAGAGGCCTTCCATAAAAGCCGGTGGAATAGGCGCATCGGAATTTAACATCTCGTTGTACATTTCAGTCCATCGCGGTGCCATTTCGTTGCGAAATTCTCGATAAAATTCAGCAGGAAGTCCATCAATGCCTGGGGACCGATTCAACGCACCCTTTGCGATCGCATCACGTACTTCCTCACAGCTAATGGCTTCCAGTAAGGTTCCCGCGGCTTCCACCGTCAGTGTACGGGAGACGTACGTGGCTATACGTTCGAGGTCATCGACAGGGGCTGCTTCTTCCCGATAGATGTGTTGGTGATGGTCGACGAATGCAGAGACAATGTCCGCTTGACGCGTCACTCTCCGGTCTTCGCGGGTAATTAATTCCCGTACCAAAACGCGTCGTCGGTGCTTTCGTTCATTCACGACGTGGTGCATGGAAGGAATCTCGTGCATTATCGTATCGTGACATCTGGCGCGCACCATGGTTCCCTGAAGATGTTTCCGAGCTAAAGCCACTAGTTTAGTTTTTATCCTTTTGCGTTCGATCCAGACGTCCTGTCCCGGCGGACCATCGTCCAGGTCGCGCAGCGCTGCAAAATAAAAGTCGGTCGTACGGCGGCGCCATTCTGCCATCTCCCTGCTATATGAGATGAACGTACGGCGGAGCGCCGGTTTAGCACAAGTCAGCCACCAATCAAGCTTCGTCGCATACCTTCCAACCCTTCGCTCGCACATCGTCCATGTCTCAAGGATCCGGTGACGGCATTCAGGATCATGTAGATGTTGAATGTTTAATTTCCACGGGGCCTTACTGTTCCACACCTCTCTACGGGGAAGAAGCACCGTACAGATGTAAGCGCTGTGATCGGAAAATGTCAATGGCCAGCGTTCCGCGTCCTGGACATCATTTGCATGAGCGCGTGAGATATAAATGCGATCTAACCTGCTCGCCGAATGACTTGTCACATAGGTGTATCCCGGTGCATCTCCATGTCGTAATTCCCACGTGTCACTAAGTACAAGGTCGTTGACAACGATTCGCAACTCTTGGCTGATGTTTGCTTGCGGCCATTGGTCTTTCGGGCTGAGAACAGTTGAAATCTCCACCAATTATTACACATTCATAACGTCCATGGAAAAGTGGGGCAATGTCTTCTGCATAAAATCGCGCCCTTTCCCGCCGCCGATTGTTTCCCGACGGTGCATAAATGTTGATGATGCGTGTCCCAAACGTCGTGAAAGCCATTCCCCTAGCCGAGGGAAGGTAACACACGTTTCCCACTGGGAAGCCATCTCGCACGTAAACTGCCACCCCACTCCCATTGTGATCTCCATGTGACGAATAGGATTGGTAGCCTGCGATGTATGGGAGTGCAGCTATGTGGACTTCCTGCAGCAAAGCAATATCCACATCAGATGCCCAAATCGTTTCCTTCAGTAGGTGTATTTTGGCCGGTGAACGCACGTCATTGATATTTAATGTCGCAATACGGTTCGCATGGCGTTGAATCCCACTCTGTCGATGCGCAACACCATCTCCCTGCATCGGTGCTGGGGACTGAGTTATAAGACGTTCTCTCGCCCCTCTCCCTTCACCTTCAGCAATTATTAGGCCGTCTTCGTGAGTGCCGGCTGCCTCTGTATGTCGTCCGGCGCCTCCTCAATATCGTCATACCACATCTTTGCAGGCGGTAATATATTCGTGTCCATTGCCACAGCATCTGCTTCGGGAGAGCCAGTTGGTTGTGATTCCTCTTCAGCATCACCACGTCCCGGTACCGTCAATGTGACAGACCGCTGCGGGTCTGATTGAACAGTTTCCATTGCCTCATTCTGTTTCGTAGAGGCTGTTGTGTCGTCTTGGTCCACAGGCACATCGTCGTCGGGGCAAGGGGAGTCATCCCTAGGAGATGTCGTGCGACGACGCCGTTTCCTCCTTTTCGGGGACGTTGTTTGCGTGATCTTCCTTCCGTGTCCTCAGATTGTAGGGAATCACGGCTGCCCGACAGAAAAGCATCCGTAGGAACAGGAAGTGTTTCGAGTCCCATCGCTATACTTGGCGTGAGTTCGGTCGAAACTGATGTTGTCGTCACAGAGTGCGTTCCAGACGGTACAGCATCCGTAGTGGCTGGAACTGCTTCATATACTATCGGTGTGCTTGGTGGGAGTTCGGTCTCATCGGATGTTGTCGCCGTAGATTGTATGCTCGATGGAGCAGCAACCTCTGTCATCCCGACGTCTGCTACAAGGTTTCGGAGAGTGCCATCTTCCACCAGGGCTGTGTCTTTTCGGTCATCAGCGGACGCAGTGAGGGCTTTAGAATAGGTGATCGGAAGTACTGTCATCGCCGGCGACGGCAGTTGCGTAATCCGCCGTTGCATACAGTTCGACCTGAGGTGTCCCTCCTGGCCACAGCCAGAACATGTACGTGGTTGACCATCGTAAATCACCACCGCCCGACAACCACCAATTGTCAGATAGGACGGTACATGCTTCTGAAGATCAATAGTGATCTGTCGCACTCCGTTAAGAACTGGGTACGTGGCGAATTGTGTCCAGCGTTCTGCTGTGTGACCATGTACCGTGCCGTATGGCTTAAAAGCCTCGATAACTTCGTCAGCCGGGAGCTCAAAAGGCAGCTCAAAAGGCAGCTCAAAAACACGTATTGTCCGTACACCCAGACCAGCATGTTCTACAGTTACCGTGCCGACATTCCCGTCACTATGGCAAAATCGGAGACCTGCTTTTGTCGCCTGTAGAATTCTCTCACACGCCGCGTCATTTACCATCTTAACATACACCGTGGGACTAACGATGGACAGATGAATTCCGACAATATCGTTTGGCGGTATCTTGACGTCCTCTCGAATGAATCGTTCCACTGCTAAAGCCTTTGGTCGTTCGTAGTCTTTGCAGAAAGTGAATCGTAATGTAGTTTTCCTGTACTTGTTCGCCATGATCGTTGTTACTAGCCCGCGCGCAGACTAAGTCCACAAGTAAACAAACGCTCGCACACGCCGCACAGGCGGAAGTAGCGGACCTCCGCTTCGCACGGCCGCTAGCGCCGAACTGTCCTTCGTCTAAACGTAACGATGTGGTGGCGTCGTTGAGCCTGCAGAATGCTTGGATCCGCAGATATCCCAAATTAGTGCTTTTTACATATTTTACAGCTATATCTAGTAGTCGACTGGACCGTTTTTATTTATCTGCTTCTCTACGTAGCGAAATTCTGTCAATCGGTGTAATTCCTGCCAGCTTCACTGACCAATGTGCTGTTTCAGTGACTCTTAACCACGTCCTGCAGCGGGTTCACTTTCTTACCCTATCTGGGAGCTAAATATGTTACAAATGACGAAACCCTCTCTGGATGATATCATTGCTGCAGAGTGGGGCTGGGAAATCAGTTCCCTAGTGCGTTATCAGTCATTTATGGAATGGTGGGTTGCCATTGTCAAACCTGGACTCCGCACTTCACTCATGCGCTTTAACGCTGATAAAGCGGCTGAAGCGACGACGTCTAGGCAGTTTTATCATGCTGTCTTTCGTAAACTTTATGACAGTGCTCGAGATGTCCCACTAAGAATTATGGAAGTACATTGTGTGAAGGTGAAACTCCTGCAACTCAGAAGTCTACAATTAGATAGCCCCAGCCACGTTCCGTTCTCCAGGATTAGTCGACGTTCTGTACCTCCTAGTCCGACAGACTGGACTGGACGTATGCCAGTGAAACAGGTACGACGGTAACGATACTCAATTTCGATTACAAAATTGTAGCGTAGGCGATAAACAGTCGCTTGTCGGTTTTGCTTGCTGACATTGTCACGCGTTATTGAAGTTGTCCCCTTGGGTATACTCTCTGTGACTTCCGTTGCTGAGTGTCATGATCTTACGTCGATTGCTTTCACTGTTCCTGTGGTGGGACCCTTACATTTCATTGATTGTCAACAAGAGGATGACGGATTTAGTCATGATTTTCTGTTACATGTCTTGACAGCTGTTGGTTTTAATGATGCCGCACAACGGATATTCGCCTCTCTAACTACCGGTATTCAGGCTTCTATTGACATGAATGGTCGTCTTGCTCACCTCATAGAAGTATTGGTTCAAATGGCTCTGAGCACTATGGGACTTAACATCTAAGGTCATCAGTTCCTAGAACTTAGAACTACTTAAACCTAACTAACCTAAGGACATCACACACATCCATGCCCGAGGCAGGATTCGAACCTGCGACCGTAGCGGTCGCGCGGTTCCAGACTGTAGCACCTAGAACCGCTCTGCCACAACGGCCGGCATAGAAGTGTGTCGAGGTGTCGTACAGAAAGTCCCCTTTCTATTACTGCAGTACATGACAGATCGATTAGGTTGCTGACAGTTGTTGGGAGAAGGGTTCGTCGTTCGCGCATGTTCCGATGACGTTATGGTACTTCTTCGTGCTCATGACAACATGCTGATACTCAGGGACGTGTTGGATGCATTTCATCGTCTTACGGTAGCACTAATTAGCGACCAGATGTGTCGGTTACTCAGTTTGTGGGGATCTAACGCTGTTGTGGTTCCATGGGCTGTGGTGGTCGCCCGCCATCGATCGTTGGCTATTACAATTGAGCGTTGTCTGACGAAGACGGTTGCGTTAAATTGGAAGTGCGTCACTGACAGGATTCGTGGAGCGATCCTTGAACACGACACATAGCTCCCTCTCGTTTCGTCATAAGGATCGGACCTTGGAATCCTATGTGATGAGCAATGCGATTTGTTGTCCAAATTTTTCCCCTTCCTGGGACGATGTTGCGAAAGCTACAAAGATTATCGAGCAAGTTTATCTGGAGAAACTCTATCTTTCGGCTGCGCTGTAAGGTTATGGCGAGGCCCCTGGCTGATTGTAGGTTTCGACCTCCCTGATGTTCGGGCAGCTTCTTCTTTATTTCTTCGACGTACGATTTCATAGAGTTTTCGCGTCCCCCATTCACTTACAGCTCGCATTTTTGCCTTCTCCCATCTGCGAGCCTAACCCCTCCAAATAGATACTGGTGTGATAAATAATAAATTAAAGCATATACGTGAATTTTTTTCTTGATGTCAGCTATTTGGAGGTTAAAAATCTTTCCAGTCACACATGTCTGTCAAAATTCTGTTATGTCGCTCGACGTTAGCAAATCGCGCCTCCTCAATGGAGTTCCTATCACCAGAGACAGATTGGAAACTTGGTTGGTCCATATCAGCTTACCTATTTTTCCGATGGAAGTGGCGTCCTAGTGGTACCATCTCGTTCATAACCTCCCCACAAACGTTTAACTTTTTCGCATTGGCCATAGTGAGACGTACCAATGCTACCGTTATGACATCGGTTGGTCGCCTGCGGACACAGACATAAGAGTTGGCTTCTGCAGATAATGAAGAAATTGATGACATGTATGATGAGATAAAAGAAACTATTCAGATAGTGAAGGGAGACGAAAATTTAATAGTCATGGGTGACTGGAATTCGAGTGTAGGGAAAGAGAGAGAAGGAAACATATTAGGTGAATATAGACTGGCGGTAAGAAATGAAAGAGGAAGCCGTCTGGTAGAATTTTGCGCAGAGCCAACTTAATCATAGCTATCGCTTGGTTCAAGAATCATAAAGGGGAGTTGTATACATGGAAGAATCCCGGAGATACTAAAAGGTATCAGATAGATTATATAATGGTAAGACAGAGATTTAGGAACCAGGTTTTAAATTGTAAGACATTTCCATGGGGGGATGTGGACTCTGACCACAATCTATTGGTTATGACCTGTAGATTAAAACTGAAGAAACTGCAAAAAGGTGGGAATTTAAAGAGATGGGACCAGGAAAAAACTGAAAGAACCAGAGGTTGTACAGAGTTTCAGGGAGAGCATAAGGGAACAATTGACAGGAATGTGGGAAAGAAATACAGTAGAAGAAGAATGGGTAGCTCTGAGGGATGAAGTAGTGAAGGCAGCAGAGGATCAAGTAGGTAAAAAGACGGGGGCTAGTAGAAATCCTTGGGTAACAGAAGAAATATTGAATTTAATTGAAGAAAGGAGGGAATATAAAAATGCAGTAAATAAAGTAGGTAAAAAGGAAGACAAACGTCTAAAAAATGATATCGACAGGAAGTGCAAAATGGCTAAGCAGGCATAACTAGAGGACAAATGTAAGGATGTAGAGGCTTATCTCACTAGGGGTAAGATAGAGACTGCCTACAGGAAAATTAAAGAGCTTTGGAGAAAACAGAACCACTTGCATGAATATCAAGAGATCAGAAGGAAACCCTGTTCTAACCAAAGAAGGGAAAGCAGAAAGGTGGAAGGAGTGTTTGATGATGACGATGTTTGGTTTGTGGGGCGCTCAACTGCGTGGTTATCAGCGCCCGTACAATTATCCAATCGTTGCTCAGTCCAATTTCGCCACTTTCCTGGATGATGATGAAATGATGAGGACAACACAAACACCCAGTCATCTCGAGGCAGGTGAAAATCCCTGACCCCGCCGGGAATCGAACCCGGGACCCCGTGCTCGGTAAGCGAGAACGCTACCGCGAGACCACGAGCGGCGGACAGGAAGGAGTATATTGAGGATCTATACAAGGGCGATGTACTTGAGGACCATATTATAGAAATGGAAGAGCATGTAGATGAAGATGTAATGGGAGATACGATAAACGTGAAGAGTTTGACAGAGCACTGAAAGACCTGAGCCGAAACAAGACCCCGGGGGTAGACAACATTCCATTAGAACAACTGACGGCCTTGGGAGAGCAAGTCCTGACAAAACTCTACCATTTGGTGAGCAAGATGTATGAGACAGCCGAAGTACCCTTAGACTTCAAGAAGAATATAATAATTCCAATCCCAAAGAAATCAGGTGTTGACAGATGTGAAAATTACCGAACTTTCAGTATAATAAGTCACGGGTGCAAAACACTAACACGAATTCTTTACAGACGAGTAGAAAAACTGGTAGAAGCCGACCTCGGGAAAGATCAGTTTGGATTCCATAGAAATGTTGGAACATGTCAGGCAATACTGACCCTACGACTTACCTTGGAAGATAGATTAAGGAAAGGCAAACATAAGTTTCTAGAATTTTTAGACTTGGAGAAAGCTTTTGACAATGTTGACTGAAATACTCTCTTTCCAATTTGTAATGGTGGCAGGGGTAAAATACAGGGAACGAAAGGCTATTTACAATTTGTACAGAAACCAGATGGCAGTTATGAGTCGAGGGGCATGAAAGGGAAGCAGTGGTTGGGAAGGGAGTGAGACAGGGTTGTAGCCTCTCCCCAATGTTATTCAATCCGTATATTGAGCAAGCAGTAAAGGAAACAAAAGAAAAATTCGGAGTAGGTATGATAATCCATGGAGAAGAAATAAAAACTTTGAGGTTCGCCGATGACATTGTAATTGTGTCAGAGACAGCAAAGGACTTGGAAGAGCAGTTGAATGGAATGGACAGTGTCTTGAAAGGAGGGTATAAGATGAACATCAACAAAAGCAAAACGAGGATAATGGAATGTAGTCAAATTAAGTCGGGTGATGCTGAGGGAATTGGATTAGGAAATGAGACACTTAAAGTAGTAAAGGAGTATTGCTATTTGGTGAGAAAAATAGCTGATGATGGTCGTAGTAGAGAAGATATAAAATGTAGACTGGCAATGGCAAGGAAAGCGTTTCTGAAGAAGAGAATTTTGTTAACATCGAGTATAGATTTTAGTGTCAGGAAGTCGTTTCTGAAAGTATTTGTATGGAGTGTAGCCATGTATGAAAGTGAAACATGGACGATAAATAGTTTGGACAGGAAGAGAATAGAAGCTTTCGAAATGTGGTGCTACAGAAGAATGCTGAAGATTAGATGGGTAGATCACATAACTAATGAGGAGGTATTGAATAGAATTGGGGAGAGGAGGAGTTTGTAGCACAAGTTAACGAGAAGAAGGGACCAGTTGGTAGAACATGTTCTGAGGCATCAAGGGATCACAAATTTAGCATTGGGGGGCAGCGTGGAGGGTAAAAATCGTAGAGGGAGACCAAGAGATGAATACACTAAGCAGATTCAGAAGGATGTAGGTTACAGTAGGTATTGGGAGATGAAGAAACTTGCACAGGACAGGGTAGCATGGAGAGCTGCATCAAACCAGTCTCAGGACCGAAGACCACAACAACAACGCCGACAAATGACAATTGGCCTTTCTTGCCACGACAAAGGGAGCTGCAATCTCCAGCGAGATTATACTGCGTACTGATTTAGCCTTCTTTCCTAGAACAAAGCACAATAAGGCTATGTGGCTTGCAGGGCATCATGTTCATTACTTGGTGGAGAACGAGGATGATCCGAATACTTGTACCTTTTACCAATATATACTTAGGGGTCTTTGGACATGGCAAAAGATACCATGCTATCGTGAGCTTTTTACGAATATTCTGTATCTGTTACTTAATCGTCAAGGAGCTGGATGACGTGTAGAATCCCTTCCCCGTTCGAATGTGTCATTCCTTTTATTGCTTTTGGTGAGCTTGATAAACAGAGAAGGTGTTGAGTTAACTGATCCTCTTGGTATTTTCGTCATAGTCTCCATTCAGATGTATTGCTAGGGAGGTTATTTCATTTTTGTGGCCACGCTTATCTTTTTTTGGTTTAATTAATAAACAAATAAACAAGACTTCTCGTTGGCAAATAATGCAAATGAATTTTTTATGTGGCAGAAACCACATAAAATTAAGTCAGATTTTGTTTCTTTTCTCCCTTTGTAGCAAGTTGAAAGGTTGCCACAAACAAACAAAAATAAAGGTAAAGAAAATTTAAAAAATGCCAGCACCGTGTTTAGGACCAACACAGTCACAGAGGGGGATGGGGGAGGGGGGAGTAGGCATCGCGGCGAGGCATCGAGATTCGACCCCTGCCCACCTTGTGTCCACCCAGACTGAAGCTGACTGTGTCCTGTTCTTTCCTGACGCTGCAAGAGCAAAAAGAAAGTTAGCAAGAGACCCCGGGTTTGGCTTTAGAAAAATTAAAGGCACTAGAGAAGCAGTTCTGGCACTGCAGTTTATAGTGGAAGCTACACTGAAACTCAATCAAGACACATTGATAGGATTTGTCGTCATGAAAGAAGCTTTTGGCAATGTAAAATGGTACAAGACGATTGAAATTCTGAGGAAAGTATGGGTAGGCTACAGGAAGAGACGTGTAATATAAATACATTTAAGAACCAAAATGGAACAGTAAGACTGGAAGACCAAGAACGAAGTGCTGATATTAAAAAGAGTGTGGGACAGTGAACTACTCTTTCGCCCTTACACTATCTGTTGAATGGAATGAATAGTCCAATGAATGCAGCATGCCGATTAAGAGTAAAATTAAGAAAGACGACAGTAATGAGAAGTAGCAGAAATGAGAATAGCGAGAACATTTAAATCAGAACTGATAGTCATGAAGTATCTGAAGTTAAGGAATTCTACCTCGTAGACAGCAAAATAACCAATGACGGGCGCAAGAAAGAGGAGGACATCAAAAACAGACTAACACAGGCAATAAGGGTATCCCTCCTCAAGAAAAGCCTACTAGCATCAAATATAGGTCTTAATTTGAGGAAGAAATTTCTGAGAATGCACGTTTGGAGCACAGCATTGTGTGGTAGTGAAACATGGACGGTGGGAAAACAGGATCAGAAGACTGTCGAAGCATTATAGATTCGGTGCTACAGTTCAGATTTGAAAATAATGTGGACTGAATGAGGATGTTCTCCACAGAATCGCCGAGGAATGGAATATGTGGAAAACACTGACAAGAAGAGGGACAGGGCATCTGTTCATACATCAGGGAATAACTTCCACGGTACCATGGAGCTGTAGAGCGTAAAAACTCTAGAGGAAACAGAGGTTGGAATACATCAACAAATAATTGAGGACGTAGTTTGCAAGTGCTAGTCTGAGATGAAGAGTAATTAGTGGCGGGCCGCATCAAACCATTTACAGATGTGAACTCTGAGTTCAAAAGCATTTGACCCGTTTCCTTCCACATACTGTTTGAGATATAGCAAGGCTACTACTCCTCTGGTACTCGCGATCATTTATTCTTGGGACCGTGTATTTAAAGTGCAAGTTGAAGAAAATTAACTGACAAAAACCCTGTCCAAAAATTAAATTGTGGATACAACTCTTCGTAAACAACCCTGATTTGCTTTCTGTGGCCTGAAGGAGCAAGTCTGGACTTTATGTCCATGGTGACGTAGTCTTCCAGCTAGGACGACGCTTATGGTGTAATATTTCTCTCCACATTCTCCCGGCTTTCAGAGCGCGACATTATGCTACACCACCGGATAAATGCATGTCTTTAAGTTCTTGTAGCAGGTAATAATCCATCTTCAACAGCCTGTCACAGACTGTAACTGTATCAAGGCTACAAAAGATACCTAAGGAATGGAAAGACGGGCACGTCATTTCCGGTTTCAAGAAGAATCGTCGCACAGATGAGCTTAATCATATTCCTGTAGCTGTGGCGTCATTCTCTTATAGGATTACTGAAAATTTTCTATGCTCACGCATTACTATGTCTCCGAAAAATTAAACATCTCCTCTGCAAAAACCAGTATATATTTCATAAGCTGAGTTCTTCCGAAACTTATCTCTCTCTAGAATGAAATTTTCACTCTGCATCGGAGTGTGCGCTGATATAAAACTTAAAACTGTGTGCCGGACCGAGACTAGAACTCGCGATCTTTACCTCTCGCGGGCAAGTGTTCTACCAACTGAGCAGCCCAAGAACGAGTCACGATCCCTTCTCACAGCTGTTCTGACGGAAGTAAAGCTGTGAGGACGGGTCGTGAGTCGTGCTTGGGTAGCACAGCTGATAGAGCACTTGCCCATGAAAGGCAAACGTCCCAAGTTCGAGTCTCGGCCAGGCACACAGTTTTATTCTGCCAGAAAATTTCATGTCTCTATCTGTTCGTCCAAAAGACGCAGATCACCGTGGACCAAGCCGACTAGATTTACACCGTGTTCCTTCACTTCTACAGGGCATTCCATACTGCTGTGCAGTGTCGTTTAGTGAACAAAATACGAGCCTAGCGAGAGTCAGGGCAAATTTGTGACTTGATTCAGATCCTAACAAACAGAACTTAACGTATTGTTCTTAAATGGTGAAATTGCCAGACGTAAAAGTTGTTTTGGGAGTATCCGAAGGAAGTTTTATGTTTACAGTTTATACAAATGGTCTGATGGGTAACGTTGGAGCCTGCGTCAGCCACTTGTAAACGGGCAACTGCCTGTAGGAAGGTTGATATCACAGACTGCTGAAGCGAAATGCCAGAAGATATGACGATTTGTGAAGAGACTGGTGGCTGACCCTGACGACAAATCGAAGGAAACACTAACTACCGTAATACACGAGGGCGTGCTGAAAAGTAAAGCCACCGGATTTCTTACGTGAAAACTCCTTTGTTTCTCAATATAGTTCCGACGAGAGAACAATATGCTGATACCGCCATTGTAGAATGATTCATTTTGGTGACGAAGCTACAACCTCAACCCTGCATGCACCGCTTCATCAAAGTGAAGTCCTAGAAGGTGTTCCTTTAGTTTTGGAACAATGAAGATCGTTCGGGGCCAAGTCGGGACTGTATGGATGACGATCAATGAGAGTAAACTAAAGATTTCGGACTGTTGCAGACGTCGCAGCGTTCGTATGTGATTTGGTATTTCCACGATGAGAAATAGGGTGTTCCATGAGTGGACAATTCTTCCGATTAGAAACTCGACTGCAGCACGTGTTTTCTCACATATCGACGTAGTTACTTTACGGAAGGACACGTTATGTACTCCAATTTTAAACTCTCTAGTGGCAGAGGTATATAAATATGTAGGCGTCAAGAATAAAGATGTAGGGTGTAAATGATGTTTGTTTTATTTAAAAAGCCTTAAGAGTTTTCACATTGAAATTTCGGAGGCATTACTTTTCAGCAAGCCCTCGTATTAATGAGTAAGCCGCCGATGCGACCTATGGTGGAATTAAGAAAAAAAATTGCCAAGTGCAAGTATGACTCGCACACTGAGGGTTCCGTACAAACTTAACTCTGTATATAGGCTGTTTATCCATTTCGGGACTCGAGGATGATGACGATTTTCCTTTTATTGACATTAATACTGACAAGAATTCCAAGACATAATTTCAAGTTTAAAGTCAGCTAACAAAAACAACAGAAATAATATTTCGTTTGATATATACAAATTAACAATTTCTGAGTTTTCCATTTATTTGTACTGTGGAACCTTACTTCTTGCCCAATTTCATACTTCTAAATCAACGGGAAGTACCCTATTGCTTTTGATAAGTGAGTTTTTGAGTATCAAAATTAACCCGCGAGGAGTGGCCGCGCGGTTTGAGGCGCCATGTCATGGACTGCGTGGCCACTCCCGCCGGAGGTTCGAGTCCTCCCTCGGGCATAGGTCTGTGTGTTTGTCTTAGCATAAGTTAGTTTAAGTTACTTTAAGTAGTACGTAAGTCTAGGGACCGATGACCTCAGCAGTTTGGTCCCTTAAGAATTCACACACATTTAAATATTTTTGAACAACTGACTTAATTTTGACACCGCCAAAGTACCATATACCTTAGTATGTGACAAAAATTCGAACTTGATACGCCAAACTGTTCTAGAGAAATAGTGTCTTAACAGACAGACGAACAGACAGGAGGACAAAAAAATGAAAAAAAATATTTTGTTATGTTATTGCAGATTAACACCCGTCTAATTTTTTTCCTTTACTTGTACTGTGAAGCCTCCCTTCTTGCCAAATTTCATGATTCTAGGTCAACTAGAAGTACGCTACAGATTTTTTTGATTGAGTTTTCGAGTATCATAATATATGACATAAATTGCTGTAACTTTTGACCTAAAAAATTTACTTAGAAGATTAAAATTTTTACACCACAGGGGATTATTGACCTTAGTAACTGACATAAATTTGACCTTGATACGCCACACTTCTGCAGAGAAAAAAGTTCTTCGCAGACGGACAGATAAACAGATAGATGGATGAAAAACGATAAAAATACTTTTTCGCGTTATGTAATGACAAATTAAGAATTTTTGAATGTTTTTTCCCTTTACTTTTTCTGTTAAACTTAGTATCTTGCTAAATTTCATGATTCTAGGTCAACGGGAAGTACCATTTTTGTTTTGATAAGTGCGTTTTAGAATGTGAAAATAAGTGTTACGAATGCCGTATCATTATATTGACTTACAAGCTGAAAATTTTTACCGCTCCAGGGCATCACAGAGTTTAATGTGTCGCATAACTTTGAACTTGATACGACTACTCGTTCCTGGGAAAAAGAGTCTCGACGGTCGGACAGACAAACGGACAACAAAGCGTCTTGACTAAGCCCGTACCATCTTAAAATCACTTGACCTTTCGCCAAACGTTACGCAAAAGGTGAGCAGTTCGACTGTGACAAGATTCAGAATATGGTTATACTCATCATGCCCTAAACCAGTTGCCGCCCGGTGTGGCCGTGCGGTTCTAAGCGCGTCAGTTTGGAACCGCGTGACCGCTACGGTCACAGGTTCGAATCCTGCCTCGGGCGTGGATGTGTGTGATGTCCTTAGGTTAGTTAGGTTTAAGTAGTTCTAAGTTCTAGGGGACTGATGACCTCAGTAGTTAAGTCCCATAGTGCTCAGAGCCATTTTTGAACCCTAAACCAGTTACTGCCTCCTTCAAAGCTTGCATTTCAAACACAAGTCTGTTCAAGAACAACTTCCAATAGTCTTTCAATAAAACTGCGGAAAATTCCACACTGACGACGTAATCAATTCAATTTGCTCCAGGTTGTTATCGATCACGACACTTGTAAACGTGTCCTAACTCACAGGCAGTAACACATATGTCAAGTTCCTCAATAGTGACTGACATGAACCTTCTTCATTACTATAGTTGTACCATTAATTCACACAAATCTGGGGCTCTGCCATTATTTCTTAACAATTAAGGTAGAGAATCCCGTGGCCGTCAGTTGTTCTCTTAGTGACCACATCGCCCAGGCCGATGTCTGGCCCGCCAAGGCACTGCTGTAGGCCAAGAATGTGTGGGTGATGTTCGCCGTTTTTGAACGAGTACTTGCATGGCTGGACACAGTACGAGTTTTTCTAGAACATATTCATCAACATAGATTTTAGTTGTAATGACATGTTCAATATTTCACGCTTTTCCTTGACTTATCTTCCTTCTTAACTGCTATTACAGTAGACTGAAACGATGAAACGAAATTCTGACGACACGAAAACCTGCCCCGGTATTCGCCATGTTCGACACTGTATAGTCGGTGGGCCCATCGTGAACATGTCTCCACGTCAGGTGTCCACCTGGTGAGAAAGCTGGGTAACAAAAATAGATACATCACCGTTGACCAGGTTCACAATGTGCTAGTTGAAGTTAACGTTGCCAGTCAAACGCTTTGGACTGATTAGTTCATTGTAAGTGTGCAGCAAAGAGTGAATGTGGCCTTCGGCGTGGCCTCTATAAGCTAAGGAAATCCCCATTTAAAAGTTTCTCAGTAAGAAGAACGAGTAAAATGATTTATTTTTAAATGCAGTTTTATAAAGTTTTTGTGGAAATTGAAGGTATTTTCTTCGTATGTTAGTGCTGAGTACACCCGGCGCAAAAAGGTATAAGTCGGTTAAGAGATTGAATTTCATGGTTTATTGCTTCATAATCGCCTCCAAATGTGTGGGACAGCTAATCAGAGTAGTTTAACGGGGTCAATTTTAGTATTCAAAGATTTTTCTTTGTAACTTAAATTGCGTAACTGTTCGTACCATATATCGGTAACAAACATCGAACTGCCGAAGTTTGTGGGATCAAGTAAGAATATTTGGCAAAGTAACTATTTAACATATTTTAAATTAACGTCAGGTAGTTTTTTGGAATTAATTTGTAACTTTATGACATGTTTTCTTCGTACCAAGTGGGGATGCATGTTTCCCGGGAAATGCAGGACATAGTCTACACAACGACTACTGATCAGTAGCGTATTTGCGACAGGTTGCGACAGATAACGGAAGCCCAGTGAAAGTGATATCTGTTTAAGGGCGATTATTTTATGTGTATTCTTTGTGATGAGGGGTGATATCATATGGTTAGCCGCGTGTTGTTTTGCATGCCTTGTGCACAATACAGAGGCCTGGGAGGTAACAGTTGTTGTTGTTGTGGTCTTCAGTCCTGAGACTGGTTTGATGCAGCTCTTCATGCTATTCTATCCTGTGCAAGTTTCTTCATCTCCCAGTACCTACTGCAGCCTACATCCTTCTGAATCTGCTTAGTGTATTCATCTCTTGGCCTCCCTCTACGATTTTTACCCTCCACGCTGCCCTCCAATACTAAATTGGTGATCCCTCGATGCCTCAGAACATGTCCTACCAACCGATCCCTTCTTCTAGTCAAGTTGTGCCACAAACTCCTCTTCTCCCCAATTCTATTCAATACCTCCTCATTAGTTATGTGATCTACCCATCTAATCTTCAGCATTCTTCTGTAGCACCACATTTCGAAAGCTTCTATTCTCTTCTTGTCCAAACTATTTATCGTCCATGTTTCACTTCCATACATGGCTACACTCCATACAAATACATTCAGAAACAACTTCCTGACACTTAAATCAATACTCGATGTTAACAAAATTCTCTTCTTCAGAAACGCTTTCCTTGCCATTGCCAGTCTGCATTTTATATCCTCTCTACTTCGACCATCATCAGTTATTTTGCTGCCCAAATAGCCAAACTCGTTTACTACTTTAAGTGTCTCATTTCCGAATCTAATTCCCTCAGAATCACCCTATTTAATTCGACTGCATTCCATTATCCTCGTTTTGCTTTCCTTGATGTTTCTCTTATATCCTCCTTTCAAGACACTGTCCATTCCGTTCAATTGCTCATCCAGGTCCTTTGCTGTCCCTGACAGAATTACAGTGTCATCGGCGGACGTCAAAGTTCTTATTCCTTCTCCATGGACTTTAACACCTACTCCGAATTATTTTTTCTTCCTTTACTGCTTGCTCAATATACAGATTGAATAACATCGGGAAGGGGCTACAACTCAGTTTCACTCCGTTCCCAACCACTGCTTCCCTATCATGCCCCTCCACTCTTATAACTCCCATTTGGTTTCTGTACAAAATGTAAGTATCCTTTCGTTACCTGTATTTTACCCCTGCCACCTTCAGAATTTGAAAGAGAGTATTCCAGTCAACATTGTCAAAAGCTTTCTCTAAGTTTTCAAATGCTAGAATCGTAGGTTTGCCTTTCCTTAATCTTTCTTCTAAGATAAGCCGTAGGGTCAGTATTGCCTCACGTGTTCCAATATTTCTACGGAATCCAAACTGATCTTCCCTAAGGTCGGCTTCTACTACTTTTTCCATGCGTCTGTAAAGAATTCGCGTTATTATTTGGCATCTGTAACTTATTAAACTGATAGTTCGGTAATTTTCACATTTGTCAACACCTGCTTTCTTTGGGATTTGAATTATTATATTTTTCTTGAAGTCTGAGGGTTTTTTCGCCTGTCTCATACATCTTGCTCACCAGATGGTAGAGTTTTGTCAGGACTGGCTCTCCCAAGGGCGTCAGTAGTTCTAATGGAATGTTGTCTACTTCCGGGGCCTTGTTTCGACTCAGGTCTTTCAGTGCTCTGTCAAACTCTGCACGCAGTATCATATCTCCCATTTCATCTTCATCTACATCCTCTTCCATTTCCATAATATTGTCCTCACGTACATCGCCCTTGTATAGACCCTCTATATACTTCTTCCACCTTTCTCCTTTCGCTTCGTTGCTTAGAACTGGGTTTCCGTCTGAACTCTTGATATTCATGCAAGTGGTTCTCCTTTCTCCAAAGGTATCTTTAATTTTTCTATCTTACCCCTCGTGAGATAAGCCTCTACATCCTTACATTTGTCCTCTAGCCATCAATTAAATTTAGTATCTCTTCTGTTACCCAAGGATTTCTACTAGCCCTCGTCTTTTTATCTATTTGATCTTCTGCTGCCTTCACTATTTCATTCCTCACAACTACACATTCTTCTTCTACTGTATTTCATTCCCCCATTCCTGTCTATTGTTCCCTTATGATCTCCCTGAAACTCTGTTCAACCTCTGGGTCTTTCAGTTTATCCAGGTCCCATCTCCTTAAATCCCATCTTTTTGTAGTTTCTTCAGCTTTAATCTACAGTTCATTACCAATAGATTGTGGTCAGAGCACACATCTGCCCCTGGAAATCTCTTACAATTTAGAATCTCGTTCCTAAATCTCTGTCTTACCATTATATAATCTATCTGAAACCTTTTAGTATCTCCAGGGTTCTTCCATGTATATAACCTTCTTTCATGATTCTTGAACCAAGTGTTAGCTATGATTAAGTTATGCTCTGTGCAAAATTCTACCAAGCGGCTTCCTCTTTCACTTCTTAGCCCCAATCGATATTCACCTACTACGTTTCCTTCTCTTCCTTTTCCTACTGCCGAATTCCAGTCACCCATGACTATTAAATTTTCGTCTCCCTTCCCTACCTGAATAATTTCTTTCATCTCATCATACATCTCATCAATTTCTTCATCATCTGCAGAGCTAGTTGGCATATAAACTTGTACTACTGCAGTAGGCGTGGGCTTCGTGTCTATCTTGGCTACAATAATGCGTTCACTATGCTGTTTGTAATAGCTTACCCGCGCTCCTATTTTTTTAATCATTATTAAACCTACTCCTGCATTACCCCTATTTGATTTTGTTTGTTTAAACCTGTATTCACCTGACCAAATTTCTTGTTCCTCCTGCCACTATATCTAACTTTAACCTATCCATTTCCTTTTTAAATTTTCTAAGCTACCTGCCCGATTCAGGGATTTGACATTCCACGCTCCGATCCGTAGAATGGCAGTTTTCTTTCTCCTGATAACGATGTCCTCTTGAGTAGTCCCCGCTCGGAGATCCGAATGGAGGACTATTTTACCTCCGGAATATTTTACCCAAGAGGACGCCATAATCATTTAATCTTACAGTAAAGCTGCATGCCCTCGGGACAAATTACGGCTGTAGTTTCCCCTTGCTTTCAGCCGTTCGCAGTACCAAAACAGCTAGGCCGTTTTGGATAGTGTTACAGGACCAGATCAGTCAATCATCCAGAGTGTTGCCCTGCAACTACTGAAAAGGCTGCTGCCCCTCTTCAGGAACCACAAGTTTGTCTGGCCTCTCAACATATACCCCTCCGTTGGGGTTGCACCTACGGTACGGCTCTCTGTATCGTTGAGGTACGCAAGCCTCCCCACCAACGGAAAGGTCCATGGTTCATGGGGGGGAGGGGGAGGTAACAGTATTACGGTGAGTAGTACGATTGTGATCTTGAGTATCTAATTACTACCGGGTGTTAAAGTACGTCTCAGTTAAAGTATGTCTGAGTGTTTGCATTTATTGGTTTCATTTGGCTGCTATGATGTTGCCTAGCTCAAGGCAGATCTCTTTAATTTTTTAGTCAGCTACATTTTATTATACATCACGATAAAGATGCTAAGAAGGCAGAGCTTATCTTGCATGGATCTTCAATTATTTCAGTCAGTGGTATGGGGTGAATAATTATGAGAGTGATCGAATGGTTATTTCGTCGTCGTATACTCCATAGGTGGCAATCAGTAAAATTAAACACAATCAGGTCTTTATTAAAGCTATTTGAATGAGACCTTGCCATCAGAGAGCACGTTCCAACAATAGGTGGTGAGAAAATACACGAAACAGAACGACACTCTGCTAGTATAGGTCATATCGATTATATCGTAGTGGCTAATCTTGAAGAGTATTTTCGATGCTAATGGTTGTTGAGTGAAAAAGGATTATTCGACACTTTTCATTGAAAACGCTTCCCCCTGTTCTAATAGTGTGACGCTCTTACAGTAATTATAGGGTGGATGGATGGAGAGTGTATGGGCGCACGATGGCAGGTTCTTCAGCGCCCGCTCAAAAACAGATTGAGACAGGTGTCAAGAAGGTACCCACAACAGGAAGATGAAACAGAACGTAAAACACAGGTAACAAAGATTGGAAAACTATGTGCGTACCCACACCGAAGCATTGGACGAAGCATGTCGTCAGCAGTAAGACATGGACAACACAGGAGGAAAGTGGTACGAGGAGCTAAAACAAAATAGTAGATGGAAGTGGCGGGCTGACCGCAAGGAATAAAGGTAGGAGCCAGCCACTCTACTGAAATTATAGCAGACAACATAAACTCCCTATTAGGAGCTATGATATATGGTAACGTAAATATAAATGTTCTTATCAGAAGTTTAAAAAAAAATAGAAAGCTTTTGTGGTGTGAGAAATAAGTATTATTTTTATCAGATTCCTTGTAGTGCTCTTGAGGTGATAATTACCTCTAGCCATATGTTTTAAGTGAGTCGAGAAAATAATAACAATAGCAATAATTAAATGCAGCAGGAAAATTAAATGATCAACAATGGGCAAAAGCAAAAACTTCACCCACCCGCTATCCTGCTTGTTCTGGCAATGGACAGATGCAGGTAGCGTTATCCTTTGTGTAGCATTACGTCCACTCTCAGTAAATAAACTCAGTGAGTAACTTTTGGTTCATTTAGTCGGGCTAATAGCAATACTAAAAGGAAAACCCTGCTGCACTTAGACGCGACGGATAGAAAGAGGTAGTCTCAATTTATAATCAGGATAATTAAAAATTGAAATAAAACTTTTTTATGTCCATACGACACATAAAAATATAAGTAAGAGACAATAAGGAATAATAAAGACTAAGTTTCTTAACCTAAGGTACAAGTATAAAACAAAAATCAGAATAAGGAGGGAACTTTGCACTGTTGACAGTGATTATGATGCCTCTACTGGAGAGGACGGCGCCTCTCGTGGCCAGACTAACGCCTCAAGTTTCTGTGGCTGCAAGTGGAGATTCCATAAACAACAAACCAGGGTGCTGATTTGGTCACAAGGATTGATTCTATTCGATCTCTCCGAGAGGCTGAGATAGTGTTGCCTGCGGGTTGGGGCTTTGACAACACGCCAGACGCGACTGTATTGCTGGTAGCTGCCCCCGCAGGTAACAGAGTGCAGTTGCAGGAACGTTTATAATTAGTCTCGCTAGTGTCTTGTGATTACTTTTACAGACGCACAGTGCTATCGTATAATTTTTCCAAGAAATATAACCTTTCGATTAACATTCCTACTGTTACTTTTACGCGTTTTTCCACTTTCATGTGGCTTCTTAGAATTACCGTCAAATACTTACATTAGGTAATGCGGTCCTCAAGTCCACTACTAATATTGTAATTAAATGGATTCTTTCTTTTCGTTATTTACATTATTTGCCTTTATGAAGATTAAACGAGAGCTGCCATTCCATATGCCAAATGGAAATTTCTTCAAGAACTTCTGTATACCGCAAGGAAGCGTGATAGGACCTTTATTGTTTACAATATACATAAATGACTTAGTTGACAACATCGGTAGCTCCGTGAGGCTATTTGCAGATGACACGGTTGTCTACAAGAAAGTAGCAACATCAGAAGACTCGTACGTACTCCAGGAAGACCTGCAGAGGATTAATGCATGGTGCGACAGCTGGCAGCTTTCCCTAAACGTAGATAAATGTAATATAATGCACATACATAGGGGCAGAAATCCATTCCAGTACGATTATGCCATAGGTGGTAAATCATTGGAAGCGGTAACGACCGTAAAATACTTAGGAGTTACTATCCGGAGCGATCTGAAGTGGAATGATCACATAAAACAAATAGTGGGAAAAGCAGGCGCCAGGTTGAGATTCATAGGAAGAATTCTAAGAAAATGTGACTCATCGACGAAAGAAGTAGCTTACAAAACGCTTGTTCGTCCGATTCTTGAGTATTGCTCATCAGTATGGGACCCTTACCAGGTTGGATTAATAGAAGAGATAGACATGATCCAGCGAAAAGCAGCGCGATTCGTCATGGGGACATTTAGTCAGCGCGAGAGCGTTACGGAGATGCTGAACAAGCTCCAGTGGCGGACACTTCAAGAAAGGCGTTACGCAATACGGAGAGGTTTATTATCGAAATTACGAGAGAGCACATTCCGGGAAGAGATGGGCAACATATTACTACCGCCCACATATATCTCGCGTAATGATCACAACGAAAAGATCCGAGAAATTAGAGCAAATACGGAGACTTACAAGCAGTCGTTCTTCCCACGCACAATTCGTGAATGGAACAGGGAAGGGGGGATCAGATAGTGGTACAATAAGTACCCTCCGCCACACACCGTAAGGTGGCTCGCGGAGTATAGATGTAGATGTAGATGTAGATGTATACCTTGTGATTGTCGAATGATGGTAATCTCCTTCAGAGAACAGCATAGTCAGTGTGCAGTCTGTTTTTATCGTTGCTATATTCCAAACAGCGACTAGATTCTGCCCTGAAACCTGTCCAGTATGCTACACAGTATTTCAGCGAAGGAATCCGATCGCTTCATCATACTTTTTCAGTTGTGCCACAATTTTAGGAGCAATTTTACTTCCTACAAATTGATAAGTAAGAGTGATTTCTGCTTCAATAGCTTGTTATATACTGGAGTTAAGGCAAAGTCACTATGGCTGACAGTAGACAACTGTCAACTGATGCTTATCTTCAAATGTACGAGGACTATTCGGAAAGTAAGGAACGTTAGGTAGCGAAATGGAAACCACAGTGAAAATCAAAACTGTTTTATTTGCAACATTTAGCTGCAACTACCAGCTACCTATCTCCATAGTCGCCGATCCGACTTAGGCGTTTGTCGTAGCGTTGTACCAACTTTCCAATACCCGCTTTATAGAAGGCAACCACCAGTGCTTTCCACCAATTCTCTACGCTGGCCTACAGCTCGTTGTCTGTGCCAAAATGTTGTCTTCATAGCCAGCGCTACATGTGAGCAGGGATGAAACTCAGAGGGAGACAATTAGGAGCTGTATTGTGGGTAACCAAACATTTCCAACTGAAAACTTTGCAGGTGCATCTTCACTGCCACTGCAGAATTCGGCTGAGAATTGTCTTAAGGAAGAAAACGTATGACAGTTATGTAATGTTGGTTGCATACGTTCAGGCGAAATTTCTCACCAGGCTCTAGTACTTGGCGGGACACACTATTGTTCTATGTATCTTTATGTGCTCCATGTGTGCCCAGAACTAAAAAGAACGTCCTAACGCGATCAACGGGCATACTAGATACACTGCCCTACACACATGTGCAAAACTTCATCGAATTTTCAGTCTAGTTTCCATTTCCCGGAGCGTCTACAGACGTTAAAGTAACCTCTGGCGTGCCACAGGGGAGTGTTATGGGACCATTGCTTTCCACAATATATATAAATGACCGAGTGGATACTGACGGAAGATCCATGCGGCTTTTCGCGGATGATGCTGTAGTATACAGAGAAGTTGCAGCATTAGAAAATTATAGTGAAATTCCGGAAGATCTGCAGTGGATAGGCACTTGGTGCAGGGAGTAGCAACTGACCCTTAACATAGATAAATGCAATGTACTGCGAATACATAGAAAGAAGGATCCTTTATTGTATGATTGTATGATGGCGGAACAACACTGGTAGCAGTTACTTGTGTAAAATATCTGGGAGTATGAGTGCGGAACGATTTGAAGTGGAATGATCATATAAAATTAATTGTTGGTAAGGCGGGTACCAGATTGAGATTCATTGGGAGAGTCCTTAGAAAATGTAGTCCATCAACAAAGGAGGTGGCTTACAAAACACTCGTTTGACCTATACTTGAGTATTGCTCATCAGTGTGGGATCCGTACCATATGGGATTGACGGAGGAGACAGAGAAGATCCAAAGAATAGCGGCGCGTTTCGTCACATGGTTATTTGGTAAGCGTGATAGCGTTACGGAGATGTTTTGCAACCTCAAGTGGCAGACTCTGCAAGAGAGGCGCTCTGCATCGCGGTGTAGCTTGCTGTCCAGGTTTCGAGAGGGTACGTTTCTGGATGAGGCATCGAATATATTGCTTCTCCCTACTTATATCTCCCGAGGAGATCACGAATGTAAAATTAGAGAATTCGAGCGCGCACGGAGGCCTTCCTGCAGTCGTTCTTCCCGCGAACCATACGCGACTGGAACAGGAAAGGGAGGTAATGACAGTAGCAGGTAAAGTGCCCTCCGCCACACACCGTTGGGTGGCTTGCGGAGTATAAATGTAGATGTAGATGTAGATCGTTCCTTACTTTCCGAATAACCCTTGTACAACGATGGATGGTGTGGTAACTCTACAGAATCCTTAAAATCTGTACAAGGTGAACAGAGTTATATTTACAGCAGACATGTGATTACAGTGAGGGATAGAGGGTGGAGGGGGGGGGGAATAGGATGTTGAATGAGTTATGAGGAACTAGCAATAGGTTGAAAAGTCAATAAACATTAAAACTTACTCCGTATTGACTATCAATCACTTTACGCTCATTTTCAAAGACAAAATTAAAGCCCTTCAAAATAAAAGCGCTAGCTCCCACAGTACCAACTAATTAGAAAGGTTTTCACTGCCAACCAAGGTATTAGTCGCACACGGATTTACGCTCAATATAGATCTTTTAGATTGTGAACTAATGTATGAAAGTGTCTCGTTATAAAGTTATTTGAAATCAACAAATATTGTTTTAACGATATTATTGTATTATCTCACTTCAAAGTCGGGTTTGATAGTACTCACACTACAATGATGCTACAAACAGAAACGTTTGCTGCCAAAACCAATATTACACAATACTACGTAATTATTCAATAAGACACTTGCAGGTAAGTCTAAATTTCATTGAATTTTTCTTTAGAGGTTTAATCAGTAAAAATGTAAACGCCAAAACAAGTAAAAAATGTAGCACACTACATAACCTGGATGCAGAGAACATTCCAAGGATACCGGAGGTTCTAATACACATTTTGCAGTATTGTAATCGTTCGATAAGAAATGAAGCTGTAGTTCGCGTCCTGTTATTTATCGCAAATAATTGTAATGTGGCCCAGCCAACGTTTATAGATCTTTCTTGAAGCAGCTGTGGTTGAATGGTGAATATTCTTAAATATTTGATCGATGTTGGTTCTTCGGATTTTTTCTCAGAGTCGTCATTCAGAAGTCGCGTTTCTGCTGACAGAATTTTGTCCCTGCCGTCTGCCTGGGTGGCCCACCTTTGAGTACAACACTTTGTAATTGGGTCAGTTTTATGTTTGTCTCCTTACTTTAGTACGGCTCTTTTGCAACGTACATCATTTGTGACACATCTGAATTGTGAAACTCATTCATGTGATTTATTATCTACAAAAATGGTTTTACTGAACATGTTTTACTGAATATTTTGTTCTTTTTGTTCTTTTCCCTCAATTTTCAGTTGTACAAGGGCCTGTTAATAAGTGATTCCTCCGAAACTGTTACGCGAAAACTCTTTAATGCTTTTGAAATAAGACGAACTTAATTAACATCAAACTTAATTAACATTCTAATCCTGTATTCTTCATATCTACGTATTGATTTCTCATCGCCACGAGATAGTCGCAGATGTCGCAGAGCTAGTGTGTGTTCTGACACCGTCGTGCTGTAGAAGAGGGTGCTCAATGGGTGAATGAAGTCTTCGAATTCGAAACTCGATTAGACTATGCTGTCTTTCATGCTCCGACATAATTACGTTGGACACCGCCATGTTACAAGCTGCAATTCGGAACCCTTTAGCGGCAGAGGGCTAAAATTTTGTAGACATGAAGAATAAGAATGTAGGATGTTAGTAATGTTCGGTTTATTTAAAAATTTGTAGAAGTTTTCATTTAAGAGGGATTCAGAAGCGTTACTCTTCACCCTCATGAATGGCACGTTTCCGATATAGTGGAGATAATGCTTTATTTTCCAGCAGCATTATATCATCAGGAAATAAATATTATGTAATAAAATTAAGTTGGTAACCGTCAAGTCTGCAAGCATAGGTTGCATGTATTAAGCAGGTCAAGAGACAATCGCTGCCAGTTGCATCTCTTTTATTTTACTGGAAACATATTGAGACAGTGTATTCAGAGCAGGATCCGTCGGCCTGACAGCTTAAGCCCAGATCAGCAGGTGCGACAGAGCTCAAGGCCATGCGGTTTGTCTGTCGGCGCGCTGACAGGCGGGCGTTTCCGGTCTTTGCGCGCAGCGTATTCCCAGTCGGCTGACGCGCCTGTATCGTGAACGGCTGTTGGCCCCCTTTCCCTGGATCCAGGTAGCGGCAGACGCGTTAGTCGGTTATCCACGGAGCAGCGGGGTAGTGGTGCTTGGCGGCACGCTGCCGTGTTCCCGTGTTCCCGCGCGAGCGCCGGCAGATAGCAGCACGGCGGAACAGCGGCGCGCCGGGGGCAGGAAATTAAAATACTCAGAAATGGGATCTTAATGGAATATGAATAATGCATTTTAGCGTATTATTAAAAAGAACTCGGCGAGGGGAGCGGCCTCGCGGCGCGCTGCGAGGGGAGGAAAGAAGCAGGCGGCTCCCGGCGCAGGTGGTCCACTCGCCACAGCTCCGTCCCCTGTCCCCTGTCTGTCTCCAGAGCACGTGTCTGCTGGCGCCGGCTGTCTCACACGACACGTCGTCTCGTGCTATGAAGGCTACTTTATTCAGTTTATATTCTCTTCCAGTAGTCCATCAGCATGGATTCAAACCAGTGCATCCTATCTCTGACAATCTCACATAAGAGTGTGCAGTCTTCCGTCCCTAAGTCTTCCGGCGTAAACATAATAAAACATAAACTAAGGCAATAATTATATTATGAACAATTCACAGCTTCCCCCCTTCTCTCCCACAATTTCAAATTTACGGCTGTCCTATCTAATTAACACACTAAAATACGTTGGACCAACGCTTGATCACCAACTGACGTGGAAATCTCACCTACTAAGTATTCAACAGAAAGGCCGCAACAGCTTAAAACTAATGAACCTGCTAAGTAATGGAACGTAAGTATTTCACCCTTCGAAAATGTTCAAGACCCATAAATATCTGCCGGCCGAAGTGGCCGTGCGGTTAAAGGCGCTGCAGTCTGGAACCGCAGGACCGCTACGGTCGCAGGTTCGAATCCTGCCTCGGGCATGGATGTTTGTGATGTCCTTAGGTTAGTTAGGTTTAACTAGTTCTAAGTTCTAGGGGACTAATGACCTCAGCAGTTGAGTCCCATAGTGCTCAGAGCCATTTTTGAACCATAAATATCTGATGCGACTCATCCTTTCCTATACAAACGTAACTCCTATCAAGTGGTACATATCCCAGAACGCCACTCCTCCTAGAATTTCGCATGAATCCGGTACCAAATAACATAGTTCCCCACTACTTTCTCCCATACCAACGCCTACGAATATTCTAAATTAGCCACAAAATTTATACTAATCACCGTATAGTTCCCCTCCTTCTTTCCGACTATTCTGGTGGACTGATATCAACAAATTCCCCCAACACTACACCTACACGCTGTCCATACTCTCCTCCAACGAAACTTTAACCACCTCCCATGACTAGACCACGAAATTCATCCAGATATATAGCCGCCCTACTAGATGTAGCCGAACCCTCCCCTCCGCCACCTGTCATTGCTCCTGTCCTACCCACTCGTCTCAACCAAGGTTTGTTTCAGAACCTCCCAAATCCATCCAAACACTACACACCACCCAAAAATCTACATACACCATAATAAGGTTTTTATCATGACTGTCAATCAGCGACTGTTGTATAATACAAAATTTTAAAAATCACAGCCCTCAGTCGCGAACACATTTAATTTGTGTGTGTCACAAGAGACACCTTCTTCGGACAAAATTAAAACTAGATGTTACAGCATTTTCTGGTACGTTATGCTGTAACATTTGGTTTTAATTTTGTCCCAAAAATGTGTCCCTTGTGACACCGAAACCTAGGTCACAAATTAATTGTGTTCGCGACTGAGGGCTGTGTTTTTTTTAAATTTTGTACACCATAATACACTTACTGACAGTCTTCATAAACTCATCACTTCATTCTTCTTTGCGTCAATAATGTAAATAATTAATAAGTCAGACTTTAATGTTTTGACCCACTGTGTTATCATGTTTTAAAATTTATAAAGCCTTTTGGCTAAAGAGCGGCAAACTATAACCATTTAGAACAGTGGTCGTTACACTGCGGCCAGCGGGCCACATGCGGCCCGGATCAAGTATTCGTGTGGTCCGCGATTCTCAGCCGTATTTTATAACAATATGCATCTGACAACTAACAGTCGATTCCAAAACGTCAACTAACGTTAAGAGCTGTAGATTTCTTGCTTAGTAGAAAAAAAATACTTACATAGTGAGTTACGATTTTAAGATGTGCTGAATTTTAATCGATGTTAATGAATTCGTCCATGAGCTAAGGAAAGTTGGCCGCTTGCCTTAGGGGTATAGGGGTCAAGCAGCGCTGCCACTGCTGGGTTACAGCGGGAAACTTTAATGGTTTTGTCTTCTAATACCGATAACTCACATGTGCGAACGTCTCGTAGCGATCGGCTGCTACGGTATGAATTTTGAGACGGAAGTAACATGGATTTGTGAACGCGTGTCACAGAGACGGTCATCTTCAAATGTGCTACCTACTTGCAGCGAGGAACATTACATTAAAGATCTTATAATACAGTGCAATGAGTAGAAGAAAACTGGCATTCAAATCATATGTCATAGTGTCTCATATTGAATAATGCTTCGAAACATAAGTACAGTTACTTTTATTAACTAATTAACCATCCGTTCACACAGACAACACAAGACTTAGTTAGGCAAAACTGTGCTACGACTTTGGGGTCGCTGAGGGGGAACAATATGAAATAGAGAACAGCTGACAGGAAGTGGTCTGAATGGTGCCGATTTTTAACGATCACTACGCGGGGGCCAGCTGCCAACTTATCGCACCCTTACCACAAATAGTCTACTGGACACTTGCAACAAACCAATTTGTATATCTTACCAATTAATAATGAGATTGGTACATACGCGGCCCGGGGTGTCGTCCCTCAGTGTTAATACTGGCTCTTGAGCAAAACGCTTTGACAATCACAGATTTAGAGCGTCGGCTTCGTGTGTGGGGCGATGGGAATGAAACAACAAAGGGAAAAATATAAGGTTCAAATGGTTCAAATGCCTCTGAGCACTATGGGACTTAACTGCTGAGGTCATCAGTCCCCTAGAACTTATAACTACTTAAACCTAACTAACCTAAGGACATCACACACATCCATGCCCGAGGCAGGATTCGAACCTGCGACCGTAGCGGTCGCGCGGTTCCAGACTGTAGCACCTAGAACCGCAAGGCCACTCCGGCCGGAGGAAAAATATAAGGAAATAAAACACATACAGTGATCAGTCAGACCTTGTGACCATCAACCTGCTATCGATATACACTGTCCAGTGACTGCTAGTCAGATACACACACAGTGCATGTAGTAGCAATGACTTTGCTGTCCGTGTATAAAACAGGGAAGGCGCGCGATCTATCTGAGTTTGACCGACGGTAGATTGTGGTAGTGCAGAGGCTCACCACGAGCATTTCTGAAACTTCACGACTTGTCGGGTGTTCGAGGAGTGCTCTGGTGATTGTCTTCAACACGTGGAGAAACCAAGGTGAAACCACGTCCAGACGTCGTGGGGTTGGGCGGCCACCCCTCACCCCTCACTACTGACATCTGACGTCGCAGGCTGGTAAAACAGGACAGGCGGCGAACTGTTGCGGAACTAACGCCAGACTGTAATGCTGGGCAGAGGACAAGTGTGTCTGAATACATGGTGCCCCGGGCACTCCTAACGATGGGCCTCCGCAGCCTGCTACCGATGCCTTTGCCGATTTAGAGACACTGTTGAGAAGCGACACTTGTGAGAAACTGGAATGTGGCGACACTTGTGAGAAATCCGGGATGCTAAGGGACCGGCACAGGGTGTGTCGCAAATGTTGCGCCACTACCTGCTCGGCCACTACCTGCTGCCGCTTAGTGTGACTGAGCACTCGGCTTGTGCCGGCCCGGGCAGCTGCCGAGGTACATTCACACTCCTCCAGTGCAGCCAGGTTACATTATTTCAGAATTTTTTTTGGCAAGGAAGAGTAGCCTTAGCCAAATTAGAAATCGGAGCTGAATTTGCCCCCACGATATCATGTCAACCGTTAGTTGCAGCACAGTTATGCGTAAGACCTTTTTCATTGGAATTTTTGTTCTGATTAACCTTACATAGGGCATAATTTTCACTCAACCTCATACTTAACGATGTATTTTTCAGAAACTATAGAAACCGAAAATGTTTTCCATCTTTCAACCCCTCACCCAAAATTTGATATGACAGGAGTGGCAACCTTTTACCACATTTTAAGAGGAGCCAACTAAAGAATTTGGTTCTCGGTAGAAACTTTTTCTTCAATTATTTCGAAATAAACCTCAGTTTTTCCGTACCACGCAGGGAACTGTACTGAGGTCTAATGTGAGTCCTGCTAGCAATTAGCGTTAAGGAACGCAATTTATGTATCGAAACAAGATGTACTCATCGTCCACTCAAACAGACATCGTTTTTTAAAATTCTCTATACAAAAATGCTGATGCTGGTTGTTAGAAAAGCTATGACTTTTCAGATTTCATTAGTGAATCTTTTACAATTTTCAAGAGACATTTACCGACTTTGTGTCGTTGCCAGGGAACACCACGAGGAGGTAGTCTTTCTTCGTCCGGCATTATATTTATTTACAATATTTGCAGGACGATTATTTATTTACAATTTTTACAATAGGGCTATCGGCGTGAACTGAACCCCTTTTCAATATTTACAAGTGTTGCTATAGCTTCAGCCATTTCGTTTTTATTGTACCGTGCGGTTCTCAGCGCTACAGTCCGGAACCACGGGACTGCTACGGTCGCAGGTTTGAATCCTGCCTCGGGCATGGATGTGTGTGATGTCCTTAGGTTAGTTAGGTTTAAGTAGTTCTAAGTTATAGGGGACTGATGACCTAAGATGTTAAGTCCCATAGTGCTCAGAGCCCTTTGAACCATTTTTTATTGTAATTTCTGTGCATAAGCCACACAAGTAAGAAATGATTTTATATTGACGTCAATTTGGAGTCTTGTAAGGGTCTTAGAAACTATTTCATCTGTCTTCATTGCGGACTTCTTTCTTCTTTTCCCACCTAGATTTGAAGCTAGTCGGTGCCCATGATATTCTGCGTCTTCTCTCAGAATTTTTACTAAGGAGTAGAAATTTGGATGAACCTTCGAAATTAATGTATTTATCCTCAGATTCCATCCTTCAGAAACATTGTTGGTGTGGTGACGCCTTCCTGCGCAGTTCCATATATCTCTTGGCATGTCTTCGTTATCCAGCCATTGTTCAACAAAATAGTCGTAAAAATCCTGCAGTTTTTCATTATGTGACGTGCTCTCCTGAATACATAGCCACCCATAATCTAACATGTCCCAGGGGAATGTGAGTCAAAGCGGAACACAATCTTATGTGAAAACGAATTTCTTCGTTTTCCTTGTAGGCAGCAACAAGGCCGCAATTCTGCCTCCACAAGCACTGATTGAAATGGTAGTTGCAGCCATTAATCTTTGAATCAGGAAACAAATGTGTTACTGATTGGATGATTGCAGCTTCAAAATCCACTATGACAGCTTCAGGATTCCATCCAGATACGTTGCTCTCAACAGCTGTGAAAAAGCGATCGTACGTTCCTCACTTTTTATTGGGTAGCAAGGCGTACACGGTTGGAACTGTGTTTGTTTCCTCCTCAGAACCAGAAATATTGGCACGAACAATAAATAACTATCTAAACTGCTTGCTGGAGTTTTGAACGTTCCATCGACAAAGAACGAATTGCAGTCTGTTAAGGAGGATTTTCCCCTTTCGCTGGCGAACACCAATATCCTATCATTTGATCCTCTGTCGTCCTCTACAAGTAGAAATTTGCTCCCATCATTCATTATCAGATGATGTTCTTACAGAAATATTCCTGCAGTATCGGTCGGATCTTGTGTGGATCCCATGCTTTTTGTCTTATGCGTTGCAGCGATCGTTTTGCACTCTTGTGTTACGGCAGTGATGTGACGATGCAGTACTGAACTGCGGTCAGCTACCTGTTTGGTGTCCCTGTAGACCGCCCGCTACCTGTTCCGCCGGTTCTCCTCACAAATGTCGCTCCTCACAACTGTCCCTCCTCACAAGTGCCGCAACGCCGCCTGTGCCACTGCTGACACCAAGACGTCAGCAAGGACGACTGAAATGGGAACGTGACCATCGGCACTAAACGTTGGTGCAGTGGTAGAGCGTTGCATGGCCTGATGATACGTCTTTTATTATGCCGATGCGAGGGAACGAATCGGGCGTCTTTCAGGGGAACAGCTTTTTGACACCCTTACTGTGGGACACAGTCAATATGGCGGCAGCCGAATGTGCTCTGGGGAACATTCAAGTGGTCATCCATGGGTCCTGTAGAGATCGTGCAAGGCACCATGACGGCCAGGGAGTGTCGTACACTGGTTGCAGACCATATACACCCCTTCATGACAATTATGTTTCCCGACAGCAGCGGCATTTTTCATTGAGATAATGCGTCATGTCAAAAGGCCAGCAGTGTGATGGAGTGATTCGTGGAGCACAGTGGCATGTTCCAATTGATGTGCTGGCCACTCAACTCGGCAGATCTGAACCCGATCGAACACATTTGACGTGTATGTGAATGTGCGAGAGTGTTCATCACCCACTTTCACGGAATTTACTGGAATTAGGTGACCTGTGTGTGCAGATGTGGTGTCAACTCCCTCCAGAGAGCTACAGAGACCTCATTGATACCATGTCTCGACGAGTCGACGCTGTTATCTGTGTCAAAAGTTGACGTACCAGCCCTTAGGTAGGTGGTCGTATTGTACGAGCTGATCAACGTATCTGATTCATGAAATACATCAGCTGTATAACGGAATGACGAGAATGAAAATTTCTGCCGAACCGGGTCTCGAATCCGGATTTCCCGCTTATCGCTTGTCTAACCATAACGAAATTCGTAACTTTTTCCAATTTTTTCTAACTACTGTGATTCTATTTCATTCTTTATTTTCATTTTGCTTCAACCGAAATTCGCTTTCTTACCGTCATTGCTAAAAGCAATGAGCATTGGCTATTCGGTTACACTTACATTTCGCGGATGTTATTTGTTCTTCGAAGTGAACGCCCTTCCCTCCACAACTGGGAATTTAAGGTACACGGTTCATTTAAATTCTTAGTAACCCGAAGTATGTTTGTTACAAGTTACTCTCGTCGAGTTTAATTTACTCCCTCACTCTACTGCTGTTAGATCTGCAGCAAACAGCTGAGAGCACGCGTCCATGTTGACTGTTCGCCGTTCTGGAGGCTGGTTCTTTTGACGACAGTTCAGAGCAGACCGCCCCGCTTGCTCTTGCCTTTCCACATTTTCGTCGCCCGGCGTGCACTTTATTAATGGCGAACCGATCGCAGAGGCGGATCCGTGGCGAGAGTTATGACGAAGCGACAGAGTTATGGGCGCGTGCGCTGTCACACAGCGACACGCGTGATGGATCGCGGACCCGTGTCACTCCGCGCCGGCTCCTAATAACGCAGATCCGTTAATCTCGGCCGGCCTTGCCCGGGAATTGCTGGAAAAATGACCCTCTGCACTGGCTAGCTCGGAGTTACGGCACGGCCGTCACGCAGAAAGAGCGCTCATGTCGGCGGACGAACCGACAAACCATGTTTCGACGAACAAAGGAATATGAGCGCCGCTGTCTGTGGATGCCAGCAGCAGCAACGGAGATTGCATGAGTAGTATGCTCCCTTCGAAATTGGTTCCGGGTATCGTTCGTACTGCTCTTACTAAAAAACTGTAACGCCAAAGTTCCACACCTAAATAAGTTACAATTTTGATCTGACATGTACTACGGTAATTGTTGATAATGCGTAGGTGACTCGCAGGTACTAGCGCAAAACGAAAAATAAATACCGCTAAAGGTGTGACACGCATTTTTCATAGTGCACTGAGAGAAAGCAGTAAACCAGTGCTGTCCAACACGGCGTCTTCGGGTGTCGTGGCACCTGTGATTTTTTTCTCCGAGCCCCCTTCATCAGCAACATTCAGTTCCGACGACTTCTAATATTAGATCAAATTTCTGAACAAAACTGATTTTTGTACTCTTAGAGCTGTACTCATTATTCACCTGAACAATATTAGACCTCCTGTAATATAAAAAAAAAAAGTTCATGTGTGTGTCAAATCTTATGGGACTTAACTGCTAAGGTCATCAGTCCCTAAGCTTACACGCTACTTAACCTAAATTATCCTAAGGACAAACACACACACCCATGCCCGAGGGAGGACTGGAACCTCCGCCGGGACCAGCCGCACAGTCCATGACTGCAGCGCCCTAGACCTCTCGGCTAATCCCGCACGGTCTGTAATCTCAAAAACTGGTAAATATCATAATGCATAAATTCTATCTATATTAATAAACCAGTTATGCTGCTATGGTAATTTTTTTTATTTGAACTATAGGCGTATTTCAGCTATACAGCTATCATCAGGTTATCTGTAATACAACATTTTATAAATTCTGGTTCATATGTTCTATCACATGTGAGTTGCTTATGGATAATATGATTTTACATACGTTTTCAAGTCCTGACTTCGATGAAACATTGTCGATTCCGTTGCTGTCTACTCATGTTTGTTTACTGACCATATTGTTTTTTGTTATTTTCGTAGTAATCAGTTGTGTGTTCCCGTATGTTCTGACACTTCATTTGTAATGTCAGTAATAAACTTAAACTCCAGGTGAAATGTCATGGCAGCAGTTATGTCAGGTGATCAGTGACAACAACCCATCCACATTTTTCCACCGCATTAAAAATGATCAATACACAAACAGACCAATTGTAAAATGCTGTCGATATTTTACACATAACACCAAAAGCACCGATGATGAATATGTTGGAAGTAATGGAGATATATTTACACTCAACAAATTATCCACATTTAATCCTCAACGAACAAATTGATGTAAAATGTTAACATTTCAACGAAAAGTTTGTTTTCATTGTGCTGGATGTACCATAATACAACCAGAGACCAAATTTAAGTAACACTAGACCACAGACATCCATTCAATATAACCCATTACATCGCTGATATAATTGTCAATAATACAACCACACAAAATCGCTGATCATGATTGCTGTCACGAAAATTCATCTGGAAATTAAGTTTATTTCTGACCATTATTAATGAAGTGTCAGAACGTAGTTGAACACACAATTGCTTACTTCGGAAATAGCAACGAAACAACAGTCAGTAAACAAATAGGCTGCAACACAATCGACTATACTGTATGTAAGCCAGGACTTAAAAACGTATGCAAAATCATATTATCCATAAGTAACTCATATGTCATACAACAAACGTACCAAGATCTATAAAATGTTTTATTACAGATAAAGTAATGATGGCTATATAGCTGAAATAGGCCTAGAGCTAAAAAAGAAAAAAAAAGAAATACACATAGTGGCGTAATTGGTTATGCAAACTTTATTATGTCCCTGAAATACATTTATTACGCAGAATATTACAAATGTACGTATATTGTTCTACAGATAATAAGATGAAGATGGAGAAACTTCTCCGAAACATATGTAGGAAGCAAAAACCAGAAAATTGGTGTCTGCTCAAGGCAGAACCACATCTCTTCTTACGTTGGGGTAGTATTCTCTTGTTTACTGCAGAGGAAAACTTTTGTGTTTACTGTGTAACAGTAGTTCGTCTCTTCCCAAGAAAAGTAACGTAGAACGCCATTCTACGACAAGTCACACAAACTTTAATATTGACTTCCCAATTTATTTTGAACGATGAAAACACAGGGCTAGAAACTTAAAATACAAATTAACAATACAGCAAAGCGGTTTTACAAAGCCATCTCAGGCAAACCTCACGAAACTGTTGCTAGATGTGTTGAACACATTTCTAAAAATTTAGAATCTCAGTTACACTGATGAACCCAAATATTATGACCACCTGCTTAATAGCTCGTTTGTCCGTTTTTGGAACGGAATACATCGCTGATTCAGGGTATCGTAGATCCGACAGTTTGTTGACAGATTTCTGGGGGTTTGTGGCATTATGTGTCTACCCACAGGTCATGCAATTCGCGAAAATAATGGACCGCTGATCTGCTTATATAGCGATGGCACCCGATAGCGGCCCAGATTGGTTACATTGGATTTACATCAGGCGAATTAGGTCGACGAGACATCAAACTGCAGAAGCACGGTTCTGGCACCGAGACATGGGCAGTAATACCGCTGAAAGATGACATTTCCCTCGGGGAAGACGTAACGTATGAAGGGATACAGGTAGTTAGAAACTGTCAGTGTATCTTAAAGGACTACCACAGGTCCCATGGAAGCGCAGGATAATGTCTCCCATAGCATAATACTGCCTACGTCCGTGGTGCACTGCACGTTCCGAGCTGCCGTTGACGACTATGACGGCGTACATAGTGTAGCTAAAATGTGATTCATCCAAACAGCCGACACGTTTCCATTGATCAACAATCGTATCCCGGTGGTCCCGAGCCCACTGCAATCATAACTGACAATGTCGTTGGATCAACATGTGGACACGTACTGGTGGTCCGCTGCGGAGCTCCGTTTTCAACAATGTACGATGAACTTGTGCTCAGAAACAGTTGTGCGTGCGCCAGCATTGTGCTCTTTCGGCATATAAGTCGCAGATCACCATCTATCCTACTTTTCACAGCAGACAAGCTTCGAAACCCTATGTTTTGTGAAGAGTTGTGGACGTCCAACCATTTAGCGCCTACTGCTAGTTTCAGTGTTCTCCTACCTCTTTCCGTAGATGCTCACGACAGTAGCACCAACATTCGATCGGCTTTGCCTTTTTCGAGATACTCGTTCAAAGGCTCTGCGTAATAATAATATGCCGTTTGTCAAAGTCGTTTATCTCAATGAACTTCCCCCACTTGCCGCCCATATCTTCGCTAAGGTGATTCCCCGTCCGTACTTTTGTTACCGCGTTACATACCCGCAACGCCACCAGGCGGCATCCAAATTCCCGGCGGCAGTGGATTGCAAACGTATGAGTATTTTTCGCTTCACTTTGAAGAAAGCACTGATATTTCTGATATTGGAGAGCTGTGTTTATTAATGATAATGGCCCTTCGTGATTTTACAGTCAAGGTGGAGTTCGTGAGACTGCTGCCACTTCAGGAACATACTAAGGGAGAATACATATTTAATTCATTCCTGAAATTAGCGAAAGGTAACAAAGTTTCCGCTCGCTAAATTTGTTTATAAAACAACGGACGGGGTGCGTTAAATGAGTGGAAGGAATAATGGACTTCATTCTCTTTGTAGTAAAGAAGATTCATTTCCAAAATTTATTTCTCATACCGTATTATCCACTAGGAAGTTTTATGTGCAAATGTTTTCAAGTTTAACGTTATGAAAGTTGTTAACTCGCGCTATAAATTATATCCTATCATCTTCTTTTAAGAAATGGTTTTAATGTATAACATTCTGAGCATGATGATAAAATTCTTCGTGTAGCTATAAGGTGGCTTAGTAGGCGGCAAAACTCTGGAATGATCTATAGTCTTCTCGATGAGGTAATATATTCTCGAATCTTCTTCGGGGTGATACTGTCAAGAACTTGACGAGATATCACGGCCCCTGCATTTAGGTTTCTTGGCATATATGATCTCAAAATTAAATGAGTTTAAGCTCCAATTGCGAAGGAAAAATCACAACATTTCAGCCGTGATAACAACAGTAAATTCGTTTGAGAGAAAACTAAAATTATACATTGCACATTCAGAAACAAATCCGCAGCGCACGTTCCAGCTTTACAATCAATTATGGAAACCATAAATTTCGGCAAATGTGATTATTTACCTTGTGCTTGGCATCTTGAAATCCTAGCAGAGAATTTAGGAACACGTTAAGCCAGTATTCAACACTTCAACTAGTGCTTGTGTTCGCCAATAAGCCGTTCATTTCACTTGACATTACTCAGCTTGGAGGTACCGTAGATGAGACCTTCGGAAATAGTCATCTCGAAGAACTGTAAATCGAAATTTTAAATCTTCAAGACTCTATATATTTTAAGTCATGTTCTGCAACTTCTAGCTATTTCTGGACACTGATGGATAGGAATAAATATCACAGAGTTGTTAGTGTTCCTTTGATAAAGTATTCTTTGGTACTACATGCCTTTACGAGGTCACACTTTTATCTATGAGTTCATCAAGAATCGAGTCTGACAGACTGACGTTGAGATGGCGCATCAAGAACTACTTGTTCTAGCTTCACATAAAATTTTTCTGAACGTACAGTGAACATGCAGCTGTACATTAAATATGTAAGTTTTAACCTAAGCAATTTTAGTTATAATTCTATGAAATAATTTTAGAGCATTACGCGCTTGTAGTAGTAGTAGCAGTAACACTAAAATGGTGACTGCGATGACAGCGGCGCCGTAACCACCTTAGACATGACTTGAATGCGCCCGAGCGCGTAAGAAAGTTGGACAGCAACGCAGTGAACAGAGTGATGTAATATGTTCTTACATGGGCGATCTCGAAAGGTTAAACTTCACAGAAAAACCTTAGTGCACAGCAACTGTGCAACACTTTCTACAGATTATTGGAATGACAGGACTGCGTTCGTATACACAGTTCGTGAGATTAACTAAATGTCTGCGATTTACTGTGAGAGACTGGTGTGTGTTAAAGTACAATTTCCGGGACGAAGAAGTGCACCGGTCCGGGATCGAATCCGACACACCGATTAACGAGGAGGGTCGGTAGGCTGCCCAGCCTGCATATGGTTTTCAGACGATTTCCCAAATCTACTAGATCACTCCCGGACTGGTACCGTAGTCCTGTCTCAGTTACACGATTCACGAGTACTCAGAAAACCTTCGCTCACTTTCATATGAAGAATACTACACGCAGACAGTGGGTTTACACTTATCCCTTCTCGCCAGGTAATAGGGTGGCAACAGGAAGGACATCCCGTCGCTCCTTAAAGCCAAACCGGTAGATAACTACACAGACCCAGGACCGATTCAGTACAAAGGCACAAGCAAAAGGAGAAGTACTGTGGAAGGCTGGGTGGTCCTTCCGATGCCCGTTCAGCGTGGCCGGTTCTGCGCGCCGGACGTGACGCGTCTGTTGTGCATCAGTGCTGATGCTGGTGTATAAGAAAGTTGTACGTGCTCAATATTTTGGTTTCGGACGACATCGGGATACAAATTCATGCCTGGGCTGTTTCATGAAGTGACCAATGACTCAGAGAAGCGACACAGAGGCAAGACTCTATAATGCGTAGTTCAAATTCCCGTCCAACCTTCCATATTTAGTTTTTGCTGGTTTGCCCTAAAACGTTTAAGGGAAACCGTCGTGGTGGTTCTGTAGAGGGGTGCACGACAAATTTGCTTCCACATCGATTTCCAATTCGAACATGTGGTCATCCTTCAATAAGCTCATGGTCCATGGAACATTAAATCCTAGTGCTCCGGTATTGTTAGTTTGACAGGTGTGCAACGCCATAGCTTAGACACTACATATCTTTTGTTGATTCATTTTGTTTTCTGTTTTGTCCAACATTCCATTGTTGAGCTTCTGTAAATCTTGCTTGATTAAATCGATAATCATCTCGTGGTCGTGCGGTAGCGTTCTCGCTTCCCTGCCTCGTGATGGCTGGGTGTTGTGTGCTGTCCTTAGGTTAGTTAGGTTTAAGTAGTTCTAAGTTCTAGGGGACTGATGCCCTTAGATGTTAGGTCCCATAGAGCTCAGAGCCATTTGAACCATTTGAATCGATAACACAAAATTGTATGCTCCTTTCTTTGTAAAAACTTTGATGTCATGGTTTGATTCTATGCAATATAGTGTATCTGTCATTTCAATTCCTTGTCTCATTTGGAGGGAACAAAAATTACTGTATATAATTGTAATTCCTGTGTGAATAATATTTGTAGAAATGTCAATATATGCAAATGTTCTGTTTTATTTAATATTTTTGGTTGCGGGGTTATGTAAACTGCTGCCATTCACTTAGGGTTCTTAATTATTTTGTAAGTAAAAGGTGGTGTGGTTACCCTCGGGAAAGGAACTGTGTAGCGCGCGCAAAATGTAGTAGGCATGGATGGAAAGGTGGAACCAAGAGTCAGTTGGGGACCAGCTACCAAACTATCAACTGCTCGTGTAAAAGTGCTCAATAACTAATTTTGCTGTGAACCATATCCATATTTCATGTCAGATAGGAATTTGTTTGAAAAGTAATATTGAACCTATGTCCAATTTACGATTCTACACTGAATATTGATAGTAACGTTATTGAGATCATTTAGTTTGACTAAGTGCTCAAGGTAATAGTGTGTTTCGTTATCTGTTGTATTTATGCAAACAATTTGTTCTGCTCTGTGAGCTCCAACCTTAACGTGAACATATGCAGGTGGCAGAGATCATTGCACTCTCGTGTGACTATGTATAGGCTGTGTTTGCCCATTGAAGTTACTTATTTTCAATTTCTTGAACAAGAATGTTACTCATACTTAGCCTAATTACGCTGGCGAACGTTTTCTTTATTCTTTGAACAGTGTGGATAGGTAAAATATTATTTGTTACTGTTTATATATATATGTAATTCTAACTTTCACTTCCGAGGTGGCTACCTCCGTTAGGTACATCGCCGTCAACACAACAAAATTCCTTTCAGAGGGAAACACTGTTCTGTTGCTTGATACCATAATTGCTTTAACAAGATAGCCCCATTATTCGATCTGCCTCCAACTTTGAGGTTATGGTATAGCAGTAGCGGACGGTAGGGTTATACATGGCTTTTCGTGAGAGGACTGCTTGTTGTGTGGGGGCGTAATACGTAATAGACCAAATTTAGTATTTGATTGCACAAGCTACATAAATCCAGTTGCAGTGTTCTACGTGGCGCTGCGTGACACGGCGTTGATCAACTTACGACTACAGACGGAAAAAAGTATAAGTATTTAGCATTTTACAAACATAGAGTGAACATAAAACGTCGAGCGGCACGGAGCTGTACATTATTTTACAGAACGAATAGTGAAAGGTCAGCTAAAACTGAAAGTTTAAAGTGATCATTACTTAACAGTAACTAAAAGGGACAAGAAACTAGAAATAAATCGAAACAAGCGAACACAGAATGCAGCCGATAGCAGTACAGACAGCATATAAACAGATGGCACTACGCGCGAATTAAATTACATACGATCGCACGCGGACGTAAATAAACAGATCAAAGCTATGAATGCCGCGCGTACTAAGCAAGACAATATAGGCAATGTTGTCGAAGACAGTGGCTATGCTAATGAATCGCGGGATATGTTTGAATCACTAAATACAGAAAGGGTAGTAGGATTTGAACATGAAAATGTAGCAGAACCTAAACTTGAAAAGAATCCAGATATGACACAATTGTTAAAAATGTCGCGCAAAATGACAATATCAAGGCGCAAATTGCAGCACAGTGTAGTGATATTAGTAAACAAATGCAAGTGCAAGGCAAGAATCTTAGCAAACAGATTTAGAATGTGGATGAAAAGTTGGCATTGTAAGTAACGAAATCAGAAATCTTAAAAACGAAATAAATGTCATTAATAGTAATATTACCACTATGCAGGAGCAAATAAATGACATCAATGAGAGGTTTGACACTGAAGTAATTAAAATTCAAGATCAAATAGAACCCTTAGTCAGTACTAAAGTGGACGAAAAGGTATTCGGTATTAAATCCGAAATACAAATAGAATGTAACGCGGAATTAGCACAGATTAAACAATCTGTAACAGAAACAAGTAGAGAACTAACCAAACAGATTGTTACTTACGAAAAGAGGTGTGACTATATCACTTCACAAATCCAAGGCAAAATGTATGACTTGGAAAGAAAATTAGAAATAGGACCTAAGCATTTTACTGAAATAGTACCTTTTAGTAAAATATTAGATGGCGAGGAAAAATTCGACCCTGTTAAGAGACGTAACGGATGGCACCCACTCGATTTTGTAAAAAATTGCTAAAGATATTTTCCTGAATATTTATCTGATCATGAAAAAGTAATGTTATGATCACTGCATTAAGGGGAGAAACAAAAAGGTGGGGGTTGAATCTGGATACTAACCAGATGTGTTTTGAAATCTTTAAACAAAAATTTATTGACGATTACTGGTCAGAACAAGAACAAGACCAGTTATGGCGTGAGTTCCTAATGGCCAGGCTGTATGATACCAGGGGTAGGCAAACCATGAAAGAGTTTTGCGAATTGTGGTATAGAAAACTGATACACCTAAAAGCAAGAAGGACTGAAGCCAAGATAGTTTGGGTTCTTTGGCAGAAACAGCCTGAGGATTCTAAGCGATGTGTTGGAGTACCCATAGAAGTTTTTCTGCGTTCTTAGAAAGGGTAGAGTATGAAAATCACTGGCAAAGAAATCAGGAGTATCGTCCCTATAATAACAATTATTAGCGAGAAAGTAATGACCAAAATGAACGACCTGAAAATGATAGATTTCGTGTAAACGTAGTCCAAAGAGGTCGTGGGAGAGGAAGAGGAAACTAAGCGACGCGTGGCAGGGGATACATGGCGCGGAATTTCCAAAATAGAGACGAAACGGAAAACTAAAACCTCGTGTGTTATGAGCCGGATTTACGCGGAAACCGGTTTTGGGCCCAAATAAATGATATCAAATGATGAATGCGAGAAGGAAGAATGTAAAATACGGGGCAGGGAGTTTAAGGAAACGCCTGGGGAAGACGTACGTGGAGTGATAAATAGTGGCAAGCCCAGTACGAAGTCACGTGACCTTTTGTGCTCGGGGCAGTGCTTGCCGGATCACCGTACATTGCGTTTAGCTGCACACAGAAATGGCCTAGTTCAGAACAAGATCGCTGCCGTAGAGAGAAATAGAAGAGGCGGAATCGGATACTTCCGTTGGCCGGTTTCAGTAGTAGACGAATGTAAAACTGAAAATAAAGTTAATATGTCATCTGATATATATAACTCAATATTAGAACCGTGCGAAAAGGCATTATTAAAGAATAAAAGAGAGCAAGATAGTACGATTGGGGAAGAAGATATTTTTTACTGATAGTACTGTATATGTGAAGAAGGACATAGATGCAGGGGAGGTTAGTATGAATGAAGATGAAAAGAAAGTGGGTTACGCCACGTAAAAGTCATGTGTACATTTAATGAGAGGTGAAAATGATGTAAAGAATGGTGTTAGTAAATAAGACGTTATTAGCAGTGCAAATGAAATTATTGTTGATGAAAAGATGATTTGTGATTCTGATGCAGAAAGATCAAGTAGGAATTTCGCACGATTATCTGTGAATGATAGCAAAGAGGAAAATGAAATGAAGATTATCGAAGTATATGACGATTATACTAAGTATGAAGTTAAGGCTGATATCGTTCAAAGTGATACAACAGAGGTATCTGAGTGTCCAAACGATGTGCATTGTGTAGAAAATAATCTGAAAAATGAAGTGAATAAAACATCTAATGATGAATTACTCCACTGTCTAAAAATTACATTCCTGCTCGAATCTGAGTAAGAGTATGAAATCAGTGATAGTTCAGATGATGAAGGGTATATGGATACAGATAAGAATGAATATACTAACTTTTCCTATGGTTCTAAATTCACATATTTAAGTGAATCTGGTGTTGAGGAAGGGAGTAGTGATGACTCCACTGAAGATGAATTCTCAGGAATAAACGAAAGTGAATATATTTTTATTGAAAGAGGATATGAGAAAATTAGTAACATTTTTCCAAAGCAAGATACAGAAAGTAGAACTGGGCCAAAACCGAAAGAATCACTAAGTAATACAGCACAGTGGCATAATTTGCAGGAACCTCCAGATGATACTATCTGGGGCAAGACTTAACAAATGTTTTGAAAGAGTGTGAATTACAGGAACAAAAGAACCACCAGATGAAATGATAGCAGAACAGGAAATATTGTACTTTGCTAAAAACTTTGAAATTCCAAAACCTAAAAAGGCACCTGATGAAACAAAATGTTGGCAAGATCTGAATAGCTTAGTGAAAGATGTAGAAAATAGAAGGCCTAAAAAGCCACCAGACTTAGGTTTGTGTGAGTTTTGCCTGAAAGGGAATTACTGTTTTGTTGATCTTGAGACCTGGGGCAGGTTGTTGTTTATTTTATTGTAGTCTACTGTGTAAATTTGCTTAGAAACTGGCTATTTTCATGTAAGTATTTTGATGCCAGTCTAATTGTGAGGATAGCGGCATGTGGTTACCAAAACCTGAAAACTTTATGAATAATGATGCTTATGGTAACTTTATGAAAGTACAAAAAACTCCACAAGATAATAATTAATTTCTAATGTACTTAAAGATTAGAAAGTGTTGATGTTTGTACTATGTTGTATATTTAAATGTACATGTCCTCAGATGAGGGTTGTTAATCCTCAGGGAACATGCACTCTTTGCATTGTCAGGTGCATGACGGGCACCAGGTACCTCCGTTGTTGCCAGCACTACTTCTGTTTCTTTTCGTTGTGTCAGCCTTCCTCTTCATCATTCAGAACTTTTACTATCTTCTTTCCTTCTTCTCTATCAGAGTAAACTGAATAGTGTGGTAATAATCTAAGATACTGTGTATTGTTTGTGGACAAGTAAATGAACAATGAAATTGGGCACACTAGAAAATGATCAAGCCTGTTATAAGTAAAGTGAGTACAGTAAAAGGGAATAGGAACATGCAGTGAAAATAAGTAAATGGTTCTATGCAGAAATATGCAAGAGTAAATAAAGGTAATGTTTAAAATGAATAATCTAATATGATTAATGTCTAAACATGGTTCTATAGAAACGGGTAAGAATGGTGATGAAAAACATCATGTGCCAAATATACAGAAAATGGGCCTGCCAATTGTATAAAACAAATGGGAAATGGTTTTTCAGAAATAACTTGCAATAAAATTTAATAATTTCCTGAGTAAGATATATGTAATGACCTAACAGTTTGTGAAAAAGTAATAGCAAGTGAATAGTAAAAATTCTTAATCTTGACTTGATCCCAAATATGACATTTAAAATTTTCTTCAAAATGGCTCTGAACACTATGGGACTTAACTTCTACAGTCATCAGTCCCCTAGAACTTAGAACTACTTAAACCTAACTAACCTGAGGACATCAAACACATCCATGCCTGAGGCGGATTCGAACCTGCTATGGCAGCGGTAGCGCGGTTTCAGACTGTAGCGCCTAGAACCGCTCGGCCACCCCAGCCGGCTAAAATTTTCTAGATTAATGATGTGTATGCTAACCAATGTTGTTATTTGAAAAGAAATGGTTTTGTTACCAGTGTCTAATTACTCTTTCAAAGTTACAGATGCTATATTTATACCATTAATGTGATTTGTACCAAAGACGTGACAAAATGGTGTAAAAGCATAGAGATTATGACAATATATTGCTCATAAATATGTTTCTGGGCAACAAAACAAGAAAGAACTGTAAAGATGCTGTGGTCCTGAAGCAGAGGACAGCCTGACTTAATTTGTGAGCAATAACCAAAGGGCTTGCCAATGTGGAGCAAGGAGTTGATAAGTGGTCACGAACTGCCAAACCTAGAGGATGGGGCAGTGTGTCAACTTAAAAAAGGTGTTCTTTTAATTTTCTTACTCTAAGTTGTGTTTATGTGCCTAAATGTTTACATACAAAGACTGCCAAACTGATAATGGGCAGAATGTGTATTTGTAATGATTCTTTTGAAAAAAAAAATTTTATATGTAGAAATTTGCGTTTGGTAATTTATAACATGCAATGCTAGAGCTGAGGCAAGCAGTGAAGTAAGTTAGGTTTTTTGACCAATGTGTCATGGACTGACTATTCTTACTGAAGTCAGTGGAAAGCTATTATAAAATATATATGGAATCTTATTCAAATGGATGTAGATGTTTTCGAGACTAGATTTTCTGGGGTAACTTAAAGTTTAGGACTGGCTTGTTTTAAAACACAGCAGTGGTAATTAAAGATAGGTTCTGAGTTTGTTAATGTGTTTATGTACAACAAACATTTTTGAACTGCTATAAAAGAAGAGCAGCTTTAAAATTGATAACATTGAAAAAAAATTGTGCTTTTGCTAGTACTGTTTTTATACACAATTTTTTTTCTAGAATATTATGCCTGTTTTACTAATGTGCACATTATTTTGTATACTGCAGATTATTTTGTATACTGTTTGTCTGTCTGTGATATAGTTTATATGTAGAAGAGACAAAAAAATTTAATGTAAGACCAGTGCAATGATGAAAATTAGTTACCTTAAACCAGTGTAAAAATGAAATTTAGTTTGACTAAGTGCTCAAGGTAATAGTGTGTTTCGTTATCTGTTGTATTTATTCAAATAGTTTGTTCTGCTCTGTGAGCTCCAACCTTAACGTGAACATATGCAGGTGCCAGAGTTCATTGCACTCTCGTGTGACTGTGTATAGGCTATGTTTGCCCATTGAAGTTACTTATTTTCAATTTCTTGAACAAGAATGTTACTCATTATTATGCATAATTAGGCTGGCGACCGTTTTCTTTATTCTTTGAACAGTGTGGATAGGTAAAATATTGTTTGTTACTGTTTAAATGTATATGTAATTCTAACTTTCACTTCCGAGGTGGCTACCTCCGTTAGGTACATCGCCGTCAACACAACAAAATTCCTTTCAGAGGATAACACTGTTCTGTTGCTTTTTACCGTTATTGCTTTAACTTTATACTATCTGACTCCAACTTTGAGGTTATGGTATAGCAGTAGCTGACGGTAGTGTTATAGGTGGCTTGCCGTCCGTTTTGGCCGATGACGGAACATGTGTGTAATGGAATCTCAGTTTTAGTAATATTCTCAAATTATACCGACAACTTTAGAAAAGAATATGTAATTTTTGCCAATACAGTGTTTCCACACATGTTTTGTTTTTAATTGAGCAGCTCGCCTCTTAAGGTGTTACGTTACTTGAGGCACGTTATTTGAGGCACAAATGAAAATATTTTCAAGTGGTGAGAGTAGATCCTGCCTCTGTGCCACAGATGACTGATTTCTAATGCCACGTTTTCTAGGGGAGAGACACAAGAAATACACTCCTGGAAATGGAAAAAAGAACACATTGACACCGGTGTGTCAGACCCACCATACTTGCTCCGGACACTGCGAGAGGGCTGTACAAGCAATGATCACACGCACGGCACAGCGGACACACCAGGAACCGCGGTGTTGGCCGTCGAATGGCGCTAGCTGCGCAGCATTTGTGCACCGCCGCCGTCAGTGTCAGCCAGTTTGCCGTGGCGTACGGAGCTCCATCGCAGTCTTTAACACTGGTAGCATGCCGCGACAGCGTGGACGTGAACCGTATGTGCAGTTGACGGACTTTGAGCGAGGGCGTATAGTGGGCATGCGGGAGGCCGGGTGGACGTACCGCCGAATTGCTCAACACGTGGGGCGTGAGTACATCGATGTTGTCGCCAGTGGTCGGCGGAAGGTGCACGTGCCCGTCGACCTGGGACCGGACCGCAGCGACGCACGGATGCACGCCAAGACCGTAGGATCCTACGCAGTGCCGTAGGGGACCGCACCGCCACTTCCCAGCAAATTAGAGACACTGTTGCTCCTGGGGTATCGGCGAGGACCATTCGCAACCGTCTCCATGAAGCTGGGCTACGGTCCCGCACACCGTTAGGCCGTCTCCCGCTCACGCCCCAACATCGTGCAGTCCGCCTCCAGTGGTGTCGCGACAGGCGTGAATGGGACGAATGGAGACGTGTCGTCTTCAGCGATGAGAGTCGCTTCTGCCTTGGTGCCAATGATGGTCGTATGCGTGTTTGGCGCCGTGCAGGTGAGCGCCACAATCAGGACTGCATACGACCGAGGCACACAGGGCCAACACCCGGCTTCATGGTGTGGGGAGCGATCTCCTACACTGGCCGTACACCACTGGTGATCGTCGAGGGGACACTGAATAGTGCACGGTACATCCAAACCGTCATTGAACCCATCGTTCTACCATTTCTAGACCGGCAAGGTAACTTGCTGTTCCAACAGGACAATGCACGTCCGCATGTATCCCGTGCCACCCGACGTGCTCTAGAAGGTGTAAGTCAACTACCCTGGCCAGCAAGATCTCCGGATCTGTCCCCCATTGAGCATGTTTGGGACTGGATGAAGCGTCGTCTCACGCGGTCTGCACGTCCAGCACGAACGCTGGTCCAACTGAGGCGCCAGGTGGAAATGGCATGGCAAGCCGTTCCACAGGACTACATCCAGCATCTCTACGATCGTCTCCATGGGAGAATAGCAGCCTGCATTACTACGAAAGGTGGATATACACTGTACTAGTGCCGACATTGTGCATGCTCTGTTGCCTGTGTCTATGTGCCTGTGGTTCTGTCAGTGTGATCATGTGATGTATCTGACCCCAGGAATGTGTCAATAAAGTTTCCCCTTCCTGGGACAATGAATTCACGGTGTTCTTATTTCAATTTCCAGGAGTGTATCAAGTAGACATACGGACCTTTATTCTTGTATCATGCTGTGGAAACGACGGTTTCGATGGAGCTCGTGCTTGTTGAAGGAGCACTAAATGGTGTCAAGTACAGACGTAACACAATTGGTCTGGTGTTCTACAAAAATAGGGAGACTTACACTACTCGCACCACAATTTCTCCTATTATCCAGTCCACTCCGCGAACAACTTCTGCAGCTTCTCCTGCAACCATCTGACTCGTACCTCATTGACCAGGGGATGGATTTGGTTTTCGTGAGTCTGACCCTATTTGTATTACAAAAATCATATACGACCGGTCGCCACAACAAGTTGAACTATAGCTGATCATTGTATTCCGAGACGCTGCTTAGGTTTCTATGACAGTTCCTTTGTCGAATTACGAACAAGGCTGTAGTCAGAGGGCGCTGTACAAGAATTGAAAGTGTCTTCCAGAGCAAGTTGTCCTGATGCTGATGTTCACGTATTGCGTAATTAAACATTTCCTTCCGGTTTCTTTAGTGTGCTAACCTGCGATAGCGCTAAGATCTTCCTAATCTTCGTGCGACTGGGCGACGTAAAATAAGGTTCAAAAGGATCAGTATCAACACCCTGCCGGGTAACCACAATGCGCTTTTGTAATCTGCTTACGTGATTAGGTTTACTGAGTAGTTTATTTATGCGCGTACATTTTCTGTCATATCATTTCCTGAAACAATAAGGTATGCCGCACAATTTTTGTGATACGAAAAATTCAGCGTTGAAAACTGGATAACATACACTGACGTGACAGAAGTCGTGGGATACCCCTAACTTAGTGTCGGACCTCCTTTTTCTTTGCGAAGTGCAACTATTCGACGGGCGTGGACCCAACAAGGCGTTGGAAATCCCCTGCAGGGATGCTGAACCGTGCAGCCTATAAAGCCATCCATAACTGCGAAAATGTTGCCGATGCAGGATTTTATGCACGAACCGACCTCTCCATTATGTCCCATAAAAGTTCGATAGGATTCACGTCGGTCGAACCGGCTGACCAAATCTATCACTTGAATTGTTCAGAATGTTCAGCAAATCAATCGCAAACTGTTGTGGCCCGGTGACATATCGCATTGTCATCCATAAAAATTCCATCGTTGTTTGGGCACATGAAGTCCATGAATGGCTACAAATGTTTTCCAAATAGCCAAACACAACCATTTCCAGTCAGTCATCGTTTCAGTTGGACCAGAGGACCCTTTTCATTCCATGTAAACACAGGCCACACCATTATGGAGCCACCACCAGCTTGCACAGTATCTTGTTGACAACGTCGATCGATGGCTCCGTTGGGTCTACACCAAACGTGAATCCTACCATTAGCTCTTACCAACTGATATCGTGACTCATACGACGAGGCCACGGTTTTCCAGTCGTCTAGGATCAAATAATACGGTTACGAGCCCAGGACTGGCGCTGTAGGCGATGTACTGTCAGCAAAGGCACTCGCGTCTGTCGTCTGCTGCCATAGCCCATCAACGCAAAATATCGCTGCACTGTCGTAAAGGATACGTTAGTCGTACTTCGCGTATTAATTTTTGCGGTTATTTCAGGCAGTGTTATTGGTCTGTTAGCACTGATAGCTCTACGAAAATGCCGCTGCTGTCAGTCGATAAGCGACCACTGTGTTACCCGTAGTGACAGATAATGCCTGAAATCAGGTACTCGCGGCACACTCTTTACACTGTGGATCTCGGATACTGAATTCAGTAACAATTTGCGAAATGGAATGTCCCTTGCGCCTAGCTCCAACTGTCATACTCGTTCAAAGTCTAGTAATTTCCGTCTTGCGGCCATAATCACGTCGGATACATTTTCACGTGTATCACCTGAGTACACATGACAGCTCGGCCAATGCACTATCCTTTTATACCTTGTCTACGCGATACTACCGTCATCTACGTATATGCATATCCCTACCCCATGACGTTTGTCACCCAAGTGGAAGTTACAGTTCCACTTCACACCTTCGAAAGAGTCAACATAATGGAAATAATAAGAGCAGTGGCGGTAGTTGCTGTGTTTTAATAGTTGGGAAACAACGATGTCAAAGCATAAACGGTGTGTGGTAACAACTACCATAATAAGAAGGCAATAACTGTAGAGTAGAAGTGGTTATGTGATTTTCATGTGGAGACTACTGCTATAATTTTGGTATCCATGATAATGCCTTCCAGGAGCTTCGTCAGTAAATCATAACACTAATATCATGGTGCCAAGTAACTCTGCTTTCTGACTACAACGTGTTTTCACATATTACGATCCCCGATCCTGAAGTACGCTTCAATAAAACGTGCTGTTTGCGCATGAAAGCTTAGGGGATTTATTTTACTGCTGTACTCGCTAATGCAGACTCTTCCCATTGTAGTGAAACGTTTAATCATTCCAGTATATTACTGACAGATAATCCAAAACTTGAGGTGAGGTCCAGATCGTGTAGTTTGCCATTTTCCAGAACTCATGGAGAACCGTAGTGCCTAAAGCTATAAGACGACCAAAATATGTGTAATCTTAACTTTTTCCGGCGAATTGAATGTTCAAATAATTTACGGGTTTGCTGCTGGGTGACGTCGTCGACCACCGCCGATATTTTGGCAGGAGCACACCCTGCCGAAATATCGGCGGTGGTCGACCACGTCACCCGGCAGCAAACCCGTAAATTATTTGAACAAAATATGTGTAGTCATCTCAATTATTAACGGCTTTCGCCGTTGAACCAGGTCAAATGTATGGATTTTTGAGAATAATTAGGAATCGCACTTAATTTTTCACTCTTCAGATGAATATGTGCTGTTACGCAACTTAATCACCGGTATTGCTGTATTGATACTTTTTTTTTTGCAAGAACATTCTAATTTGGCGTCTACGTTCTTTGAGAAAGTGTTTAGTCCATTAGTAAGACACAAAAATGCCTTAGACAAAATCAGATCATGTATAAACATGTCATACAATGACAATAGGAAAATCTAGTTTAAGTAATTTCAATAGCGCTAGTATATGGCACAGAGTATATCTACTAAACCCATAAAATATAAAGTATACAGATTTTGAAGTTTGTGAAGTGTTTGTGTTAGCAGAGAGCGAGTGTTTGTTGTAGCCAGGAATTTACTGACTTTGGGATCAGCACTTTCTTATCATCACATTGAGGGTATCCTACCATCATCGAGTCACTGCGCTGTGAAGGCACCCATACACCTACAATAGGACTAGCTATATGCTAGTTAATAAATGAGTCGATACGACTAAAACTTTATCAGATTGTATATTACCCAATACAATGTGTAATGGACAAAAGTTATAATGAGTGGTTTTTCTTAATTTCTATCAGCAAAGTAAATTATAACATTCACTTGTATTCTGAATAAACATCATTAACATTACTTCAGATCATTTAACTGTAATTAACAGAGAGCCATATTTAGTAAGTAAGCCTGATGTTTTGAATTAACATACTGTAGTAAATTTCAGCAAAATCTATAATTTCATTATCGTGATTGCATTATTACAGTCTCATAGAAGTGTTAGAAGAAATGTCAAATCCATGATTAATCAACAAAATTCATAAAGTTCAGCTTACCTAAAAACAGACTTTTGGAACATTTATCAGTCATCTGAAGTACGTAATGTTTCACGCCAATACCGAAAAACCAATTAGATCTGTTGTAATTAGCTTTTTCAGCAACGATTCTCGAACGTCCTGGAGTAAACACTATTGATTTTCAGTCATTTTGATACTACGCAGTACCATAGAGAACTTTAACCTGAAATTCTGTTGTGGCATTTTGTACTGTCCAGGGTATCTCTATTAACGTTAGGAATGAAATACAACGTGAAATCAAGATGTAAATAATGATTTTTACGATAGGTACTATTATTGTAACTTTATAACCAAATTTCTACAGAAAAATCAAAAGAACAATAACTACAAATGTATTCAGAATGAATCACTGTGTATTGTCATTAAAACCGTACTAACAGCTTGTAAATCATTAACTTTTCATTATAAATCAGTAAATGTAATTGTTTTTTTGCAATAGGACGACGAACATACATTGTTAAGAAAGGTTATACATTCAGCGGTCCAAAGAACTTCAGCTAGTCGCAGTTGCGCCAGTGTAATGACGCGAAGTCCGCAACAGTTGCTGTTTTGTCCGTCATGTTGGTAGAAGACACTTCATGTCTGACCCTCTCTGAAAATGCATACAGAAAATACATCTGCTGCTCAAAGGATTCATCAGTGATCAGTGTGTTGGAAGATATTATTTTAACATCAAAGTTTACATCACGTTCAAAATCCTACCAAATCTACAATGTACAAGCGTGAGGAGCTCAACTTGCATTCCATTGGATGAGCGGGAGCGCAGGGGCGCTGCGTGCGGGAGAAAGCGGACACGGGGAGGTTGGTGTGGGGAGGGTAGGTGGTGTGTCGCAGGGGTGGCCTTCACAGGGGAATAACGTACGGTGTCAGGGTTGCTGGAATGACCTTGGTACACATGTGCAGATGGGTTGATACAAAAGTACTGATGCTGTAGTGAATTCGTGGCCACAACATTCACTGACCCTCGACTTACATCGATGTTACTTTTGCATGTCAACGTTACTCAGTTTATTTTGGTCACTGTAATTAACTGATAAAACATAAGAAAGGTTTAATAGTGAAGGAGAGAAGAACCGCTGACAAATGAAAACATTATGCTTGACTTCCATGAGAAACTCACTTACTGGCTATCTGTTTTAATCCGTTTAGTGTTACAAGTCAAACACCACTGTATGGAGAACATCTCGAGGCTAGAAGACCAGTTGCAACTCTGTATCTCCTATTCGGACACCAAAGAAGGAAAGTCACGTCATCCAATGGCAACAGAAGCCGATTTGTGGCAAAGGGTTGAAGAAAGGCTAGTCATGCGAAGTGTTCAAGCAGAGAAGAGCCAAAACTCGAATTTGGTGTAATAGGAGCCACACACATAGAGGAAGCAACTTCAGTCTGGTTATCTATAACTCTTCCTTAGCTGATTTGTTAAAAACATTTGCCTTCCAGAAACGGTTTCAACACTCACATTCTGAACATACTGAAGCAGTATTCCACGTCAGAAAACTGCGAGAAAGCCAGTAAAGCTACTTGCTTATACAGACTGTCCAATCAATGTGCAAAATAGGCGGAGAAAGAGAGAAATTAACTGAAAAATATGATGAGTACAGAAGGAAAAAGGGTAAGCAGTAATACATTGTTTTCCAAGAAAAACAATGATTATAGGAAAATGAGGCAGCAGTAGCCGACCGAGACAGACCAGTAACAGGAAAGTAACCGCTTTTGTGTCATTTACGAGTTCCTAACCAGGAGCGCATTTTATTGCATCATCTGTGTGCTTTAGTAGTTTAGTTTCTTGAGTTTATGCGTGTAAATTTAATATGTAATAGCCACAGCTGCCGCGTTTTCGTTTGCTTGGGAAAGTAAATCGATTTTGTGACATATTACAAGTTCTTAATCAGGGGCAAATTATTTAGTTTCACCTGAGAGCATCGGTAGTTTGATTTTCGAATATCTGCGTATTACTAGACACAGTTCGTGCGTTTCCGTCAGGGTCTAGAGTAGAGTTGCGCAGCACGTGCAGACAGTACGTTTATCTGCATAGTTTAGTTTTCCACGGTCTTTAATATGGACAGGGACTGCAATTGTTACGTGCGGATGCGAGCCGAGTTCGTGACACTTCACTCTCAGCTTGAGGCTGTGATGGCTTCGGCTACACAGCTTGAGGTTGCAGTGGATGGGCACCACTGTTGTGGGCCGGCCTTGGGGATCCAACGGACGTCCAGCACGACACAGTCCTCCGATCGGTCCTCACCGGTGGCCAACCCATTTACTGCTCGCACTGAGGCTGACCCCTCACCTGTGGTCGAGTGGGTGGTCGCCCCGGAGCTAAGCAGGCGGCGAAAGTCTTCCCATGTGGCCGCATGCAAGGGCTCCCCGGTTTGTCTGACAAACAGGTTCCAGGTGCTGTCTGTGGCTGACACTGTCGCTGAGCCAGATGCTGTCGCATGTCCTGTTTCAGAGGAAACCACTCTGCCAGCAAGATCCGGGCACTTGCAGAGGGCGGGATTATTGGTACTTGGGAGCTCCAACGTTAGGCGCGTTATGAGGCCCCTTAGGGACTTGGTTGACAAGAAGGGTAAGAAAATCAATGTGCACTCCGTGTGCATACGGGTGGAGTCATTCCAGATGTGGAAAGGGTCCTCCCAGATGGCATGAAGAGCACAGGGTGCAGCCAACTGCAGGTGGTTGCTCACGTCGGTAACAATGATGATGTCACTTTGGATCAGAAGAAATTCTCTCTGGTTTCGAGCGGCTAACAGAAGTGGTAAAGGCTGCCAGTCTTGCTTGCAAGATGAAAGCAGAGCTAACCATTTGCAGCATAGTCGACAGGACCGATTGCGGACTTCTGGTACAGAGCCGAGTGGAGGGTCTGAATCAGAGGCTCAGACGGTTGTGCCACCGTGTAGGATGCAGATTCCTCGACTTGCGCCATAGGGTAGTTGGGTTTCGGGTTCCGCTGGAAAGGTCAGGTGTCCACTATACGCAGGAGGCGGCTACACAGCGGGAGCTGTGTGGCGTGGACTGGCCGGTTTTTTTAGGTTAAAGGGTCTCGGGAAAACACAAGAAGGTCTTCAGTCACAAAGGGTGCAGGCCGAACACAGGAAGAACGTAGATACAGAAACCATCGGTATAAGAGTTGTAAATTGTCGCAGCTGTGCTGGGAAAGTACCAGAGCTCCAAGCGCTAATAGAAAGCACTGAAGCTCAAACGTTATAGGCACTGAAAGCTGGGGAAAGCGGGATATAAGCTGAGCCGAAATTCTTGCGAAGAACCAACCGGTGTTCCGAAAGGGTAGTCTACACACGGTTGACGGTGGCTTGTTTGTTGGTGTCAGTAGTTTATCTTGCCGCGAAAATGAAGTAGATACTTCCTGTGAGTTAATATGGGCAGAGGTCACTGTTGACAACCGGAATCAAATAATAATTTCATCTTTTTACCGACTTTCCAATTCAGATGATACAGATTCTGAAAGGTTAAAAGAAAACTTGAATTTGATTTCAAACACGTACCCGACTCATACGATTATAGTTGGTGGTGACTTTAATTTACCCTCGATATGTTGGTGAAAATACAAGTTGAATTCCGCAGGTACGCATAAAATATCATCCGAAATTGTGCTAAACGCATTCTCTGAAAATTATTTCGAGCGGTTAGTTCATGAGCCCACGCGAATAGTAAACGGTTGTGGAAACACACTTGACCTCTTAGCAACAAATAATCCTGAGTTAATAACGAGCATCAAAACCGATGCAGGGACTAGTGAACACAGAGTTGTCGTAGCGAGATTCAATACTGTAATCCCCAAATTCTCGAAAAATAAGCGGAAAATATACCTATTCAAAAAAGCAGATAAAAATTCACTGACGCCTACCTAATAGACAGATCTGGCTTAAATTCAGAGAAATAGTATCGGCAATAATTGAGAGGTTTATACCAAACAAATTAACAAACGACGGAGCTGATCCTCCTTGGTACACAAAACGGGTTAGAACACTGTTGCAGAAACAACGAAACAAATATGCCAAATTTAAACAGACGCAAGATCTACAAGATTGGCCATCTTTCACAGAAGCTCGAAATTTAGCGCGGACTTCATGGCGAGATGCTTGTAACAGTTTCCACAACGAAGCTTTGTTTCGAAACCTGGCAGAAAATCCAAAGATATTGTGGTCGTATGTGAAGTATGTTAGCGGCAAGAGACAATTAGTGCCTTCTCTGCACGATAGCAATGGATATACTATCGAAGACAGTACTGTCAAAGTAGAGTTACTAAACACAGCCTTCCGATATACCTTCACAAAAGAAGACGAAGTAAATATTCTAGAATTCGAATCGAGAACAGCTGCCAACGTGAATAACGAGAAGTAAATATCCTCAGAGTAGTGAAGCAGCTTAAATCACTTAATAAAAGCAAGTCTTCTGGTCCAGACTGTATACCAATTAGGTTACTTTAGGAGTATGCTGATGCATTATCTCCATACTTCACCAACATGTACAACCCTTCGCTCGACGAAAGATCCGTACCCAAACACTGGAAAGTTGCACAGGTCATACCAATATTCAAGAAAGGTACTAGGAAAATCCGCTTAATTGCAGCCATATCATTAACGTCGATATGCAGCAGTATTCTGGAACATGTACTGTGTTCGAACATTGTGAATTACCTCGAAGAAAACGGTCTATTGACACAATGCCAACATGGGTTTAGAAAACATCATTCCTGTGAAACATAACTAGCTCTTTATTAACATGAAGTTTTGAGTACTGTTGACAAGGGATTTCAGATCGATTCCGTATTTTTGGATTTCCGGAAGGCTTTTGACACTGTACCACACAAGCGGCTCGTAGTGAAATTGCGTGCTTATGGAATATCGTCTCAGTTATGTGACTGGATTTGTGATTTCCTGTCAGAGAGGTGATAGTTCGTAGTAATTGACGGAAAGTCATCGAGTAAAACAGAAGTGAATTCTGGCGTTCCCCAAGGTAGTGTTATAGGCCCTTTGCTGTTCCTTATCTATATAAACGATTTTGGAGACAATTTGAGCAGCCGTCTTCTGTTGTTTGCAGATGACGCCGTCGTTTATCGACTAATAAAGTCATCAGAAGATAAAAACAAACTGTAAAACAATTTAGGAAAGATATCTGAATAGTACTAAAATTGGCAGTTGACCCTAAATGACGGAAAGTGTGAGGTCATCCACATGAGTGCTAAAAGGAACTCGTTAAACTTCGGTTACGCGATAAATCAGTCTAATCTAAAAGCCGTAAATTCAACTAAATACCTAGGTATTACAATTGCGAACAACTTAAATTGGAAGGAACACATAGAAAATGTTGTGGGGAAGGCTAACCAAAGAGTGCGTTTTATTGGCAGTACACTTAGAAAATGGAACAGACCTACTAAGGAGACTGCCTACACTACGTTTGTCCGTCCTCTTTTAGAATACTGCTGCGCTGTGTGGGATCTTTACCAGATAGCACTGACGGGGTACATCGAAAAAGTTCAAAGATAGGCAGCACGTTTTGTATTATCGCGAGTGTCACAGAAATGACACAGGATTTGAGCTGGAAATCATTAAAAGAAAGGCGTTTTTCGTTGCGACGGAATCTTCTCACGAAATTTCAGTCACCGATTTTCTCCTCCGAATGTGAAATTATTTTGTTGACACCATCTTACATAGGGAGGATCGATCACCACGATAAAAGAAGGGAAATCAGAGCTCGTACGGAGAGATATAGTTGTTCATTCTTTCCGCGCGCTATACGAGATTGGAATAACAGAGAATTGTGAGGGGGGTTCGATGAACCCTCTGCCAGGGACTTGAATGTGATTTGCAGAGTATCCATGTAGATGTATATGTAGATGTAGATGTAGAGGTGTAAGTTTACTGTGGTGAACTTAATATAAAAATAACCTGAAGTGCTACATATTTTAATTAGGTAGATGCTAACATGGTCTTCATGCAACTGATAGTGGACATAAATTCAAATAGTATAAATGACCATTTAATCAAATGAGGTAATCTCGTTAAATTACACTGAATGAAGTTTGTTAGTAAATAGTAATTAATTTCACTCTGGGAGTCTGAAGTACAAAGAACGAAATTAAATTTCAGTTTGCTATTTACTGTCAACCCGAAGTCAATAAAGCTGTACTCATATACGCGCCCTATATCTTACTGAAGCATTGAAAAAGCAAGAGCAGTAATATTAAATGAGAATATTATATGCAGTTGCTACAAGTATGTAGTAACAATGTTGTTGAATGATAAGTATGCATGCACCCAGCAATGAAGTCACCCGAAAAACACGGACACATCAGTCCCAAGCACGTGTAGAATAGCTGATAGATATGAATACAGCACCTGATGCGGTTCTCGACGAATCAAAATTTCGCACGTATGTGACAGGTACGCACGTATGCCTCATAATGGTGGTTTTCAAATATGCTCACTTCAAAATTGAAGTTCTCACTTGAGGAATTAGAATCTTCAAAAGATGACAAATGCAATAAATGAAAGGGAACATACTTGTATAGTATTTTACAAATTAACACATAAATTGTAGTGAGTGATGAGGAGAAAATACTACATTTATATGCTAGTACTTACTGTTGCGGTGACAATGCTGTCGATGTAAGACAATATCGTAACTGGAATAACATTTTGTTTAGAAGACAAAAGATATACTACACGACCTTTTTAATTGAGTGCCTGATCCCAGTTAGAAGACCTTTTCAAAAACATTCGCATTTGCTGAACCTTACCTCACTTCGGGATAGTGTGGCGACGACGACACGTTACGCTCGTATCTGATGATTCTACGTCGAAACTAATATCTCCAGATCCGTCATATACTTATTTCAAGTAACAACACGACACATGTTATGGGGAACTTGACGTTGAGTTACTGCAATTCCAGAGTGTGCAAAGTTTTGAACCCGTGGCAGTACGTATTTTCAGAGTATGTTCGTTTATACGATATCCTTCACCACGTCACTAGCGAAACAGTTTCTTTCCATAGAGCAACACGACACAGTTCAAATCTTATGAACATCAAAGCACAACCCTCACGAAGTCTAACTCCGTCATCACGTAAACGCATTGTTCCACCAGCGATCCACTGATGTACGTCACTTGCACATGCGAAAACTGGTATTGGTTCACCAAGAAATAGAAGCACATCGTACCCTTGATACTTTGCACATATTAATTTAAATGTTGTGTCCGTTGCCTCATGCACGAAAGCCAACATAACGGTCATACCCCCACGTCAACAATCAGCGTCTCCACGTCACTGAACCTACCACACGATTTGCCAGCTTCGACAGATATTCACAAATACACTGAAACACTTCAGATAAATGTCTTTGCAATATTTGAACGTAATGACATTTACTACTAAACATGATGACATCACATACTCCGAGGAGCATAGGGGACGATGCGGGAGACCCGCACCGCTGACTAGGCAAGTTCCCAGCGGAGGTGGATTGCCTTCGCCTTCCTCCGACCGTAATGAGGATGAAAGATGATAATGAAGACGACACAACACCCAGTCATCTCGAGGCAGGGAAAATCCCTGACGCCACCGGGAATCAAATCCGGGACCACGTGAGTGGGAAGCGAGAACGCTAGCGCATGGCCACGACTGCGGACTAGTAAACATAATAAATGAAATAAAATAATGAATGGAGAAATAAAAATGGGTGTAGGCTTTCTAGAGCTATAGCTTTACAAGGCCCACTACCGACGTACTCCACTATTTTTACAGCTAAGAGAAAGCGTGGCAGCTACTCTAATCAACATAGCCCATCGGCATGTCATAACATCCTATATAAATCACTTTTCTTGCAGATTCATTTACTGAAAGGTGTTTTAGGTAAAACAGTAAACATATTTTAAATTAAGAATCCACATATTTTTATACCACTTTTTTGTATGCATCAACAATATCCAAAAAATATTTTTCTTCGCTAACTCTTTGTAACTCACACAGTCTTCAACAGTAAAACTTTTCGCGGGGAAATGAAGGCTAGCGTTGGCCGCCATTACTGACGGACAACGTAATTAATTGAACAAGAATCCTGGAAGGAAGCGGCCATTGAATGTTTAAAAGTAATTCACTTAATTTGGTGTAAGAAAATCATAGCAGACTTAATGCAATATGGCCTGATAGCTATTTGAAATCTGCTCCTCCAGTATATGTCTTAACCGCCCTACAACCTCTCTATAGAGAATAATAGTTTGTAATGCGGAGTGACGAAAAGACGCCCTGAAATCTAAGCTCTCCGGCGATTTTTAGGTTAGATGCAAACAATCAGTAACACTATCCACAATATTTTGAACACATACCTTTGACGTGACGTTCTGTGTTCAGTGACGATGTATCTCTTGCAGTATGCGCGGCTTGTACAACGTTACCTACGCAGTTAACACTATTAATTTGTTGAAAAGCCTTTCATAACTTTGACAGACGGCACTACAATGTCACAGCCGCCTTCCTACAGCTCACAGTATCATTTCATGGAGAAGAGAAAGCCTGCAGTAAACGATGAACGTTGTTAACGCTAAAGCTATGCAACACATTTTTCACCTAATTTATTTCCTTTGTCTGCCTCCGTAGCGCAGCGGTAGCGTTACCGCGTAGCACACAAGTGGGCCCGGGTTCGGTTCCCGGTAGGGACTAGGTGTTGTGTGTCCTTCATCATCATTGACACGCAAGTCGCCCAAGTGGTGTAAACGAAAAAGACTTGCAATACGGCGGCCGAAAACCGAAGGGGATGTCCCGGCCATAAATGCCATATGATCATTTCATTTCATAAGGATGATGCTTGATCCAAAATAAAGAACTCTCGTATTGTCAACATGTGGAAATGAGTACTCCGAAATTTAGTAAACCCGCATTTAGTGACTATAGAAACCTACATATCTCAAATAAATTGCTGGAATGCAGCCGAGTAAGACCCTCGAAAATTGCCGAATATTCCACAAGTCAATGCACCGGCAAATTCAAGGTACAAATGAAACGAGAAATCACTGTCCGTAACCGTTTACACCTCCGATGGCCTAGGTTACGCCATTCATGAAACAGACGGTTGGCATTTGCAGAAACAGAGCACAAACCGTAAACAAATAACACCACCGCATGACCAACGATGACAAACATCAGACGCTTTAGATAATGAAATATTCAAATGGCTCTGAGCACTATGGGACTTAACTTCTGAGGTCATCAGTCCCCTAGAAATTAGAACTACTTAAAACTAACCAACGTAAGGACATCACACACATCCATGCCCGAGGCAGTTTTCGAACCTGCGACCGTAGCTGTTTCGCGGTTCCACACTGTAGCGCCTAGAGCCGCTCGGCCACGCCGGCCGGCTAGTGAAATATTATATTGGATATTTCGGGAGAAGCTGAAGTTGTACAATCTCCATAATTTCGATAGTTGTCTTCTTTTTTATTATTTTTTTAAATCTTAGTTACATATTTGGCATCTGGAATGAGCAACTTCAAAAACGTACGTATTCTTCGGCTCTCCAGTAAATTAAATATTGAAGTTTCATAACTGTAGAGATACAGTAAGTAAAGAAGGAATAATACAAGGAACCTTGTTGTTGCTTTAAAATTTTTATTTACGGTTGAAAAACAAATAAACCTAGTTCTACAGGTATTGGTTTACTCAAAACTGGTTTTCAGGAAACGACTTAGGAGTGTCCACAAGTGTCACCGGTAAGTAAGGAACCAAACATTACAAATACTGTCAACAAATACAGAATCTTTATTCTAGACATTTGGTGTAAAATGTCACATCGCGCTCATCACTCAGGTCCTACACTGAGATATTAATTTATAGTATTAAATTACAATTCATAAGATGGATACTATTAAACATGGTACATAATGAAAACACACAACATTAAAATATGCGGCTTGTCGGAATGGAATGCTAAAGGTTGTCAGTTGAAACAAAGTAAGGTGTAATTGCAGTTATATTGTGATACAATGACTGTGTGCTAAGTTCTTACTTATCTTCAGTGCTTCCAATAGCCTAAGATTTTTTTACCTTCGTTGACTAGATGTAGCAGTTATGTGTTGACTTTGTGACTAGGGCACTCTTTCAGCGGACGTTCAGGAAAAATGCAGTCTGACTTGTGTAATCTCCAACTACGTTCATGCTCAATCAGTCGAGCTGTTATTAGCTCTGCTTATTTGACCAGTATGTAGTTTTTACAGTCATTGCAAGTGATTTCATGAGTAATACTACTACCTGTTAATTCTCTTTTAATCATGCTGTTGAATGCTATGTGATCTGTCGTACCTCTTACACAAAACGAAGTTTTGTAGCTGCAAAATGTGTTTTGGCTAACTTTTTGGATGACTTTCCTAAATATGGGGTAGGGCGCTACTTCATTTTCGTTTTGGCTATTACTCCACAGCAGGCTTAAAGGTAACAGAAGATTTTCTTTCTTTTTTTCTTGTGTCAGCTATGTCAGGGCTATAGGCGTTGGTAGATGGAATAACTTTCATTGTGTCCCGTTCTATTCGTAAATCCTGTTATGACGTTGTCCCGCATGTGAGGCGATGTATTATGGAAAGGAAGGGAGCACGTTTGTATGTTATTGCTTTTAGTGGACAAGAAGGTGTTTCAATTACTGTTGTTGTCGATTTCTGTCGGTGTACCATGGAAAGGAAGGCAGCAAGTTTGTATGTTATTGCTTTTAATGGACAAGAGTTGTTGCAGTTACTGTTGTTGTCAGTCTCTTGTTTGTCATTGCAAGGGTTGCGCTCTACCAAAACTACGGTTCGCTAGTTTTGGTAGAGTATATAATGTACGTAGTGTATGGTACGATTACCAGTTATATTGGTGGAACTGGCAGAATTGGTAAAGAAAAACACATAAATGAATGTATCAGAGAGAAACAGAGAACAGATGACTACTCTCAGTTTTTTTATTTATTTATCTGTTTGTTTGTTAGTTTATTTGTTTTGCCCATAATTAGAACTGCACATCGTTTTGTATCAGCCCATTGTGAGTTTTATATCATTACAAAATATAAATTTCATTTCATAGATACTAAAAAATAGTTAATGGTGTAACTTCTGGTGTTTTAGGTAACCAAAGCAATTACTTTTGTTGCAAGTACAATTTACATGCACAAACACAAAAAATCCGTATAATTGTTTTTGTTATTTTGTACTCAAGGGAACGTTCTTCATGATAAGCGAAGGCAAGAGTTTGGTCTTAATATTGATAAATGAGAAAGCTGTTTCAGATCGTCGACGCACTGAACTGATGTTGGATATGTTTTGGTTTTGCCTTTTTTTAATTTTACCTTTTTTTAAAGAACCTTACGTTTTATAGCGCTAAATGATAAGTCTGCATAGCTTTTCTTATTTTTGGTACTGTATCCCTCTGTTTCACGTTACAAATCAACAACTTTCGAATAAAACCTGAATGAAACATTGACAGCTTAAATTTTATTACAAATGCTGTTCATTTATAAGTAACGGACAGGAGTATTATTCTACAGAACAAAGGTGTTCCAGAGGTTATGGAGTCCTTTGTATATCCTCAGTTTCTAGACAGTTCACTGCTTCAGGTTTGTAGAAGAATGTAGTGAGACACTGATCGCATAAGCAAACAAAGCGATCGAAATGAGGGAACGCCAGATAGGCATGCAGCACACCTATCATGCAGGAAGCGCGGTTGGAACACGATAATATTACAACTCTAGTCATTGCAGGTACAGCAGTACGAGGCTTTTTTGTGATCTCGTGGCACAGTGTAAGAAAATCTGTAGCGTCACTGCCCTCCAGAATTGCATGCACTGTGCAACTAATATAGCCTGCCAACTTACGAGAAGCACGGCATATGAAGGGAACAGCCCCTAAGCGGCTCTTGTTTCCAGACCGCAACGCAGCCAGACAGAGGGAGAGTAATGTAAAACGCATAAATGCAAAATAACGCCCAATAAAAGACAATCTCCCGGCCATCAACAGCACGTAAACATTTTGATTTTTCACTCGGGGCAGCAACTTTGACCCCGGGTTGCATCGTAGGGAGAATAACCGTTACTCTGATGGCAGCAGTGCTGATTATTTGGTGGCGCTTCGGAAATCTCCTATTATTTTCAGGGACGCGACCATTTTCCTGTAACTGCGCGTGAAATTGGCCGTGCAACAGCGCCACATTTTCTACTCCCACATGGGTAATTCGGATTTGTGGGACAGTGGCGCCGCTTTATTCTAATAGTAACGGCCGCGCCGGCAGTCACACAGCAGCGGGCTTGCCCGGCGCCAGGTGACTGGTCCGTCAGGCCAGTCCAGCATTTGCTGGGATTGCCGTCACGCTGATTCCTGTTCTACGCTTAATGAGCAGTAAATTGCAAGTATTCAGCACGATGAAGATATAGAGACGTTCGATACGTAAAATTCGTACAAAGTCTTACATACTGATTTAATTTAAAGAATGCTGTAGAACCAGATGTATGATGGGCCATTAAAAGTGAACGGAATTTTTTAAACCGCTCTACAAAATGTAGGAATGAAAAGAAGTGTGTGAAAATCAACTATCAGTACATAGGAATTACGATACGTTGAGTTTCTGATCGATAGTTTTGATGAATGGAACTGCACAAAAAATTATAACAACAAATTCTATGTTAGCTGTCTATCGGTAACAGATCGAAACATGCTTTCAGATTTGCAAAATTCCTCGTCCGTACTCCATACGATAGTGATCGTCGTTCCTGGGTAACAACACATGGGTCTAGGGCTCGATTCATGGTGATATCTAATTGGGCAACATGCTTGTCGCGTCAAGAAAAGCATAGTGTTAATTGATTGACAGTGAAAGCGGCACATAAGCTGATTAATTCGGGTCAGTTCTAAAGGCTTCTACAATGTTATGAGCCATGGAATGTTTATTTTTTTAATTTTTGTGTAGGACTGTAATCCGGCGTTGTTTTCCTGCACCGCTTTATGCATCATTGGCTACTATAACGAAAGAACTGCTATATCGTGCTTTATTTTCTCATAATGTTAATATCCCCCCCCATGAACCATGGACCTTGCCGTTGGTGGGGAGGCTTGCGTGCCTCAGCGATACAGATAGCCGTACCGTAGGTACAACCACAACGGAGGGGTATCTGTTGAGAGGCCAGACAAACGTGTGGTTCCTGAAGAGGGGCAGCAGCCTCTTCAGTAGTTGCAAGGGCAACAGTCTGGATGATTGACTGATCTGGCCTTGTAACAATAACCAAAACGGCCTTGCTGTGCTGGTACTGCGAACGGCTGAAAGCAAGGGAAAACTACGGCCGTAATTTTTCCCGAGGGTATGCAGCTTTACTGTATGATTAAATGAAGATGGCGTCCTCTTGGGTAAAATATTCCGGAGGTAAAATAGTCCCCCAATTGGATCTCCGGGCGGGGACAACTCAAGAGGATGTCGTTATCAGGAGAAAGAAAACTGGCGTTCTACGGATCGGAGCGTGGAATGTCAGATCCCTTAATCAGGCAGGTAGGTTAGAAAATTTAAAAAGGGAAATGGATAGATTAAAGTTAGATATAGTGGGAATTTGTGAAGTTCGGTGGCTGGATGAACAAGACTTCTGGTCAGGTGACTACAGGGTTATAAACACAAAGTCAAATAGGGGTAATGCAGGAGTAGGTTTAATAATGAATAGGAAAATAGGAATGCGGGTAAGCTACTACAAACAGCATAGTGAACGCATTATTGTGGCCAAGATAGATACGAAGCCACACCTACTACAGTAGTCCAAGTTTATATGCCAACTAGCTCTGCAGATGACGAAGAAATTGAAGAAATGTATGATGAAGTAAAAGAAATTATTCGGATTGTGAAGGGAGACGAAAATTTAATAGTCATGGGTGATTGGAATTCGAGTGTAGGAAAAGGGAGAGAAGGAAACGTAGTAGGTGAATATGGATTGGGGCTAAGAAATGAAAGAGGAAGCCGCCTGGTAGAATTTTGCACAGAGCACAACTTAATCATAGCTAACACTTGGTTTAAGAATCATGATAGAAGGTTGTATACATGGAAGAACCCTGGAGATACTAAAAGGTATCAGATAGATTATATAATGGTAAGACAGAGATTTAGGAACCAGGTTTTAAATTGTAAGACATTTCCAGGGGCAGACCACAATCTATTGGTTATGACCTGTAGATTAAAACTGAAGAAACTGCAAAAAGGTGGGAATTTAAGGAGATGGGACCTGGATAAACTGAAAGAACCAGAGGTTGTACAGAGTTTCAGGGAGAGCATAAGGGAACAATTGACAGGAATGGGGGAAAGAAATACAGTAGAAGAGGAATGGGTAGCTTTGAGGGATGAAGTAGTGAAGGCAGCAGAGGATCAAGTAGGTAAAAAGACGAGGGCTAGTAGAAATCCTTGGGTAACAGAAGAAATATTGAATTTAATTGATTAAAGGAGAAAATATAAAAATGCAGTAAATGAAGCAGGCAAAAAGGAATACAAACGTCTCAAAAATGATATGGACAGGAAGTGCAAAATGGCTAAGCAGGCATAACTAGAGGACAAATGTAAGGATGTAGAGGCTTATCTCACTAGGGGTAAGATAGATACTGCCTACAGGAAAATTAAAGAGACCTTTGGAGATAAGAGAACCACTTGTATGAACATCAAGAGCTCAGATGGAAACCCAGTTCTAAGCAAAGAAGGGAAAGCAGAAAGGTGGAAGGAGTATATAGAGGGTCTATACAAGGGCAATGTGCTTGAGGATAATATTATGGAAATGGAAGAGTATGTAGATGCAGATGAAATGGGAGATACGATACTGCGTGAAGAGTTTGACAGAGCACTGAAAGACCTGAGTCGAAACAAGGCCCCCGGAGTAGACAACATTCCATTGGAACTACTGACGGCCTTGGGAGAGCCAGTCCTGACAAAACTCTACCATCTGGTGAGCAAGATGTATGAGACAGGTGAAATACCCTCAGATTTCAAGAAGAATATAATAATTCCAATTCCAAAGAAAGCAGGTGTTGACAGATGTGAAAATTACCGAACAATCAGTTTAATAAGCCACAGCTGCAAAATACTAACACGAATTCTTTACAGACGAATGGAAAAACTAGTAGAAGCCAACCTCGGGGAAGATCAGTTTGGATTCCGTAGAAATACTGGAACACTTGAGGCAATACTGACCTTACGACTTATCTTAGAAGAAAGATTAAGGAAAGGCAAACCTACGTTTCTAGCATTTGTAGACTTAGAGAAAGCTTTTGACAATGTTGACTGGAATACTCTCTTTCAAATTCTAAAGGTGGCAGGGGTAAAATACAGGGAGCGAAAGGCTATTTACAATTTGTACAGAAAGCAGATGGCAGTTATAAGAGTCGAGGGACATGAAAGGGAAGCAGCGGTGGGGAAGGGAGTAAGACAGGGTTGTAGCCTCTCCCCGATGTTATTCTATCTGTATATTGAGCAAGCAGTAAAGGAAACAAAAGAAAATTTCGGAGTAGGTATTAAAATCCATGGAGAAGAAATAAAAACTTTGAGGTTTGCCGATGACATTGTAATTCTGTCAGAGACAGCAAAGGACTTGGAAGAGCAGTTGAACGGAATGGATGGTATCTTGAAGGGAGGATATAAGATGAACATCAACAAAAGCAAAACGAGGATAATGGAATGTAATGGAATTAAGTCGGGTGATGCTGAAGGAATTAGATTAGGAAATGAGACACTTAAAGTAGTAAAGGAGTTTTGCTATTTGGGGAGCAAAATAACTGATGATGGTCGAAGTAGAGAGGATATAAAATGTAGACTGGCAATGGCAAGGAAAGCGTTTCTGAAGAAGAGAAATTTGTTAACATCGAGTATAGATTTAAGTGTCAGGAAGTCATTTCTGAAAGTATTTGTATGGAGTGTAGCCATGTATGGAAGTGAAACATGGACGATAAATAGTTTGGACAAGAAGAGAATAGAAGCTTTCGAAATGTGGTGCTACAGAAGAATGCTGAAGATTAGATGGGTAGATCACATAACTAATGAGGAAGTATTGAATAGGATTGGGGAGAAGAGAAGTTTGTGGCACAACTTGACCAGAAGAAGGGATCGGCTGGTAGGACATGTTCTGAGGCATCAAGGGATCACCAATTTAGTATTGGAGGGCAGCGTGGAGGGTAAAAATCGTAGGGGGAGACCAAGAGATGAATACACTAAGCAGATTCTAAAGGATCTAGGTTGCAGTAGGTACTGGGAGATGAAGGAGCTTGCACAGGATAGAGTAGCATGGAGAGCTGCATCAAACCAGTCTCAGGACTGAAGACCACAACAACAACAATGTTAATATCTCGCTTAGCCAGTCTGCTCTCATAAGATTTATTCATATAAATAAGACAAAAACGAGTTGACATACCGAAACTTCATGGCAAATTAGAAGTCTGTGCCGGATGGAGACTCGAACTCATGATCTTTGCCATTCTCGGGAAAGTTCTGTACCGACTAAGCCACCCGAGAACGACTCACTCTCCGTCCTCAGTGCTGTACCTCCGCCAGTACCTCATCTTCTACCTTCCTAGCACCAGGCCGTGGTGCCACACATTTATTTATTTTTACCTGACAGGAAATTTCATATTCGATGCAGAGTGAAAAGTTAATTCAGGAAGCCGTGCTTGGGTAACGCCGTAGGTAAAAAACTTGGCTGCCAATGGAAATGTCCCGAATTCGAGTCTCACATAGTATCAATCTGACAGGAAATTTTCTAGTAGTGCAGTGTCAGCTGCACAGTGAATAATTCATTCTGATTAACATACACTTTCGACTATATTAAATACAAATATAACAATTCATCACAAACACCAGAAAACGAAGAGAAAGTACATACCAAGAAGAAAAAATTTTAGCACAGGACCAGTCGTACACGTACAAGCGGCAACTGGAGATTCCAGATCACTCCATAAAAGAAGACTAATGAACCTGCCAGTTACTGACGCCCATATATCATGAGAAGTGACCTTTCCATCGATAAAATTGGAACAGTGTTAAAACAACGTCTAAAAATTATGTTAATTTCTTTTTGTCTCGTTCTTATGACAAAATGTTAATGTAAATATTAGTATTCAAAAAATTTGCGTTTTCCACAACGTACACAAATAAGAATGGCCGGTGAATCTCATGGAAGAAGTTTAATGCCGTTAACACCTTATTTTTAGTTATGATATCTGTGACACAGGATAGATATCAGCAGAAGTCTATAATGCCAATGACCTACTAGGACATGCAGGAAAAGCGACTTCGCTCAGTAATAACGTCTCTGGCAAAATTTCAGTGCTTCTGTACCTACATCATTGTGTGTTACATATGGGTAGTATACTCTAGGAGACAATCAGAATTCGTACCCAAACATCCTGAAAAATTAAATCTGTCTACCCGACCCACAGTAAAACCCAAAATCGTACCTTTAGCAGCAAATGGACGTAATGACTGAGCTGCCCATCTGCAACTCACGACCAGATTTCGCATACTCATTTCTGCCAGTATTTCTCCGCATCTTCGAAAACTTTAGAGACGCTCTAACTTGACCTACTAAACTCTCCTGGAAGGAAGAATAATGAGGAAAAATGGCTTACCTACAGCCTAGAACTATGTTCAGATGAAAGTCTCAGTCTGGAACTGTGTGTAGGCTGTTTTGAAACTTCCTTTCAGATTAATATCCGCTAGAGAGTTTCAAATTAGCGCACACACCATTGCAGAGCAAGGCATCGATTCTGAGACGAATTTCAATGTTTTGTGATTTTCGAAAAGCTTTTGACTCGCTGCCAGACACACGCTTACTTTCGAATGTAGGACAGTATAGCACCTATACGTTAGTCTCTTGAGGAATAGTTGTGACTGGATTCTGTATTCCTTGATAGTGACGACATCCCATTTATCCTAGATGGAGGAGAGTCAATGACAGGTGTTGAAGTAACTTCAGGTGTGCACCAGGGAAGGGTGTTGGGGCCCTTGATACACATGTTGTACATTAATGAATGTAAATATCCTGGCGACGTAGAACCACACTTTCATAAAAATATCATCCTCGCAATTCCGAAGATAGCAAGGGCAGAGAAGTGCGAACACTATCATACAATCAACTTAACAGCTCATGCATCCAAACTGCTGCCAAGAATAATATACATACTACTGGACTATAAAATTAAGGAACATTTAGATGAGGATCAGGCTGGCTTTAGGAAAAGTAAAGGTGCCAAAGACGCAGTTCTCACGTTTCGCTCGATAATGGAAGCGAGGTTGAAGAAAAAATCACAACATTCGTCGATCTCGACAAAGCGTTCGACAATGTAAAACTGTGCAAGATGTCCTAAACTCGAAGGAAAACCAGAGTAAGCTATAGAGAAAGACGGGTAACATACAATGTATGCGAAAGCTAAGAGGGAGCAAGAAGATTGGAAGAATAACGTGGAAGTGCTCTCACTGAAAAGGGTGGAAGTCAGGGACGGATTCTTTCACTCCCTCCTGTTCAACCTACAGGGTGTTACAAAAAGGTACGGCCAAACTTTCAAGAAACATTCCTCACACACAAATAAAGAAAAGATGTTATGTGGACATGTCTCTTGAAACGCTTAATTTCCATCTTAGAGCTCATTTTAGTTTCGTCAGTATGTACTGTACTTCCTCGATTCACCGCCAGTTGGCCCAATTGAAGGAAGGTAATGTTGACTTCGGTGCTTGTGTTGACATGCGACTCATTGCTCTACAGTACTAGCATCAAGCACATCAGTACGTAGCATCAACAGGTTAGTGTTCATCACGAACGTGGTTTTGCAGTCAGTGCAATGTTTACAAATGCGGAGTTGGCAGATGCCCATTTGATGTGCGGATTAGCACGGGGCATTAGCCGTGGCGCAGTACGTTTGTATCGAAACAGATTTCCAGAACGAAGGTGTCCCAACAGGAAGACGTTCGAAGCAATTTATCGGCGTCTTAGGGAGCACGGAACATTCCAGCCTATGACTTGCGACTGGGGAAGACCTAGAACGACGAGGACACCTGCAATGGACGTGGCAATTCTTCGTGCAGTTGACGATAACCCTAATGTCAGCGTCAGAGAAGTTGCTGCTGTACAAGGTGACGTTGACCACGTCACTGTATGGAGAGTGCTACGGGAGAACCAGTTCTTTCCGCACCATGTACAGCATGTGCAGGCACTATCAGCAGCTGATTGGCCTCCACGGGTACACTTCTGCGAATGTTTCATTCAACAATGTGTCAATCCTCATTTCAGTTCAACTGTTCTCTTTACGGATTAGGCTTCATTCCAACGTGATCAGATTGTAAATTTTCACAATCAACATGCGTGGCCTGACGAGAATCCGCACGCAATTGTGCAATCACGTCATCAACACAGATTTTCTGTGAACGTTTAGGCAGGCATTGTTGGTGATGTCTTGATTGGGCCCCATGTTCTTCCACCTACGCTCAATGGAGCACGTTATCATGATTTCATACGGGATACTCTACCTGTGCTGCTGGAACATGTGCCTTTACAAGTACGACACAAAATGTGGTTCATGCACGATGGAACTCCTGCACATTTCAGTCGAAGTGTTCGTAGCTTCTCGACAACAGATTCGGTGACCGATGGATTGGTAGAGGTGGACCAATTCCATGGCCTCCACGCTCTCCTGACCTCAACCCTCTTGACTTTCATTTATGGGGGCATTTGAAAGCTCTTGTCTACGCAACCCCGGTACCAAATGTAGAGACTCTTCGTGCTCGTATTGTGGACGACTGTGATACAATACGCCATTCTCCAGAGCTGCATCAGCGCATCAGGGATTCCATGCGACGGAGGGTGGATGCATGTATACTCGCTAACGGAGGACATTTTGAACATTTCCTGTAACAAAGTGTTTGAAGTCACGCTGGTACGTTCTGTTGCTGTGTGTTCCCATTCCATGATTAATGTGATTTGAAGAGAAGTAATAAAATGAGCTGTAACATGGAAAGTAAGCGTTTCCGGACACATGTCCACATAACATATTTTCTTTCTTTGTGTGTGAGGAATGTTTCCTGAAAGTTTGGCCTACCTTTTTGTAACACCCTGTATATATCGAACAAACAAAGATGGAGAAGAAGAAAGGATAGCTCAATGAATTTGGAGAAGAATTACAGGATCTGGTGGATGGAATGACAGACTAATGAATACAGAATATGGATTGAGCGTAAACCGGAAAAAGACAAAGGTAATGAGATGCAGCACAAATTAGAATAACAGCAACATCAGATTTGAGGATCACGATATAGACGAGGTTGAGGAATTCTGCTCCCTTAGAACCAAAATCAACCATAACTGAAGAAGGAAGGAGGACATGACGAACAGACTGACACACCCAAAGAGGGAATTCCAGGACAAGAGAAGTCTGCTGGCATCAAACATTGTCCTTAATTTGAAGAAGAAATTTCTGAGAATAGACATTTATGGCACAGCGAAGTGTGGTAGTGGGTTATGCACGGTGGAAAAACCGGAACAGAAGAGAATCGAAGCGTTCGAGATGTGGTGTTACAGAAGAATCAGGTAGACTGATAAGACAAGTAATGACTACGTTCTCCGCGTAGTAGGCAAATGAAGGAACATATGGAAAACACTGACAAGAAGAAGGGACACAATGATACGACATCTGTTAAGGCAACAGGGAAAACATCCACGGTACTAGAGGGAACTGTAGAGAATAAAAACTGTAGGGGAAGACACAAATTTGTGTACATCCAACAGATAATTGAGAATTTAGAGAGCAAGTGCTACTCAGCAATGAGGAGGCTAGCGCAGGAAAGGAAAAGGTGAGGGGTCTCATGAAACCAATCAGAAAACTGATAACTAATAAAACAACCTTGCAGACAATATTACTAACAATCTGACACTTGTCGCAGAAGATGCAGTTATATATATAACGAAGTACTGCCTGAAAATTTGGACAAATATTCAGCCGTATTTCATAAGATTTCAAAGCGATGCGAAATCTTACAATTTGCTTTAAATTTTCAGAAATGTAAACTGTGCGCTTCACACAACGGAAAATGGCATTATCGTACGACAGCAATTTCAACGGACCGCAGCTGTAATCGGTCACAGTAATACCTAGGTGTAAGACTTTGCAGGAATATGCCATGGAGCAATCATATAGTCTGTCTATGAAAGCAGATGGCAGACGGCAAATCATTGGTAGAATTCTAGGTAGATGCAATCTATCTACAAAGGAGACTGCTTACAAAACACAGCACTGTTTGATCCATGAAAGAGTTTCACGAATACCCTGTAAAAACTTATCTCACTGAATCATGAAGATAGGTGTAACTTGTCCTGAGAAAATTAAGCTGCAGTATTTCATAAAGTAGCTTTGAACCAGTAACTGTCCCGTAGGGAACAGTGACGTCAAGATCAAACCAATTACAACCAGACAACGGTGTTCAAACAGTCACCGTCTCCATACTTGAGCAGAACGAGAAAAAGCCCAGCCAACTATTGTTATAAGAAGTACCCTCGAACATGAACTTCGCAGTGTGATGCAGAGTTTTGATGTAGAAGTACACTGCACAACACAATTAAAAGATCACTTTTTCGGAACGTCCTACCTGCCGCCCATTCCGACGAATAAATTTGGAATTTGGCTGAAAGGTTCCTGCAACCTTCCTCTGTAAAGGTGCAAAAGTGTGGCGCCCTGCGACTCCCCCACCCTCCAGCACGACGCCGCTTCAGACAGCATGGTGTCGACACATTTGAAAGGAAGGCAAGATCTAAGAAGTCCATGATATATGTAAGATGGGTTACTGATGTCACTTTGGCACTATATTTCACTACCGTTCAGCCCAACACCACCGTGGACTTTATACGAGATGGGAAGATCGTCACACTTGGTCTTACCCATTTTTCAGTCTTTTTTGGTGCCTCCGCAACGGAGATTAGAACCGTGATGCCTAGCGTTGAAATCATGCGATTTTGTCAAACGTGGCGGAAGCAAACAACGCAGGTACACCGCTGCTCAATCAAAGTTTACAGTGTGATGAGAAACACGATGAGGTGCTTGACAACGTTTGATACTCATGACACCCCTCGGATGACTCAAGTCTCGTCGAAAGTCAACAACTCCACAGAATGAGACCAAGCCGGTTTGGATCGCGGTGCAATCGCAATTCTCGCTCCAGTGTACCTGGTGGAGTCACCGTTCAAAATCAAGTTTTAATGCAGTTCGAAGCAGTAAAGGGTGCTTATGCTTTCTCAGCCTTCCTGTTCCGCATATTCTTGTAACTTGGTCACAGAGAGGTGCGATATTAACACATGCATGGATAAAATGGCAAAGGGTCATTGTCACGCCCCCCAGTTTAGAAACATCCTCGGTGCCACTCACTCACCTTTGTTGAACATTATAAAAATGTAGCTGAACGGAGACAGTCGGTGACGAAGTCCTAAGCCTTTGTGGACAAGCGACCCCTTCCACACCCCACCGCTGCCAGATTGCCAAACAGGAGGCGCAAGGGCAGCAATGTAGATGTCTATGTCTTTCATCACAGGTTATGTCTGAACTGAGACATTTTGAAGGTGCTCGACAAAGGTGGGCTGGTAGCAGCGAGAGTGTTGCCAAATTGAATGGTCTTAGAACGATTTTTTGCCATTTTATTGATGCATGTGTTAATGTTGCACCCGTCTGTAATCCCTCACAAGACGTCGTGAAACAGGAGGAATCGCGTTTGAATTTCGTCGAATGGTTCTGAACGTACCCTCATGTTTCTTTCCCGTACACCAGAGCAAAACTTCTGCTTGCACTTCTCTTCAAATGGATCCGATAAGGTTCAAATGGCTCTGAGCACTATGGGACTTAACTGCTAAGGTCATCAGTCCCCTAGAACTTAGAACTACTTAAACCTAACTAACCTAAGGACATCACACACAACCATGCCCGAGGCAGGATTGGAGCCTGCGACAGTAGCGGTCGCGCGGTTCCAGACTGTAGCGCCTAGAACCGCTCGGCCACTTCGGCCGGCGATCCGATAAGGTTCCATAACGTTGCTGGCCCCACGCTGTCCTTATATTTGAATCATTTGGGGGTGTCAGCATAGTCAAAGGTAGCAAAGAATTTCGTTCTGCTGCTCATCAAACTGCAAACTTTGGTTTTAGAATGTGAAAGTTTTGGGAATCAACGCCGCAAGGAAAGAGGTGGTTTCATTGACACGCTTTACGCCATTCTCTAAGGCCATATTGCGTCGATTTTGAGCAGTGGTGTGTCTGAAATATTTTCCTCTGCCATCCATAAGAAAACCACATGGTTTCAGTACTGGGTGTCGCGGTTCTGGCCTTTATTGCAGAGGCGTCAAAAGAAGGGATGAAATGTGGATTGCAGCAACTTTCAAATATACGGTGGGATTGGGCTGAATTGTGGTGAAACTTGATGCCAGTGTGAGGTTATTCACCCATCTTACAGATCTCATGTACTGAGCTCCGGCCTTTATTTTGCATTTGTCGAAAGGTTTGAAGAGTCACCGCACTGGAGGATGATGTCGCAGGACTCAGTGCTTTTGCAACATTAGAGAGGAAGTTTGTAGACACTTTTCAGCCAAATTTGAAACTGATGAACTGGGAGATAGTTAGGAGATTTCGAAAAAGTCGTCATTTGTGTTGCACAGTGTACGTGTAGATTTGCACTGCCTTCGAATTAGGAATGGGGAGAAGTGTGTCACCTTAAGCGACGATCCCCAGCACTCTCCGGGGGCCGGAGGGTGAGTGGAGAGCAGGGGTAGTAACAAGGCGGATCGGCGTTCCGTGCCCGGATGTCCAGCGGCGGCGGCTTATTGGGTCATTAGCAGCGGGTAAGGGGCCGGCCGGCGCGCCGGGCTGCGATTGATCAGCGGTGGCCGGGGCCGGCCATCTGGCTGCCTTCTCCCCGGTCTCCTCTCTCTGCCCGCTCCCGGGTGGCGCCGCGCCGGCGCTTTCCTTTGGAGAATGTGTACGTGGGGGGGTCTCGCAAATATAATTACGTAATTCCTTTTCTTGTTATTTTTCAGGCACCTGTCGGTAATCATATTGAAAACCTCACAGCAAGCTGCTAACGGACCTAAAAGAAGTTGGCACAGCCCATTGATAAGGTGATTGAGCGTAATTTGTTTTGTTCTAGTGAAGAGCAACAGCGGTGCAATAATCCATGTTGAGTTGGTGGAACTGTACGACAATAATCCAACACCGTCTGACGTAGTGGTTAAGTGCCACCGTTTCAAAAATGTCTGAATGATGATGGCCTACGGCAACATTCCAGCATCATCTAACGCAATGGTTATGCGCGTAGAAGCATTCGCCGTATTAAAAAAAAATGGATTACGAAGTACTAAGTGGCAGACCGTCACTGTGTGAACAATCCGCATCGATGTCTACATGCAAGCCACCGTGGCGGAGGGTACCCTGTACCACTACTGCTCATTTCCTTTCCCGTTCCACTTGCAAACAGAGCGAGGGAAAAAAACGAGTATCTATATGCCTTCGTACAAGCCCTAAATCCTCTTGTCTTATCTTTGTGATATTTATCCGAAATGTACACTGGCTGCAGCACAATCGTTCAGCACTCAGTTAAAAGTGCTGGTTCTCTCAGTTTTCGCAACTGTGTTCCTCGACAAGAATTTCGCCTTTCCTCCAGAGATTTGCATTTGACTCTTCCGAAGTATTTCAGTAACATTGTGTATTGTTCGAATCTACCGGTAACAGATTAAGCAGCTCGCCTCTGAAGTTCTTCGGTGTCTTCCTTCAATACGACCTGGTGCGGATCCCAAACTCTCTAACAGTATTCAAGAATTGGTCGCACGCGTGCCCTACATGCAGTCTCCTATACAGATGAACCATACTTTCCTAAAATTATCCCATTAACACGAAGTCTGCTATTCCCTAATACAGTGCTTACGTGCACTGAAACTTCTTTATTTAAATGAGTGTGTCTGTACTTAAATTGCAGAATGACTGAGAAGATGAAACTTCTACGTTTTTTGATTCTGAAACAGTTGAGTAAAACTGAACGTAATGACCCTACTTTCTCTTTACTTTTCTTATCATGTCAACACTGACCCATAATATTCCAGCGCAACACAATCTGACTGCTCAAAGAAATTACAACCTGACTTCAAATAATTAATTCAATACAGTGGTCCTGACTAAAAAGAAATCTTAACAATAACCTATACATTTCATTAAGCACTTACCTAACAAAAATCTTCATTCGCGAACTACTGCAATACAGCGAGCGACAATACTGCCAGCTAAATAAAAGATTATAACTACTAAAGCCACTAACTACTAATAGCCATGTGGTTAGCAAAGGAAACACTTTGTTGCAAACCAAATAATGTATTTTTTTAACTTAATATTGTGACATCCAGTGCAAACAGGAATATAAATCGTCATTGACATGAATAATATTCAACCTTCAATCGAACATGTACAGATCGTTAGCCTACGCTAACACTTCAGACCTCTACCCTCCATGAATGCTGACTTCTCACATCTAACATCCATCACTGCTGGCTGTTCACCTCCGACCGCTCAACAGTACTTCCATCACTGCTGGCGACTAACTTCCAACTGCCCAACACTACTGGGCGATTAACTTCCAACGAGTCCAACCAGCCACAGAGTCTCTTACAAAGAAAGCGCAGTCAGATCCAATGCAAAGCGATACACAGCGCTGCCAACACAGAAGCAGCCCACTTACAGCAGAATCCATTTTGTATCCCTTTGCAACATTACCCTCAGATTTTAAATCGACATGAATGTGTCAAGCAGCATACTGCTAATCCTGTGTTCGAACGTTATAGGATTGCTTTTACTACTCACCTGCACTAATTTACATTTCTTTCTTTACTTTTTGGGCTAGCTGTCATTCATCACACCAACTAGAAATTTAGACTCAGTCAGTTTGCATCCTCCTATAGTCAGTCAACGACGATACGTCCCCATATATCACAGTATCATCAGAAAACAGCCACAGATTGCTGTTCACCTTGTCTGCTACATCTTTTATGTATATAGAACAATAATAGCGGCCCTGTTACGCTTCCTTAGGGCACTCCTGACGATATCCTTGTCGCTGGTGAACACTCGCCGTCGAGGGCAACGTACTTGTTTCAGTTACTTAATAAGTCTTCGAACCACACACATATCTGGGAACCTATTCCGTATACTCGCACCTCCGTTAAAATACTGCAGTGGAGCACTTGTCAAAAGCTTTTCGGAAATCGAAGAACATGGAATCTGTCAGTTGTCCTTCATCCATGGTTCGCAGGATGTCATGAGAGAAAATGGCAAGCTTTCTAAAATCAAGCCCTTTGTTGGACAGAACGTTTTCCGTCTAGAGGAATTTTATTATGTTCGAACTGAGAATATGTTCAAGAATTCTGCAGCTGACCGACGTTAAAAGGTAATGGTGTGTAATTTTGCGGGTTCTTCCTTTTCGCCTTCTTATACACAGGAGTCGCCTGCGCTTTTATCCAGTCGCTTGGAACTTTGCGCTGGGTGACAGATTCACGAATTAGTTAAGTAACCCGTCAATACCGTAAGTACTCATTGTAAAACACAAATGGGATTGCAGCCGGACCTAGTAACTTATTTGATTTCAATTATTTCAGCTGTTTATCTACGCCAGGGATCCTTATTAATATGTCCTCCGTATGGATATCTGTGCGATGCCTAAACGGCAATATGTTTCCACGATGCTTCAGCGTTAAAAATTTCTAAATTTGAAATTTAAAACTTCGGCTTTCCGAATTCTCTGTAGCCCCAAGAGAAGAGGAAGCCGTGATACAGCGTCTCATAATCGAGGCGATAGTGGAGACTGTGAAAATGAATAATGAATTATCTCAGAATATTTTTCCTCGACATTTTGAACGTATCAAAACTCGGCCCCCGCCGGATTCCACGAATTCTCACTACCATTCAATGTGCCTGTCAAACCGAGGCAACTCCGAAAGCTTCGCGGCTGTGTCGGCCAATGCAGATGGCTTTTTAACTGCTTAGTCACAATCGATGGGTGCTGGGTGCATCAGTATGACCCCACTACAAATCAGGAAAGCAAACAGTGGAAACACGTACATTTACCATTGCCGATAAAGACTGAGACCCAAGTGATGTTTCTTAGGAGTGTCATATTGCCACGATTTGGTGCTACAAGATTACGCTAGCAAGGGGCTGACCGTCACAGCAGCATGCTATTGAAAATACACCCTTAAAAAATGCGCACGACGAAGAAGTTCTGGCAATCGTTCACAAATTGATATTCATGCAGGTTCAGACGGAAAATGCAAAATTGTAAACTTTGGTGGCTGATGGATAAATGTATGACGCTGCAGCGCAATCTCACCGCGCAGTGGCAATGATAGCAAACAGGGGACATGTCGATACTAGTGCATCACTTTTTTTCGAATTTCATTCATTGTAGTCAGCTGGACAATAACTACGCTTCGCAGGCAGGCACGTGAACAATATACTCAGATATCAGCGTTTGACAGAAGACGTGTAGGTGAGCTCAAAGTGGCCACTGGTGCAATTGGCGATCGCTAGACGTTTGAAAAGGAGTGATGCCACTATTGGACGATGATGGCAGGAAAGGGTTTACAAAGGAACAAATTGGGTGCATAATCTGATGAGCACAGATTATGGATTCAGACGAATCCAAAGAAGGAACTAGCAGAAATGAGACGAGCGTTCAACGTTACACCAGAATGATGGAACATGTAGTAAATTACATTGTATTCCTTTCATTGAACTATAGATGCAGCAGTTGGGAGCGTTAAATACTCCTGAATTCTTATACTGTGAGAGGATGATACAGGTCTCTAGGTAAAACATATTGTCGAAACGATGTCACTTGATCCCTTGGAGTAGATCAGTGAAAATTACATCCAAACAAACTTTAGAATTAACAGATTTGGCTATATTTTGTTTCAGTTGAACAACAGGATGATTTTAGCTCTATATCCATAATCACGTATTAAAAAGGGATAGTGATGGACAGGATGCTTATTCGTAAAATGTCAATGACCAAGCGCCTCGTGCGCAAATACTCTTTTTTAGGATAAGATCATCTAAACCTGTATCTATATTCTGCATACCACTTTACGTTTTGTGGAAGACGGTATTTCAAGCACCAGTGTCAGTTACCCCTCCACTGCTGCAGTAGCGAATAGTCGAAGGAATAACGGTTACTGGTAAGTCTTCGCGTGGGCTCTAATGGCTCTAATTTTTCCTTCATAAGTAGGAGAAAGCAATATATTGGGTGACTCTTCTAGCAACGTACGCCCTCGGGAGAATAACAGCTTGATTCACAGCGCCACTATTGCAGCGTCTGCCATTATAGTTGGCTCAGCACCTCTGTAACGCTTTCGCGCTTGCTAAATGAACCTGTGACGAGACACCCTGGCTTTCTTTGGATCTTCTTTATTTCCCCAATCAATCCCATTTGGTACAGATCCCAGACTGCCCAGTGATATTCAAGTATTGGTGGAACGAGTGTTTTCTAAGATATCTCCATTGTGGTCAACACTTCCTGAGTATTCTCATCATGAATCTCAGTCTGACATCTGCATTACATTCAAATAATCTTTAAATCGCAACGTACGTATACTCTTAGAAATATTATTGATACGACAGCTTCCTGTGACTGCTATGCTATTTTGCAGTCATACAGTAATGGGTCTTTGTGACTGTTTATCCGCAATACGTACCATTGTTTATGATGAGTGTCAGTTGCCAATCCCTGCACCAAGTGTCGATCTTCTGCAGGTTTCCCTGCATTTTTCTATTACTTTGCAGCGTTTCGGCTCCTCTGTATGCAACACCATCATTCGCTAACATCCTGATGCAACCTCAGATGTTTTCAACTCGGTACTTTATACATTGAACAGCCAAAGAAACTGCTCCACCTGCCTAATATCGTATGTCGGCCCCAAAGCCTGCACAAGTACCGCAGCACGACGAGGCATGTCTAGACTAATATCTGAAGTTGTTCTGGAGGGAACTGACACCATGAACCCAGCTGGGCTATCCATAAACCCGTAAGAGTACGAGGGAGTGGAGATCTATTCTAGACAACACGTTGCAGGGCATCGCAGTAATGTTCATGTCTGGAAAGTTTGGTGGCCAGCGGAAATGTGTTCCTGGAGCCACTCTGTAGCAATTCTAGACGTGTGGGGTGTCGCATTGTCCTCCTGGAATTGCACAAGTCCCATGACTGGATGCAAGTGATCAGGCAGGATGCTCAAGTATGTATCACCTGACAGAGTCGTATCTAGACGTATCAGGGGTCCCATATCACTCTAACTGCACACGCCCCACACCATTACAGAGCCTCCACCAGCTTGAACAGTCCCCTGTTGACGTGCAGGGTCCATCGATTCATGAGGTTGTCTCCATACTCATACACGTCCATCCGCTCGATACAATTTGAAACGACACTCATCCGACCACGCAACATGTTTCCGTTCATCAACAGTCCAGTGTCGTGTTGACGGACCCACGTGAGGCGTAAAGCTTTATGTCTTGCAATCATAAAGAGTACACGAGTGGGCCTTTGGCTCCGAAAGCCCATATCGATAATATTTCGTTGAATCGTTCGCACGGTGACACTTGTTGATTGTCCAGCACTGGAATCTGCAGCAATTTGCGGAAGGCTTGCAGTTCAGTCGCGCTGAATGTTTCTCTTCAGTCGTCGTTGCTCCCGTTCTCGCAGGATCTTTTTCCACCGGCAGCGCGATTGGAGATTTGATGTATTACCGGATTCCTGATATTGACGGTACACTCGTGGAATGACCGTATGGGTAAATTCACACCTCATCGCTACCTCAGAGATGCTATGGCCCATCGCTCTTGCGCCGACTGCAACACCACGTTCAAACACGCTTAAATCTTGATAATCTGCCTTTGTGGCTGCAATAACCGATCTAACAAGTGAGCCAGACACTTGTTGTTTTATACAGGCATTGCCGACTGCAGCGCCGTATTCTACCTGTTTACATATCTCCGTATTTGAATACGCATGCTTATACCAGTATGGCGCTTCAGTGTATATATTCGTATCGTGAAAAAGTATGGTCCAGTATCAGCCCCTGGGATACGCCCGAAATTACTTGTACGTATGACGATATCTCTCAGTTGAGAACGACATGCTCGAAAATCTTAAATGTAGTCATACAGTTGTTCTGATACTCCGTGCACTCATATTTTGTTTTTAAGGCGACACTGTTGAACTGTACCGAATGCCTGCCAGAAGTCAAGGAAACCAGAATAATCGCTATAAAGCTAAAATCAGTTATGTCTGAACGATTCTGTGTCTCACATTAATAGTTCTTCAATTTGTTGGCATATTTGATGTAATAAATCTACTTTCATGACGTGTATCTGTCTAGGTGTTGCAGCTTTTACAGTCTTTGAAGTGCTTATCAAACTGTAACTAGAATGAGATTTCCACTCTGAAGCGGAGTGTGCGCTGATATGACACTTCCTGGCAGATTAAAACTGTGTGCAGGACCGAGACTCGAACTCGGGACCTTTGCCTTTTGCGGGCAAGTGCTCTACCAACTGAGCTACCCGCAAAAGGAAAAGGTCCCGAGTTCGAGTCTCGGTCCGGCACCCAGTTTTAATCTGCCAGGAAGTTTCAAACTGTAACTAGCTTCGTGTAAAAACTAACTGACTTGATAAGCTCGATTTTCACTATGGTCTTGTACCCGGTAAATAGGCTCTGTATCCGATCCAACCTACTCGCATCTACTAACGTTTCAAACAGAAAAACGAGTACCGTGAAACTTCTCGGTGACCTGTTTGGCGATAAGGCTGGCGATGCATCAGTTTTGCGGAATACACCTGGACACACAGTCCATAGCACCCGGGCCAGCGAGGATATGTGCGGAGTTCCCACGAGGCGGTGGTCCGCACCCAGGGGACCGCCTGTATTGACCATGCGTGCTGATTGCGTTCACTCGCCTGCGGCCGTCTGCCCCAGGTCAGCAGCCCAGGCCGCCGAGCTGCTCGCTACCTGCCGTCCGATGGCACAGCGTAGTCCATCTCGTACCGATAGATTTCTTCCTACGCTCGCCTATTTTCTGGTATTAACACGCAACACTTTGTCTGCGAAATGTTGTACGTTATAAGCTGACGAATCCGTGTACAACGGTTACATGAGACACCTACAAAAACCTTCGAAATTAGACGCGTTTTTAGTTAGTAAAACATTCACTGTTCTCCTTAAAATTTAGAACAGCAAAGAATAGAATGAATGATACCACTGATTGTTTCGTTTTGAGTATCGAACAGTGAATAAGGCTAATTTCTTTAGTTACACGAGCTGATGAGCACTGCTCACCACGAGACTAAATTCCACCTTGTGGCATCTCCGGCTCGTGACGCGGCAAGGAAAGTATATAAACGGAGCAGAGTGGAATGTTGAACCATTATAATTACGTTGTTGTTGTTGTGGTCTTGAGTCCTGAGACTGGTTTGATGCAGCTCTCAATGCTACTCTATCCTGTGCAAGCCTCTTCATCTCCCAGTACCTACTGCAGCCTACATCCTTCTGAATCTGCTTAGTGTATTCATCTCTTGGTCTTCCTCTACGATTTTTACCCTCCACGCTGCCATCCAGCACTAAATTGGTGATCCCTTGATGCCTCAGAACATGTCCTATCAACCGATCCCTTCTTCTAGTCAAGTTGTGCCATAAATTCCTCTTCTCGCCAATTCTATTCAATACCTCCTCATTAGTTATGTGATCTACCCATCTAATCTTCAGCATTCTTCTGTAGCTCCACATTTCGAAAGCTTCTATTCTCTTCTTGTCCAAACTATTTATCGTCCATGTTTCACTTCCATACATGGCTACACTCCATACAAATACTTTCAGAAACGGCTTCGTGACACTTAAATCAATACTCGATGTTAACAAATTTCTCTTCGTCAGAAACGCTTTCTTTGCCATTGCCAGTCTACCTTTGGTATCCTCTCTACTTCGACCATCATCAGTTATTTTGCTCCCCAAATAGCAAAACTCTACTACCTTAAGTGTCTCATATCCTAATCTAATTCCCTCAGTATCACCCGACTTAATTCGACTACATTCCATTATCCTCGTTTTGCTTTTGTTGGTGTTCATCTTATACCCTCCTTTCAAGACACTGTCCATTCCGTTCAACTGTTCTTACAAGTCCTTTGCTGTCTCTGACAGAATTACAATGTCATCGGCGAACCTCAAAGTTTTTATTTCTTCTCCATGGATTTTAATACCTACTCCGAACTTTTCTTTCGTTTCCTTTACTGCTTGCTCAATATACAGATATACAGGGAGAGGCTACAACCCTGTCTCACTTCCTTCCCAATCACTGCTTCCCTTTCATGTCCCTCGACTCTTATAACTGCCATCTGTTTTCTGTACAAATTGTAAATAGCCTTTCGCTCCCTGTATTGTGCCCCTGCCACCTTCAGAATTTGAAAGAGTCTAATCCAGTCAACATTGTCAAAATCTTTCTCTAAGTCTACAAATTCTAGAAACGTAGGTTTGCCTTCCCTTAATCTTTCTTCTAAGATAAGTCGTAAGGTCAATATTGCCTCACGTGTTCCAACATTTCTACGGAATCCAAACTGATCTTCCCCGAGGTCGCCTTATACCAGTTTTTCCATTCGTCTACAGGCCACAAATGGGGAAATCCACTGACATAAGCGACGTTACCGAAGAGCCGACTGACACGGTCCAGCTACTAGCGACGAGCATCTCGTAAACAGCAGTTCTGGTCGGCTACTCACCTGTTACTGTACTGAGGATCGATGATAATTAGTAGAAGGAGGGTGAAACCACAAGTCGGCAACAGGATATTGGACGACCACTACTTATCGCTGTACGTGAATGTTGATGGCTTTCCTGCTCTACAATAGAGGGTAGGTGGCGATTTATGGCAAATCCGACGGCAAATCACAACGCTGTGTCAGGCAAAAGAGTTCCGGAGCACGCCATTCCGCGCACAATGTTAAAGATGGGCTTCGCAGCAGACAACCACTACTTGTTCCCTTGTTGACCCAATGACATAGCCAGTTACGATTGTAGTGAGTAGCGGACTATCTAGACTGCGACGTGGAACAGTGGAAAGGTATTTCCTCGTCGGGTAAGTCACTTTTATTCCTACACAAGTTCCATGATTGTATTCGGATAGGCAGTCATCCACGCGAACTGTTGCTCGTAATAAGCACCGCACAACGGATGCAGTGTTACTGTAAGGTGGACATTCACCTGGGTTTTCATGGAACTTGCGGTGTTAATCGAAGACATCATGACGGCTGTGGACTATGCGATTATTATTACTGACGACCTGCATCCCTTTTTGTTTGATGTCTTTCCTGACGACGATGGCATCTTGGGCCTTTTTTCGGGCAGGCAACAGTGCTCAAGCGTTACTGATAAAGCGCATTAACGTGTCAGTGTTGCCAAGTTAGTGCTTTTCCCACTAAATCTGGTGATTATGAGTACCTTTCTAGTCTGCACATTTCGCCTCTAGTGACTAGTGGGAATTATGCTAGACTTTAAAAGTATTTGGCTTGCTTTACGGTAAAGTTATTTTATAAAATTACTTGAACCACTCAACATACGGTAGACAGTACTATTCAGTTTGCAAACGGCTACTAGCTCTTAAATTTATGTCATATAAATATTTATAATCCACGGCTTTCTGTCTTCGTTTCCGTAATATTATTCACCATTATTGTTACGCGATCTAGCATTTATAGATCTGCAACTACATGCATAGTGCTTATCTGTAGCGCCGGGGTTAATGTTGTGTGGTTTTTAACTCAGTAAATATTATTTTAGTACTGAAAATGGGCAAAGTTAAATCACAGCATATCCAGAAATTTCGTGCTGAGTGGCTATGCGATAGTAAATTTGCAGGCTGGCTAGAAAGAAATCAAGGCAATGACACAAGATATTGTAAATTTTGTCCTACTACTTTCTTAGCTCCTATGCCAACATATTAAGCCACAGTGACACAAAGAAACACAAGAGAGCTGCAGCACCATTTTGTAGTTTAATAAAAACAGCAATACCTTCCAAAACCGCGAAAGAATCTTAACAAGTGAATCAAGCTGACGGTCCGGTTGCGTTATATCTTTTCAACATTGTGCAAGAGTAAATTCACAGACAGTGATGCTGCCGTAGAATTTCAAATGCATGAAGAGTACTGTAGTTATAAAAGAGCTAATTAGGCCCTATTTTGTAAAAAAATTGTGATAAAATGTCGGTCTCGCACCTTTGTTGGGCACCTAGAAAATATCCCTGAACCGCTATACCCCTAACTGGCTCTAATGTGCTGACAGGATAGGCAGCCCTTTCGACATCGCTTAGCTTTTGTTCGCGGCCAGCAAGCACTAGTGTAACGTTGTAGCACCTCGGGCTTGTCAGTTTATACCAACTCCTGGACTGCTGGGGAAGCGTCATCTTGACACTTGACAGGTGAGTCGACACGGTATAATGTGCGATGCAGCGGGGATGTAACGGCTACTAACAGAAATCGATGATTTCAATGCAAGAAATTTATCCAAATGTGTCGGAATACATTTTAATGTTTTAAGTGCAAGCTGAAGATGAGAGATTTGTCTCTCAAAACACGTTTCTGAGCTGTGTGTAAACATAAAATAGCTCTGTGCTACCAGTTATTACTATGGAAAAACACTAGTCGTTTCATTTTCGCCCACTGACCAATATGAAGTTCGTCATAAAATCGTTTAAGCTCTTCAGGTATGTAGGCCGGTGTTTTTCTTTCTCTATTATCAGGAAATATCACTTTGGGTGTGTTACACAGGTTGGTAGACTGGGCACAAGCCGTCCCGTTGAGCTACTCGGAAAATATGTTTGATCTTCTTGCCATTGAAGTCAACAGTGCAAATATATAACTTCCGATTGTTACTGTATGATTTCAAGGACTCCATTGTTTTATAACTGACAGAAAGTTTTACAGTAAAAAGTATCTAATGTTTGCACTTATTTAAGGAGAAACTTGTAGCTCTTGCTGCTGTTTACAAAAATACCTAATACCTGATGTAATCTATGCGTTTGGTTATACTTCACGGTGACTTTTTGGAAGACCGAAGTTCCCGTAACAAGGAAGGACAGAACGAACCATGTCCCTAAAGCGACCTGTATCAGTTGTAGGGAAGCAGCCTACTCACGCCGTATAAAATTCACATCAGTCTTTCCATTGTGTGCCAGCCTAGTCTGCTGTAACTAGGTCTCACGTCATAAATGTTGCGCAATACTTTAAAATTCACGTAAATAACCTGAAACGGTTCTAGCATGTCAGAAGTAATTCTAAATCAATATGTGTTAAATATCATTTCAATAACTTTAACCATTTTCAAAATTTGGACGTTTTTCTGTAAAAATCATTGCCACAACAGAAAAGAGCTAGAGACTTAAAAATTTATATTTAGATTCCTTTTTCATAATAATTTAGTAGAAACAGTCTTCTGGATCTCACAAATTAAGATTTTAGTTGAAATTCAATATTTTCTGGTTTTTGTCTTAAAAATTTAGGAAGCAAGATAGATTAAGTAGGCTAATAAATAAGGCTAGGATGTTTAAATTTAAGTAGAATCATAAAGATGTGAGAAGTTTCAATTGAATAACTATAAAACTATAGCGATAGCCAATCTCCAAACGGAGAGTTCAGAGCTCGTCTACTGTGTGTAGTGTAATTAAATTAATTCTCTTGCCCAAAATATTTTACTTAGCCACGTCAGACTTTTATTATGATTACTTACCTGTGTGCTGAATGCACATTTAAATTGAGAGCTTCATCGGCCATCAGCAAAGGAAGCGATGATTTATTCAATAACTTAATGTGGTGCATTACTAGCCCAGCGGCTAGTCGGGAGAGCCGATTTGATCAGGCGTTCCCTTAGCCGTCCGCACCGCGGCTTTATATATAAGAACGCTGCGCAAGAAAGTAAGGCCCCAGTTCTCTCCAGACGCTCATTAGCGCACCATCTGTGTCGGGAGTCGCGTCGCGTCGGTATCATTGCTATAAACAGCCTCGGATGCCGTAATAAGTTACTCGGGATACGCGTAACCATGAAATCATTTTCGAGTGAAGTGTTAATTCTGGGATGATCTATCTTCAGTTTGCGTATGTTGTATTTTCACGTGCTACCGCGGGACAAACATTCTACCATTATTTAGTGTGGCGTTTGATGAACATTATCATCGAATAATGGCGAGCATTCACTTAAACATTTAATTTAGACAGTTATAGTTGCATCAGCGCATTAGACTCTGAACTGCTCTGGTAGTTGGACTGCGTGGATTTCTTTTTTTGATCTGTGACTTTCAGAATATAGCGAACGTTTTTACAGGATCGTTTTTGATTATGAATCCCAGGCAATCTCCTAATTCCTCAGAGCTACAAGCTGTAGCTATAAGTGTATTTCTCAGATGAAGTGGGCACTAGGAATTCTAATTACAGGCTTCACGTTTTGCTAATCACTTTCTGGTTACCAATATTGTAGTTAGAGAGCCAGTGTTGAGAACGGCAAAAGATAGCATAAATAATAGGAACATTTTAAATAAGAATCATTTCACCCGCCGCCCCACATATGGTTAATCGGCCGGGAAATGTTTCTACATTACTAACCAAACATTGTATAACAGCCAATAATTCCACCCGCCGCCCCACACAGTCATAGTGATGAGCACTTTAGCCAAATAATGTTTCCTTTTCTGTCTCACACAGTCCTCCAAGAACACTCTAAAACAAATGACAAGCACTGAGACGTAGAATACGACATTATGAAATAATGGGAAGGAAGGAAGTAATTAAGTGAGGCAACTGTCTAGAACGTTTTCCTCTGGTAAGCACAGAACGTGACCCCATGGAAATATGAAACTGGTGCACGTTTTCTCCGCTCTACGCGGATATGATCGAGCTGCTTTCACCAAAGCACGCTAGCTTTGTTCTAGAGAAAGTTCTTATGGAAATAACTCATTTTGTCCAATATTGTGGCTGAGGTTCTTTCACTATGGTCCGATTTCTACAACTCCGATGCTCTTGGAACATAACATTTAATAAACGTAAGGAAAATTCTTTAACTGGTTGAGGCTGAGGACCGTTTTATACTTAATATCCAAAGGGAAAACACTAAGAAAATAAAATAAAATAAAACAATTAGCTCTACAGAAGGTACCTACTGTGTTTCAGCAAGATAAAAGCCACGTACGTCACTTGCCCCTAAAGATAGTACAGAGCCCAGCGACGGAGCAGGTATTTACCCAAAACAACGCGTTTCTGGGCCGTGCGTATGCTGTGCGCCCGCGTGTGAGCACAGCTATCACGGCGCATTTGCATGTCAAAGCTTTGTAATACCTCGGCACTCCAATTTGCAGACTGTGCGCACACGCGCTGCCAGAATCACTTCCGATGGAAGTAATAGCAGCGGCACATCCGAGTGCGTGAAATATTTAGCGTTCTGCCCTTAGATGTGCTAATCTCTAGCACACTCGTCGCCCAACCACAAGTCTCGGACACAGCTCGCGGAGCTCGCGTTTCACCGAAATATTTGCTCAAAGAAAGCAAAACCGCTCTGTGCCACTGACAGCGAATGTCTACAGGTCTTTCCAGAGATGAAAATTGTACACAACCACCAAGGTTCCTAGGTTTGCAAGCTACTTCTCACCTTTAATTTTGTTTTCTCCTACTGCTACGAAACAGGTATTCTCCGCAATGAACTTAGATCAGGGTTCAACAACGTGTTGGTTTTGAGCGTGAGCACTCGTGCCTGCCCACGCTCTGTCATGCGAGCAGAGTAACTGTGACGTGGTTGTGTATGAGGGAAATGCGCGCGCACGCTGTGGTCGCGATAACAAGCGAGAAGCGCCAATTGTGAAATAGCGGAGGGTCAGTTATGACAGTGGCGCCGCCTAATTGTAGCAATGGCGAGTTGGCTAGGGGAGCATCCACAATTTCAATCCACAATACGAAGAATCTTTTTTGCTTTTTTTTTACACTAAATATAAGATTCGCTAAATATTTAATGTATCACAAGACAATTAATTCTTTCAGAAAGTTCAATGTACAGACATACTACCCGTCTTACCACATCAAAGAATACAAAGATGGAAAATATGAAGGACCGGAGCATGTACGAGAGATTTTAAAACTTGAAGGGAATTTCTCTGAGGAGGAGGAGTAAAAGGAAGGATAAATAAGTGAGTATGATATTCGGATGAGCTACAAAACGGCACTACTTTTAGAAACGTCCTTGCTCCCTTTCACGGATGGTGATTTAATAACAGAATACTTAGCAGTTGCAGCTGAATGTTTATGTTCACTTCAGGTAGAACAATTTCGCGTGGTGCCATTATCAAACACGACACAGAGGTTACGGTAAAAGACGTTCAGAGCCAGCTCGTAAATTCCTTTAAAGGTTTTGTACAATACTCTTTAGCGTTTAAGAGAGTGCAGAGAATACGCCCACTTCGCGCTAAGCTGCAGCTTGAAGTAATTTATGCGCAATGTAAGAACATGATGAAATGAAATAAATTCTGATATCGGCCGCAACTAGGCAATGAAATGATTTCATTGACTACAATGAAAACTGGTGCTGGACAGGTGGGCGAGCGGTTGCCTTAACTGTTTCCGCAGTGCGAGCGCGCTTATCGTCCGACCCAAATTCCCAGTCTGTCAAATACTATTATCTTAAATATTTAAAGTGTTCAGTTTCTTTTGGTGTAGCAGTAGGCCTGTTTATGTTAGGAGGCACTGGTCAAACAACAGATGATGGATTTGTTTCTCCATTGTTTTTACACTCTATTCTCCAATCCACACGGCGTTTGAATAGCGTTATTTTGCCGAGGCCTTTTGTAAATAAAATTCTTCTACTATTAAACAATTTTCCTGACACATATTACAAATGTTTCCACGGAAATAGGATGAGACTAAGAAAACATCTGGTTGAAGTGGTCTTTCATTCTCCAGCAAATTTCTGAGTGCTTCTGGGATCGATACGAGTATAACACAACTAAGCACAAATGTTCTCATGTTTCCATGCAAGAGTGGTAAATTGTGTGAAGGGGAAACAACAATCCTTTTCGGAGCAATAGCGGTATACTCTTCTCGAACAATGTATTTCTGCTTGTCATTCGATGGCTTGCAACGGAATGAATATTAGGACCCGATCATCAAGTAATCACTCAAGATATGACAGTGTGAGATACTGATTAATCGAGACGGCGGTTTCCTGTTGCACACCCGAAGTAATACTTCCTCTGGGAAACTGTACTCTGTGTAGGCAGCGTCATTTTGTGATTTTACCGAACGAAAAGGATCAATCTGACATCGAAAAGGTGAGTTTTTACTAAGGAGGGCACTCAGAGCGACGCACGGAGAGCAGCGAGACAGATCTGAGAAGCGAATTACAAATACACTGCTACGGTCGCAGGTTCGAATCCTGCCCCGGGCATGGATGTGTGTGATGTCCTTAGGTTAGTTAGGTTTTAGTAGTTCTAAGTCTAGGGGACTGATGACCTAAGATGTTAAGTCCCGTAGTGCTCAGAGCCATTTGAACCACTTCGTAAATCATTCATATGATAGGCTGACGTGGCCAGACACTCAATTTACGTCTCTGTAATTCTATTACGCCATGTTGGAGAGGAAATGTATCATAGTTCTCTTCAGATTATGTTTTAGCACAGTCGATTGGACGTTTGAGTTGTCAGTAGAAGATATGTTATTATATTGCTTAAAATGAAAACGTATATCATTTGACATCAAAATGTAGACCTTCATTTCTAAAATAACATAATGACTTAACAATTGCTACAAGGCTGTCGAGCAAAGTAGAAAGAAGTAATTGTACTTCTTGTGCTTAGTCGTTTCTTACGTGCAAAATTTCCATTATTTTTTAACGGAATGCACTCGGTTGAGAACGGGTAGGTTACAACTATCACATGTGCGAACCTGAAGATGACATGAAAAGGCAAAGCCGAAAGATCCTGATTACAGGTTACCGACATAAAGCAGTCGTTCCGGAACTTCATGGAACATTTTTGCAGTTGTTATCCAACCGCATATGTAAATTGTCAGCTCCATCTGCGGAACAGTTTGTTTCATACTGTTCCTAAAATAACCAACTGGTACGAGCTGCATTCAAAAGGATGAAGTCAAACCCAGCGTATGGTAAAATTCTGGGATCTACACAGTTTATCATCAATGGAAATTCGGATATTCATCAACACACTTGGTGAGAATTTACGCCTGATCTTTGTTTCTAATGTTAGGTAATGGACGAGTGGATCAGAACGTGGCTGTACTTCTCTTGAAGATGATAAACATGAAGGACATCAAATAACTACAATCACATATGACGTTATTGTCTGTAACGATGTGAAAGAAGATGGGTACACGGTACTCATGTCGGTAGAGACCCTGGCACCTGAAGAACTGGTAATGGGAATTACTCGTACCATACAGATAAACAGTAGTTGAATACTGCCAAAAAGCAAATGCAGAAACCAATTTTTAAGTAAAGTACTTACAAAGTTACGGAAAAAAGATTTGCACCAACCTCGTGACTACAACAGATGTTTTTTTCCCGCACTCTAAGTGCTTTCTTAATCACAGCGTATCTCTGCGTGCAGCCACCTTTGTAATGGAGGCGAGAGTGAAGCTGTATTAGCCGTGCAGTTCAGAACATCGCGAGAAGTGAACCCGGCGTCTTGCGTGAACGGTTTATGCCTTGAAGTATCATTTCGAACGTACCCCGTGCGCGCACATTATCACATTACTCTCAATTCGACGAGATTCCCACCGGATTGATACACACAACAACGAATTCATCCAAACGTCTCACCGATATTATGAGACATAAAGCTTCGAAGAATTGCTTCGCAAAGGTCACCCATGGTCAACAACACCAGATGGTAATTTGTACATATCCAGTGAAAGTTGTCAGTACTTGTAGGAGAAAGAAGTGCTCGCTGCCTTTTTGAAAGTAACTGCGAGAAATGTATCAACCCATTCATTACGCAATCGTCTCTCAGCTATCGAATTAACCTTTGTGTGTCCATTATGGACAGCAGTACACACGCACCAGCACCGTGATGAGCGAAGTAGGTAGGAACCAGACCCCTGGACTAGAATTTGGATCAGTGGCGTCTGGTTCCCCATACCAACAACTACAGGACAACATCTGATTATGATCGCAGAAGAGTGTGGTGGCAGACAGATACCTATGAACGCATTTCTACGAGATCATCAGGAAGGTCGTTCAGTCACTTTGGGCGAGTATCATTTCCAGACGTCGGACACTTTTCAACACTATTGAGGGTAGTTCGAGGGCTTGCACATATCAGGGCAGCCTCTTCCAGCCTCTTATTTAACGCCACAGTCCACATTTCGGTGATAGGGACGGGGACGATAATTCACGAGGTCACTGCACTCGTTACCTGAATACCTTCTTCTGGTGCCAGAAATTAACTACATGGAAAGACATGGGCGGTATCTTTTGATATGAACGGATAGAGCACGTTTTGGACCCGTTGGTGGGCGCTGTAGTAGGAACCATTCTTACTCACTGGATTTTTTCATGAGGGCTTCCGTTCGAGAGTGAGACAGTCTTGAGCAGGAGCTTTGCGACCATCGGGTGGTCTGCATGCTAAAGAGGATCCAGCTATATTACGGCGATCAGGATTGTCAAGACGGTACTGAAAGTTATCCAACATCTATGTGGACACCAATTAGTGGGCATTAGTGTAAGACTTGTCTACCCTCCGCCTTTACAGTGGGTTCAAATCTGCTTGGGAAACTTTCAATGAGGTATTTGAATGACTGTAGAGGAATGACAGCCCATTATTCCTCACCGAGCCGAAACGAGGGAAGATGTTCGATGCTGGGGTCTGGAGTGCAGTCAACGTAACTAATCTAGAAGTGCTCCATCGTGTTCCTGTCGGCACACTGGCCAGGCCAGTAAGTTTCAGGAATGTTTTTGTCCACAGATCATTGCCTCACACAAGCTACATTATAATATGCTGCATTGTCACGCTGATACAATCATCGTCTACTTACTATTCCTCCGCTGTAAGCAATACACTACGTTGTAAAATGTGTTCATATCTTTAAACAATTAGGTTCTGAAATCTCATAATCGGACCATACCCTAACCACCAAAAATAGCCCACACCGTAACACCCTCTCCTCCGTTCTTCGCTATTGGCACTACACTTGGTGGAAAATAACGTTCTGCAAGAATTCGCCTAATACAAACAGTTTCATCAGATTGTCAGACAATATAGTGCGAGTCGTCACTCCAAATCACACGTTTCCAATCATCCACTGCCCAGTGTCGTCGCTCTTTACACCACCTCAAGCTTGTCTTCCTGTGTGCTGAGGATGACACGGCAGCCGGTCGGTACATGTGGGCCTTCATGGCCTGTTTCCTGCCGAACAGCGTCTCTTAGCAGTGAATACAGGAATGTGTGTCTTACGTGGAGCTGTTCTACCGTTGTATCCCGTTCTTCTTAATCCCTAAAAACATTCATTTTGCTAGCTCGACTGCAGGCAGCAGTTTTGAATTGACTAGTGCTTCCTTTCGCTGGTATCATCCAATTTTTTCCAACCAACCTATACAATGCTCGACTGCCCCGGTTAGTCTGTGCATGGGGTATGCCTGGTCTTGGTTTATCTCTGGTTTTTCCTTCGCTTTTCCACATCACAGCCGCATCACCAGTAGTACAAAAATGGCTCTGAGCACTATGGGACTCAACATCTTAGGTCATAAGTCCCAGTAGTACACCTGCACCGCTTCAGAAGGACTGAAATGTCTCTGACGGATTTGTTACTCGGGTGACATACGATGAATAGTCCACGCTCGATGTCCGTTTGCTCTACAGACCGACCCATTCTCCTGTTGCCACTTCTCTACTGCCGAAACAGTACTCCCTGACTCTTTTTATACTGACGGGTCCGTCTCTTATTGCATCTAGTTGTAAATCCTGCGTTACGTAGGGTTGCCCGTATATTTCTGATCAGCTAGTGTATGTGTGTCGCACGCTTTCGAAAGACTAAATTTGTTGCCAGTGTTTCTGGAGTACAACAGAGACTCTTATATTTTGTATCTTGCCAATGGTGGACCAATAATTGTCAAATAATTCTCGAAAAGATAATCCCCTTAGCCTCCAAGCCGCATCATTACTATTATAAGACACGAGCGTCACGAGGAGCAAGGCTAATAAGCAGTAGTACGTGACTGCGAAAGACCTCCAGAAGAAATACCATTTCTTGATCATCTGCACGAAAAAAATATCTGTCCTATTTCACAAAAGAGATGCTTTATCAACGAAGAAACTGGATGTATAAAAAGACGGTTACTACACTACTCAACCTAATCACCAGCTTTGGCACTTCCTCAGCTAACGAAAATGAAATTAACTGAGAGATAATGGCAGCCGTAGATGAGTACTCTACCGATTTCCAGCACTGCTCGTCAGAGATATAAATCGGAAAAAAATATAGAACAAAGTTCATTGACTTAAAGAAGGAGTACATCAAATAATAAGCACATTTGTGTGTGATTTCGTAGCATACTAAATTAATTTCGGTATTTTTAATTCACCGTCGGTACAGATAATCTCATTTCCAAAAACTTAAATCTCGCCAAAACATTAAGCAAGTAAAAATAAAATTACTAACGTTAGTGGCAGTGCAACTGATTATTGTAGGGGTCATTTACATCACATCATGAGTTTTTATGCAGACTCGTACCCCTCGAGTAACAAAAGTGCGGAATTTTACAGTCTTTTGGCAGCTGAAGCTACAGTAAAAAGTAACTTAGACTGTGTAAAATTTTGGGCTCTGCATAATCATTGTATGCGGGCCGTTTTAGAATGTCATACATTTGAATGTACATGATATGGAAAGCGTATTCCTCTCTTTGACACAATATGACCGGATACCGTTGTTGGCCCCTTCAATTGCTGTTTAATTCAGTATCACATTCAATAAAATAACAGCATCGTGTGCACGAGTGAAATACATCTTCATCCTTGTCTGATGCGACAGCAGTCTCCGTGTACAACGTCATTCAATATTTCAAACATTATTGCTTTCAGCTGTCGATGATACTGTTCTATAAAATCACTGAGAGCATAGCAGACAGAACGCGTAGAGACGCTGACAGAAAGCAGAGGTTATATGAAATATGGACCTCCTGAATTTTAATAACTGCATATCGTTTATTTTAATTCTGAAAAAAGTCGGTTGAGCGGGGTACAGAATGTAGCATCAGAATGATTCAGGCGTAATCTGCAAAAAGAGCAGCGACACTTAACTATTGGTTCAGTTTTCCTAATACTAGTGAGAGGCACCCACATGCCTTGCTCATACTGTGGCATCAAGCAGTCAGGCCTGCAAGATGAGTGGTCTGCCAAGCGAGTGGATTCATTTTTTATTTATCAAGTAACATGAACTCTAGTACTCACAATTAAGTTAAAAGTTATCCTCCTGCTTGGATATTACGCAACGGAAACGTACATCTGACTATTAGTAATTTACACAACACTGACTGTTCACTATGCACTGGCAATACCACATTTTCTTTCTTATTTAACGGCTTTTATCAACACATGGCCATCGCACTGAATATGAATGGCGCACACATTATTAATCCTGGATATCATGACAACATACAATTCGAAGGAAAAGGCCACCAATCTTTTTCTTTTCACTATTTTATTTATTCCGATAAATTCTATAACCTAAACACACAAATTCTATAACCTACAACAATAACACATGAGAAATTCCGCCCAGTGGGCATGGCTTTACATTGGTGATTCTCTATCTTATGGTCTCGTAATTATTTAATGATACGGTGCACTTTCTGGATAGGATGGTGGATCTTTTTCTATATCACACACTTCGACTCTCACAACCATCATCATGAAACTTTCCTCCAGACCGAGCGGTACAAAAGGAACATGCATAACTCACTACCTCTGAAACTACCTTGCTACTCTCCCATGCAAACCACACATACTTAAATTACATGACATACACCACACTGCAACATGGAATACGACATAAGGAATAGTCACAACATTATAATCACATCACTTTCAGCTTTCCCACTTCAATTAGTATTCATCCCAGTTCCACACGACACGGCCCCACTTCGTAACTTTTCCTTCCTACTACGAAATCTGGACGTTATATGCACGTCTTCCTGTGCAATGCAAGCCAAGTGGCGTTGCTGGATAGACGGCTGACTCACCTTGCTTCTCTCTCAAGAGTATAATAGTTTGAATCAAGCGTCACACGGAAACACAACACGCAAAGTAATATTAATAACATATTCATCACACACGCGAGTCCTCAACTGATACCATGGACGAGTACTTCTCTTTATCCTTTGTCTCATACGCAGATTGAGACTCACACAGTACTCACCACGTGGAAGTACTCGTCTCTAATTTCAAGTCCTGCACACGTCATTTCTTAAATATTTCCAACTTATAGTACACACGCTAGTAATTCATCTTAACTTAAGCACTCTGAAGTAATTCAACTTATTGCTACACGTGGTTTCATTGTGACCGTTGGCCACTTCCGAAGATTACTACGATCCCATTAATATTACCTGCCTGACATTTAATTCTCCCCACAAAAGTTCCTGAAATAGAGAAATTATTATTCTAAACTACTCGTATGTATTTCACATGCATACCATGTCTTCACTCTTTTGTCCTTACGGAGCACGCCTAAGACAGGTCTTACCAACACTAGATCCAGTGGCAGAGTGCTGAAACATGGCCGTTCTTCAGGTCCTCTCGCACCTCTGCCGAAGTGGGGGAGCACCTTGCTACCGTATTGGTCAGCCACATTTCAGGTGCTCAAAGCTCCGGTAAGTTTCATCTCTTTGGTTCCACCAAAGGTGGCCAAAGGATCGTCTCAAAGATGATCATATATTCACATTCACTATCTGCGGTTAGCAGACGACCATACATTCACCCATTTCACAGATCTCACCAAACTGGATGTAGGGATTTATTTTGTGGGAGTGCACATGTGATCAATTAAATAAATAAATTGTCATTCTTTCCCAAACTGGTATCCGGCTTCGCTGTATTAATTGAAATTGAGTTATTTTTACAAAAAATGTGTTGTTCTGACAAGAATAATGAAGTACGTTGTACCTATTTTCAATGTCGGGCGGTACTGTACCCTTTCACTAGTTCTTTCCATACATTGCAAGATACATATCTCCTTTACGTGTGCGGAATTTTGAAAGAAATGTAAAGAGTTCAGAAATTGAGTGAGTGTACCACTGAGCGTGATCACCACATATGAGAGCACTATGTTTTATATTCCACAAAATATACGTACATTCCCTTTTGCAAAGCATGAATGAGGTTGTGACGAAGCAGAGCATGTCGTATTCCCTTAACATAGCGGCAGTAGCTGTAAGTGTCCGTAATTGTGTCGAGCTTCACTGAAACTAGTCAAATAGATTTTGTGACGAAATGATATTCCGACATTATCTGCCGTCGGGCAGTCAAATAAATTCAGTGGCGACCAACGAAAATTAGTGCCAGGCTGGGACTCGAAACCGGAATACACGCTTCACGCGAGCGGTCACCTTAACAGCTTTCTTAACTTTTTATGTCAGGGCACCAACTTACAATAGGTTTATTCAAGATCTGGGAACTTCGTCAAAATAAAGAAACAACAAAAATTACCATAGGAACACCATCCTGGCAAAATAAAACTAAACGGCGACTTCATACCAACGGGGAATGAGTAGATTCACGATCCCCATATCCCAGCAGACTTGAGTTTGGTACATCTTCTCCATACACCTATCACACGAGTCAAGTTTCGGAACAAATACCAAATAAGAATTCACACCCTACCTACGTGGAGGACGTATTAAAATTCTACCCTAAGAATTGGCATAGTACTGACGAAATCTCGAATGGTGGCTCAAAGAGGTATGATGCTCTTGAAAAACACCCAAAACTCGAGGATGCGTTTGCTGCCATCTTGAGACTAATAGTTAACACAGAGTCCTGATATCAAATTCACTGCGTCTGCCTTTCTGCCTGAGGCAAAAATCTAATCTGGGAACATAAGCGACTGCGGCCCAACAGCATATGGAGCAGCAGCCAGAAGAAAAGCAAGTATTTTCTGTGTCAACAGACACAATTCTGCAGAAAGTTCACACATCATTCGATGTTCATCTGCATCAAGTTTGTGACACTGAGGGAAAAGTAGAGAATATACCATCTTAATGGTAGTCGCTTCATGTGTTTCTCATTGACAACCAGATATCAGGTCACACGAGCGTCCTTGGCGAGGAGGACATGTAGCATAAAAGCCACACCACGAGTCATGCGATCTCCGGATCCCAGCTCACCACCATTTTCTGGGTGTGGCGATGAACTTTACATATCGTAGGAGTTCTGGTACGAGGCACGACTACATGGTCATAACTGTATTCAATGAAATAGCATCGTCCGTCGTAGCACGCTTCACTTCCAACTGAAATTACCAACTTGTTGCGTGCTACATACATAGCGTGCCCTGACCATTCCCCTCATTGCTCGCATTCTCACGCCGATTCCTGTAAGAGGTCGGACGAAGAGAGCATCCGCACAGGATGACCTTTAACTGCCATCACGGAGCATACACACCGAAGAGCCAAACGAAATGGTACACCTACCTACGCTCCTAACATGCAGAAGTGCCGCAATACGACGTGGCATGGACTCGACTAATGTTTGAAGTAGCACTGGTGGAACTGACACCATAAATCCTGCAAGGCTGTCAATAATATCCGTAAGAGTACGAGAGGGTGGAGAAATCTTCTGAACAGCACGTTGCAAGGTGTCCCAGTTATGCTCAATAATGTTCATGTCTCGGGAGTTTGGAGGCCAGCGGAAGTGTTTAAACTCAGAAGAGTCTTCCTGGAGACACTCTGTAGCAATTGTGGAAGTGTGGAGTGTCGCATTGTCCTGTTGGAAATGCCCACGTGTGTCGGAATGCATAATGGACATGAATAGGTGAAGATGATCAGACAGTAGGCATACGTACGTGTCATATGTCAGAGTCGTATCTAGAAGTATCAGCGGTCTATATCACTCCAACTGCACACTCCCCACACCATTACAGAGCCTCCACTAATTTGAACAGTCACCTGCTTACATGCAGGATCCATGGATTCACGAGTTTGTCTTCATATCCGTACACGTCCATCCACTCGACACAATTCGAAACGAGACTCGTCCGTCCAGGCAACATGTTTCCAGTCATCAACGGACCAATGTCCATGTTGACGGGTGCAGGAGAGGCGTAGAGCTTCGTGTCGTGCAATCATCAAGGGTACACAAGTGGGCCTTCGGCTCCGATAGCTCAAATCGGTCATGTTTCGTTGAATGGTTCGCACGCTGACTCTTGCTGATGGCCGAGCGTTCAAATCTACTGCAGTTTGTGGAAGCGTTGCACTTCTGTCGCGTTGAACGATTTTCTTCAGTCGTCGTTGGTCCCGTTCCTGCATGATCTTTTTCCGGCCGCAGCGATGTTGGAGATTTGATGTTTTACCTGTTTCCTGATATTCACGGTACAGTCGTGAAATGGTCCTACAGGAAAATGCCCACTTCATCGCTACCTCGGAGATGCTGTGTCACATTGCTCGTACACCTACTATAACAACACGTTCAAACTAACTTAAATCTTGATAACCTGCCATTGTAGCAGCAGTAACCGATCTAACAACTGCGTCAGCCACTTGTTGTCTTATATAGGCGTTGCCGACCGCAACGCCGTATTCTGCCTGTTTACATATCTCTGTATTTGAATACGCATGCCTATACCAGTTTATTTGGCGCTTCACTGTGTTTATATGTGTGATGTCTATTTTTCCGGACATGTGCAAAGGAACAGGCACCCCACATATAAACAAATTTTATATTGGCAAAAGGAGGTTCACAGCGATCGAAATGGAGTTGACGCTTCCGGTATAGTCTTAAATTACAGGATACATCATTAAAAAAAATGTTCAAATGTGTGTGAAATCTTATGGGACTTACATGCTAAGTTCATCAGTCCCTAATCTTACACACAACTTAACCTAAATTATCCTAAGGACAAACATCCACACCCATGCCCGATGGAGGACTAAAACCTCCACGGGATCAGCCACTCAGTCCATGACTGCAACGCCTTAGACCTCTCTGCTAATCCCGCGCGGCCATCATTTAAAGAGTCAGCATTTAGACTGCATCTTATCGCCTGTGTCATTCCTTTAGTGTACTGAAGACGATATGAAAAAAATAAGACGATTTGCATGGGACACATGCCTCTCCGTAGTATGTGAAGTAAGCTCTGAACACTTGAATAGCCTGTTTAGCAATGAATTTAGGTGAAGGATAAAGATGAACTGTGGCCACAGAGAGCAGAAATAATAAATGAATTCTCATATATGCCAAGCAAAATTACAATTGGAGAAGTCAGCAGGTTGTGAAAACATTCTTCAGCAAAATCATGCATTACAGATGACACATTTATGTGACGGAAGAAAGATTTTTTCCGGAAAAACTGCACCTCTGCACTGAAAAACTGGAGAAGAAGGAAGGAAGATTTGACTTTATCGTCATTTCGGCGACAAAGCCATTAGAGTTAGGTTCTGGTACGGAAATCAGTCGTATCCATTTCGAAGGAATCATCACGGCATTTGCGTCAATCGTGTGCAGGAAATCAGGGAAAAGCTGTCTATCTGGCCGAAAGGGGATTTGAAATCCCGTATGGAAGACTAGTACCTTAATTATTGTGCCACCTGTCTCGATGTGGAGAAAATGAAATGTAATGGTGAAGACATGTTGCCACAGAAAGATGTAAGCAATTATGCTGATCTATGAAGTATAAAATGGAGATGTACTACACCGATTAGGTCAAAGAAGAAGCCTAAAAAGGATTTATTTCATAAGTTGCATTCGGCTAGTGCAATGTGTAGTATGATGTATTGAATCTATTAAGTTGTTTCTGGATAAGCAATGCACTGCAAGAAAGGCAAGCTAGACCACTTAAAACAGAATAACGGCGCTTTTCGGTGAATAATGTGAAAGGTTGCCTCACGAAAGGAAAAATGGATGATTATCAAAACATGAGGAAGGGGAAAAAGGATTTATCTTAAGCATAGGCACTTCACATCATAAAATACTGAGAAATTTGAATATGTGCGAATATAATAGCTATAATTCCTGTTATAATACTTCACGTCAGAAATGGAGCGCAAACGAAGTTACTTTTATCGCTACATTTCTTTTCTCAGTGCCTGCATAGGCTTCATTGAAGGGAGGGATTAGTATGATGCGTATGGCTACACTGTTTGGAACTTCATGGGGCTGGGGCACACTCGAAACCTACCATCAACTGTTACCAACTTGAAATCGGAACTCATGTGTCCAGCTCGCGGTTATCCAGTAGCCTGGGCTCGAACCGCTTTGTTCACGAACCCAGGAGAGACGTTGCAGCCGATGTCATGCTGCTAGAAAGGCACTCGTTTAGGTCGCCCATTAACGTCAAATTTCCTCCCACTGTACTAACGGAAACGTTCGTCCTACGTCCTACATTGATTTCTGCGCTAATTTCACGTAGGGCTGCTTGGCTTTCAGCAGTGACAAATATACGCAGTCGCTACTGCTCTCAGTCGTTAATAAAGTCCGTCAGCCCCTGCGTTGTCCATGGTGAGAGATAATGCCTGAAATTTGGTATTCTCGGCACACTGTTGACAGAAATGATTTCCGAAACGGAATGTCCCACGTGTCTAGCTCCAACTACCATTCCGTGTTCAAAGTCCGTTAATTCCCGTCGTGTGGACATAATCATGCCAGAAACCTTTTCACGTGTATCATTTGTGTACAAATAACAGTTCCGCCAATGCACTGCTCTTTTATGCCTCGTTTACGCGATACTGCCTCCATCCGTATATGTGCACATCGCTAGCGCATAACGCTTGTCACCTCAGAGCACACTGAGTACAACTCCCAAACGGTGGAATAGATCGTCATAAGTAGTGTGAGTAGGATCGTTAGTTAAATAATCGACTAGAACAATGATGTCCAATATCCCAAAACAAACGATTCCTTATATGTAAACTGAAAGTGGAGAGGGGAAGAAAGGAAAAGAGAGGGATCACTGCGATCAGCTGCATTATACAGCCATTATACAGACTCAGTGTTTACCAGACTGGGATTCGAACCTGGGATCTACTGCCTACTAGGCCGGTGTGTTAACCATTGCGCGTCTGGGACACCGCATGCTCGCAACTGCGTGGACTATCTCGGAGCGCCCCACGACCCATTCGCACTCCCATCGAGCGCCACCTATCCGTAGTTCCTATTCATTTCCTCCATGTTCGCTACCCTGATATTTCCACTGGAAGTCGCCGCGCGGTGTAGCCGCGCGGTCTTAGGCGTATGCGCGCGGCTCCCCCCGTCCGACGTTCGAGTCCTCCCTCAGGCATGGGTGTGTGTGTTTTCCTTAGCGTAAATTAGTTTAAGTTAGATTAACTGGTGTGTAATGTTAAGGACCGACGACTCCAGCAATTTTGTCCCATAAGACCTTACCACAAATTTCCAATTCCACAGGAGGTCGGACGTATTTACGCATCCGCACTCATGGAGGCCTAGCTAACGGATCAGTTATACGAATGTGAGGTGTCTTTTCTTTTGCACATGTCATACACATTCATATAGACGATTCCATTCACGTAAATTATGACGATGTGTCCATCTGTTTGGCAATCGTACTCTGATCAGTGTGTGCGATTTGATCTGAACATGACTTGTGTATAAGCTGAAATTAGTTATCAAATAAAACAAACTACAGTATCGACTATCAACGATTTTTCTGAACCTACAGCTTCAGTACTAAGGTTCGCATATCTCCACTTTGACCATGTCAAACAATAAGCTGGTTTTAGATTGTTGAGTTTAAGAGCAAGCAGACATTCATAGTTATATTAATAGCTTGCTTGCTGCTGTGCTGGTAGAGCTTGATTCATGGGGCAGGTGGCGAAATCAGTAACGTCCATTCCGTAGCTCTTCACACTAGTCTATCTTTTAGAAGGCCATTCATCTATGCATAATTACTGCAGTCTGTGTCCATTTGAACCTGCTTACTGTAGATAGGCACTGGTCTTCCTCTACTATTTTTGTACCTCCCCATGCACCCTGATCTCATATATCCTCACTATCTCTACGCTATATATACCTTGGTGGCAGCAGAACTACACTGACATCTTCTCGTTATACTCTAAATTTTCCGAACACGATTTTGCTACAGCACTGCCGCCATACTTTGAAAGATTTCGATTTACGTTTTCCGAGCAACACTTCGACTTGCGCATCAGCTATACCGACAAGATTAGACTGTGTGTGAATTTTTTGAGTATTCGTAATCTTGCCTAATTGGGAATAACTTGAAACGTTGGAGCAGTTCTCTAGGAATAGTTGAACTAGCGTCTCGTCTGCATATTTTCAGAAAAACCTTCCAATAAAAAATGGTTCAAATGGCTGTGATCACTATGGGACTTAACATCTGTGGTCATCAGTCCCCTAGAACTTAGAACTGCTTAAACCTAACTAACCTAAGGACATCACACACATCCTTGCCCGAGGCAGGATTCGAACCTGCGACCGTAGCGGTCATGCGGTTCCAGACTGTAGCGCCTAGAACCGCACGGCCACACACGCCGGTCTTCCAATAAAACTATTTCTTTCATTTGGCCATAAGTTTTACTGATTTAACGTGTTCCTTTTACTTGCCTTTGCTTTTTGGTATTACCCCTAAATATTACGTGCCACATATGTTTACCACCGATTTTGTAATCAAATAATATCTGTGTTATTTTGTTAAATAATGACGCTATTAGAGAACCCTGGCTGTTATGTGAACAGAGTATCGGTAGCACTCAGCAACATACTGCAACAATTTGGTTTTCGGAGTTTTATTTAAAAAAACACGCTTTTACCGGTTTTGACATTATACTGTATATTGCTCTTCAGATGGCTTTATATACACTGAAGAAACAGAAGTCACGGGACGTCGATACGCACGTACACAAATAGCGGTTGTATCGCTTAGAATCAATATAAAATGACAGTGCATTGGCGGAACTATCATTTGTACTCAGGTGCTTCACGTCAAAAAATCAACCTGGAAAAACTGGGAATAGTCGCTTGAAATATAATCAGAGGCTGTTGCGAAGTTCAAACACACAAGTCAGGCCAAAACCGTACAGCGGCCGTAACGGACACAGGCGTTAGGAAGGCACAGTTGACAGTAAGGAACCACGGAGGAAGACGACTAGAAGCTCCACTCGGAAGGTGCAAGTAATCCAATCCCAGACAATGTAGCCTCCCTCGCGTACCCAAAACGTGGTCCCCACGACTCGGCTCAGAACGGGTTCTGGACGCTCCACTGCTTGCGCCGCGCAGCCAACTCAGCAAACACGCCATACCCAGGCCTACCTCCGTCCTCCTGAAACCAATTGACAGCCACCGCCACTGCTCGCCGCCATAGAGTATGAATATCTATGGAGCGAACATAGTCTACTGCGCATGTTCTCAACATCAAACCGTGATAGCTATGTGGTTTACGGACGACGCTGCTGGTCCACAGTTTGCGGTAACAGTGAAACTTGAACATAACACGGATTCGCCTTGTTTTGAATATGTTTCTGTACGTTTGAGTTTTAGTAACAACTGTGGTGCTGTATAGTCGTTGCTACGGTTGTAAAGAGATGTCTGTGAAAGGGTCAGTTAACTTTTGTAAGTGTATACAACAAATGGTTCATTGTAAATGTCGTATTGATATGAGGCACTTTACACGTAGAAAAATGTCGAGCCACTATATTATAAAGTCTTGTAGTGTAGACATAATTTCTGCGGTTTTTTGGCAATGTCTTCACGAGACAAGTACTACATAAATTAGTTTAAGTAAGCTGTCAATCAGTGATTACGTAGTGATGCTACGTTCGTGCTCAGATAAAATTTATAAATGACTGATTAATTTCCTTCCGTATATGCAGTCCTGAAACCCTTGTGTACATCTAAGTATTTCTGCAGGACACAGGTTCCTATACAGTGCCACCGTAATGTAATTAATGAGAACAGATTCGACAATATGAATCAGTACAATAGAAAACCTAAAAAACAATGGATGGCTGTCACTCTTTTATTACTCCAATATTCGAGTATTGATCTTGTATTTTTTATTTTTTTGTGCCTAGTGTATAGTTTTACTTTGAGAGGGCTAAAAAGTATTACAGATATTTTACTTCCCTATAAATAGCAGAGGCGTAAATAAGTAAAAATTGAAAATAATAATGAGCAAGCATGTGGTGCAAATATTTTACAGTATTTATAACAATTTCATAGTTCCAAATGCGTTGTTTTTTCGTGACACTTCGGTGGCGTCTACAGTGTCATTGTAGCGTAATTAATTAGTATAGAGATTCGACAATGTTAAAAAGTACGATAGAAAACGTAAAAAAATGTTGTTGTCCGTCACTTCTTATCCCGTTACCGAAAAAACGTACGTGAAATGGAATCTGAGCTATGACACTGTGGCGAAAAAGCATTGCTCTTCTCAGTTGCGGATTAAGAGTGTTGAGAGTTCTAGGAAACACGTGTACCAAGTTTCACAGCCCTTCTGAAGGTGATGCATCTGTAGCAGCAAGTTATAACACTCAAAATACGCTAAGCGCTATATGGGCTGAAATACGGCGTCCCAAAGCCACGTGACTTGAGCTGCAGAAGATATTGTGGACAGAATTCTCGTTCTACGCATACGAATGCTCACTCCATAGATATTTACACTCTATGCTCGCTGCCCCAGACCACATCCGCCTCGCTTAAGCAAAGATATCATTTGAGGCGTGACACGACAGTCGATGGTCGTCTCACATATATCAATTAAAAATATCAAGCTTAAAAAGCAAGAAATAAAACAAATCACAAATTAAAAAAACGAACACGCAAACCTCTAATTATATATTTTCATCCAAGCACCGTGTCGCAGGACCGGTTAAAAGAGTTGACGGCAACTATTCTTTCTAGAACAGCATACTTTCATTGATGCTCGGTATGAGCCTCTTCTGTCTGGCGTCATCTCTTCCAGTCCTGCACCTCCAGCATTGACACCTCCAAATAGTTAGCGAAGTTATCTAATTACTTACTATATAAAAGATGAAAACCAGTCCGTCTTTAATTAGCCTAACATCGTTCAAGAATAGAGTTACCTAATTATTGTATGTCATATTTTTACATTATTACGTACGAACTTAGTTTTATACATTAGTCTATCTTACGAGGTCTATATCTTGCAGTTGTCTGATGACATTGTACTAACTAACGCTTCGTTAAACTGCGAACACGCAGTCGTGTGAGGATTGGCGTGATTCGGAATAAATTAGTTATAACTGAAAGGTATATACACAGGGTAAATTAATTCATGTTTTGTAAGAAAATGTAGTAGCGTCGCTGCTCAGCAGCGATCCCTGATTCAGAGTGTTACAGGTAATGTGTTAGTAACTTTATATCGAGTGATGTACAGAGGACTCTCAAGTGTAAAGACGTCTTGTATGTGATGTGTGCTGCATATATACTTACTAGCTACGGGCAGTTATGATTTTTTATTTACAAGATACTTTTTTGTTTGCTAACTGTGAAAGAAATCTAAACAGAAGTTGAAAATAATTAAATTAAAAAAAAGTTTCTTAGTTATTAATGCAATGCGTGTATTCATAAGTGACGAATGAGGCAATGTATAGCTAATTGTTAATGTATAATCAGTTTATTGAGTATGTTAATTGTGAGCATTATTAATTTTCAAAGAGTCAAAGTACAAGTTTTGTATAGCATAATTGTTACTTACCACAAGTCAGTACCAGTTTCCGGATGCGTGTCATTTTGGTTAGCTATTTTTCTCAAGAAATTATTGTCGCAGTCATATTCGATTAAATTAAAATACGTGCTAAGCAACAGCCTTGCACAACAGATGTTAGCTAACTATACAATTTAAAGCACTAACAGAGAGCAGTGTGAAGTGTGTTACCACTGCACAGATAAAGGTAAGAAATTTTATTATTTGAGGGATATCATTGTTAAGCACTGGGTCTATTATTTTCAGATTGATCAAGTTTTGTTTTGTTACGAGTGCCAATTTCAAATCAATAGTGTTGCATCGGATTCAGTTATTGTCTTAAGTAAATTCATCCAGTTTTGATTTGGTTTAAAGTTATTGACAGTTCACATTCTCGCAGCTACATTAAATTTACTCTCTCACAGTCAGAAAAGTTCAGTGCAGCAGTAAGTCCAAAAGAGACGAAAAATTTTGCACGTTCTTATGCCATGTTCAATCTTAGATTGGTATTTTACGCTACTGTCAGTTACGTAATTATAATCATATTTGAAACGCATAAGTTTCAGTTGGTGAGAAGTTTGTGCAGATCGAAATCTTTTGTAATCCTTTGAAATAATGTCCAGGCAGATGCCCTGCTTTTTGTTACTCAGTAAGTGTAGTTAACAATTTTGCGCCGCGCATTGGCTAATCTGTCTGAATTATTCTTAACAGTTCAACGGCAAATTGCTCTTTATTTCTTATCTATTTGCTTGTTCTATGATTTTATTTGTGCATCATGCCCCGTAAAACAATTAATAGTATTACGCGTAGCTCAGTCACGGACAATGCCGAAAATACTCATTTGCCAAATAACTCTTTTGCAGTGATTACCAATTCTGACAACGCATTGACTGCAGTCAATGAAAGTGCATCTTCAATGCCAAACTGCCTTCAATTTTGCTTTACTTACCGATGTCGCAGTTACTCAGACGGCACATTCCACAAATGCGGAAGCTTCTGATACACTTACTTCCCATGTAAAAAATTTGCACTCTGGTCATTTAACATCTCAATCCAATCAAAACCCAAACCTCAACAGACATCTCAAATGCTGACACTGTTGAGCAGTCCAGGCACAATACTTTAAACACTAGTGGTCAATTATCGAATAATGCCACTATAATGATGCTTCAAGAAATCATGGAAGGCAAGAAAATGTCATAGCAGAAACAAGACGAACGTTTCACTCAAATCAGTGAACCCACAGACACAAAAACAAGAGGAACAGACGCAGTGTAGAACAAAAATTAAATCTTTTGAACAACAAGAAACGCGACTTAATGAACACCTCAATCAGCACATAGAGGCCTGTAATCAATTTCAAGAAGAAGTTACACTTGCAATCAAAGAGTAAAATGAGACATTTCACCAACAAAACAAAAAGGTCTAACAGATACGTGAAACTCTCGTTCGAGCAACTTGAAATCAGTAAAAATGTAGTACCTAAAGTAAAAAAAAGATGTATAGACAATTGCTACTGAAAAGTTTTTGGGGATCTTAAAACCTGTAATGGGCATTCTGGAGTTCTATTTAATGTTGTTGTTGTGGTGTATAATTGTTATCGTAAAACATATGAAATTTTAGCAGCAAGAATGACAGTATTATTTGAAAGAAATAAATAAACTCTGATAATTCTTATTTATGTGCTGCTGAGACCGACTACAATCAGTATCAATAATTCCATATTTGACATTAAATTGTATGCACCTAATAACTAATATATCACTCCACCAACACTACCCATAACAACACTGGTGTCGTAAATATTTCTATTTAAAGCCACTGATGAATTAGTTTTGGAAAAATTAATCTTACACACCAGCCATAAAATTATTTCATTACATAAAGTCTAAGATTGTTCTACTGAATCTTATCTTCACTTTTACAATAGAAAAATAATAAATTTCTACGGGTTCTTGTCCTCGGAATTTAAATATTGTAATATCGATCGAAAGAGTTAGTGTCTGATTATTTCTGCAGTTCAAAATTGCCGGTGCATATGCTAACGTAACGGCGGCAAACAAGGCACAGTCTGGACTGCTGCAGACACAAAACTTAAAAAACATTCATAGTTGGTTATTTAGTTACAAATAAAAGTCCGTACACTAGAATTCCATTTAGTAAATTTTACGTTATATTTTTCCTTTGACCACTTATGACTACCTTTTACAATATTTAAAAGAACAGACCTCAGCTTATCTTCGATCTTATCCACTTCGTACAACATAGAGAAGAACATAAGAAGGAAGAATTCCACAGACAATACAAAGTCAATACACTCTTTTAGTGGTATTACCTTTAGTTATATGGTTATTCTTTGTAGGAAACGATCTGTCACACTAATACACTTTAAAACACAGTTTATAAGTAATTCATGTCACACAGTCTCATACGGAACCTACATCCGCTTTCTTTTATATACTGTATATGATAAGATACTGTCATCCCCCTTCCCTTCTGTGTGAGAGGATGAATGAGCAAATGTATTTCTAGTTGCATGCTTGATGGTAGCAGACCAGCCTGTCTGCTAGAGAACAGTAGGACCAACGTCGGAACAGGTAGCTACGCTTTCTAAATGCAGAGAGGTTTCTATTCTTAGTATGATCCTGTCCGTCGCTTGTCATGTTGGTATAGGAAGCTGCCTCTCTGGCCACTTCCGTTTGTATCTGTGAGGCACCCTCAGGAGGGACCACGGCAGTCTGTCCGCGGTGAGCGTCTGAAGTGGTAAGATCTCCGGCTAAGCGCGTGTCTGCTAAGTCCGTAGGACAATGGATTTCTTAAGTTCAGCCTAACTGAAAATTTAATCACCTTTATTTCAGGTTTAGCTCTAAAATATTTAATCTTATCTTAAATTGCAACGCAGTGTAATTCGAGTGTGAAGTTCCGAATATCTTCTGGTAGTTGCTTCGTCACTATTGTGTGAGTAAAGTGGAACCACGTGTTGATCAGTAACTCTAACTAAGATTATCAACCTTAAATGCGAATGTGCGTGAGATTATAACGTCTCGTCTTGACAATATTTTACAATATAGCAACTTTTCTTCATGTTCAACCTATGTGCTGTGTACTTTGTGAGACCAGTACCACGTGCTTATACAATTGTTTGACCCATCAGGTTAATAGTAAGACGGTAGTAACCAGTTCGAGGTTTCTGTTTTATAAATTGCGTTTCGATGTAATTTATTTTAATTATCAACATTATTGTGGAGTTACACTCTTTATGTAAACCAAGCTGACCACGTGAAGCATGTGGTGTAAGCATCAAAGCAGCCCTCGTTTTCCCATGGTCACGTGTCGTGGGCACCTTATCAGGTAAGTATATCTTCTAATGTGGTTGGACACAAACGTAAGTGGTTTAGCAGCATGCCGTATGCGAGCCGGAACGCTACGGCATGACCGACTTGAATCCTACAAATTTATTATTCTGCCGTGTTGGAAGTCAGTCACTTGCTGATAGTATGCAGTTTCGCAGGTATGAGAGATAATGATACTTGCTTTCACATTTGTACCTCAGTTGACAGTTCCTCACTAACGGTCTTAGCTTCTAACTAGAAATGAACCTACGTGGACTCCATGTATGTGGAACGCTGTCGTATACATTTTCCGCCTCTTGTTTCATTGTGGGCAATGCTGTTGTGTTTTGGAATTTGGTAAAACTATGGCGCAGTTGTTAATTCTAGCAGAGGACTGGAGACCATGAGCTTCATGCAGCCGGTCACCAGGACGGCGGTCTACATCCCAAGGGAGACACGGGCATCCAGGCCAACGCCGGGCACGCGCCGGAAGCCGCCCGTTGCCAGCTCATTTACGCAACGCACTGTGCCTGACCCTGTTTACATATGCAAGCTGAACATTCTGCCACAGGCTCCCTGGAGCGAAGTGCCCCGTGGGCAATGGCACGAGAGTCACAGCGGCGTCACACTGCCGTACTCGAGTAGCCATGATAACGCGTAAACACAATAGCATTCCTCTTCAGTACGAAGATAACGTTCGATGTTAAGAGCGTACGCTCTACATAACACGAATATTATTCCTAAGCCTCAAATGGTACCATATCCTTAGCCCTTAAGTACTTGTATTGGATAACTATAGTGTGTCCATAATCAAAGTTCGTGAGAACCACTGATCAGAATCATGTCACATTTGAGCAGAATTTTATTGACGCAGGAGGAAAGGTTATGAAACAAAAATTAACGAAAATTTTTCAAGTAGACAGCACCGTAAGCGTCGGAATGCGCACACCCACAGACGCGTGGCACAAGACTTTTCCTCAGTTTTGTGTTTCAGCCGCTCAAAATGACTGTCTCCATGAAGGAATGCTCATTGCTGGTAAAGTTTTTTTACAAGAACAACGACTGCGCTACAGAAGCCCTGCAGAAATTCCGAACACTCAATGGGATGAAAAAAGGCTTTGGTCCGATATCTGCTAAGAGTCTGACGGAGCATGATGTATAAAATCTTATGAAACATCCTGCATAGCTACTCATACAAAATCATCTATGTTTAGAAGTTTCTTCCTGTTTACCACTGAGCAAGAAAGACGTTCGCTATGGATTGAAACTGGACAATGAACGGCCATAGAAAATTCAGTGGACAGACGAAACCCATTTCTGTAATCAAGGACATGTCAATAAGTATAGAGCCTTCCTACCTCTCCGGCTAGTTAGGCTTTCCTATGTGATCGTGTACCTAAAGTCCCCAATCTGTGGGAAAAGGGCATCTACTCCGAAGAATAATGCAAAACGTAGAGAAGTATATGACGTTATAAACGAATCGCTACTGCTCACTATTTTACCTATGACGATTAGAAACAAAGTTCGGTTAACTTTATATAATTTTATTACATAGGCTAATTTTTAATTAACAGTAGTTAGTTGAAAATTTGGAAAATAGGTTTAAAAGTATGTCATTAATGAAAAGAACCAACGGTTGCCAGTTCCTCACCGGAACAAGAATAATTAAATTGAAACTGAACTTTATACTCGTTAGCAGTCTTAAGTAAGAACAGATTTTGGCGTCATAACGTAGGATCAGTACCTAACGCACACTTTCAAGTACTTCCCAACACACATGGCACAGAAGTCAAATAATAATCAAATAGCAAACACATGAAAAATATTATATTAATTTTCAAAGATCAATTAAAGTACGATAGTTTACTGGCCGTGGTAAGAAACTTTTTGTTTCGTTACTCAACGTAATACTGACTGTCGTTATTGTAGGAAGCAGAAAGGTTGTTTGAGTTTACTCATTGCTAAGGACTGTCATTTACCTAGCAGTTACTCTTATATCTCCTTGCAATAAAGGTTATAAATTATGCCACAAGCTATAAATTAGAACTGTGCTTTGGCAGTGAAATTCAGTGTCCAAGTTACGTAAAGTTTTACTACTAATTTTTTATTATGAAAGTTACTCTGGTTTTACCAAATGAATTAATACTGGTTTTGCATTATTCTATTTCTGACATAATTCATACTACAACCAAAGATTTCATTCTGACGTAATTGTCCAAAAGTTGGAAACATTATGTTTTGATAGTCTATTAAATTAATGTTTACTTCATGTTCAGTTCATTTTCTGATTATCTCGGTTCGTACAAAGGGATAGGATGTATACTACTTGGATAATGACTTAGGAAAATTATTTACGTGACAATACGCACGTAAGCAATGTCATTTAAGCAATAAAATTCCAACTACGCTGGTCAGCCTATTATACTTGTAGTTAAAAAAGTTTCGATCTTACTTCACTTTATGATGCCGTTGGTTTGTCGAGTGGCTTCATTTAGCGGTAAACTAGGACGCAGGTTGATGTTCTTGCCATACTGTAGCCAATAACAAGGGCCCACAGTACTCTTGGTGTTATGTGAATTACTCCTGCTGCATTTGTACTGTCCCCAATAAATGCCATACGCATAGCTTGCTCACGTTAAACATCCACCAAAACAACCATTTCAGGTTTCACTGCTCCGCACTTCGGAAACAGACTTTTTATCTCCGCACTTTTGCATAGCCACACCGGCGAATACACACAACCTACGACACGAATCGTCTTCTCGCGACTCCGAACAGCTACCTTTTGGCGCTCTCACACGGCCAGCGATAATGCATTTACCATTTATTAACACTCTTTGACAATAACTTTTCGCTGACTTTGCGAGCGTGTCTACTTACAAAATGTTAACATTCCAAGCATATTTTCTTTCTTAAACAATAAATAGCATTTGTAACTTGACAACATATTTACAAGAACAATATTCAGCACAATTAATAAAACAAACTTCGTAAAATACGTATGAAATGTGAATTGGAGAATGCTGGCTATGGAAAACCCGCACTCACATCAACCTGCGAAGGTGACTGTGGTGTGGGTTGATGGCATCATTTATGTTATGACCGTATTTTTTCCTGTTGCCTGCACCGTCAGTTGTAAACGCTAAAAGAGTCTTTAGAGCATCAACGTCATTCCATCCATTCAAAAGCGTGGATTTGTGTGTATTATACTTTTTGTGAGAGATGGTGCTCCTTCGCACAATGCAAAGCCACTGAAGCGGCTGCTGCAGAGACATTTCGGAAATGCTAGAATTATTATCGGCTGTCATTTACCTACAGCCTGGCCGTCCAAATCACCTTATCTTGAATCGTGTGCCTTTCGGCTCTGAAGTTATCTGATAAATGTTGTGTTCAGCACTCCCATTACGAACGTAGTTGAACTGAAGGCGAGCATGGCGCAACACATTCTGACGTTACCCCCGAGAAAAACCATTTTGTTATTGAATATGCTGTTTGTCGATTTCAGCTGGTGGACACCGTACAGCTGGTGGACACCGTACTGAACATGTCTTCTGCCAGTCTCACGACACTTAATATCCAATGACATTTAGCTTTTTATGAGGTTCTTGGTCCCCAGGACAATTAAAAACAGTGGCCATTTGGCTTTTTATGCGATTTTTTGCCTCAAGGAAATTATAAACCGATTTTTCGCATCCGATGTAGTACGACCTTGCCGTGGGAGATAGACTGACTGCCAAACCTGTGCAGTCATGCACACTGATCAGTACGGATGGTGTAATGTGCAACCCAAATCAGAGCCATCGTACTGCGATTCATCTGTCTAATGCAGCCAACCCGATTCAATTTAAGACGATTGCAAAGCAACCTACTGGTACCTTTTTTTTTTTTAATCATGACGTTTCCCCCTGCATGAATAGAATGCTGTTCTATTTCGATTTTGTTTTCGTCACTTGCTCTCTTTCTGCTGCGTTTTGTCTGCCCCCGATAGCTGAGTGGTCAGCGTGACAGAATGTCAATTTTAAAGGCACGGGTTCGATTCCCGGCTGGGTCGGCGATTTTCTCCGCTCAGGGACTGGGTGTTGTGTTGTCCTAATCATCATCATTTCATCCCCATCGACGAGCAAGTCACCGAAGTGGCGTCAAATCGAAAGACTTGCACCCGGCAAACGGTATACCCGACGGGAGGCCCTCGTCACACGACATTAATTTACTGCGTTTTGAAACTGAAACTTTAATTATAGACTCCCAGTACATACTACATCACATAAGGAACATGTTATCCACTGTGTTTACATTTGTAGTTACCAACACAAATAAATTAATGCAATACTTTCACGTTTTTGCGCCATTTCGTAACCTGTGACAGATTAGACTACAGTGAAATATGACGTATAGGACACTATTTGACAGCAAGGTAGACGAGATGACACCCGTAAAATACAGAGTACCACTCGCAACCTATAGCTTCAATTATTTGCTGGATGTACTCAAATATTTGTCTTCCTCTACAGCTTTTACCCTCTACAGCTCCCTCTAGTACATGGAAGTTTCCAGAATCAGTTACCAGAATGAATTACCATGGAAGTTATTTCCTGATGTCTTAACAGAGGTGCCATAATCCCGTCCGTAATTATTGTCATCGTTATCTACATATTCCTTTCCTCTCAGATCTGCACAGAACCTAATCATTCATTACCTTATAAGGCTACCTAATTTTCAACATTCCTCTGTAGCACCACATTCCAAAAGTTTCGTTTCTCTTCCGTTCCGGTTTTCCCACAGTTCATGTTTCACTACCATACAATGCTGCGCTCCAAACGTACATTCTTATAAATTCCTTGTTCAGATTAAGGTCTATGTTTGAGACTTCTCTTGGCCAGAAATGTTCTTTTTGCCAGTCTAGTCTGCTTTTGATGTCCTTCTTGCTCCGTCCGTCACTGGTTATTTTGCTGCTTACGTAGTAGAATTCCTTAATTTATTCTACTTCATGACTAGCAGTCCTGACGTTAAGTTTATCGCTGTTTTCATTTCTGCTATTTCTCCTTATTTTCCCCTCTTGGCTCTTGTACATGTTACATGTTATCTGTTTCTCCCTATAGCTTACCCCTGTTTTCCTCAGAATTTAGAACATTTAGCACCATTTGACACTATGGAACGCTTTTTCCAGGTCGACAGATCCCATGAAAGTGTCTTGATTTTTCTTTAGACTTGCTTCCACTATCAACGGCAACGTCAGAATTGCCTCTCTGGAGTCTTAATCTTCCACAAACGCAAACTCATCGTCATCCAACATATCCTCAGTTTTCGTTTTCATTATTCTGTATATTATTCTTGTCAGAAACTTGGATGCATGAGCTGATAAGCTGATTGTGCGATAATCCTCGCACTTGCCAGTTCCTGCAGTCTTCGGAATTGTGTGGATGCTATTTTTCCGAAAGTCTGATAGTATATTGACAGACTTATACATTCTGCACACAAACGTGAATAGCTTTATTGCGATGATTGCCTCTCGGGTAAAATATTCCGGAGGTAGAATATTCCCGTGTTCGAATCTCCGTGCGGGGATTACTCAGGAGGATGTCGCCATCAGGAGAAACAACACTGGGATTCTACGGGTCGGAGTGTGGAGTGTTAAATCCTTTATCGGGCAGATATGTTAGGAAACTGGGGAAAGGAAATGGCTAGGTTGAAGTTAAACATATTGGAAATCAGTGAAGTTCAGTGGCAGGTGTGTACAGGATTATAAACGTTAAATCAAACGAGTGAAACGGAGGAGTAGGTCAATACACACTAAAATAGCACGTGTTTATATACGTATTAGCTCTAGTTTGAAAGGCCAACGACATAAAAGAATTTATTCACATATTACTGATACTTGTATTGTGGGCATAAGACGGTGGTCCAAGGAATAATTCTCTGTCTGAAGCTTCGTCTTCCATTACTGGAGACAACATCAGCGTCTTTAACGAGTCAGAAAGCTGTTACAGACAAATACAAGCCTAGCAAACCGACTGTTTACGCAGCAATCTGATGAAGTCACAAACACAGACACATTAAGGAACAGAGACAAAGTAGTGATATTATTAAACAAATCAATAAAGGGACTGTGTCTATTAGAAGAAAAAAAATGGATATGATCCCACAGTATAGTAATATGGGCTACAGCCGAAGGATTAATCTTTCGATATTCCTTCACTCAAATCGGACACAAATTTACTCTACTGGAAGCCTCACATATATGGTTACTAAACACAGTATAGGTACAACAAAACAAAACAATTAACTTTGCAGTGCAAGTAGAGCAAATCACATCTCGCTACGGTAGCCTGGGTGGTCTGGCCAGCTTCAGCTTACTGAGCACAGCCAATTTCAGCCACATTCTGCAATAAAATCCAAAGTTCACCTGGTGCTTACAAGTATTTATACCGTAAAAATTCACGATGATTGCAATATTCGCTATTAGTCCGACTGTGAGACTGTGTCCATTACCAGTAAGAGAAACCTCCCCTCCCCCCCCTCCCATAAAACACGTGGTACCAGGAAGAAATCAGCAGAATGTGGGGCGGAAATCGGTAGATGTGACGAATATGTATAGACAAACAAATGACTACAATTCCAGAATGATTGGATAATTTTTCAAGAGAAATACATGATCATGATTGATCATATTTGCCTCTAGTTCACTGACGTGGATTATTGTGGGTTAATGCATTAAATGATCTTCAAAAGCCTCGAAGGTCTGCCTGAACATGGAGAATCAGTAATGTCAAAAAGATCCTCGTTAAAACAAGAAAACCATTTTCTTGCCATGACTGATCCAATGGCATTATCGCCACACACGGCGCAAATGTTTGTGGTTGTCTCCACTGCTGTCACCCCTCTGTTGAACACAGACAGAAGAATATGTTGTAAATGTTCAGATTTCTCCACTTGTCACTCCATTTTCTAACGTACACAGCTCCTCTCATTACCTCAAGATGACAAAATGGCAATATGTACGCCCAAATAACAACAGTGAACTACAAATAAATAAATGACAAGTGACAAATAAATTCAAAGCAACCGGAATACCAACATGTAAAATATAAATGCTACGAACTATGCCAAAAATTTATTACTTGCGGAAAATGCAAATTCGACTAAATTTACTGGATGAAAGAACGCAAGAAGCATTCCGTCTCGTGGCAGTAGGCCCTATGTTACTGCCACCGCAGCTGTTCTTAGCGGGACTACGAAAATTATACCAAGTGTTAATAACAGAGCTGCAGCACATTAGTGGAACCACGGAACGGTTGTCACTGGTGTACCACATGTCAGAGGTTGGATTTAATACATTTGGAGTGAGACTATACGTGTTAACGCGGTTCCCAGTGACAAGAATGAAAGCACACCACGAGTGCTTTGCGGTTTCTTCCTGCCCAATGAAGTCGCCAAGTACAGAAAGAAAAGTATGGGGAAAGATACTAGAAAAGTCACTAATCCCACAAGGGAAGGAAGCATTGCACTGATGTCAGCTGGAAAGCTATGATGGTGCCAGAGATGAGGAATCTCGTCTGCCCGACTAAAGCATTTCTGAGTAGTGCGCAGGAATGCCAGGTACAAGTGTTTCTGGGTAAGACGAGCCAGCCACATGTAAAATGGATGGTTCAAATGGCTCTGAGCACTATGGGACTTGACATCTGAGGTCATCAGTCCCCTAGAACTTAGAACTACTTAAAGCTAACTAACCTGAGGACATCACACACACCCATGCCCGAGGCAGGATTCGAATGTGCGACCCTAGCAATCACGCGGTTCCGGACTGTAGTGCCTAGAACCGCTCGGCCACCGCGGCCTGCTACAATGGATGTTCCATCACCACATCCTTATTTTCAGAAACGGAGCATATTTTGGCTGTAATCGGTATTGTTGTGTGGGCTATCGTTGGACTAAGCACCGACACATAAAAGGGACGTCAGTTACGATGGTCAGTAGCAGGAATAAAAAATGATCTGTACATAACACTTGGTGGTTTACAGAATACTTCATTTCTAAAAAGGAAAGAAACATGACTTAACTTGTTATGAGGAAGCTTGATGTGCTTCCTGTGCCTCCTACATGCAAATACTTTTACACATTATCAGTACTCACAGAACGCCGGCTAATTATCGTCTTCCTATCACTTAGTTCGGACGCTCTCGAAGTATGTGACCGAACTGGGGCCGACTACCAATGGGTGCCTGCTTAAACCAGCGGTGACAGGGGGCACTGAAAACTGTCTTTCTGGAGGTGTGGCGCTGCCCCCTCTTTCCAATGGCGCGCTCGTCAGCGCCTTCTTGATGTCTTTTTGCGGCGCTGCGCTGGTCGGTGTGCAGTCGACGCTTTAGGACTGCAGAATCCTCCCTCCTCTCCCCCCCCTCCCCAAATGCCTCACCGTTGTCATGTGGAGAGCCATCTTACGACAACGGGGGATGGAGGGTGGAGGCAGGAGGCTGTGTGGTGTGAGGAGCCGGGAGCCGCAGTGGGACCGACACCGAGTCCCCGGCCGCGCGCCGACGTACGTCCGGCGTTACGAGGGGAGCGTCGGTCGGATAAAACCCGAAAAGGCACCTACAGTCGTCCTGAGTGAGTCCGACGAAAAACGGCGACGATGACGACGGCAGCGGTGACGACGAAGGCACCGGGTCGACGACGGGCGCCGGGGCGAGCTCCGGAAGGTCAGCTGCAGCGGTGGCGAAGACAATGGGTCTAGTTCCATCGGTTTCGCAAGCAGTGCCGAATAAGCAACTGGGGTGGTCTCGCCAGTCGCAAGATCCTGGTAGAATGCGAATCTTGACACAGAGAATCTGCGGAATTATCTCGCCATCGACTAGCATGAATCTGGTCTTTTGGCGATGCAACAACCCAGCAGGACGTTGAATTAAATGCATTCAAGCGCCAAAGTTGTAAAGAATCGTTCCTCTCTCCCAAAGCCTGGTGAGACCAAAAAATTCTGAAAAGAATAAAATTAATATGCGCAAAGCGTTATTTGTGGGGCGTTGGATGCGCTGTGGGCTGTGATGGGTGCAGCAACTGGAGCAGCGTGCGCTGGGACCGGCCATGAGGAAGTTCCGCGGGCGATAGACCGTCGCGGGACTGGGAAGAGAAGCAGCACTTTCTCCCCTAGGTGAGAGGCGTGTAGTTTGTTCATCTGTTGTTTGGACATGCGCACAGATTGTACATCTTCTCCGTTCGACTTAGGATGAGACGGAACATTAGTAAGGTGAGTGATACCATTGACTACACAAAAACGTTCAAATTCCTGATCTGTGAACTGTGGTCCGTTCTCCGTAGCCAAGACTTCAGGCAAACCTTCCAAGCAAAAAGTAGATGACAAAGCCTGAAAGGTCGTGGGTGCTTCAAAGAGTCCACAACAATAAGTCAATGAGCGTTCCAAAAGGGACCAGGAAATCAATATGCACTCGTTGCCGAGGAGATTGAGACTTTGGCCAAGCTGGAAACGTTTGAGGCGGGGCCGATAAATTTTCAGCACAAGCGCGACATAGTGACGTCATCAGTTTGATGTGGTCGTCCATTCCCGGCTAAGTACAGTGCCCGTGCGCTGCCTTGAGCGAAAAATACCCAGATGTCTCTGATGGAGCAATCGCAACACATTTTTTGCAACACTTTAGAAATAAGCACACGCAATTGTCTCGAATCATTTTGCGATAAAACCACACTGTGCTGGATGAAGAGGCTATACAGACGAGCAAAATATCTGCGAGCAAAAGAATTCTCTGCTTCCTGTGGCCTATGTAATTTTTCTTTGGTGCAGTGGAAAATTTCCTGAATATTCAGGGTCCTGCACGTCGATCTGACAAGCAGATGTCGCAGTGACATCGAATTCAGAATCAGAACAAACAGGAAGGCGAGAAGGGGTATTAGCATTTGCATGCTTTGATGATGGCCAGTACAATATTTCGTATTGATTCAGGATTACAGTAACAAAATTCACCCCAAAGCTTGGACTGATCAGTTCCCATATTCTTTACCACCAAATTGAGTACCCGAACACAAATTAGAATATCTCTGCGGTTGTTTAGAAAATGAACCCGCAGCAAGAATGCGCTCAGTAGTGAGAGACTGACAAGCGTAAATGATTTCTACCGAGTATTATTGTCAGTCTACTGATCGCCGGACACACAAGATGGATAAAACATAGCAAAATGCTACGAAACTTTGGACAGTCTGACTTGTCTAAACCAGAAAAATACTTTGAAGGCTCGGTACGCAGGAATCAGTACATGTCAAACCCATACAGTCCATCAGAGCTAATTCGCATTTGTTTAACAGAGTTACCTACACATTTGAGACACGGAATTTTGACCGGCAGGTGTAAAGATGACTATAGAAACATTTCAGACTTTACTTCAGGAATTGTAATTGGACTGTGACAACGGTTCAATGATAAAATGCAGCAACAATCAATAATTATGGGACCTTGCATAACAATCACAAACACAGAAACAATTACGGGTGGGATAACCGACATCGTCCGTATGACAAACAATTCTCGCAGCTGAATAATGATTATCGTGGTATAACTAATTTCCGGAGCTCTATCTGTGATACGCTGTTTCGAAACAGTGAAACACTTTGTGCTTTGTAATCGCATAAACCTATACATTTTATCATCTTGAATGTCTACTGTATAAACATGTCCGTATAAACACAAATGAGGTGCGAGAGCGCTAATCATTTCGCAGGAAGTATGAAACTATCACTTGGGCGTCTTGGCAGTTTCGTATTTCCTGCAGCAAATGCGCTGCTTTCGTGTTGTGTGACTTACATACTTTTCAATTGGCTGAGGACAGCCATCTCATAAACCTACACATTTTATCATCTTGAATGTCTACTGTATAAACATGTCCGTATAAACACAAATGAGGTGCGAGAGCGCTAATCATTTCGCAGGAAGTATGAAACTATCACTTGGGCGTCTTGGCAGTTTCGTATTTCCTGCAGCAAATGCGCTGCTTTCGTGTTGTGTGACTTACATACTTTTCAATTGGCTGAGGACAGCCATAGCTGAAGACAGAAGAACCACCGCGAACGGAACTTGAGGTAGAAGCAAACTGCAGAAACAACGGATATGCTACTGGGATTCCCACATTCCGTTAGTACGGGTAATATACCCATCCTGCTAATTTCCATGCACATAAAGGGAATCATTGTGGATAATAGGCACAGTGACTATAGACTCACAAATAACGCCAAATAATTCGGATAAATAACTAAATATAACAGAAAAAACTTTAGTCTTTCAAGGTGTTTCGAACCGTTACTATAAAGTCACCACGTCTCCCAGCCCTTCCCGTTCACCACTACACTGTCAGCGATATGTCAAACACATTGCTTGCAATTATACCTAGATCAAATTTATGTATATGTCTAATAACTGTCACTCTACGCCTTCTTTTATTCAAAATGTTGTAGGCTTACTTGCGTTTCTTAATTCGATTACTGTACATGAAAAGAGAAGCGTATGTTTTGAAAAAAAAAGTGCAATTTAATCTAGTGATTTTCACATATTTATTATTTTGAATGTGAATAGTATGCGTTGTTTTATTGTTTGGTTAGTGTTTATAAAGCAGATGTTACGCCATTTCGTAATAGGACAGTCAACTAGAAACGAAGCTTTATTTTCGGATATCTTAAGCTTCATTCTATTGCTTGTCAAAAATATTTCGCCACTCTTGAAAGTGTTTCATTAAGTGTTGTGTTTCAGTATCTGTGCCGAGCCCGAATCTCGTACGACACAGAGCGGAATGAAACATCACTGTCTCGATACAGTTAGTCCGTTCCAAGCGCAAGTGGACTGAAACAGCCTATTTTGAAACAATGATACAGTTTCTGTGTCTGGCTCGAGATCGAATCTGGTGCGGTTAACCGAGACAGGAGCGTAATGAAACACCACTGTTTCGAAACAGTCAACCACAGCCGTTCCGAAACACTGAAACAGTTCTACGTATCGATACACTGTATCGCAACATAGAAACAGTGGCCAAGTCTAGTAGGCATAATCATAATTATCGTAATGACAATAATCAGTTAAGATACTTAGGCTGTGATGGCAATAAGGCCACTCTTCATGCGCATAATTAAGGTGATTCATATTCGCAATATACATATACCTACCAATACACAGTAATCAACGATATAATACATAACGGCAGAATTCGAAGGGCAAGCACAGCGGACAGATATTAAAGACATTTCACTGAAGGGGACTGTTGCCAAACAAAACTCTGTGGTACATCCAATAATAAACTTTTCAGTTGGCAACATTATTTTTTCCTCTGTCCTTGATTCAGGTAGCCCTATTTCCGTAGTCACTGACATAGTATTCCACAAACGTAAAACAACATACTGTTCGACTTTACGTAAGATTAAAACACAAGGAGTAATTTGTGGAAAAAGCGTTGACGTGAAGTATCAAACCTATTTAGACTTTTCTGTGTCAAAGTTACACGTTTTCGATGAATTTCTTGATTGTTCAGCTCCTGTCAAATTAAATAATATTAGGAGTAAATTTTCTAATTAAATATAAAGCCGTTTTGAATTTCAATAACGCCTAAGTAGGTACGGAAGTGGAGTATAAGTCAGTTTCATTAAAATTTCAAGACTGGATCTCCCAACAAGAAACGAAATAAGTTGTTTATATATCTATTTATTTATTTGCGCATAATGAATCGCTAATTCCATCAGAATGCTTTCGTAATGAAACAAGTTGTGCATGAACTTTTTACGATGAAACGGATCAGATGTCAATACACAGAGTCTCATTCAGGAAAGAGTCGATAGAGTAGAGCGTTGAACAGAAACTGACAGAAAGCATCTTCCTGACATTTTTCACACACATTTCATTGTTTTTACTCATCGTGCAGGAACTATTACGGGTTTGCAACGTGAATTCCAGGTGAAGGAGCACAGAAGGTTTCGCGTTAAGCCATACATCATTCCAGCTTGCTACAGAGGAAATGTAAAGACAGAAGTCAATGTTGAAATAAGGAATCATAGATCTTCCGAGAGTTCCGGAACCTGCACTGAAAATTGGAATGGAGATCAACATAAACATCATTTCCGTCCTTTATATTGCTCATGAAAACCACACATTGCATGTTGTACAACCATACCGCGAGACCTTCAGAGGTGGTGGTTCCGATTTCTGTATACAGTGGTACCTCTAATATCCAGTAGCACGTCCTCTTGCATTGATGCATGCCTGTTTTCGTCGTGGCATACTATTCACAAGTTCATTAAGGCAATGTTGGTCCAGATTGTCCCACTCCTCAACGGCAATTCGGCGTAGATTCCTCAGAGTGGTTGGTGGGTCACGTCGTTCATAAGAGCCCTTTTCAATCTATCCAGGCATGTTCGATAGGGTTCATGTCTGAAGATCATGCTGGCCACTCTAGTCGAGCGATGTCGTTATCCTGAAGGAAGTCATTCACAAGATGTGCACGCTGAGGGCGCGAATTATCGTCCATGCAAGCGAACGCTTCTTCAATATGCTACCGATACGGTTGCACTATCGATCGGAGGATGGCATTCACGTATCGTACAGCCGTTACGGCGCCTTCCATGACCACCAGTGGCGTACATTGGCCCCATATAATGGAACCCCAAACCAGCAGGGAAACTCCATCTTGCTGCACTCGCTGAAAGTTTGTCTAAGGCGTTCAGCCTGACCGAGTTGCTTCCAAACACGTCTCCAACTACTGTCTGGTTGAAAGCATACGGGACGCTCATCGGTGAAAAGAACGTGATGCCAATCTTGAGCGGTCTATGCCGCAAGTTGTCCGGCCCATCTGTACCGCGCTCCATGGTGTCGTGATTGCAAAGATGGACCTCGCCATGGACGTCGGGAGTGAAGTTGCGCATCATGCAGCCTATTGCGCACAGTTTGAGTCGTAACACGACGTCCTGTGGCTGCACGAAAAGCATTATTCAACATGGTGGTGTTGCTGTCAGGGTTCCTCCGAGACATAATCGGCAGGTAGCGGTCATCCACTTCAGTAGTATCCCTTGGGCTGCCTAAGCAAGGCATGTCATCGGCAGTTCCTGTCTCTCTGTATCTCCTCCATGTCCGAACGACATCGCTTTGGTTCACTCCGAGACACCTGGACGCCTCCCTTGTTGAGAGCCCTTCCTGGCACAAAGTAGCAATGCGGACGCCATTGAACCGCGGTATTACCCGATTAAGGCATGATTGAACTACAGACAACACGAGCCGTGTACCGCGTTCCTGTTAGGATGAGTGGAACTGATCTGCTGTCGGACCCCCTACGTGTAATAGACGCTGCTCATGCATGGTTGTTTACATCTTTGGGCGGGTTTAGTGACATCTCTGAACCATCAAAGGGACTGTGTCTGTGATACAGTATCCAAAGTCAACGTCTATCTGTAGGAGTTCAGGGAACAGGGATGATGAAAAACTTTTTTTGATATGTATATAACAGCCCATTACGTATTGTGAATGAAAAAATAATGATAAAATTTCTTTTTCACATAATGTCATCATTAAGCACCGAACCAGACCCAGAGAAACTTGAAGCAAGTAGGGCAATAACACTACTTCCAAAAATCGTCGAATTCGAAGTCCCTTCGTTTAGAAAATTTTTACAGCTGTTGTTTAAATTTGTAAATGATTTGAAGAAAAACTTTAATTTCTTGCATTTGAAAACTTTCTCTTCTTCTTTACCAGACATAGCGCAGGAAAAGAATAAAGATCCTATCTGGAAAGATGTAAAATGTGTATGACACAAGAAACATTGCAGTACGGTAGTTTTTTTCGGTACATAGCAACAAGCTTTTCAAAAGATGTACACTCAGTGACTCTCTTTGGGTTGTCTGCATACCTGATGATTTTGTGAATAAGTTTATTTCGTATACACATCTTAGCTATGCTCGCTTTGGTCCCAGAAAATTCTTTTACAAACTTCGTAGTATTTGTTACTTTATATCACGGAAAAAAATACAAAAAATTTAACAAAATGCAAATTGTGTCAGAAAGCCAAACCATTAACCATTTAGTCCGAGAAAATTCTTTCACAAACTTCATACAATTTGTTACTTTAATAACATGGAGGAAAGAATACAGAAAATTTTTGCAAAATGCAAATTGTTTCAGAAAGCAAAACCATTAACCATTACACATCGAGCACCATTATTTCTTATAATTCCTTCTAAGCTAAAATAGTTGGCTCAGCAGGCCTGTAAGTGCCTCTTGTCAGATCACTCAGTGCATTCTTATACAATTTTTTGCTCTTGAATTGACATCAAAATTGGTTTCATTCACTTCTTTACATAAAGCTACTGCCAAAACAGTACCCAAAGCTTTTGTCCATAATTTTCTACGAGAAGTTGACCAAATTGATAAATTCGATTCCGACAGAGGTCCACAATTTCACTCAAATATTTGGTTACGAAATTTGCGACGCCTCATAATTAGATTTGATGAAATATAACTAGATATCTTACTAATCACTGACCATTCAGGTATAATAATAGACTGACGTTTGACTGACTGAATAACGTATTCTTAGACATGAACCTTGGATACTCAGTAATCCATGTTTTCCGTAATTATGTATATACGATCTCCTTATATGTGTATGTGAACACTATCCCCACGTCTTTATTTCTTGAGTGTGATTACTATCACTATCTCTTCGTGCTTTACTCCATACATTTTTGTGTAGTATATTGATTTTATATATAAATATTAATTTCAATGGATTTAGAATTTTCTGTGAGTCATTGTGTACACATATAATTTTAGTTTCTTATTGTGCCTATTAATGTTCCCTGTTTCACATGATTTATTTGTCTGATGTCTATGTAATTCGTCTGGCCTTTGTCTCTGACATAGTGTATATTTAATTTATGCAAATATTTTATTACCCTGTGACTCCTGCTATAATTTTATCTTGACAAGAGATTTTGCCAGTGGGCATTTATTCTGAAGCTCGCTGAATGTAATCTGACTGCTGTGGAAAGCTATGACATGGGATAATTCCTGTTTGTATGTCAATTTTATACATGAAAAGAGCCGCTCAGCTTTAGCTAATATAATGTACCACTATGTGATGTAACAAGGCCGTCTCCTTCTGAAGAACAGATTTCTGAAAAACATCGAAATGTAGGTCCAGAACTAATGAACATGTTTTTTTGCTACTGGTTGGATGATTTTTTCCTCCTCTTCAATAACGTTATTATTTTTGAAGAGATCTGAGGTAATACTGCAGCACTGGAGCTAGTTTGTCGGTATGATAACTGTCAGCTAGTTACGTCGCTCAGAACTGAGAGAAAGACCATCCCACTTTCTTGAGTCATGCATTAAGATATAAACTGATTAAGCTGCTTGGTTTTTATAGAAGTTTTCTGTTAACATGTACCCTTTTCAGACCATTGTTCACCTTATTAAGCATAGTATTGTTCAGACCAATGTTATGGGTGTAGATCACGCGAAATTTTACTCTGTCTTTTCGAATACGTACTTCATTTTAAAGTCGCCGTCTTGGAATATCATTTCATAGGAATGGGTAACATCCCGTTCCCGTTGTTTAAAGAAATTTTATCATCACGCATTACCGCATTGCACTATATGGTATTCAACAGTTTGAACACTGTTCGGAAATTTTATTTAAAAATAAATGTATAGCTTAGCCGCTGCCTCATTGCTGTTTTGAAATCTGCAACTGTGTTGTCAAGACACGAGGTAAGTGGAAATTTTGAGTAGGTTCAGATAAACGTTTTACCTCAGTTGCGCACTTAGTGTAAAGAGAAGTTGTATTCAGACAATTACACTTCAGTTCAAATTAGATTCTGCTTAGTCAAAGGTTAGCACACGAATTTAAGTAGGATAACAGTTCGTGGGTACATCGTTTTGGAAATATGTAGTTTTTTTTTATAGAGAGGGAGGTAAATTTGGGCTAAGTTTCATACAGAAGCGCTTAGTGAGGAGCTTATAATATTGATATCTGAAGAACGTGGCCTTGTGCTGGTAGTATGACTGTGCTACATTATTTCAACAATGTCTTTCAGTTCCTGGACACGTTGTTGAACTACACGTTCAGAAGAAAAATGGGAACTTGTAAGAAACATGTTTCACGTAACGTACTGAAAACTGGTAAACACGCTACTATCAGGAATAAGACTTGTCGGAAAGCGCCGACAGTATTCTTCGACAGTAACAGGAGCACTACCATCGCAGAAGCCGTAAACATGCAACATGTCAGCATATTCTTCATTAGTGTGTGGTATTTTAGCCACCACGTGTACAAACGCAAACACCGTCAATCCTTCACAGTACTTCACTCACAACACGCCATGGATAAATGCGTGTTTAGCGAACTAGTACATTGGCAGAAAGACAGTTTGAAAGCACTGAGGTAGGTTGGGTTAGAATGAAACGTCAAAGAGACTGGGTGTGTTAGACATACACTATGTGCGCGCGACTAGTCGTAAGACAAATGTAGGCGGCGGTCACTATGAAACACGTATGTAACATAGCAGCGATGGCGAGGCATTGTAGCATCTGTGACCAGAGAGTATGCGCTTGACCGCGCGAGTGTTGCGAGCGGTTCTCAGTCTGTCAGTAAGTCGTTGCGAGTCTGCAGCTCTGTCTAGTTGAGAAGAGTACTCAGTTAGTAGTCGTTGAGAGCAGTTCAGTTGTAGTCGTCATGCAGAGCGGTCGGTCAGTAGTAGCAGCCCAGTGCGGTTGTGTGATGTAGTCTGTCGGCAACACTGGTCAAGATGCTGAATGAGGTATATTGTTAATTAAGATAATCATTAGATAATGTAAAGTTCATTTATTGTAATTAATTTCCAACAAACGCCCCAATAATAATTTTGATTTCAAAGCATTTTACAAAAAAAATTTTACTTAATTGAATTTAATTGAATCCACTTCCCTTAAAGACAAATTTCAGTTAAATTACAAAAAAAAAAGGAATATTATTATTTGCAATGCAGTTCCTCCAAGCAGCGCGGAACAATAAGAGCAGATATTTGGTTAGCAGTTACAATGAGGTAAGAATTTAATTCTGATTTATGCACAGGGCCAAAGACCGATATTTCGGTTTAATTGAATTTTCATTGTCACTGAGATTTTCTTATCACTGAATGGACTTTCATTTTTTTGTGAGGAGCTTATAGTTGGGTCAGATTGCGATTCTCACATTTTTATTGTCATTATATTTAATTGCTAGGAAGGTTACGCTTCGCTCCCATTACTATATTATATTTTCTTTAAAAAATTTTTGTGGGGAGGTTACACTTGGCGACACCCAGTCCAGGATCGTATTTCGTTGAGAGTCTTTTGAACAACAGTCAGATATCTGCTCTTATTTGCTTAGATATAATTAGGATTTGGCGCAACGCTTTTATTAACTTGTGACTTTCTTTCTACAGGTCAACGGCAATTCGTTGCTCTGTTGTATTTGTGTGTTATTTTTGCATTTGTGATTATTTGTTTTGTGAATATTAGTGACTATTGTAAAAATGCCGCGAAAGACTGTGAATAGTGTATCGCGAGGTATTGTGAACGAAATTACCGACTCAAACAACTTAACCGATAGTAATTGTGACACGCAGTGTAATGATGACAATCCTGCGTTCACTAACAATCAGTGCATTCCAACCACTAATGATGACTTTTACCTTAATGATGAACAAACGAACTCAATTGTCTCGTCTGTTAACTTGACGACAATTGATGACGCGGGACGCTCTATTGTAATGAGCGCTGCCCAGCTTAACACGCCCGATTTGGAAGTTTTAAGTAACGTACAGACAAATTTGTCTAATGAAAATGAACAGGATACTCAAAGTACGACGGATCTATTTAATTCCGAAATAATGACCGACAATGGACATTCGACTGATAAACCTTTTTGTGAATCTCAAAATAACCAAATGGTTACAGAAAGCGAAACAATTCCAGATCCGCCATTAAACAGCAAAGAGAATAGAAATGCTGACTTTGACAACTTAATGAAAATAAGGAAGAATTTAAACAACTAAATAAAAAACAAGACAATCTTAGTGAGCAGAACAAACACGTTAGTGAAAAACTAGACAATAATGATAAAAAACAAGACAAACTTAGTGAACAAATTAGAGCTGTTGCCGCGCAGTGTCATGACACTAAGGAACAGTTGCGCGCAGAAATTGAGGCTTGTTCAAAAAAAAATAGCGAAGAAATTAAGTCTGTTGCGCAAGAATTAAGGGAAATGCAAACAGCCGCAACAGAAACACTTAGAGCGGAAATTAGTACAGTCGCTAAACAATGTTCTGAAAAAGCTATACAATTACGGGACGAGTTTAAAGCTATGACGACAGAACTTTCGCGCACAATGGATGAAAAGATAGACGCGAAATTCGAACAGCAGAACACTCAGATTAACGAGCGCTTTAATCAGCACATAGAAAAAAGTAATACGCGTTTCCGCAAATTTATTCAAGATCAAAATAAAGTAAAACGTCAGGTAATGGAAACAATCACGGCTCAGAGACAAGAAGACAAACGTAAAATGTTCGCGAAAGCGAAGACGTATGTAGACAATAATATTACTACAGTGTCCGACGAAATTAATTCCATCAAACAGTCGAACACAGACTTACGTGACGAAATTTCCAATCTTAAATCAAAACAGATACACACACAGTAGATATTCAAACAGTGACAGACAAATTCGAACAATTAGAACTAACGCAGGATTGCGATGTTATCAAAGCTGATGTTAAAAAACTGAGCGAAACTACGCGTAAGTTGCAAAAACAGATTAATGCGTCCGATTCTAAAACCGATGATCAGGCAAAAATACTGACTGAAAAATATGATGAATTGGCCAGTCGTATTGATGCTATCGAAAGTGCTAATGAGAATAAATCAGACGATACTGCGCCGGTTTCCTTTAACCAAACACCAGAATTTCAGAATTTACAGCAGACAATTAATGAGATCGATTCATCTAACAACACGTTACGTAGGAAGTTGTCAAATTTACAACAAGAAGTAACAGAGATTAAAAACATTTCAGTTAATAACATACCACAACAGACGCCACTTTATGAACATTTGCCAGACTCACGCAGCGCATATAATTTGAGTAATCTACAGAGAGTGCGGGACTTAGATTCCGAACAACCACAGTTCAATAGATACTCTTACGATCCTGAACCTGTTGCATCACACAGAGATGATAATTTCGATTACAAACATTTTCTGTCAGTGAGAAAGTTTAAAGTTTTTAAAAATGATAGAACGCAGATTCACCCACTGGATTGGATTCAACAATTTAGCTTTGCTCTTCCACCGACTTGGCCTGTAACGCACAAACTTGAATTTATTTGTAGTTTTTTGGAAGGCGAGCCGGCAACTCGTATGAGACCGATCGCGAGGCAATGTTACTCGATAGAAGAATTCCAGAATGCTTTTCTGTCAGCGTACTGGTCGAAGACGACACAGCGCGGAATTAAAGATCAGTTAATTAGCTTACCAAATTATGAGAACACAAATTTTCCCAGCGTCACGCAATTTTTCGAGCATATGGTGCAACAAAACCAGTACTTAAGTGAACCCTATAGTGAATCTGCACTCATTCAATTATGCATTTCTAAATTACCACGGTCATTACGAGTGTCACTTTTAACTGGTCAGCAAAAAGAAAACATTTCAGCATTTAGGGATCTGTTGCAGCTTTTAGAAGTACAGCAATCTGATTATTCATTTGTAAACAAAAACTTTTCGTATAATAACCAAGGTCAACAAACTTACAGTAATTATGATCAGGGACGTAACTTCAATAGGAAAAGTAACAGACGCTTTAGGAATGACAACTACCAGAACTTTGGTAACAGACAAAATTCAAATTATCAATATTGTCAAAATTTTCAGCAACAGGAACCACACTTTAGTAACAATAGAGGTATTTCACAACAACAACATCAAAACCAGCCGGTTAGTACACCTAACCAACAATGGAATGCACAAGGTCAACCAGGCTATAATGTTCCGCCGCGAGCACGTATAGTCCCTGATACAACAAATAGTAACGCACGACAGCAAGGAAACAACTACGTACAAAGAAGACAATATTTCAATTCTTATCGTAATGCACCGTATAGGAGTGACTATCACGACAGACGTAAAAACGATGAGCACAATTATCAGCGTACATATAATAACAGTCGGTCTTACCAGCAACAAAGTAATCAACAAGAACATATTCTCATGAATGAACCCGACAGTAGGTACCATCCAGAGCGTAATACGTCTGGAAGAAGTAATAGAACGGTTCAAACAGTAGAAATGCCACAGAATCCTCCTAATAATAATAACACGTCAGATAGAATCTGACTAGATACTGTACAGGACGCATCTTCCAATAACACAAGCACTACGTTTGACACGCAAAATGTTGTTCACGAAAATGTAATTACTTTTGACGATATCAGAGACACTCTCTTGCAGGAAAGACCATTTGTTCAGAAAACTATTTCACATCCTGTCATCGAAATTAAAATTGGTTCATCAAAATTCTCAGCAGTAATCGATTCCGGATCACCTATATCAGTAATAAATGAGGAGACTTTTAACGAGTGCAACAAAGAGAATACTTATCCGACATTACCTTTAGGCAAAACAAAAGTGAAAGGAGCAGTATCGAGTAAAGGAGTAGACGTTAAATTGCAGACACATTTATCATTTTGTATTGGAGGTCATACTTTCCACTCTAATTTTTGGATTGTTCCTTTGTTGACAACAGACGTAATTTTAGGTACGAATTTTCTGGTACAACACGACGCAATTATCGATTTTCAGAATTCTTATTTAATGCTAAAGGATGAAAATGTACAACTTGCTTCAGAATTTCAGCACTCTTTATCTGCGGAAGAACAAACAATTAACCGCACAGAGGTCATTTCCGCAACACGTAACATAGACTGTAATCCCACATTGTTCACGAATACGTACGTACACAACGATAATACTCCAGACGAAGCTGACTACGACGTAATGCAAATGATTTCCGATAAAGTTAGACAAAGCAGTGCAACTACAGACGACGAACGAATGCAATTACACAAAATTCTTTTTCAGCAAGCTCCAGTTTTTGACAACATTCCTGGTACTATGTCCGGATTTATGTATGAATTTCAAGTCAAACAGCACGACACATTTAAAGCAAAGCATTATCCTATTCCATATATCCACAGAGAACAAGTTAAGAAAGAATTGCAGGATATGCTTGACCAAGGAATTATAGAACCAGCAGTTAGTCCGTACATAAACCCGCTACATATTGTTAAGAAAAAAGATGGCTCACTTCGCCTTGTACTTGATTCACGTCACATTAATGACATTATTATTAATGAAACAGATCGACCACAGACACTAGAGGAACTTCTACAGAAATTTCACGGTACTGCCATTTATTCCACATTAGATTTGAAATCGGGATTTTGGCAAATTCAACTTCATCCAAATTGCAGAAAATATACAGCTTTTCTTTGTTTCGGCGACTGTTATCAATTTTGTAAATTACCATTCGGCTTAACTATTTCTTCTGCAGCTTTTATTCGCGGTTTGAACACAATACTTCCGACAGAACTTAAGGACAGAATTACGACGTACGTAGACGACATTCTTATCGCAGAAGCTAACTGGTCTGATCACAATCTGATTCTTGAACAACTGTTACAAACTTTTCATGCACAAGGACTTACAGTTAATCTTAGTAAATCGCACTTTGGCAAAACTTCTATAAAATTTCTTGGACACGTTATTTCAGCGGAAGGCATTGCACCTGATCCGGAAAAACTTCAAGCTCTACGTGACATTACTGTTCCTACGACAAAAAAGCAACTACGCAGTTTTTTGGGCTTAATTAACTTTTTTCGAAAATTTATTCATCACTCTGCTTTAGACACACCTAGATTATGTCAACTGACAGGTAAAAACAGTATTTGGTCTTGGGATAAGCAAGCACATTCTGAATTTGTGAACCTGAAACATACTCTGTTGAATGCTCCACTTTTATCGCACCCAGATCTTACCAGAAATTTTTCCATTGCCACCGACAGTTCCAACACAGCTTTAGGCGTACACATTTTCCAGGAAATTGAAGAAGATGGTTCGATAGTAATTAAAAACATCGCATTTGCAAGCCGCATTTTGTCATCTGCCGAACGAAATTACTCCGTTACAGAACTGGAAACATTATGTGTTGTATGGGCTTTTACGAGATTTAGACATTTTCTTTACGGAAGACATACCACCGTCTATACAGACCACAGAGCGATACAATTTTTACTTTCAGCTAAATTCACACACGATAGATTAAGTAGATGGAAACTTTATTTACAGGAATTTAATTTTACAATAGTTCACATTCCCGGTACGCAAAATGTAGTAGCAGACGCACTATCGCGTTCTCTTTGCAACAATCAGCAAGACATCGCAACCAACTTCTGTAAAGCAAATTTCAGTGTCATGTACATTCAGCAAGTAGCATTTGAAAATTTTATTTCATCGTCATTACAGGACATAGCACAAGAACAAAATAAAGACAATGTGTGGAAAGAAATTAAACACCTTTGGCAAGATAGGAAAAATGTTACGATTAGAAACCATTACACTGTACGCAATGACATTCTATTTCGCCGTTCTCATCCTGACAGCAATAATTGGCTATTATGCATTCCTGACGAACTGGTTAACAAATTAATCTGGTACACTCATTTAAGTTACGCACATTACGGAGCACGAAAATGTTTTCTTATACTGAGACAGAACTGTTATTTTAACAACATGGAGAAACGTATACGACGAGTTTTAGCGTCTTGTAAAATTTGCCAGAAAGCTAAATCAGACACCACTTCACATATTCCTCCTTTATATCCCATTGTACCTGTTAAATTAAGACACATGGCCGCAGTAGATATTTTTGGTCCGATTCCGAGAACTAACAGAGGTTTTTGCTACATCTTTGTCGCTGTTGAGCTCACTTCAAAATTTGTTACTTTCACTCCGTTACGCAAAGCTACTGCTAAAACTGTTTCGAAAGCATTTGTAAAACATTTTCTATTTCATGTAGGGCATGTGATGAAAGTAATTTCCGACAATGGACCACAGTTTCGATCTGCAATATGGACACGTATGTTACGAGCTAGAAACATTTCTCCGATCTATATATCCAAGTACCATGCTTCTTCGAATCCTTGTGAACGGTTAATGAAAGAAATTGGTAAGCTGTGCCGAATATACTGCCACAAAAGACATATTGATTGGGATACACACATACTCTCATTCCAAGATGTAATTAATTCCATTCCAAATGAATCCACTATGCTATCTCCGTCTGTTATACTGAAACACGTTGAACCACCAAACAAAATTAAGGAATTTGTAAATTTTCCTACATCTCGTCGCTTACGACACCACGAAATAATCGACATTGCACTGAACAACATCAAACGTGCCGCAGAGCGCCGGAGAAGACAGCAAAAACAGGTTTGTACACGCCGAGACTTTCACGTTGGACAGAAGATATTAGTACGTACACACCATTTATCCAGCAGAATAAAAGGTAAGTGCAGTAAATTTGAACTTCTATACGCAGGTCCATATCGGATTCGCAGCATTCCTCACCCCAATGTTGTACACGTCGAAACTTTGAGAACCAGAAAATCGAAAGGCAATCACCATATCTCAAACATTAAACCGTTCATTGAATGAAATCACTTTATGATGTAACATGCTATGATGCCATTCACTTATGCAATTATATGATTACCTACTGATGAGTGTCGTATTTTTTCTTGGCAAGTGCCCGGCAAGGTAAGGTTAGCAGGTCGCTTTTCTTGTCGTTACACGTCAGACCGTGCACATTTTCCATTTTTTGTGTGTATGATTGTTTTCCTGTTTTGTTTGTATGCACTGTGAATTAGTTAAGATATAGCAAACACCAGTTGACTTTGACATTTTTGCCCTATGATGTCTCAACATCGTGACTATTTTACGTTTTTCTCTTCTTTTTTTTTTTTTTTTGCTGCTGCATTGTGATATTCCGTGTACATTTTGTCTTTGAACACTGTCTATGCTTTTGACATATTACGTTTTCTGTTATGTTATGCTGTATGCTTGATTCTGTTACCGTTAATCAGTAATTATTTAGTGGGTATATGATTTGAATGCAAGACATTAATCTTTGTTCATCATTTTCAGAAAGAAATAACGTGTAAAGAAAATAAATTAAACAGAAATGGGAATTTCACCTACGGAATAAACGATAGAAGATGCAATAACTTTATGAGGAAGAGTAAATGGATCAGGATTAACAAGCATTAACAAGAATATACTATACTCATCGTAGAATAGCAGTCTTAACTAATTTTTTCTTTCAGAATACAAGGTGATTGATGCAGGCTGTCGGACAGAACTACACATCTTAGTTTTAGTGATGAAATATGCTAGAGATAAGGAATAGTTGTATAATGAGTAATGAAGTCATTTTTTTTGCAGATGATAATGAATGCTGATGAATAATGATGAAGAATATGCTATTATGAATAATGAAGTTTTTCTTTACAGGTGATGATAATAATGAAATTATGATAATATGGATAATGAAGTGATTGATAATGAAGTTTTTTCTTTGCAGATGAGGATAATGTTGAAGTTATGTATTTATGCTACGTAGTTATTTAAGTATTTGTTGCAGTTTGTTTTGACAGCAGGTGTTATATTGCATAGTAGGATGACGGAAAGTTTTGGAAAGGACAGCTATGGAACACATTTTATACACATTTCACTACTTGTTAATTCGAAGTTCACTACTTTTCAGCATAGTGTGCGTTTCTTCTTTCAGGTCAATAATCCATTTTGTATTTTTTCCAGGAGAAGTTTTTCATGATACATACTAAACCTGTTACTTATTATACCTGTTCTAGTACTTGCATTTTTTTTTTACCCATTTGTGTCTATCATTTATAAATGTGACCATATATACTGCCTTGTTTCATAACCTTGCTACAGCTGACTCATGACGAATGACGTTACTCATTTTTTTTCATTTACAGTGACAACCCAGAACCAATTTTTTCTTTTTCTTCTCTTCTTGCTTTCTCTTATAATTACCAAACGCAATGCATTGCTAACAAAAAAATGTATTACCAGTCCAAAATAGTGATACCAGTTTGAGAAAGTTCTGAATAATACTGATCAACTCTGAATAGTATGTCACTTCAGTAATGATACAAAATATATATATATAAAATAATGCTTTGTAACTGGCTAATAACTGCCACTGTTTATTGTAATGAGACTACTTATAATGCCCATGATTATTAATGCTATGACTGTAATTAGCTGATTTTTTAATAATGACTTTGTAATGATCTAAATGTCACTCAATGAATTGTTATTACTTCTTAATGATCTGAATAATACTGAATGATTAACAATGTTTTATACTATTCGATACTTGATGGCCACTGAGTGCCAATAATTTATGTCAATCAATGAATTAGGTTATTAATTATGCCATTAATTAGCTTCTGTTTTCAATTATGACTTTTCATGTTTTGGTCACTGGCCAATGAGTGCCAATAATTTGTATAACTCAATATATTATGCCGAGTGCCAATAATGAGTGTAATGTTGTGTACTATTCAGTACTTGCTGGCCACTGAGTGCCAAGAATGAGTGTAATGTTCTGTAATATTCAATTCTGTCATACTAAATATTGTAATACGATTACCCATGATGCCAATAATTTAATTTTGTGAACAGTTTCTGTAATACTACATTCATGGTACAGAAATGTTCAACACGGGGTTATGAATGCCCCAAATGCAAACTGTAATTACCAATATTATGTGACTTAATGTCCTTCACCTCATGAGCTAACTACCCTGAATTACTGCAATGTCCATTTGTCCTGTCCATCCTAGTGATCATGGAGCACTACCTTTGGGTTTGCACTACTTCTACGTTGGTGTGCCTTGTAAAGCGTGGTGTTGACACGACATGCTGTCCACCACCATGAGCGATGAAGACGTTATTATGGTCCCACTGTTTGGTGTACCTAATGTACTGCCAAAATGAGAACATGAAATATTACTACGAGAGTTCAGTGTCTTGGCTACACTGATGAATTCTGATGGGAAAAGAACTGCAAATCGTGTCACTTGGTGTTGTACTTCTGTGGAAAGATATGGACTTTCAGAACAGCTGTGTGCAATCTAAAGTGCTACAACCATGATGCAATCCTTCCCTTTCCTATCCTAATTCTTGTCACATAGTGAAAATCATTTTTTTGCTAACATTATTTATGTTCATGACTATACATTTTTTTTGATTCGCTGAACTCCAGTGCGAGTACAGTTATGTCACTTGTCGATATGATTTTTTTGCCATTATGTTATTTATTGCAAAAATGCCTAAGACATTTTTTCGATTTGTTCTCAAGTACAGTATGTGCACTCTTGTCTTTTATATTGTATATACATTTTTTTAGTATTTTATTTTAATGATATGTTCTGAATTACAGTGCATGTGCACTTATGTTGTGTGTTAATATGTTTTCTACTGAACTTCAGTGCCTGTGCACTTTTTTCATTTTTCAATATGATTTGTACTATTCTGTATATTCAATACTTCAATGCGTATGCACTTATGTCATTTGTTACGAATTGTATATACATTTCATCATTTACTGATATGTTCTCAACTGCAGTGCATGTGCACTCATGTCACTTGTCAACATAATATTTTTTGCCAGTCTGTTTATTTGTTCTGAATATGCTAAAGAATTTTTTCAGTGCCTGTGCACTTTGTTATCTGTCAAATAATTTGTATATACAGTTTTCTGATTTACTACTATATTTTGTACTCACATTTTGTCTTTGTCTGATATATTTTGTACTTTGTGCGTGTGCACAACATTTAATTCATGTACTACATCTAAATATTCTGTAAGTTGTAGAAGTTTGTTAGTTAAAGAAAAATTTTGCCGCGCTTGGCAAGTCCAAATGACTCACCATCGCTGCCAAATTTTTGCCCCCCCAGTGGAGGGTTATGAAACACGTATGTAACATAGCAGCGATGGCGAGGCATTGTAGCATCTGTGACCAGAGAGTATGCGCTTGACCGCGCGAGTGTTGCGAGCGGTTCTCAGTCTGTCAGTAAGTCGTTGCGAGTCTGCAGCTCTGTCTAGTTGAGAAGAGTACTCAGTTAGTAGTCGTTGAGAGCAGTTCAGTTGTAGTCGTCATGCAGAGCGGTCGGTCAGTAGTAGCAGCCCAGTGCGGTTGTGTGATGTAGTCTGTCGGCAACACTGGTCAAGATGCTGAATGAGGTATATTGTTAATTAAGATAATCATTAGATAATGTAAAGTTCATTTATTGTAATTAATTTCCAACAAACGCCCCAATAATAATTTTGATTTCAAAGCATTTTACAAAAAAAATTTTACTTAATTGAATTTAATTGAATCCACTTCCCTTAAACACAAATTTCAGTTAAATTACAAAAAAAAAAGGAATATTATTATTTGCAATGCAGTTCCTCCAAGCAGTGCGGAACAATAAGAGCAGATATTTGGTTAGCAGTTACAATGAGGTAAGAATTTAATTCTGATTTATGCACAGGGCCAAAGACCGATATTTCGGTTTAATTGAATTTTCATTGTCACTGAGATTTTCTTATCACTGAATGGACTTTCATTTTTTTGTGAGGAGCTTATAGTTGGGTCAGATTGCGATTCTCACATTTTTATTGTCATTATATTTAATTGCTAGGAAGGTTACGCTTCGCTCCCATTACTATATTATATTTTCTTTAAAAAATTTTTGTGGGGAGGTTACAACTATTAATTATCCATCAAAAGATGTGTAATTAAATCCTCGGGTATTGTAATAGATATTTTATTTTCTGTGTAATTTGAACCTTATCTTTTGCATTTGACTATAGTAGACACATAAGTCATAAATATTCACTTTTAACGCAATATTTGAAAAATAATTACATGTCTCAATTAAGACGACTCGTTTCTTTTACTGGGCCAAGCAGTTTCCATGAATGTCCTATAGTGAAATAGTTGTTAAATATTTCATACATCTAAATAAGTGTCAATATATTTCATTTTCTTTAGTTTGCTAGTGTTTTTGGTCGCTGAATCCGGGCAACGTGAATTCGTAACCGAGGTGGCAAAAAGTAGAAACGCCGCATTCCAAGATAAAAAAATAATAAAAAAATCACCAAGTATCAAAACACTTGCATTTGTATTTGCTGTGTTGTGAATATGACAGAATGGTGTGTATTGCACATATTTTCCTATGTGGGCACCAAAATTTAATAATTATTAGCATTTCAATACGACGTTTCAGTCATTAATATTGGGTAATTACGACAAGACAGCGAAAAGCCATCCTTTTCTCACTGTTGTTTTATCTTTAGAATTTTCTTTATTTTTTCTTTGAGATTGCAATACAGCGTCACCGGTGGATCATGGTTTTACTTACTGTCTTGGTGGATCATAAAAATGTTTTATTCTGTAACGATGTCAGCCCAAAGACATCCTTGGAGTTTACGTTGAAGATGTGGTGGTGTGACTTCAAAGTGCCATACTACCCTCTGACTGTGGAAATTCAATGACTCATGACTGTAATGACTGCGAGTATGCGCCTATTGTCATATCCGCAGAGAAATCGAGGGACCCGGCATGTAGGTAGCAACCTTGCGCAACATTACTAGTGTTCTAACTCGGAAACCGTTCAGAATAGATCATACGCTATAGGAAGTTTTCTTCCTTAAATCAGCGTACCAGAAATATCCATGAATATTGACCTTTCCTCGTGGGATACTCTGTATAGCACGTGCGGAGACGTGTCTAGCTCTCTAATAAAGAAAACCAGGCTCAACTTCTAACACTTTCTGTGAAGTTAGCACCAATATATCGCATTATACGAGGAGCATTCAATAAATATTGCATCACTTTTTCTCGGCCAATTTCGGTTGAAAAAAAATGCGGAATTGGTTGTGGGATATCGTGGAATATTCCTGCTTCAGTTCTTAAGTTTCATAAAGATCTGATTGGTGGCGGTGCTAAACATAGCCGTCAAAGTGTTTCCTGTAAGTGAGGTGCATTCTAAGCGGAGAGCTATCGTTGAATTTCTTTCGGCGGAAAAACCAATGCATCGCATATATTAGTAGGCGCTTGTGGAATGCCTATGGAGACCTGGGAGTGAACAAAACCACGGTGAGTTGTTGGGCGAGGCGTCTGTCATCATCGCAACAAGTTCTCGCAAACCAGTCCAATTTCCCGCCTGGCGGCGGCCGCACATAGTTGTGACTCCTGCAGAGTTGGAACGTGCAGACACTCTCATTCGAGGTGGTCGACGGATCACAAACTCCTCACTGCACAACAGGGCATCTCTGTTGGCAGTGCTGCGACACTCGTCCACCAGTTGGGATACTCCAATGTGTGGGCCAGATGTGTTACGCGCTGCCTAACAGAAGACCGTAAACAGCAACGAAAGATTTTCTGTGCGGAATTGCTTGCGTGTTACGAGGTTGACCGAGACAATTTTTTGTCGAACATTGTCACAGACTTTGGGACATGGATTCATCACTTCGAACCGCAAACAAAAACGGCAACCCATGGATTGGCGGCACACCAACTCTCTTCCAAAGAAGAAGTTCAAAGCCACACTATTGGCCGGTAAAATCATGGCGACGGTCTTCAGGAGACCCTGGAGAGGTTATTGTGTTTGACGTCATCCCTTATAGTTCAACGATCAGCTCTGGAGTGTGTTGTGCTACTCTCACGAAAGTGAAGAAACGACCTCAGTGTGGTCGTCGTCACAAAAACGCAAAGGAACTTCCCCTTCTCCATGACAACGCTGTTCTGTGCGGGTACATCTTGGCACGATTCTATATTGATGTACCCCTCTGGTTGGCAGCATCACTGGCGGTGGTAGAGTCAAATCGAGTTTCCGCCGCCAGATGGAAGCGCAGTGACGATGAGGTCGAGTTAAGCGCGGTTTGTGTGGCGTCGGCCATTAGTAAGCGCCGTAACGTGGCAACCGATAAGATCCTTGGCTCTCTGCTGCATTTGGAATGTTAGTCACAGCGGGTTATATGATGTCATGTGTCGGTCGGATCAGTGGAGATGACCGATGTTGAAAGTTATTTCGATGTGTTACTTGTGCAGCTACTTGTGATTGGATTATTACGAAGAAGCCTGTGTCCACTGAGAGGCCGGTTTGGTTGCTTGCCAGCCAGTTTCAAAGGACTGAACACGAGGGCGACTGTTGGACATTCTCAGTCGACTGCAACCATTCACTGGGAGTTTGTTGACTTATATTCTTACTTCCTGGGAATTACGACGAACATCTAATTATAATCCTAAATGTCATAACTGATGTGTGGAATGGTCGTCCTCTTAATTGCCATACTGCTTATGCATCGTACTCTATGCAACAGTTTTGAGGAACTGTTGACTCTTTAAAGTAAATTTACTGTGTACATTTAACTGTTAATTGGCGGTGTGGAAGCCTGTTTCCTGAGTTTGGGCGCGCTAGTTGGCGTTATCTAAAGTAAGCAGCACATAACGCGATTTCGGCGCACGAATCGCTTTTTCCAAATTTTCTCCAGTATCATTGATGCATTTTTTTTTCAAAACTCGTTAACTAGTAATATATGTGTTACAGAATAGCTTGAGTACACACGCGGTTTAAATTGTGGCTTCCGCTAAAAGAGTCTTGACTAAAACAAATGGTTAATCCTAAATTGTTTTCTCTCTGTCAACGTACTAAAGCGAGAGTAGCCTAAAAATGTCAGATGGTCAACTTGGATGAACATTGTTTTGGCCCTCCATGGGGACCTTGTCTGCACGACTTATCTTCAGCCTGTTTACTCGCATTGCTTGTCTTTCCTAATTACATGCAACATGTTATACTTACCAGCGGAAGTCGGATGTTAACTGCCTGTTAATCATTTCTCAACGTTTCTAAAGCTTAAATTTGGAATGTATTTTTGAACGCCACATTGTTGATCTTATTCAACATCTCTAAATGGCTCTGAGTACTATGGGACTCAACATCTTAGGTCATAAGTCCCCTAGAACTTAGAACTACTTAAACCTAACTAACCTAAGGACATCACACCCACCCATGCCCGAGGCAGGATTAGAACCTGCGACCGTAGCAGTCCCGCGGTTCCGGACTGCAGCGCCAGAACCGCACGGCCACCGCGGCCGGCAACATCTCTGTTAACGCTTATACTGATTGGCAAATTTTCAAAAAATCTTACTTAAGAATCTGTTCTTAAAATATTTATTAAATGTTATTTTAGAGATTTTGTAGATTCACCACCAGTTTCGTTGCTTCCAACAGAAGAAAGTAAGTAGTAAAATTCTGATGGTAGTTGCTAAGCCTTTTAGATCTTTTTGGCGTGACAATAAAGTGGTTTATTTTTTATTAAATTTGTTAATTAAACAATGACGCATTTTCCTACCATTCAGCACCGTCTCCCCATCAGAATTCAAATGCAAACCTCAAACAAGTGTGCCCATCCGAGAGGAGTTCACAAAAACTTGATTGGACTGTTATTCCTCTCATCCACCCTACAGTCCGGATCTCACACCTTCCGACTTTCATGTGTCTGGCCCAATGAGGGATGCACTCCGCGGGAAGCGGTAAGTGGATGATGTGGAGGTTATTCATGCAGCAAGACATTGGCTCCGACATCGACCAGTAGAGTGAACAAGACAAGCCTGTAGGTCCTCCTAATAAAGAGGCGCAAAGCCACACCACTGGTCGGAGATTATGTCGAGAAATAGCGTTTTTAGACAAAAGATTAGGAATTAATATGGGTTACTGGAATCGTAAATAAAACAGACTTGCTTTCAGATAGAAAGTGTTGAGTTAGTTATCAAACGCCGCTCGTAATTGACACAATAAAAAGGAAGAAAGATACGACGTGTATAAGAGAAGTAATGAGAGTGATGTTTTATCTACCAAAGTTTTTACTTTTTTTTCAAACAATAGTATTGTCGTCTTCGAAGCAATTTCCTTCGGCAGCTGTACACCGGTGGAGATGTTGTCCTCAGTCTAGGTAGCGGCGCTGAAACGTAGGGTCTTACAGCATGTCTCACTGACTCTTTTGAATATTCTCCAGAATCTCAAAATAACGCCCTCTCAAGAAATGTTTCAATTTAAGGAAAAGAAAAAAGTTGCAGTTACGCAGATGAGGTGAACACAGGGGTTATAGAGAAACAGGATTACTTTTTGAGCTGAAAAATTCCATGGAGGAAGAGGCTGTGTGACATGGATGAACATGGACAAGCATCCACTTGTATGCAGTGTTCGGTCTCATTTGATTCACACTTTTCCTGACCCTGTGTTTAACAGGTCACCCATCATCGTTAAACGTCCGTCTGATCCCACAAGGGTGAAGGTGAAAGGGTCCCTGAGTGACGTTCATCTTCGACGTGTTCTCGGCTTTCCAAAAACGATTTTTGCAAGCGAAAAGCTTATGCTCTTGATAATGAATATTCCCCATAAGCCTTTTCCTCGTTTTCAAAGGCCACACCCGCGGATTCCCCAAGTTTAACACTAAATTTGACGGTAAAACGTTACTCATAGTTCCGCTATTCCATTTCCCTAACACACAACAAAAAGACAGTTTCACTGATGGTACTCTCAGAAATCACGTGCTAGCTTTACGGGACTGAAATTCGGATTGATCATCTGGAATAGATGGACACAACGGTCTACACAAATAATACGACACAGCTTTGCCAGATCGTTAGTAGTGTTGCCAGTCTCCTTACTTTCCTCACACACCTCGTAGTTCGCGATTGTGATTGAAGTTAATATTTTTTCTTACAGAGTTTTATCCTCTTAGCATTTGAGATGCAAATACGTCTGAAGATTTCATTTGTTTCCTGAAAGCCGATGCGCATCCTCGAAGCTGACACAGTCCTGAGAGGAGTAGATAAAGAAGAAGGACGCGGCAGTAGGGAGGGGCTGCCGGTGCGAAATTGGACTCATCGGATTCCGGAAGACGGGGGGCCACTTTCGGGTCCTCCGACAATAGCGGTCGGTGTGACTCACCGCCAGAGCCGGCCGCCGGATGTGATTGCGGCGGCAGCGCGTCGCGGCGACGGCTTCCGCTGCCGGCGTCGCAGACGGCGCGCCGCTGCGCCTCCCCCTCCCCCACCCCCCGGGGGATTAGACCTTGATGGATGGCTGAAACAAATGTGACTCGATGTCGCCGGCAGCTCGCGAACCTGCTTTTGCATAGATATTAGTTTCCCCGGGCCTCTCGGCGTCTGCGGCGGTCGCGGCCGCTCCGATGCGCGCCGAGATACGGGCGCCGCGACGCCAGCCGGAGAGACGCGCCCCCGGCCGGCGGTCGGGCTGGCGCGTGACCTGCACGCGGGAGCGGCGCCCTTGATGCGCCATTAAACCAGTCCGCGCTGACAAATCACGCGACCGAACGGCCGGGGCAATCGATAAATTCCAGCACCGCGGAGAATATTACCATCATCGCTACATATCCCTCTGGACTTTTAGTAATCTCTTTGTCGTTTTTATATGATCTGTCAGACACCATTTCCAAAATAAATGATGATCTCAGTCTGTCACACCTCAATCTCTTAGCCAGAGGTTCACATATTTCTCACACACCCGGTGTCTTATTGGTCTCATTATCAGTAATTTATGCGTTTCCAGCAACGAAAGATTTTCTGTGCGGAATTGCTTGCGTGTTACGAGGTTGACCGAGACAATTTTTTGTCGAACATTGTCACAGACTTTGGGACATGGATTCATCACTTCGAACCGCAAACAAAAACGGCAACCCATGGATTGGCGGCACACCAACTCTCTTCCAAAGAAGAAGTTCAAAGCCACACTATTGGCCGGTAAAATCATGGCGACGGTCTTCAGGAGACCCTGGAGAGGTTATTGTGTTTGACGTCATCCCTTATAGTTCAACGATCAGCTCTGGAGTGTGTTGTGCTACTCTCACGAAAGTGAAGAAACGACCTCAGTGTGGTCGTCGTCACAAAAACGCAAAGGAACTTCCCCTTCTCCATGACAACGCTGTTCTGTGCGGGTACATCTTGGCACGATTCTATATTGATGTACCCCTCTGGTTGGCAGCATCACTGGCGGTGGTAGAGTCAAATCGAGTTTCCGCCGCCAGATGGAAGCGCAGTGACGATGAGGTCGAGTTAAGCGCGGTTTGTGTGGCGTCGGCCATTAGTAAGCGCCGTAACGTGGCAACCGATAAGATCCTTGGCTCTCTGCTGCATTTGGAATGTTAGTCACAGCGGGTTATATGATGTCATGTGTCGGTCGGATCAGTGGAGATGACCGATGTTGAAAGTTATTTCGATGTGTTACTTGTGCAGCTACTTGTGATTGGATTATTACGAAGAAGCCTGTGTCCACTGAGAGGCCGGTTTGGTTGCTTGCCAGCCAGTTTCAAAGGACTGAACACGAGGGCGACTGTTGGACATTCTCAGTCGACTGCAACCATTCACTGGGAGTTTGTTGACTTATATTCTTACTTCCTGGGAATTACGACGAACATCTAATTATAATCCTAAATGTCATAACTGATGTGTGGAATGGTCGTCCTCTTAATTGCCATACTGCTTATGCATCGTACTCTATGCAACAGTTTTGAGGAACTGTTGACTCTTTAAAGTAAATTTACTGTGTACATTTAACTGTTAATTGGCGGTGTGGAAGCCTGTTTCCTGAGTTTGGGCGCGCTAGTTGGCGTTATCTAAAGTAAGCAGCACATAACGCGATTTCGGCGCACGAATCGCTTTTTCCAAATTTTCTCCAGTATCATTGATGCATTTTTTTTTCAAAACTCGTTAACTAGTAATATATGTGTTACAGAATAGCTTGAGTACACACGCGGTTTAAATTGTGGCTTCCGCTAAAAGAGTCTTGACTAAAACAAATGGTTAATCCTAAATTGTTTTCTCTCTGTCAACGTACTAAAGCGAGAGTAGCCTAAAAATGTCAGATGGTCAACTTGGATGAACATTGTTTTGGCCCTCCATGGGGACCTTGTCTGCACGACTTATCTTCAGCCTGTTTACTCGCATTGCTTGTCTTTCCTAATTACATGCAACATGTTATACTTACCAGCGGAAGTCGGATGTTAACTGCCTGTTAATCATTTCTCAACGTTTCTAAAGCTTAAATTTGGAATGTATTTTTGAACGCCACATTGTTGATCTTATTCAACATCTCTAAATGGCTCTGAGTACTATGGGACTCAACATCTTAGGTCATAAGTCCCCTAGAACTTAGAACTACTTAAACCTAACTAACCTAAGGACATCACACCCACCCATGCCCGAGGCAGGATTAGAACCTGCGACCGTAGCAGTCCCGCGGTTCCGGACTGCAGCGCCAGAACCGCACGGCCACCGCGGCCGGCAACATCTCTGTTAACGCTTATACTGATTGGCAAATTTTCAAAAAATCTTACTTAAGAATCTGTTCTTAAAATATTTATTAAATGTTATTTTAGAGATTTTGTAGATTCACCACCAGTTTCGTTGCTTCCAACAGAAGAAAGTAAGTAGTAAAATTCTGATGGTAGTTGCTAAGCCTTTTAGATCTTTTTGGCGTGACAATAAAGTGGTTTATTTTTTATTAAATTTGTTAATTAAACAATGACGCATTTTCCTACCATTCAGCACCGTCTCCCCATCAGAATTCAAATGCAAACCTCAAACAAGTGTGCCCATCCGAGAGGAGTTCACAAAAACTTGATTGGACTGTTATTCCTCTCATCCACCCTACAGTCCGGATCTCACACCTTCCGACTTTCATGTGTCTGGCCCAATGAGGGATGCACTCCGCGGGAAGCGGTAAGTGGATGATGTGGAGGTTATTCATGCAGCAAGACATTGGCTCCGACATCGACCAGTAGAGTGAACAAGACAAGCCTGTAGGTCCTCCTAATAAAGAGGCGCAAAGCCACACCACTGGTCGGAGATTATGTCGAGAAATAGCGTTTTTAGACAAAAGATTAGGAATTAATATGGGTTACTGGAATCGTAAATAAAACAGACTTGCTTTCAGATAGAAAGTGTTGAGTTAGTTATCAAACGCCGCTCGTAATTGACACAATAAAAAGGAAGAAAGATACGACGTGTATAAGAGAAGTAATGAGAGTGATGTTTTATCTACCAAAGTTTTTACTTTTTTTTCAAACAATAGTATTGTCGTCTTCGAAGCAATTTCCTTCGGCAGCTGTACACCGGTGGAGATGTTGTCCTCAGTCTAGGTAGCGGCGCTGAAACGTAGGGTCTTACAGCATGTCTCACTGACTCTTTTGAATATTCTCCAGAATCTCAAAATAACGCCCTCTCAAGAAATGTTTCAATTTAAGGAAAAGAAAAAAGTTGCAGTTACGCAGATGAGGTGAACACAGGGGTTATAGAGAAACAGGATTACTTTTTGAGCTGAAAAATTCCATGGAGGAAGAGGCTGTGTGACATGGATGAACATGGACAAGCATCCACTTGTATGCAGTGTTCGGTCTCATCTTTCAACTGCTAGTATCTAAGCATCCCCCTTCTTCCACCTGCTCTATTTAATGGTTCTTCTGTTAAAGTTACGGTACCATAAGTCAATTTTATACCTCCAATTCAGCATTGGTAAAGACATACGACACACTCGAGAACCTAATCCACATTCAGAGTCAGTTAGTTTTTCCAAAGAACTACTCAGTATGTCCACTGAAGGACTGAAGAATCTCTGCACGAAGTCAGTACAAATGTTTGGAATATGTGAAGTGTCTTCGTCATTAGTAAGACATTATTAGATTTCAATCATTTATTTGCCATGTTCACAAGTCATCATTCTCCAGCACCAGCCTTAGCTGCCGCTAATTCTGCTGCATATAGGATTCTAGCTGACCTGTGGCCAGTGAGCTCAGCACTTGCACATCAAGGAGATGCTGTTAGTTCCTCTGTTATCACGTTGGACTGCCGCCGAACAAGTACTCCCGTTGCCTAGCATGAGCAGGCCGTTGTGGCCGAGCGGTTCTAGGCGCTTCCGTCTGGAGCCGCGAGACCGCTATGGTCGCGGGTTCGAATCCTGCCTCGGACATGGATGTGTGTGATGTCCTTGGGTTAGTTAGGTTTAAGTAATTCTAAGTTCTAGGAGACTGATGACCTCAGATGTTAAGTCCCATATGCGCAGAGCCATTTGAATCATTTGAGCCTAGCATGAAGCGACCTTGCACTGCCTCTTGGAGTGTCCTCAATACCACACCAAATTCTACGATTACCCCTTATAACCCATCTTAGGTGTACTTGTGCCTGTAGTCGTGTGGTTGCTTGATCTCCACCCTAACGGCCAGGTAGGTTTCAGCAGCCATAGGCACCTGGATGGTGGACAGGAACAGAACCCCAAGAGGTCTTGTTGCTGGGTTCCATATCAAAGTTCATTGCTCGCAGCGCCCTGTGGTATAGTGTTGTCAGAAGACATTCATTGTTTCCATCAGTAGATTGTGGGTGCCAAGCAGTATGAAGTTCACCAGGTGAAGACCATCATCTCGAGTACATGATCGACTAGTTCACAGACTGCACTGGACGGTCTAGGAAATAGATTCACTACCGTATCTTAATCATGTAGTCGAATGCTATCACTGTGAATGTCATTGACCCAAATGAGTGGCTCATTATGGGAGCTGTAATGTTTCAATATTTAAAAGGAGTTAGTATGAGACTATGACGTGAGGCTCAGTTCATAATGACTGCATACCTCCTCTTTATAGCCAGCCGCCATTTTTTTGTCCTCTTCATTCTGCGATATTCACTTAAGACGCTGTTAACTGCTGTGTCAGTACCTTGTATAAGAAACAGAGTTTCTTGCTCTATGTCTTACCAACTAATGAATATGCTCGTCTCGCTTCCTTCTCCTGAATGCGTATCCTCACTTGACAGATAATGTCATAATGTGTTGATGACCTGTCCCAATTCTAACAGACTGGCTCCCTTCCTATTTCCACTCCTGCCTGTGGCATGACTTGATTTAGCCTGTCGCAGAAAATGAGTTTTAATCAAAATTTATAATTTCCTAACCCTTGCTATTCAGTGCCGTAACGTTCCTTTGCAAGATGTGATCTGTGCATATGTCTATCTGTAGCCCTACGCTCTGCAAGCCAACTCTTGTGCTCCCCTGGCACCACTATCATTTTACTCATTCTCTGTTCCATTTACGAATGGAAAATGGTAATAACGACTGTCGAAAAACTTTAATAGAGCTCTAATATCTCAGATCTTTTTCGTCATGCTCATTTCGCAAGACATGTGGGAAAAGAAGTAATAGACCGCACAACTTCACTTCGAACGAATGCTCTCATAATTTCAGCAGTAACCTTCCCTGTGTTGCATAACGCCTCTATTGTAGTGGTTGCCACTGGAGATTGATTAGCATCTCGGTAACGCGCTCACACTAACTGAACGACCATGTGACAAAACATAGAACAAGTGTTTCGTAAGCTGTGGGTACGATTATTCAGAACAAACTTCAATGTGTACAGTCTCACTATTGGGTAAGATTGTATGGGTGCTTTTTAAATTGTTCTTACTCCATGGCTTGTCACAGTGTATTCCGTTATGTGTTTTTTGGCACTATCATTAGTATCTTTGGGGCTTGTTACTCAATTTTGGATTTTAATTAATTGTTCTTTCATTTTTCCTTGAATAGGAAAGCATTAGACTATTTCTTAATATTTGTTATTATTCAGCAACTTGTTGTATTTTGTTGCATTGTTCTTATGAGTTTCGTTAAGATTGATTGTTATTTCTGCCACGGTTTAAATAAATGTTTGAAAATATTATGATCCCTCATCGCTTAACAGAGCCCTACCACTTACTGTTACATCTTTATTTGGTCATTCCACTTTAGGTCACTAAGGAAGGCTACACTTGGACATTTCACGGTTTTTACTGTTTCTGTTTATTTCCCCAAGGAGCATAATTGAAGAGTAATTAATCCTTCCACTAACTTTCCAAAATAGATTACGTTCAATGTCAACCGCTGATCTCCGCATCCATCATCGATTCTCTGCAGGTCATTACGCATTTCCCTATAGTCTTCCGGTGTTGAAACCTTCCTGTACGCAAATCATCATCTACAAGGAGCAGCAGAAACATTCCGTCGTTATCCAGTAGGTAATTCACGTAAGTTATAAACAGTAACGGCCCTGTAACACTCTCTTGTAACACGACAGGAAATACCTTTACACCCGTCAATTTTATCTTTCTTTCCTTGTGGCCTTGTCCCACATCGATGAAGGGTCGGCATGATTAGCAAGGGATTTGGCGTGGTTAATTTAAGGGGCGGCGGGATGCTCTTCCTGTCACCACCCCGTTACCTCCTGGAACGGAATACGTGTACCGCGACTGTTTGCTGGTGTTGTTGTTCATGTGAATCCGAGCGGAAGTTTTCTGTATTACTACGAATTGTGTAACTGAGGCGGAATTTGGAAAGCACCTCGGTATTCACGTAATGGGATATGAGACTACGCGTAAAAACCATATCCCGGCTAGCCACGTCTCGTCGATAATCCACTGGGAGAATTCGACACATGGCCGGTGCACCTTCCCGTCCCAGAAGCGAAGTTTTAACGAGGATGGCTAACCAGGTAGGTATATCTGTCCATTCATTCTGTTAAGAATAACTTACAGAGTTCCCTCTGTCAGAAAGTCCTGAATCCAGCCACAAATCTGTACTCACAGTCGACAAGTTCATATTTTATTCTTTATATGGCATGCCCATTACATCGAGGAAGCGGTTAGGGTGAGATTATTTAGAAAAGACGGGGCAATTTGCCAGGTGCTTTGTTCATTAATGTTATTTCTGCACGTTTTGAAGTGTGGCCTCCTGACGGAGAAAGTTGTACACTGGAACAATCCTCCAGCTGAACGACATTAAGAAATGTTAATGATTCAAAGTTACGGGAGAGTGGTTTTGTCGCGTTAAGAAGGTACATTCCAACAGCAGTGGGATTTTCACTGTGTCCTGTAACTCGCATAATCGCCCTCTGTAAGCAACTTGTTCTAATTTTTAGGAAAATAAGACATACCATTTCTAGTTCCCATCGCTGAAAGAGGAAATTAAAGATACGTTTCAGCCAACCTTTTTTGGTGGTCTGCCATCATTGTTCAGTGATTCTAGACCGTGGAAGTTTAGTCAAATTCTTACACCGAAATAACGTAGGACTTACGATAAGCGGACTTCGATATTGACTAAGATAGGTTTTTTCGCTATCAAAGAGCAAAATTAACGTCCGAATCGTTTGGCAATGAACAAAATGGTTCCAGCATTTTGAAAAACGACCTCTGTAAACAAATACATTTAATTGAAGACATTTGATTTCAAATAAGGTACATCATCTGATCTTGAGAAGTGAAACACAGTTGAGTAATTAATTCTTAGCTGATTATTTGGTAAGCGAGAGAAGAAGAAACTTGTGTACGGTCCCAGCGCCGTCACCGCGCCTTATCAGTCCCGATTGCGCAACCGCAACTTGATTTTTCTGCAACACGGGCCTAGTGAAACTAGGGCCCGTGTTGCGCCCGGCAGCTCCCAGCGGCTAAGTCCGCTTGAAGGTCACCCGCCTATACGGCAGCACACACAGCCATATACAACCCACCCACCTCCCCGGGAGTCGTAACTCCCGCACCCTTCTATTAAACTGTTTAGTATTTCTGTTTTTTTTTTTTAATCTCACGGGATAGATAAGGATGGTTCTCGGGTAGGACAAACTTTATTAAGCATGATAATATACAGTTACATCTCCTTGAACTTTAATATATTTTGTCAAAACACCTTGTCTCTGCAAAAGTTCATGGACAATTTTTCTTCGCGGTGAATACAGTGACTGGTTTCATTACCTATATATGCTTGAAGAACAAGGTAGGATACAAGACTTGTTAGTAATACGTACTGGTGCTATGCAATCATTGGATTACAACTTTTCATTCTCTTGACTTTAAATAGGGTTTTCCAGAGAAAAAAGAACATTTTATCAAATAACGTCGTTCTGTGATTAAAAGTAATGCTATCCTTTTCTATTATAGGGTATTTTCTCTGTGTAAGATTTTTGCCGTAAGCCATGTTTAAGCATAAATGTCTCCCGAATTTCAGAGGACGACTCCATGACATTACCAGACATTTAGAAAAAAAGAGATATATCAGTTGCAGTGCCTTGCAGCAGCTACTGGAAAATTTGGTTTCCAGTGACGAAGCAACGTTTCATGTGCCTGAAAGAGGACAATCGTCACAGCGTCCATGTTTGTGGCACAGACAGTTCACACGAAAGTGTGAAACACATTTGTGATTAACCAAAAGTTTAAATTTTGTTATGTCTCTGCAAAAGTTCATGGACAATTTTTCTTCGCGGTGAACACAGTTACTGGTTTCATTTACCTATATATGCTGCAGCTGTGGCTTATGAAACAATTACAGGAAGGCACTGGACACTTCATTTCGCTATTAGACGATGCTTCGCCACATCAACAGTCATCAGTCATCAGTGATTACTTCAGTGTCGACTGTCTCAGGGCTGGCTTGAAGCTGTTTCACATCCTGACTATCCTCTTTTCCAGTGCACAACAAGGTCGCCCGATGCAATTTTATATGCTTTCATTCTTTACTGCTATGTCAAAGGTCGTGAGTTTTCCCGCCACAGCCACTTACTTTGTAAGAGCTGCTGCTAAGGATACTTAATAAGGTCTCTGTTGATCCATCGTGGATTCGGGACAGCGGCCGGCCACATTTTTACCAAATAAAAATCACCAAACAGTCGTATGTATTCATAAGTTCTTATTTTATTTACACGACGAGTTTCGGCATCTCAGTGCCATCGTCGGACCCCTATGCACTCCATGTATAGAGAATCTTATATACCAATGTGTGCATAATCGGAGCCATCAATACTTGGATTCCTTGAATTTTTTGTGGGGTGTGTACTTCGAACACTTGACAAACACCCACGTATTGATGGCCCTGCGATTAGCTCCATTAAATAAACAGGACAACAGTCTAAATTCTAAAGGGGAGAAGTACATTCACTAGTGCTCCACACTTCTAATTCTCATTGGCGCTAAATGGATTTAGTTAACTTCTGTTAAACCTCATCAATTCTGCTTCGTTATTCCAGTTTCTGCTATGCAGCATTTTCCTTTCAAAATATTTGTACACTCACAAAACAGTAACTCCTATCGTGGAAACTTGCATGTGACTAAGCCAGTTAAAACGCCCGCGCATGGTAACGTACTTCCGAAGTCTTCCGAAACATTATGCACAGGGAAAACAACTCTATTGATAACCGAGTGACACTGACTACCCACATCCGTAATAAACTCCGCAGTACCATCTTCGTCCGATAAGGTAAAAAACTTGCATCTAGCTCAATGAAGAGCTGCCGGTCGACTGTTGATTTTGCGGTCTCCAAAGCCAACGCACTAAATTATTTTCGGCAGACCAGGCTCAGAAGCAGAATACAAAAATTTCTTGTGGCTATTTCCAGTTCCCACAAATAGAACTCAGGAGATATCTGTTACCTGTCAGTGCTTCATTTCACGCTCGCGCCTGCAAGATACAGGCCACCCTGGGGAAACAAGTCGATCTTGAAAACATCATGGTGTGCCAAGGCCGCCACCGGCCACCAATTTAGCGGGATTAAGGAAACAGTGTCCCGTTATCTCCAGGTAGGAGAGCAGCTTCTTTCTCTCAGAACCTAGAAACTGGCCCCGGGATTTACACAGTAGCTACTAGCTACTCAAATGGTTCAAATGGATCTGAGCACTATGGGACTTAACTTCTGAGGTCATCAGTCCCCCTGAACTTAGAACTAATTAAACCTAACTAACCGAAGGACATCACACACATTCATGCCCGAGGCAGGATTCGAACATGCGACCGTATCGGTCGCGCGGTTCCAGACATGATGCATTTTTGCACAGGATAAATATAAAAGTCTTGCTCACAACTTTTATTTCATTTTCTTTTGCTATGACGCGCTTCAGTGATTTGGCGTTGGATTCGGGTGGAGCGAGTTCGAGCTAAGGGTTGTACAGACTACGGCCCCATTCAAGAATGAATTTACTAAACGTAAAATACTTGGGGATAACAGAGCAATAATACAATAACGGTCAAACAAAACGTAATTCTGTGGACCGTACATCTCCGTAAGCAAAGCACAACAATAAAAAACCAAAATATCTTCTATACAATAAACGGAATAAAAATCCAACTTTTACATCAGGATACCTGGGCCACGACAATAGGAATCACAGTATGTGGCCCTCGGCCATAGACATCCACAGTTGAGCATAAGACACCTAAACAACTCTTAGACTCAATCAGGGTCATCTACACAGCACATAAGTACACATTTGTGTACCACTACTGTATTCATCCAATAATTACTGCAACAAGATACCAACAACACTTTAGCAAACTACCTAAGCATGTATCTCAATAACTCTTTAATCACTCACACAGAACAAATAACAAGGTGAATTCTTAGTACAAATAGCGTGAACAAATCAGTTGCTTTCGCGGCGTAGTTAAAAAAATCAATTCTTGTGTAATGCTATTAGTCATACTCACGGCGTGTAGTATTAAAAGAATTACACTACTGGCCATTAAAATTGCTACACCACGAAGATGACGTGCTACAGACGCGAAATTTAACCGACAGGAAGAAGTTGCTGTGATATGCAAAAGATTAGCTTCTCAGAGCATTCACACAAGTGTGGCGCCGGTGGCAACACCTACAACGTGCTGACATGACGAAAGTTTCCAATCGATTTCTCATACACAAACAGCAGTTGACCGGCGTTGCCTGGTGAAACGTTGTTGTGATGCCTCGTGTAAGGAGGAGAAATGCGTACCATCATGTTTCCGACTTTGATAAAGGTCGGATTGTAGCCTATCGCGATTGCGGTTTATCGTATCGCGACATTGCTGCTCGCGTTGGTCGATATCCAATGACTGTTAGCAGAATATGGAATCGGTGGGTTCTGGAGGGTAATACGGAACGCCGTGCTGGTCCCAACGGCCTCGTATTACTAGCAGTCGAGATGACAGGCATCTTATCCGTATGGCTGTAGCGGATCGTGCAGCCACGTCTCGATCCTTGAGTCAACAGATGGGGACGTTTGCAAGACAACAACCATTTGCACGAACAGTTCGACGACGTTTACAGCAGCATGGACTATCAGCTCGGAGACCATGGCTGCGGTTACCCTTGACGCTGCATCACAGACAGAAGCGCTTGCGATGGTGTACTCAACGACGAACCTGGGTGCACGAATGGCAAAACGTCATTTTTTTGGATGAATCCAGGTTCTGTTTACAGCGTCATGATGGTGGCATCCGTGTTTGGCGACATCGCGGGGAACGCACATTAAAAGCGTGTATTCGTCATCGCCATACTGACGTATCACCTGGCGTGATGGTATGGGGTGCCATTGGTTACACGTCTTGGTCACCTCTTGTTCGTATTTTCGGCACTTTGAGCAGTGGACGTTACATTTCAGATGTGTTACGACCCATGGCTCTACCATTCATTCGATCCCTGCGAAACCCAACATTTCATCAGGATAATTCACGACCGCATGCTGCATGTCCTGTACGGGCCTTTCTGGATATAGAAAATGTTCGAATGCTGCCCTGGCCAGCACATTCTCCAGATCCCTCACCAATTGAAAACGTCTGTTCAATGGTGGCCGAGCAACTGGCTCGTCACAGTAAGCCAGTCACTACTCTTGATGAACTGTGGTATCGTGTTGAAGCTGAATGGGCAGCTGTACCTGTACATAACATCCAAGCTGTGTTTGACTTAATGCCCAGGCCTATCAAGGCCGTTATTACTGCGAGAGGTGGTTGTTCTGGGTACTGATTTCTCAGGATCTATGCACCCAAATTGCGTGAAAATGTAATCACATGTCAGTTCTAGTATAATATATTTGTCCAATGAATTCCCGTTTATCATCTGCATTTCTTCTTGGTGTAGCAATTTTAATGGCCAGTACTGTGCTCTTGCTCACAGTGGACACACGTGCATGCCCAGCGTGTCATCAGCCGACAACCACAGCCTGTCACGAGATGAAACTGCTGTTTGCTAGCGAATACACCCAGTGCGCCGCTCCTGCAAACACAAGGCACTGTACCGAAGTATTAAACCACCAGAGTGAAATCGTCAGCTGCTAAGCACTCAGGCAGTGCTCCTCTTGACGTGTAGAAGTCATTTTCTTCGTATCCACAGGGAAAAGACACCAACCGCTCCACGAGGCTGACAGCAGCTACGGCTCGCTCTGACCGTTCGTGACGTCCGGTTGGCAGCAGCGAGCAGCGTACCGACTTGTCTAGGCTCCTGCCTTCGGGTCTGTCCAGACTATCTCCTTCCTATCCGTCCAGCAAGTGACAACACCGCTGTCTGTGCCTGCGTCCAGGTCGGTTACGGCTGCGTCCACCGCAGTCGTGTGATCGCGCCGTACGCCTTTTCGTGGCTCCAGTGCGACGCATTGCTAAAATGTCTCTCGACACGGCACACTAACCATCACCCTCAATGAGAAAAGTATGAACATTCATTACATTTCAACTCTCGGCTTACGTTCTCTTCAGCTTTTGATTGACACAATGACATACATAATCTTGTATTCATATAAACATAACATTGACATTAGCCTTATTGATACGGAGATGTCTGTGAATTTGAGTCTTTTAAAGCTGATGGTATCGTGGTTCCCTGGAAGAATTTTATGCGTGAGGTATTTGCACTCGTATACGTTTGCTGCGATTGTATTACGAGGTAGGATCTGACATCATTATTGAGACTGTTGCTGCGGAGCTGCGTCTGTGAGAAGTTGTGGTTATGGTTCCCCGGTACTGTGGCGATCACTGTGAGAAGCTGTGGTTATGGTTCCCAGGTATTCTGGCAAGCGCTGTGAGAAATTGCATACTCAACAAGTAAATTCCGTATCATTTCATAACTTCAGTGTGGTACTTCTTCTGTAGCAGCCCAGGTGCACATCTTGGATACTAACAGCAAGTGACTACCCAGCGGCGGAATGTTGGAACAACGCCACGCGTCCTTTCTGACCATATAGCACCAGTCTAATACAGAGCCAAAGAAACTGGTACACCTGCCTAATATCGTGTAGGGGCCCTGAGAGCACTCAGAAGTGTCACAATACGACATGGCATGGACTCGACTAATGTCTGAAGTAGGGCTGGTGGGAATTGGTACCATTAATGCTGCACGCCTGTCTATAAATCCGTAAGAGTACGACGGGGTAGAGAGCTATTCTGAACAGTACATTGCAAGGCATCCCAGATACGCTCAATAATGTCCATATGTGGGGAGTTCGGTGGCCAAGTGTTTAAACTCAGAAGAGTGTTCCTATAGACATTCTGTAGCAATTCTGGACGAGTGGGGTGTCACATTCTTCTGCAGGAACTGGCCAAGCACGTCGGAATGCACAATGGACACGAATGGATGCAGTGATCAGACAAGATGCTTACGTACGTGTCAACCATCAGAATCGTGTCTAGCAATCATTCCAACTGCACACGTCCCGCACCATTACAGAGCCTCCACCAGCTTGAACAATCCCCTGCTGACATTCAGGGTCCATGGATTCATGACGTTGTCTCTGCATTCGTGTACGTCCATCCCATCGATACAATCTGAAACGAGACTCGTCCGACCAGGCAACATGTTTCCAGGCATCAACAGTCCAATGTAAGTGTTGACAAGGGCAGGTGAGGCGTAAGGGTTTGTGTCGTGCAGTCATCAAAGGTATACGACTGCCTGCCTTCGACTCCGAAAACTCACATCGATGATGTTTCGTTGAATTGTTCGCATGCTGGGACTTGCTGACGGCCGAGCATTGAAATCTGCAGCAATTTGCAGAAGGGTTGTACATCTGTCACGTTGAATGATTCTCTTCAGTCGTCGTTGGTACCGTTCTTGCGAGCTCTTTTTCCGGTGGCAGCGGTATCGGATATTTGATATTTTACCGGATTCCTCATTTTCATGCTACACTTGTGAAATGGACGTACGGCAAAATCCCCTCTTTATCGTAACATCGGAGATGCTGTGTCCCATTGCTCGTGCGCCTAAAACTAAACGACGTTCAAACTCACTTAAATCTAGGTAACCTTGCATAGTATCAGCAGTAACGAATGTGACAAATGCGCTGGACTTTTGTTGTCTTATATAGGGGTTGCCGACGGTTGCGCCGTATTCTGCCAGTTCAGATGTCTGTGTACGGGAATACGCATGCCTATCCCAATTTCTTTGGCGCTTCATTGCACATATAGTCATGACACCCTCTGGTGCGAAAGCTGTTACAGTTTGACATCTGAAGCGACAGTAGCGCTCCATGTGGTGAGAAATCAGACATTCACATGCGCCGTAGGGATAACGTTTGTGTTTAATTATTTTCTACTTAATTAACGGAACCGTTGTCATATTTTAGCCTTCCAGGGGTTAGTAAGTTATCAACAGACTTGAAGCATTATTAAATACACGCGAAAACTCCCGAACTACACTGAGTTGTTAGTAAGCTACAACTTATATCTGAAGAAATTCTGTAGAATGTGTATATTTGCACGTTGTTCCGCTGTAAGCAAGAGAATGTAAAATCATATTTCGTTAATGAGATTGTAACGCCGGAAATGCATATCCTCCTATTTCCATCTATTGTACTATAAATTTGTTTTCCTTATTTTTGTTACCTGAATATATGACATTTCTGTGTCTTTACACATTGTAATTGTTTTACTATTTGTATGTATATGTTTATGCGTTTATGTCGATGTATAATTGGCTTGTTTCGTAAATATTATTTGTATTTTTACGCTGGGTCTTGCCTAGGGAAAACTGCTATCGAACGATTACATCGATAGGTCGTGTGAAGAATCAAAGTGTGTAGGATCTTTGGTAGTGTTAACTCTGCCTCGTGGAGCGCGGGCAGAGCAGAGGGAGTCTGGCTGGGGTGGTGCAGTGGAGCAGGTGTGTTGCGTGAAGCTCCCTCGAGTTGCCGCGCTTTCGGGGTTTGGCAGAATGTAATTGCTCTCGACTTGCGATGATAGTTTCTGACATGGTGTCGCGGACGGGCAGCATTAGCTGGCGCACATCAAGAGCCCGTTTCGTCTGGTGACCGTGTCAAGAAGAAGGCGCGCCAACATCCAGCTTCAGCAACAGCGACGGCCGACAATGAGTGACTGTCGCCACCTCCTCGATCGACGGCTTCAAACCTTCAATCAGCCAACAAGGAAGACTGGAAGCACGTAATGTTTTAGAACTGTATGCCAGACCTCAGCTTTTCAAACTTTTAAAATTGTTGCATCACAAAATTACAGCAACTTAGCATGAATCTTTGTTGCTCATTGTCCCAATTGCATTGCCAAGCAGGGTCCCTTCCTTTTCCGGAACGAACCCGAGTGTCGTTGCTTTAATTTCAAAGTTCAGTTAAGGTATTCATAGCTGGCTACAATATTCAGATTACACAAGCACAAATTAAGAGTGCGAGTTTTGTTACCGTATTTTAGCTTACCTGTGACTGCAGCTCAGCTTGGTACGTACTAAATTTTACTACTGTTAATTGTTTGGAATCATTTAATTCAAGTTTAAAGTTAAATCCCTTATTTCTAAATTTCTTAGATTCAAGTAGCTTTTGAAATGATTGTTGAGGTAGTCCAAGACTCACCGTATTTTACTGAATTTCGATGTGCTTCAGAAAGAAAGCTCACTATTAACTTCAGTCACTAAATTAACTTTCGTTTTTCCTGTTTTATTAATTCTTTTGCTAAATTAAGTCAGAGTGTAGCGAAATTTATTACTTCTGACAAACTTTCAGTTTTCACACTGCATGTGTCAACCATCAGTTGCCACGCTTCTAGTGCTAATTATATGTCTAATAACCTTTCTTTTTCAGTTACTATAGTAATTTTCCTTAGGACTGGCGACCGTAATTTTCCCCAAATCTCAAATATCTAATTACTGCTAGTTAATTGTTAACGTAATGGCCGCACATTTACTTTCTTTATTAACATTACCCCTTTTCAAAATTAATTTCCACCTGTTTCATTAGCATTTTTCCTTTCATTTAGATGTAACCCTTTCCTCCCTCTTTACCGACAGATTAACTTCGGTGACGATTGCTTTTCCCAAATTTCCATTAGGTACACGCGGTTTAATTTTCACTGTCATTAAGGTAGATAAGTGAGGGGGAGTTTACAAGATGCATATATTTCTGTTCTTATCATCACAGGCACTTTCCGTGACATTTAAAAATTTTTCAGGAGTTTAATGATTCGCCCTTTCTTACACTTCATTAGACTTTCTCATACACGAATATGTGATTACTTTGGTTTCAAAAGAGAATTTGTCAAAAATTCTTGCCGTTCGTGACTCAGATTTAATAACAATTGGTGAACTGGTTTCTTCTTTGTTGGAGAAGAGTTATATTTTTTTTATGGGACTTAACTGCTAAGGTCATCAGTCCCTAAGCTTACACACTACTTAACCTAAATTATCCTAAGAACAAAAACACACACCCATGCCCGAGGGAGGACTCGAACCTCCGCCGGGATTAACCGCACAGTCCATGACTGCAGCGCCTGAGACCGCTCGTCTAATCCCGCGCGGCAACAGTTTTATTGCTCTTGAGGATTTTTTATTATGTCTCTGTGCTTTTCTCTTAGGCCACAGATGTGGTAATTTATTTGGCAACTTAAATAATACCATATTACATTCCATATAGGTTTCCTACGCTCTACATTCGCTGATTTGGCTAAAAGAGTAGCGAATAAAACTCCGCTTAGTTGGGTAAATATACAATGTATTTTCGCAGAAGGCCTGGGCTTTTGGAGCACTTTCCTCGTATTAAGCGAAAACGACATTATTCAGTAAATATCTGTACACTGTGAAAGTGAAGAAGAATTAAATGATCTGCTGAACGGAATGAGTACACAGTATGGTTTGAGAGTAAATCGGAGAAAGACGAAGGTAATGAGAACTAGTAGAAATGAGAACAGCGAGAAACTTAACATCAGGATTGATGGTCGCGAAGTCAATGAAGTTAAGCAATTCTGCTACCTAGGCAGTAACCAATGACGAACGGAGCAAAGAGGACATCAAAAGCAGACTCGCTATGGCAAAAAAGGCATTTCTGGCCAAGAGACGTCTACTAATATCAAATACCGGCCTTAATTTGAGGACGAAATTTCTGAGGATGTACGTCTGGAGTACAGCATTGTATGGTAGTGAAACATGGAGTGTGGGAAAACCGGAACAGAAGAGAATCGAAGCATTTGAGATGTGGTGCTATAGACGAATGTTGAAAATTAGGTGGACTCATAAAGTAAGGAATGAGGAGGTTCTATGCAGAATTGGTGAGGAAACGAATATGTGGAAAACACAGATAAGGAGAAGGGACAGGATGATAGGACATCTACTAAGACATGAGGGAATGACTTCCATGGTACTAGAGGGACCTGTAGAGGGCAAAAACTGTAGGGGAAGACAGAGATTGGAATACATCAAGCAAATAATTGAGGACATAGGTTGCAAGTGCTATTCTGAGATGAAGAGGTTAGCACAGGAAAGGAATTCGTGGCGGGCCGCATCAAACTAGTCAGTAGACTGATGACACAAAAAAAAAAAAATCTGGACACTACAAAAGAATCGTAAATAAACTGCTCTTAAATGTACCATTTCATACTTCTCTGTACATTACAAAAGAATCGTACACAAACTGCCCTGTAATTTACCGTTTCATACCTACCAGGGTCACCAAGGGAGGTGGGCAGTGGTTAGAACACTGGACACGGAGTACCAAGACTGTTGTGGAAGACTGTGCCACATAGCACGACAGCTCTATTGCCGCAAGGGCAGTGGATGGTGTAACCCGCTCTTCTATGGTCCGTGGTGACTAACAGAAACGTGGTGCTGGCACCCCAAGTTGAAGTCACGACACTCGGAGACCTGTTGATGTGCCACTGAGGAACCTCATCCCGTTGCACTCTGAAGCTCAGAATCATCATGGATAGCTGTCGGTTCGTAGAACAGACTAGTTTGTTGAGCTGCACATAAGAATGGATTAACTTATCTGCGCATTCGACCGAAGCTTGAAGTGAAGATCACGCCTGTCAAATGTACAGTATCGAAGGAATACTGCTACCACCTAAACACAGAGCGTTCACACTCCTTCTGGCTAAGTGTGGTTTTGTAAGATGGCAAGAACTATGCCCCTTACATGAAGTCATTAAAGATCACCGAACTGACGTTGAGCGAACAGTAGGCTGAACAAAAATGACTGACAAGGCACGATGCATCTTGTAGAGGGTATAGTATGGACGTATTGGAATAATTAATGTCGGGTGATGGTTTTAAAGTAATTCACATGACATGAAAACATTGTGGAAATGCGTCGATTTACTAGAGGCTAGTTTATCCCAGGGAAGGATTCCAGTTGACCACGGCGCGCAGCTGGGGAGCGGCGAAGGGAAGCGGCAATAGGCAGCTTAGGGTGGCTCAAACTCTTGAGAAAGCGGTAATGGGGCGCGGCCTCCAGCTGCCTTAAGATGAGTGATAGTAAGGGGGGGTGGTTGACCCCATGCTGGTATACCGGGAAGCAGACGGAGAACTTTTACACCTGTTGATAAATGTCTGTCGTCCCATTTTCAGTGAAACATGCGAGAAAGCTGCGCAAAGCTATGGTGGAGTGGTCAACAGAGGCCAAAATATGCGTGTTCGTGACTATAGCAACTTCATACTGAATTCATGGTCTTCAGAGTCTGAAGTAAATCGTGTGAAGAGCGACAGAATGAAATACGTCGGCCTCCGATGGGAACATAGGACCAAGGAATCTGAAGTACTCTCCTGGGAGTCAGAATTCCGGAAAAATTGGTGTTTTGTGCAGATGGCCTGGGAGGAGCTAAATAGCAGAAGTTAAGAGGAAGGAAAATTTTGTGGGAATTTGTTCACTTCCCAGAGCAGGCATTGGTCGGCGCTGGGAAGAAATGCACAATTAACGCGACTTGCACTGCAATTGGCGTAAGTGATTTTGCTGGAGGGGAAAACAAAGCGAAGAGCGGACTGGCAGAAGTCTCCGGTGGTCTTCCGTTTCCAGCTTGCCTAGAGTGCGGACGTGGCGTTCTTTACTCAGCTTGCCTGAGAGAGAGTGAGCATCTCCGCAGTTTAGGACTTAGCAAACGGAACGATTGAGCTTGGAGATAGAAAGTTTTCGTTTAGCTATGTTCTAAGCAAGATAGCTAGGAGTGAATAGACGAGCGCAGCCTTGCAGCACCACGAGGCCGGCCGACGTCCTCAGAACGACGCCGCTCCGCCATGCTGAATTCGATGATATTGCTCCCGCTCTGGCTGATTAATTTGTTGGATCACGTCGGCAAAGTTTCCACGAGGGTTTCATTGGCCGTGCATTGTAGAATTCTTCTCGCACTTCGCATTACACCTGGGTCAGTCGATAAGAATTACCTTTGACGCGCTTTACTCCACGCAAACGCAATTTATTACCACTGCCTGTTAGGAGAGTCACGTAATGTGATGATTGAAGGTCGTGAGTTAAAATAAATCTGTGCTAATCGACTGCATCTGTTTTCAACCAAGTAGTTGAAATCCCAAGTAACTTTCTTAATTACTTTTATGTTCAACATTTGCATCTGGTGTTCGATAGCTGATTATAACATCAATGTGCACCCCTTTTTAACTAAAAGTGATCAATTCTGAACCAATTAATGTCAACACTGCCACTGCAGTTTAATCAGGAGTCACAGGGCCTTATTACTTTCTTTGCGTTATCCGACATTGCGGCAGTTTTGCACACTCTGTTGATCTGTTAGTCAATTACCTGGGGTGAACACACGCCAAAACCAGATAAGTGACGGGTGGGGTGTTACAGTTTGACAGGTGATAATCCCGCTTGCGTGCTCGACTGTGTAAATCATCACACTGTGCTACCGCTCAGGAAGCCAGTCAACCACTGATGGCAGAACGCTATGTTGTAGGATCCTGAGGGGGCACTATCACAGTGCGCAAATGCAGAATTACTTTAGTAGCTGGTCCGTACTTGCATAGTATTGAAGGACTGCCTGAAGTTCAGATCCTAACTTAGTATAACATGTTAGGAGTACGTCTGGAGAAAGAAGAGGTACAGAAGGTTATAGCTGTTACAATGCGTAGGTACCATAAGTGATTTCACGGTCTTGGAGAGGAAGAGGTTTGAAATTACGTCGATAAACGATTATGTGTATGTGCAAGGACAGTGGGACGTAGTGACATAATTGCAGCAGCAGACACTGGAGTTTTCATTGAGGGCGAATTCAGTGGAGCTTTTTGGATTCTATTTTGCGAGAAGGATTTACAATGAGTGGGGTATTTTCTGAGGGATGAGGGGCTGTGATGCATTAAACATTTTCATTGGTGAGAATGAGATGATAAAGGCTTCTTTTATTCCTTTTTCTTTTTAATCGTCAGTCTTGTGACTGGTGTGATGAAGCCCACCACAAATTCCGCTCCTGTGCGATCCTTTCCATCTCCGAGTATCAACTATAGCCTAGGTTCTCAATTACTTGCTGCGTGTATTCCTCTCTCTCTCTTTCTCTTCTACAGTTTTTTACTCTCTAAAGTATCCTCTTGTACCATGGAAGTTACTGTTGTCTTAACACAAGTCTTATCGTCCTATTCCTTCTTCTTTTCGGTGTTTTCCTTATACTCCATTCCTCGCAGATTCTGCAGGGACCCAACTTATTCTTTACCTTATCAGTCCACTTAATTTTCAACATTCCTCCGTATGAACACATTTTGTATCCTTCGATTCTCACCGGTTCCAGTTTTCCCACAGCCCATTCTTCAGTACCATAAAATTTTGTGCTCCAAATGTACATTCTCGGACATGTGTTCCTCAAATTAAGGCTTACGTTCGACACTAACAGGAATGCCCTTTTTGCCACTGTTAGTCTGCTAGTCTTTGCTCGGTTGTTCTTGGGTTATTTTTCTGCCCTGGTACCAGAATTCCTTAACTTCATCTACCGCGTGATCACCAGTTCTGATATTAAGTTATTTGCTGTTCTCATTTCTGCTTCTTTTCATTACGTTCGACTTTCTTCAGTTTGCTCTTAGTCTATATTATGTACTCATTAGACACTTCATTCCTTTCAATAGATCCAATAATACTTCTTCATTTTCACTGAGGGAGGGTAGTAATGTCGTAAGCAAATCTTATCATTGGTATCCTTTCACCCTGAAGTTTAATCCCGCTCTTGAACCTTTCTGTTACTTCCGTCATTGCTTCTTCGCTGTACAGAATAAACAGTAGGGGTGAAAGACTACATCCCTGTCTTAAACCTTTCCAATCCGAGCACGGCTTTCGTGGTCTTCCAGTCTTATTGTTTCCTCTTGTTACTTGTGCGTATTGTATACTGGCGAACCTGGCGATGCTTCACAATTGCTGAATAATAATGGGAATTGTATATACATCGTAGTCTCTCACCCCTCTGGCCATCTCCTCCAGTCCCCTCTCTGTCCATTTTCACTCCCTTCCAATCTCCAATGTCTTCTTCTTACTCCCTGACCTGGAGCCTTCTTCATTGTTATTGCAAAGGAACCTCCAATGGCAAATGGAGTCATGAAATTGAAGTCACTTAAAATTAATGGTAAAACGGTTGGAATCATTAATACAGCGAGTACAGGAGAGACCAGACCAGCTGCTGGATCTGGAAGGACATTAGCTTCAATGACAATATTTATCATAGTTTTAATCTGTGAGCAGGTACGACTGCAAAATTTCGGATGACTCAGATTGCATATTAGTATTCTAATCACAAGTTAATGAGCCATAAATACAACGTTCCTCTTTCCTCTTAAAAATAACTGCGACAGAGAAAACTAATTCTTTCTGAATATATATGATTTTAAACGAGAATACTGCACACAGCAGTGTGCTGTGTATAGAACTCTCGTTTAAAATCATATATGACCAGAAAGAATATATGTGGAAGAAACAATTTCTCTGGTGTAAATCGTCTGATATCTAAATTATGCGAGAAAGAAAAGGGAAACGGTACATTTTCACAGCATTCCATTTTCTTTCTCGCAGTTGGTTTCATAAGTAGACTGTTCAGGTTTTTATATTGGTAACGCCACGTAGCGCTCTGTATGAAAATTACTGGCTGTGCTGTGTGCAGTCTGTGGCTAGTTTGCATTGTTGTCTGCCATTGTAGTGTTGGGCAGCTGGATGTGAACAGCGCGTAGCGTTGCGCAGTTGGAGGTGAGCCGCCAGCAGTGGTGGATGTGAGGAGAGAGATGGCGGAGTCTTGAAATTTGCAGTACTGGATATCATGAACTGCGATATACATTATGACTTTTGAACACTATTGAACTAAATACATTGTTTGTTCTCTATTAAAGTCTTTCATTTGCTAACTATGCCTATCAGTAGTTAGTGCCTTCCGTAGTTTGAATCTTTTATTTAGCTGGCAGTAGTGGCGCTCGCTGTATTGCAGTAGTTCGAGTAACGAAGATTTTTGGTGAGGTAAGTGATTTGTGAAACGTATAGGTTAATGTTAGTCAGGGCCATTCTTTTGTAGGGATTTTTGAAAGTCAGATTGCGTTGCGCTAAAAATATTGTGTGTCACTTTAGTGAATGTTTGAGTACGTTCAGTTTTGCTCAGCTGTTTGAAAAGCAAATAGTGTAAGAGGTTTATCAGCACAGTAATTCAGAAATTGTTCTAAGGGGACGTTTCATATGTCGACCCTTAGCCGAGGATACCTCACTGGAATACTCTGATTTTTTCTTGTTTGTGTAATTAGTGTAGCTTTTGTTTATTGCTAGCGCGTAATTGTAGAGAGAATCTCCTTCGTAGTTCCAGTCTTTCATTGTTGTACAGTAAAACAGTTGTGACATGCATGTAGATTTGCACCAAGTATTTCGCAGCTGCGCTTGCAATTAACTAGATATTATTTTCAGTGCTATGTTAATGTGTTCCCCTATTTTTGCTCTTCAAATTGTGTTTTTCTGTGTTGCCATGTGAAATATTGTGACAATAATGGCTCCAAAGTAAACTGAGAAATGACAGTGAAGACGAAAGCAGTGTGTTAGCGCCACCGTGTAATGAATTAACTAATGTTCAACATAGTAATTTGGTAATTGTGCATAGGGAAATGGAGCAGGCGGCAAACAATGCCGTAGGCATTGAAACAATTAGTGAACAGGGAAGCATCATCGATCGATCGCTCGGCAACAGCTCGCCTCAGGAATCCGAAATGACAGGACACAATTTTGCAAATACTGTAGATTCAGATTTTGCGTCCTCACCGTTTTCTCAAATAAATCAAGACACATTTTCTGCTTTTCAAAATGCGAATATTGCCGGTTAAAATGCACTGCCGAATAGCACTGAGGAACATGTTTCAGACACCAGTGCACTGTTATTACAGTTAATGCAACAAATGGGACAACGGCTACAAAAGTTAGACACAACGCTTGAACAAAGTCAGCAACAAATGGGACAAAATCTTCAAAAGTTAGACACAATGGAAGAAAATCTTCAAAAGATAGACACAATGGAACAGAATCTTCAAAAGTTAGACGCAATGGAACAAAATCTTCAAAAGTTAGACACCACACTTGAACAAACACGTGAAGATTTAACTACTGAGTTACATAAAATCGAATCTAAATGTCAAAAATCCTGTAATGACGTAAAAACACAAATTTGTGAGCATTTCCAACCTATTTTTTTGCGTCATGAAAATGCATTACAGAATCACGAAGCAGCCATAAAAGAACTGCAAACTACTGTTCATGATAATCATGAAGCCTTGCAAGCTAAAATTCACTCAGCTGCATCTACCGATTCGGTTATACAACTTGCAAAAACTCAGGAAAACTTAAAGGACACGGTAGATACGATTTCAACACAAATGGACACTCTGAAACTTGGTTCAGAAAAACACACAGAGGAAATAATTTCACTAACGGTTAAGTAGCCGAACTTTCAGATCAGTTCACTAACTTATCTACAAAGGTAGATGATGATCTGAATGACACAAGACCTGTAGCCATCACTGACACAGAAGAGTATGAACAAATTAAGAAATTCAAACAAAATCAGAATCAAATTAATACGCAACACTAAAAGAGAAATCCGGGAAGTACAAGATCAGTTGGCACAAGTAATACAAAAATTACATATTTCAGAGGACACTCGCGCTCCAACACGGGAAGAGGGACTTAGAAATACGGAACAACCACAAAATAATAACACAGGACATTTCGGAAATTATGAAAGAAATTGGCAAGGCGCACCGAATTTTGAGATGGAACCGCCTAAACGACGTAACAATGACCGACATGTGACTCGCCGACATGATGATTTTGACTATAAGCTGTTCATTACTACATGTAAATTCAAAACGTTTAAGAATTCTGCCAACGACATTCATCCACAAGCGTGGCTCCATCAATTCTTTCATTGTTTTCCTCCCAACTGGTCACTGGAGCACAGGTTAGAATTTATGTGTGGCTACTTGGAGAATGAACCAGCTGTAAGAATGCGATCGGTCATTCACGATTGTCACAGTGAAGGAGAATTTTACCATGCGTTCCTCTCAGCATATTGGTCTCAAGCTACACAAGACCGAGTAAAACATAGCATCATGATGATGAAACACTTTGACCATTCTGAATTTTCCAGTCTTGTCACATATTTTGAAGACATGTTGCACAAGAATCAGTACCTGTCAAACCCATACAGCCACTCAGAACTCATCCGCATTTGCTTAATCAAATTGCCTGAACATTTACGACATATTATTTTAGCAGGACGTTGCAAAGACGACATTGAAACATTTCAGGGACTGTTACAAGAACTGGAAATTGACACTGACAATCCCGAAAATCGCGGAACGAGAAAACAGGAACACAACAATTACAGGTCACATCCGTCACAATTCCGCGACGAAAGAAATAATAACTGGACACGACAAGGCTATTCTCACAACACAAATCGTGACCAAAACAGACACCATCCATATGACAACCACTGGCAGAGTAATACTAGTTACAGAGAATGATCGCATTGCCATAGTAATGAATATGACAGAGATTACCTTAGAAACAGACAATATGAGAACCAAAACAATTATTATCAAGGGAGACAGAATAACTTCAGACGCAACAGTTCAGCGCGCAGTTACGATTCAGGAAGAAATTCCCCATCACATGACCGACAAGAAAGAATTTATGAAATGTACCGACATGACGACAGACGAGATAATCATAACGACAGACATGAATTTCATCAGAACTGGCGGGATTCAAACAGAGCAGGTCGCTTTCGACAACGTGAATTTGTAGAAGCTAGGTCTTCTAAACCCAATAACGACGCGCGCCAACATAGGAACAGACAATGACGCGCACTGCAGGCAGCCGCGTGCGCCGGCGGGCCCAGAGAAAAACAACATAGACGCTAACCTTGAGAAAAATTTCAGTATTCTTTACTGACGTATACCGTACGATAATTGCGTTCAAAATGAAACTCTGTGTACTAGGAAGAGTAAAGGCGTATATCATATTTCACATGTAAAACCCTTTATTGAACGATAATCTGCTTTTTAACTTTGTCTCTGCAATATAACTTTCCACTTTACATTACCAGTATGCTTTGTCAGACTTAGAATCTGTTAACATGCAACAATGTTTGAAGTTAAATATCCAGTCTAGAACCTAGGGAACATTTTTAAACAGAAATTATGAATGCATTCTTATAGTTAACAGGCGACACAGTGTTGTATTTGTACATTCTTGCTTGTTAGTTGCACGATTACGTAACGACTATCAGGCTCACATACTTAGGACATTTACCAGTATTGCTAATGAGATTTTAATGCAACATTTTGGTTTACTTGAAAATACATTCTGGATTTAAAGTACTTTCTGTGAGATACCAGATGACACAGTGGATAGTCTATGTGACAGCTACACGATTTTATCACGATGCTACTAATGAGTGACAATTAACAATGTTGCTTTTGCGGTGTTTGTGTTTTATATCTGCACAGTTTTTCTGAATTATTCTGGAAAGTAAAATATGTTTTAGTAGTAACTTTTGTGGTATAGCTACAATGAGACAGCCTCTTTCGTAGCACAACAATACGTTACATTATAGTACTTTCTTGATCACGGTAAGGTACGTAATAACTACGATATATACGCAAAGCATTTCACTTTCGTTTATGATGAGGTAAGTACATTGACTTCAGCAGAACTTTGCTTACAGAGGACGATAACTACGACACTTCCACAGAATTATCTTACAGCAAGACGCACATTTAGCGCTACAGGACACCCATTTGAGTGCTTAATTTTGTACTTAAACCATTTATTTTTCAAGATTTTTGAATTACAAAGAAAGTTTTCTGTGATACATTTCATTCCATTGCTGTAATCTGTAACACCTGAGGGTATATTACATTAATCCTCAGGGGGCTGCACGCCTCCTTTGTGTACCATGTGTTTGGCAAGCACAAGGAGCCCTAGCTAATATGGTATTTGCTTATACAACTTTACACATCGTACCATATTTCTCTAACACATAATTACACAGCTATCTGATCATTTGACTGAGAGAGACAAACATTTCTTTTTACTACATCAGTGACATGTTTACGTAATTACACCGTTGTATAACTTCACACTTACAAAATTGTATTTTGTTTGTACTTTGTGAACTGTTCATATTTTTTCAGACCCATTGTGATATTATGAGAGCTTTCAATGATATATTTGGTATGGGATCACGATTTTTAAAGTACGTTTGAGGCAGATGACACTTTTGACATGAGCAGAGAATTTTTTTTAATTATTGGAGGAAGCTACGACGATTTTGAGAGTTGACTGAGGTGTTATGACGTTATTATTACGATGACTATGTGTATTATGCTGTTGCAGTATGTTTATGATCAATAAGCTGATGCTATATGAGTTATCTGATTATGCTACGTAGCTGTTATGATGAAATATTGAAGAAGTGTCGACGAATAAGGTAAGGAATAATGAGTAGTGTTTAGGGACTCTGGTTTGTGAAAAAGGTTGTTGGAAACCAAGAATCGTACTTTAAGAGTTATGAAATGTATGTAAATGCGTGAATGTATTACAATGCCGACGAAAATTTTTTGGACACTGTTATATCAATAGTATTTTGTTTCTACATATTTGTAACGCAAATTCTTGACCTGTGAAATATTTTTATATGAGACTGTCACTGTAGTGGAAACTGGTGTCGTAAATATTTCGGCAAGAAAGTTAAGTGACCTTCACGTAATCCGTTGTGGGCACGACGCATTACATGGGCAGCTGCACGACAGACGCCTGGAGAAAAGCCATTAGTGTGTGCCTTTCAGAGGCTCAGGTGGACAAAAAAAAGGAGGCCATTATCCTCGCTATTGACATTTCTTTGTAGAAAGCATCCTAAATACGACATGCTCAAACTTGAAAATATATGATTACACTGTGGAGCTCTTAATTTATGATATTTACTAAAATGCCTAATGAAATTATGAGAGACATTTTACATCTATTGTCTTTCTAGTTGAGAGATTGCTCATTTTGTTTAATATCTAGTTTCTAGCTGCCCTGCAGCATTGGTTAAAATAAAATTTTATAGATGTACTAATATAAATATTTTATGCCTACAGACCCAGTAGAGAATAACTTTGATGTACTTAAAAAAAACGAAGGAGTACAAAAACACATTTCCCTTCACAGGAATTGCATATAGAATTTTCTTTTCAAGTACTTGGTAATTTGTTTTGTAGAAATAGTTGTGGGGCACCACTTTAATTACATAGACATTAAGATGTGATTATACATTTCCTTTATCTGCATTGTTGTCTTTAGTGTACTATTTTTTCTGCTTGAGCTTTGTCATGCTTAGGTATAAGTTATAGCATTTACTGCTGCTGTTTGCCAGGCATAGTGTTACTGAATTTGACTTCGTATTACTCTGTTAAGCCAGTTTTACTACGGATTTATTTTTCTTGTTTGCTGCACAGTGCCTTATATTAGTTGTAATATTGCAATTGCTTTGCCAATTTGAATTTTTTGTCATTGATGCTTGTGTTAATTGTTTTGTGCTGCTGCATTGCCTCGTCCCTTAGTTTAGCATCTGAGCTCAGTAGATTTAAGTTAGCTTAAGAGGGGGAAGACTATATAAGAAACTAACTATGATGGATTGGAAGAAATGCATTGAGAAGCTATAAGAAAACGGTTTGGCCAAAACAGTATTTTGAAAGAGGATATGAACCAAAAAAGTAGGGTCTAGGGACAACAGGTTTAGGTAGGATTTTCTTGGAAATAAATGATGAAGTAAGATAATGGAAAATAAATAATGAGGTAAGAAATATGTGAACATATAAATACAGAAAGCATGCTTGAATAGGATTTTTTTGATGGAAACAAATGTTGAAATAATACGAAAGATCTATGGAATGAAGCTTTGGGTTGGACTGCAGTACCAAATGTTACACTGAAAACAAACCCTGTCCTTTCCTTTTGTGTTATCCCACTATGTGTTTCTGTACCCTTGTGTATTTGTTTTCTTCCTGTCTCTGTGTAGTTTCATAGAATATTTTCTTGTTCTAATACTAAGCTACATTCACGATGATGAGGAATACTGTTATCCTCAAATATAATTGGCATTAATAATATGTTATTTAACTTTTAAATATGCTTAGACATTATTTATTCTGTTTTGTTTTAATGCTTATGTGTAAAGTTGATGTTTCAAAAGTTATTCTGATCTTTTATGTATTTACTTATCTCATAATTCCTGTAACACTGATGTATACGTTTATTTCTATTATTTTGTAAAGCCTGTACTACTACAAATTTATCTGTATTGTTATGTTCTTTAATGATGTATCTTGTACCTTTATAATTGTATTCTTATGTTATAAAATTGTAATTGACACCAGTTCATCATATTATTAACTTGTAAGTAACATTTCACTGCACACGTTTCTGTTGGTCATAGTATATGGACAATATGTGAGAAGTAGGGACTGTTAGTGTTTGCACGTGTGTTAATAATTCAGCAAGGGACTGGATAACAGCATTGCTGGTTCTAAGGACAATTCCAAAAACTTTGTGAGTGCACAAGTGGTGGTTTTGGACTTGCTCTATTATCCGCAAGTCTCTTCAATGGTGATTGTGCACCTGCACAGTCACAACAGATGGCTGCTGGCCATCTCTACAAGGACTACAATGGGTCTGCATCTTTGATGACCCAACAATACCATTATTTCTACAAGGGCTACAGTGGGTCTACACCTTTGCTCACTCACCAGTACCATTAATTCTACAAGGACTGCAGTGGGTCTGCACATCTGGTGGTCCACCAATACCACAATCTCTATCAGGACTACAGTGGGTCTGCACCTCTGGTGGCCCACCAATACCGTAATCTCTACCAGGACTACAGTGGTCTGCTCTGTGATGATCTACCTACCAATATTCTTCAAAACTTCGAATGACTCTGCTGTGGGTTTACTCTGTTGTGGCCCATTACCTGTCTGAATGTCGAGAGTCAGCACTGTCTTTCTGTTGGAAGGACAACACCACTTCTTTAAGACTACATGGAAATCCACTACTTCCGTGTGCATTTTCTTTTATTGTTCAGACTTTGAGAAAAACACTGCAATTTCACTGTGATGAATGATCAGGACTGTCTTTATGGACTGCGAATTTTAGCTTTTGACCAATATTGTATCAATAAGTGTGTGCATTTGATATCTTTGTTATTGTAATTATGAAAAATTTTATCAAATCATTATTGGCCACTGCCCAAAACAATTTGTAACATTTTTTATGGGGAGCGTCGGTGCTATGTAAGTAGGCTGTTCAGGTTTTTATATTGGTAACGCCACGTAGCGCTCTGTATGAAAATTACTGGCTGTGCTGTGTGCAGTCTGTGGCTAGTTTGCATTGTTGTCTGCCATTGTAGTGTTGGGCAGCTGGATGTGAACAGCGCGTAGCGTTGCGCAGATGGAGGTGAGCCGCCAGCAGTGGTGGATGTGAGGAGAGAGATGGCGGAGTCTTGAAATTTGCAATACTGGATATCATGAACTGCTATATACATTATGACTTTTGAACACTATTGAGCTAAATACATTGTTTGTTCTCTATTAAAGTCTTTCATTTGCTAACTATGCCTATCAGTAGTTAGTGCCTTCCGTAGTTTGAATCTTTTATTTAGCTGGCAGTAGTGGCGCTCGCTGTATTGCAGTAGTTCGAGTAACGAAGATTTTTGGTGAGGTAAGTGATTTGTGAAACGTATAGGTTAATGTTAGTCAGGGCCATTCTTTTGTAGGGATTTTTGAAAGTCAGATTGCGTTGCGCTAAAAATATTGTGTGTTACTGTAGTGAATGTTTGAGTACGATCAGTTTTGCTCAGCTGTTTGAAAAGCAAATAATGTAAGAGGTTTATCAACACAGTAATTCAGAAATTGTTCAAAGGGGACGTTTCAGTTTCAACAGAAAATTTGTACATTATTGTTCAAAAAAATATATATAGTGTATCGTGTGTAAATATAAAGCAATACGATGAAGAAATTTTCAAGGTTTCTGCTAACAGTGTACCCTCTTATGTACTACATGAAGAAATTTTCGAGGTTTCTGCTAACAGTGTATCCCTTTTATGTATTAGATAAATATATTTATCAACAATGTACGTAGGAAATCCCCCCCTGAACCATGGACCTTCCGTTCGTGGGGAGGCTTGCATGTCTCCGTACCGCAGGTGCAACCACAATGGAGGGGTATCTATTGAGAGACCAGACAAACGTGTGGTTCCTGAAGAGGGGCAGCAGCCTTTTCAGTAGTTGTAAGGGCAACAGTCTGGATGATTGGCTGATCTGGCCTTGTAACACTAACCAAAATGGCCTCGCTGTTCTGGTACTGCGAATGGCTGAAACCAAGGGGAAACTACAGCCGTAATTTTTCCCAGGGCATGCAGTTTTCTTCTATGATTAAATGATGATGGCGTCATCTTGGGTAAAATATTCCGGAGGTAAAATAGTCCTCCATTCGGATCTCCGGGTGGGGACTACTCAAGAGGACGTCGTTATCAGGAGAAATAAAACTGGAGTTCTACGGATCGGAGAGTGGAATGTCAGATCCCTTAATCGGGCAGGTAGGTTAGAAAATTTAAAAAGCAAAATGGATAGGTTAATGTTAGATATAGTGGGAATTAGTGAAGTTCGGTGGCAGGAGGAACAAGACTTTTGGTCAGGTGAATACAGCATTATAAATACAAAGTCAAATAGGAGTAATGCAGGAGTAGGTTTAATAATGAATAAAAAAATAGGAGTGCGGGTAAGCTACTACAAACAGCATAGTGAACGCATTATTGTGGCCAAGATAGACACGAAGCCCATGCCTACTACAGTAGTACTAGTTTATATGCCAACTAGCTCTGCAGATGACGAAGAAATCGATGAAATGTATGATGAGATAAAATAAATTATTCAGGTAGTGAAGGCAGACGAAAATTTAATAGTCTTGGGTGGCTGGAATTCGAGAGTAGGATAAGGGAGAGAATGAAACGTAGTAGGTGAATATGGATTGGGGGTAAGAAATGAAAGAGGAAGCTGCCTGGTAGAATTTTGCGCAGAGCATAACTGAATCATAGCTAACACTTGGTTCAAGAGTCATGAAAGAATGTAGGATACATGGAAGAACCCTGGAGATACTAAAAGGTATCAGATAGATTATATAATGGTAAGACAGAGATTTAGGAACCAGGTTTTAAATTGTAAGACACTTCCAGGGGCAGATGTGGACTCTGACCACAATCTATTGGTTATGAACTGTAGATTGAAATTGAAGAAACTGCAAAAAGGTGGGAATTTTAGGAGATGGGACCTGGATAAACTGAAAGACCCTGAGGTTGTACAGAGTTTCAGGGAGAGCATAAGGGAACAATTGATAGGAATGGGGGAAAGAAATACAGTAGAAGAAGAATGGGTAGCTTTGAGGGATGAAATAGTGAAGGCTGCAGAGGATCAAATCGGTAAAAAGACAAGGGCTAGTAGAAACCCTTGGGTAACAGAAGATAGATTGAATTTAATTGATAAACGGAGAAAATATAAAAATGCAGTAAATGAAGCGACAAAAAGGACTACAAACGCTTCAAAAATGATATCGACATGAAGTGCAAAACGGCTAAGCAGGGATGGCTAGAGGACAAATGTAAGGATGTAAAGGCTTATCTCACTAGGGGTAAGATAGTAGCCGTCTACAGGAAAATTAAAGAGACCTTTGGAAAAAGGAGAACCACTTGCATGAATATCAAGAGCTTTGATGGAAACCCAGTTCTAAGCAAAGAAGGGAAGGCAGAAAGGTGGAAGGAGTATATAGAGTGTCTATACAAGGGCGATGTACTTGACAATATTATGGAAATGGAGGAGGATGTAGATGAAGATGAAATGGAAGTTATGATACTGCGTGAAGACTTTGACATAGCACTGAAAGACCTGAGTCGAAACAAGGCCCCTGGAGTAGACAACATTCCATTAGAACTACTGATAGCCTTGGGAAAGCCAGTCGTGACAAAACTGTACCATCTGGTGAGCAAGATATATGAGACAGGCGAAATTTCCTCAGGCTTCAAGAAGAATATAATAATTCCAATCCCAAAGAAAGCAGGTGTTGACAGATGTGAAAATTACCGTACTATCAGTTTAATAAGTCACAGCTGCAGAAAACTAACGCGAATTCTTTACAGACGAATGGAAAAACTGATAGAAGCCGACCTCTGGGAAGATCAGTTTCGATTCCGTAGGATTGTTGGAACACGTGAGGCAATACTGACCCTACGACTTACCTTAGACGAAAGATTAAGGAAAGGCAAACATACGTTTATAGCATTTGTAGACTTAGATAAAGCTTTTGACAATGTTGATTGCAATACTCTCTTTCAAATTCTGAAGGTGGCAGGGGTAAAATACAGGGAGCGAAAGGCTATTTACAATTTGTACAGAAACCAGACGGCAGTTATAAGAGTCGAGGGACATGAAAGGGAAGCAGTGGTTGGGAAGGGAGTAAGACAGGGTTGTAGCCTATCCCCGATGTTATTCAATCTGTATATTGAGCAAGCAGTAAAGGAAACAAAAGAAAAGTTCGGAGTAGGTATTAAGATCCATGGACAAGAAATAAAAACTGTGAGGTTCGCCGATGACATTGTAATTCTGTCAGAGACAGCAAAGGACTTGGAAGAGCAGTTGAACGGAATGGACAGTGTCTTGAAAGGAGGGTATTAGATGAACATCAACAAAAGCAAATCTAGGATAATAGAATGTAGTCGAATTTAGTCGGATGATGCTGAGAGAATTAGATTAGGAAATGAGACACTTAAAGTAGTAAAGGAGTTTTGCTATTTGGGGAGCAAAACAACTGATGAGGGTCGAAGTCGATAGGATATAAAATATAGACTGGCAATGGCAAGGAAAGAAGAGATATTTGTTAACATCGAGTATAGATTTAAGTATCAGGAAGTCGTTTCTGAAAGTATTTGTATGGAGTGTAACCATTTATGGAAGTGAAACATGGACGATAAATAGTTTAGACAAGAAGAGAGTAGTAGCTTTCGAAATGTGGTGCTACAGACGAATGCTGAAGATTAGATGGGTAGATCACATAACTAATGAGGCGGTATTGAATAGAATTGGAGAGAAGAGGAGTTTGTCGCACAACTTGACTAGAAGAAGGGATCGGTTGGTAGGACATGTTCTGAGACATCGAGGGATCACCAATTTAGTATTGGAGAGCAGCGTGGAGGGTAAAAATCGTAGAGGGAGACCAAGAGATGAATACACTAAGCAGATTCAGAAGGATGTAGGCTGCAGTAAGTACTGGGAGATGAAGAAGCTTGCACAGGATAGAGTAGCATGGAGAGGTGCATCAAACCAGTCTGAGGACTGAAGACCACAACAACAACAACAACAACAAAAACAACATAGGAAATTATATTTACTATGATTCTCAACATGTTTATTAGTGTATCGTGAAAAATTTTAAGTAAATCGTCCAGGAACTTACGATGACTTGTCTTTATACGAGTATAGTAAGTATCGACAGATACAGATAGCAGTAGATTGTATATATAAATATATTGCCTGTGTCTCTCCAAATGTTTATGAGAGCATCGTGCGAAAATTTGAAGTAAATCGATTGAGAACGTTTTGAGACTTTTTTTACCTACCTTCCACATCTATATAGAACGTACATACTCATATATTTGTAGCCTATGTTCGTCTTAACGCGTATCAGAGTGTCGTGTAAGAATCTCAAGTAAATCGGTTATGAATTTTTATAGACTTTTGGAAACGACAAACTACGACTTGTCTTCTTATAGAAGTATAGATTTTACATATATATTACTATTTACGTAAAGTATATGTAAAATCTATACTTCTATAAGAAGACAATATATATACGCGTTTATACAACGATCAAAACAACGTTCGGTGAATTTAAAAGCAAGGATGGTGTCACTTAAGTGTGCAATGGGAATTCCACTGTTAAATGCAGAGGAGAAAGCGGATAGATGGAACGAGTACTTTGAATGGATATATGAGGGTATGGACGCCGATAAGAAGAGATAGGGGATTCAGTGCTAGAAACAGAACGTAAAAGAGTTTCCGAAGATTTAATGTAGAGTAAGGCAGAAGGGGTAGGTAACATTCCATCAGAATTTCTAAAATCATTGAGGGAGGTGGCAAAAGACCACTATTCACGCTGGTGTGTAGAATGTATGAGTCTGGCAATCTAGCATCTGACATCATCTACACAATTCCAAACATTCCAAGAGCCGAAAAGTGTGAGAATTATCGCGAAGTCAACTTAGCATCTCATGCATCCAAGTCGCAGGGAATAATAATAAATAGATAAAAGGAAAAGAATATTGAGGACGTGTTAGATGCCGATAAGTTTGGCTTTAAGGAAGGTAAAGGCACCAGAGAGGCACTTCTGGCGTTGTGGTTGAAAATTAAGAAAACTAAAGTAAAATCAAGATAATAAATGAAAAGCAGCATTTTGCTTTTGTTCTACAATATTACTTTTATTGTTAACCGGTTTTGGGCTTACAAAGCCATCTTCAGACATGAAATGGCAGATTAAAACTGAAAGCTACTAAGTTCGAGTCTCGGTCCGGCACACAGTTTTAATCTGCCAGGAAGTTTCATATCAGCGCACACTTCGCTGCAGAATGGAAATCTCGTTCTGTAAACATCCCCCAGGCTGTGGCTAAGCCATGTCTCCGCAATATCCTTTCCTCCAGGAGTGTTAGTTCTACAAGTTTCGCAGGAGTGCTTCTGTGAAGTTTGGAAAGCAGGAGACGAGGTATTGGCGGAAGTAAACCTGTGAGGACGGGGTGTGAATCGTGCTTGGGTAGCTCATATGGTAGAGCACTAGCCCGCGAGAGGCAAAGGTCCCGAGTTCGAGTCTCGGTCCTGCACACTGTTTTAATCTGCCAGAAAGTTTCAGGGATGTATTCTTTCGTCACTACTGTTTAATGTATACATCGTAGAAGCAATGACGGAAATAAAAGAAAGGTTCAAGTGTGGCACTAAAACTCAAGGTGAAAGGATATCAGTGATAAGATTCAAAATATGGTTCAAATGGATCTGAGCACTATGGGACTTAACTACTAAGGTTATCAGTCCCCTATAACTTAGAACTACTTAAACCTAACTAACCTAAGGACATCACACACATCCATGCCCGAGGCAGGAGTCGAACCTGCGACCAAAGCAGTCGCGCGGGTCCAGACTGTAGCGCCTAGAACCGCTCGCCATCCCGGCCGGCTGATAAGGTTCGCTGATGACATTGCTGTCCCCAGTGAAAATGAAGAAGGATTACAGGATCTGCTGAACGGAATGAACAGTCTAATGAGTACTGAATATGGACTGATAATAAACCGAAGAAAGGCGAAAGTTAGAGGAACGGCAGAAATGAGAACAGCGAGAAACTTGATATTAGGATTGGTCCCGAGCTAGTTGAAGTTAGGTAATTCTAGTACTTAGGCCGCAACATAACCCATCACGGTCGGAGCAAGGAGGACATAAAAAGCAGAGTAGCAGTGGCCAAAAGGGCAGTCCTGGCCCGGACAAGACTGTAATCATCAAACATTGGACCTCTATTCGGGGAAGAAATTTGTGATAATGTACGTTTGGAGCACACAATTGTATGGTAGTGAAACGTGGGCTGTTGGGAAACCGGAAGAGAAGAGAATCGAAACGTTTGACTTGTGACACTACTGAAGAAGATTGAAAGTTGGGTGAACTGATAAGGTAAGGAATGAAGAGGTTCTCTTGAGAATCGGAGAGGAAAGGTATATACGAAAGATACTGACAAGAAGGAAGGTCTGGATGGCAAGACATCTATTGAGACATCAGGGAATAACTTCCATGGTACCAGAGGGAGCTGTAGAAGGTAACAACTGTAGAGGAAGACAGAAATCGGGACTCATGGAGCAAATAACTGAGGATACAGCTTGCAAACGCTATTCTGAGACGAAGAAGCTCGTACTGGAGAGGAATTCGTGGTGGTCCGCCTCAAAGAAGTTAGTAGACTAATGATACACACACACACACACACACACACACACACACACACACACACACACACACAAAGAAAAGGCCCATGCGCATGTTTATGAGAATATCGTGTAAAATTTGAAGTAAATCACTGAAGAACTCTTCGAGATTTTTTTGATAGCAACATTACGAGCACTGGTAGTAGCATTCATCACCCGTCTTTCGGAATATCTTACTCATATTTTTCTCAGAATTTAGAACATCTTTAACCATTTCACATTGTCACACGCTTTTTCCAGGTCGACAAATCCCATGAAAGGGTCTTGGTTTTTGCCGGTCTTACTTCCACTATCAACCGCCACGTCAGAACTGCGTCTCTGATGCCTTTACCTTTCCTGCAGCCAAAATGATCGTCGTCTATCAGATCCTCAATTTTCTTTTCCTTTCTTCTGTACACTATTCTGGACAACAACTTGGATGTATAAGATGTTAAGCTGACTGTGCTATAATACTCCCACATGTCTGTTCTTGCAATCTTCCGAATTGTGTGGATGATCTTTTTCCGAATGCCTGATGGTTTATCATCTGTATTATACATTCTATTCATCAACGTGAATATTCGAGTGCCAGTTCACCTGGTGATGGAATTTTCCCTTTCCTTTCTGCTTTATTTGATATTAAATCTTACAAAACTGTTTTAAATTCTGATTCTAATACCGGACCACCTATCTCTTCTATATCGACTCCTGTTTCTTCTTCTTCCACGTCATCAGGTAAGTCCTCATCGTTATAAAGTCCTACCGCTCACAGAAGCGTTTAATATGCCATTTTCATCTATCCATTCTCTCCTATGAATTTAACTCTGGCACCTCCATTGCATTGTTACCGTTGCCGCCTTTGCTTTTAACTGCACTTTAGGTTGTTTTCACTACTTTATATGCTGTGTCAGTCCTTCCGAATGATCATTCCTTTTTAGATTTCTTCACATTTTTCGAGCAGCCGTTCCCCCTTCCCAGCACTTCCTGTTTATTTCGTACCTCACAGACTGTACTCCTGAATTTTCCTGAAGGTCTATGTTCTTTCTTCTTTCATCGATGCGCAAAAGTATTTGTTCTATTACCCGTTGTTTCTTCGCAGTTTCATTTTTTGTGATTAGGGGTTCGGCTGGTTACTAGTTCCACGCTAATGTAGTCTTTGCTTTACACGAAAGCTTCTGATTCTTGTCATTCCAAGATACTGAAAGGTTGTCAAATATGACGTTGTTTTTATACGGGTGATTTCTCCTTTAGTCATTATCTGGGGCTTTCAGGATTTATGGAGACATACCACTTGCTAATTGAGTTGGAGATTAGATTTGGTCGGGTACATACAGCTTTAACACATGGCAATAATCTGTTCAGTCCTTTCAACAAAGTGGATAACACCACCTATATCCTGAAAAAGTTTTTAATGGCGGAATTCTGTAGATAAATGGATGTGTCACCTGATTTCACATTGAGTGCAGAGTCACTGTACACTGTTGGGATAGATAGAGTTGGAGCAGCACAGTAAATGTCTGGAGGAGGACAGCTCGGATGATACTCGGCAGTCAACTGCTGTTTTATGTAGACTTTTGCACGACACAGTTCATCCTATTCCACCTCTGTAAACAGCACTTTAATACTTATAGCGGCATTCTCTATCTCAATCACAACAAGCCAGTCTCTATCTGCAGTTGTCTCTGCACCAATATGTGAATACTACAGTCCAATAGCGATTAAATTATACACTGAAGTGAATAGAAGTGATGGACACGGCTTAATTGGTATCTTCTCATTCACTACATCTTCACTTTGTCCATGTACATTTCAGCGTATCAGGGGTTGGCTGGGTGTCTTCAGCGGACAATACCAGCTGATTGTCCTGCTCCATCAAGCTGACCAGGTGCGCGACAGGGTCCCAGGGCGCTGCCACTACTGCGGGTCCCAATGGGCTGGGACACATCGCTGTCGCAGATCCCAAGACGCGGGGGACGTCGCATCCTCTGGTGAGCAAAGAAGAAAAGCCATAGAAGTGATGATAGAAGCACAAGGCCTTATCTTGCTCACACGAAAGTAAACTGGCCATTCCTCCTGGAACAATCTTCACTTCTTATTATTAGCTGCTTAACTAACAAAAGAGATTAATCATCTGAACTATATGTCATTTTATAGTAAATTCTGTAATTGGTCCCTCTTACACTTGCTTTCAAATGTGGCTTCATATGTGTGGACAACAGTACTCAAGGAAACTGACAATTTTAAACTGAATATCTGCTTACACTACTTTAAGTCGCTAAATAACGAAATTGGTCTTGCTATCAAATCTTTATTGATGTGTTTCGGGTAGGTCCATCATCATTAACTATCTTGGTATTAACATAGATGCAAAACTTCGTAGTAGAGCTATCACTTGATACGATACTTTGTGTTTTCATTGTTTTTAATATTTTAATCACGTAACGTGCCTGAAATGCCTCAATAAGTTTTTTATAGCAAGTGCATTGCCATTATTTACCAACCCGAAAGAGTACTGAAGGCGTGCTCACCTAATCGCATTATGATCGTATGCCTCTCTGTGTGACGTATGTTGCATGTGAGATCGAATAATTTTTCTCTGGACGTGTAAGTGCAAGAACGTGCAAGAACACGAATATTTTAGACAGCCTACGTAATTCATCCATTCTCATTATTAACAGTGCGTTCCTTATACCACCAGAATGTGATACAGTTTCTACTTCACGCACTGGCCGCTAATATCACATCTGCACTAGTTCAACGTGCAGTAACTTCCGTAAGCTTACTACTGGAAGGACACAGAGAACGCTTCAAATATAAGAGTTAAGTGGAAGAAGCTTAGCAAATGCTGACATCCTCTAGTGAGTCGAAGATTTGGACTCACCACAAGAAAGAGAATCGCAGCTTATTTAGCAATTAAATAAGACATACATGAAATATCAAGCTGTTTACTTATGCCTCTGTGAATTGCGCTTCATTGGTCGAAAATAATAACATGTATGACTGACTAATGCATTCAGAAGGCACGCTATTTCGTCTCTTAATACCATTTTCGATTTAGTAGGTTCTTCTCTTCAGAAGAAATGTTATATGTTTCCGTACAATAAAACACCGATGAATACAAAGGTAGTACAGAAATGACGCAGAAACACCTATCTTAAATACTGCCGCATTCGATCTTGACACAAAATCTTTTTAGGAAAAAAGCTTTTAAGTGCAAATATTGAGCAATCAGCCGAGATAATTAGTGATCCATCCCTGATGTCCTGTGAGAGTAATGAGACTCTGAAAATTTTCAGGGACATGATTCGTTAACTGGGTTTCATTAAGGTGTTCAGGTGTCGTGGAAACTGGTAAAATGAGGGTATGTTGTCTTCATCAGCTCATCTGTCGACCGATCGGGCTATCAGCTGTCATACCCGACTGATTAATTACTTGTATCGTTATCATCACGTCTCTGTAGGCACTTATGATGTAACTTCATTTCTCCATCGTATTTGGAATTTATCTGCCTTCACAGGTAGTTTAGTTCATCGCATTATGAACACATCTGACATAGGAGCAACTCCACCACCGCATATTCACTGGGATTTGAAGGTTACTGTGCAGCCTCAAGTAGCAATGTCTGAGTTGAGGAATCCTTTTCTCTCAAATGTTTATCTTTACCACTAAAGAGCATGTTATTAAGAAGCTTGAAGGTTTATGGGAGACATATACTTTTAGGACCACGAATATGATATTCATTTTGTGATCATAATCCCTCGGGTCTTGTTTCCTGCTAACCAAGTATTTTGACGCTCACGGCTCTAAATAGTGTTTGCTGAACAATTCACGTAAAATAAAATGAGGAATACGATAGTCCAATTTCGTACCCTGCTAATGATGTGCCTATACCACTATGATTTACTGCGTTGGATGAGGGACATACGAGGGACATAACGGACGTTAAGTTCTAGGAGGCACTCAATGACACGGTCAGGCTACGTGAAAGTGCAAAAGAGCAGTATAAATGCAGATGTCTTACCTAACTTGCCACATTTTTTAAGATAAAAGACGCTGTTACCTTCTCAATGCAACTTCGTCTCTTGTGCATCTACGCTTTTCAATAATCTTGCCGGCTTTTAAGCGCGTTTTGCAGTTGGGCCACAATAGCCCATTCACGAAGCACGTTTTGTTTTGATCTGTTCAGGTTAAGGCAACATAGCTGTTTCCTACAGATCTTGACTGATTACCAGCTATGTAGATCATTTCTGTGCTGAGCTAAAGTTGGCTATGTGGAACACTGAAAAAAGTATGCTATTACCCCACAATATTTATCTGTAGTGCTGGAAACAATTTCTTTCCCTGCAGTCTTTGATCGACCACCAACTTAGATAGTACTTGTAGCAGCCCTTTTTCTGTTTTCGTTGTGTCACCTTTACGTAGTATAATCTAAGTATTAAAATTTAACACAGCAAACAAGATGACAAATTTTTATTACATTAAACTTTAAAACTTGTCCTCACTAAAACATTTGAAAATAATAAGTAAAGACTTCCATCTTATTAATTTTTACCAACATTCAGGCGTAAAGCCGGCCTACACCTCGTAATCCTATCCTTTCTTCCAAGTAAAATCTTCTATAGGCATAAACCATTTCTTAACTTAATAATAAAATAAATAAATATTATTACAAGTCTAACACCTATCTATACTGAATAATCTTCAAACAACTCTTTAAACACTTCTTATTAAAAACGTAAAGCCTTTTTAAGAAAAATAACCTTTAAACAAATCCTTTTTAAATAAGTCTCTCCAAAGGCGTAAAGGCTTGCTGCAACTAGTGTTCTTCAAATCCTCAAACGAACTTTATCCAAGGCGTGAAACCTCCCTACAGATAATATTCTTCAAACAAATTCTTGAACAAACTTTATTAAAAGTGAGTAGTATCCTTACAGCTAATAATTCTTTCCTACACCTAATATCCCTCAAACATATGCTTCAACAACTTTATTAAAGGTTTGAAGCCTTCCTACACTTAGTTTCTTTCAAACAAATGCTTGAACAACTTTATTAAAGGCGTGAAGCCTTCCTACGCCTAATATCCTTCAAACAAATGCTTGAACAAACTTTCTTAAAGGCGTGAAGCCTTCCTACATTTAATAACCTTTAAATAAAACTTCAGATAAATTCTCAAATAAATGTTTTTAAACGTGTGAAGCCTACCTACACTTAATAATACTTAAAGAAAACTTCTCACAAATCTTCAAATAAGTTTTTTTTTCCAAGGTGTGAAACCTTACTGCCTATAATCCTCAAACAAATCTACTTTCTATATTCAGAAAAAAACTAGTATCTATAATAGGCATAAAACCTACCTACATAACTAATATTTTTCAAAATTAAAATCTTCTTTGTAGGATAGACTTGCAGGCACATCAAATAACTTCTTCAAATATAATTGACATTCAAGAACAAAAATTATATTGATCTAAAAATTCAAAAAATTATTTGTTTGAAATAAATCTCTTTACATCTGCATGATGATAAATACCCTTTTTCACACGCTTCTTTTCATCAGCTAATACATAACTACATGGAAAAGGTTTGTCTATTATTTGATACAGCCTGTCGAACAAATTTTCCACTTCCAATTGATTTTCTTCCATATCGACGACTTCGAATATTTACGGACTAAAGCCTTATCACCAATCTCATAATAAGATATAGGTTTCACTGTTTTGTCAAATTGTCTTTTCCTAATACAAGCTTGATACTGTAATAACTGGTGGACTACTCTAAATAGATCTTTTCTCTTCATAGGAGATTCAGTCATTATTGGATGAGTTGACAACCACTATCCAGAGTCCTGTTTCCCTAAAAACACTTCGTTAGGCGTACTTTTGGTAGAGAGATGTGGTAGGTCGTTATGTATACTTTCAAAAACTGATAACATCTCAATCCATTTCACATGGTTCTTGCATTTATGTGTCCTCATAAATCTATTTAACTCCCTAAACACACGCTCTATCGGGCTACTTTGAGGTCTGTGTTTGGAGATAAAAGTATGTCGGATTTGCTGTTCAGACATTACTTTCTTCCAACCTTTACTAATGAAATACGATGCATTATCGGTAACTATTATCTCTGGCTTTCCCACACAATTAATATATCCATTCACTAATATTCTCAGCATAGGTCGTACATTCGTAGTTTTAAGGGATACAACTTAATATATTTCGAAACTGCGTCATAGAAACCTATTACATATCGGTTAATAATACTTTCACTGACTTCACTTATCTGATCCTCACAATTATTATCACAGCCTTGCAGTACAATGTCATTATTCATACATTTTATGTCGAAGCTAATACAGTATGTTCCATGAATATAAAATCCTTTCATAAATTTTAATTCAACAAAATTATCAATTATTTCCAACTTACACTTACCTTCCTTAATATCTAGGTTTGCACTGTGATTTCGTAGAAAATCCCATCGCCATATACATGGTACTAAAAGTTTCTCCACTACCAAGAAGCCGCATATTATCTGATGATCTTGGATCATAATCTCTATCTGTACCTGTATCCTAACACGTTGTGCCTTTGCACTAAAAGCCCCTGAGATCGTGCAACCCGACACCTGCAAAGTCCACGTCGTCTTACATCGAGAAATCTGCTTGTAAAAACTGTAACTCATGACATTTACCGAAGAGCCTGTATCTATTAATATCTGCACAGGAAGTGTGTCAGTTTTTACCTCCGAACAATCTCTTTCCTCTAATAGTTCTTCTCTAATAACATTCTCATTATTATATCGGAGCATACACGCATTACACGTTTTACCTTCCTGCTTCTCTCCAGTAAACCGAGGAAGGACTAAGCTGATTGGATCTAGTTTACCGCTCTAGTTTCAGTCGTAATCTTTGGTTCGTCGTGTACTTCAACAATCCTCACAGTATCTTGACCGTTACCTGAAGTACCTGGATTATTAAAGGTTTTTCTGTCGGATAATGGTATCGAATTATTAGCACTATTCATACTGGTTCTGAAATTATTATTACTATTATCACTATATGGTTCTTCCCATTGTACATTTTGATTTCGCTTCCAAGATGTACTTGGTGCAGAAATATTGTCTACGCTATTAAAATTATGTGATAGATTTTCTACAAATCTACGCTTCCTATTCTGGACATAGTACTATGCATTATTACTATCCCTATTCCAATAATTATTATCAGAACCGTAATATTGGTTATTACCAAAATTTGGATTATTATTCCCAAAAGAATATCTATTCACCTGCCCAGAATTAGAATTTTGCTTTCTATTGGTATTATTGTTACCATTTCGATTGCCACTGCCACGAGCAAAGTTGTTATTGTTGTAGTTATAATCGTCACCATTACTACCATCTGCATTAAATTGATAATAATTGCTGTTATTATTCTGGTGTCTAGCAGCTTCTAATAACATATATACTTCATCTACCACACACAAAAAATAATCAAGATTGTCATCTGGCACCTTTACTAGTCGTTCTCATACGTAAATAGGCAATCTAGATCTTAAAATCCTTATTACTTCTGCATATGAAATAGGATTATAGCAAAATTTTGTCTTATTTATGTATTTTTCAAAATAGTTCCTAAGAGTACCCTTTTTTGGATTGAACATCTCGGGATTATAAACCTCGTTTCGTAATCTTTCTTGTTTGCTATACGACCAGAATTTTGCTAGAAAAAGTCTCTGAAGTTCTTGACATGAACTGCATTGCCCATATCGCCGCTTCTCCTACCACTTTAGACACAATAAATTGTATTTTATCTTTTTGTGTCCAATCTTGAGGAAATACTCGCTTAAAATTATTAATGAATACTTTAGGGTGTATGTGAACACTATTTTTCTCGATTGAGAATGTAGGGAGTTGTCTACTCTTAAAAATACTGGTTTCAATTCTCAAGTTCGACAAATATCCCAGCTGCATTCGTGGTTCCGAATCCCAGCCAGACATTTCGTCGTTTTCATACAATTCCCTGCCAAATTTTACCCGTTTCTTCGGTCTAGAATTAAAATCATTATCAGAATGGGTATCGGTTTGCATCACTCCGCTATCCAATCTGTCCATCCCTTCGATACGAATTTCATTACTAGAAATTTTAGAATCTAATTTTAATTGTTGTTTTGAAACTTCCTCTAACGCTTTTTCCTTTATTATCTTAAATTCTTCCTTATACCCATTAATAATTTCCTGATATGACCGTTGAATATCATTTACAATGTCAGAGGCCTGATTAGGAACTTTGGAGGATTATTCTTCGAACCATTGGGATAGTCTCTCCTCAGCACCCTTCGATTGTTCCTCTAAATAATTATCAACGGCTTCTCTAGTATTAAGTTCTAACTTATTCATTCTATCAGTCAAGTTATTAATATTATTTGAGATCTGATGTTGATTAGATTCTAAATGCGTAACTTTAGTATTTAAGGTATCGTACTTTTCAGTAATCTCTTGTGCGTCATATTGAACCTTTTCAAATATTTTCTTAAAATGTGGTTCTACATTGTCTAATTTATCGGATTACTTTTTATTTTCTTTTAAAATATTTTCCTCTAATTTAGCAAAATGTTCTGCTTCTTTAGCAGAACGCTCTGCTTCTTTTGCTGCAATGTTCTCTTCCAATTTAGCAGAAATGTTTTCTTCCAACTTAGCAAAACGTTCTGCTTCTTTTGCAGTCGCTCTGCTTCTTTTAATCTACTATCTTTTGCTAATTCCTATGTAAATTGTGCAAGAATATTAATTAACGTATTGGTATTACTAGATTGAGATATACTCCCATCTCCAAACACAGTAACCGTATTCTGCACTTCCACCAAGTTCACATTAACATCAGTAGTTGTCTCCATATTCTGAGCAATATTTGAATTACTAACGTTTACTTGTGAATCAATAGGATCTAATCCCTCTACCACATTTCTCTGTACATCAGATTCCCCTAAGTGTGAAACTTCCATATCATCCATTCTATTTCTACGTCTCCTAGCCATTTATAAAATCGATATTTATCGTCACACGCTTTTTTTAAAAAATATACTTCACTCCCTACCCTACAGCACTACTACAAAAGGTGACACAAAGAAACAATCCCTATCAAGATTTCCTTGGATTAAATAATAATTAAATACCTGATGTCGATTCTTTTGCTTAGTAATAGCAGTAGTAGACTCACGTAGAGACGAGCAGTGTAGCACAGCAGTCGACTGTACTCTCGAGGTTCCGTAGATCAGCTCCGTTGTGATTGGCTGCACTCTCGTAGACTCGAAGTCCAGCGCTGTCGCCTATTGGTCGCGCTGTGTCGTCCTCTGCGTTCCCGGCTGTCTCCGTCAGCAGTTGGAAAGACACGCGTTTCTCGCACTCAACAGCGACCTGTGAAACAAACTGCCTACAACGTCCTTCTTCCTAATATACGAACCTCAATATCCGTAGCGGCTTCAAATCTTGCTCTACCTATCTTCGGTTCGAGCCCCACGTTGTAATGCGCCAAATACGTGTAGCAGCTCTTTTTCTGTTTTCGCTTTTTCGTCTAATAGGTGATAGTTTGAGTTTATTTTTTACACATTGATTGTCATTGAAGGGTTTTACTTTTATTTAATATTGTCCCGGCTAAGTATCAGTTTGATTACTTTTAAAACCCAATGTTAAACGTGGGTCACTACACGTATAGTCTTCCCAACTTTGAGAGAAAAAATCTTAAATCAATGTTTACACACGACGACACTGTAACCTTTCGTTCAATTGTTCTAGTTACGAATTGCTAGTTTGTTCTTGGCATAGATCACGTAACCTTAACGTTTATTAATCTAAGTTAAATTAATGTTCAAGACTTGTATTATGTTTCAAATTAGCAACGTCAGTTTTCGAGAGAATATCATGTTGGAATTTGAATTTGGAGCAATTTTCTAACTGAGGTAGGCCTATATTAATAAATCATAATGGATGATAATAAATGATAATGAATGTTAATAAATGACAATGAATGATAATGAATGTTAATAAATGATAATGAATGATAATGAATAATAAACAAAAGTTAGGTTGTGCAGCCATTATCATGTTGGAATTTGAATTTGGAGGGAATTTTCTAGTGGAGGCTGGTCAATAATAATAAATAATAATAAATGATAATATATAATAATAAATGATAATAAATAATAATAAATGATAATAAATAATAATAAATGATAATGAATGTTAATAAGTGATAATCAATAATAAGGAATAGTAATAATGAAGAGAAGTACGGTTTTGCATGCATTATCATGTTGGAATTCAAACTTGCCGCCATTTTTTCTTCTGGAGGCTTAGGTTAGTGTATGTAACACAATTGGGCTATTTTCCCGCCAAAATTCAAACTTCCTGCCATTTTGCTTGAGGCTAGGTTAGTGGACATAGCACAACTAGACTATTCTCCCGCCAAAATCCGCCATCTTGGATGATGTCATGCACTGTAGCCAAGTCTACATGCCACCATCTTGGATGATGTCATCACCGCAATCTTGAATAAATTTGGCAACAATGGAGAGAGGGGTGGTGCCTTCTTTGTCCCACTACTTTTAATATCCACAAACTGTCATTAACTACGATCACTAGTCGCATGAAGTTAAAGTTTCGCACTATCACAATTCAATGTCCGAATCTGGTTGAAATTCTCAGTTCCGTAAAGCGTTTAAATATTCACACCAACTGACATTAAAGCCAAAGAGATTACTATTCACCTTCCCGTTTATCTAATCTGATAAATGTCCAAATTAAAGTCTTGAATTGACAATCCTCAGAAACAATCTCGTCACGATCTATTCTTGATCCCCATTTAATAAAGTCCCATTTGTTGTTCTCTAAAGCTATACGTCCTAAATGACTTTCGAACTAGAACAGACTATAGACTGGAGTATCGTAATTACAACGTATGGCTATTTATACTTTAGAAAACACTATCTTTGGTGTCCCAGACCTACGTTCTATGACTATAATATTGATTTTCTTATGTATTGGAATAACTAACATTTTAACATTTTCTACTGTTTGTCCCCCTTTCCATGTTTCTAAAATTCATAATTAAATTTTCTTTTTCTTTTCTTTTGCTTTCTATACTAGATACTTCCCTCTATTTGTTTTTTATTTATTTTTCGTAATTACTACTTGTGGAGGGACTTGGGTCATTTTGCGAATTGATATTTTAAGAACATGGGAGCTAATTTGGGAGCTATTTTTGTTTTTTCAACACCGAGAGGCGCTGTAGGTGTTTCACACTTCGTACCATGTGATCTCGAAAATAGTAAAACAATGCATGTAGCAGTCCTCCCTTTTAAACTGCAATTAGTTCGCTCTAACACACTAACCATCGTTCTCTGCCTCAGAGAGATGGATGGGTTTGTTTACGCCTTCGCGGGCAAACGCTGTTAATGTAGGAATAATTCTCAGTGGTCAGTCATAAGCGAGGTTGACCAGGACGTGCCAGAAGACATGTTTTCTTTGCTGTGTGGGAGGTAATTTATATCCATTTTTCTAAATGTTCTTCTGTTATTAATTCTGACGGGATCGTGAATGCTAGGGACTGAAACAGCTAATTAAAATAATTGAGCAATTTATTAAATAAATAATGTTTGTAAATACGTTACGTTAGTTAGCCGCACTTGACAATGGCTTTCTGTGTAAGGTCCGTTCTGACTCTTTTACTAACCGTCGACATCTCTTCAAATGAAAATTTCTTTTATCGGACTTCGAAAACATTTACTCACCGAACAAATTGTTCATACTGGTCTATTTATGTGCATTTAGTGACAACAGAATCTTTCGCCATGTCAAGACGCTGATGAGATGCCTTTTAACATAAAATGAAACAAATATTAAGTAATATCACTATATTCAATTATGACTTATAAACAATAAATTTACAATGATGCTTACATTAAGCAAATTATAACTGATAAAAGCGGTGTGCCGTATAAACCTGTCGTAATCATAGACAATAATTCGTCTTGGCTCGCTTCTGAAACAAAAAGGTGCCGTCCCCTCCAAAAAATAAGTGAGTGACATAAATCTACATTTGTTTGTGCGGTTGTATCCTACAGTCGATTAAACCAATCATAGAACTTAGTTTTTAATTACTACTTTACATATTTATTTATTACGTTTCAAATATTTCGTACGGAAATTCCGCGCTTCCCACAGATGTGTCTTTAAATTGTCCGCTGAACTGCGAGGCGAAAGGACGTACCTGCAGGAGGGCATTTTACCCTAAAGCACATCTTTTTCTGTATTTCCAAATCATGTTCGCATACAGTGCAATGTACGCAAATTTGTATGTGGTGGGTGCGTCAGGTACATTTCAATGGTCATGGCGTTTGCCGCTCGCATGCACAGTCAGCTATTCTCAAGTGTAGCTAAGAACCCTCACTTCCATAGTCCATCTCGCAACAAGCTGTTGAATGTTTATTAGCGGTTCCTTTAGCGCGTGTGGGGAAATTATTACAGTGGCAGAATACTACATGCAGTATTCAGAAGAATTATGCACTTGCATCTATAACAGGTAAAATAATCTTAATACTATACACCTGTTTATAGAAATACAATTCTCCTTGCAAAAAGTTTATTGCTTTTAGAATTTCTTTGGTTAAAGATTTCCAGACTTTGTTGGGCGAGTCTTCGTTCTACATTCACACTCACAGCATAATACAATAATAATGCAGATGTAAGCATTGTTTCTAGTATTTTCTGTTAAGCAAACGTTGTTACTCATTGACGTTGTTTACTGTTTGATATCAGGCACGTGATATTCTTCACACGTTGCACTGTTTATTTAGATTTACCTTCACTGTTTTCCTAGGTCATGGTTCAAATGGCTCTGAGCACTATGCGACTTAACTACTGAGGTCATCAGTCGCCTAGAACTTAGAACTTATTAAACCTCACTAACCTAAGGACATCACACACATCCATGCCCGAGGCAGGATTCGAACCTGCGACCGTAGCAGTCACCCGGTTCCAGACTGTAGCGCCTAGAACCGCACGGCCACTCCGGCCGGCCCTAGGTCATGTGTCGCGTGGATGAAGACCAGTCGATAACCATACCACATTATCTTGTTTCATGAAGGCATTGATAGGAGACTTCGGACGGCAATATTCTGGCATCCATCCACGATTAATCCAGGTGAGAGACCGTCGAATCCCGAGGTCATTTCATTCCCTGAAATCTCATTCAGAGACCACCACACGTAGAGGTGTCTTGAGGCTTTTGCATCTGGACCATCGGTGCAAATAGTTTAGGCGTTAATAATTTGCGTATGGTAGCATCGCGATAGGCGAAGTACGAGAAATGCCATTGCAGTTTCACTTATTCTACACCAACTTGATTAAAACCAGTCCTGTGATATACAAAGACTCTTTTCTAACAATTTGACACAAATGTTTCATCGCAATTACAGTCACTGCGATGAACTAAAGTGGTCCTTCACCCACCCTTTTTTACATTAGTCTTATGCTTTTACCCATATTTTTATTACATATTATAAATTCTGATTATTAATGCGTTTCAAATAATCTAATTACATTTTACTTCACATTCATTCACAGATATTTACAATTTTTCCGGCCTTGGCTTGACGTGTACCTAATCCGCTTCTACGTTGGGTTGTTTGGCTGTCATCTCATTTAATGTACAGGTCTATCAGTTATGGATTGGCGTCGATCGACAGTAAAGTTTGTCAATTTCACTGTCACATTAATATCTATTGCATTGCTTGTGTGTAAATATCGTAATAACATTTGTCTTAAGATTCCTTGGTGATAATATATAAAAATATACAAATGCGAAGTTCAGTTCTCTTCTTTCCTTCTTTTTCTTCTTGCTGCTGCAGGCTGGTTCTGCTGAAAGTAAAGTTTGTCACACTACTTACATTTCTTACTGTAAAGATGTGAAGTACATATAACTCGATGGTATTCTGTTACAGATAAACCTATGCTGACTTCTTAGAATGAAATATTCCCAACTCTCTGTGAGAGTAAATTCCAATGATTTTGTTTGTTTTCTGGCTTTGTAATAGTATGCAACAAGATGCAGTATACTAGCGATTATATATGGGCCTTTGCACAGCAGACTTCACTTCGCATTGCTCCGCATCAGTGCAGAAGATTTGTGGTGCGTATGCAGTGATACCTGCGAGCCAGCTTTGAATTCTTGCCTTTTCTTTATCGAATTAAACTAAAATTGGTTTCTATCATTAGTATTCTGTGTCAGCGTCACAAGAACTTCGGTAATCTTTTCATTATACGACACCGGTTCATTTGGAAATTTCGGTAACGGACTGAACCACGTATTATATTCCTTGCGGACATACATTAGTTCATTAGGAGTATATTTAGTATCGTACATGTTGACATTATTGCGCACATATTCAAAACGAGTTAAATAGCTTAGCCAGTTAGAATGTTGTGTAGGTCCTCATAAACGTGTTCAGTTCCCTGAAAAATCGTGCTGTGGGATTAGATTTAGGGCTATGTTTCGATATAAAAATTCTCTTAATATCATTATATTTTACGAATTTGCACCATTTGTACCCTGAGTAGCATGTGCCGCTAGTGACCTCGTGAGGAATGTAATCACGTGAAAGTAGTCCTATAGTAGTGTTTGCAGTCAGAGATTTTATGACGTAAAGCTTAATATGCTTAGAAAATATTTCATAAAATGCTAATACATAATTTACAATACTGATACTTTTCGATGGTGTCCACTTATGTCTGTACTAGCGAGTTTCACGGGCTTCCTGGGTAGTACAGGACGTATATCCGCCACTGACGGTAAATTCTGTAGTTTTGCTCACTGAAAAGATATACAAGTTTTCAGTATGTTATGAACCTTTCTCCTCATGTTGGTAAAATAGCAGTTTGTGTTGAGGTTTGCTAGACACATCTTCATCCCATAATGTCCCCAATCTAAGTGTGTGTATCTAATTAAATTGTGTTCTGAGTTCTTGGGTATACACAAACACACACAGCAGTTAGAGCCATTTGCATGTCGACAATAAAATAAGACATATTGATATATCCTATAACGGCTAGACAGTTAACGATTAGGTTGATTGGTCAGCAAGGTCAACACCTAGTTCCAGTGCGGATCTGACATTTGTGAATCTGCCATGTTTTTACACAAATCAATGTAGTATTTGTAACACTGTTTATTCTGCATTAAAAGTATTCTATAGTCGTTCTCATTTTCTAGATCAGTCATTGAAAACTTGTGGAGAGAGTGCGTCAGCGATGACGTTGTCCTTTCCCTTAATATAAACAATCATAAATGAGAAATTCTGCAACTACAAAACCCAACGTCATAATCTGGGATGAACTAACTTACAGGTTAATAAAAAATTCATGGCTTGGGGATCAGTACAGATTTTCGTGTGCTTGTCGAATACGTAATAGTTAAACTTTTGAAAATGCCAGTCAGTTGAAAGACTTTATAATTCAGTTTTTGAGTATGTTCGTTCACTTTCGCTTAAGGTTCGGCTTGAAAATCCAGTGATCCTTACCTGTTCTGTTTTCCGTCCTTAACCACCTACAATAGGCAAGATTCTAAGCCAGTGAATGACGCGTCACATGCCTTTAAAAATCTTGACTAAAATCTGAATGATTTAAAATGTTTTAATTTTCTGGCACTGTTCTGTCTAGATCCATACATGGCTTTTCTTAAGTAAAGTTGGAAGGTGTTTAATGTTTAATGGTTGTGGCAGGAAACGTCGGAAGAGGAAGCAGTGACCTATAAACGACTACAATTGTTTTTAGTACGTGGACTATGGAAATTTTTAATAGCATCTAACTCATGCGGATAAGGCCATAAACCTTGAGAATTAATTATGTACCCTAGATACCTTATCTCACTACATGCAAATTTAGATTTCTTAAGGTTTGCTGTTTTAGCTTGTGCAAATTTGTACAGAATATTTTCAAGTGTTTTATTCTATAATCGGGTCACTGTTCAATTCGCGACCAGGCTGCAGCTTGTGAAATTTTTTGATGTTGGTTGGTTGGTTGGTTTGGGGAAGGAGACCAGACATCATGGTCATCGGTCTCATCGGATTAGGGGAGGAAGTCGGCCGTGCCCTTTCAGAGGAACCATCCCGGCATTTGCCTGCAGTGATTTAGGGAAATCACGGAAAACCTAAATCAGGATGGCCGGACGCGGGATTGAACCGTCGTCCTCCCGAATGCGAGTCCAGTGTCTAACCACTGCGCCACCCCGCTCGGTTGATGTTCTTTCCACGTCTTTTTGATGACGATAATGTCGTCTACGTAATGTGTCACACTTTCTACTAATTCGTCTCCACGAACTTTATCCAAAGCGTTTAGGAATACACCAGAAATGACGTTAAGTCCGAAATATAGAACGCAAAATTGATTTGTTCACTCCCTCTCCCTCCCCCTCCCCCCCCCCCCCCACCGAATATAAAAGTAATATATTTCCTGGAATCAGGAGTGATTGCCACTTGCCAATACGAGTTTGTCATGTCAATTGTGGAAAAGCACTTAGCACCTAAAAATTTTTACAATAGTTTCTCTAAGTTCTCAGGCTTTTTGCACACTGGTAATATAATCTCATTTATAGCACGGGCGTCTGTCACCAGTCTAATGCTTCCATCAGGCTACGTTACAACAAGTAACGGACTACTGTAAGGAGATGTCGAAGGTTCAGTAATCTTCCATTGTAACATCTGTTTGATTTCACTTCACACCGCAGGTCGCTGGGATAAAGCTACACTGCAAGATTTATGAAAGATAATCTGGTGAGGCTTGGCTTCAATTTTGTAAATATACGTCTTAATGACACCCAGTCGTTTTCTAAAAATCTGTACACAGATAATAGTGCAAAAAGTTTATTGCGTTCATCATCAGTAAGAGCAGTTGTTTCTTCTAACTTACGGCTAATCAATCTTCTTAAATCATTACACTCTTTATCTGATACAAGTGTCTGTGTGTCTGTTTCATCGCCTTCTTGTATTAATCGGATTTTGTATGTGGTTAATACTTGTCATGTTTTAGCTTCCTGGGATTAAATCAATAGTGATTTCACTGCCTTCATGTCTAGCGAAACACGTTTCGAGACGTCGGTGATACTGTACTACTTACATAACATGTCTAAACCTATAATACGATTAGCAACTAGATTTTGGACCATGGGGAATGGCCATTCTACTGTTCCATTACCTACCTTAATGATCACAAAAATTTGTTTCGTAGCTTCACTTGGTATGTTTTCCTACGGCAGACAAAATGTTACATTTTTGTACAGAAAACTCAGGCGCTCGTTCAAATTCTATCATTTTATTATAAAAGTTGTGCGTTAAAAACTCACAGTAGCTTCTGTGTCCAAGGTAATACCTGTTGGAATACCTCCTAATGTACCACTAGATGAAGCAAACCTATTTCATTGGTCAATGATCAATATTGTGTGTTTTCCTCCAGTAGTTCACTGCATAAATTCTCATCATGATCGTGGCGAATGAACAATAGTGGTTGTTGCTTAAAATTATTTATAATATCGTCATTGTTTTGTTATTTTATGGGTGCATTAAACAATGAGTAAGTACTGAAGCCGCCCTCCAAATTTTCATCAACCACGACTTGAGGCTCAGGTGTGAGTCGTTAGTTTGTCGACGTCGTATTCGGTGCAGGTGATACTCTAATTATATTCGCGTTCGGGTACTGCCGAGTCCACTCTCCAGTCTGTTGCATTTTTGTGGTTGAACTTCGTGACTTACTTGCTGTGAAGTAGTCCTGTTTTGTTTCTGTATTGGTTGTGGCGGCACATGCCACAGACCTGTGTTGTTGTTGTTGTTGTTGTTGTTTTGTGGAGGTGGACCAGTGTTTTGGTACACATTTGAGTAATTTGTGTTCCATTTTTGTTGTTGCCTGTGTCTTGGCTGATAGCTGTTATTGTTCTTATCCCAGTTCCAATTTTTCCGTTCCTATTGTTAACATCACTGTTTCGGAGCCTCTTGTTTGGGTTACCACCTGTCGTGTATGTGGCATTATAATTACCATCATATTAGAATGTGTCTGCTGATTCTGATAAGTAAAGTGGTTTGCGGAAGCAGGCTGTGATTTCTACTGCTCTACGTAACCGATCGCAGCTGATGTGCCAGGATTATGTTGAGTAACCTGCGTGCCCTGCATGCCACTCATGTAAACATTGTGGTTGTTTAAATATAAAAGTAGGCTTCCGCGGCCACTGTCAGTCAATAGGTCAGAAGGTTACTTGCCACAGGAACCGAAACGTTGGTAGTTTCACGTATTGACAATGTGGTCACAAACCAGAAAAGTTTTATTGAATTGAGGTTGTTGTTTTGCCGCCCACACCTTTGATCTTCATGTATCAAATGAACTAAATCAAGCACTGTAAAAAAGTATTCCTCATCACTGTCGGGCATGAGCAGTAGTTTCTCTTTGATATAGAATGGTAGTCTAGCTTTTAGAGCGCGGACTTCATCACGCGTAGCAACGGGTTCGTCTATAATATGTGTCGTATTGAGGTATTTCTAAAAATATCTTCGTAAATTGGCATATTTGGTGCGGAAAGGCTCTGATTCCATGATATGTTTTCTGAGACGCTCTTGAGCAGTTTGAGACAAAAATTTGGCCAAGAAAGCTATTTCGAATTGTTCTAATTTATGCGCCTGTCAGCTTCTTTGTATGCGCAGACAGCTGCGTCAATGAATATAACCTGCTACATACTAAATTCTTTCCCAATCACTCCACGGTCTGGCGAACGCGTTTCTGAATGCTTTGAGAAAAATCACAGGTTGTACACCACGTTTTTCCGGAATAAATGGTTGAAATTGGCGATGAATCATTAGGTCTTTAGCACTGTTGTACCTTCCTTCACTGTAATTATCGTAGTGCTCATCTGCTGAATTCAAGGGAACAAATTGTCCATTGATATCACCATTTCGATTAGGCAGTTTATTGAAATACTCACCTGCTGAATGCAAGGGAACATAATGTCCGTTGATATCACGATTGCAATATGGTGATATGTATGCTGGTGTGTTTTTTGACAATGTGGTGTGTGCATGGAATACGCGTCATACTCGTATCGATTTTCATTTCCACATTGAACATTTTGACTTTGACCGTTAGTACAGCCCGACTGCTCAAAGTCATTAAATTGTTTCTGCTGGGTTGTGCTGCGTTGATAGCGACAGCTATGTGTTCATTGTTTCTAACAAATACAGTCACAGTGTCATGTACAACTGTCCATAATTTTCATCTATGCATTGATCGAATTATTTGTTCTTCTGGTCAATCAAACTGTGAAATTCTTCGTTTATGTTTGCGAAATGCTTGTCTGTGTCTAACTGAAGCTTGTCTGTTAATTGTTTGGTGAATGTGTTTACCTTTTCTTCAATCTGTGTAACTCACGTAATTACTAATTTATGTACTGATGGGCAAGACTTCACTTGACAGCTCCGCACGTTGGCGTTTAACTGTTTGACTTCGTTCTGAATGTTTATTACGTCTTTGATGGTTTTTTCCTGTTGTCAATTTAATTCGGAAATTTTTTTAATCAAGTTCAGTCACTAGTCCGCTCAGTCCAGTGTTTATTCCGTCTATCCTTTCTCCTAAAATGTCTTTTAGTGCTGTTATATCTTTTTGTATGTCTGCTTGTAGTGCGGTCATACGGTATTGTAATGGTGTCATACATGTGTCACTATCTTTTTTATTTTCGGTCATATGTTGGATCACAATATAAAGCTTATTAGCAATATTGGCCAACTGAAACTGTTCTGTCCCCGCCAAGCCTTTTGATATGACCTCACGGCCAAGAACTGATTAAGAGCTGCCTTTTAATAGTGTGCTAGTGATCGGGACGTTAATAAAATCTCTCCCCACTACTGATTGCTAATTAACGTCTATGTCAAAATTAGAGTTGTTGTAAGATTCTGTTCGATGTCCATGTCAGATTCTGTTTCCATTTTCTGCCTATCGTGCTCTATTTTCGCGAACTGTGTGCGTATTTTGGACGGAAAAGTGTTTTAACTCGTGAGAAATTAAATTCCTGAAAATTAATTTCGTAAAATTCAATATAGCAATAATGAAAGTTTTAATGAGCAAGAATATCAGTAGATCGGAAAATATTTTGCTGCAATGGCTCCTCGCCATTTTGCGTTCTACACGACATAACTCGGTCATTATGTAAAATAGTATAAGTCTATTGTTATATTGGACTGTTTGGCAAAATAGACAGCAGTTCGTGATTTTGAGCAAAAGTGATTGCTACAATTTCGGAAATTTTTTATGGAAGCTACGAAGCAAATTACAATTACGGAATGCGCTTGAAATAGTGTGCTAAAGTATAAATGTGGTATCTCACCTTGGGTCGTATTTTTCAATGGACATTCCACATTTCATCATAATTTCCATTATATTTCTCTCCAGTTTGGATGTAAAAATTTTTCAATGATGATGATTTCTCATGTATGCTCGCATCTTCTGTGCAATAAAAAAATCCCAATATTTGTCCAGGCACGAAGTAGCCAGTTTCAATTTTCTTTTATTATTAATTCAAGGGGTAGCGTCTTTGATTCATAATCAAAACGTCTTCGGTCCCGGGTTCGATCCCCGCCACTGCCAAAATTATGATAAATAATCAGCATTGGCGGCCGAAGACTTCCGGCATAAGAAGTCAGCCTCATTCTGCCAACGGCCTTGTCAAAGATGGCGGAGGAGCGGATAGAGGTTCAGGGCACTCTCTTGTCGTAGGGGTGGGAAATTGCCCCTAAAGGCGGAAGAATCAGCAATGATCAACGACATGAGGATGCAGAAGGCAATGGAAACCACTGCATTAAAGACACGTAACGTGTATCCACAGGACATGTGGCTTGTAATTGAAGAAGTGTCATGATGATCTCTCCATTGGCAAAAGATTCCGGAATAGTCCCCCATTCGGATCTCCAGGAGGGGACTGCCAAGGGGGAGGTTACCATGAGAAAAAGATTGAATAATCAACGAAAGGATAAGGTTCTACGACTCGGGGCGTGGAATGTCAGAAGCTTGAACGTGGTAGGGAAACTAGAAAATCTGAAAAGGGAAATGCAAAGGCTCAATCTAGATATAGTAGGGGTCAGTGAAGTGAAGGAAGACAAGGATTTCTGGTCAGATGAGTATCGGGTAATATCAACAGCAGCAGAAAATGGTATACCGAGCGGGGTGGCGCAGTGGTTAGACCCTGGACTCGCATTCGGGAGGACGACGGTTCAATCCCGCGTCCGGCCATCCTGATTTAGGTTTTCCGTGATTTCCCTAAATCACTCCAGGCAAATGCCGGGATGGTTCCTCTGAAAGGGCACGGCCGACTTCCTTCCCCATCCTTCCCTAATCCGATGAGACCGATGACCACGCTGTCTGGTCTCCTTCCCCAAACCAACCAACCAACCAGAAAATGGTATAACAGGTGCAGGATTCGTTATGAATAGGAAGGTAGGGCAGAGGGTGTGTTACTGTGAACAGTTCAGTGACCGGGTTGTTCTAATCAGACTCGACAGCAGACCAACACCAACAACGATAGTTCAGGTATACATGCCGACGTCGCAAGCTGAAGATGAACAGATAGAGAAAGTGTATGAGGATATTGAAAGGGTAATGCAGTATGTAAAGGGGGACGAAAATCTAATAGTCATGGGCGACTGGAATGCAGTTGTAGGGGAAGGAGTAGAAGAAAAGGTTACAGGAGAATATGGGCTTGGGACAAGGAATGAAAGAGGAGAAAGACTAATTGAGTTCTGTAACAAGTTTCAGCTAGTAATAGCGAATACCCTGTTCAACAATCACAAGAGGAGAAGGTATACTTGGAAAAGGCCGGGAGATACGGGAAGATTTCAATTATATTACATCATGGTCAGACAGAGATTCTGAAATCAGGTACTGGATTGTAAGGCGTACCCAGGAGCAGATATAGACTCAGATCACAATATAGTAGTGATGAAGAATAGGCTGAAGTTCAAGACATTAGTCAGGAAGAAGCAATACGCAAAGAAGTGGGATACGGAAGTACTAAGGAATGACGAGATACGTTTGAAGTTCTCTAACGCTATAGATACAGCAATAAGGAATAGCGCAGTAGGCAGTACAGTTGAAGAGGAATGGACATCTCTAAAAAGGGCCATCACAGAAGTTGGGAAGGAAAACATAGGTACAAAGAAGGTAGCTGCGAAGAAACCAGGGTAACAGAAGAAATACTTCAGTTGATTGATGAAAGGAGGAAGTACAAACGTGTTCCGGGAAAATCAGGAATACAGAAATACAAGTCGCTGGGGAATGAAATAAATAGGAAGTGCAGGGAAGCTAAGACGAAATGGCTGCAGGAAAAATGTGAAGACATCGAAAAAGATATGATTGTCTGAAGGACAGACTCAGCATACAGGAAAGTCAAAACAACCTTTGGTGACATTAAAAGCAACGGTGGTAACATTAAGAGTGCAACGGGAATTCCACTGTTAAATGCAGAGGAGAGAGCAGATAGGTGGAAAGAATACATTGAAAGCCTTTATGAGGGTGAAGATTTGTCTGATGTGATAGAAGAAGAAACAGGAGTCGATTTAGAAGGGATTTAGGGGATCCAGTATTAGAATCGGAATTTAAAAGAGCTTTGGAGGACTTACGATCAAATAAGGCAGAAGGGATAGATAACATTCCATCAGAATTTCTAAAATCATTGGGGGAAGTGGCAACAAAACGACTATTCACGTTGGTGTGTAGAATATATGAGTCTGGGGATATACCATCTGACTTTCGGAAAAGCATCATCCACACAATTCCGAAGACGGCAAGAGCTGACAAGTGCGAGAATTATCGCGCAATCAGCTTAACAGCTCATGCATCGAACCTGCTTACAAGAAAAATATACAGAAGAATGGAAAAGAAAATTGAGAATGCGCTAGGTGACGATCAGTTTGGCTTTAGGAAAAGTAAAGGGACGAGAGAGGCAATTCTGACGTTACGGCTAATAATGGAAGCAAGGCTAAAGAAAAATCAGGACACTTTCATAGGATTTGTCGACCTGGAAAAAGCGTACGACAATATAAAATGGTACAAGCTGTTCGAGATTCTGAAAAAAGTAGGGGTAAGCTATAGGGAGAGACGGGTCATATACAATATGTACAACAACCAAGAGGGAATAATAAGAGTGGACAATCAAGAACGAAGTGCTCGTATTAAGAAGAGTGTAAGACAAGGCTGTAGCCTTTCGCCCCTACTCTTCAATCTGTACATCGAGGAAGCAATGATGGAAATAAAAGAAAGGTTCAGGAGTGGAATTAAAATACAAGGTGAAAGAATATCAATGATACGATTCGCTGATGACATTGCTATCCTGAGTGAAAGTGAAGAAGAATTAAATGATCTGCTGAACGGAATGAACAGTCTAATGAGTACACAGTATGGTTTGAGAGTAAATCTGAGAAAGACGAAGGTAATGAGAAGTAGTAGGAATGAGAACAGCGAGAAACTTAACATCAGGATTGATGGTCACGAAGTCAATGAAGTTAAGGAATTCTGCTACATAGGCAGTATAATAACCAATGACGGACGGAGCAAGGAGGACATCAAAAGCAGACTCGCAATGACAAAAAAGGCATTTCTGGCCAAGAGAAGTCTACTAATATCAAAAACCGGCCTTAATTTGAGGAAGAAATTTCTGAGGATGTACGTCTGGAGTACAGCATTGTATGGTAGTGAAACATGGACTGTGGGAAAACCGGAACAGAAGAGAATCGAAGCATTTGAGATGTGATGCTATAGACGAATGTGGAAAATTAGGTGGACTGATAAGGTAAGGAATGAGGAGGTTCTACGCACAATCGGAGAGGAAAGGAATATGTGGAAAACACTGATAAGGAGAAGGGACAGGATGATAGGACATCTGCTAAGACATGAGGGAATGACTTCCATGGTACTAGAGGGAGCTGTAGAGGGCAAAAACTGTACAGGAAGACAGAGATTGGAATACGTCAAGCAAATAATTGAGGACGTAGGTTGCAAGTGCTACTCTGAGATGAAGAGGTTAGCACAGGAAACGAATTCGTGGTGGGCTGCATCAAACCAGTCAGTAGACTGATGACAAAAAAAAAATTAATTCTGACGGAATCGTGGACGGATAAATGCCAGGTTGTGAGCCGCCTTATTAAAATAATTAAGTAATTTCTTAAATAAATTCTATCTGTAGATACATTACGTTTATTAGGCGCTTGACGACGGCTTTCTGTGTAAGGTCCGTTGTGGATACCTCTTCAAATGAATACTTCTTTTATCGGGCTTCGAAAACACCTACTCACCGAAAAATTGGTGCTTACTGGACTATTCATGTGAATTTAGTGACCACAGAAGATTTCGTCATGTCAAAACGCAGATGAGAAGACTTTTAACATAAAATGAAACAAATATTAAGTAATACCACTGTATTCAAGTATCACACATAAACCATAAATTTACAGTGAGACGTACACTAAGCAATATATAAACGATAATAGCGGTGTGCAGCATAAATCTGCCGAAATTAAGAAAAGGCGTCCGTCTTGGCTGGCTTCTAAAACAAAAAGGACCCTACCCGTTCACAAAAATAACTGAGAGACGTAATTCTACATTTGTTTCTACGGTTTTATCCTACGGTCGATTCAACCGTTAATAGTATTAATTCTTAATTAATACTTTATTTATTTAATTCCGTTCTTCCAGCAGGTATACTTTCAAAATTTCCCCACCGTACAGCTTTCATGTGTGAACTACGAAGTAAGATTATTTAGTACTGAAAACACATGAGAACAGTAGTTGCCACCACTAAGTATTTAAAAAGTTGATTGTGTAGGTAAATAAGGTTCCATAATTGTGTACGATATGTCATCACAGGAGCTTGGAATCGACGCCTATAAGGCGACGTGGGATAAAACACAGGTAGCCCTTGTTGCAGACATTGTTCCTAAAGTCCCCGGATTTCTTTCTGAGGGGAAAGTTGAAGGGTATTTGCTATCGTGATCCACCGACAACGCCTGACAACATGCGTCAGAGCATTGTCAATGCATGTGCGAACATTACGGAAGGCGAACTACTCGCTGTTGAGAGGAATGTCGTTACACGTATTGTCAAATGCATTGAGGTTGACGGACATCATTTTTAGCGTTTATTGCATTAATGTGGTATTTATAGGTTATCACGCTGTGACAGCGTGCGTTCTCAGAAATGATAAGTTCACAACGGTAGATGTATCACATTGGAACAAGCGAAATAAAATGTTCAAACGTACCTACATTTTGTAGTTTAATTTAAAAAACCCACCTGTTACCAACCATTCGTCTGAAATTGTGAGGCATATGTTTGTGACTATTGCAGCGCCATCTATCACAAAGCTAAAAAAGTGGTCCAACTAAAACTTTCAAATTTCTTTACGTACTACACGAATGTGTAATAAAAAATGGGGGTTCCTATTTAAAAAACTGCAGTTGATATCCGTTTGACCTATGGGAGCCTCATCTAGCGAGACAACCATAGCGCCATCTGGTTTCCCCCTTCAAGCTAGACGAGTTTCGTTCTTGGTAGTTTTTTCGTTTGACGCTTATTTCGTGACATATTTAGCCCGGTCGCTATCAATGGACCACCCTGCACATCTACGGGGACAGGTGGAAATGTGTGCACCGATAGGGACTCGAACCCTGTTTACATGGCAGACGCTCTATCCATCTGAGCCACCGAGGGCACAGAAAACAGCGCGACTGCAGGGATTATCTCACTCACGCCTTCCGCGAGACCCACATTCTCACCTTGTATGTACACACACTACGTTCGTAGTGTCCCACCCCACACACTCATTACTCGTGGAAGACATTCTTACCAAGTCCCGTAAGAGTTCGGGGAATATGTGTACATCGGCACAGGAGAAGAAGGTCATGGCCGGTATTGACAGAACTATATAATTATATGGATATGGTGTCTGATCTTTCGGACATGTCCGCAAGAACAAACACTATATCCATAAATGTATATTTTTTCTTATTGGTTTAGTATACTGCTGTTCTATTATTTCTCAATAATGCTACAAATTTATTAAATTTCACTGAAAGTGGCTTTCGTCTTCCGTATCACTACTCTCAGACAATCTGCCTCGCTGATGCTGTCACAGTACCTGCACAGACCTCAAAATTCTTCTTGGTTTCATTAAGAGGAGACAAGGTCATTTGACCGTGTCTATTGACTTCTCAACGGTAAATCTCGTAGTTAGAACGTGGAGCATAAAGACTTCAACGTCCAACTATGGTAGGAATCGGATCTTTTCGATTCCGATAGAAAATTGCAAGTTGGGATGCTACTGACTTATATGCTGGGGGAAGCTATGAATCCCGCGTTTCTCTTGTGACTGCATGAGGAAGCAAAACCAGCATTTTTTATGCTTTGCAATGATGGGTGATACCACCTCTTCAAAAGTCACGTGTGCTTCTACTGGGGATATTCGAGAGTGCACAGCCGCGCCCTCTGCCTGTTCACAAATCACTGTATCCCTTTGTCCATGAGGGAGGTTTCATTCCCGCCTGAGTCATGAATTTATTACTTATGTATCAACGGTAGTTTCGTCATTAAAATCTTTCCTTGCTATTAAGCTTTCTTGAAGTTAAAATAATTTCAGAGAGTGACTCTATAACGGTTGCGATGTGATTTTGTTTAGCGGAGAATGTCGGAAGGCCCATGAGGCTCTTCTTGGATAATAATGCAGTATATAGAAAACTGGACGCGCTCGAAAACTGTAGTGAAATGCAGGAAGACCTGGTGATGATCGACCGTAAGTGTGGTGACTGTAATTGATACTCATCTTAAACAAAGCTGACGTATTACTCATAAAGAGGTGGAGCGAACCGTCATTGTGTGATTACGTGATTGCCGAACAATCACTGAACGCAGTCGCATAATCTAATATCTGGAAGTATGCGAACGGGCCTGTATAAAGTGGGATGACTGCATAAAACCAATCGTTTTAGAAGTAGATGTCTAACTGGGTTTCATTGGAAGTGTAGGCCACATGCAAAGGAAAGAACTTTTTAAATCACGTTGGACCAGTACTTATTCATTTCCCTTCATTGTGAAACCGTTACCAGATCCAAAAAAGAGCGGCGCCTTTAGTTACAGGTTTTTTAGAAAGCATGAAACCATCACGGAGGTGCTGAACCAACTCCACTGACAGATGCTGCATGGGTGTGTGTGTTTGTCCTTAGGATAATTTAGGTTAAGTAGTGTGTACGCCTAGGGACTGATGACCTTAGCAGTTAACTCCCATAAGATTTCACACACATTTGAACATTTGACAGATGCTGCTATGTAGGCATTGTACTTCGCGGTGTGGATTACTGTTAATATTCCAAGAATGTACGTTCCTAGAAGATTGAAACAATATAGCGACACTTGATATGCATATCTCTCGAAAAGGCCACGGGGAGATTCGAGTTCACATGTTGGCTGCCCTACAACCGTACTTCGCATGCATTACTGGAGCAGGAAGAGAGGGGAAGTGAGAGTGGTACACGAAATATCCGTTGGCGCGCACCATATGGTGGCTAGCAGGGGATAGATGTAACCGCAAATTTGCAAAAACATCATCTTTACATGGAATTTTCATTCTTCCTGAACACGTTTCACGGCTGCCACTGGAAAGTGGTGAAGTGGCAGCAGTATACGGAGTGGTAGCAGTATACGAAGTACTCTCCACTGCTTACTAAAGGAGTCGTTTAGAATACAGATGTTCACACTGAGGTGACAAAAGTCATGGGATAGCGATATGCACACATACAGATGGTGGTAGTATCGCGTGCACGAGGCATAAAAGAGCAGTGCTTTGACGTAGAAGACATTTATACTCACGTGATTCATGTGAAAACGTGTCCGACGTGATTATGGCCGCACGACGGTACTTAACAGACTCTGAATCCGGAATGGTAGTTGGAGCTAGACGCAGTTCCATTTCGGCAGTCGTTAGATAATGCAGTATTGGGAGATCCGCAGTCTCAAGAATGTGCACAAATACCAAATTACAGGCATTACCTCTCATCATGGACAACGCAGTAGTCGATGGCCTCCACTTGAGGACGGATAGCAGCGGCGTTTGCGTGGAGTTGTCAGTGATGGGAAATCAGCAACACTGCGTGAAATAACCGCAGAAAGCAATGTGAGACGTTTGACGAACGTACCCGTTAAGACATTCTACATCTACATCTACATCTACATCTACATCCATACTCCGCAAGCCAACTGACGGTGTGTGGCGGAGGGTACCTTGAGTAGCTCTATCGGTTTTCCCTTCTATTCCAGTCTCGTATTGTTCGTACAAAGAAGGATTGTCGGTATGCCTCTGTGTGGGCTCTAATCTCTCTGATTTTATCCTCATGGTCTTTTCGCGAGATATACGTAGGAGATAGCAATACACTGCTTGACTCTTCGGTGAAGGTATGTTCTCGAAACCTCAACAAAAGACCGCACCGAGCTACTGAGCGTCTCTCCTGCAGAGTCTTCCACTGGAGTTTATCTATCATTTCTGTAACGCTTTCGCGATTACTAAATGATCCTGTAACGAAGCGCGCTGCTCTCCGTTGGATCTTCTCTATCTCTTCTATCAACCCTATCTGGAACGGATCTCATACTGCTGAGCAGTACTCAAGCAGCGGCCGAACAAGCGTGCTGTAAGCTACTTCCTCTGTTTTCGGAATGCATTTCCTTAGGATTCTTCCAATGAATCTCAGTCTGGCATCTGCTTTTCCGACGATCAACTTTATATGATCATTCCACTTTAAATCACTCCTAATGCGTACTCCCAGATAATTTATGGAATTAACTGCTTCCAGTTGCTGACCTGCTATATTGTAGCTAAATGATAAGGGATCTTTCTTTCTATAGCAACGGTCCTACGACACTCCCCTGCGGCACACCTGAAATCACACTTACTTCGGAAGATTTCTCTCCATTGAGAATGACATGCTGCGTTCTGTTATCTAGGAACTTTTCAATCCAATCACACAATTGGTCTGATAGTCCATATGCTCTTACTTTGTTCATTAAACGGCTGTGGGGAACTGTATCGAACGCCTTGCGGAAGTCAAGAAACACGGCGTCTACCTGTAAACCCGTGTCTATGGCCCTCTGAGTCTCGTGGACGAATAGCGCGAGGTGAAGTTCGGCGTTAATTGGCAGCCGACGACAGATGCGAGCGCCTTGTTAACAGCAGACTTTAAAACCGCGGCCTGGTCAGACAAGTCTCGATTTCAGTTATTAAGAGCAGATGGTAAGTTTCGAGTGTAGCGCAGACCCCATGAAGTCGTCGTCCCAAGTTGTCAAAAAGACACTGGGAAAGCTGGTGATGCTCGATAATGGTGTGGTATGTGATTACATGGAATTTCGTTGGTCCTCTGGTCCAAATGAATCGATCATTGACTGGAAAGGGCTATGTTCGTCTACTTCATTTGCACCCATACATGTATTTAATATGTTCAAATAGGAATGGAATTTTTATGAATGACATTATGCCATATCAGAAAATTATGGACAGTTTCAGCGGATGATTTGGCCATCCAGATCTCCCGACATGAATCCCATCGAATTGTTATGGGACATAATTGAGAGATCAGTTCGTGCACAAAATCCTGCATCGGCAACACCTTCGCAATTATGGACTGCTATAAAGGCAGCATGGCTCAATATTTCTGCAGGCGACTTCCAGCGACACGTTGAGACGACGCCACGTCGAACTGTTGCACTACGCCGGGCAAAAGAAGGTCCGACATGATATTAGGAGATATTCTATGAGTTCTGTCACTTGGGTCTCTGTAAATCGGCCAAATGTTATATTAACTGTGTCCTTTTTTAACAAATGCCCATGTGCTGTCTCGACTCAGGGCTTGATCCACACTTGTCCGTCAGGCCCGGAGGCGTTTATGTCGATCCGAGCGTCCAGCACACCAGCGCATGCTGGCGCCTTCGGTGCCTCCTGGGCCGCCGTCGCTACCTGTAAACCCCGCCTGACCTGACAGCGGCCTTGACGCCTGCCGGCGCCGTCAACGGCGATAAACCACGCGCCCCGAGCGTCGCCGCTATTAAACTTAACGTCAGGGATTACCTCGTCTCCGTAAACATGCTTACCGCACGGGCTCGGTTCCCTAATGCACTACGTGGGCGCCGGCATTTTTAACGACACCACTTTACGGGGCTGGCCCACTGTAACGAGATAAGTTCGATCATCTTTGTGCCGCAAGTCCTCCGCTCCGTAAACATATTGCCAAGCATGGTCTGACATAAATTTTGAGGCACGAACGTGTTTCAGCAGTTGAGCTTCCAGATATTGCCCTTAAACCCGAACCTTATAAGCGAGGACTCTGAAATATAATTTATGTCTTTTGGGCGTCGACAATCACGGAGGATAGTGACGCCGGGGGTCACTATCGTAAACGAATCTCTCGGCTTAATATACTGCTGAGATTTATTGTGTGGATCCATTAAGTTTCCGCCCTCTGTGCTGAAAAAATTCCATTTCTTGTTCGTTTATTTCCTTCAACCCCTTCATTGCGTTCACATTTCTTACCTTTTTTGTTACGCTTTTAGGACTACTACTGGGTTAACTGATTCAGTCACAAACACCAATTCTAATGAGGAGGAACATTAACACTAAAATCTGATGAAATGTCTAGCAAAACTGAAATGCTTCGACAAGAAACAGGTAATTATTTATTAATACTTACGGCGACACTCACTTTCCCCCATCTGCTGTGTTACATATTATTTACATTCATCGATCACTCACGTGTGTCCCTACTTTATTCTATCAGATTTGTTGGTAATCCAGTACGCAATCGACTCATACTAATACAAGCTGAGTCAGGTGCTCCTACCTATCGATTTATGCAACCCGCAACACCTACAACGTCTACGTGTCTGATTTTCATATTCTTTCGCTCACTAAGTGCAAACTATCAGTCCTATAGAAAAAAGGAACAGGACCTTTTCGTAGGAAATTTAATGAAGTTAAATATTGTAGCAGGGAAAGTTTTCACAGGTGGCCTCAATTTTCTAATTATTCAAGAAAAACGTATTTGAGATCACTTTTGTAAGTTTTTCTCGAATAATTCGAAAACTACTGCCTGTAACTAAAATGTATACGGGTACAAAATTTAACTACATTAAATTTCCTACAAGGAAGTCCTTTTCATTTTTTCCGTAGGGCTAATAATTTGCACATAGTGAGGGAGGGAATTCGAAAATATTCCTCATAGTATCTGAAGGTGATGCAGATTACATTAAAGCCGAGGGACAGTTGAATCAGCTTGGATAGTTTCACAAATAAGGCTCACACACTTTCTGTCGAATTCTCCCCTTAAAACGTAGCCCTAGTGGATTTTATTGCTTTTGTCAAACAAGGACGTACTCACACCACTTTTACATCAGTTTATAGGTATTCCCTGTTTGCTTTCATATTCCCTAAGTTCCGGTACATATGAGCACAATTATTTTGTCTAACAGTACCTAAGCTCATATGCTTTTACTGTGCATCATTCTTACGCAGACAATTATCTCTTGTGAAGAAATATATTTAAAAACTGGATTATTGCCAATGGGCCTGATGTACTAGCGATAAAGCACTTGCCTGGAAACCAGAGGTTGCGAGATCAATTCCCTGTCTATCCAAGGAAATTTTCTTTGGGCCTTCAATCTAAATTTCACGTCTCAACGATGTGGGAAATCGCCAGGACTCCACGTTAAGCTTGAAGTCCCCTTTCCTCGGTTGGATAACTTAGGTAAATTACGAACACGTAAGTCACTAAAACGGCGTCCAGTTGAAAGACTTCTTCTCTCACATACATTGATTCATTTACTTCCAACGTAAATGGAGAAAAGAATCTGCCACTGGATCAAATAGCTTATGGGAAATGTAGCCTCTACTTTAAGAATTTATATATCTATCTACATTCCTAGATCGACCGACCATTTGTGATGGGAGAAGTGAAGAATATTTAATCATTGATCAAAGGATAAGCATACGAAATATAAACTGGGGAAGTTTCGATCTACTGCAAACATCAGCACAGGTGCTACTTCAGAACGTGTTGATCCATCAGTGCTATAACTGACCGAACATTTCCACTATAGACAGTAAGCATCAACACAGCTTAAAGACTGCTGTGACCTAGGGTTCAGTCTACCAAACTACTGGAAACAGCCAATTACGGCCGTTAGAGGACGCATGTCTTCCTGTATAGCATAGTGGTATTTGTATTTACTCTTGTTTTAGTTAATTTAGAGTGTATAAATAACGCAAAAATTCTCAGTGTATAATTTAAAAACAAACAAGTTAACGACCTGGGGCATAGTATACTGGACAACAATAACACTAGCCTGGATTGTGTCCTATCACGATATTCCTCCATCAAGCACCTGATTCAAGATGCAGATGTCTGATGTCGTCTTGGAATATGCAACATCCAAGTATTGTCTGGGTGTCGACTTGCTGTTGCAGGTATTGTATAAAAGTTTAGACATCAACCGTTCATGTTCCACACAAGTTCACTGTGAGCAAGACCGCCGATAAAGCTGGCTACGATTGTTAAGAAAAATCTTTGTCAGCAATGATTAAACTGAGGATACTGCATACAGGCATTATAGTGCTGGAAGATTACTCTGCATGACCTACTACGAACAAGTGCGTAATGAGCTGCACTCTTTAGTGCTCTCTAAACCAACACCTGAGGTGCCCGGCCCCTATTCAGCGTACAGCTTCACGATGACTGGATGGATCCGAGTGTGAAGTCTCCAAGGTTTTCATTCGTCTTCGAGATACGGAGCCAGCACCTGAAGTGGTGGTAATGTATGCCAGTGCGTACGCAACACTCTCACTTTTCCGTTACATAGCTGCTATAGATGATGGTCTGCTAAATTCAGGATATAAAATTTATAGGAAAACACTTAATCAGAGACTAAAAACTGTCGCTGACGCAGTAATCTCAGAAAAGCAATCAGGCTTCAGAAAGGAAACTTTGTGTAACGATAATAACACAAATTACTGAAAAACGTCGGGAATTTGGCTTAGAAATGCATTTAGCATATACTGATTATAAGACCGCCTTTTATCAGGTAAAAGGGCCCCTTTCATGGAAAACAGCGAAAATAAAATGTTTCCATAAATATCTTATTAATACCATGAATTGTCTATTTGTAAACGGGAAAACAGATAAAACCTTAGATTCGAAAATGTCAGATGGAATTTTAATACATCAAGGTGTTCGACAAGGTGCAGTCTATGACCCACTTTCTTTAATTTATATATTGACGACCTAATAATGTAGTGGAAAGATGAAATTAGGTTACGCATTAAAATGGGATCTAGTGTATCATTACACACTCTGTTGCATGCTGACGACTAGATAACTACATAATAAACATAAGTTAATTTACAATTAACAGTATATCGATTGAGCCAAAACGCAATATATTACAACTTAACCATTTCTGCAAATAAGACAAAGGCAATGGCTTTCAAAGGAAAGAATCTAGTCAGATCGAAATTTGCAATAAATGAGAAAATTTTTGGAGTAGTATCCCACTTTGATTATCTACTGTGTGATATTAGTTTTAACTATGACAAAGACATTGAGAAGAAGGTTAATAAACTTCAAGCTAACTGTGAAAAAATTCGTTGAACTTTGGGAAGAAAAGCAAGAAAAGAAACACAAATTAAATTCTATGATGTTATGGCTGTACCTACTCCTCTATATGGTTCCTAACCATGAAGATTAATAAAGAAAAATCGCGTATACAGACAGCAGAGATGAAGTTCAGAGACATGTAAGAGTCTGTAACAAAATGGATAAGATATGAAATTATGAGATCAGATTAAGAAAGATTTTTCGCTTAATGACAATGTTGAAGAGAACAGAATGAAATGGAAGGTTCGTGTTGATAGAGTGATAGAAATAGATTGACAAAAAAGATAATGAATTATAGGCAGACTGTAAAGAGAGAACTAGGTAGACTGCGTAAGGGATGGAGAGTTGGATGGATGAAACAGACCAGAACAGGTCACTACAACGCCAAATACTTAGAAGGAGATGACAATGATGTGACAGTTCGGAGTAACTAATTTCTCATTGTGCTGACAATCATGCTGCTTAGTTCCCTCACCTACTAATCATCATAAATTTCTCATTTGTATACTCCCAAGTCTACAAATTTGACTTTATTTTCTTCTTTCTATACAGTGCAGGAACAATAATTAAAATTTTGTTGTTTGTTAACATTATTGGTGTAATTAAATATTTCGTTTTGGAATTTGGAAGTAATGGGATGGGGAGGCTGCACGCTCAGAAGCCGACGTACTAAACATGTGGTAGTCACGTAACATGTTTGGCCGCAACCATCCCTCCATGCTAAGTTTTCACTTGCCATCAATCACGCCAGAAGAATTTATTCATGGGACACGGCAAATGTCGAAAGACATCCCTCTCCGTGCGAAGGGTCGGAGCTAGGCTACCGCACAGTTCATGAGGGGAGCCTTCCGGAAGGACCAGACTAACTCGGTTGCCACATGGCATTCCTGGTCCGGTGCGCGGGTAATTCCAGTCTTTTCATCCGCCGCTCTGCGCCCCCTGGGGACGCCCGCCGGGCTTTCTTGCGGCCCCCGGCCCGCAGCCCCACAGAGTGACGCCCCCGCCTCCCCCACCGCCCCCGCCGCCTCCGCCTCCTGCAAATCTCGTGAGCCGCCTTGGAGATGCCGCGGACGTCGCACGTGTTTCCCTTGCGCCCCGCTGCGCCTGTACGCGATTCCGCACGTAAGCGCGCGGCATGATTCGCCTTCCCTGGCGGTCCGACGAGTTTCTTTGTAGTCCCAAGAGCGCATGTCATGCGGCCAGCCGTGCGGAACTGTCGTGATTGGCGTTCAACGTAATGCCAAGGAGACAGCTTTCTGAGGCCCGAAATAAGCATTCGCCATAATGACTCTTATTTAAACACATTTTTTTCCCCATTTCAGCGTGGCAAGTATGTATGGGAGGCAGTCAGATGAAAACCGAACACCCGCCACATAGGGACTATGGAATAATGCCATTGAGAAGTAATGAACATACATGTTAAGATCTTTATCACATTGGAGACGATGAATATCTGTCTCGTGAAGCGTGGTCGGTCGCTGATGGATCCATAATCGACCCACTCTTGAGCTTCCTCGTCCAACTGAAATCAACGTCTACGTACGTTTTTCTTCAGGTTCGGCGAAGACGTGAAAATCCCATGGCGAAACATCCGGGCTGTACGGAAGTTGTTGCAGTGTTTCCCGAACAAATCGCTGAAGCGTAGCGTTCGTCTGAATGGCAGTGAAAGGGCAGGCATTATCGTGCATTAGGATGATTCCTTCCGACACCATTCCGACACCCGAGGGCAAACGACAAAAGCCAACATTAGGAGCATCCCACATCTCACCCACTAAAGAAACTCAAAGCTGCTACCAAAAGTTCGGGTAAGGTGACGACAACCTTCTTCTTCGATTGCAGGGCCCGTGTACTCGTCGATTTCCTCGAGCGTGGAACCACAATCAGTGGACAGTACCATGCAGACACTGCAACACGTTTAAAGCCAAAGCGACTAGGAATGCTGTGTGACTGGTATTCGATTTTCACTTGACTGCCCGTATAATCGTCGATAAAGGAACGTAGTTTAAACAACATAAAAGAAACAGGGTTGTAAGTATTAGCAGCATAAAACAAAGTGGATTGAGACGAATCTGTAAAATGCAGAACATTCAATTCCAGGGAATAAAAATAATACTCACGAAGGGATGATTATAAGTACTGCTCTGTTTCGAGAGACTGATGTTCTTAAAAAGACAGATACAGGGAAAATGGGTAATATGCACTGTGAACAAGGCCCAAGTGGAAATAATAAGAATGGAAGGCCAACACAGTGGTCGGATTGGCACGGACGTAAGACAACGACGTAGTTTTCATCCCATGCAGTTCAGATTTCCATCTAAGAAGCAGTAAATGACATAAAAGGTAAGTCAGAAAGAACGCCCCTTTCTCAGTTGGCTACTGTGACTGTGGTTGCCCGGAGAGGGTCAGTGACAGGCTAGCACCATTGCAAGGGAGTGAGAAATTCAGTTACCATGGAGAAGTGAGTGCGTAAGACAGTGTCCGTGTGGTAGAACTTTACATTGAACTTCAGTAGTAGCGATCCAACAATATTTCCACATCTAAAACCGTAGCTGTCACGTCCCGGATGGCCATACCATATGCCGTTGGATAGTGGCGCTCGGATGGGTCAGTGTATAAAGTCTTCCGGACGCCCCGTAAATGTGAGGACACGGAAAAGCACTTTGTATTGTTATAAGTTTACTCGATCTGACGCTTCGCGACTTCTGTTTCTGGGGATATCTTATGTCAACAGTGTTAAAAAAAATGGTTCAAATTGCCCTGAGCACTATGGAACTTAGCATCTGAGGTCATCAGTCCCCTAGAATTTAGAACTACGTAAACCTAACTAACCTAAGGACATCACACACATCCATGCCAGAGGCAGGATTCGAACCTGCGACCGTAGCGGTCACGCGGTTTCAGACTGAAGCGCCTAGAACTGCTCGGCCACACTGGCCAGCTAGTGTTCGAAAAGAGCTCTGCCGGAGACCAACACCAGTAGAGAAGTTGCCGGTATTCCCGTTACCGTACTGGAGAAGAATTTGTGTTGCAGCTTCACAAATTGTCTACATGAGTGCTACGATAAAAGCAATGGTCTTGTGAGTAATGTGATCTTAAAGAAGTGAGTCCTATATAGCACATGAGACCCCAAAGACCCGCTAACGAGTCTGCATTTGTAAACCGCGAAGATTTGCGTTAATTAAAGTTTCATAATAGTTTAAAAGGGACATACTTTATGGATCAACTTGTAATAGCAATTGCGACCAACCCAGCAGTTTAGGCCCTTTTTATGAGGGCTGTTTGGTTACAAAATGGAAACCTAAGTGAAAATCAAAACTGTTTTACTTTCAACAGTTAGCTACACCTTCCAGCTACTTCTCTAGACAGTCGCCGCTCCGACACCACTGTACAAACTTTACGATACTCTCGTCATAAAAGGCAGTCTCCTGTGTTTTCCGACAATTTTCTACCCTGGACTGCAGCTCGTTGTCTGTGCCAAAATGTTGTCTTCATAGCCAGCGTCTCATTTGAGTAGAAGGATCCAAGCCCTGGTTGTATGGTGGGTGACCACTTTCCATCCAAAAAGCTGCCCTAATAGTGTGCAGCCAAGAACTGTCGAAAGAAGGAAATGCATGACTGTTATGTTATGTGTGGTTACATAAAATCAGGCGAAATCTCATGGCAGGTACACATACTTGGCGGGAGACATTATTTTATGGGCTTCATTACGCTTTCACTGAGCTCTCAGGACTGAGAATAGCGACATGACGCTATATACAGGCATACTAGAGACACTGTTCAACGTTTCTGCGCAAAGCTTGAGCAGATTATCACTGTGGTCTTCATTTCACAACCGGCTGTTCCATACATTGCCAAGAGTCCTCGTAGTTAATTTTTTCTGTTTTCACTGTGGTAATTACTCCTACAACGAAGTGTCTGGGTCAGAAAATGTAGTGTAATTAAATATTTCATTTTGAGCTTGACAGTTGTATGGTAGTTGCGCACAGATTACGTAGTGACATAGTTCACCTGTATAGCTAGCAGCTACATTTGTTGGCTTTTGACAGAATGCGTTGCACTGCTAGGTAAACATTATGTGGTGATCATATTTACTATCTCTGTCCTACTGTCGCTTCCGTACATGATGACTACTGCCAGAACATAAAATTTGTGTATGTATTTAATTTTTTTATGGTGACAGAAAGTGATGAAATCTAATCAAATATCAATTACACAAGAACAGGCTAGGATTAAATGATAGTTTAGGCACGGGAAGTAAGAAAATTCATAAATGTGGCGAAGCTGTAACTGCACTATGTTAGACTGAAACAAAGCGAATAGTTCTCTCGATGTTCATCTAATATCACATAACCGAAGATGTCGCAGGAACGGAAAAAATCTCGGTATTTTAGTTTTGTAGGTATTTCTCGTTAGCTATACATCGAGAGTAATTGAAAAATGTGTGCTGTATACATGCTACCAGCATATCAGCGAAGCGCTGTCTTGTAGGCGACACGTCTTCGAGAACGAAACAGCAACAGTACGCAATGATGACAGCATCTCCAGCTTATTTCTATGGGCATCTCTGGTAGCCACCTCTGCCAAAAGGCGGTGTCCGTACCACCACATCAAGCGTGGCGATCACGGCACTGCTCTCTTCTCGCTTCTGCAAGTCAGCAGTGCGGTATTCCTCCGCCGCCGCAGTAGCTAGACCGCCGCATAGCGGAACGTTAATGTAGTTCCCCACTTGAGAGTGCAATGCCGAGCGTCACCGATGTTTCTACTTCGATAGCAGACTTAAAGGTGAAGGGGATTCCCAATATTTTGCACTAATGAACTTAGAATGACCGACCAGTATAGCTCGGGTTTTCGATGGGTTAGCTTGAATCCCATGTCTTGCGCCAATTTTGATAGTGTACACAGGTCGGTACTGACAATGTCGAAGCTGTCCTCACGTTTATTAAATTTACACTTACATACTACTGGAGGTCATCATCGTTCATGTAGTATCCGTAGTAAGACGAAACCGATGACATAGCATTCACAGATTATGAAAAGAGTACAGGACTTAATACCGAACTATGGGAAACGCCTGATATTACCTGCCTCCATTGTGACTTTATAGCGGCGCACACGACACATTGCTGGCGAGATGTCGGGTATGAGCGAAACCATTGCGCTGCACTTTGCGAGCAATTTAGGCTACTAAGTTTGGCAAGTAAAATGTCGAACTGACAGTGTCAAAGGGTCTGCTGAAGGTTAAGAAGCATATGATAGTCGCCCCTTGTGTATCCATGGCAATCTAAACGTCACCTGTTACGTTTATTAATGCAGATGTTGCGATGCAGTGTTTACTGAAAGCTAATTGAATGTTGTTTGGTCTGTTAGCTGGTTGTTGACTAAATAATTTAAGGCCTTGCGCAGTGCAGGGAGAGTAAAAATAGGTCAGTCATCAGAGGCTGCTGTGGCAGAGTCCTTTTTAGGTAGCGCCTTAACTAGTTCCTGTTTCCAGATCTCAGGGAACACACTTGTGGTTAAGGAGTGGTTGAAGATATCCGTTACAGTGTAGTGAGTCAATAAGCTTCATAATTTGGACTGTGATGCTGTTGTGTCCAATAGGCGCCGACCTGAAACAAACGACTGTTTTTTTGACGCTACTCCAAGTAATATCCCTCACATAGAATTTTTCTTTGTTACAGCCGTTTACTCCCTTGAAGTAATCATTGATTCTGTTTCAGTTGCGGTTTAATCTTGGCTGTGGGTAATGTGAAGTACCGGTTCAGTTCTTCAGATGGGATAGTAGGATAAGTTGCTGCTTTTACTCTCCCTATCCCAACACCATGCACGTTTTTCCATAGAAAATCTACTCTATATCTGTTGTCGATTAATGTATCTGCATGCCTGAGTTTAGCACTTCTCAAAGCTTTACTGACTTTGTTTCGTTGTAAGCAAGATTATTTTTAGGCGTACGGCGCATTTTGTATGTCAATTGTGTAGCGTTTCTGAGATTCATAAGCAGTTTTAGTTCTTCATTCAGCCGAGGTGCAGGTATCCTTTTTTAGTTTTCCTGTCTTGTGGGAAACGTATTTGTTATGTAGCTGAGTAAGTTTGTTAGTAAATCTTAATTCTTGAGCCTCAGTTGAAAGTTCAGGTAAACTAATGTGTTTGACGTCTCGGTGTACAGTTTGGTTTCTTTCTGAGATATTCTCGAGAGTACATCATGAAAATTATGTTATGGGCAGACATGCTAGGTTCAGATATATGAGAGATGCTAAGTACTCTGTTTGGGGATTTCGTCGCAAATATGTCTTTAAGTCAGTGACTTCTGCTGGTATGATGAGGAGGATCAAGTTGATGTAACGACACATTCGAATAAGTTGGCATCCACTTAAACTTCACTGAGCAAAAATTTTATGTCCGTGTTACCAGCTATAATTATATGCTAGTTTGTCTATTCGAGACCTGAAATAGCAGTTTCGAAGTGTGCAAACTCGCGTACTTTAGGGGGCGTGGAGAGCACACATTATCAGGCACTTTCTGTTTAGGGATTTGATCTCTATGAACATGTATTTGTTTATCTTCATTATTGTTAGATATGTGAACACAGTAGACCTAAGTGATAATGAGAGCGAAAGTACACCCTTCCTCCGCCACGATGTCTGTTACACTCGTCGTGTCTTAGAAAGATGTACCTGTCTATATTTACAAAATTTGTGAGACTGGATGTCTTTGTTTTGAAATACATGACGGAACTAGTCGAGATCTGACAGAGATCGAAAATTTTTGTGTGAAACATGGCATTTTGTGCGTTCAGCTGCAGACCGTGCGAGAATGCCACTGCTGGATACTTGGGACTCTGTCAGCGCTAGGGAGGGAGCAAAGCATAGGGGTAATGCTAAGGTGTGGGGACGCAGATTCCCTGATGTGAAACCAGCAGATATCTTCAGCGAGGAAGGAGGTTTTGTGGCCAAGGGCAGCAGGGTTTTGCAGAGGTTTCCAACACTAGTTAAACTGCCGAGTGGTGACAGGAAAAGAAACTCGCTAATCAGAGTGTGCACTACACTATTGAAAGTGGGATAAACAAAATAAAAAGCGTGATTGCGGATACTGATAAGACGTCGGCCGTCGTCGTAGATAATGATTTGGATCACACACAGCAGAGGCCTGCTTCTTTGCTGGTCCTCATCAACGAAGTCGACAACAGAAGTGCTACTATCGTGAATACATCCTCGCGTAAGCGATTTGCGTCGCTACACTGGGGTGACATAAATCGTGGTGTACCGGTCCGTTTCGGAATTAGTTAGAGAATTCAATATTCCAAGAGCCACAGTGCCAAGAGCGTGCCGAGAATACCAAATTTCAGGCATTACTTCTCACCATGGATACATGGACAACGAAGTGTGCGGTGGCCTACCTTAAAGATCGATAACAGCGACGTTTCCGTAGAATTTTCAGTGCTAACAGAGAAGCAACACTGCATGAAATAACAGCAGAAATCAATATGAGAGTGCGACTAATGTATCTGTTACGACAGTGCTGTGAAATTTGGCTTTACTGGGCTATGGCAGCAGACGACCGACGGTAGTGCCTTTGCTACCTGGGCGACATCGCCTGCAACACATTTCTGAGCTCGTTACCACATCGGTTGGAACACTGGCGACTGGGAAATGGTGGCATTGTCAGATGAGTCCCAATTCCAATTGGTAAGACTGATGGTAGTGCTCGAGTGTGATGGAGACTCCGTGAAGTAATGGACGCAAGCCGTGAACAAGGCACTCTGCGGCAACTAAACCGGTCGTTGACTGGAAATGGTTACCTTAACCTACTTGATCATTTGCTGCCACTTGCGATGGAATTTTTGTGGATGACAATGCATCATGTTACTGGGATATAATTTTTCGCAGTTGATTCGAGAATATTCGGGACAGTTCGAGCGAATGGTTTGGCTACTGAGATCTCTGGACGTGAATCCAATCGAACATTTATGAGTCATAATCGAGAGGCCAGTTCGTGCACAAAATTCTATACCTTAAAGCAATCGCAATTGAGGGATGGTTAGAGGTAACACTGCTCAAAACTTCTGGAGCAGACTTGCAACGACCTTTCAGTCCATGCCACATCGAATTGCTGCTCTACACAAAGTAGACGGTGGTACGACACGATATTAACAGGTATCCCATGACTTTTGTCACTTCAATACATTGCGACAATCTACCTCCAGTATCGAGACGTCGGCTTCCAGAAAAACAAACGCTCCGCTAAAGAACTCACCTGCAGGCCACCGAGCAGCTCCGCACCAATTGTTCTTTCGAAACGGTAGCTGAAGAGGACGCAACGGCAACTTAAGAAGCGATAGCAGAAACGTCCAACTGCGTCACCGAACCAAAACCGTCGACACCACCGATGCTTGTTATGCAGTACTCTGGAAGGGACATCGCCCTATTTCACACATTTGAGAGCCGCCGTCGATGGTCAAGTCTCAGTAAAGATCTTTACAAGACTCGCCTACGAACGCCGAATATGATTGGGAGGTAGCGGAATGCTGCACATAGAACAACTTCACACCTTTGATAATGTATCAACCAACACATTGAGACTAGTTCTCTGGGACCAACCTTTTAATCTAGATCCGTAGTACACCCAGAACATCCTAGCTGAGGCTAGCTTTACTACCGAATTGGTGATTCGTCTGAAATCCCTGAAAATTTGCTGCTCATGTTGATGGCTCCAGACACCATTTTCAATAGGAAGATGTACGCCATCACTTATCTTGCTGCCTGCAAAGCTACGATCAAACACTTTCGTGCCAAACGTGGTAACCTCCAATAATTTCAATGTCTGGGGACTGGGAACACTCGACACTGCAGCTTTTCACCTTGCTGCGTCAAATGGTCTGTCAGACATCCGAATGCAGACTGCCAGCTAAGAAAGGAGTCGACGTGCCAAAATGCGTCAAATGTGAAAGTCCACAAGTCGCCAGTTACAGCGGCTGTGATTCCGTCAAGAGTGCAGAAAGGCATTACTTCCATCTGTCGTGAAAACTGCTCAGTTGCATAGATACCTACGGTTTCTTGTAGTTGCCGTCTCTGGGCAACCAACTGCTGCGTCACAGATGCAGCCGTCGGTGACGCCTGTACTGCAACCATCCACATATGCAACCTGAAGAGCATCAGCTCATCAACGTGCTCTCCGATCAATCAGCAAGCGCCACCACGATGTCAATGTCTTGGGCCTGGGAATGGAACTCATTCCAACACCAGTGGTCTGCGAGGTACAGCTACGAAGCTTCATTCCTTCTGCACTGTCTCGCCCTGTGGCCACTGACACCTCCTCCATCAAAAACCTCACTAGCCTACTGATAATACTTAACACAATGAAGACCAACATCCTAGACTTTATCTGGAAACTGAAGGATTTCTGTAGCAGCTTACTGCAGTACAGCAAGTCATCGAGTCAGCTATCGAGACTTCACAGCAACCTGCCATTAGCTTTGCATAGAATTCCGATGGTCTCCGCCCACAACGTGATGAATATAGTCAATTTCTCCGGAATTAAGATATTGATATCGGTTTGATAACGAAAGTGCATCTCACTTTCTGCTATTATGGGACCGAGTGAGCGCAGGCAGGTGACAACATGGCCATTTAAGTGCGAAGCACTTCTTTACTCCACTTGTTTTAACTTGCTGCTCCAGACACTGGAGGCTGTGGCGGTAGCCACTGCCACAGCAACGGTCAGATTAACTTTATAGCTGCTTACCTGCCTCCACGAGGCGAGACTGAAGCCATCTAATCTTTCCACCCGGCTTTTCTCCAGGGAAGGCTTTTCCTCAAGGGAGATTATAATGCGAAACTCATGGAGTGGCATTCTTGAGCCGCAAATGCCAGTGGCACATCCTTACTACTGTGAACATTTACAAGAATCATTCATTCTTTCATTTAACGCCTTATAATGAGTGATTCTTGTACATGTTCACAGTATTCTCACTTCCTGCAAGCTCCAATATTTGTAATATGGTCCAAATAGCCATTTCCACTTAGTTATAATTATCCAAGTTGAATATGGTGGGGAGGGGGGTCACGGATTTTCTCTGCCTCGTGATGACTGGGTGTTGTGTGATGTCCTTAGGTTAGTTAGGTTTAAGTAGTTCTAAGTTCTAGGGGACTGACGATCATAGATGTTAAGTCCCATAGTGCTCAGAGCCATTTGAACCATTTTGAATATGGTGATGCAAGGATGTTTTTAGTCCTATTCATACCAAGTCCGAGCGAGTTCTGGCCTAAAATTAGGAAATAAATCCTTAACCTTTTTTAACAAACATTGAAGTGACGTCGTACGTTGATAACTTTGCATACAATTTTGGTAACATCTGATAGCACTAATCAGTTTGAGCCCTGTCGGTCAGTAGATAATAAGGGCGATAAAAGCGACGTTGTACGTCCTTTCACCCATGTATGTTAAGCCCGTTACATTATTTGAACTTTCACGTTGTGGGGCGGCTGGTGGAAATTATTTTGTTTTAAAATGTAATGTAGAATAAATGCTTTTCCCGGCCGTCTAACCATATGTGGGGCGGCGGGTGGAAATTAATTGTTATATAAATGTTCCTATTATTTATACCGTTGTTTTGCCGTTCTCAACACTGGCGCTCTAACTACAATTTTGGCAACCAGAAAGTGATTAGCAAAACGTGAAGCCTGTAATTAGAATTCCTAGTGCCCACTTCACCTGAGAAATACACTTATAGCTACAGCTTATACCTCTGAGGAATTAGGACATTGTCTGGGATTCATAATCAAAAACGATCGTGAAAAAAAATGTTCTCTGTATTCTGAAAGTCACAGATGAAAAAAAAAAAAAATCCACACAACCTGACTAACAGAGCAGTTCAGAGTCTAATGCGCTGATGCAACTATAACTGTCCAAATTAAATGTTTAAATGAATGCTCGCCATAATTTGATGATAATGTTCATCAAACGCCACGTTAAATAATGGTAGAATGTCTGTCCCGCGACGGCGCGTGAATATACGACTTACGCAAACTGAAGACAGATCACTAAAGTCATCCCCGAATTAACACTTCACTGGAAAATGATTTCATGGTTACGTGTATCTCGAGTAACTTAATACGGCATCCGAGGCTGTCTATAGCAATGATACCGACGCGACGCGACTCCCGACACAGATGGTGTGCTATTCAGCGTCTGGAGAGAACTGGGGCCTTGCTTCCTCGCGCAGCGTTCTTATATATAAAGCCGCGGTGCGGACGGCTAAGGGAACGCCTGATCAAATCGGCTCTCCCAACTAGTCGCTGGGCTAGTAATGCACCACATTAAGTTATTGAATAAATCGTCGCTTCCTTTGCTGATGGCCGATGAAGCTCTCAATTTAAATGTGCATTCAGCACACAGGTAAGTAATCATAATAAAAGTCTGACGTGGCTAAGTAAAATATTTTGGGCGAGAGAATTAATTTAATTACACTACACGCAGAGGACGAGCTCTGAACTTGCCCTTTGGAGATACGCTATCACTATAGTTTTATAGTTATTGAGTTGAAACTTCTCACATCTTTATGATTAGAGCGGATCTCCATTCTACTTAAATCTAAACATCGTAGCCTTATTTATTAGCCTACTTAATCTATCTTGCTTCCTTAATTTTTAATACAAAACCAGAAAATCATGAATTTCCACTAAAATCTTAATTTGTGAGATCCAAAGTACTGTTTCTATTAAATTATTAGGAAAAAAGAATCTAAATATAAATTTTAAAGTCTCTAGCTCTTTTCTGTTGCGCCAATGATTTCTTACAGAAAAACGTCCAATTTTGAAACTGGTTAAAGTTATTGAACTGACATTCAACACATATTGATTTAGTATTACTCCTAACATGGTAGAACTGTTTCAGGTTATTTACTTGATTTTTAAAGTATTGCGCAACATTTATGACGTCAGAGCTAAGCTGGCACACAATGGAAAGACTGATGAGAATTTTATAAGGCGTGAGTAGGCTGCTTCCCTACATCACCCTCTACTTAATTTTTTTTGAATGTTAATGAATGAAAAAAAATTAATTACAAAAAGGGAAGTAAGAGTACAGCTTAACTCCCTATGAAAATTTAAAATTTGAAATGTAAACATATAGAAATATTAAAAGGTAAATTGATTACTTACTTTAATTATTTAAATTACTGGCATGTTCACTGCCTCTTAAGCAATATTATCTCTCAAAATTTAAGCAAAATCAATGAAACACTTTGGCATACATATTGCCTTAGACAAACAAACATATAAAATTATGTAAAATTATAAAAATCTTAAATACTTTAAATACATTTTTATATACACAAATTCAAAGAAAATAACACAGTTATTCACGATACATAAATAGGTGATTGTATCTTAGCAGTCTTTTCTAAACCTGAAAGAGAATTTCACAAATCATTTTTACACACGTTGTTGTAGCCGCTTTGGCTGGCGTTCTACACTTCCATTCACAAGGGTAGAGGAGGGGAAGTTGCTATGGTGTGCGTCCATCACGTTCACTCTAAATTACATGGGGAAAGGGGAGGGGTCACTGTGAGTTGTGTCAAAGTCACTCCACGCCTTCACGCAGCTACCAGGCTGCCATTATCTGGTTTGTTCTGTAGAACAAACAAAAAGAGTGCCTCAGACTCTGTTCACTTAATATCTAAGGGTGGGTCACAATGAAATGGGGATATATACATTTTATCTTCCAATATGATACTGGAACAAAGTTAACAGAACTTTTTCAATTTTACTCTCGTGGTTACCTGACTGTCATGAAATCAGTAAACAAATGGCTCAAACCGCCGTTAGTCACGCACTAGAAAAAATTTATGCTCAAGGCATACAATCATAAATCCTATTTAATTTCAATTTATTACTTCTGGGCCTGAACACTGAACCAATGCTCGGTACATTCCTGACAAATCTGTATTTTATTTACTTGACTCATCTTCGATTACCTTATTCTTAGAGATAGTATGAGTATATTTGAATAGTAATTGTCTTCTCAGCTTCTTTGTACCTGTGAGTAACTTGTGGTAATAGTACAGTTCTGAGTGTTCAAAACATACTACGTTTAGTTGACTACTAAATCCATTTATTGGTCCTCTGTTGCTGTGTCAGCTCCACATCTGCAATTATGTACTTACTTCATCGAAATGTATTCACGGTGAGCTATAAATAATGTTTCACGTGTGCCATTATGTTACTCAATAATGTTGCTAGTGTATGAACTTAAGTAATACTCACTCCATTAAAATTTAAAGCACAGGATAGCACATTTATTTCATATCTATAGTGTACTGCAGGTGATCAGTTTGCTCACGTGGCAATCCATTTCCACTCGATCGGACGCTGAAACCACAGGTAGTCTCTCTCGACCTACCACTAAAGTGCATTAAGTAATAATGGACGAGCGTAATGCTGAATGCCTTAAACCTATAGGACCCCATGAGCTACTCTGTCTCATCTAACATAAGGGTACCTATGGTCGCATTCACGCCTCCAACTCATATCCTCAATAGGTGTAGGTGTGTCCTGTCACACACTACACCAAAATATTGACCAGCTCCAACCTTACAAATACTTCAGGGACGTGTCCTTCACTTCTTAACTACAAACACTGTTCAATTGTATTATACTGCCATTTCTTGCTACACAAGGTGAGTTCATTCTTACAACTTATCTGCATATTTTTCATAACACTAAGCAATCTCTTTTACTATTAATTAGTTAGCTCTAATGCATACACTAGGTTTCACTGCCACTTCAGATCATGCTTGTACACGAACTTGTATATCTTTTTAAAATATTATTGTGGGACCATTTCCAATAAAACAACACTTTGTACTTACAATATTACCAGGTTCTATACATACTTGTTACTCAAACACATTTGTATCTTAATTACATCATACTTCTCTGCTGTTTACGTCACTGTTAGGTTTGTCATATTAGGTATTTTCTTCACCAATCGGTGGATAGAATGGTTACAGAACTCATGGCTTGATAGCCATGGCGGAAAATTTTTGTATTGCAAAGAAGGAGTCGAAACTTTGGTGGATAGGAAAGATGAAGATTGAGTGAGACCTGAAATGGAAAGAAGATCTCACACAGCTGGGACTGCACAGCTGCCACACTGTGTAGAGGTTACAGAACAACCTCCTCCCTACAGCCTTCAATCACTACCTATGAACTTCTTTAGGTCAATCACGTTCCTGAGACCTAATATCTTTTTACTCTTAGGGTACTCTAGCCTATATGCATTGGCATGTGGTTTTTCTATGATCCTGAATGGCCCTTGGTATACGAACATGAATTTCTTTGTTTCTGCATTTATTTTCTTTGATTTTTCATTGGTTTTGACAAGGACTTACTGACCTATTTCAAAACTGGTGGGTTCAGCTTTTGCGTCATGACGCTTCTTCCTTTCCAATGCTCTTTTTCTTATATTAGCCCTAGCCTTTAACTTCTTCTCGTCTGTGGATATTTGCGTTAGAATAGGGAATTCTACCATATCTGCAATCACATTGTGCGGTTCTTGGCCAAACATCAATTCGCAAGGCGCAAAACCAGTTGCATCATGCCTTAAGTTGTTAGTTACATTCTCAAAATACTTCATGTGCTCTGCCCAACTTGAGTGTTCCCGAGCACAATAAGTCCTGCAAAGCCTATTCAATTCTCTCATAATACGTTCACTCATATTTCCTTGGGGGAAATACGCATATTTTTAGATGTTTCACTCCGGCCTTACCTAGACATTCCTTAAATCTATGAGAAGTAAATTGAGACCCATTGTCTGACAGCAAATTCTTCGGAACGGCAACGTTCGCGAAGAAATCTTTTTCCAATTTTTCTACCAATGTTTTTGCATTTGCTCTTTTAATTGGGTATAGCTTAACATATTTACTGAATCCATCCACCACAACAAAAACATGGGTGCACCCACCTCTCGAAACAGGAAGAGGGCCAAATAAATCACAAGCCAGTAATTGTAGGGTTTCAGTTGGCTCTACTGAATGTATATCCCCTTGTATTCTTGTGTTAGCAGCACGGACTTTCTGGCACATTACACAAGATGCTAGACGCTTGGCAACACGGCGGTACATGTTGTCAAACACAACTTTCTCTTTTAATTTTGCAGTGCACTTCTTTGCACCATAGTGCCCATACCTCCAGGTGTACATAGTCGATAAGTAAGTCTACATGTTGTGAGGGAAAGCACAGCTTCCACTCAGAAACACCTACCTTTTTCCTCCTAAACAGAATACCTTTATGCAGACAATAGTATTGCGAAACCTTAGGATAGTTCGCATTTCCTAAATAGCTCTTCACTAATTTCAGCTGGTCATCTGCATTCTGCTCACGTCTCAAGTTCTTAATCACTCTCTTTAAATGCACTTTCTTCCTTTACTTCGTGGAACGCAAACATTCGTACTTCACTTAGGTCTGTTGCTATAATTCCCGCGTCGTCACAGAGCTCCGCACTTCTAGATAACCCATCAGCTACCAGATTGTCTTTCCCTTGAATATATCTAACCTCAAGGTCAAACTGCTGGAGATACAATGACCATCTTACCAAACAAGCATACCTCAACTTACAGGTCTTTAAAAAGTTCAACGCCTTATGGTCACTGTATACAATTAGTATACAATTATCTTGTGACCCAATAGATACTGCTTAAACTTCTGTACTCCAAATACAATTGCCAATGCTTCCATTTCTGAGATGCCATAATTTCTCTCTGCTGCCTGTAACGATCGACTTGCGAAAGCTATAGCCTTGTGCACTTCTTGTTCGTTCTCTACTTCTACTTGGAATACCTCCACAGCTATACCATAGCCACTAGCATCAACAGACATACAGAATGGTTTTTCAAAATCAGGATGATGTAAAATAGGACTATTAATTAAAGATTGTTTAAGCACTTCGAACGCCTGTTGACATTCCGCTGTCCAAACCCAAGGGGTATTCTTTTTCAGCAGGAGGTGAAGACAGGGCGCATTAGAAGCCTGATCACTAACAAAACGCCTATAGAAGCCGAAAAGACGGAACATCGATCTCAACTGCTTCTTGTTTCTGGGAGCCTCAAATTTTTCAATGACTGCGAACTTGGCTGGGTCAGGCAGAATACCTTTTCCACTTATCATATACCCCAAGAATCCTATTTCCTCTTTAACGCAATCTGTCTTTTCAATCTTTAGTTTCATGCCACCTCTCTCAATAGCCTCTAACACTTCCTCTAATAAAGCTATGTGTTCTTCCCAGTTAGGAGTTGCTATTAACAGATCATCTACGTAGACTGTTATTTTATTAATTAAGGCTGGTCCTAAAACATGGCACATCACACGTACGAAAGGTACCACACGATATTGGTAACAAACTCCTTCCTACAAGAAAGCTGTGTACTTCCTTGAACTTTCCGCCAGTGGCAAATTCCAATATCCACACGTGATGTCCATAGAAGTTAAGAATTTTACTCCCCGGAACTTTTGCAATAACTCGTCCATGTTCTGTGGTCTATCACTTTCCTTAACCACTATTTCATTCAACCAACGAGCGTCCAAGACCAATCTGACACTCCCATCTCTTTTTGGTACAACAACAAGAGGATTATTGTACTCACTGACCGCTTTTTCAATCACACTCCACTCTAGCATTCTCTGTATCTCCTTTCTAACTGCCCCCCTCCTAGCTACATGTATTTGCTATGGCTTCCTGAAAAGCACTTGGCCAGGTTTCACCTTTAATTGACATTCATAACCTTTGACCACACCAGGTCGATTTGAAAATACCTTATGATGCCTTTTTAAAACCTGTCTCAGTTCTTCGTTTTGATTAGCTGAAATTTTATCGATTTCCTGCAATTTAGGTTCAAGAAATCTATGCCAATTAAAACCTCAATACTGAGATTGTTTACAATTAATCATGGATGATCAATTAAATTACCATTAATATCAAAGGGCAGCAAAGCTTCTTGCTTTACCGTTTTTGACACCTTGCCAGTAGCACCAATTATTCTTAGTCCTGATACCCTCATTACTGTAAGCTTGTCTTTACCAGGTAATGCATCAAAGAAGGACTGAGATATCGCAGTCACCTCACTTCCACTGTCTAAGAGACAACGTACATTGATACGCAACATATTCACTATTATTATAGGGTGGCTTATTCTAGGTTGTACAGGTGGTTCCTCAAATTCATCCAATAGTTCCTTTTGGATTTGTCTCCAACTAAAATGATCGACATCTGTCTTCATTACATTTAGGTCAAAGTGTGTAGGGGTTTCCTGAATTACATTTTCAGCTGCCTATCCAGTCGGTCTATTAATTTCAGATCGAAACACCGCACGACTTCATTACATTTAGTTTGCTGAACATGACCCAAAATACTATAGTCTGAGCGATTCTGCGCCTCCAGACCGGGCATAATGCTAGTTACAACTAAACCACTTTCACCATTACCGTCGGGTTCCTTCTCAAGTGACAACTGGTCACAGCTACTGGGTTCATCGACCCCCAACAGGCTACCCTCTACATTCTCACTTACCTCCTTTCCTAAATCTATTAGTACAGTATCAACATCCTGCACAGGCACTTTAGATAAGAGCACATCATCCTCATCGTAAATATAAGCATGAATTTCTTCTGCTTCTTCACCTGACAATTCAGTATTTTGTAACTCCTCCCTACCGATACACTGCTGCGCCTTCTCTTCCTCTTCCCACTAAGAAAGCGTCTCTAACACGGTATCTATCAAATACTGTGAGTGATCTAATATTTCTGCTGTGTTCTTAGATGCTACCGACCCTTCATTCACATGTTCAGTCTGAGTATTCTGATCTGTCTTACCAATTACCGTAACTACTGGCTTAGGAAAAGTAACCGCCTGGTGAGCGCCAGTGTCCTCAGAGACGGGAACTAGTTTTCCTTCCTCGGTCTACAACTGTTTCCTTTATTTTCATTATAGTTAACTGGCACAGCATTGCTTTCCGCACTGTTTTTTACCTGCATAATTTTGTTCGGAACAAAATAACTATCATTCAGATGCCATTGTTGGTTCTGATAATTATTTCTCCAATTCCTACCTCTCTTAGGATGGCGAACACGTACTGTTCTGATGTTTACATTGTCATTCTGCTCGTTCTTAAAATTACTACTAGTGTCATTAGCATTTCTGTTATTACGTGCTTGCTCCTCATTGGCAGCAACACGTTCTACACGTTCCAGATACTCAATGAAACGATCAAGATTGTCTCTAGCGGCAGATATATTGCTAGTTTGCCAATACCATGGCAGTTTGGCTTCAAGACCAAGTATTATCATTTCAGGTTTTAGCTTTTCGTCCAAATGTGACAAACGTGAGATCCATGACCTGGAAAACTCTTTAATAGATTCCTTGCCTGCATTGAAGCGTTTTCCACTCCAAAATTCTGTCAACACTTCATTTTCCTTATTACTAGACCAATACTTATTAATGAAAGCTGTTTTAAATTCCGCTAGTGTTTTACACTTCAACATAACATCAGCTGACCAACGCATGGCGTCACCTGCTAAATGGCTTCTAATAAATGAGATTTTCTCTCGTTCAGATCAAGATGGTGGAATAACATCTTCAAAATCGTTCCAGAAGTCTAGCGGGTGGATATTTTTATCTGGATCGAACCGCAAGAACTGCCGACACCCGATAAAAGCGGCGTTTGCAGCTACAACTTGTATACTGTCATTACCAGAAGTTACTGAAGCAACTATATCCTCAATGTTAGCAATGTTATTACTAATATTTTCTACTCTCATTTCAACATTATCTATTCTTTGCACAATATGAGTAGTATCAGTTTTGATTGCATCTACTTCTACTTGACATATGTTTACTTTTATATTAACATCTTTGAACCTATCTGAACACAGTTCAGATTCCGCCTCGATCTTTTCTGTTAACTTGTGCTCCAGCTTCGCATCTTCCATTTGGAAGTCTTTGCGAACCTCAGCAACTTCGGATTTTACTGTTTTATACATTCCAGAAAATTGTTGAGCAACCTTTTTCTTAATATCCTCATGGTTGTAATCAATTTTATAATTCAAACTGTCCAGATCCTCTTTCAATTTATTGCAACCAGCCTTGAAGGTATTGTCCATTACCTCCAATCGTTTATTAAAATTAGTTTAGCTGGCCACAATCTCATCCTTCAATTCAGCATTACTGCTTTTGACCTGTTCACTTATTTCAGACTTTAATTCAGCTGTCATTCTAGCATTACTGGCAGCTATTGCTTGTAATATAACATTTAAATCAATAGCCCCATTATCTTTGGGTTGCTCACTAGCTGGCTTTTTATCACACTCAGGTGACGAAAAACTAGCTCCAACACCAGAATCATCAAAACTAAATGAAATTTCTGATTGATCAGTCATATCTAACTTCTCCTGTTTAAACTCTACCACCTCTGCTGGCTGTTTCGTTTTTAACTCATCAGATAAACTATCATTCAATAAATTAAAAATTTCTACTTTCTGCTTTACTACAGGGGTCTCTATTATTGAATCATTGCCCCTTTTCACACTACTGTCAGGAGACAATACTTCATATTTCACTTTTATATTACTGTTTTCATGCATATTTACACTTGAATCGTTGTCTGGATTTACATTTCCCTCGACAGACATAGGTCCTGATTTAAGTTTGACCTCAGTTTCTTTTGGCGGTTCCATAGCCGACAGTCTTTTAGTGCAGGTTAGTAAAAATTTTAACAGTTTTTCACTTAACTTAGTTCCTTCTGCACGACGTATGGCTTTGCCAGCGCGGCGTACCAGGATTACTCATGCGACGCGGCGCGCTGAACTGCATACGGCACTCCGACGGCTGCTGTGTGGCCCGCAACGGCAGGCGCGATTCCGGTTGCTCCGGCGGACGACTGCGGTGAGGCGAAACGCTTCTCGCGATGCCGGCAGCGCCGCTAGACTCAGTGCCAGCTCCGTCAATCCAGATGCGTTGTTAATCCAATTGCATCGTCCACATACACACGTAACACATTCACTGTTCTATTACTCAGTTGCGCGTCGCATTTCACTCGCGAATCCGAATATTTAAAAATCACTTTCACTTTTACTGAGTTTTTTCCCGGCCGATGCACCATATGTGGGGCGGCTGGTGGAAATTATTTTTTTTTTTTAATGTAATGTAGAATAAATGCTTTTCCCGGCCGTCTAACCATATGTGGCGCGGCGGGTGGAAATTAATTATTATATAAATGATCCCATTATGTATACCGTTGTTTTGCCGTTCTCAACACTGGCGCTCTCACTACAATTTTGGCAACCAGAAAGTGATTAGCAAAACGTGAAGCCTGTAATTAGAATTCCTAGTGCCCACTTCACCTGAGAAATACACTTATAGCTACAGCTTATACCTCTGAGGAATTAGGACATTGTCTGGGATTCATAATCAAAAACGATCGTGAAAAAAAATGTTCTCTGTATTCTGAAAGTCACAGATGAAGAAAAAAAAAATCCACACAACCTGACTAACAGAGCAGTTCAGAGTCTAATGCGCTGATGCAACTATAACTGTCCAAATTAAATGTTTAAATGAATGCTCGCCATAATTTGATGATAATGTTCATCGAACGCCACGCTAAATAATGGTAGAATGACTGTTCCGCGACGGCACGTGAATATACGACTTACGGAAACTGAAGACAGATCACTAAAGTCATCCCCGAATTAACACTTCACTGGAAAATGATTTCATGGTTACGTGTATCCCGAGTAACTTAATACGGCATCCGAGGCTGTCTATAGCAATGATACCGACGCGACGCGACTCCCGACACAGATGGTGTGCTATTCAGCGTCTGGTGAGAACTGGGGCCTTGCTTCCTCGCGCAGCGTTCTTATATATAAAGCCGCGGTGCGGACGGCTAAGGGAACGCCTGATCAAATCGGCTCTCCCAACTAGTCGCTGGGCTAGTAATGCACCACATTAAGTTATTGCATAAATCGTCACTTCCTTTGCTGATGGCCGATGAAGCTCTCAATTTAAATGTGCATTCAGCACACAGGTAAGTAATCATAATAAAAGCCTGACGTGGCTAAGTAAAATATTTTGGGCGAGAGAATTAATTTAATTACACTACACGCAGAGGACGAGCTCTGAACTTGCCCTTTGGAGATACGCTATCACTATAGTTTTATAGTTATTGAGTTGAAACTTCTCACATCTTTATGATTAGAGCGGATCTCCATTCTACTTAAATCTAAACATCGTAGCCTTATTTATTAGTCTACTTAATCTATCTTGCTTCCTTAATTTTTAATACAAAACCAGAAAATCATGAATTTCCACTAAAATCTTAATTTGTGAGATCCAAAGTACTGTTTCTATTAAATTATTAGGAAAAAAGAATCTAAATATAAATTTTAAAGTCTCTAGCTCCTTTCTGTTGCGCCAATGATTTCTTACAGAAAAACGTCCAATTTTGAAAATGGTTAAAGTTATTGAACTGACATTCAACACATATTGATTTAGTATTACTCCTGACATGGTAGAACTGTTTCAGGTTATTTACTTGATTTTTGCCCGCATCTCGTGGTCGTGCGGTAGCGTTCTCGCTTCCCACGCCCGGGTTCCCGGGTTCGATTCCCGGCGGGGTCAGGGATTTTCTCTGCCTCGTGATGGCTGGGTGTTGTGTGCTGTCCTTAGGTTGGTTAAGTTTAAGTAGTTCTAAGATCTATGGGACTGATGACCATAGATGTTAAGTCCCATAGTGCTCAGAGCCATGTTTACTTGATTTTTAAAGTATTGCGCAACATTTATGACGCCAGAGCTATGCTGGCACACAATGGAAAGACTGATGAGAATTTTATAAGGTGTGAGTAGGCTGCTTCCCTACAACGTCAACAGCTATTATAAAATAAAGGTAGTTTGTCTGTTCCACGCTATATGCGTTCACAGAGCTCACTTGATTAAACTTCATGGTTCAGTAGCTCAAGTATATGATTTTAAGAAACTACTTTAGCTTTAGGTTCTCTGTACACTATTTTTGTACATATCCGATACCACTATTCAAAATGCCCTCTGTCAGTCATTAGATATTATGGCGATGAAGGCGACTTTGTACGTCCTTTCACGCAATTACATTAAGCCTGTTATACTAATTTTACCCTTTTCTGGTCAATAGCGCTTAGAATTTAATATAGTAACATTACACGCAAATCCAGGCGTGGTCATCAAATACTATCTTCGACCCCAAGTAATTGAAAAATGGGTTATTCATCCCCCATATTTCTAGCCTGATTGTAGCTGATGGTATTTTGTCTGTCCTGCGTGCATGCGTTTTGACGATCCGTGGAATTTGCTATCCCACATATATAGTTTCAGACTATCCACGTTCTACAGTTCTATAAAATTGACCTCGAGCTAGGACATAACACAACACACGCATTAACTTCCTATGCCTTTGACCCGGTCATCGGATCACTTTCGTAACACATTTTATGCCAATCACATGGAAGAAGACGATTTCTCAATTTGCGCATGCGCGTTCCTTTCTGACATTCTCACAGCCTAGCTGCAGGCGCCACCTCAGTTTACCTGAGAGCCCGCGGCCCACCGAACTTTGGCTGGGGTGAGGAAGCACTCTTCTGACGTTTGAGCTAATACAGCTATTGACATGGTACACACGTACCGTTTATTTTACATTTTATGCGTGTCTTTTGCCCTTTTGGGCGTTCTGTACTAATTTTGGTCCATGCCTCTTTAGGTATTTTGTAGTTCTAGTGTGTTCCGAAGAAGGCGTGGTTATCCGCGGCGAAACCTAGGTCAACATCCGGTTTCTATTTGCATTCGTGGCGGATTCTTTATGATCATGTTCCATCGTCGTCAGAGAAAGTGGTTGATTGAAATTTGACCTGCGCTAACTGTGACTGTGAACAGACAGGGCATAGCATAAAATCTTACCAAAGAACAAGGGCTATGCTTGCCATCAACAGCAACACATTTACATCTACAACACATATACATGGATACTCTGCAATTAACATTTAAGTGCCTGGCAGAGCGTTCATCAACCACCTTCACAATAATTCTGTATTATTCCAATCTCGTCAGCGCTCGTAAAAAACGAACACCTATATATTTTCGTGCAAGCTCTAATTTATTACGATGATCGTTTATCTCTATGTAGGTCGGCGTAAGCAAAACATTTTCGCATTCGGAGGAGAAAGAGATCTGGTGTACACTTACACTGTTAATTCGGAAGGAGTGGAGATTATCTCTCAGGAAGGCATCAAGTTAATTTTTATATGCTTTTCCGAAAAGGTATATTTTTCGTTTATTTGTGGAGGATTTGTGGATTAAAATATTCAATCTTGTTATGACAACCCTGTGTTCACTAATCTGTGTATCCGTTTTGATGCTCGTTATTAGCTCGGGATTATTTGTTGCTAAGAGATCAAGTGTGTTTTCACAACCGTTTACTACTCGCGTGGGCTTATGAACAAATGCTCGAAACAGTTTTCAGAGATTACGTTTAGCAGATTTAAATATGTATTTTCACCAACATATCGAGGGTTAATTAAAGTCACCACTAACTATAATTATGTAAGTCGGGTATGTATTAGAAATCAGTTTTCTTTCAACCTTTCAGCAACTGTATCATATGAATTGCGAGGTTGGTAAAAGGAGCAAATTATTAATTTGATTCCGGTTACCAAAAATGGCCTCTGCCCTTAATAGCACACAGGAACAATCTGCTTCAACTTCGCGTCTTTATAAACTACCACTAAGAGCAACAAACACGCCACAGCCAACTGTGTTTAGCCTTTACGTTCGGAACACCATTAGGTCCTTCGCAAAAATTTCGACTGAACCTACCTCTGCTTTAGCCAGCTTTCAGTGCCTATAACATATTGTTAAATTTACGTATGAATACTGCAGAACAGTAGAATAGACATCATAAACAAAAGTAACACTGAGCGAATGTATTTATGTCCGATGCCAACTAGAAGCTTAAGTGAAATACGTTGCACTAAATCTTCAAAGCTTTCGAGTTAATGTGGTAAAAAAGTCTCACATGAAAGAGAGGGAATTTTGTGAAAGGTATGCATATAAACAGAGGGATGCTGAAATAACTTTAAGATCTGTCAAGTTTTGCTATGACAACAAAGCAACACGTACTATTTATCGTTAATATCCAGTACCGTAATGGTAGGCGCGAACGAAGGAGAAGAGCCTGGGAATTTAACCCAGATGGAGTGACAAATGTCACGTAATAAAACCGCCTGGACAGGCAGCTGGTCGAAATCCACTGTGGAGGCCGTCACACGCAAGTGGTAGTACATTAGCTCGCCAGCCAAAGCAATTAAACCGGTGTCGAGCACAGCGCTCCCTCTCCGGGCAGCCGGCGACCAAAGCGCCTGGCGGTTAGGCAGCTACACGCAACAGCTGGACTGTGTGACTTGCCTGCCAAGAAGAAACGTGCCACAAAACGGATGCTCCCACTTTTCGACCAGCACATTTTTACGTTTCAATGGCAGCAGTGAGTTTTGGCAGACTGGTAAGAAATATTTCAGCATGAAACTTACTGGAGACTGAAAGTAAGCACTTTACTACGAGTCCAGTTGCGTAGCTGCCGAGAAGACTGGAAGTGAGACGTGCTTAAAAAGTCGCATTACCGGCAAATGGTAAAAATCCGAGTTTGTGTCCTGGTCCGGCACACTATTTTAAACTGTCCGATAATTTAACAACAGCTCATGCTCAGATGAACAGCGAAAGATTCATGTTATTCTTCAATCGTTATCAGCAGTTTTCTTTAATTCGTTTACTTGATCTCGGACATTTAAATCACTATATCTACGAATGGTCAATCACACACGCATCAATAAATTGCGTCAGTAGCTCGTGGTAACTGTATCAGATCACAGACCACTAGGGTACAAAGAAATACAACAGAGGAAAGGAAATGCGATACCAACCTGACTATAACCGATGTTGAAAGTGATTACCATTCATCTCTAGGCGATTTTGGCACCTTATAAACATGAATCCGAAACCACCTATTTTGAGAAGCCAGTTTAAGGTTCATAAAATTTCCCATCCCATCCGGCCGATCGTTGACAGTATCAAAAGTGCATACCACAAACTAGCTAGGTTCCTGCACCGTAAATTGAAAGAGAATTTTGTGTTTGAAAAAAATTTCTCCGTCAAAAATTCGGTAGACGTGGCCAGCAAACTTAAAACTTTAGCCTGTTCTGACATCACAAAACTCGTATCATTTGATATTAAAAATTTATACACTAATGTACCTGTTGAACAGACGATGGACATTATAGAAACCAATTTGCGATACCATAAAAAATTATCGGCCCCGGAGATCGATGAACTAATGGTTCTGTTACGCACCACCCTCAAGTACAATTATTTCTCTTTCAATAATAAAATATATTCGCAACCCTGTGGTCTAGCTATGGGCAGCCCGTTAGCTGGTATCATGTCAGATATTTTTATAAACTCAATGGAGCAGATGTTTTTTCGGAATTATCCAGATTTGGCAAATAATATAATATTCTATGCGAGATATGTAGATGACTTGCTGTTTGTGTTTGAAGGTTCCCATGAAGAGCTAGAACTGTTATTTACCACTTTCAATAACCTACATGAAAAAATCAGTTTCGCGCAAGAAAATCAGACAGCTGATACGACCTTAGACTATCTCGATCTGACTCTATCCATTATTGGCAACAAAATAGATTTCAAAATTTTTCGGAAAGCAACCTATTCCGACATCATCATCCCAGCTGATTCCACCCATCCTCAGGCCCAAAAAATGGCCTTTTTTCACTCGAGTATCCATCGAGCTCTTTCCATTCCGCTTTCGCCAATCAACTTACAGAACAAATTAAAAGTCCTCGAAAACATCGCTCAGAATAATGGATATAATCCCAGTATAGTGAGACAGTTGTTCAATAAAAAAACACGAAAGACGACTACCACCCTTTCCAGTTCAGATACTCACAATCAACACGAGGCAACGAAATACATATCAGTTCCCTTTATAGGTAACATATCCTATAAGGTAGGTCGTTTATTAAAAAACCTAGGGTGTAAAGTTTCATACTCTACCACCAACAACCTCAAAAAGAACCTAGTTCATTCTCTGGATAAAGGTAATGATAAATCATCGCTGTCAGGTGTATATAAAATCACGTGTGCTGAATGTCCTTCTTATTACATTGGACAGACAGGATGGGCCCTGTCTGTTAGGTTTAAAGAGCACCTGCCGACAAAAAGCGGTGATGGAACTCGAGGATCTACATTTGCTGAACATCTGGTCCAAAAGGCGCATGCTCCCAAGCCTCTAAAAGACGCAGAGCTTTTGCATATTGAAGTAAAGGGATGTAGGCTAGACACCCTCGAAGAATTGCAAATTTTTAAACATCTTAGTATTGATAGGGACAACTTACTTAATGATCAGCTGCAATTAAAAAATAGAAGTTATTTCGAAGGATTTCAACCTTTACTTCAGTGGAGTTGACCCACAGTCCGCCTCGAATGGCCGATGCTGTTTCCCTATCTGCTTTGTCCCTTTATTATAATGTGATTGTACATGTGTGTCTTTGTATTTCGTTATATGCTTGGTAATGACACATAGTTGCTAAGGCCTTTTTATGTTAAAGAGATTTTATGCTTAGCAGGCATGGTTTTGACACTAATGTTTAGTTACTGTAGCGGGGCTACGCCCTCTTACTATAATATTTAAAGGAAAAAAAATAATTTATACCTTGGCTTCGTAGTTTGTTCTCAGGTAAATTGTTTAATGTTGCTATACCAATAGATAGGTTTGTCCAATTGTAGGACAGCTTTCAGTCACATTTTGTTTATATGTATATTTGCTCTAAGTAATTTTGATACAGTTTGTCTCTCGCCCCTGCGCTTGCGCTTGCGCATGCGCTTGGCCGCGGCCGAGCCTCGCCGCGTAACTGCTCACGACGCCTAGTTTTCGAGCCGCATACGTGTGGTCCTGATTTATGGCCGGCGCAGCTCCGTCTACGTTCGCCCTAATGGTTTTAATTTTGACTGACATAATCTTATGATTATGCGTCTTTAATGTTTTAATTTTTAATCTGTGACATGGCCAGTGTTTGTCTCACAAAATAATTTTATTTTTTTGTAAGTATCACAATTTCTTCATTATTCAATCATTAGACTGATAATGCATTTTAGTGAGTAATATATGTCCGTATGTGGTTTAATTTATAGGTTCTGAAGAAGATTCCATTACTGGAATCGAAACCTAGGTAAACGAGTAAAATTACCTTGCAACTGAAGGCTGAAAAAATTGTTTATTTGCTGTACATTTCACAGTTGCTGACACGCTGCAATATGTTAAAGATTTGTAAATTTTGGCACCTGATCAGCAAGTAGCTGAAGGCAGATCGAGGCTAGACTGTTGGAATTGCTGCAATCTCATCCGAAATTTTCTTCTGCAGTTCTTGAGACTATGAGGGTCGTCCCCCCAATGAACCATGGACCTTGCCGATGGTGGGGATGATTGCGTGCCTCAGCGAAGCGATACAGATAACCGTACCGTAGGTGCAACCACAACGGAAGGGTATCTGTTGAGAGGCCAGACAAACGTGTGGTTCCTGAAGAGGGGCAGCAGCCTTTCCAGTAGTTACAGGGGCAACAGTCTGGATGACTGGTCTGGCCTTGTAACACTAACCAAAACAGCCTTGCTGTGCTGGTACTGTGAACGGCTGAAAGCAAGGGGAAACTACAGCCTTAATTTTTCCCAGGGCATGCAGCTTTATGATTAAATGATGATGGCGTCATCTTGGGTAAAATATTCCGGAGGTAAAATAGTCCCCCATTCGGATCTCCGGGCGGGGACTACTCAAGAGGACGTCGTTATCAGGAGAAAGAAAACTGGAATTCTACGGATCGGAGCGTGGAATGTCAGATCCCTTAATCGGGCAGGTAGATTAGAAAATTTAAAAAGCGAAACGGATAGGGTGAAGTTAGATATAGTGGGAATTAGTGAAGTTTGGTGGCAGGAGGAACAAGACTTTTGGTCAGATGAATACAGGGTTATAAAAACAAAGTCAAATAGGAGTAATGCAGGAGTAGGTTTAATAATGAATAAAAAAATAGGAGTGCGGGTAAGCTACTACAAACAGCATAGTGAACGCATTATTGTGGCCAAGATAAACACGAAGCCCACGCCTACTACAGTAGTACAAGTTTATATGCCAATTAGTCTGCAGATGATGAAGAATTGGATGAAATGTATGATGAGATAAAAGAAATTATTCACGTGGTGAAGGGAGACGAAAATTTAATAGTCATGGGTGACTGAAATTCGAGAGTAGGAAATGGGAGAGAAGGAAACGTAGTAGGTGAATATGGATTGGGGCTAAGAAATGAAAGAGGAAGCCGCCTGGTAGAATTTTGCACAGAGCATAACTGAATCATAGATAACACTTGGTTCAAGAATCATGAAAGAAGGTTGGATACATGGAAGAACCCTGGAGATACTGAAAGGTATCAGATAGATTATATGATGGTAAGACAGAGATTTAGGAACCAGGTTTTAAATTGTAAGACATTTCCAGGGGCAGATGTGGACTCTGACCACAATCTATTGGTTATGAACAGTAGATTAAAACTGAAGAAACTGCAAAAAGGTGGGAATTTAAGGAGAAGGGATCAAATAGGTAAATAGGCGAGGGCTAGTAGAAAACCTTGGGTAACAGAAGATAGATTGAATTTAATTGATGAAAGGAGAAAGCAGGCAAGAAGGAATACAAACGTCTCAAAAATGAGATCGACAGGAAGTGCAAAATGCCTAAGCAGGGATGGCTAAAGGACAAACGTATGGATGTAGAGGCTTATCTCACAAGGGGCCAGATAGATACTGCCTAAAGGAAAATTAAAGAGACCTTTGGAGAAAAGAGAGCCTCTTGTAAGAATATCAAGAGCTCAGATGGAAACTCAGTTCCAAGCAAAGAAGGGAAAGCAGAAATGTGGAAGGAGAATATAGAGGGTGTATACAAGGTCGATCTACTTGAGGGCAATATTATGGAAATGGAAGAGGATGTAGATGAAGATGAAATAGGAGATACGATACAGCGTGAAGAGACCTAAGTCGAAACAAGGCCCCCGGAGTAGACAACATTCCATTAGAACTACTGATGGCCTTGGGAGAGCCAGTCCTGACAAAACTCTACCATCTGGTGAGCAAGATGTATGAGACAGTCGAAGTACCCTCAGACTTCAAGAAGAATGTAATAATTCCAATCCCAAAGAAAGCAGGTGTTGACAGATGTGAAAATTACCGAACAATCAGTTCATTAAGTTACAGCTGCAAAATATTAACACGAATTATTTACAGACGAATGGAAGATCAGTTTCGATTCCATAGAAATGTTCGAACACGTGAGGCAATACTGTCCTTACGACTTACCTTAGAAGCAAGATTAAGGAAAGGCAAACCTACGTTTCTAGCATTTGTAGACTTAGAGAAAGCTTTTTACAATGTTGACTGGAATACTCTCTTTCAAATTCTAAAGGTGGCAGGTGTAAAATACAGGGAGCGAAAGGCTATTTACAATTTGTACAGAAACCAGATGGCAGTTACAAGAGTTGAGGGGCACGAAAGGGAAGCAGTGGTTGGGAAGGGAGTGAAACATGGTTGTAGCCTTTACCTGGTGTCATTCAATCTGTATATTGAGCAAGCAGTAAAGGAAACAAGTGAAAAAAACGGAATAGGTATTAAAATCCATGGAAAAGAAAGAAAAACTTTGAGGTTAGCCGATGACTTTGTATTTCTGTCAGAGACAGCAAAGGACTTGGAAGAGCAGTTGAACGGAATGGACAGTGTCTTGAAAGGAGGATATAAGATGAACAAAAGCAAAACGATGATAATGGAATGTAGTCGAATGAAGTCGAATGATTCTGAGGCAATTAGATTAGGAATTGAGACACGTAAAGTAGTAAAGTAGTTTTGCTATTTGGGGAGCAAAATAACTGACGATGGTCGAAGTAGAGAGGGTATAAAATGTAGAATGGTAATGGAAAGGAAAGCGTTTCTGAAGAAGAGAAATTTATTAACATCGAGGATAGATTTCAGTGTCAGGAGGTCATTTCTGAAAGTATTTGTATGGAATGTAGCCATGCATGGAAGTGAAACATGGACGATAAATAGATTGGACAAGAAGAGAATAGACGCATTCGAAATGTGGTGCTACAGGAGAATCCAGAAGATTAGATGGGTAGATCTCAAAACTAAAGAGGAGGTATTGAATAAAATTGGGGAGAAGAGGAGCTTGTGGCACAACTTGACTAGAAGAAGGGATCGGTTGATAGGACATGTTCTGAGACATCGAGGGATCACCAATTTAGTATTGGATGGTAGCGTGGAGGATAAAAATCGTAGAGGGAGACCAAGAAATGAATACACTAAGCAGATTCAGAAGGATGTAGGTTGCAGTAGGTACTGGGAAAAGAAGAAGCTTGCACAGGGTAGAGTAGCATGGAGAGCTGCATCAAACCAGTCTCAGGACTGAAGACCACAACAACAACAATGAGGGTCGTTGCGCCACACCTTATACTTGACGGCTCGTCAAACAAAGTAATCGCACACTGACAGCCCAGATGACCTGAGTGGCGAGCTAGGACCGCGACCAACCTTACCTCTGCTAATAACTCTGTCAGGCATAAAGACTGTGTATGGACAGTTGCTTCAATGTGTTGGAAGTAACTTTAGGTATTTTCCTCCTCTCTTAATGCTGCCAAAAATGGTTTAAAAATGTCTGGGCCACTTTTATGTTGACAATCCTGTACTTCATCTCTTTCCTTGTGTCAGTCGTCGTTATTTAGTTTACTTATCAATTACGCTCCCGGACATCAACAATAAATTCTATCCGAAATTTGTGTTAAAGTACTACTAGTTACAATTACATTTACTTAATGTTGAAGTCAACTTAACGCTACGTGTTTCTACCATGTTCTTTTCGTCTTCATGCGTATGCACATATATATAGATTATAAAATGATAAAATGTCTTAACTAATTTAAAGTAACACAAAAATTTGAGATTGCAATTTCGTGAACATTAATGCTCATGGAGTAGCTTTTGTGTGCTGCAAAGGAGGGAATGGGAGGGGTGTGGCCTGTAGACGAAAACCAGTGGTAACAGCTGCTGCTGCCGCCGCTATTTGTTGTGGACTCAGAAGATCTCTCGCTGTATGTTCAGCTGGTGAACGCAGCCTTTGTGGGAGACATGCAAATAGTATTTGACACTTTCCGCATGTAACTTGTTTACTTACGATTTCGGCGGTGTATAGCTTCATTCGCATATTATTTTCTTCTGGTTACACTTGTTTTACTTTCATGTAACACTCCTCTGTGCCATTGGCATGGGCTCCGATGTACACTCCTGGAAATGGAAAAAAGAACACATTGACACCGGTGTGTCAGACCCACCATACTTGCCCCGGACACTGCGAGAGGGCTGTACAAGCAATGATCACACGCACGGCACAGCGGACACACCAGGAACCGCGGTGTTGGCCGTCGAATGGCGCTAGCTGCGCAGCATTTGTGCACCGCCGCCGTCAGTGTCAGCCAGTTTGCCGTGGCATACGGAGCTCCATCGCAGTATTTAACACTGGTAGCATGCCGCGACAGCGTGGACGTGAACCGTATGTGCAGTTGACGGACTTTGAGCGAGGGCGTATAGTGGGCATGCGGGAGGCCGGGTGGACGTACCGCCGAATTGCTCAACACGTGGGGCGTGAGGTCTCCACAGTACATCGATGTTGTCGCCAGTGGTCGGCGGAAGGTGCACGTGCCCGTCGACCTGGGACCGGACCGCAGCGACGCACGGATGCACGCCAAGACCGTAGGATCCTACGCAGTGCCGTAGGGGACCGCACCGCCACTTCCCAGCAAATTAGGGACACTGTTGCTCCTGGGGTATCGGCGAGGACCATTCGCAACCGTCTCCATGAAGCTGGGCTACGGTCCCGCACACCGTTAGGCCGTCTTCCGCTCACGCCCCAACATCGTGCAGCCCGCCTCCAGTGGTGTCGCGACAGGCGTGAATGGAGGGACGAATGGAGACGTGTAGTCTTCAGCGATGAGAGTCGCTTCTGCCTTGGTGCCAATGATGGTCGTATGCGTGTTTGGCGCCGTGCAGGTGAGCGCCACAATCAGGACTGCATACGACCGAGGCACACAGGGCCAACACCCGGCATCATGGTGTGGGGAGCGATCTCCTACACTGGCCGTACACCACTGGTGATCGTCGACGGGACACTGAATAGTGCACGGTACATCCAAACCGTCATCGAACCCATCGTTCTACCATTCCTAGACCGGCAAGGGAACTTGCTGTTCCAACAGGACAATGCACGTCCGCATGTATCCCGTGCCACCCAACGTGCTCTAGAAGGTGTAAGTCAACTACCCTGGCCAGCAAGATCTCCGGATCTGTCCCCCATTGAGCATGTTTGGGACTGGATGAAGCGTCGTCTCACGCGGTCTGCACGTCCAGCACGAACGCTGGTCCAACTGAGGCGCCAGGTGGAAATGGCATGGCAAGCCGTTCCACAGGACTACATCCAGCATCTCTACGATCGTCTCCATGGGAGAATAGCAGCCTGCATTGCCGCGAAAGGTGGATATACACTGTACTAGTGCCGATATTGTGCATGCTCTGTTGCCTGTGTCTATGTGCCTGTGGTTCTGTCAGTGTGATTATGTGATGTATCTGACCCCAGGAATGTGTCAATAAAGTTTCCCCTTCCTGGGACAATGGATTCACGGTGTTCTTATTTCAATTTCCAGGAGTGTATTTCACTGCGCAACACATTTTATTTAGGAGTATATTTTACACTCTTGTAATAATTTGTCTGTCTTGCACTGTGTGACTAGATAATGACTGACGTCTCTCTCACAACGACATTGGCGTTACCGACAGTTAAGCAGTAATTTGTTCTCACTGGCATGTCTTAAATCTCTTGCATAAAAATTGACTTGAAGTTGTCAGAGTGTTCTGAGCTTCTAAACACAGGTATCTCACCAAGAATATTCTCTCCACATTTTTTATTTTGGGTGAATATATACATTTCTTCCATGATAAGCTTTCAGTCAATTTTTGCAAACTTGCTAAGCTTTCAAGCGGTGGTCTACGTCTTCAATATATTTTGCTACTGCTGACACACTTGATTTTTCCAGTTTGTGGATCCATAACCTCCTTAAAATGAGTTCTAAAAGTTCTGTCACTCTGTCAATATAATACTTGTTTCATTGCCAGCAGGTAATTTTGTAATTGCTGCTTTCGTGAAGATCGGGTCTGTCAGATTTATACTGCGAATAAGTCTCTTACTTAGGTGATGATGAAGCTGTATATAGATAACTTTTTTGTTTCTTTCTTGTTTTTGTAGTGAAACTTGAGATGTTACTGCTGTTTCATCCTGTCACTATGCGTGTATGTATCCCTTTGTTTTGTTTCCCTCTCATTCATTATGATCCCGTTTCTGACGAGATGTCTTGCAACGTGCTTCATTAAACTTACACGTATTTGGTAGTGAAACATCCCTCTTCAAGGTATACCAGTACTATATAACGTTCGTCATTGCGGCATGATGAATCAGTGACGTCTGTATTGTGCAGGAAAATGCTGCACTCTTTTTTCATGAAAATTTACTTTCCTTTTTTCATCTTTAGAACATACAGATATCTCCCAACCAACTGGTGTACGAAACACTGGTTACAAGTGACCAATACAAATCAGATATAGAAGCAGATAATGGGCTTTTACCAATGAAGTATGTATATTAATAGTGTTTGTTTGTTACGTTCAGTTGGAATAGTGTTTTAAGGAATACGTCTGATAGCGCAATTTTTTTTTTTGTTTGCCAAAATATCACGGTCATACTTTCTTGTTTGATTACTTCAACAGATATTCTCAATAGCATTTACTACATATGACTGACTCCGTAACTTATGAGTATTTATTTAGATTACCTGTGATTAGGCAGCATGATGTAGAGTTTGTTTCGTCTTCTCAGTATTCTTTACGCATTGTGAAATAAAACATCTTCCCCACTGGCAGGGATTTCCTTAGTCACAAGCCGTTTCCACACTTGGTCCACAAGCTTTCGAACTCGAGAAGCACTAATCACTTGTTACTCATTCTTGCAACGTCTGCAGATGACTTATTTTGTAGGTGATCTACTGACGTTACTTACGGAATCTTACTTCTGGAGTTGACAGAATCCGAAAAGTCAGTGATCAGATAAACTAATGTGATACATCACTTACTCCGTCATTGACCCACAGAGTAATGTAAAGCGTTATTATTGAGTTGTGACTCATGATATAGAATCTGGCGCTCAGAATAAAGTCAGTAGATCTGGTGTGTTTCTGGAAAACAATAGACACCTGACTGAGTCACAGCCTCAGTGAAATTCAGGGCAGTGGTTGAACTGTTTTTCATGGTTCGGACGCAAACCATTATCGTTAATCGATCGCCAAATGATCGCACCTGCAGCTGCCAAAAAGTCTTCAGATGTATCTATCTGTATCATCGTAATATTTCTGTCGTAACGCTAATGGCAATCCCAATGTTGTTCTAACAACGTCAGAACGATACGGTTGTATGAATTGTTCATTTACCAGGACTGAAAGTCATTCAACATGAAACAACCTGGAAAATTATAACTGTGTGCCGAACTGCGACTCAAGACGAAAACTGTGCTCTTTGGGGGTTAATTCTGTACTAAGGAAGCTATTCAGACTCAGATCATTATGTTCACAATTTTACTCTCACAAGTACCCCTACAAAAGTTCCCAAACTTTACAAATCTCTCCTGCATAACCAGCGGCGATATTACTTCTGGACGAAATTAGAGCATTTGCCCCTGAACGTCAAAACTGCCATGTTCGACACGTGACCAAGCATACAATTTTTATCTACCGAATTGTTTCAAATCAGTGAAGAACCCGATGAAGACTGAAAATTTTTCATGAAGTCGTTCTAAATCTGCAGGAACAGTCGGGTCAGATACCGTCTCCATAGTATCGGGAAAAAAATGAAGAGCCTTCCTCTAATATTAAAAGTCGTAATATTAGCAAAAGAGAGCCCTTAATGTTACAGTAACAGATCTGGAGTTGTTTCACTAATGGATCTGCACACGTGAAGGCTTTTGGCCTTAGTCTTTTGTGTAGCTCAGAAATCGGGTTGGTCTGGTTCACTTTCTTGGAATGTTATTTGTAAGTCACGTAGATTCCGCAACCTAACTGGAGCTCCGTTGAAGAAGGCAGCCGACAGTCCGGGAGTAATTTCTTCTACACTCCGGCACTAATTTTACTATTAAGTCGAAACGGTTGCTGTTTCCCTTGAAGGACTTTTGAAAATAACGTAGTCTCGACGCCGAAAAATAAATGGTCATAAGATTTACCTGTAAGTCTACAGGCGTTCGTGGTCATTGTCATTGAAGGTAAAATCATCTGTGTTGTTAGGCCGCGTTATATTTCTACAATAATATAGATGTCTCGACCCCACTGCTCTGGTCATCTTCTGGATGTTGTGGTGTCCACGGTTGACTGAACGATGTCAGAGGGCACTGTCACATTCTCTTATAAAGGGGGAGCTTCCCTCCTTTATGCTGGAGAGGTAGGATTACTAAGCACTGAAAAATAAAAGAAGCTTTACAACCGAAGAGGTATTTTCAGCATCTACCTTAAAGTTACAGAAAATCTTACGCGAGGTGAAATCGTCAAAAGTACAAAGAACAACTCGTGAAAATCATACATTTCCCCAGCTTTCAGGATTTCAGTCGGATGACGTCGACATCTCATTACGTTGCGAAAAGTCCAAGGATCACAACGACGTATGTAACAGAATTACCTGCTCCTCAACGTAGTGAGCAGGTAAAGTGACAATATACACCTTCTCTCGCGAGGCAAAATCACAGCAAACATTTATGCGACACAGCATTTGTTGCGGCGTTTACGAAGTGCTGTAGGACTTATTTTGTCTTCAGGCCTTTTACAACTTCGATGCGGCCCACCACGAATTCCTCTCTTGTGATACCCTCTCCACCTCAGAGTAGTATTTGCACCCTATATCCGCAGTTACAAAGTGCTCATGTTTGAAGTTTCGGTTTCAGGACGCTGTGGAAATAGAAAAACTACTCAGAACGACGTCAAATTTGAACTGAATATTATTGGCACAGGGGGAAACGTCACTGGAAAAAAAGAAATCTAACGGAAATTTTACCAGTAGATGGCCCTGTAAGCGTCTTAACGTAAACGGAATCGGCTAAAAATGACAGATGAATCCCAATACAACGGTCCTGGTTAGGGTTGGATATTACTTCGTCCGTACTGTTAAATGTGCATAACTGCGAAAGTTCGGCATCAATGGTCATGGCACTGTTATTTAGGTATGCACATCCATCACGGAAAGGTCGCACCACATCGAATAGGAAAAAGCGGCTTGTAATTGTAGTGAAGCTAAAAACTGCATAAAAAGTAAATATCTGAATTCGGAATCTCTGTCTCACCCTGATGTAAATCAGCTGGAACCTTTCCTTGCCTCTGGCAGTTTTCCAAGTATATCTTGTCATCTCTCATTCCTGCTACCTATCACGTATTCTCCCTTACCTCCTTCCTTTATTTCTTCCCCTACTACAGTGTTCAGTCCCACATGATAAAAAGACCATCATCTCCATTTACATATTGAATTATTCTTTATGTATCTCTATCTCTCCTTTTTCTGCTTATGACATCGGCATGTATATCTGAATTACTGTCGTTAACGTCGGTCTGCTGTCGCTTCTGGAGAGGACAATCCTATCATTAAACTGATCACAGTACCGATAACTCACTGTCTGCCCTGCCTTCCTATTCATAACGAATTCTACTCTAGTTATACCATTTTGTGCTGCTGTTAATTTTACCGTGATCATAAATCCTCATTTCTTTCCACTTTATTTCACTGACGCCCGCCACAGCTGTATTGAGCCTTTGCATTTACCTTCTCAGTTATTCTTTCTCCCCAACCACGATCAAATCTCTGACATTCAACCCTACGAATAGTAGAATGTTACCTTTCCGTTGGTTATTCAGTCTTTTTCTCACGGCTACCTCCCACTTTGCGGCTCCTTCCATCATATTATAGTTGAGGATAATCCTGCATCTTGTGCCACTGAAGATATCACCATGTCTGGTTTTTTAGTAACAGGCAACTTGTCCTACCGATATACAATCTGCGTATTTGACGCATTGGTTTCCTTGCCGGCTGTAGTGGCCGAGCGGTTCTAGGCGCTACAGTCTGGAACCGCGTGACCGTTACGGTCGCAGATTCGAATCCTGCCTCGGGCATGGATGTGTGTTATGTCCTTAGGTTAGTTAGTTTTAAGTAGTTATAAGTTCTAGGGAACTGATGACCTCAGAAGTTAAGTCCCATAGTGCTCAGAGCCATTTGAACCATTTGATTTTTCCATTTCCTCTTGCGTCCTCACGCCGTTGAGCATTCCTGATTTTTCTGCTTCCAGGGAAGTTTCCAACTCTCCAGGGCAAATGTTTACCCTGAAACTTCACACGTTCCTCCACCCTCTTTTGCCAAGGCCGTTGGCACGATGACCTCTCATACCAATAACCTTCGGTCGCGACTGCTGATTACTTTTATTCAAAATTTAAGCTGTGTTTAAATTCGAGTCTCGGACCAGGGACATTTTGGTTACTCTTCAAAGTCACTACCCATTGGCGATGTGTCCAGAATGAATCCATTAAACTTAACTAACTTATTAAAGGAGGTCATACCTCATTGTTGGTATTTCAGAAGCCTCGACTGTCTTCACTGTAAGAACTTTTAGGGGGGAATAAAGATTAACAACGGTGTGTTGTTTTATTTTCCTTGTACTAAATTAAATCTCTTAACCAAGGAGTCACTGCATGCTCAAGTGAAATATAACATATCGTCTGTGGTAAAAGAAATCTTTGGGTCTGCGTAATTATTGGCGATCATCTACGTGGTTCCTCTCCATTCACCGGAGAACGTCGACAGTCCATTAACAAATCTTAGGTCGACATTTAGGGAAAAATGCAAGATGTATCTGCCAACGAACTCCATTAATGTACTTCTGTTGGCACGATTTCGAAACTTTCATTCATAACAACAGAAAAGTCCATAAGTCAGCCACTTCACAGTGTTCGGGTTTGCAAACAGATGAACATGCTCGAGAAAAATTGGTGAAAGGAATACGGGAGACAAAGAAGATTCGAAAGCGGAAGAGAATCTTAAGAAACATTATTCTTTTAATCGTATCGTCTTATTAAATTCGTGTGTCAATTCAACATATGTCGTATTCGTACATGGTGATACTTCACGGGCAGGACCACGTGCGAGACTGTAATGCTAGATTCTACTTCCAATATCTGGGCAGCATCTGTACCTTATGGCCTGTCCACATTCGAGCCGTGGAATTTGTGAAGAAGAAAAGCATTTGCTGTCTTTACGATGGCGTTGAGGACTAAATAGTATTTTATTGGCGCAGGGAAGTCGTAAAACCGTTCCAAGTGAAGAATGCCACACGCTGTTAGAGGAGTCGTGTTGCAGGTTCGAAAAGCGCAGGGTTAGGCTAACTGTGTTGTCTCAGTGGTACGACAATGTACTCTCAATCGATAGAAGCTGCGATCAACTACCGACACAGTTATTACTGTATTGGTCTTCTACAATTTTATTAATATGTATCAGACCATCTCGTTAAGTATGGAACCTGTTGTCGGCGCTACAATGGCGCTCTTGTAAAATACTAGGGTGTGTCAGCTGAATTGATTTTTGTTTCGACTAAACATTACAACGTAGGGGCAAAAATCTAATACTACCTGATCATCATCCGAGGCAAACTTTTTCTTTGTTAGGCTGATATTTCCACTCTCGCAGTAATAATTAGGAATAAGTTTCGAAGCCTTTCCACGAGGAAAGGGAGGAACGTTGAAATGATAAGTGGAGCTTCATGTCACGTCACCATTTACGTCACTAGCGAGGGATCTAATAGCTCATTAATTGAAAGTTTTGGCACTGTTAATTGTTTATGTGCGCTAAATACCGGGTAAAGAATTACGATTCTGAGAAACCCAGTACGTAGCCAATATGAGGTAACCGTAAAGGCGTGACTGCTAAATATCAACAATGTCATGTTGAAATGAAAAAATACATTCGTGTGTTCCGAAGGTACTCTGGATGCTGTTATGAGGTCTATTGTACAGTTTTTCAATGGAGAGCCAAGTTCTCTTGTTATTCTTCTCGAAAATACCTCGCCAGAAGGAATGGAAACGCGCCTGCTTCTGGTGTACTCGTATATATGTCAGCATGCTCTTGTAGCACGTGGATCAACGTTAGCCGTTTACTAATTCGGCGTATCAGTTTCTCGGCTATGGAAACGAAGTTTCTGGATCATGTCCATAAACGCTGTGGTCATTAGAACTGCAACACCATGTAGACGCCATACAAGAATCGTAAAATTGACACGATATTTATTACATGCTTGAATATTCTAGTGATCAGCGTTTTATCGCTAGTGTTCGAACAACGTTTGTAGCGGTGAGACTAAATAAATTTAGTATACAGGGTGTATCAAAAGATATGTTAATATGCTTGGTGGTCGGTAGCATATTGTCTACTAAAATTATGTTTGAAAACGCTTCGTTTGAGTACTAGCGTCTCTGAAATGTGGACCAGGACGTAGTGAAATTGAATAACACGTGCTTGGCAGGGAGTAAAGGACACAATGTACATTACTGTCAGTAAACACAGTTACATTCTCTTACAGAAAGTGCTAAAAATGACCAACACCAATGAAGATACATTTTGTGTATCAAACTCAAAAGAGGAACTTCAAAACGCCTGCCACGCGGGGTAGCAGCGCGATCCGAGGCGCCTTGCCACGGTTCGTGCGACTCCTCCCGTCGAGGGTTCGAGTCCTCCCTCGAGCATGGTTGTGTGTGTTGTCCTTAGCGTAAGTTAAGTTAATTTAGACTGACTAGTGTGTAAGCCTAGAGACCGACGATCTCAGCAGTCTGGTCCCAAAGGAACTTACCACAAATTTCGAATTTTCGAAACGCCAAGAGCGCTAGCAAAGCATTTATTTGGATACCCGGTTTCGGTGAGAGCCCATTACTGTCTTCGGCTCTTATGCTCCTTAATTTCACATAATCTACCCCATCTGTGCTATGCGGGGCCTTTGTGTTATATCACGAATATGTATATGAAGATCATGAAAATCACTGGATGCCGTCATATCAAATTTTAAATTAACAAAATTTGCGAACATAAGTATAGTGCGCAGAATAAAATTGCTCATGGTTACACAACAGCCGACCATAGACCGAGATGCACAGTAAACACATTGGCTATTCCAAAAATGGTTCAAATGGTTCTGAGCACTACGCGACTTAACTTCTGAGGTCATCAGTCGCCTAGAACTTAGAACTAATTAAACCTAACTAACCTAAGGACACCACACACATCCCTGCCCAAGGCAGGATTCGAACCTGCGACCGTAGCGGTCGCTCGGTTCCAGACTGTAGCGCCTAGAACCGCACGGCCAATCCGGCCGGCTTGGCTATTCCATAAGCCGCTCATATCACACATGGAGGAGATTATTTGAATTTGTAGAGATTATGGAACATTACGTTTCCCGGTGTACAGACAAATTATTTTGTGGATTGCTATACTTGATTATAAACCTATTACCCTGTCAGCTTGGTTCTATCCATTGCACATCGAAGATGGTAACATAATCTTACTGGTATCGGTTATCGATACAAATACTTTACTAGCGTTCTTGGCTTTTTGAAGTTTTTCTTTCGATTGTGAGGCTATTCCACTGCAGATCCTCCATTCTTGCACAACATAAGTTCTTGCATTGCCTGATGATGTGTTGCCGAATGCTTGGGAAGATTCCCATCATATCACGAATGACTGCAACCCGTGCTGGGCCACAACATCTTGTGTTGCCTGCACGGTTGCCTCATACACCAGGGTTTTCAAGTCCCCTCAGAAATGAAAATCCATTGGCAATAGGGCCGGTGAGCTAGGGACCAGGTTTCAGCAAGGCGTCGTCAGGCTGTTCACAACATGAATCGAAGTTTCTGGCGATCATATTGAGCACCTTTTCTAACTGAATTAGACTGTGTTTACTGCCGGTAATATTCAGTGTCTCCTTTCCTCCTTGCCTAGCTAGGGTGGTCCAAACTGCCTACATCCCCTTCCACATTTCTTGGAAGCTAGGACGCAAACCAAGCGTTTTCGAAAATGAGTTTATCAGCGAAATATACTCACACGTTACCCACCTACCAACTACAGTGTTTTGTAACATACTCTCTGATACGTCTTTCATACGAGGAAAGATTGCGAAACCGGTATCTCATTCAGGAATCGATTTGAATTTGCAAGAGAGTCGTTTTATACATAATAAGAGAACCTGCATGGGACATTTTGACAACATCTGGAGCACTGGAGACCGTCAGCATGGCGGCCCAATGCGGCGTTCCTTCACGCTCCGACAGTGGAGCGTCCAACAACAACACTGGACATAGTGGTGACCTTCATATTTTCAGACTAGTCCCAGTTCTGTACAGAGCGTCAATCAAGATAGATGTATCCGTAAATGGAGGCTCCGAGGAAAATGAACGCAGTCAGGTTGCATTCATCATCATCCTATAGCGCAGCACCATGTAGCGTGTTGGTATGGGGTGCCACTGGGTATACAACACCATCACCTCTGGTTCGTATAACGTGTTACTTAGACAGCAGTCGTTAAATTTCTAATATTGGTGGCTGTGACCTATCTTCAAGGTATCTTTCAACAGGATAACGTAAGACCCCACGTTGCTAGTCCCATTCTGACCTACTTCGATTGTGGCTCTGGAGAGCACGGCTTCCAAATCTCTCACCCAAAGGAAACAACTGGTCACGAGTTGCCGGTAGACTGGGACGTCATCGCTCGCCAGCCACTACAGTTGATAAGATATGGTATAATCGTGAAGCAGCAACGTATCCTCTGTGCACACTCTGATCGACTGGAGGCCAAGCTGAGTTAGAGCCATTGTTACTATACTGTATATTAAACTTCACACACCCTACAGCCCCAAATCGCCTGCAAATTTAATCAGCTGCTGTAGTGTAGCACAGTGACTGTGCAGCACTATATAGTCAGAAATAATGTTCCTTCGGACATGCATGAGGGTACTGCGCAACACACCATGGCACGGGAATCGCGGTAGTGTGGTGCGAGCTCTTCGGAAGGTAGACCCCAGGGCAAGTGGAATTTTTGGCCCCTGGTGGATGCGTCCTCGGATGGCCGAATGTGGTCCTGTTTTTCACTAGTTTTCCAAAGCTCCGTCAAAATCATATTCTAGAACTAGACCTCTTACATGTTCCTGACAACAACCATCTCTTCTTCCATCATGTCAGAAGATAGTTCTTCCCTCTAGTATAGACCCTCAGAGTATTCTTTCCACTATTTCTTCAGGTTTTGCCAGTGGAATTACATTTACTCTCTTAATGTTGACGCCATTGCTCTTGACTTTTCTCTATGTTGAATCTATCCTCCCGACCACCATTTCATTTCAGTTTCTTCACATTTCAGTGCGGCGATCTCCCTTTACCTTGTTTCTTTTTCTTATTGATTTTATACTCAAGTGTTTTGCTGTAGTCCTTTCTTTTCATGGCCTTCTTTTATGCCCTTCTTTCGTCGATCAGTTGAAGTACTGCTTTTGTTACTCAGGTTTCCTTGCAGTTATGTACCTTTATGTATGTATGTTTATGTATGTTTGCATCTCCTTCTGAGTTTTATCCGTTTTAGGTCTGTCCATTATTCTGCAACTAAACTACTTGTTACCGCATACATTAGAGAAACACTAATGCGTCTTCTAATTTTCAGTACTTCAGCATCCCACAACTTTACACACTGATTCTTTCTAACGTTTGTCTTAAACTTATATGTCCTTTTTTAAGATGATGATCTGTTTGTGTATCTGCTCCTAGGTACGCCTTACAATACAATATCTGACTTCGGGAAAGTATCACAGCAGTCAATATAAACAGTTATCTCGGTGTAAATACAAGTTCGTGCTGAAAGTTAACGCCTCCGAACTTTTAATGAAAACTCTTAAAGCTTTTTAAATAAAACCAACTTTATTAACATTCTACATCTGTATTCTTTATGTCAACATAATTGTTCCTCAACATAGTCATCCTCCAACGGGAGATCTGTTTGTCGATTGTGTCATTGTAGATTGTTTGGCTTTCTTGATAACACCACAATCTCACCTCTACTTGCACCGCTTCATCACTATCAAAGTGTTCTTTCCTTTTTGCAAACACGAAAATCGGATGACGCTAAGTCGCTACTTCACGGAGGATGATCGGTGACAGTGAAACCAAGGCATCGGATTGTTGTGTATGAGTTGGCATTATCGTGCTCGATTTGTGGAAGAACTCTTCGAATTACGGCAGTTTTCTGAGGAACTCGCGAAACCTTGCAGACTCTATGGCGGTGTCTTTAGGCATGAATTCCAAATGGTTCAAATGGCTCTGAGCACTACGGGACTTAACATCTGTGGTCATCAGTCCCCTAGAACTTAGAACTACTTAAACCTAACTAACCTAAGGACTTCACACACATCCATGCCCGAGGCAGGATTCGAACCTGCGACCGTAGCAGTCGCGCGGTTCCGGACTACGCGCCTAGAACCGCTAGACCACCACGGCCGGCAATTCCCGATGCATCACACTTTGAAAATCCCATCACATTTTGAGCAAGACTTTGCCTCCTGATGGCATGGTCTTGAACTGTCATGGCGTCGGTGATCCTTTGTGGCGGAACTCAAGTGATGCTCACTTATTTTCGGCGTCAAAACAGTGAGCACAGCTTTCATCACCTGCCACTATGTTGCTAACGAAATCATCACCCTCAATCTCAAAACGTAGAAGAAATGATTGACAAATGTCCAGTCTCCTTTGCTTCAGGTCACGAGTGAACATTCAAGGCACTCATCGTGCACACAGATTTCTACATCACATACCGGCAGTGAGGACCGTAAACGCTCTCGTGATATGCCACTCTTATCTGAGAGCTGTGTCTGAGTTATCCGAATACTTTCTGTGATAACTTCAACAACCTGATTCCAACGAGTCTTGTCGGTTGCCGAACGCGTTCGACCACTCCGTGCTGTGTTATTCTCGTTGAGGTTAGCACCAACGTTCGCTTCATTATGAGCACGGAAATCCCAACGTCGCACGTTACTGATGTCGCAATAATCATCCTGCACAGCTTTGGCACTTCTATGGATTTCACTTGCAGGCATGGTCTCTGTGGTTAGGAACTGGGTTACAGCACGCTGTTTCCCATGCATCGACATAGTTACGTTACACACTGCTATGTAGTACGCTACAATTTGGAACCGTCCAGCAGCAGAGGGTTGCAACGTACGTCAGACAAGTAGGGCAGTTGATCGAGTAATACGGACGGCATGTAATACCTCAACTGTTATTGAGAACACAACAGAAAATTCGGGGGTATTATTTTTCAGCATGCTCTCGTAGTTACTCCTGCTGGTAAACGAAATAAGAAATAACGAGTGTTAACTATATCTCCTACTTTCTTTCATGTTTGTACCATAGAAAATTACATTAACATTATGCGCGTTACGTTTGTCTGTGCTGCCACAGCTGTTGATACTTTAAGCAGCATGTAAATCACAGTCTAAAAAGGGGACCCTCCATACTGTAAATCACGGAGTTTGATGCTCTTCGAATTTGTTGTAGAGTCATTTATCCTGAGTACCTGGCTATCCGATTTGTTAGCGACGGGCCTTGGTTTTTGAGAAAATCGATTTTGAAGCTCGTTGCGTATTTTGTATACCCGTAACATTACATATATTCCAATCAAGTCAGCGTAGCGCAGCGATAAAGGTTCTCGGCTACCGCGCTTGGTACACCGTGTTCGAACCCTGCTGGCGGGATACATTTTTGGCATATTTAATGGCATTTGTGATTTCGCCTCTTGATTCTTCGTTCAACTCCTCTACTTGAGGATCTTCTTCTGGCTGCACTACTGCAGAAACACTTGGTTCTCCCACTTCACAGAATTTTTCTAACCCACAGCACTAGAGACTCTTTGCAAGGGACGCTATAGTTAGATGCTAACGTAGAGAAATTCAACTCGCATCCCCACTGGCCGCAACTAGGAGCTGTGGTTCCCGTCATGGCTAACGGTATTCACTGGAGAGGGGACGATAATGGGCGGAGATCGATTTCAGGTAATACATGGTTCAAATGGCTCTGAGCACTGTGTGACTTAACATCTGAGGTCATCAGTCCCCTAGAACTTAGAACTACTTAAACCTAACTAACCTAAGTACATCACACACATCCAAGCCTGAGGCAGGATTCGAACCTGCGACCCCAGCGGTCCCGCGGTTCCAGACTGAAGCGCCTAGAAGCGCACGGTCACACCTGCCGGCTGGTAATACAAGAAGCGACCGTTGTACGAACATTTGGAGCTCCAACTGCGAACCACAAACGGAATGAATATTTGAAAAAATTAATAGCTTAATATATCTTTGTAATTTCGCACACGTTACACTGTTTGTTGATATTCTTTGAAATAAAATTGAAAAATTTCTGTCGAGTTTGAAAAAAAAAATACACGAGCAGATTACGAACACGGTACTTCCATCGCGGTAGCCGTGAATCTTTGGAACCGTTGCCGCTGCGCTACGCTGATTTGTTCGGGATGTATGTAATGTTACGAGTATACAAAGGGGCAATGAAATTCAAAATCGATTTTCTCAAAAACCAAGAACCGTCGCTAAAAAACCGGTTAGCCAGGTACTCAGGTTAAGTGCCTCTACAACGTATTTGAAGGGCATCAAAATCCATGATTTACGGTATGGAGAGCCCCCTTGTAAGCTGTTGTTTAAACTGTACCGTAACAAAATGGTTTTTGTCGTCTGTACGCGTTTCACGAAGTGTCGAAACACTCCAACAGGTCCTAGGTACCACTTGCTGATTTTCGAGGAATGCAACAGGTAGTGAATCTTAAAATGGTTTTAAATATTTGCATTGAAATTTGAAGTTAGTAGTTTGAGTGACACCCAACATATACTTGTGTACGAATGTCACTTATTCGCGATGGCCTTGACTGTCTAGCTAGATCTTCACCATAAGGAGTCTGAAGAGCCACTAGAAAAACGAGCTCCTTTCGATGCAGCCAAGAGAGGAGTCTGGATACGGGGATAGTTAGGGTGCCAAGGGAAGTGGAAGTTGTGTGCCGCACGCAGTCCAGCCACCTGCCGTGCTCCGGCTGTTGTCGACGATTGGCACACTCCTCGCTTGCGCCTTTCTCCTCAAAGGGCTAGTTACGCTATTTTTCTGCACAAGAGAAGCGAGGGCTAGAGAGGCAGCTCTCGCAGTGCAGAGAGGGCACGGACTCGCACAGACGCGCGTATGCCGCCCGGTGCGGACGAGGGCAGCTGTTTACATGAAAAGCGATTCATTACACAGGAGAGAGCTTCATTGTGCTGCACAATTAATTTGCAAATTACGCACTAAAGGGTCACTCGTAAAGCGAATGGCTCTACTCGTACGAGAGAGGGACAAGGAGCGGAAAAGAGGGGGCGAGCTGGACAAAAAAAGGGAGGCATCTTTGGAGCCAGGGCGTCGTTCAGAAACGAATGCGCGAACACGGCCTCTCAATTTAATGGCCCCCGGGGCGGCGCGGGCGCGCTGCCCGGAGCATATTGCGGCCATTAGCGGCGTGTGTGCCCCGCTTTGTAGTCGCGCAGAAACAATTGCAGGCGGTGACCACGCGAGGCGATTGTCCGCCCCCTTCAGCACAGTAGTTTCCGCCACAGCCCCTCCCCCACGGCGCCCTTCTCCACCGGCCGGACGCGCAGCTGAATTCACTGAGCCTAACTGCACTTGACACGCTGCAAATGCTAATCGAACACACACTTCAAAGGGAATTACCAAACGAGAAAACGTACCGGGCAAATGTGTGTCATCTGCGAAGTTCGAAAATAATTGCCTCGGCTTAGAGCTTTTTTGCATTATAGACTGTCTAAAGGGATCGTGCGAGCAGGATGTGATACAGTCAAGCGGACAGCCTTGCAACAGACTTGAAGGAGTAAATGGTTACGCATAAAGCAGCGCGCTAGCGTGAAGATTTAGAGCTTCAGGCTCTGTTAAGGGCAGTTGTAATTGTTCTTTCACTGGTGTAACTTCATATATGCCAACTGTTCTCATAAAATTTTGCAAAAACAGACATAATGTCTTATGGGATAACAGCAATCAGTGATTTTATGTTACTTAAATCCGTCTTGATTGCAATTTTTTTATTATTATTCATATGACCGGTTTCGGTTCATTCAGAACCATCTTCAAATCTGATATTTCAGTTACAGGAGTAACCCGTCCAAATCCAGCAACTTTCACATGCTACGTCACATCATGTGCATGTAGCATGTGAAAGTTGCTGGATTTGGACGGGTTACTCCTGTAACTGAAATATCAGATTTGAAGATGGTTCTGAAGGAACCGAAACCGGTCATATGAATAATAATAAAAAAATTGCAATCAAGACGGATTTTAAGTAACATGTTCTCATAAAACTAAGGTATTCTGCAGTCCAAATGAAAAGCTACACGCAACCAGACATGAAAGGTCTGATTACGTCAGTGAAGACGAGGAACGGCCGTGACAGTTGATCATAGTCATCATTTCTCAGTGTTTGAATTTTGTGAGCATGTCGAGTGTAGCTCCTCTCTTCAAACTATGCTGAACACCCCGACTGATTCCTAGTCAAAACGCAGTATCATGTACCTCAGTAGCTTCCAATTTCATGCGGGCATTGTAGAATTTATGCACGCCTCTCGAACCATGGTGTTGAAAAGTAATGGAGTCAATCCACATACATTCCTAAAACAATGGACCGTTTTCAACTAGACTTAATAAAACTATCATTTACTGCTTGGAACGAGTCGCTGTTGGGGTAAGAACCACCTACCTATCAAAGGGGTGGGATGGGGACAAAAAAGCAGTATAGACAACTGATCGCTAATCCTTATACGGGATGATTCAAAAGGAAAGAACCGATTTCAGTTGTTTATTACAGGCATACTATGGAGGGTGGAAACACATTGTGCATGTCAGTGGATAGAGGAAGGTTCAAAGATTTATGTTCGCACAGACACTGTACCATACGCTCAAGAAGAGCATCATGTGTTGTTCGAGAAACATTGAAACGGTGGTCCAGGAGATTCCACACACGCCGGCCGTTGTGGACGAGCGGTTCTAGGCGCTTCAGTTTGGAACCGCGCGACCGCTATGGCCGCAGGTTCGAATCCTGCCTCGGGCATGGATGTGTGTTATGTCCTTAGGTTAGTTACGATTAAGTAGTTCTAAATTCTAGGGGACTGATGACCTCAGATGTTAAGTCCCATAGTGCTCAGAGCCATTTGATTCCACACACGAATCAATAGGTCCATGTTTACTGAATCGGCAGCTTCAGTAGCTCCATTCCTCAGCTCTTAAAGAGTAGCTGCTATTAGTACGACACAGCCTCTGTCTTTTATATACCACACAGGGGCAAAAGCACTGAATAAGATCTTGTTGTCCATCTCCTCGAATCCTATGTTGTGGGATGGTGTTAAGATGTCTCCGCACCTCAGGGTGAGAGTGCGTGGGGCGCCGACATACATAAAAATTAAATCACTGGAATCTTCGTGAAGTTGAAGAAACAGGAAATTTTGTAGCATGTCCTGGTATGACATTCCTGTCACAGATCCCTCCGCAAAAAAGAGATGGTCAATAAACTTTGTGAACAGAAACATAACAAAGCAGATTCAGTTTCGGAGAGTTTCTTTCGAACGACATCGCGAATTTGACCCACAAATTCTTACATTATCGAGGGATACCTTAGTCAACCGACGAAACGTCGATTACTCCGAAAAGATTAATCGTTTGGTAAAAGTGTCTTCCACCTCATCCTGGAAAAATGAAACGCAAAATTCGCGCTTTATGTTACGGTCACCGGGACGCACTCGCTGCAGTAACTGCAAATTGTAAGACTTCACATGGAGACGTCGTTTCAGAACACGCCACGCTGTTGTTAGGGAAGTTGAAGATCCTAGCCTGACCCTCTTATGGACATCCAAGGGATCACTGTGGACGCATCTCGGACACGCTCGACAATTCATGAGACGACAGTGGCCGACCAGTGGTCTTTCCTAAGCGTACGCGACCAACTTCCAAGAACTTTGTACGTCAGTCGTAAATCTGCTTGTGCAGAGGCAGCTTCTTGCTAAATCGACGGCGGAATGCACGTTGCTCTTGAAGAATAGAATGACTTCGCGAAACCTGCATCACACAAAATGACCTGTCTTACTTAGCAGCCGCCATGCTGACAAAAACGAATAGCAGCGCAACTGTCACAAAACTTTGAACCCGTCTCTATCCACTGACATCCGCACCTTGTTTCTATTTGTTATAATTTGTCTGTAATAAACAACTGAAATCTGTTCTTTTTTTTTTAATCTCCCGGTACTTTATTCATCCAATATATGAGAATGAGAGCACTTCGAGGCGTGCAACAAACTTAATACATCATTTCAAACTCTAATGAAACTTTATCTCGATGACGAACTCCACGAAATGATGAAAGGAAAAAAGCTTACAACTTATTACCTTCTCACTGTTCATGCAGTAAATCTGTCGTATGAAGCATTACTTATTAATTTACTACTTCCTTAGTATTAACTCTATTCGCAATACGCTATGCGGACAGCGTCCACATACGCCATTGGATGTACCTCCAAAACGTAGCATTGTACAGCATGTTATTCAGGAGATACGACGTCATAAACACTGAGGTGCGTGCAAATGAAACTGTAGGGCGAAATTCGTTGGAGATACGGGTGAAATACACTGACGCGTCAAAGAAACTCGTATAGGCAAGCGTATTCAAATGCAGATAGATATAAACAGGCAGAATACGGCGCTGCGGTCGGCAATAAGATGTCTGGCGCAGTTGTTAGATCGGTTACTGTTGCTACATTGGCAGGTTATCAAGATTTAAGTGAGTTTCCACGTGGTGCTATCGTCGGCGCACGAGCGATGCGACACCGCATCTCCAAGATAGCGACGAAGTGGGGATTCTCCTGTACAACCGTGAATATCAGGAAACCGGTAAAACATTAAATCTCCAACATCGCTGCAGTCGGGAAAAGATCCTGCAAGAACGGAACCAACGACAAATCAAGAGAACGTTAAACGTGACAGAAGTGCAACTCCTCCGCTAATTGCTGCAGATGTCAATGCTGGGCCATCAACAAGTGTCAGCATGCGAACCATTTAATGAAACATCATCGATATGGGCTTTCGGAGCCGAAGGTCCACTCCACTCGTGTATCCTTGATGACTGCACAATACAAAGATTTACACCTCGCCTGGGCCCGCAACAACGACATTGGACTGTTGATGACCGGAAACATCAAAACTAGACATAGTTGTCTCACTGGGAATTCCGCGATCGTTCAATAAGTAAAATATGGAGTTTCAGTCCTATTAAATGAGCAAAGTGATTTTATGCACAGGAATTATTATGAGATTTTTAAAGACCTGTTTTAGGCTTACTCTTGAACGCAGCAGCACGCCCCAGTAAGAAACAGCTACAGCGGAACGGCCCTCAGCGTACTGGCGGCGAGGTGAATTGGGCGCGGCGCAAGACAACTCGGCGTGGCGTTGTATACGCTCAGGCATAGGGAAATACACTCAACCACCAATCAAAAACAAAGAAGAGTAGACGCACATTTTCGGAAGGATATCTACATTTTAATTATATTTTATGTTTCTTTATAAAGAAATTTTAAATTAATGTAAAAATTTTTCGTTTCATGGTCCACTCAAAAAGATTATTCATTTGTTATTATCTTAAAAATTGTTTTATTAAAAAGAATATTCGCCAATAATATATACGGCGAAATAATAACAGATGCACAATTGTTATAGGTAGAGGGCACTTTTTACTGTTACCAATCGGAATACTCTTAAATACTGCGATATAATGTTTTAACAGATTGAAATTTACTTTACTTATGACAGTGAACAGTGTGTTCTGTACGGACAAGTTACTCTGTAACTACAACATATGGTATGTTGGCATTTTATATGTTCCAAAATTTCATTTTGTAAACTAAGATAGTTTTTCACTAACTGTATCTCTCTTATTAATTACATTTTTAACATTGTCTAACAGATCTGAAGATGGGCAGCTAGCCCGAAACCGGTAATTGAAAATAAAGAATAGCGATCGAAGACTGAAACTCCATATTTTACTTATTGAACGATCGCGGAATTCCCAGTGAGACAACTATGTCTAGTTTTGATAAACTTGTGCCTAGTCAGGCTGTGGGAGATGTGAAAACATTTTTTAAAGCTAAGCTTACTATAATGAAAGCCAATTTAAAAATACATTTCAATAAGAACTGTTTGCAATTAGGTGTTGTGCCGAAGTACGCAAGGGTAAAGATAAATAACAGCCGTATCTCAGCCACAAAAGTTAAGAAGAGAGCAGAACAGTCATGGATAAGACAGGAGATCAAATCAGGGTACATCGAGAAAGACAAACTCAATAAGCTTACGCACGATTTACATATGAAGTTAGGTAACCTATTGTCGCCACTGCAGTTTAGACAAGTTGAATATGAGATTGAAGCAAGAATCCAGGTACATAGGGACGAAATCATAAAAAGACACAATAAGAAAATTACTAATCTGTGTAAAACAATAGCAAAGGCAGAGAAGGAAACAGATAAAATACAGTATGTACATAAGTTTTATGACAGAACCGTTAACCTAACAGATATTGTCTTTTCTAAAGAAGAGCAGAAGCTTTTGGATAAGGGGCTTAAGCATAATCCGCGAACGAACTTGCAAGATCGAGACATCAAGAGAATGATCGCAGAAGTTAAGGTAGCATGTAGGGATGCTAAGTTAACTAAATTCCAGGAGACATGTATCGCCATCAAAGCCAAAGAGGCAATTGAATGCCAGAAAACTTTACATAACGGTAAATATAGTGAGATGAGGTTAGTGAAAGAAATTAACTTAAAACTGGATTCTAATAACGCAATCGTGATTAAGTCAGATAAGGGCAGTACCTCAGTTGTCATTTACGAAAAGGAATATATAGATAAGACAATGCGGTTTTTTCAGGAAAATGGAATTAAAGAAGTCAAAAAAGATTTAACAAAGAAGTTTCAGACAGATTTAAAGGCAAGGATAGAAGCAATACAATTTTTATTCACTCCAAATGAAAAAGCTAGATTAGTAAAGATGAATCCAAGAACACCAGAAGCAAGAGCGCAAATAAAATTGCACAAGGAGAATAAACCAATGCGTGTTATTTGCAATGGGAAGGAAGCCGTTAATGAGCTCTTGAATAAAGCTTTGTACCGTAAGTTAAAATCTGCGTATAAATACGAGCAAGTTTACAACGTAAAAAATAGTGTATGTTTCGCGAACGAAGTGAAGGACATTGCAATTCCAGAGGATGCAGTCCTAGCCTCATTGGACGTCGTGAACCTCTACACTAATATACCAATACCAGAAACTTTGCAAATTATAAGGAAAAACCTGATAAAAAATAAGTCAATGAGCATGGGTGAAATCGTCGAACTCGTAGATATGCTAGAGTTCACACTGAGTTTTAATAGTTTTATCTTTAACGATAAAGTTTTTATTCAAGATGAAGGTTTAGCTATGGGTAACAGTCTATCAGGCATTTTAGCTGAAATTTTTATGAATGACTTTGAGAACAAAGTTTTTAACTCTTTTCCAGAAATTAAGGAGAAGTTAATTTATTACAGACGGTATGTTGACGACACTATTTTATTATTCAAAGGGGAAAAAGAAGACGTAGAAGAAATGACTAAAGTTTTAAACGAGCAGCATCCAAAAATTCAATTCACACTAGAAATGGAAAACAACAGGACGATTAACTATTTAGATTTGACTGTCAGAAAGGAGGGAGGCAGGCACGTTTTCGGCGTCTATAGAAAAGACACGTGCTCCGACAACATCATAGTAGCGACGTCGCACCACCCGGCACAGCATAAAAGAGCGTACTTTCATGCAATGTGCAACAGAGCCCTCAGATTGCCACTACAGGAAGATGAGTTGCAGAAAGAACTGGGTATTATTAAGCAAGTAGCAGCAGCTAACGGATACAGGACACAAGATGTTACACGCATGTTTAACAAAATCAAAAACAAATCCGCGGGCATCATTAGCGATTCTAGGAAAATTAAAGTTAAGAAGAAGTTTGTCACCCTGACATACAAAGGGCGTGTGTCGGAAAGAATTGCTAAATGCTTTCCAAAAAACATCGCAGTGGCATTTCAGAACGAAGGGCAAATGGCACATAGATTAAGACATAAACCAGCAACGACGAAACAAATGAAATACAATAATTCCGGAGTATATAAGATTAAATGTGCTGAATGTGACAGTTATTATATAGGACAAACAGGGCGGAACTTTGAAATTCGATACAGGGAACATTGTAGCCATAGCAATCGAACAGCATTTGGAACACATATAAAAGAGAGTAGACATGAAGTTAGTAATATAAATCAACAAATGGAGGTGCTACATAAAGCTCCAAAAAGTCTCTATCTCAACGTGCTAGAAGAGCTTGAAATATACGCACATCAAAGAAAAACCCCAGGCCTATTAAATGAGCAAAGTGATTTTATGCACAGGAATTATTATGAGATTTTTAAAGACCTGTTTTAGGCTTACTCTTGAACGCAGCAGCACGCCCCAGTAAGAAACAGCTACAGCGGAACGGCCCTCAGCGTACTGGCGGCGAGGTGAATTGGGCGCGGCGCAAGACAACTCGGCGTGGCGTTGTATACGCTCAGGCATAGGGAAATCCACTCAACCACCAATCAAAAACAAAGAAGAGTAGACGCACATTTTCGGAAGGATATCTACATTTTAATTATATTTTATGTTTCTTTATAAAGAAATTTTAAATTAATGTAAAAATTTTTCGTTTCACGGTCCACTCAAAAAGATTATTCATTTGTTATTATCTTAAAAATTGTTTTATTAAAAAGAATATTCGCCAATAATATATACGGCGAAATAATAACAGATGCACAATTGTTATAGGTAGAGGGCACTTTTTACTGTTACCAATCGGAATACTCTTAAATACTGCGATATAATGTTTTAACAGATTGAAATTTACTTTACTTATGACAGTGAACAGTGTGTTCTGTACGGACAAGTTACTCTGTAACTACAACATATGGTATGTTGGCATTTTATATGTTCCAAAATTTCATTTTGTAAACTAAGATAGTTTTTCACTAACTGTATCTCTCTTATTAATTACATTTTTAACATTGTCTAACAGATCTGAAGATGGGCAGCTAGCCCGAAACCGGTAATTGAAAATAAAGAATAGCGATCGAAGACTGAAACTCCATATTTGACCGGAAACATGTTGCCTGGTCGGACGAGTCTCGTTTCAAATTGTATCGAGTGGATGGATGTGTACGGGTATGGAGACAACCTGTTGAATCCATGGACCCTGCATGTTAGCAGGGGACTGTTGAAGGTGGTGGAGGCTCTGTAACAGTGTGGGGCGTGTGCAGTTGGAGTGATATGGGACCCCTGATATGTCTACACACGACTCTGACACGTGACACGTATGTAAGCATCCTGTCTGATCACCTGCATCCCCTCATGTCCATTGTGGATTCCGACGGACGTGGGCTATTCCAGTAGGATAATGCGACACCTCACACGTCCAGAATTGGTAGAGGGTTGCTCCAAAAACACTCCTCTTAGTTTCAACACCTCCGCTGCCCACCGAACTGCCCTGAAGAGAGCGTTATCAAACATATCTGGGATGCCTTGCAACGTGCTGTTCAGAAGATATCTCCATTCCCTCGTACTCTTACGGATTTATGGACAGCCCTGCAGGATCCATGGTCTGAGTTCCTTCCAGCGGTACTTCAGCCATTATTCGTGTCCATTCCACCTCATGTTGCGGCACTTTCGCGTTCTCACGGGGGGTTTACACGCTAGGTAGGTGTACAACTTTTTTGGCTCTTCAGTATATGTGAAATATATATGAAATATATTTGAAATATTCGTACACGGGAAAATTCATGGGTAAAAAGCCCATCCTAAATCCCTAGAGAGATTTCAAATATGGTATACATATTAGTTAGAATCCGAAAAAAAATGGGAACAGACAGTGGAAAGAAGGAAATGGACAGAGGTATGGGACAGGTAAATGGGCACAGAAAGTGTGCAACCGGACGCTTGCTTTAGTCATAGATATATGTCTGAGTAACGCTAAATATTATTATTCTAACATAAAGAAAAGCACTGTCTTCCCAATAACCTTCAAATGGTGAACTACACCCTTAATTTTTAGATATGAATTAATGAATTTACTCATATCACTTTTGTTGCCTATGCCTGCGGGTTAATAATCAAATTAATTAATTTAATAAGATTGAACCTTAAATTGCTGGTGTACCCATGTAATATCAAAATAAATCAAAAACAGTGAATGTTTGAGGCAGTATCAATGTTAACAGTGGAGTATTATGTTTACAAAATGATGACAACTCTTATTAGCCTTTTGTATGTACAAATAACTGATAAATCTTGCACAAAAGTGACAAACACAAATCAGAAGAAGAACTGTGTTTGGAAGAGCATACATTGGGGTGGAAGCTATACAAATTCTCCCCTGAATTAATACCTTTTACAGCGCAATCTGACTTTGCTTGCTCTGTAGGACCCAATTGTCTTCAAATAGAATCAGCTACGACCAAGTGAACCGAGAAGTATGGTTCACCTGAGAACAGGGAGCTGTGAATATCATTTAACAACTCTACGCCGTACGCCGGTGCCGCAGTATTTTACCCTCTCCCCTTCATTCAGGCGGCAGCAGAAAACAGCGCGCTGTGGGCGAGGAGCGGTGCGCTGAGGCAGCAATAATGATCTGACTCGTCCATGAAAACCTGCAAACTACGCGGTCTGGCATTCTGAGTATCAGACCTTTCCTATCAGAGCCCTGAAATCCCGGCATATTTCAGTGTGAGGTGCACCCGTTGGCTGGTCTGGCCAAACCAATTTGACTCACGGGCACGACGGTGCTTGCTGGAATTGCCGGAAGTCGGACGGCAGACTCAGGACGTGTAAGTTCACCCTCGTGACACACAATATATCCGAGATGGTATCCAGTTCCACTGCCGGTACAGTTGTAAACTGGTACTGAAAGTGTGCAACTATGTTGTGGTGACTGCGGCAGTGTCCCAGGGATAAGGAAATAAATAAACAAGGAAAACTTGTTATGGGTGTGAAATGTCCACATTTCCCACAGTTGCCTTAATTGTGCGGTGATTATTTTCCGCTTCTCGCGTAACGCAGGTCTCAACACTACAGGGTCTCTCGAGTAATCCACAGCGTTGCTTAGCAACAATAAGAGAGGAGTCGAATGATGAGCAACATGAATGTTTCCGTCTCTATTCATGGCTATCCCTCAAAAACAGGAAATTCAGTAGGAGCACGAAGAAACAATTGCAGCCAGACGGCAAGCTACCAACAAACTTCTGATTGCTGCCAGTCCGTTGCGTCTTTCTGCGGACGCTTAACATAAATTCTCGCAAATATGTAGACTGAGGTAACAAAAGTCATTGGACGCGATCAGATTTCAGGCATTACCTCTCATCATGGGCAAAGCAGTGCCGACGGCCTTCACTTAACGACCAAGAGCAGCGGCGTTGGCGTAGAGTTATCGATGCTAACACAAAAGCAACACGGCGTAAAATATCCGCAGAAATCAAGGTGGGACATACGACGAACGTATCCGTTATCATAGGTCGCCGAAATGTTACGTTCGTGAGCTTTGCCTGCGGACGAAAGACCGATTGCCTTTCTAAAAGCACGACATCGCCTGCATCGCCTCTCCTGGGCTTGTAATCGTATCGGCTTGACGCTAGTCAACTGGAAAACCGTGGCCTGATCAGACAAGTCCCTATTTCAGTTGCTTAGAGCCCCTAGTAGGTTTCCATTGTGGCGCATACCCCACGAAGCTATGAACCCAAGTATCAAGGCACTGTGCAAGCTAATGGTGACTCCATAATGGTGTGAACAGTGTTTATATGGAATGGACTGGGTCCTTTGGTCCAACTGAACAGATCATTGACAGGAAATGGTTATGTTCGGCTAAGTGGAGGCCATTGGCAACCATCCTGGGACTTCACATTCCCTAACAATGACGGAATTTCTATGGATGACAATGCGCCGCGCCACCGAGCGACAATTGTTCGCGATTGGTTCGAGCGAACTATGTGGCCTCCCATATCGCCCGACATGCCCCATCGAACATTCAAGGGCCATAATCTAGATGTGAGTTCGTGCAAAAAATTCTGATCCGGTGACACTTCCGCAATTATGAACGATCTGTAGTGGCAGAATGGCTCCGATTTGTTTGGTCCACACCGTTTCAAATTGCTGCAGTATGCCGGGATGAAAGGGCATATGAGCACGTATCCCATGACGTTTGTCACCTCTGTGTATATTTAACGGGTATGGAGATCTTCATCGATCAGTTGAGGGAACTTGGTTTGCAAGAAAATCATGCAGACAGTTCATGTGAAGTTGGTATTGGAGAAACATGTATTTTAGAATTTTATAAATCTTGTAATTGTTGGGAAACCGGAATACAACATCTTGGACATTCTCCACCGAATTTTCCGAGCCAAGTCCTCTCTGTATTCACCCGTATAGATAATATTCGACTGGTCGAGTTACATCACCATACCTCCTTCAAGATTACGTTTTCCAGGCACATATTACCTGAAAATAACACATTTTAATAAAAATTTGTAAGGCATTCTTCATTTGTTTCATGTTTTAAGCGGTATCTTCGTCAGAAATTAAATTGACATTGCGTCTTATTAATGAAATTGGGAATTGGAAATTCATGGTAAGGTCTTATGGGACCAAACTGCTGAGGTCATCGGCCGCAAAGCTTACACATTACTTAATCGAACTTAAACTGACCTACGCTAAGGACAACACACACACCCATGCCCGAGGGCCGGCTGGAGTCTCCGAGCGGCTCTAGGCGCTTCAGTCTGGAACCGCGCGACCGCTACGGTCGCAGGTTCGAATCCTGCCTCGGGCATGGATGTGTGTGATGTCCTTAGTTTAGTTAGGTTTCAGTAGTTCTAAGTCTAGGGGACTGATGACCTCAGATGTTAAGTCCCATAGTGCTCAGAGCCACTTGAACCATTCCCGAGGGAGGACTCGAACCTCCGACGGGGGGAGCCGCGCGTACCGGTCCATGGCGCCTTGTACGGCTCGGCTACCACGCGCGGTATTAATGAAATAAAATGCGATTTGAAACTTGTGTATGCTTACGCGAATGAAACAACGTGGGTCTACCTTTATAATCTTTGAGCCAGGGCAAAAATGGTTCAAATGGCTCTGAGCACTATGGGACTTGACTTCTGAGGTCATCAGTCCCCTGGGACTGAGAACTACTTAAACGTAACTACCATAAGGACATCACACACATCCATGCCCGAGGCAGGATTCAAACCTGCGACGTAGCGGTCGTGCGGTTCCAGACTGTAGCGCCTAGAACCGCTAGGCCACTCCAGCCGGCGAGCCAGAGCAGTTCTCATCTTTAATCTCATGTCATTGCCCCCATATTTTTCTGCTTATCTCTCTAGTAGTGAATCAGTACTCTTTGGCACTCGAGTTGTTAATGTGATAATTCTGCTCGCTTTCAACTTTGACGATCAAACAGTACGCTGCGCGATAGGCCTGACACTCCAGTTGGCATTTCTTAACGCTGTGTTACATTTCGGCGATAAATAATTTGGATCAGCATCATTTGCACGTGACATCACTGGCCATTGTGGATCCTTGATCTGACGTATCCAGCAGTTGCGTCGTCGACGAGCTCATTGTATTTGATATATCTATAATCCCGAATTTATTACATTATTTTTTCGCACTGTGTGTGTCCGGTAGCTCTTCCCAGTTTGTATTTCTCAGATACATATTGAATTTGTCAGTTTCGTCGTAGTGTTGGCAGCAATATTTCCTCACGTTCCAAAACTTTCTTTCCATCACCAAATTATTTGATATTGGAGTCCTAATGCTGATTGATCCTTGACCTTTATTCTCAAGGGTTTCCGAAACAGTTTTCGTTACTTTAGCACGGAGTAATACAATTTAGTGGAGGGAAACGGAAAATTTTGAACGTTAGTATTGTCCTCATTGTACTGTCGGCAGCGGTTTGGAAACGATGAACAGCTGTGTGAACGCGTCGTCATTTAGCAATCACGTTGCATTGGAGTGGAGTTGAACGTGATTTCACATTGAGAGCGCTTTACGAGCAGATTGACTGCAAATGATATTTCGACAGCATTATAGCCAGTACCTCGTGGACGTGTCCCGTCTGCTCGTGAAACTACTACGTGGGTGCATAATTTTGCAGAAGCAGGTTCAACATCCAGTTGATGCTCGAACGGTACGTACCCAAGAGAACACTGCAGCTGTTCGAGTTTCTATCGACAGGATACCTAGCCGCTGCGTTCGACAACACGCATCTGCGCTAGAGATTTGGTGGCGAAGCATGTAAAGGATAATGCACTAATTAAAGTTCCCACCCAATAAGTTACAAATTGTGCACCAATTAATTCCACGAGACACAGTGCGACGTGTCTGAAATCAGCGTGGACGCCAATTCCCTTAGTAACATGTAAATATGTCACATAACTCTATGCTTACAATATAGTTTGCTGTATCATGTCATGGTGAAACTAGCACTTATTTTTGTGAACGTGAGGATGGCATTGTGACAGCAATAACTTCCGCTCTGTATGTTGGTATGTTGAAATATCCTTTACGCCGGGACTGCACTATATTAACATCGAAAACATGTGATTTCAGCAGGACCGAAGTACGTAACATAGTACTCGACAATCGATGGAAGTGGAAGCCGTTCGCCAATTGTTCGGAAGGTGCGTCATTTAATGGAATGGCAATATGCCACGGCCTGCGAGATCGCACGATCTTCGTCTTTTTGATTTCTTCCTGAGGGGCGTCTTAAGAGCAGTGTGTGGTGCACACGTCCTCCTATTGCCCATGAACTGAAACAGAAGATTGATGACGAAATCGCTGCCACTCCCCGAGTCATACGTCAACGAACATTCCGGAATTTCCATAACAGGCTGTCATAATGTGAACACCAAAAGAGGGCACATCTTTCCGACTTCATTCTTAAGAACTAAAGAGACTGTGTGACATTTTCTGAAGGAAACATAAATAGTATACCACACACACGTGTAGTTTCGTCAGTAAAATTTAATTTTCCTTACTTTTTTCTTGGAAATTGTGTTACTTCAAAATTTCCCATTTCCTTAGTTTGTTCGTGGAAACTTCCCTGCGCCATCCTTATTCATTTTACTATTTTTTCCCACATTGCTTTCAATTTAATTCTTTCCTTGTTTTTCCCATTTATTTCTTTTTCTCGTGGCGCTGTGGCGCAATTCGCTCTTGATGGAGCCTGGTTGCGCTCCTGTACTCCTTCCAAGAAAAGTTTCAAAGTACTACGCAGAAACTGTGTCTTTGCTGCTGTACCACACAACACATGGCCATCAACATTTCCCACAGTTTCTATATGTCAACTACATCAACGTTTATGAGATTAAGTCCACAGGAGTCCGAGAAAATAAGACATAACGGTATAGGCGCAGCTACTGAAACTATGGTGAATCTTCAAGAAGGGAGCAATATTTCCCTTGACCCCAAGGAAACCACTGCATGATCAGTAGCAAAGAAATTGACAGAAGAAATGTCCAGAAGAACTGGAATTGTTGTATCTTGCCTATTACATAGTAGAGTATTAAGTATACAAATGTCTTTTTCTGTCTTGCGTAAACAATAATTTTGTCACCAGCTATCCAGGACCTTTGTAGCCGAAGCAGTTGTTTGTGAACGATTTTCTTCACGGATGTGGTGGTAAGAATCTCAATTGTCCTCCATAGTTCAACCGATGGATTGCAGGGACGTAATAGTGACTGGAGAAGTATCATTTATGGTGGCCCCCAAGGCTCAATCTTGGATCACTAATATTCCTCAAATATGTAAACGATTTTCCATCTAATATACAACAATACAACAAGTAAAATTAGTAGTTTTTTTTTCAAATGACATTAGTATTATAATCAATCCAAGCATACATACAAAATCAGAAGAAACGGCAAACAACGTTTTTAAAAGTGTCATTGACTAGTTTTCTGCAATGGTTTCACCCTCAATTTTAAAAAGCTGCAAAATATTCAGTTCTGCATATACGGATGTACTACACCAATGATAAGTGTTACAGATGGTGAAAACTGATAAACAGTAGAGTGTAATCTTCAAAATTCCTTAGTTGTTCTTACTGATGAGAATTTAAACTGGAAAAAACACATTTAGGCACTCCTAAGACAACTGAGTTTAACAACATTCCCACATGGAATCATTGGGAACCTTGGTGAGACATGTCAGTAGGTCAATTAGTGTAACATATTTTGCCTATTTTCATTAAGCACTGTAATATGGAACAATGTTCTGGGGTAACTCATTTTAAGAAATAAAGTCTTCATTGCTCAAAACCGTGCGTAAAAATAATATGTGGTGCTCTCTGACGGTCATCTTGTAGTCATCTGCTTAAGGAGTAGTGCATTTTAACTACTATTTCACTACTGCCACAGTAGTAAAAATGCCCAACGCCTTAAGCAGATGTCTACACGATGACCTTCGAAGAGCATCACATATTATTTCCTTATGACGCTCATTGTAAATAAGCCATTACACTTCAAAAGGAGCAATGATGTACATAATTACAATACTAGAAGAAAAGAGAGATTTGTTACTCCACATTAAGGTGAAATAGAATAGTGACTATTTCACTACTGCCACAGTAGTAAAAATGCCCAACGCCTTAAGCAGATGTCTACACGATGACCTTCGAAGAGCATCATATACTATTTCCTTATGACGCTCATTGTAAATAAGCCATTACACTTCAAAAGGAACAATGATGTACATAATTACAATACCAGAAGAAAATAGAGGTTTTGTTACTCCACATTAAGGTTGTTTTTCGCAAAAAAGGGGAATATAACCTCGAAACAAATTTTTCATCACTTCCAGAGTGATTTATATTGTCTAACAGACAGCTATGTACAATTTTAAAACAAACTGAAGAAGTTTCTCCTTGACAGGACCGCCTGTTCTGCAGAAGAATTTCTATTACACTAATGTGTGAACGGTGGTGGGTAGGAATTACTAAGTCACATCAGCATGTAACCTTATTTACAAATCAATACTTGGTTTCAACGTAAAATCACTCGTTCCACTGATTATGATTTATCGGGCAAAATGATTCATAGAACATGAAACTAATCAACCGTACTGATAACACATATTTTACGCTTGGAATTTCGACGGCAAAGATAGAAGAGATCGAGGCACGTGGGTACTTAGAAGTACTGAATATCAATGTTCTCTTTCTGTTCCAAATATCTAGTGACACTAAGGAAAAGCCATCTTATTCTAGAGGAGCTGATTTTAAATCCCAGTCCAGCCATCGAATTAAGTTCTTCTGTGGCTTTCATAATTAGATTGCTGTAATTAATGGCATGATTGCTCTAAAAAGAACCAGTGACATTTTCTTGCTTTTCCGTGCTTTGATCTTAATTGTGTTCGCTCTCTAATGACTTAGTTGTCAACACGACGTTAAAGTCTAGTCTGACTTCATCGTTTCTAGAACCCTAAGCATTTACATAATAGAAAAAAAGTAAAACTCAGAGTTTCTTATGGGGATCTGCATGCTCGTTAAGAGTTTGTGTTAAACGGTTCAAGGATCCTTTTAGTGGAAAGGAAATTATGAGCCAAAGATGGATTTCAGTCCCTCTTTGACTCCTTGCCACAGTATCATGCTCAACACACAGGTACATACGTTTTATTCCGATTAATATCCAGCCTGAATAAACCGATTTACAAAGCGATACATTACTTCTACTAGAATGATCCTACGACATTTCCTCCAGAAACCCTGAAAAAGATAACGATTCTTCATCACTGGAAAGAAAATGGAATTCAGTCTGCTAGGAAAAATGATTTTCGATGATAAACTTCTTTTTATTTTAAAGGCAGTCAAATAATATAACAACCTTAATAATTATGGGTACTAAACCGACTATCTTTAGATTCAGCAAGTCACAGGCAGTGTTTGGATTACGTTCACCAAGCGCCACCGGTGACATACAGAATCTGAAGATGCCCATCATATGTGCATAATTGGTTGTCACTGAGGTCACATTATGTGACTATGTCTGAAATAAAAATAAGTTTATGTATATCAGTGTATTATAGCATCTAACTAGATATAAATCACCACCCATGTAAATTTTGTAATAGATCATGTACACGGAGGACTATCGGCAACTATCGGGTTTCAGTTAGGAAACCATCGTGGGTGGCTGAGATTTTAAACAGCAGTTTCAGAAGAACTTAGCAATGTTGTGCTATGCAAAAGGAGAACAGTTATATACGCTACAGAAACCAAGTTGGCCACGCATGGTAGTTTTACTGCACTAAAATCCGATGTGTTGATCACCTGCTTCTGTACACACGATGTTAAGTCATTTAACACAACGAAAGGACGATAGACGCTTATACATATCAAAATACATGTCTGATAACGAAATGTATTCCTTCATGTAACGCTCACAGGCGCACTTAGAACCATTGCCCATTGTCTCCTGTTCTATGTCCTGACCCAACTTCATGATTTCTTTTCAGATACACCCACGATATTAACCATTCTCCATTTTCTTCAGGAAAATATCAGACTATCGTGGCTGCCTTAACACATTTCATGACCACCTGCCATCCTAATGGTAACTTTGTCCCACAAAATCCTTTTAATGTGGAAGTGTTTTGCTATTTTTTATCGAGAATTTTATCAAATAAAAGAGATTAGCTAAGACTTCAATCATGAATTTAAGCAGAATGTTTGTAAGTTCAACCTTTTTTCACAGCTAGATATTATCTAAGTTCACTGTGTTTCTTGACGAAAAAATTTGATTTTAACCTTAATGTAAATTTACTGGCTAACGTATGGACTGAGACTGAAAACTTTTTTAGTGAGGCTGGGCTTGTACCCAAAGGGTGTTCTACGTTCTGTCTGTACCGCATTGCGTGGACTTGTACAGCAAGAAACTTACATTATACGTCGAAAGAAACTACTTTTGTACTGCTGATAGACGGCATGTGTAGTGGTAACTGATGGGAACATATGTAATTACATGCTTGAAGAACCATGGAAGGAAAGATATATGGAATTATTTACCTGGATGAAATAAATTGCTAAAATATCTTGTATAAACCACTCTGTTTTGGGTAAAGTTACTACAATGAATTGCGGGTTCGATCTACTCACTGTATGCATAAATACGTGGTCAAAAGCTAAAAGCAAGCAGTGTGTAACCACGTGTGATTGATAAACAAATTACACCAAATTATACATAGCCACTGACAAACAGCATTGAGAGAAGATGCAAGGTGTTACAGATATAGAACACGAAAAATCTACATGGCCGTGAACACTCTTTCAAGTATTTGTCGGCCAATGAACAAGCTGTGATTCAGGTGAAGGACTCACGAACGCCATCTGATTGCAGTTCAACAACAATAATAAGACTAAACAGTGCCTTAAGTTTTGGTCTATTATTAATGAAAGGAATAGGGATATGTTCCGAAAGAACCCACGGAACATTTACTAGTTCCGCAATATTCAACCACATGCTTTTCGTGAAACGACTGGAATGATATTTTAACGCCATGATGTTCGACTCAGGAGAAAATGCAATACATACATCCTCTTACTAAAGAAGAAGTGGGTTGGAGGCCATTTACAACATACATAACCAATAGCAAAGATTTTTGTTACCAAATCCAAAGCGTGTAACGCGGCCCGTCTAACGCGCCAGGAGCAGGTCTTCGCTTTGCTATAGCCACCGAAGAGAAAATGTGTCTCTTCACACACTGTTATTTACCTTTGTATCCGCCAAGGGAAGTAGCCGTCATATTCTCAGACTAACGTTACCAAAGAAAAGCGGATTCATTGTGATCTAAATCTCTATCTGTTTCTGCAAACGCTTTACAATCACCTATCCGATTTCCGAATCTCTATCTCGCCATGATGTAATACAGATGGAATGTTCCCGTGTTCCTAGGTCGGTTCCAGGGATACCTTCCCCTCTTCTGATTTGTGAATAGTGTATTTGCTAATACCACCTCCATTACTACGTAGTCAATTTTCTACCTTCTGTTACATCCTGTACTCTTGCGTTCCCATCACCCACTATTTTTTGACTTTCATTTTTCTTTGCATTCTGTATTACCCGTTCAGTGTCCTCATGAACTTTCAGTCTCCTCGTCTTCTGCTTGTGACGACATGTAGGCTGATGCGCCAAATAAACTGGTATAGGCATGCGTATTCAAATACAGAGATGTCTAAGCAGGCAGAATACGGCGCTGCGGTCAGAAACTCCTATATAAGACAAAAGTATCTGGCGCAGTTCTTAAATAAGTTACTGCTGCTACAATGGCGGGTTATCAAGTTTTAAGTGAGTTTGAACGTGGTGTGATAGTCGGCGCACGCGCGATGGGACACAGCACCTCAGAGGTAACGATGAAGTGGGGATTTTCCCGTACGAACCAATTCACGAGTGTACCGTGAATATCAGGAATCTGGTAAAACATCAAATCTCCGACATCGCTTTAGCCGAAAAAAGATCCTACACGAACAGGACCAACGATGACTGGAGATAGTCGTTCAACGTAATGCGGAAGTGCAGCCAACGGCCTTGTCGCAGTGGTATCACCGGTTCCCGTCAGATCACCGAAGTTATGTGCTGTTTGGCTGGGGGCTGCGCTAGCACTTGGGTGGATGACCATCCGGTCTGCCGAGCGCTGTTGGCAAGTGGGGTGCATTCAGTCCTTGTGAGGCAAACTGAGGAGTTATTTGGTTGACAAGTAGCGGCTCCGGTCTCGTAAACTGACATACGTCTGGGAGAGCGGTGTGCTGACAACATGCCCCTCCATATCATCATCCTGTGACGCCTATGGGAGGAGGATGACACGGCGGCTGGTCGATACCGTCCGGCCTTCGAAGGCCTGTTCGCACGGAGTTTAGTTTTGTAACAGAAGTACACCCTTCCGCAAAATTGCTGCAGATTTCAACGCTTGGCCATCGACAAGTGTCAGCGTACGAACCATTCAACGAAACATAATCTATATGGCCTTTCGGAGCCCAAGGCCCACTCATGTACTCTTGATAACTGCACGAAACAAAGCTTTAAGCCTCGCCTGGGCCCGCCATCACTGACATTGGACTTTTGATGACTGCTAACATGTTGCCTGGTTGGACGAGTCTCGTTTCAAATTGTATCGAGTGGATGGACGTGTACGGGTGTGGAGATAACCTAATGAGTTCATGGACCCTGCATGTCAGCAGGGGATTGTTCAAGTTGGTGGAGAATCTACACTCCTGGAAATTGAAATAAGAAAACCGTGAATTCATTGTCCCAGGAAGGGGAAACTTTATTGACACATTCCTGGGGTCAGATACATCACATGATCACACTGACAGAACCACAGGCACATAGACACAGGCAACAGAGCATGCACAATGTCGGCACTAGTACAGTGTATATCCACCTTTCGCAGCAATGCAGGCTGCTATTCTCCCATGGAGACGATCGTAGAGATGCTGGATGTAGTCCTGTGGAACGGCTTGCCATGCCATTTCCACCTGGCGCCTCAGTTGGACCAGCGTTCGTGCTGGACGTGCAGACCGCGTGAGACGACGCTTCATCCAGTCCCAAACATGCTCAATGGGGGACAGATCCGGAGATCTTGCTGGCCAGGGTAGTTGACTTACACCTTCTAGAGCACGTTGGGTGGCACGGGATACATGCGGACGTGCATTGTCCTGTTGGAACAGCAAGTTCCCTTGCCGGTCTAGGAATGGTAGAACGATGGGTTCGATGACGGTTTGGATGTACCGTGCACTATTCAGTGTCCCCTCGACGATCACCAGTGGTGTACGGCCAGTGTAGGAGATCGCTCCCCACACCATGATGCCGGGTGTTGGCCCTGTGTGCCTCGGTCGTATGGAGTCCTGATTGTGGCGCTCACCTGCACGGCGCCAAACACGCATACGACCATCATTGGCACCAAGGCAGAAGCGACTCTCATCGCTGAAGACGACACGTCTCCATTCGTCCCTCCATTCACGCCTGTCGCGACACCACTGGAGGCGGGCTGCACGATGTTGGGGCGTGAGCGGAAGACGGCCTAACGGTGTGCGGGACCGTAGCCCAGCTTCATGGAGACGGTTGCGAATGGTCCTCCCCGATACCCCAGGAGCAACAGTGTCCCTAATTTGCTGGGAAGTGGCGGTGCGGTTCCCTACGGCACAGCGTAGGAACCTACGGTCTTGGCGTGCATCCGTGCGCCGCTGCGGTCCGGTCCCAGGTCGACGGGCACGTGCACCTTCCGCCGACCACTGGCGACAACATCGAAGTACTGTGGAGACCTCACGCCCCACGAGCAATTCGGCGGTACGTCCACCCGGCCTCCCGCATGCCCACTATACGCCCTCCCTCAAAGTCCGTCAACTGCACATACGGTTCACGTCCACGCTGTCGCGGCATGCTACCAGTGTTAAAGACTGCGATGGAGCTCCGTATGCCACGGCAAACTGGCTGACACTGACGGCGGCGGTGCACAAATGCTGCGCAGCTAGCACCATTCGACGGCCAACACCGCGGTTCCTGGTGTGTCCGCTGTGCCGTGCGTGTGATCATTGCTTGTACAGCCCTCTCGCAGTGTCCGGAGCAAGTGTGGTGGGTCTGACACACCGGTGTCAATGTGTTCTTTTTTCCATTTCCAAGAGTGTATAATGGTGTGGGGCGTGTGCGTTTGGAATGATATGGGATCCCTGATACTTCTACATACGGCTCTGACAGGTGCCGCGTACGTAAGCATCCTGTCTAATCATCTGCACCCACTCAAGTGCTGCAGTCGATTTGACCCAATACTCATCTAACCAGAAATCCTCATCTTCTTTCGAGTTAACTTCACTAACTCCCACTATATATAGACTAAGCCATTGCATTTACCTATTCCTATTTTATATCTTCCCTACCACATTCAGACTTCTGACGTTCCATATACCGTCTCGTAGAAGTGACTCTTTCGTTGCTTATTCAGTCCTTTTCTGTCACTTCCCCCTTGGAACTCCCATCTCGTAGATCAGAATGAGGGTGAACTCGGAATCGTTTGCTAATGGACAGACCATCAGGATGCTTATTCAGTTACAGGTCACGTATGTTGTGGATACACGATATGTGTTTTAAATGCAGTGGTCCCTATGTCTTCTGCCCCTCATGCTGTTGGTCTTTACTGAATCTTTCGACCTTTTAAGGGCAGTTTAGCACTCTAAGCACAAGGCGTTGCCTCCAACACCTACTTGCTCCTTCCCTCTATATACGAAGGCAATTGGCTGAACGAGGGTGACTATTTATACTGGAAGTTTTTAGCTGCGTTGTTGTTGATAGTTATTTAAATTTCAGTCAGGTCCTGGAATCAAAGCTGGGACCCATGACGTTCTTAAATGTAATCAAAGACTATATTTCTTTTACAAAAAGTTTTATTGTACTGAAATTCAAAGAATTAAAGTATTTTACAAATGTTGACGCATTATTCAACCATCAACGTTATATCCTTCAAACTATTTCATAGCCAGGGTGTGCAGTTACGTCTAACAGATCTTTATTTGTTGTTTTATTTGGCAACGCGATTTTTAACACCTTATGCCAGTATTAGTTTCAGATCTTTCACTTTTCTGCGCACGAGTATATTCACTGCAGATCCATAGTGCAGCCGTAAGGGGTGACTCAGTAGTTAGTGAAACGGACAGACAATTGGGAGGACGATCGTACTAATACGTGTCTGACCATCCAGATTTAGGTTTTCCCCGATTTCGCTAACTCACTCCAATCAAATGTAGGGATGATTTCCTTGAAAAGGCACGGCCGGCCGATTTCCTTCCCCATACTTAAAAAATTCGAGCTTGTGCTCCGTCTCTAATGACCTCGTTGTGGACGGGACAGTAAACCATAATCATCCATCCTTCTTTTATTCCATAATGTATGTAGTAGGCGTTGGTCATTTTTCTTTGCATTTACTGAACCAACGAAGTGTGATAGCTAAATTGGTGGTTTCTATCCGGTAGAGTTAATAATTGATACATATGGATTCATAAATATGATAGGATAAACAAAGCATCGGACTCATTACTAAAGCTTGCAGGCTCTGTCTTTAATTGTGTCAAAAATTCTGTATCCTAAAATTTACTGACTTTACAAGAAAAGGTGCACCAGATAGAATTTGAGTCCAAATGCCTATTGTAGTTTACTTCACTCTTTTATTCTAAAATGGGATTCAGTGCTGAAGGCTAGTAATTATTACCAGTTACTGATATTTCCAGGGATCTTAGGTTAAGGTAAGACAACACATAGACCACTATATCAGACCTTCAGCCGCAAATCGTGAATAAACGTCAGACGTTAGAATAGAATAACGAGCGTGTGCAGTGTCGAAAGAAAAGGACAACATCAGTTACTTCGTTTTTACATTTCATGTAACCAGCGAGTGGGCAGATGTGCTCGCATGGAATCTTGCACATCTAATCAATACAGATTCCTGGATTAGCAACTCCCAGCATATAATACAGCATCTGGAGCGCACAGTGCTCTGTAATTAATTATGTTTCATTTATTCATTTGTCTCAACCGACTTTATTTTGAATTGCTCCTTTCCATTTGCTGTCCTACATTATTCCCTGAGAGTCATAAATTGTAGCACAGCGACGTGCAGTCAACCATACTGACGTTACCAGTCATATTCACTGCGGCTTCTGCTCCTCAATGACGTTCTCCTGTTAACATGTAGTATTGTTATTAGGGCCTGTATGTCACGACATCAATTACGCACTCATTACTGTGTTCCCTTGGGCGTTAACCTCCACCAGCACGCTAACTGCCGCAATTCCAGCCTGAAATGTAATCTCGAGAGATGTTTCTCCCGCGTGGCATAAAATACGTGTTTATGGAGCCGAAAGCAGAAGCAGTCGTTTTGTGCAACGCTGCGGCGACAACAACTTCAACTGAATACAGCAGCCGAGTTATTAAAACCTCTGAACTGAGGTTTTGCATTTCAGTTCACAGAAAAGCATGTTTCTGTTCTTCACGAAAATAACTGCTTTTTTTAAAATTTACTTTGCAAGCTACATGTGTGTGGACATAGTATGAATATCCAAACTTTTATAGATAAGATACTAGCACTCTAGAAGGCAGCAACGGTTATTCAGGTTTCTTTCTTAAACAGCTTGAAACACATAAACGAGTGACGTTCAATTTTACACTGAGTACGCGAAGGAACCTGCCCCCCTTCTTGCAGCGGTGTACCGTAGGTCTCTAGAAGAGCGTAGCGTTCCAAAGGATTGGAAAAGGGCACAGGTCATCCCCGTTTTCAAGAAGGGACGTCGAACAGATGTGCAGAACTATAGACCTATATCTCTAACGTCGATCAGTTGTAGAATTTTGGAACACGTATTGTGTTCGAGTATAATGACTTTTCTGGAGACTAGAAATCTACTCTGTAGGAATCAGCATGGGTTTCGAAAAAGACGGTCATGTGAAACCCAGCTCGCGCTATTCGTCCACGAGACTCAGAGGGCCATAGACACGGGTTCACAGGTAGATGCCGTGTTTCTTGACTTCCGCAAGGCGTTCGATACAGTTCCCCACAGTCGTTTATTGAACAAAGTAAGAGCATATGGACTATCAGACCAATTGTGTGATTGGATTGAGGAGTTCCTAGATAACAGGACGCAGCATGTTATTCTCAATGGAGAGAAGTCTTCCGAAGTAAGAGTAATTTCAGGTGTGCCGCAGGGGAGTGTCATAGGACCGTTGCTATTCACAATATACATAAATGACCTGGTGGATGACATCGGAAGTTTACTGAGGCTTTTTGCAGATGATGCTGTGGTGTATCGAGAGGTTGTAACAATGGAAAATTGTACTGAAATGCAGGAGGATCTGCAGCGAATTGACGCATGGTGCAGGGAATGGCAACTGAATCTCAATGTAGACAAGTGTAATGTGCTGCGAATACACAGAAAGATAGATCCTTTATCATTTAGCTACAAAATAGCAGGACAGCAACTGGAAGCAGTTAATACCATAAATTATCTGGGAGTACGCATTAGGAGTGATTTAAAATGGAATGATCATATAATGTTGATTGTCGGTAAAGCAGATGCCAGACAGAGATTCATTGGAAGAATCCTAAGGAAATGCAATCCGTAAACAAAGGAAGTAGGTTACAGTACGCTTGTTCGCCCACTGCTTGAATACTGCTCAGCAGTGTGGGATCCGTACCAGATAGTGTTGATACAAGACATAGAGAAGATCCAACGGAGAGCAGCGCGCTTCGTTACAGGATCATTTAGTAATCGCGAAAGCCTTACGGAGATGATAGATAAACTTCAGTGGAAAACTCTGCAGGAGAGACGCTCAGTAGCTCGGTACGGGCTTTTGTCAAAGTTTCGAGAACATACCTTCACCGAAGAGTCAAGCAGTATATTGCTCCCTCCTACGTATATCTCGCGAAGAGACCATGAGGATAAAATCAGAGAGATTAGAGCCCACACAGAGGCATACCGACAATCCTTCTTTCCACGAACAATACGAGACTGGAATAGAAGGGAGAACCGATAGAGGTACTGAAGGTACCCTCCGCCACACACCGTCAGGTGGCTTGCGGAGTATGGATGTAGATGTAGATGTATTCTTGAGCAGTATGGCAACAGAATGACAGCTAGCGCCCATGTGGTGGTTTGCTTATTTTCGAGAAGTGAGTCGACGAGCGCCGGACGGCGAGCATTATGGGCAGGGAGTGTTTTACATCACCCCAGAATATGGGCTGTCGTTGGCTGGGGTTGGTAAATTCCTAACCGTTGCGAACAATGTAAGCTACCTAAGCGTCAAGAGAAGCGGCTCTCAGACTAAAAATGGCTCAGTGTCATTTTGTGCTGTTCAAAGATATGAACTTCTTGAATCTGATGGATCAGTGCAGTCTCGCCTTCATATCAGTGATGTGGATGAAGGATAGAAATTCTGAGACGGGAATGTGGGGTGAGGACTACTGTACGAGACGTATGCAGGGTACCTGTATCTTTTTGAACGGCAGTTTAGCCATACTGATGAAGTATTTGTCACGAGAAATGTCAAATTCAGGGCTTGAACTTTATGAGGAGCTTTGTGTTTTGTAGCGTGTGAGGAGCAGCTCATGATACTTCGACTATTAAAGGAAGTGATGCAAGGCTCCATACGCTAAAAGATGTTGGGACAGTTGAACCTGACTAGTCTTATGATACAGTACACTACGTAAATATGTGTGGGAGGATGAGAAGCAGTTAATGGAACTTTAATTTTCAGGTATGTTGACTACCGTGATTTGTAATTAGCCCCATATCATAATCATTTAGGAATACCAGTAGTTACATGTGTTCTCGATCCAGAATATTTTCAGTAACCGAATGTGACGGTGCATGGATATCGCTTGCCGTAGATGATCAATAAAATGGCCCTGACTAACATTAACGAATACCTATCACAAATCACTTACCACACAAAAATCTTGGTTACTCGAACTACTGCAATACAGCGAGCGCCACTACTGCCAGCTAAATAAAAGATTCAAACTACGGAAGGCACTAACTACTGATGGGCATAGTTAGCAAATGAAAGATTTTAAAAGAGAACAAACAATGTATTTACCTTAATAGTCATCAAAAGTCATAATATATATAGCAGTTCATGACATCCAGTCTTACAAATTTCAAAATTCCGCCATCTCTCTCCCCACATCCACCACTGCTGGCGGCTCACCTTCAACTGTGCAACGCAACGCGCTGTTCACATCCAGCTGCTCAACTCTACAAAGGCAGACAACAATGCAAACTAGCCACAGACTGCACACAACACAGCCAGTGATTTTCATACAGAGCGCTACGTGGCGTTACCAATAAGAAAACCTAAACAGCCTACTTACATAGCCCCCATGCTCCCCACAAAAAATTTTACAAATTGTTTTGGGCACTGGCCAATAATGATTTGCTTAAATTTTTCATTATTACAATAACAAAGATATCAAATGCGCACACTTATTGATACAATGTTGGTCAAAAGCTAAAATTTTCTCACAGTCTATAAAGACAGTCCTGATCATTCATCACAGTAAAATTGCAGTGTTTTTCTCAGAGTCTGAGCAGTAAAAGAAATTGCACACGGAAGTAGTGGATTTCCATGCAGTCTTGAAGAAGTAGAGTTGTCCTTCCAACGGAAAGACAGTGCTGACTCTTGACATGCAGACAGGTAATGGGCCACAACAGAGCAAACCCACAGCAGAGTCATTCGAAGTTTTGAAGAATATTGATAGGTAGGTCATCACAGAGCAGACCCACTGTAGTCCTGGTAGAGAGTATGGTATTGATGGGCCACCAGAGGTGCAGACCCAGTGCAGTCCTTGTAGAAATAACGGTATTGGTAGGCCATCAAAGATGCAGACCCACTGTAGTCCTTGCAGAGACGGCCAGCAGCCATCTGTTGCGACTGTGCAGGTGCACAATCACCATCGAAGAGCCTTGCGGAGAATATAGCAAGTCCATAAACCACCACTTGTGCACGCACAAAGTTTTTGGAGTTGTCCTTAGACCCAGCAATGCTGTTAATCAGTCCCTTGCTGAATTATTAACACATGTGCAAACACTATCAGTCCCTACTTCTCACATATTGTCCATATACTATGACCAGTGAAATGTAACTTACAAGTTACTTAATTTGATGAACTGGTGTCAATTATAATTTTATAACATAAGAATACAATAACAAAGGTACAAAATGCACCATTAAAGAACATAACAATACAGATAACATTTGTAGTGATACAGGCATTACAAAAGAATAGAAATAGACATATACATCAGTGTTACAGGAATTATGACATAAGTAAATAAATAAAATAATGAGAATAGTTCTTGAAACATTAATTTCACACATGATCATTAAAGCAAAACAGAATAAATAATGTCTAAACATCTTAACGAAGAAAATAACACAGTATTTGAAAAATTCTACAACATAAATCTTATTAGCTAAACACATAAAGACAGGAAAAACACAAATTCACATAGTGTAATAACACAAAAATACAGGACAGGGTTTGTTTTCAGTGTGACATTTTGTACTACAGTCCACCCCAAAACTTCATTCCATATATCTTTCCTCTTATTTCAACATTTGTTTCCACCAAAAAAATTCTATCCATGCATGCTTTCTGTATTTATATGTTCACACATTTCTTACCTCATTATTTATTTTCCATTATCTTACCTCATCATTTATTTCCAAGAAAATCCTACCTAAACCTGTTGTCCCTAAACCGTACTTTTTTGGTTCATATCCTCTTTCAAAATGCTTTTTTGGCCAAACCATTTCCTTATAGCTTCTCAATGCATTTCTTCTAATTCATCACAACTTGTTCTCTTATATGGCCTACCCCATCTTAAGCTAACTTAAATCTACTGAGCTCAGATGCTAAACTAAGGGACAAGGCAATGCAGCAGCACAAAACAATTAACACAAACAGCAATGACAAAAAAATTCAAATTGGCAAAGCAATTGCAATATTACAACTAATATAAGGCACTGTGCAGCAAACAAGAAAAATAAATCCGTAGTAAAACTGGCTTAACAGCATAATACAAAGTCCAATTCAGTAACATTATCCCTGGCAAACAGCAGCAGAAAATACAATAACTTATATCTAAACATGACGAAGCTCAATCAGAAAAAATATTACAGTAAAAATGGCCATGTTTAATACCTATGTCACATCTTAACACTAGAGTGATGCATCACCTTAACTTACAGTACTAAATAAGTTACCCAGTGATAGACAAAAATTATGTACGCAATTCCTGTGAAGGGAAATGTCTTTTTGTGCTCCATCATTTTTTTGGAATAGATTATAAAGTTATTATGACTGGATCTGTAGGCATAAAATAACTATATAAGTACATCTATTAAATTTTATTTTAACCAATGCTGCAGTGTTAGAAACTAGATATTAAACAAAATGAGTAAATAAATACATAAAGCAAGCCATATGGCATTTCTCTCAACTAGCAAGACAATAGCCATGAAATGTTTCTCATTGTTTCATTAGGCATTTTAGTAAATATCATAAATTAAGAGCTCCACAGTATAATCATATGTTTTCAAGTTTGAGCATGTCGTATTTGCGATGAATTCTACAAAGGAATGTCAATAGCGAGGATAATGGTCTACTTTTTTTTTTCTCCACCTCTGCCTCTGAAAAGCACACACTAATGGCTTTTTTCCAGGCGACTATCATGCAGCTGGGTGCCCACGACTCATTATGTGAAAGTGGTCACTTAACTTTCTTACTGAAATATTTACGACACCAGTTTGCATTGCAGTGACAGTCTCATATAAAAAATTTCACAGGTCGAGAATTTGCGTTATAAATGTGTAGAAACAATATCCTATGAATATAACAGTGTTCAAAAAGTTTTCGTTGGCATTGTGATACATTCGCGCATTTACACACATTTCATAACTCTTAAAGTAAGATTCTTGGTTTCCAACGTCCTTTTCCACAAATCAGAGTCCCTAACCACTACTCATTATTCATATACGTATTCGTCGACACTTCTTCAATATTTCATCAAAATAAACACGTAGCATAATCAAATTCCTCATTTATGGTAGCATCATCTTATTGATCGTAAACATATCTCAAAAGCATAATACACATCGTCGTCGTAAAAATAACATCATAACACCTCAGTCAAATCTCAAAATCGTCGTAGCTTCCTCCAATAATTTCAAACCTTAAGAAAATTCTCTGGTTATGTCAAAAGTGTCATCTACCTCAAACGTTCTTTAAAAATCATGATCCCATACCAAATACGACATTCAAAGCTCTCATAGTATCACAATGGTTCCAAAAAAAAAATATTAACAGTTCACAAAGTACAGACAAAATAGTTTCATAAGTGTGAAGTTATCCATCTGTGTAATTGCGTAAACATGTGTCACTGATGTAGTAAAAAAATGTTTGTTTCTCAGTTAAATGATCAGATAGCTGTGTAATTCGTGTGTTAGAGAAATATGGTACCGATGTGTAAAGTTGTATAAGCAAATACCATATTAGCTAGGGATCCTTGTGCTTGCCACACACATGGTACACAAAGTAAGCGTGTACCCCCCTGAGGATTAATGTAATTATACCCTCAGGTGTTACAGATTACAGCAATGGAATGAAATGTATCACAGAAAACCTTTGTATCATTGTACTTCAAATATCTTTAAAAATAAAAGATTTAAGTACAAAATTAATCACTCAAATACGTGTCCTGTAGCGCCAAATGTGCGTCTTGCTGTAAGATAATCTTTCTGGAAGTGTCGTAGTTATTGTCCTCCGAAAGCTAAGTTCTGCAGAAGCCAATGTACTTACCTTATGATAAACAAAAGTGAAATGCTTTGCGTATAGATATTTTAGTTATTATGCTTATTGCCGTGATGAAGAAAGTACTGTGCTGTAAAGTATTGTTGTGCTACGGAAAAGGCAGTCTCATTGTAGCTATACCACAAAAGTTACTACTAAAACATGTTTTATTTTCCAGAATAATACAGAAAAACTGTGCAGATACTAAACAGAAACACTGCAAAAGCAACATTGTAAATTGTCACTCATTAGTAGCGTCGTGATAAAATCGTGTAGCTGTCACATAAACTAACCACTGTGTCATCTGGTATCTCACAGAAAGTACTTTAAATCCAGAACGTATTTTCAAGTAAACCAAAATGTTGCATTAAAATCTCCTTAGCAGTATTGGTAAATGTTCTAAGTATGTGAGCCTTATAGACGTTACGTATCGTGCAACTAACATGCAAGAATGTACACACACAATAACACTGTGTCATCTGTTCACAATAACAATGCATTCGTAATTACTGTTTAAATAAGTTCTCTTAGTTCTTGACTGGATATTTAACTTCAAACATCGTTGCATGTTAACAGATTCTAAGTCTGATAAAGCATACTAGAAATGTGAAGTGAAAAGTTTTATGGCAAAGACAAAGTTAAAAAGCAGAATATCTCAATAAATGGTTTTACATGTGAAATGTGGTGTAACCCTTTGCTCTTCCTAGTACGCAGAGTTTCAACTTTAACACAATTATCATGTGGTATACGTCGGTAAAGAATACTGGAATTTTCCTCAAGGTTAGCGTCTATGTTATTTTTCTCTGAGCCAGCGGGCGCACGTGGCTGCCTGCGGTGCAAGTCATTGTCTGTTTCTTTGTTGGCACGCGTCGTTACTGGGACTAGGAGACCTAACTTCTACAAATTCACCTTGTCGAGAGTGCCCTGCTCTCTTTGAATCTCGCCAGTTCTGATGCAATTCAGCTCTGTCGTTACGATCATATCGTCTGTCCTCGTCATGTCGGTAGATTCTATAATTTCCTTCTTGTCGGTCACGTGGTGGAGAATTTCTCCCTGAATTATCACTGCATGGTGGTCCGTTGCGTCTGAAGTTATTCTGTCTCCCGTGATAATAATAGTTCTGGTTGCCATATTGTCTGTTTCTATGATTGTCTCTGTCATATTCATTACTACGGAAATGCGATCTTTTTCTGTAACTATTACTCTGCCAGTGGTTGTCATATGGGTGGTGTCTGTTTTGTTCACGATTTGTGTTGTAAGAATAGCCTTGTCATGTCCAGTTATTATTTCTCTCGTCGCAGAATTGTGACGGATGTGACCTGTAATTGTTTTTTTCCTGTTTTCCCGTTCCGTGATTGTCAGTGTCAATTTCTAATTCTTGTAAGAGTCCCTGAGAAGCTTCAATGTCGTCTTTGCAAAGTCCTGCCAAAATAATATGTGGTAAATGTTCAGGTAATTTGATTAAGTAAATGCGGATGACTTCAGAGGGGCTGTATGGGTTTGACAGGTACTGATTCTTGTGAAACATGTCTTCAAAATACACTCCTGGAAATGGAAAAAGAACACATTGACACCGGTGTGTCAGACCCACCATAGTTGCTCCGGACACTGCGAGAGGGCTGTACAAGCAATGATCACACGCACGGCACAGCGGACACACCAGGAACCGCGGTGTTGGCCGTCGAATGGCGCTAGCTGCGCAGCATTTGTGCACCGCCGCCGTCAGTGTCAGCCAGTTTGCCGTGGCATACGGAGCTCCATCGCAGTCTTTAACACTGGTAGCATGCCGCGACAGCGTGGACGTGAACCGTATGTGCAGTTGACGGACTTTGAGCGAGGGCGTATAGTGGGCATGCGGGAGGCCGGGTGGACGTACCGCCGAATTGCTCAACACGTGGGGCGTGAGGTCTCCACAGTACATCGATGTTGTCGCCAGTGGTCGGCGGAAGGTGCACGTGCCCGTCGACCTGGGACCGGACCGCAGCGACGCACGGATGCACGCCAAGACCGTAGGATCCTACACAGTGCCGTAGGGGACCGCACCGCCACTTCCCAGCAAATGCCACCCAACGTGCTCTAGAAGGTGTAAGTCAACTACCCTGGCCAGCAAGATCTCTGGATCTGTCCCCCATTGAGCATGTTTGGGACTGGATGAAGCGTCGTCTCACGCGGTCTGCACGTCCAGCACGAACGCTGGTCCAACTGAGGCGCCAGGTGGAAATGGCATGGCAAGCCGTTCCACAGGACTACATCCAGCATCTCTACGATCGTCTCCATGGGAGAATAGCAGCCTGCATTGCTGCGAAAGGTGGATATACACTGTACTAGTGCCGACATTGTGCATGCTCTGTTGCCTGTGTCTATGTGCCTGTGGTTCTGTCAGTGTGATCATGTGATGTATCTGACCCCAGAAATGTGTCAATAAAGTTTCCCCTTCCTGGGACTATGAATTCACGGTGTTCTTATTTCAATTTCAAGGAGTGTATTTCACAAGACTGGAAAATTCAGATTGTTCGAAATGTTTCATCATTATGATGCTATGTTTTACTCGGTCTTGTGTAGCTTGAGACCAATATGCTGAGAGGAAGGCATGGTAAAATTCTCCTTCACTGTGACAATCATGAATGACCGATCGCATACTTACAGCTGGTTCATTCTCTAAATAGCCACACATAAATTCTAATCTGTGCTCTAATGACCAATTGGGAGAAAACAATGAGAGAATTGATGGAGCCACGCTTGTGGATGAATGTCGTTGCCAGAATTCTTAAATGTTTTAAATTTACGTGTAGTAATGAACAGCTTATAGTCAAAATCATCATGTCGGCTAGTCGCATATCGGTCATTGTTATGTCGTTTCGGCGGTTTCATTTCAAAATTCGGTGCACCTTGCCAATTTCTTTCATAATTTCCGAAATGCGCTGTGTTATTATTTTGTGGCTGTTCCGTATTTCTAAGTTCCTCTTCCCGTGTTGGAGCGCGAGTGTCCTCTGAAATATGTAATTCTTGTATTACTTGTGCCAACTGATCTTGTACTTCCCAGATTTCTCTTTTGTACTGTGTATTGATTTGATTTTGATTTTGTTTGAATTTTCTAATTTGTTCATTCTCTTCAGTGTCAGTGAAGGCTACAGGTCTTGTGTCATTCAGCTCATCATCTACCTTTGTAGATAAATTATTTAGCTGATCCGAAAGTTCGACTACTTTCTCTGATAATGAACTAATTTCCTCCATGTGTCTTTCTGAACCGATTTTCAGAGTATCTACTGTGTCCTTTAAGTTTTCAAGAGTTTTTGCAAGTTGCGTAACCGAATCGGTAGATGCAACTGAGTCAATTTTAGCTTGCAAGGACTCATGATTTTCATGAACAATAGTTTGCAGTTCTTTTATGGCTGCTTCGTGATTCTGTAATGCATTTTCATGCCGCGAAAAAATAGGTTGAAAATGCTCACAAATTTGTGTTTTTACGTCATTACAGACTTTTTACATTTCTATTCAATGTTATGTAACTCAGTAGTTAAATCTTTACGTGTTTGTTCAAGCGTGGTGTCTAACTTCCGAAGATTTTGCTCCATTGTGTCTACCTTTTGAAGATTTTGTTCCATTGTGTCTAACTTTTGAAGCTTTTGCTGTGTTTGTCTCTGATTTTGTTCCATTGTGTCTAACTTTTGAAGCTTTTGTCCCATTTGTTGCATTAATTGTAATAACAATGCACTGGTGTCTGAAACATGTTCCTCAGTGCTTTTCGGCAGTGCATTTGCACCGGCAACATTCACATTTTGACAAGCGGAAAATGTGTCTTGACTCATTTGAGAAAACGGTGAGAACCGAAAACCTGAGTCTACAGTATTTGCAATATTGTGTTCTGTCATTATCGATTCCTGAGGCGAGCTGTTGCCGACCGATCGATCGATAATGCTTCCCTGTTCACCACCTGTTTCACTGTCTACACCACTATTTGACGCCCGCTCCATTTCCCTATGCACAGTTACCAAATTACTACTTTGAATGTCTGTTAATTCACTACACAGTGGTGTTGGTAAGCTACGCTCGTCGTCACTATTATTTCTCAGTTTACTTTGGAGCTTAGTGTTACGTTTTTCACACGCCATTATTGTCACAATATTTCACACGATAATACAGAAAATCACAATTTGAAGAGCAAAAATAAGAGAACACATTAACATAGCGCTGAAAATAATATCTAGTTAATTGCAAGCGCAGCTGCGAAATACTTGGTGCAAATCTACATGCATGCCACAACTGTTTTACTGTACAACAGTGAAAGACTGCAACTACAAAGAGATTCTCTCTACAATTACGCGCTAGCAATAAACAAAAGCTACACTAATTACACAAACTACAAGAAAAAATCAGAAGATTCCAGTGGGGTGTCCTAGGCTAAGGGTCGACATATGAAACGTCCCCTTAGAAAAATAGTACACGTGACTGTGCTTAAACTGACACACAAATCACTTACCTCACAAAAATCTTGGTTACTCGAACTACTGCAATACAGCGAGCGCCACTACTGCCAGCTAAATAAAAGATTCAAACTACGGAAGGCACTAACTACTGATAGGCATAGTTAGCAAATGAAAGATTTTAATAGAGAGCAAACAATGTATTTATTGTGTTGGCAGAAGAGCCAACACCATGTTGCTAGAGGAGGCCGAAATGCACACTTTTAAGCTCACGCAGGCTGGCGTGAGGTCTGGAACAGGACAATGTAATTAATATAGCCAATCAGGTACGTTGCTGCTGGAATACTTAACTTTAATCCATAATTGGCGTACATCGCTCTTGACTGTACAGGTTTTACAATCTCAATATTAACTGGTAATGGCGCCTTGTTAAGTCGTAGCAAATGACGTAGCTGAAGGCTATGCTAACTATCGTCTCGGCAAATGAGAGCGTAGTTGTCAGTGTAGCATCGCTAGGAAAGTCGTCTGTACAACTGGGACGAGTGCTAGGACGTCTCACTAGACTGCCGTGTGGCGGCGCTCGGTCTGCAATCACTGATAGTGGCGACACGCGGGTCCGACGTATACTAGCGGACCACGGCCGATTTAAAGGGTACCACCTAGCAAGTGTGGTGTCTGGCGGTGACACCACAGTATTTACCTTAATAGTCATCAAAAGTCATAATATATATAGCAGTTCATGACATCCAGTCTTACAAATTTCAAAACTCCGCCATCTCTCTCCCCACATCCTCCACTGCTGGCGGCTCACCTCCAACTGTGCAACGCTACGCGTTGTTCACATCCAGCTGCCCAACACTACAATGGCAGACAACAATGCAAACTAAACAGCCTGCACGCAGCACAGCTAGTGATTTTCATACAGAGCGCTACGTGGCGTTACTAATAAGAAAACCTAAACAGCCTACTTACACGCTCTATTCATGACAAACCTACAGGCCTTTCGATTGCTGGGACGTCCTTCGCGGTTCGTGCATACGCCGACGACGTTGGAGTGTTACTGCGTAACGACGGAGACGTATCAACCTTCAAGACCGCGGTAGACGTGTACTGTCGTGCTTCCGGCGCTAAAATCAACGCCGATAAATGCACCTTTGTCAACATTCGAGGATTCGACGCAGTCATTGTACCTTGGGCGAAGCGTGTCGAAGCCCACACCACTCTGGGGATGATTATCAACAAATGCCGACTAAAAACGAATGCAAAAAATTGGAAGCAGGTCACCAATAAAATGCAAGGTGCCATCTATGAAAACAATTGGCGGTCCGTTGACATTCTCCAACGCATACGACTCCTCAGCAGTTATATATTCAGTAAAGCGTACTATACTGCCCAAATATTTCCAGTCCCCAAGATGCAGGCCAAACACGTGATGAAACTCAGTAATAGACTTATCTAGCAAGGGCATCTGTTCAAAGTGAAATACACCACGTTGACGTCTTCCAGACAGGCCGGCGAACTCAACATGCCTTACATTAACCGAAAGTGTTCTGCGTTATATATTAAACGAATCAACACTTGTTGGACAAGGAACCTCTCAGCGTAACCAGTTGGCTCTTCCGAACCTTACAATCCACCAATATGCACCCACCCATTGATGTAGGTCAAATGCACTACGAACTACGACATGTCAAGCAGTTTTTTCTTGATGTAAGCTAAATTGATGGACATTATTTCGCGCAGGATTTACCGACGGCGCACCTGTTATTAAAAATATGGACATCTAAAATAGTACGGATTCCCATTGAACTTAAATACCCGAGTGTTCATTGGAAGGCTGTTTGGGACAACATAGGTTTAATCTTCCACACTGCTGAGTTGGCGTCCACATGGTATAAAGTGGTAAACGATGTTATATCCACTAATGAAAAGTTGCATGGGATCGGCTTATGTGACAGTGATAAATGCGTCCGCTGTGGTCTGGTCGACACCTTACGCCATCGCTTCACTTGTGGCGGCCATCTCATTAACTGGAAATGGGTGCAGCATAGGCTGGGCCTGATTACCCGCAGCACCCCAGCCAGCCACTGCACTGACATCCTGCTCTGGCCGGACACGAAGCATTTTCCCGCTACCAAGAGCAACACCGTGATGTGGCTGTTAGGACAGTGTGTGACATATACCATCATCCACAATAGTGAAGATATTCCCGTTAGTTTCGAGGCTTATATGAGAACGGCACTTTGGTAGATGAAAGGTTACCCAAATTTCAGGACATTGTTTGGTAACATGTTAGATATAATTTTTGAAAAACAAGGCGTAGGGTAATTCTCGACGCCGGTAAGGACACAAATCACGTGCAAGACTATGTAGCGAATAAAATACATAACGAATTAGGGGTTGCACCTGTTCCTAGGTCTGCACCCGAGTTCTCAATGGTGTTATTAACTTCATTTGACGTTTTCCTTAATTTATGTTGCCTGTGCATGTCTTTGTTATTCGTTTGCATGCTCCAAATGACTTTCTGTGAAGAGTTTGGACGGTTGTGAATCAATTGATAGAACTGCAATTCTAATTAAGACACTCTTTAATATGTTTGCGTTTTGGTTCTCTGTCTCTGTCTGGACTGAAGATGCTCTTGTCAGTTTAATATTTTTGTTCTGTTTTGTAAGCTGACAAATGGCACTATATGACACTACAGGGTGTTACAAAAAAGTACGGCCAAACTTTCAGGAAACATTCCTCACACACAAAGAAAGAAAATATGTTATGTGGACATGTGTCCGGAAACGCTTACTTTCCATGTTAGAGCTCATGTTTTTACTTCTCTTCAAATCACATTAATTATGGAATGGAAACACACAGAAACAGAACGTACCAGCGTGACTTCAAACACTTTGTTACAGGAAATGTTCAAAATGTCCTCCGTTAGCGAAGATACATGCATCCACCCTCCGTCGCATGGAATCCGTGATGCGCTGATGCAGCCCTGGAGAATGGCGTATTGTATCACAGCCGTCCACAATACGAGCACGAAGAGTCTCTACATTTGGTACCGGGGTTGCGTAGACAAGAGCTTTCAAATGCCCCCATAAATGAAAGTCAAGAGGGTTGAGGTCAGGAGAGCGTGGAGGCCATGGAATTGATCCGCCTCTACCAATCCATCGGTCACCGAATCTGTTGTTGAGAAGCGTACGAACACTTCGACAAATGTGCAGGAGCTCCATCGTGCATGAACCACATGTTGTGTCGTACTTGTAAAGGCACATGTCCTAGCAGCACAGTAGAGTATCCCGTATGAAATCATGGCGGTGAATCGAGGAAGTACAGTACATACTGACGAAACTAAAATGAGCTGTAACATGGAAATTAAGCGTTTCCGGACACATGTCCACATAGCATCTTTTCTTTATTTGTGTGTGAGGAATGTTTCCTGAAAGTTTGGCCGTACCTTTTTGTAACACCCTGTATATTGAAATGTGTTCTTCAGTCTATTGTAGGATACAATTCGTGTTGGAACAGTTCCAGCACTTCATTATTTTGTTTTTGTGCTTATATGATTGTTTTAATAAAGAAAAAATGTTGTACAGTAAAAAAATGTGGCAAGAGTCATTGAGTCACGACGCAATATCAACGATCTCGCACCGACTGCAATCGTAATTTACTCTGTCTTTCTGTTATTTGCTCCAAAGCCTCACAGTCAGCAATGTGCGCAGAACGGTGTGCTCCAAAACACTGGCACCTGCACCAGCCTTGTACTCCATAGTCAAGGCTGCCAACAGATCGTTACCTATCATACTGCACAAAACGGGTGAGCCCCCGACATCTGCGTTCTGTGACGAGTTGTGGACCTTATCTCCTATTCGTGGTTTCACCGCCCTTCAGCCGCTTCCCATGAATGTTCATGACAGTAGCACACGAATCAGCGATCAGCATGGCCGTTTCCGATATACTCGTTTCTATTAGCTGACCGTACCGTAACTAGAATAACTGCCCATTCGGCTCCCGTTTATTTGCTTTCTTTACCTCGTCACGTGTCGTAAACTCAACCTGGTGCTCATCAGTCTCGCGGTGATCTGTGGTCATCATGTTTTGGATCATGAGTGTACTTGAGAAATTAGTAAAATTCGCAGTTTCGCGTTTCTGGCTTGTTGAAGTCGCAATGAAAGTTCTAACATAATAACTGAAGTCCTGATGATGGAGCTATGAGTCAGAGACGTACACTAGAAAAATAAAAAGAGTGTTGAGAGGCAGTAGGTGATTTATTCCGATTTCCCAAAACAGGATACGAAAGCCACGATTAAATGTATAATTAAAACCGATTCTTACGAGAGAACTTTAAACGTGTGTACGCGATAGCGGATGTATATCTCTCTCTGTGTCTCTCTCTTTCTCTGTGTGTGTGAGTGTGTTTGTATGTGTTTGCTTTCGTGGTCAAGCGCATGCATGTTATTTCCTGACCTTTCTTCCCCCGCCTTTTGCGTCTGTCCAGTTGAGGCGTCCAGTGCCGTTTGGCGGCGTAGTCTCGGTGAAAAACGGATTTGCCAGCGCCGTATATTTTATGTATATCCGGCGGAAGGATGAAAAGCAGAGCCCTGCGGCGCTCTGCGCTGCTTTGGGACATTATCCGCGCTAAGCGGACTGAGCCGCGGGCTGTACCACGCGCTCACCCCTTACCTCCTACACCCCATCAACCCCCCGCCCCACCCCCGAACCAATCTTAGCAGTGGATGCTGCCGGTCCGGCGCTGCCGCAGACGGCTTAATGAGATGCTCTGTAGCACAGCGTCACGCAGTGGGATTCGCCTCCTTTAAAGATCTTTCATACTTTCTGGTTAGACCAAACAAATAGAAAAAGAACATTGTAGTGCCTTAATCCTAGACGTTTCCTCTCAAATGCAGGCTTACGAATATCAGATATCACTAGCTGTGCAATAACAGTGGTTCGTTTAACCTGTCAGTTTCGTATTTCACAATGCGAGTTGCAAATTTGATAGTGGAACGCACAAATGAAGAACTAGACACTAAACCAATCGTACAGAATATTAGTCTCCCTCTTAAAATAACAAGCTGGTAGCTTTGGAGCGCTGTAGTTAGCGTAAGAGTGGTAGAACGAGGTCATATGACTCTCCAGTTCCGACCGAAGTCGTATTATGATGGATCGACATGGAGACGTGACAGAATGGCAGAAAGGAGTTGCCGTGTTAAGATGTTTCCTCAATCACACGACTACTGATGTATATAAGTAGTGAGGAGACAAACTGAGCAGCCCTCATAGTTTGTCTGCAAATGATGCTGTTGTTGGCCGTCTTGTAAATTCATCAGATTATCAAAACCATCTGCAAAATATGGTTACCTGACATTGTCAGTAGGGGAACGATCCTTGAATCTGATAAATGTAACATTCTTGCAAGGAAAAATTTTATTTGTTGATAAAACAACAAATACTTATTTGATAACTAGTTTCGGCAGTGTGAAGTGTCCATCTTCAGATCACCTTTATACATTCACCATTGTGCCACTACATCCACTGCAGTGCTATAAGTCATAAACTTATTGGGAGCCATTCGTTGAAGACGAGTAACCTCATATATAATAAAATCACACTTATGGTAAACACTCTCAAAAGTTTGTGATAAAATTCGTGCGGTTCACAGGGTATTGTTTGATTGGTCTGTACTGATAGCTGACAATACACAGAAACTTTTTTGTCTACCACAAGTATGGTTTTGCTATACGGTATATGACGATACACAGGTGCAACGTCTTCAAGAAGCTCCCAAAAAGTTTAGGTATAGGTGACAATGCACTAAATGCAGAGGTACAATGGTTTTTGTATGTAGATGATCTGATTATGTCAATTTAAACTGCCAAAACTAGTAATCTATATATGTACACTGGTGTCCAAAAATAAATCAACAAACGGAAATTTTACGAGGTTGCGTTTATTTTGCCACAAAACAGTGTTAACAGGTGATAGTAAAATAGAAATAATGTAAAGAACATAGAACGTAGAGAACTTCAACATGCATAAGGATAGATAAAAACTTTTTCCCCAAATTAAGGGATTTGCACACACATTCCGACATCTCGTTAATCTGCTCTGTACGGGGTGTGACCACATCTGGCTACTATACAGGCCTGAGAACGACGGGACAGGCTGCGAATGATATCGTTAGTCCCATGTAGGGGAATAACGCCCATTCTACCTGGACAGCTGCTCGCAAGTCTTGGAGAGTCGTTGATTGATGCTGATATGATGCAATCCGTCTCCCTACTGCGTCCCAGAGATGCTCTACGGGATTCAAACTGGGAGAGTGAGCAGGCCACGTCATGCATGCAGGATCTTCCATTTCCAAGAAAACATCAACCACCCGTGCTCTATGAGGTCCATCAATACGAAGTCTGGACCCACAGCACCTCGCAACAACCGCACATGAGGTTCCAAGATACTGTCGCTATACCTGACATCAGTTAAACTTTGGCGATTCACCCATACAATTTCATGAAGAGGTGTTCGAGTTGTCAACACAATCTCTTCCCACACTATCAGGGATCTTCCTTGATATTGGTCTTTTTCCTCAATGATTGAGTCCCGAAATCGTGTTCCACGTTCCCTCCAGATGTGAATCCGTCGAGAATCACTCGACAGACGAAATAGGTACTAGTCTCTAAAAAGAACATTGACCCACTGTTCGACGGTCCAGGTGGCATGTTGACGAATCCACTCTAGATGCACCCTTCTGTTGAAGATGACTCAAACATGCAGTAGGTCTCCGACAGTAATGGTCATTCTGCCGCCGCCTTCTGTACAGCACTGGAATCTGCGAAAACAGATGACAGTTGTCGTGCAATATTATGGGGGTACCGTCGTGCCCTTACAGCCACAAAATGGTCCTCTCTTTCTGATGTCACATGTGGTTGGCCCTGCCCTGGTTTTCGGAATACAGTTTCAGTACTATCGCCACATCCGAGAAACAACAGAGCGGTTCACGTTAAGCCATTGGGCCACCTCAGTTTGCGGGTCCTGCTTCTATTCCTCCTATTGCTTTCCGTCGCGGAGAGTGTGACTGTGTAGACAGCGATAGCGGATGTGGGGCTATCCAGCAAATACTACCCCGCGCCCTGACATCATCGTTGATCAGAATATCATCTTCCGTAGGGAACACGATCGTACGAACATCAGTTGACAGTTTGTATCATTATATCGAGAATTAGGCACAGGACGGAGAAATAGCAGTTTACTGCTCTAATTTTGGACACTAGTGTATTTGTTGCGATGTGGAGAAAGTAAACTTCTCTACTAAGAAGATTAATTGTTTCAGTTAAAAAATGTTTCCAGTACGAGCTTGTCAGTCCTCTTATGGAGTACTGTTGCGCGGTACGGGGTCTGCGTCAGATAGGACTGACGAAGAACATAAAAAATTTAAAAGAAAGGGCAGCTCGTTTTGAATGATCGAAAAATAGGAGACAGACTGCCACGGATAAGATATGTAAATTCGGGTGTCAATCATTGAAACAAGGCGTTTTTCGTTGCGGCAGTATCTTCTCATGAAATCCTTCTTCCTCCGAATGCGAAAATATTTTGTTGGCTCCCACTCACACATTATCATCATAACAAAATAAGAGGGATCAGAGCTGACACGGAGAGATTTGAGTGTTCGTTTTTCCCGCGCGCAGTTAAGAGTGGAAGGGTAGAGAAATAGCTTGAAGGTGATCCGGTAAACCCTCTGTCAGAAACTTCATTTTTAATTACAGAGTAATCATGTAGATGTAGATGTAGACGCATAAAGCTGCCCTATATACTCGTATCAATGTGGCCTGTAGAACTTGTGGTCAAGGAATGGCGTACCATTTGCAGTGGAGTAGGAACTTTGATTCAGAAAATATAGTAACAGACAGAGATTAGAGACGACCACTGTGACTTGTCAACAACAATCGATTTCAACTCTTCAGGAAATGGTACTTTCAGTGAAGGGCTTGATGTGTACTTCAGTCACGTTCCGATTCAACGTTACGAAGCGAGTTGCATAGAATCGCTAAAGGCCATTGCTCACAGTGTCACATAAGGATGCATATCTTCAGTGTGTCAAACAACGTAGAAAGTGGACAATGCTGACTGAATGCGTGGAAAGTGGTCCGGTGAGTTCAGATTTTGTCGCTTTTCAATCTATTGCATCTCGACTGGTCAGCTAAATCACCCCATCTCAATGTAATGCAAAGTATCTAGTCATTCAGGAACAGCGAGTGAAACGTGGCTGTCAACACTTCGGCCCTGTGGTAGCTCTAATTAGGAATGAGTGGCTTCAGCTGAATATAGCATCCCCGAAGAAATTTGTGGACCGCCTTTCTCGCTGAACTGAGACCACTATCAGAGCTACAGGAGCTATTACACGAAATTAACGTTATGTCTCCTGGAGGTGATTAATGTATCCACCGAAGGCTGCACAAGGGAAACACAAAGAATAAGCTTAAAACGTTTACTAAACCGAGTCAGCTCGGAAAGGAGGAAGTGTTAAACACACAGACTTAGATACGGTTATGTCTTGATTATTTATTAAATAAAAAACACTCTGGCTCTGACTTGTTAGGTCTTGAACATTTAATGAAAACTCACTTCAGCAGCCGGCCGGAGTGGCCGTGCGTTTCTAGGCGCTACAGTCTGGAACCGCGTGACCGGTACGGTCGCAGGTTCGAATCCTGCCTCGGGCATGGATGTGTGTGATGTCCTTAGGTTAGTTAGGTTTAAGTAGTTCTAACTTCTAGGGGACTGATGACCACAGCAGTTAAGTCCCATAGTGCTCAGAGCCATTTGAACCATTTGAACCATCACTTCAGCAAGTTATTTGTGTTACCTTGACAAAAGAATGTAAGGCAGAATCCCGATAACTACAATCACATAAATTTGAGATGAAACACCTACGAAACCAAAACGACTTCTTGTATAATTAAAAAGGCTGTTAATGTTATAGCGACAAAGACTGACCCAGTACCTTGGATCATCGGAATTTTGCGAACAAGGACTTCGAGTAAGAATATCACACTAAAATAGTCAAATAGAAAACATACCCTTCGTTAAGGACCCGATAAGATGAGCCATATTCGATATTCAGAAGGTATGGCAAAGCCTGTCGTGAAGTCAATAATTACCAAGCAAAACTATGACAATGATATACCACAATGCTTGATGGCCACTTACGTCTATGGTGTCCACATCTTCTACCGGAAATGCCGCATGAGATGTTCCAGGTGCCGGAGAGTGACGTGGACAGCGGTGATGGCGTAGCACAGGCTCCGAGTGAGTTGTTGATACATGAAATGCGAATGCATTCGGCGTCTGGCTCAAGAATGTGACTCGAAGTGAACTGGCCACTGAGGTCTCTAATACAGGCCAAGGCACTATTATACAGTCGGCGTAAGAAAGAAGTTCGTGGGTCGAGCGACATCTGACGGCGCATAGGTTGCCGACTGGTGACCGTGTAGTCAAGTAGAAGCTAGCTGCCTGTGTAACTTCGGTGCAATGCTTGTTGCTGGCAGCATAGGCGTAAGCCCACAATACAGCTGTGATTCTTTTAAAAAAATAAAAAATAAAAAAATTGGTGTGCATGAACGCATTCATGTAAGTGATTTTATCTGTACAATTTCCTGCCTGACACATTTCTGACTGCCCCACTGTACTACAAGGCCTGTGAAAGTAACCTGAGGCATGGCTACATATATGACTGTGAAGCCATTGTGTAGATCTAATCACTTTTTATCTCGGAGACTTGGCAAAGTATTGTTTGCGAACCTTATGGGAACGAATTTATGGCAGAGATCATCCACCGATCCGTACTTTAATTCAAGTAAGATTTTATCATGCACTAAGTTCGACTCCAAAACCAGACAAAATTTGAGTGGGATTCTCGTGTTTTCGAACTGGCGACGGGCAAGATGCAGCTGTATGATCTAACCATGTGTGATGAAAGAACGAGTCAGCTACGAGAAAATAGCGGCAATAAACAGCTTTTGAGGGAACTTTCAGAATACGTTTGCCTGGTATACTTAGGTTTAAGTGAATTTAGTATCACTGCCAACAGACAAAACGATGGAGGCAAATGAACTGGCCTAGGTTGCGCTGCGGAATATTGCGGAAACCTGCCAAGGAAGTCGCACGTGGTGCGTGGTATGGGCAGACTTGCTGACGGAGGTGTTTACCTGAGTAAGGCAGTAAGACAAGCAGGCTGGTGCTTATGCTAAGTTCAACTACATGGACCCTCGCGTTGCGCCTTTCAAGTTCAACGGAGCCTACACCACACTGATATCGGTATACAACAGCCCTGTAGGCATTTCAACACGCGATATCAGCACACTACTCAACATTTCACCGCGAGTAATAGTCGCTGGAGATCTGAACGCAAAACACCCAGAATGGAATTCACGCATACGAAATCCCAACGGCAAAAAACTGTACGAACATTCACTTGGCAGAAACTACATCATACTAGCGCCGACTGAACCGACGCACATTCCCTATCAGAGGGGACACAGGCCAGACGTGATAGACATGGCCCTCATCAAGGGCATTACATCGACACTCAACGTTTCCGTTGAAAACGATCTGCCCTCAAACCACCAACCTGTAATACTATACATTGAGGAAACACTGCAGCACATGGAACAACGTAAGATGTTGGACTACGGGCGTGCGGATTGGACAAGGTTCAAGCAAACGCTCGATAGCCACATCCCACCTATACACGAAATTAATGAAACAGCACAAATCGACGAGGCAGTAGAAACCCTCACTAACGCCGTCCAGGACGCAATGGCAGGCACCATACCTGATCGCACCTCACAACAACATAGTGCGGCCCTGCCCCAGGAAATCCTGGGCCTAATCTCGATGAGGAATCGCCTCAGGAGACAATGGCAGCGCACCAGGCGTCCGTACTTCAAACGGCACATTAACAGACTACAGGGCATCATACACGATAAAATACAAACACATAGAACACAACAGTGGAACCACACACTCGAAGGGCTGGACACCACACGACCTGGCGTGTGGCAACTAGCCCGACACTTCACCAGGGAGAAAATATACACGCCAACACTTCAAGGGCCCGACGGACCTGCATACTCAGCGGAAGAGAAAGCAGAACTAATGGCCCGAACACTCGCAGCGTCATTCACACCGAACCTGGTACCATCAGATCCAGCGTTCACACTTGCTACTGACCAAGAGGTTACACGCATTCTAGCCCAACCATCGCGCGACGACATTCGACATGCTAGCACAGCCGAAGTCTCCTGGGCCATAATGCATTCCGCTGCTAGGAAAGCCCCTGGTCATGATGGCATTCAAAACCGTGTCCTCCAGGAGTTCACGGATAAAGCAACTGAATACCTAACACACATAACGAATGCCATACTAAAACACCAACACTTCCCCGCCTTTTGGAAGACGGCCAAGGTCCTGATGTTCAGGAAGCCGGGGAAAGACCACAGCCTCCCACAAAATTACCGACCCATCAGCCTTCTGAGCTCGCTCAGTAAGATTGTTGAGAAGGTGATTCTCAAACGCATCACTAGGCACTGCATAACAAATGACATCCTGAGACCGGAGCAATTCGGCTTCAGAAATCACCACTCCACAACACAACAACTCCTACGCGTCGTTGAACACATAACACATGGCTTCAACATAAACAAAGCTACAGGGGCAGTGTTCCTGGACATCGAAAAGGCTTTCGACCGTCTATGGCACAACGGCCTCATCCGCAAACTCAGCGACGCGGGATTCCCCGACGGGCTGCTGCGTCTAATACACTCATACCTCACAGACAGGAGTTTCAACACTGACGTGCAGGGAAAACAGTCAACACGACATGGTATACACGCGGGAGTACCCCAGGGAAGCATCCTAGGGCCCCTACTGTTTAACCTCTACATAAACGATCTCCCAAACACACACAACACAATGATGGCAATCTACGCGGATGACACAGCCATCCTTGCGCAAGATTGGAAACCATCAAATATTACGTCACGCCTACAGACTGCACTCAGAGTGGCTGAGCCTTGGTTGGAGAAATGGCGTGTTAGAGTAAACGTCGACAAGTGCGAAGCCGTTCTGTTCACGAGAAGACCGAAGCAACTGCGCAAACACCGCTACTGCAGACCAATAACTCTACATGCACGCCCAATACGTTTCCGCGAGAAAGTCAAATACCTCGGTGTCTGGCTGGACCGGAAATTACTCTGGGGGGACCACATACAACACATGACCAACCGAGCTAGCGCGAGGCTCAAACAGCTTTATCCTATGCTCAACAGGCGTAGCACACTGAACAGAAGGGTGTCGAGGTCCATGTACATGACACTTATCCGACCCCTGATGACGTACGCAGCTCCCGTCTGGGGATACGCTGCGCCTACACGCCTGCGCCGTCTGCAGCTCATACAAAACAAGGTACTCAAAATCATAAGCAATGCTCCACGATACACACGCATCGCGGACCTTCACCGGGAATACCGACTTGAGACTCTCACGGAGGTAATCCACAAACTCACCACAAGACTATACAGAAACTCCAGACATTCGCAGAACCCGTTTATTCTGAATCTGGGGAACTACGACCACAACCATAGATGGAAACATAAAAGACCAAAAGACATACTTGCAAGGACATAACATCTATGGCCAAGCTTACGCAAACATAACGGCACAGGCGAGCCCCTGTTAATCAGACGCATTTACTGGATATCCAGCTGAAATACACTGCCGAATAACTGGCACCATACAGGGAAGCCGTACCGTACACTGCATGCAAACAAGCTCCACACATCCCCCACACAGTGAGATGATCTATGGCCGATCTCCCACTACTGTATAACGATATTGATTGTTCCAGGAAAGTAGCAGCCGCAGCAACTGGGACACATCGCCATCGCCTGTCACGGTAATGATGCATGATACCTATACTAACAAATCCAACCTTGCATGAACTATCGCAGCTAGTAAGCCACTACTGCTCTTACTACCCATCCCACTGTCGCAGAGGTTTTTTTCCCACGGCACGAGCCATGGCACTTTTTTCCCTCTGCTCTTCAAATCGCTACCCTCACTCGCGTTTCGTCCACTATCTATCACCTGATGGACCGTGTTAATGCGTAGCCTTACCCAGACGCACGGACAACATCACAGCCCAGCATCCTGTGATCCACCCACTAGATAACTAACATGTTTACGGAGGTGACAGTAGAACTTTTGGTTTGGTCACCACGTTGGTGCGGGCGTGGAGGGGCCCCATCTCTTTCTTAAAAAAAAAAAGTCGACAGCCGCCAAGCCAGCCGCGTGCATGTCTCTATAATGATTCGGACATTGTGCTGCACGTAGATTGACTTGCATTTTCCTTACAGGTTTCTCCTCTCCAGATATTACTGAGCCGTCGTCGGCGCGTGAAGTATTCGTGCCAAAAGCACAGTGTAGCGGCGTTGTTACGCTAGTGTAAATACTGAAATGAACAAACCTATATTTCTGTGAAAGTCGAAATGTTAAATTTCATGCAAATGTCTTACTACCATATACTTGAACCATTATTCGGAGACTTTTCTCCCCAGAGCGTTGAGATTGTAATCCTCTGGTTACTAAGTGATTATTGGAAATGCTACAGAGCTGACAATGCTAGAGTAGGAATTGTGACTATTTTTTGATCTTGTCCCGTAGAATAAAGCTAAGCATGCTAACCTACTGAAATTATTTTAAGAAGAAGTGTAGGGAGGTGATTCGGGGTCTCGATTAATGTTTCTTTCATCGAGTGTCGCATGATTACTTTACACAACGGAGTGGAGTGCGCCATACCTCCTCTCGCGTGCGAGAACGACGGAAGTCGAAAATTCTTCTGAGAGATTGCTAAAGGATGGAACATTTCAACTCCTAAGCATCGAATGGCAGAGGCCTCTTAGCTGGTGCATCCTGGACAAACTTGTAAATCTGCATCTCGTATCTGGGACAACTCTACCCCGAGCATTTTATCGATAGTTTTGGCGGCAAATTTTGTCAATTATCACTGTCCAGGGTGAGCCACTAATTATTGCCACCCAGAATAGCTCCGAAAGTATGATAGGAGCTGCATGGGACAACGGGGGCGATAATATGACGTTGGTTTTTGTTCCTAGGTGGGGTCACGTCGTGATATGAATCTAAACTTTGTTTTTTTAAAAGGTATACTATAGTTTGGTACTTAATTTCTGCTAGCGGCTATCGAGACGAATCCCATGATGTGTAACAGTAAGGTCTTCGAAGGTCATCAAAAGACATGAAGGTGGCATGAACGTCCATTTACAGAATGTGTTCGAAATGATGGCCATTGGTATCAATGCAGTGCTGCTATCTTCTTATCATGGCTTGAGTGGTATTATTTATCACATCGGCACTTATCGAAGCACATGCTCTGACAATTCTCTCTCGCATATCTTCAGTTGTAGTTGGAACGTCTTTAAAAACAATGTTTTTTGTGAATCCCCACAAGAAAAAATTTAGAGGCGTCAAGTCTGGCGAACGAGCCGGCCACGACACATCTCCTCCGCGTTCGATTCCAGATTTGCTTCTCTCGCTCATTTCTAGCCATCAGCGAAATATGTGCCGGACACCCATCGTCTTGATACCACATTCTGTTCCTTGTTCCTAAAGGTATTTCATCCAGTAACATTCCTAATGTTTCTTGCGGGAATGAGGTGTACTTCCTACCATTAAGATTTCCTTCTATGAAATAGGGGCTTATAATTTTGTCCACCAGAATCCCACACCATACATTCAACGACCACGGTTTTTGGTGTGCAACATTCCATAGTTCGTGAATGTATCCTCGCCAATAAATAAAATCTAATTAATAAATGTGTCATCCCACTGAATCTGAAGTTGAGCCCATCTGCAAAATTCAGTGCGACGCATACAATCCTTACCAGTTAATTCTTGGTGGAGACTGATATGGTGATCCAGACACGAACAACATTACTCTGGCTCATGCCAAATTCCCTTGCGGAGAAGTTCGTTTGCATTTTTCGTGGGCGAGTGAGTCAGCACTATCAACAGAGACGACCAATAGTGCAGCGAAGTGTTTTACTGAGAGCCATCGATCAGCTCCAATGAGAATGTCTGCACGATCCAGCGTTCCAAGAGTCACAGTTGTGTGTAGCCGGTCGGTACAGGGGAGATCGCACGCGTTTGCGTGACGTTGTTGCCATGATGACAGACAACTTGCACAACGACTCACTGTGCCTTTTATTCGCTGCCAGGTCTCCGCAAACATTCTGCGAGCGCGTGTTCATATCTGCGATGCTACTGAATTCTTCAAAAGAAATTCAGTGACAGCTCCCCGCTTGGAACGCACCTTCGTTACAATTTACAATATCACGCTGTACATAGGTACACACTTTGTTTTAGTATCCTTTCTTTTAAGTTTATGCTATTTGTAATTTGCTTAGAACAAAGATACGTTTAACCTCTTGTGTGCAATGTTTTCATAAATATACTTCATTTAAGTGACATGTTTCGGTAATGCTTCAGTTTTATACGTCATTCTTATAAAACTATAAAATCTTCTAAATCTCTGCAAAAAAATTGCAGAAGGGTAGTTTTGCGATGAGATGGTTTTGACATTTCTGTCAGGGGCGCAGGATTAACTCAGTGCGGTACTGTAGAATTAAGATGATGTCCCATTATCCGTAGTTACTAATCTGACCTCACCCGAGATTCCAAACTGATTGTTTCTGTGACTCATGTGTAGTGAATGTTGCCGGCCGCTATGGCCGAGCGGTTCTAGTCACTTCAGTCCGGAACCGCGCTGCAGCTACGGTCGCAGGTTCGAATCCTGCCTCGGGCATGGATGTGTGTGATGTCCTTAGGTTAGTTAGGTTTAAACTAGTTCTAAGTCTAGGGGACTGATGACCTCAGGTCGGGTTTCAGAGGAGATAGAGAATATCCAAAGAAGAGCGGCGCGTTTCGTCACAGGGTTATTTGATAAGCGTGATAGCATTATGGAGATGTTTAGAAAACTCAAGTGGCAGACTCTGCAAGAGAGGCGCTCTGCATCGCGGTGTAGCTTGCTGCCCAGGTTTCTAGAGGGTGCGTTTCTGGATGAGGTATCGAATATATTGCTTACCCCTACTTATAACTCCCGAGGCGATCACGAATGTAAAATGAGAGAGATTCGAGCGCGCAGGGAGGCTTTCCGGCAGTCGTTCTTCCCACGAACCATACGCGACTGGAACAGGAAAGGGAGGTAATGACAGTGGCACGTAAAGTGCCCTCCGCCACACACCATTGGGTGGCTTACGGAGTATGAATGTAGATGTGGATGTTCAGTCCCATAGTGCTTAGAGCTATTTGAACCATTTTGTAGTGAATGTTTATCTACTAAACAATAATGAAGGTATTTCGTGTCAACTATCTGGGAATTAAGTTTGCTTGCTATAGAACAAGTTGGCTTTGTGAGCAATTCAGTTGCAGCTTTGGGGGAGGGGGGGGGGGTCTTTGTTCAAAGTTATGACACACAGTGACGGTGCTCCTCGGCTGAATAATTATTCGTAGTGGCCCCTTCTTCGTGGCGCTATACATTTTCGTGGTGGAAAGTGATTAGGAAGTCATTTACCGCGCGAGAGGCAAAACAGAGAGGAACATTCCGAGAGGGCGGAAGGGTATAACCTCGTCCGTAACATCCTGTCTTCATGCAAAAGGATAGCTATTTTTCACAGGCGAACTTGCCCCGCCAACTGCCTCGTTCTGTTAGCGCAGTACGGCGGAAAATTAAGCGCCACTGTGGCTCCCCGCCGTGCATCTCCGTCGGATTACCCCGTGTTAAACCTCATTACTGCAGCATGCCTCAGCCGCACCTGCTTTCCTTCGCTGTAGTAACGCCGGCTCCAAGAAATAATGCGCTTTCCTTCTCTCTCGATCGTTATTGAAGTGTACCATTGATTGGCATGAAAGTTTTCTGCGTAGGGTACCAAGCCATATTGCAGATAACTACCAATGGTAAAAAAAACGTTTTGAACACGGTTACAGTGGTCTTCTTATGGGTCTGCGGGGGTATTTCGTCGTTCCACATCCGTTGTATTTTGTCATGGCTGATATATTGACAAGAGACGCGTCTCGGCTCGAACGGGTATTTGTATTTAGACATTTATACACAGACCCATCACAAGTTTGTTGCTAAGCCAGCGACGGCGTGTGATTATGAAGTTTTTGGTTTGTACACAACAGCGCTTGCAGTCTTCGAGGAGGGAGTTAACACGCCAGTCAAACAGTCATCTCAGCAACTACACTCATGCTCATAAATTAAGAACAATGCTGATACATGGTGAAACAACGCTCTGGTGGGCGGTTTACGGGTTTAAATCACCTTGAGGTCTGACCATGCGGTGCATTTAACCTGTGGTCGTCGCACGGTGGCGCTGGAAGCAGTCCACATACACATACACAGTGGTGTGTTGGTGCGTATCAGCGATATCAGCAAAAGGTTATGAAACATTGCAATTACACACACAGTCATCCAGATAGCGTTAGTTCATGGTATGCATAATCCTAAAACGCCCAGTAGTAAAATGTAAAAATAAATAACTGTTCCGAATTTCGTCCTATATGATTGCAGAAAAGAAACTGTAAAACCAAGCAAGTGCGCTAAATAACATAAAATCCAATAAATTCACAGCCTTGTCTGTTTTCAAATACACATATCAAAATAGTTTTGCATCACTATCGTTCCCAGAACTCCTGAAGATAGACATTGACTGTGGATATCGTATCACAGACACAGTCCCGTTGACTGTTCAGAGATATCACTAAACCCGCCCAAAGATGTAAACTACTTACGGATTATGGTTCGGAGGAACCCGACAGCAACGACACCATGTTGAATAAAGCTTTTCGTGCAGCCACAGGACGTCATATTACGACTCAAACTGGTGCCCAATAGGCTGCATGATGCACAACTTCTCTCCCGACGTCTATGGCCAGGTCCATCTTTGCAACCACGACACCATGCAGCAGGGTACAGTGGGGCCCAGTAACATGCCGAATGGACCGCTCAGGATTGGCATCACGTTCTCCTCACCGATGAGTGTCGCATATGCCGTCAACCAGACAATCGTCGGGGATGTGTTTGGAGGCAACCTGGTCAGGGTCGGGCTGAACGCCTTAGACACACTGTCCAGCGAGTGCAGCAAGGTGGAGGTTTTCTGATGTTTTCGGGTGGCATTATGTAGGACCGATGTACGGCGCTGGTGCTCATGGAAGGCGCCGTAACGGCTGCGCGATACGTGAAAGCCATCGTCCGACCGATAGTGCAATCATATTGGCAGCACATCTGCAAGCCATTCGTCCTCATGGATGACAATTCGGTCCCCCATCGTGCACATCTTGCGAATGACTTCCATTAGAATAAAGACATCGCTCGACTAGAGTGGCCAGCATATTCCCCACACATGATTCCTATCGATCATGCCTGGGATGGTTTGAAAAGGGCTGTTTATGGACGAAAAGAACCACCAACCACTCTGAGGGATCTATTCCGAATCGCCTTCGAGGAGTGGGACAATCTGTATGAACAGTGCCTTGTTGAACTTGTGGGTAGTATGTCACGACAAATATAGGTATGGATCGATGAAAGAGGACGTGCTACTGGGTATTGTAGGTACCGGTGTGTACAGTAATCTGGAGTACCACCTCTGAAGGTCTCGCTGTTCGGTGGTAAACATGCAATGCGTGGTTTTAATGAGCAATATAAAGGATGAAACTGATGTTTACGTTGATCTCTGTTCAACTTTTCTGCGCAGTTTCCGGAACTCTCGTAACCGAGGTGATGCAAAACGTTTTTTGATGTTTGTATGTAAGTACTGTCTTTAAAACTCAAATATATATGTGTACAAGCAGTAAAAAGCATTCTTCCTGTCCTGTAGAAAGATAATAAATAACCAGTGATGGTGCTGAAACTTCAGCGAAACATGTCTGGGAAATAAAAAGTAAAATTGTGTTTTGCTCAAGGCAGACGTGCCCCAAAACCAAATCTGTTTCCAAGCAAACGTGGACATAAGAGCTTCGACCTCAAGATGACTATCCTAAAATAAAACATCACTGTATTTTGTCATATTTGTACAACAATGGACCTTTAATATACCCTAACTTGAACTGATTCACAAGTTACAATTATGTCTATTACAAATTAGTTCGAGATTGGTGAGCTTCCCTTTAAATGACCAAGTACAAATTAGAACTCTTGTATTTTAAAATATTTTAAATAAAAACAGCCCACGGCCAGCGAGCTAATGTTGCCCTTGGCAGCTGCCTGCTGTTGGTGTCCTTCATCGGTCGGGGAGCACACATTGGCATATATTCTTTTACTACGATTAGAAACAGAAATTCCCTCCCTTGAGGACCGTGGTTGTCTTCTCAGCTTCCTTTACATTAAACAACATCTCCAAACAAGTAGACCGATGGATTAGTTACTAAAATAAATTGATTCTGTCACTATACAGTAAGTGGGACGTTAAAAATTGTAAGGGCCTCTCTCTGCAATGTGAATTAGCCTTATTTCCAAATATACAAATTTTCTGCTTTCTCTGTTGTAATCTGCCATCATCCTCCTCTGCCTTCTTATTACTTACACTGTGTACTGGTTCTTTATTTACGTTACCATTACGGCACTCCAGTTCTCGATACCCGTAATATCGTACTACTTTCCTGCGAAGTAACAGACATATTTTTGTGACAATATTCACATTTTGTTTTATTAATGTATAGGTACTCCGATGTATCGATATATTACAGTGATATGGTTCTTGTGTGCATTCATTTGTGTGAAACTGTCATAATGTTTGACTTACTTTTAACCGTTTTGGCGCGATTGCGCACAGAGCAGTCTTTGTTTCACTTTGCAGAAGTTAAGTTGTTATTTCGCTTTGTAAAAGAACAGTCAAGTGTTGTGTTTGGTTAAAGTGGAAATTAAATATATGAAGATTGAGTCAAAACTGTTTTCTTGATGATGTGTCAATTAAGAAGAAGTATATGTGAATTTACAAGAAGTTTAATAAAAATGTGGATCGTGAACAGCAAGTCAAAAATTATTTCTGCCATACCATTGTTCTGATCTGGGATTGTTTTATCATTAAGAATTTCCTGAAAAACGCATTTGTTAGGTCTTCAAATATTGCTGAAATACAGATCTGGACCTTCTAGCAGTCAAAGTGGAATCACCCTAGAATCAACAAGATGGGCCATAACAACTTCGACGAAATCTACGTGGGAAACCATTCAAGTAAGTATCAAAATTAATGACTTTTTTACAGTGACTTCATTATTTCCATTCTGACAATACCATCCAAAGTCAATAACTTTGTTGTTGCCCGATAAAGCGAACATATGCTGCGTGAGCAACATTACTAATCTGATTCCTAACCTACTTTGTGAGAAGTGGTATTGTTAGAACTGGAAACTCTTGTAAGTTGATTTCAACGGCCGAGATAGAGAAAGAAATTAAGAGCGATTTCCTAATGCTCAACCGCAGCAGAAGTTTTGACGCAACCCGGCGGACATAGCAGCACTGCGCCACCTGGCGCACATATCCCGCACGCCAGCTCTGCAGGTGGGCCGATCGCGCCACAGCAGGTGGCGGGGGATCCCCGGCGTATTCGTCACGCTGCGCGCCCTCGCGGCCGCGGCCGCTGTCGCAGGGCATATCGATTGTGTCGCGTGCCGCTGCCGCTGCTAGACCGACGGCCAGCCGGCTCTCCTGTCTGGCCGCCACTTAGCTCTTCCGCGGTTCACTGCGCATCACTCCTCTGTCGCTGTAGCGCACCCACGCCACTTCTTCTTCTCCTCCCTTCATCCCCCACATCCACCCGACATTTTTATTGCTTCCACTATACTTGTAGTCAGTATCGGCAATTTTTCATAGTCCCTGGCATCTCCTCTTCCCCCTCTCGCGTAGTTATTGTTTCGTATTCCTCGGGATCCCTTAGTTTATTCTACAGGCTCTGCGCTTCTGACGTTTCCTAGCAACTGTGATTACCTTCTTTCAAGAAACAGCAGACAGAAATACTTTTAAAGTCCGTTATTTTTTTCCTTCCTTTCCATCCCATCAGTTCCCCTTTATAAAAGTTTGGCTTTTCTCCTTCCCTCTTCCTACTGCGACTGCAGATCTCAATTTTACGTCGGCATTCCTCATTCCACGTTCGAGACGCTTCTTCTTCTCTCCCTGCACGATGTCCGTGCTCTGTTCTTTCACGTCTCAGTTATTCGACAAAGACACCATCCGGCGCCCACTAGTAGCTCCCGACAGAGTGGTCATGCATATTTCCAGCAGCTCATCACCATAACTGTAACTTTATACCCACTTTTTTTCAAGAGGACGATGATTTAGGAACGGTGTAAGACCCAAATATGCGGGACGCCTTTGGCATTTTGCTGTGCTCTCTTTTTACCAGTCTCTTATCCTTCCACTGCCAAATATTGTTTTATGCTCCTTTTGCGTGAAACACGTCAATTATAGCATGTGAGCAGCTGACGAATATATTAATAAGCATATCTAACGAGGAAAAGTCTAAGCAGATATCACCCCGGACAATGTTTCACATCGGGAGAAACACCTTTCCCGCAGTGAAGGTCGCAGACTTCTTGTCGACTCAAACTGGTGGTTTGCTGATTTGCAGCTCGTCATCTAGTTTTGATCTTAATTAACGACAATTCAGTAATAAAGTATTGTCAGTAATCAAGATCAATATATAAGACAAAGTGCAAATAAGCAAATCACCAGGGTGGGGGGATGTTACAATACGATAACGACAAAGTTCGAGGTATAGTGAAAGGTGTCGTGAGGAACAAATCAACGTCTGGAACCCGTGTCCAGTAATGTTATCCAACGACACTACAGAGCGGCGAAGTTACAGGCAGCGAAACTTACATTTTGCCACCCCTTAAACAGCAAATGTGACTTCGTACGCTGACGTACCACAGGCGAAACGTTTCGCAGCGTCGTTTGTTATTTAGTGATCAGGACTGACCACCAGTGGGGAAGATTGGGCTAGCTGCTGGATAAACAGGCCTTCTCTTCCATGGATGTAATGCTCCGTTGCCTCGCTGGATGACGGTTTCGGATACACGTCCCATCCGCAATTTATTTCTCCCCTGCAATCGTGTAAAGTCTCCAGTATTTTGCAGTATACAGGAGAAAAATAAACTGAAGTTGGAGAAATACATCCGAAGTCATCACCGGACAAGGTGACAGAGCATCGGATTCGTAGGAGACGATGCCTTTCTACGCAGCAGGTAGCTCCAAGTTCTCCACTGGCGATCATGGCACTCAGTCACCATCACCATCATGTGAAACGTTCCGCCTACAGTCCGTCGCACACAAAGTCACATTTGCTGGTGAAGGTGTGACCTATCGGCAATCTGCGCCACCTGTAACTTCGACACACGGTAGTGTCGTTGAATGCCGTCTCTGATCACGGGTTCTTGTCCTCCATTTGCTCCTCACAACACTCTCTACAACCCCTCGAAGTAACCTCTTCTATGTATATGTTATTCCGATCTAAAAATGATTTTGTTTTTAATAGAAAACAACCGACGCTTTCTGTCGACACTGCGTCACATGAAAGATGTGACGAACAGTACTTATTTTGGCTGACTCCAGCTACACAATGCAAAAACGAACTTGGAAATATCTGGCGAAATAATAGAGAAAATGCTCCTGACGACTTTTGTATAATGACGAGCGAAATTTGAGGACGCAAAAAATTTTTGCGAGATATGTCACTGCCAAGTAACATAGCTCGATGAAACTTGGACCATACAAAGAAACATCTGCTACAGTGTGGCACAGGAGGTAACGGAAAGAAGTACGCAATGAGACGAACAGAACGACGCTTTTATTGAAAGGAAATAACTACGCCGAAGTCAGCCCGTCCGGCTAGCCGCGTATTCTAACGCGCTGTTTCTCGAGCGGGAAGGCGTGCAGGTCCCCAGCACGAATCCGGTTGGTGGATTAGTGTCAAGGTTCGGGGTGCCGGCCGGCCTGTGGATGGTTTTTAAGGCGGTTTTCCACCTGCTTCGGCGAATGCGGTTTGGTTTCCCTTATTCCGCTTCAGTTACACTATGTCGGCAATTTCTGAGCAAACACTGTCTCCACGTATGCGTACACCATCATTACCACGCAAACATTTGGGGTTAGACTCGAATGTATGAGACGTTCCCGGTGGTGGGGCGTCGGTGATGTGGGTGGACTGCTGTGGCCTGTTGTGGGGTTGTGAACCACTGAGGGCTACGGCGGGACGAAGCCTCTCCGTCGTTTCTAGGTCCCTGGTTCAATACACAATACACATGCACACGCTGAAGTCACCGGAACTCATGATGGTCCCCTGGACATCATAATACATAGGACATGGTTGTTGGTAGGGTGCGCGCTCACCATGGCCGGCTGTGGATGCTCTGCAACGTGCCCTCATGATGGTCACAAGGTTGGTAAGGTCTTCTTGTGGTTCTGCCTCTCATGACTCCACCAGCGCGGTTAATAACGGCTGGATGGTCGTTGGTGCATGTGGACTTCGGCTTTGAGGATGTCACACTGGTTAATGTTAGTTAAACATTTTTTGATACATCCCTTAAGAGATTTTGCATCTGGACAAAAATTTTTTTGGGTGTTCAACATAAATACGACATCCATTACACAACTGCGCGTCAGTGAAGAGAGTTATTGAGTATCCGAAATTATCGACATGGTTATTTGTATACGGAGTCATTCATAGTACCTCTGGGGGTTCCGGAAAGTACTGCAAGAAAACGACAAGGCATACAGAAGTTACACAAATACCAATGGATAGCGCAACTCCCCAAGTTTCCAGCTCTCATTACAGATGCTCGACAAGAGCTCTGTTTGTGACACTGCAGACGTCAGGACAAGTATTTAATTTATTCAAGCCGACGACACGAATTGCCCAGGAAGTGACGACGGCAACCAGCTTTAAAAATCTGTTGACCTGGTTGCCTATCACCTGGCGCGAACTAATTCGATGCGACAGTGCTGATTTGTCTACACGTACCGACTCGCCTGTCCCCTAGTGGAACCATGCCACGGTTCATATTACGAGATGTTCTGTCCACTGAGATGTGTCATTTTCTGTATGACTTATTTTTGCACAGCCGTCTTCTGAATTTAAGTTTATAACGAACTGTATTGCTTATTACACTTCTGTCGAGTACGCTGTAATTTGTTTATTAGAAGCTGTTCAGTCCAGGAGCAAAGAAGGTCTAGTTTGACCATCAGGAGACATTGCAGAGGTATCGAAATCCTTCCAGAAGTCAAGAAACACCACTGCAAGTTTTCTTTCTGGTACTGTTCTTGTGAAATGCATGCTGTTCACTGAACTTTTACCTCTTAGCCCGGTAGTTTTGTTGGAGTCTGATGACGACTGTAGATTTGCACAGAAAGAGGACGTCTTCGCAGCAGACGGAAACGCAGCAGCCTGCACCAGTTGTGGACCTCGCAGGGAGCTGCCGCTCCCGGGTAGTGGCGGCTCCTTCTCTCACGGAGGTGGGGGGCAGGGCGCGGCTTCCTTACGTAGTCAGCTCACAGTCGCGGGCGAAGAAAATTGAATAAATTGCCAACCGAGGAGAGACTTGCAGATTGCAGGCGGCGACTACCCCCAGGGGCATGCGGGCATTACGGGACATGAAGATGAAAGGAATGAAAGTTTCATCGCGCGCGGCGCGGGGAAGAATGCCCGCGTGCCGCGCAACACAGTTACCCGGGTGAGGGCAGGCCCACTCCCACTGTGTGTGTGTGTGTGTGTGTGTGTGTGTGTGTGTACGCCTATGTGTGGGAGGGATTGGGGGTAGGTGGGTCGGTGGGTGGGTGCTCGGCACTGGTCGCTTTGGAAAGGACACTGTGCGGCGCTTCGTCCAGCGGGCACGGTCGAGTTCTGGCGCGCTAAGCTACTAACAAGGCAGCTTATCGTTTTCAACGTCCTTTTTCTTTCTTTTATTCAAACTACTCGCGTCTGTTATCAATGATTGGAGAAGGTACGAACTGGCACATTTCCATCCTTCTGGGAAACAACTTCTCAGTTTTTAAAGGACATCATATTCGCCCTTGACCGTAGAAATTATTTATTTCACAACTGCACTTTCGGCCTTTGGGCCATTCTCAAGTAGCATTGCAAAGGATTTTGTTACAGCACGTGTCAGACTTTAAAATCTCCAATACGTATGTACGTCATCGTCAAAGCTAAGCCTTTCCACTGTATAAATATAGCAACATCAAGCGAGTGCGAAGGTCTGCACATCGTGAATAGATGTAAATTTCGTGAATTGTTACACTGTTTACAACTTTCACACAAATCGGTACAACTCAATGTTCTTACACACTATTTACATGTGAACTAAGGACGCTGGTGTGAAAATAAATTCACAAATAAGTATTTTCGCACCAACGGTAAACAGTGAGTAAGAACGCTCCGTTCTGCTGATTTGTGTGAAGCATGTTAACACTGGTAACAATTTACGTAATTTACATCATTTCACGATACGGAGCTTCGCACTCGTTTGATGTTACTATAACTCTACAGTGGAATGGCTTCGTTTGGACAATGATATATATATACATAGCGGAGGATTTTAAAGCCTGACAAGTGTTGATGCGACATCTTTTGCAATACCGCTTGAAAACGGCCCAAAGGCTGAAATTTCAGTAGTGAAATAAATAATTTCAGCAGTCAATGACTGTGAACCCGGACTATGAGTAGTTAATTGCTTTTCAGTTCTTATGGTAAGAGTGTAACATTCATCACTTCATCCATAATTGTTTATACAGGGTGGTCCATTGATCGTGACGGGGGCAAATATCTCACGAAATAAGCGTCAAACGAAAAAACTACAAAGAACGAAACTTGTCTAGCTTGAATGGGAAAACCAGATGGCGCTGTGGTTATCCCACTAGATGTCACTACCATAGGTCACACGGATATCAACTGCGTTTTTTTAAAAATATGCACCCCCATTTTTAATTACATATTCGTGTAGTGCGTAAAGAAATATGAATGTTTTAGTTGGACCACCTTTTTCGCTTTGTGATAGATGGCGCTGTAATAGTCACAAACATATGGCTCACAATTTTAGACAACAGTTGGTAACAGGTAGGTTTTTAAATTAAAATACAGAACGAAGGTACGTTTGAACATTTTATTTCGGTTGTTCCAATGTGATACATGTACCTTTGTGAACTTATTATTTCTGAGAATGCAAGCTGTTACAGCGTGATTACCTGTAAATACCACATTAATGCATTAAATGCTCAAAATGATGTCCGTCAACCTCAATGCATTTGGCAATACGTGTAACGACATTCCTATCAACAGCGAGTAGTTCGCCTTCCGTAATGTTCGCACATGCGTTGACAATGCGCTGACGCATGTTGTCAGGCGTTGTTGGTGGTACGATTGCAAATATCCTTCAACTATCACCACAGAAAGAAATCCGGGGACGTCAGATCCGGTGAACGTGAGGGCCATCCACCTGCCATGAAATATGCTATTCAATATCGCTTCAACCGCACGGGAGCTATGTGCCGGACATCCTTCATGTTGGAAGTATATCGCCATTCTGTCATGCAGTGAAACATCTTGTAGTAACATCGGTAGAACATTACGTAGGGAATCAGCATACATTGCACCATTTAGTAGCCATCGATAAAATGGGGACCAATTATCCTTCCTCCCATAATGCCGCGCCATACATTAACCCGCCAAGGTCGCTGATGTTCCACTTGTCGCAGCCATCGTGGATTTTCCGTTGCCCAATAGTGCATATTATGCCTGTTTACGTTTCCGCTGTTGGTGAATGACGCTTTGTTGCTAAATACAACGCATGCAAAAAAATTTGTCATCGTCCCATAATTTCTCTTGTGCCCAGTGGCAGAACTGCACACGACGTTCAATGTCGTCGCCACGCAATTCCTGGTGCGTAGAAATATGGTACGGCTGCAATCGATGTTGATGTAGCATTCTCAACACGGACGTTTTTGAGATTCCCGATTCTCGCGCAATTTGTCTGCTGCTGATGTGCAGATTAGCCGCGACTGCAACTAAAACACCTACCTGGGCATCATCATTTGTTGCAGGTCGTGGTTGACGTTTCACATGTGGCTGAACACTTCTTGTTTCCTTAAATAACGTAACTATCCGGCGAACGGTCCGGACACTTGGGTGATGTCCTCCAGGATACCCAGCAGCATACATAGCACACGCCCGTTGGGCATTTTGATCACAATAGCCATACATCAACATGATATCGACCTTTTCCGCAATTGGTAAACCGTCCATTTTAACACGGGTGATGTGTCACGAAGCAAATACCGTCCGCACTGGCGGAATGTTACGTGATACCAGGTACTTATACGTTTGTGACTATTACAGCGCCATCTATCTCAAAGCGAAAAAAGTGGTCTAACTAAAACACTCATATTTCTTTACGTACTACACGAATATGTAATTAAAAATGGGGGTCCTATTTAAAAAAAAACGCAGTTTTTATCCGTTTGATCTATGGCAGCGCCATGTAGCGGGATAACCATAGCGCCATCTGGTTTCCCCCTTCAAGCTAGACAAGTTTCGTTCTTTGTAGTTTTTTCGTTTGACGCTTATTTCGTGAGATATTTGGCCCGGTCACTATCATTGGACCACACTGAATACTGACTGAAAAGTTGAGCCCCGCGAAAATAACATTAAATATCCGGAAGTTATGAAAAAGGAAGCGAAATTGTGTAATGATATATTATTCGAATACTGTAAGCAAAATATCATTGAAAGGAATGGCAATAATATTATAAGGAAGACTTAGCACAATTACTTCATTTTACGTATCTCAACAACGGTCTGGGAAGAGGTATGGGTCGGATCAGGTGGTCAGCCACGCAGTGAACAGTGTTTTAAATTTGCAATGCACATATAAACTTATGACGACAAAAAGCAACGATAAGGGTAGGAAGAAATGAAATGAAACTTCACGAGTTGAAAGAGTATGATATGTTATTTCAGTGATTAAAAAAAGAGTCACATTTTCAAACAACTTCGAAGTATGAGACTACTTGTCAGTATGTGGCTGCACTCCCTCTGGCCTACATATACGTACTGATTCGGTTGGATGGCCGACATAAAGTCGTTGTATCATCTCCTGAGGCAAGTTGTCCAAAGCTGTTGCAAATGGTCGTTAATATCCTGGATACTGGCGCGATTGACGTCCGAGCTGGCCCCGAAAGTGTTCTGTTGGTAAAGGATCTGGGGACCTTACTGACCCCAGGAGTACCTCAGCATCACACACTCAGTTCGTAGAGACACTTGCCTTTTGAGTGTGAGCATTCTGTTTGAAAATGGCACCTGGGTGCCCCATGAGAAATAACACGTGGGAAAACAGGACATCTTCCGGCGCTTCACATTTTCTTTCGGACAGTCTATATCTAAACCGTTTAGTAGCATTATTTTCCCATATAACAATTAAGCGGTTCCCAAGCATCACTACAGGGATTATAAGGAGACAACTGACGAATCTCCAGCTCGTGTTAGTCGCTAATATTCTTCAACTCTCATGGGACTCCACTGAAAATCTAAGTAGCAGAAGGATATCTTCGTATTCTAAAGATCGTTCCTTTGTTTTGTGTTAACAGAATGGATGATGACGTCTCTTTTAAACCATCTGTCTACGAGGAAAAGCCTTAGCAATCTGTCTGACTAAGTACAGAACAGGAAACAAGTAATGACAACGAGGTTACGGCACTGTGTACTCTGCTGTAAATGGTAATATAACGAAAGGTAGGAACACATCTCCGACAAGAAACAAATTTCAGATTATCTGACAGGTCAACACCAAAATTTCATCCCAAGCTCTTATAATGTTGGATCGATGGTCAAAGTTCAAGAGAATTACAGAATATGCCTTGGACAATTATGTGTCGAGGAAACTTGTGAGGGATGGGAAAGACTCAACGTGGTTCAAAAGCCGTGTTAAAAAGCTGCTGCGAAAGCAAAGAGAGCTTTCCTGCAAATTTATGCGTAGCCAACGCCTCAAAGAGATGAAAAATCTGAACGTTGTCAACATTAGTGCAAGGAGAGCCTTGCGTAAAGTGTTCAACAAATCCGAAAATTATATTATATTTACTTGGCAGATCGAAACCAACTGTCCATACTATCCGACGTTAAGAACATCGAAATAGAGAATAACAGAGAGAAGGCTGAAATAATGAATGTCATTTCCCAAAACTGGTTCGCTGAAGGAAACGAGACTGTAGTTTCTGATTTAAAATGTCACACGAGTGTCTAAATGGCAGTCATAAAAATAAGTGACCGTAAGACAGGAAAGCAACTGCAGTTGCTCAATAGAGCAGAGGTCACTAGATTTGAAAGAATACTAGTTCGATTCTACTTATAGTATGCGAAAGAACTTGCTCCTCTTCTAACAGTAATGTACGATAGGTACTATAGGTCGAATGATGAGCGAAGTGTTGCTGGTGATAGGAAAAAGGTAATTGTTATAGCCATTTCCAAGAATCTATCAAACAGGCGCATAAAACTATAGGTTTATATCTCTGACGTCGGTCTGTTACAGGATTTCTGGAACGCGTTTTATGGTATCTAGCAAACAGAACACGGCGTGTCATTCGCAATGGAGATAAATTTTCTGACAGAAAAGTAACTTCGGGAGTAACCAAAAGGAGTGTCGTCTGCCCATTACCTCTTACAACGTACGTAAATCGGAAGTACCATGAGGATTTTCGCGGATGATGCTGTTGCATACAGAATAGTCGCAACGGCAGCTAATTGTAGCAGAATGCGCAAAGACCTGTAGAGGAACGGCGCATAGTGCAGGGATTGGTAACTGACGTTTAGCAGAACCGAATGTAATGTATCAGACACTATTAAGCAGATAGACCCATTACTGCATCTTTGCACGATTGCAGAATAATCACTGGAAGAAGCGACACCCATAAAAATTTTGGAGTATGATTATGGAATGATTTAAAGTAGAACGACCAGATGAAACTAACTGCAGGTAAGACAGAGTCACATTGAGATTCACTAAAGAGTCATCAGGAAGTGTAGTGCACCTACAAAGGAGGCAGCTTACAAAATCCTCGTTTCCGTCAGCTCCTGAATATTCCTCTCAGACAGGGTTCGATAGCTGATAGGAACGACAACAGAAACAGGAAATGTCCAAAGAAGGAGCAGCGTGTTTCGTTACAGATTCGTTTAGCAAGCACAAAAGCATCATGGTGATTCTCTACCAACTCTAGTGTCGGATGTTGCAAGAGAGGCGTCCTGCATCACAGGGTGCTTTACTGTTAATATTTCACGAATCACTTTTGTAGAATAATCAGTCAATATTTTATTTCTTCTCACGTTTATCGCGCGAAAAGCCATGAAGGTGAAACTAGAGAAATTCTATCATAGGCTTACCAACAATCGTTTTCCCCGTGAACCATTCGTGATTGCAACAGGAAAGGGGGAAAGCGATAGTGGTACACAAATTATCCTCCGCCACACACCGCAAAGTGGCTAACGAAGTATAGTAGCAGCTGTGGAAAAAAGGCAGATGTGGGACAACATTTAAAAATAGGCCTACATCATGATTTTGAGCAAACAGTGGCGTCATCAACAAGGATACATTTGGGTTAAATACGTTCTTTCAGTCTGAACAAAGTTTCCCTAAAATATAACCCCGTGTGCTGTCAATGAAAATGACGAAAGCAAAAAAACAGCTATGCCTCGATAATAGTGTGTAACGGGTTCTAATAGCAAGGGAAGCTGCTTATGTGGTCTGCAGGAAGTCTTGTATATGTACCTCCTATGTGAGGCCTTCCCTGTCGTCATTATAGGAGAACTGTATATCAGAGCGAAAAGATGTCTTCATACGTATGTGAAAAATACGTAGCTTCCTGTGAAGACAATAAAATAAAAAAATATTGTTGTGGCATCACGTTTATAGTCATTACATAATGTTTCACCATTTGAGGGCTCTACAAAGGACGCCGTGTATTTTACGCAACGCATCATCATACTTGGACTTGTTTACTCATAGTAGACAGCATATTCCCACACCATTGTTTTCTAGAGTTATATACATTGTAAAACGTACAAAAGTTTACTTCTGATTTCTAGTATGTACTGTATGAGTTCGATAATAGCTTAACAGCCGAAACTATCAGCAGCATCAAATAAAATGACTTTACAAGAGATACATATGCTGAAGACCCCATAGCAAAAAAGTTGATGTTACCATCCTGCTACACCCGTCGACTGGGCTCCGCTTATTGTCTACTTATCGCCTGTAGTCGGCACAAACAATTACTTAAATCGTGGACACCCTTTGTGTTGTCGGACCCTCACGCAGTATTCAAGCAAGTCTGTGATTCAAACCACATTTTATAACTGTGTGTATATGGCAACAAAAAACAGTCGAATTAAAAAACCTGAACTGATGTTAAGAATTTCTTAAGATTGTAATTTTCCAGCTGGGTAATAAACAAAGATATTTAAAGACACAGAAATATTTTTAGATGTGTTAAATTGTAATTGACGCTGGTGACTTCGGCCGTGAACTAAGTAAGTTGGCCGCTTACCTCAGGGGCAGAAAACTAAATAGCGTGGCCACTGCGGAGTTATGGGATTTCAGGGTGGGGGGGTGGGTGGGGGGGGGGGGAATTATTTCATTTTTCGGTCTTTCATTACTGGCAAATCGTGAGCGTGCGTGACTCGTAGCGATCACTTACTTGGTATATATTTTGAAACGTAAGTAACATGGATTCGAGAATACGCATTACAGAGACTGTCGTTTTCAGATGATGTAAATATTTGTAGCAAGAATATGAAATTAAAGGAAGGCTGTTTTAATAATGCGCAACGATTAGAAGAAAAATGACATTCGAAACGTTTTGTAAACATTTGTGATCTCTCATATTGCATAATGCACTTTAGTATATGTACATTTTCTGTTATTAATCAATTAATCACCCGCTCACACAGACACAACAATGACACTTCGTCTAGCAAGTAAACTGTCACAATTTCGTGGTGGCAGTCTGAAATAGACAACATTCGATACGAAGTGTTTCGACTTTTAACGATCAGTATTCCTGGGTCGGCAGCCAACTCATAAAGCCCCTACTATGGCTAATCTGTTGGTGGTTCTAACATCCTAATTTATGTAATTTACCAATTAATTATAAGATCGGTATATTTGCGGCACGGGGTGTCGCGCTATAGTGTCAGTATTGGTTTTTGAGCAAAACAAAATTAAGGACCACTGCTCTAACGTTTAGCACTTATAAAGAGCAGTCGTCCAAATGTAGGCTAACTGTTCGACGCAACAGTGTCTCACTATCTGGCAACGACAGTTTCTGCTAATGAGACAACCTGAGCTCGACACTTTGGTTGCTCTATGTTCAATTAAACAGTGTGCTCTTACTGTTTCAGATCTTTGGAATATATTGAACATCTTGATACTAATGGCAGTCATGCAGTTCCAATGATCACCTCGGACAAGAGGATGTCGAATCAAAACACCTTCCATCCGTGTAGCTCTCCAATTGTTATTTTGTTGAGAAACAGTTTCGAAGATATGATACACCGTCTTCAGGACCCTCACTGACGTGTAGGAAGACTCCCAACTCTCGTCCAGTTAAAATAGGGGCTAGCATTCAATGACTGGTATCCAATGAGTTTTGACACAGCAATCCCTTCGATCGTCAGTGGATGATCGAGGCGATCACTGTGTCAAAAATCTTCCTTTCTCCTATTCTCCTGACGTGACACCCCGTGAAATCTCTCTCTCTCATCACTTGAGGAAACAGTTTCGTGGCTAGCATTTAAAGACTATTGACGAGGCTATTTTAAAGGTGGAGGGTGTGGTGAACAACAAAATGCAGGTTCTAGGAAGTCATCCACTATTGGAAAAATGTGTCACATTAAAGGATGAATACGTAGAGAAGTAACACGTTACGAAGTTTCATGGTCGCAGCACATTTAAAGCGTAGAAACCACCCCTCATATTATCCAGAACTGCTGAGAAACTTCAGCGATGTTGTGTGGAGTGCGACGCCTGGTTCCAGTCATGAAGCTGACGCTTTAAGAAAGTCGTATTCCAGAATCAGTAAGAACTGCACATGAAATAAACCTTTTTTAACTATCACAAATCAGATGGATTCAAATGGCTCTGAGCACTATGGGACTTAACATTCCCTAGAACTCATAACTACTTAAACCTAACTAAGAACATAACACACATACATGCCCGAGGCAGGATTCGAACCTGCGACCGTAGCGGTCGCGCATTTCCAGACTGTAGCGCCTAGAACCGCTCGGCCAGCCCGGCCGGCCATGAACCACAGCATTCTGTCACAGACGACGAGCGCGAGTCAAGCATTTCACCACCGACTGGAGTTTTAAATAATAATAACAATAATATTAATAATAAAGCCCTCTTAGCTTGCTGTGATGAATACGCCGCGTCTGCTGTACTGTTGACGTCGGCGTCTGCCAAAGCAATGTCCCATGCAGAGCTGAAATGCTGGCAATTTGTAGGCCACGTCTGTAAAGCGGGTAGCCGTGTTTGCAAGCGAAGGCATATGTCCTATCACCCTGTCTTTTCCTCTACTCACTATGAACCACATATTATTTATCTCGCCGATTCTTCGGAGAACCTTTTTATCTTATCAGTCTACATAATTTTCAGCGTCCTTGTCAAATAACAAATCTTCAACAGTTATCTTCTTTTTCGGTTTTCCCACATTCAGTGATTCGCTTTCACACAGTACTAGGCTCCAGACAAACATTGTCAAATATTTCCTCCTCGAATTAAGACCTATGTCTGGTATTAGAAGCCTTCTTTCAGTAAGGCATAAACTCTTTGCCTGCATTAGTTTTCTTTCTATTTCACCTTGTTTCGACATCATACGGTATCTGGCTTCCAAGGTAGTAGAATTTCTTCACTTTATCTACTACCTGCACTCAATTTTGACGTGAAGTTTGTCACTAACATCATTTCTCCCACTCCTTATCACTTTCGTCTTTCTTTACTCTCAATCGATATTTTGTTCTCATGACACTGTTCATTCCATTCAACAGGCCTTGTAATTCCACTGGACGACAGCAATGTCATCAGTGGATCATGTTGTTGATATTCTTTCACTTTGAATTTTAATTCCACTTCATGAACTTTTTTTTCCTTTCGGTCATTACTTCTGCGACATGCAGGTTCAATACTTTTATGAAATGTTACGTTCTCGCCAAAGCATTCATCCAATCATTAAACAGGCTAATAACCACTTATCACTGTAATTTCGACCATTTTCCATTTTCATGCAAATATAAAAAAAACGAAAATCTGAAGTTGTCATAAACAGAATCGTCAGTCCGAAATTCCAACAAGCACAAGCATCGTTCAGTATTAATATTAGTATCATCAACTTAGTCATCCGAGGATCATTTTATAATGATATAGGCTCAATCAATCTAATAAAAAAGAAAAAAATAATTCATTTATACGAATATGCACACGTTCTTAATGAGAACAGACCGTGATGAGTGGTCGACTTTGGCATTGTTGAATGAACCATTGTGGCATTTGCTATCAGTCATTTAAAAAAACGATTAAGAATTTAAAACACTACTCACAAGATCATGACAAAACCACGACAGTAACACGTCTATACTTGGACACTTGTATTAGCCTGCTTGACAGATAACGGTTTAAACTGTCAAACTCCCACGAAGAGGAACACCCTTAGCCTCTGGAGAGCATTAAAAGCCACCAACCAATGTCTACGGTGAACAGCGTGGAGGTGACTGTGAGTGTGGATCCAGGGCACCGGGCAAAATGACACAGTGGCTGGCACACTGGTCTCATATTTGGAGGACAAAGGTTGAAACCCTCATCCGGCCATCCAGATTTAGCATTTCGTGATTTCCCTAAATCGTACGTGGAAAATTTTGGGACGATTCCCTTGAAAAGGGCACGGTTGATATCGTTCCCCATCCTTTCCTAATCCGAGTTTGTGCTTCATCTCTAATAATCTTGTTATCCACAAGACATTAAACTGTATCGTTCCTTGTCTTGGATCTATGGTCAGATCCCGCTAGAGTGAACCACAGTCGAGTTCTAGTTACCTCAACTTTTTAGCTACTTCCCACTGAAAACCTTTTAATGGTATTACACCACTCGAGTTGGTGATGTTCCTCATTTGACCGAGGTGCCTTACATGTTAACTTACCGAATTTTTCTCCTGACAGTGCATATGTTACCCCTATATGGTACATGGGGAAGTTGAGATACAACTGCAGGTTTGAAAACCACGTACCAAGGGCCTTCTTCAGGCCACTGAGCGACTAGTGCCAAAGAGCACTATTTTGACTCACGTGCCTGTGTTACTGCCCTAAAATGGGGCTGCACTGTTTCTTGATCGAAAGACTCTTGAAATGTGATCCAGAATTCAAGGTCACCATGCTATATTTTAACTGTCGGAACGATATCGGTCTAGCTAGTATGACGTAGATGTAGTAAATTAGTTTCATACATCCGTAGATCTCGCCCGCATCTCGTGGTCGTGCGGTAGCGTTCTCGCTTCCCACGCCCGGGTTCCCGGGTTCGATTCCCGGCGGGGTCAGGGATTTTCTCTGCCTCGTGATGGCTGGGTGTTGTGTGATGTCCTTAGGTTAGTTAGGTTTAAGTAGTTCTAAGTTCTAGGGGACTGATGACCATAGATGTTAAGTCCTATAGTGCTCAGAGCCATTTTTTTTCCGTAGATCTCGGTTACAGGGATACTGGATATGTCTTGGTATTACAATTTAAGAACAACAAAAATAAAGAAATTCACATGTACAGACACTTATGTACTCATAGGTCTGGTATGAGAAGGGTGGGACAGGTAGCCGGCAGTGGCCTGTTAGTACTAACAACCTTACCGGCGTTTGCCTGAAGTAAATTAGGAAAACCATCGGAAAACTAGTTCAGGATGGCTGGATGAAGACTGGAGCCTTCACCCCCCCCCCCCCTCCCCTCACTCAAGCTCAAGTGCTAACTTTTAACTCATTTCGCAGTACTCCATACACTAAACACACATTGTTTTATAATACTAGACATACGATCAGCTGACGTCAGGACCATTTTTTGTGCCGCAGCTTCCGATTTGATAGCCTGAGAAACTTAGTCAGCATCCATGTATAACGAGTGAGATGTTGGGCTCAGAAATAGTATAATGTTTCAGCATTATACATTTCCTAGCTTTGAGAGTAAGTTTTTCCACAACAGAAAAAAGGACAACATACAGTCTGAAAATGATATCTGGAATGATAAATGTTTTATTATTGTTATTGTTATTTCTTTGCGTTACAGTTTTTACCAAACACCCTCTTTGGGTTAGCTACGTAACATTTCAATGCATAGAATGTATTTCTGAACTAGGACTTTTTAAACGACTTTTTAAATAAATTTATTCTAGCAATTTCCTTGATCTACTTTGGTAATCTGTTTTATAAATTCATTGCTTGGTAGAAAATGTACTTTTCATTTTTTGTTTATTCGTTTTATTCTTTCTTGGTAAATGTAAATCCAGTCTAGATCTTGTTGCATGGTCGGTGACAGAGCTGTTTGTGCAGTTAGTTATTTATGTTATTTTTGATGTGTTAAACTTACTGGTAACTGTACTCACACCATGCAATTAAAATCGCCATTGTTCTGAACAGATCATTACAATGAACTCGATTACTATTTTTGTTTATTATTCATGTGGCCCTTTTCTGCAGTTTGGAAACTTTAACAAGTGGAATCAAAGTAACTCGTAGCATCGTTAATTATTCTTGATTATTCGTGCAGTTATTTGAAAAATACAAGCATCTAAATATTTTTGTTTTTGCTGCCAGTTTTTCTTACAACGTTGCCACCAAAGACAAAATTTTCAGTGGTCGAGTTACGTAGCTTCAAGCTACGATATTAACAGAATCAGAAACTATGTTAAATATTAGATCACACAAGAGTTGTTATGTTATAAACTTATTATGAATAGCAAGTAAATAAAAGATAAAGCTTGTGAGACACTGATTTGTTACGCAGTCTGTAGAGACGCCATCTAAATTTAACTTAACACAGTCAATTTCCTTCTTCAAACTGAAATTCATGGAATTAATTTTGCTTATGTTCAATGTCACTTTACTGTTTATTGACCAACTATAAACGTCTTTCAGGGTTTCATTACATTTCTCTGCAAGGAGTTCTCGTATTTTCTTACCAACTGTAATATTGCTGTCATCAGTAAAGTTAATATCACTGAGCGGTAGGATACTATTTATGACGATTTACTTTGCCCAGTTCTTGTTCCATGACGCATGAACACACGAAGGAATTTGTTAATTTCTGAAATAAGTTGTTTCTTTTAGATATGCTATTGATAGTTGGAAAGCTCTTGTGCAGAACCATTCTATTACCAAACCCTTTCATATTTTAGTTAACCATTTTCTGATCGCAGGCTCCTGTATAACCATGTATTCAATGGATCTGTCGGCTGGTCTATGTAAAACATCCGAACGCGTCGATGTTTTTCTTTTAGCAACAGTCTCCTGTTGATTGCACCTTCACTTATTTTGCCCTGAAGAAACGGTGTTGTATTTGCGCTATGGAAGGAATTGTGTTTGTATAACTTTTCCACAGTTCAACTTTCTTTTCCTTTTGTTTTAAAAATAGTCTTAAGCTGGCTGTTCCTTCCCTCTTCCGTTCAATTTTATGCTAGAACTTCATCTAGATAAACCTTACTGACACTATGGCGTTAATCAAAAGTTACAAATCTAATAAAACAGAAATAGATGCAGTAAAACTGGAAAAGTCTTGGATAGATGCTGAGAAAGGCTACCTTTCAATGTATTAACGGAGTTGACACAGCAGTCGATGTACAATTTAATGTTCTTCTCATAATTCTAACTAACGCCTGTTGGTTCATAAGGAGCTTTCCTTTAATAAAAATTTAGGAACATTGTACATCAGATGATAATAATCAGGTCGTAAAGCAGGCGAAAAGTGAGTCGGGCTCCGAAGCAAGTAATGGCTATACGCTGATTCATGTAATGTAATAACTCATGTGCTTTGCGTTAATAAAACTTTGCTGCCGCACTGCGAACCTGTATTTATCGTGTCAGGAAGTTGCAGTCTTCCAGCAAGAGCAAACCTATAACTCAGCCCAGCTACTGGGCGCCGGCTCGATTTATTACGTCCTGAAGTGTGGGCTCGCATACCTGGTTTACATAAAATAATAGTTCGCTACATCGGCGAAATTAAACGCCTCGGCCAATTTTCTGCGGGCAAAAATTCTGAAATATGGCTCTGTTTATGGCTCCGGGCCCCATTACGGATCGATAGACGATTCGTGACGGAATTTTTCTCAGAAACGGCTTCTAAAGCAAATTATTTACAAAAGACTTTACAGCAAAGTAACTCTAAGGAAGTCGTGTCTAGTATCCTCTTACGGTACGGGCACTATATTGACTAAAGAATGATAGCAAATAAACCTTATTACATTTGAGTTATAACGAAGTTAGTATTCATCTTAATCTATATTCTGCAAATCATTGTGAGCTTCGAAGCAGAAAATATACATCATCATACATTAGGTTTCTAACCATTCTATTCATGTGCGCACAAACTGGTTTCTTACACCACTTAGTGTTGTATTCATGATTCATAAGGGAACGTTGAGTATTTCTTCATTCTTTCTTGAATTAAATGGGTTCTAATTTTGCAGTACTTTGGTCCATTATCAATCACAATGACCGTTTCTGCACCATGGGCAACTTTCTGATTAAAAGTACATGGCTGAAAGAGAAATATTTCCTATTACAATCAAAAACAACAGCATCTCGAGTATTGAAATAACCGCCTTCTTTTGTATTAGCACACGGCTGCTATAATCAGAGTTCCTGTGAACCAAAATTTCTCTGAGTTTGATACGCTGTCGGAAACTGAACACTAAAATTAATAGTCGTACAGAAAAAGAACATATATTGAATTAAATCCAGGTTTCGAATGGTGATCCGTCACATCTTATCCACTTTTCCACCACGTTCAACATTTGCTCGGGATGATCTTGACAAGCACGTAGGACGAGTTGGAGAGCGAATTCAGAATGTACCATTAAATATACAAATGGTGATGGCAGTTTAGCTTGCGGTGTCGCTCTCACAAATCATTTACGAAACAACACGAAAGTCCATTGCAGCAAAGAGTGGAATTTTTTGTTAATGACAGTTTTTCGTCGTTTAATTTCCGATCAATGGGAAACCAGAGCAAACACAATAATAAACGAACATCATACTTTTTCTTCTTACTTTGCGACGGCTGATTTGCCATAGCTATAGTGGGTCCACCTAGTAGCCGAATGCAAGAAAAGTAACTTTCACCGTTCTAGGCAAAGGTGAGAGCTATGGGAAAACGCACAGCGCAGTTCGTTCTTGATCTCCTCATAATCGCATTTTACATCTTCACCCGCTTTCAATCCTTCTCCTTCGTCGAATTCCCTTTCCTACTTCTCCCTTCCTCTTCGCCTTTTCATTTGCGTTTATTCGTCCTTTCATCTATCATGAAAGTACTCCCCCATGTAAAAGGCACCCAGGTCATATCCTAGATACGCCACTGACGTGAGGATCAGCTGTATTCCCAATTTACGTGCCTCGACCAAGTGTTGTATGGGTATCTGCTGAATTGCCAGTTTACGTGCCTGGACCTTATCTAGTCAAGACTTACTCCATGTCAACATTTCTACGTTGAGGTACTTAGTTTTCCAGGACGTCAGTAGAACTACTCTGAACACCAGAGTGGTCAATAATGTATCAAAGGTACATCACTGAGGCATCACCCTAAGGTGGGTTTTTGTATGTAAAATCATGAGGTAAACAGGAATGCCTGCTGATCGAATGAAATCGTGACTACAATGCTAAATTGGTCAAAGGGAGAGTCGATTAAAAGTTTACTAGAGTCGCTCGGGAGTAAATGTTGAGCGCATTGAAGCGCGGGTTTGAGCAGTGTGAAGTTGTGATTTTTTCCTTGGTTCCTGAGGGATGCGAAGCAGGGACACTAGTGATTAAGCAGTTCAATGGTTTTTCTAATTAATTCGGCTGGTATTATGTTCCAAACTGATCAAGGGTATGTAATGACGAAATCATGAAAGGCTGCAAGAATAAAGGAAAATCATCCAATTATGAATATTAGCTGTAAGCCATGTAACTTAGTGGTGCACAGTGCAAGCCGCTTTCATCAGCCCATTATGAGGACATACGTGTTATGAAGCCGCTGATTCACCGCTCTCAGATTACGAACTTGAGGTAAAAAAACGACGCAGTCACATTTCATCCATAAGCGAATACACTCAAACGCCGTATTTAGAAACCCTCCACCGCAAAGTAAGGCAGAGTTCGAAGGATCCGGCGACAGCAGCCTCGGATGAACGAGCCTACAGGAGATACTATGTTAATGAGCAGCCAGACTCAATTAACTTTGTAGACTAAGAAGAACTTGCAAAGCTTGTCTGCACGTACCTCTCGGCTATTGGCCGGGATGATGATATGTTCTGGTAACTGATGAGAGAATCTAGTACGCTTTATCTTTGTACCCTGTGCCATTACAGGTCACTTCCTTTCTTGTTCCACAGGCAAACAGACCGCAGGAAGGACAACTAATTATTTTCCTCCATACGAGCCATAATTTCTTGTATCTTCGCATTCCTTGCGTTAAATTCATGGTGGTCCATTGATCGAGACCGGGCCAAATATCGCACAAAATAAGCATCAAACGAAAAAAACTACAAAGAACGAAACTCGTCTAGCTTGTACGGGGAAACCAGGTGGCGCTATGGTTGGCCCGCTAGATGGCGCTACCAAAGGTCGAACGGATTTCAACTGCGTTTTTTTTTAATAGGAACCCCCATTTTTATTACATATTCGTGTAGTAAGTAAAGAAATATGAATGTTTTAGTTGGACCACTTTTTTCGCTTTGTGATAGATGGCGCTGTAATAGTCACAAATGTATAAGTACGTGGCATCTCGTAACATTCCACCAGTGTGGACAGTATTTGCTTCGTGATACATTACCCATGCTAAAATGGACGGTTTACCAATTGCGGAAAAGGTCGATATCGTGTTGACGTAAGACTATTGTTATCAAAATGCCCAATTGGCGTGTGCTATGTATGCTTTTCAGTATCCTGGACGACATCATCCAAGTGTCCGGACCGTTCGCCGGATAGTTACGTTATTTAAAGAAATAGGAAGTGTTCAGCCACATGTGAAACATCAATCACGACCTGAAACAAATTATGATGCTGAAGTCGGTGTTTTAGCTGCTGTCGCGGCTAATCCGCACATCAATAGCAGACAAATAGCGCGAGAATGGGGAATCTCAAAAACGTCGTTGTTGAGAATGCTACATCAACATCGACTGCACCTGTACCATATTTCTATGCACCAGGAATTGCATGGCGACGGCTTTGAACGTCGTGTACAGTTCTGCTACTGGGCACAAGAGAAATTACAGGACGATGACAGATTTTTTGCATGCGTTCTATTTAGCGACGATGCGTCATTCACCAACAGCGGTAACGTAAACCGGCATAATATGCACTATTGGGTAACGGAAAATCCACGATGGCTCAGACAAGTGGAACATCAGCGACCTTGGCAAGTTAATGTATGGCGCGGCATTATGGGAGGAAGGATTTTATCGATGGCAATCTAAATGGTGCAATGTATGCTGATTCCCTAGGTAATGTTCTACCGATGTTACTACAAGATGTTTCACTGCATGAAAGAATGGCGATGTACTTATAACATGATGGATGTTCGGCGCATCTGACGTCCCCGGATTTCATTCTGTGGGGAAAGTTGAAGGGTATTTGCTATCGTCATCCTCCGACAACGCCTGACAACATGCGTCAGCGCATTGTCAATGGATGTGCGAACATTACGGAAGGCGAACTACTCGCTGTTGAACGGATTGTCGTTACACGTATTGCCAAATACTCTGAGGTGGACGGACATCATTTTCAGCATTTATTGCATTAATGTGGTATTTACAGGTAATCACACTGTAACAGCATGCGTTCTCAGAAATGATAAGTTCACAAAGGTACATGTATCACATTGGATCAACCGAAATAAAATATTCAAACTTACCTACGGTCTGTATTTTAATTTAAAAAACTTACTTGTTACCAATTGTTCGTCTAAAATTGTGAGCCATATCTTTGTGACTATTACAGCGCCATCTATCACAAAGCGAAAAAAGTGGTCCAACTAAAACATTCATATTTCTTTACGTACTACACGAATATGTAATAAAAAATGGGGGTTCGTATTAAAAAAAAAACGCAGTTGATATCCGTTTACCTATGGCAGCGCCATCTAGCGGGCGAACCATAGCGCCATCCGGTTTCCCCCTTCAAGCTAGACAAGTTTCGTTCTTTGTAGTTTTTTCGTTTAACACTTATTTCGTGAGATATTTGGCCCGGTGACGATCACTGGACCACCCTGTATACGTTGGTGAGAGGAGAATCGTTCTGCAGTCACCTTCCAATTGCGGCTTTAAAAAATTTATCCGTAGTGTTCCTCAAAAGAAAGTCACTTCTCTCTAGGGATTCACATTCGAGTCCTCGAACCGTCTTTGTAATATTTCCTAATCGTTCGCAACTACCGGTAACAAGTCTAGAAGACCGCCTCTTAATTGCTTCGAAGTCTTCCTTTAATCCGACCTAGTGTTGATCCCAAACACTCGAGCAGACTCAAGGGTGGATTTCACAAATGTCCTAAACGTCGTCTCTCTTACGGATTAACCACACTTTCCTAAAATTCTCCGAATAAAGCGAAGTTGATCATTCTACTTCCCTATTACGATCCTCATATGCTCGTTACATTTCTTATCGCTTTGCAGCGTAGCGCCTAGATATTTAATCGATGTGACTGTGTCAATCATCACACTGCTAATACGTTATTCGAACATAACGGATTTTTGTCTTACTCACCTGCATTAACTTATAACACTTGACGTAGCTCAGTTTAACTAAATGAACTGTGTAATGGTCTTTGACTGAAACCGGTCTCACATCAAAGAACCATTTAAGCAATAGAGTACGATGTTATGTATCGTCACTCTCAAAGCTTATCAAAGATGTAGCATATAATCAACAGAAAATATTTTAGATGAAATGCGTTGTTTCCAAATAACCGTAGCGTTTTATAGGATACAAAGGTTTATCAATCTCTGTTCCACAGACTTTTCTGTTGTTGGTCGGTGACCTTGTGTTAAACATTTGGGCAACAGAGTCAAAGCTGTGTTTTATCTCACAGTACACTTCCCTAATCCGTGTGCTTTTCTGACTAGGTGACAAAATGCTACAGGGTTCATGCCTTCATTTGTGAACCCTCTCTTGTGGTTATAAGCCCTCCTCCAGAAATAACCTCATAAGCAGAGGGGATTGTAAATTCTTTCTCTCACTGACAGCAGCGTCGTTAATTCACATAGTGAATTCGAACACGAAGTTTCTTGCTTGGTGCTCTTGAGCTGCGACAAAAAACCTTTCTTCTTCAGTCAGACGGAAAACAGAATCTATTTGAAAGGTATTAGGAAAAATAAAAAATATCTAGTGCCACATCGATATACGTAACATCTGGCTGATCAGTGACTTCTGCAATTCATACAGCTTTGTAGTAGGAACCCTGGATACTCAATCGTAACGTCGATTTGGACAAGGGGCGTTCAAAAAGTAATGCAACACATTTTCTCTGACCAGCTTCGGTTGCAAAAAAGCGTAATTCGTTGTGGGGAACCCTAGAATATTCCTGCTTCAGCCCCTACAGTTTCACGAAGTTCAGATAGGTCGTGGCATAATAGACAGCCTTCAAAATGGCGTCTCTAACGGACGTGCTTTCCAAGCAGAGATATGTCACTGAGATTCTTTTGGCTGGAAACCATAGCATCACTCGCATTCACAAGCACTTGCAACGCAGACCTGATAGTGAACAAAAGACAAGGTGAGTCGTTGGGCGAAGGGTCTGTCATCATTGCAGCAAGGTAGCTTTCCTATCTCCCGCGTGATGGCGGCCGCACACAGCTGCGTCTCCTGCAGTGTTGGAAGGTGCACACACTTTCATTCGAGGTGATCGACCGATCACAGTCGAACTCCTAACTGTTCAACAGTTGGTAGTTGTTGTTGGTAGAGCTGACACACTCGTCCACCAGTCGGGATACTCAAAGGTGTGGGCCAGCTGAGTACCTCGCCGCGTAACAGAGGACCATAAAGAGGAACGAAGGATCATCTGCGTGCAACGCCTTGCGCGTTAGGCGGCGATCATGACAATTTTTTTTTTTTCGAAATTCATCACAGACCCTGAAACATGGGTTCATCAGTTCGATCCGAAAACAAAACAGTAATCGATGGAACAGCGCCTCACCACCCGTCCTCGAAAGAAAAAGCTCGAAGCCGCATCCTCAGCTGGTAAGGTTAAGGCGACGGTCTTCTGGGACTCTGAAGGGAAGGGATTATTCTACTTTATGTTCTCCCTCGTTGTACAACGACCAGTTCTGAAATGTGTTGCACTACGTTCAAGAAACTAAAGAAACGACTTCAGAGTGTCTGTCGTCATAAAAAAGCAAACGAACTTCTCCTTCTCCGTGATAACACGAGGCATGATACAAGTCTGTGCGCCTGAGAGGAACTCAGAAAAGTTCATTAGATTGTCTTCCTCATCTCCCTTAAGGCCCGACCTAGCACCTTCCGGCTTCCATCTGTGTGGCCTTACAAAGGAAGCGGGAAGCAGTACGTGGATGATGTGGAGGTTGTAGATGCAGCAAGTCGTTGGCTCAGACGTCGACCAGTAGAGTGGTATCATGGGGGCCCTTTCACTAAGGTGACGTAAGACCGTCACACTGAACGGAGATTATGTTGAAAAATAAGGTTCAAATGGTTCAAATGGTTCTGAACACTATGGGACTTAACATCTTAGATCATCAGTCCCCTAGAACTTAGAACTACTTAAACCTAACTAACCTAAGGACATCACACACATCCATGCCCGAGGCAGGATTCGAACCTGCGACCGTAGCAGTCGCACGAAAAATAAGGTTTTGTAGCCTAAAGCGTGGGGAATGGTATGATGTATCGGAATCCTGGGTAAAACCATTCTGCTTCCAGAAGAAAAATTGTGTTTCATTACTTATCCAAAGCCCGTCGTACATCTACATCTACATCTACATTTATACTTCGCAAGCCACCCAACGGTGTGTGGCGGAGGGCACTTTACGTGCCACTGTCATTATCTCCCTTTCCTGTTCCAGTCGCGTATGGTTCGCGGGAAGAACGACTGTCTGAAAGCCTCTGTGCGCGCTCTAATCTCTCTAATTTTACATTCGTGATCTCCTCGGGAGGTATAAATAGGGGGAAGCAATATATTCGATACCTCATCCAGAAACGCACCCTCTCGAAACCTCGCGAGCAAGCTACACCGCGATGCAGAGCGCCTCTCTTGCAGAGTCTGCCACTTGAGTTTGTTAAACATCTCCGTAACGCTATCACGGTTACCAAATAACCCTGTGACGAAACGCGCCGCTCTTCTTTGGATCTTCTCTATCTCCTCCGTCAACCCGATCTGGTACGGATCCCACACTGATGAGCAATACTCAAGTATAGGTCGAACGAGTGTTTTGTAAGCCACCTCCTTTGTTGATGGACTACATTTTCTAAGGACTCTCCCAATGAATCTCAACCTGGTACCCGCCTTACCAACAATTAATTTTATATGATCATTCCACTTCAAATCGTTCCGCACCCATACTCCGAGATATTTTACAGAAGTAACTGCTACCAGTGTTTGTTGCGCTATCATATAATCATACAATAAAGGATCCTTCTTTCTATGTATTCGCAATACATTACATTTGTCTATGTTAAGGGTCAGTTGCCACTCCCTGCACCAAGTGCCTATCCGCTGCAGATCTTCCTCCATTTCGCTACAATTTTCTAATGCTGCAACTTCTCTGTATACTACAGCATCATCCGCGAAAAGCCGCATGGAACTTCCGACGCTATCTACTAGGTCATTTATATATATTGTGAAAAGCAATGGTCCCATAACACTCCCTTGTGGCACGCCAGAGGTTACTTTAATGTCTGTAGACGTCTCTCCGTTGATAACAACATGCTGTGTTCTGTTTGCTAAAAACTCTTCAATCCAGCCACACAGCTGGTCTGATATTCCGTAGGCTCTTACTTTGTTTATCAGGCGACAGTGCGGAGCTGTATCGAACGCCTTCCGGAAGTCAAGAAAAATAGCATCTACCTGGGAGCCTATATCTAATATTTTCTGGGTCTCATGAACAAATAAAGCGAATTGGGTTTCACACGATCGCTGTTTCCGGAATCCATGTTGATTCCTACATAGTAGATTCTGAGTTTCCAAAAACGACATGATACTAGAGCAAAACACATGTTCTAAAATTCTACAACAGATCGACGTCAGAGATATAGGTCTATAGTTTTGCGCATCTGCTCGACGACCCTTCTTGAAGACTGGGACTACCTGTGCTCTTTTCCAATCATTTGGAACCTTCTGTTCCTCTAGAGACTTGCGGTACACGGCTGTTAGAAGGGGGCAAGTTCTTTCGCGTACTCTGTGTAGAATCGAATTGGTATCCCGTCAGGTCCAGTGGACTTTCCTCTGTTGAGTGATTCCAGTTGCTTTTCTATTCCTTGGACACTTATTTCGATGTCAGCCATTTTTTCGTTGGTGCGAGGATTTAGAGAAGGAACTGCAGTGCGGTCTTCCTCTGTGAAACAGCTTTGGAAAAAGATGTTTAGTATTTCAGCTTTACGCTTGTCATCCTCTGTTTCAATGCCATCATCATCCCGGAGTGTCTGGACATGATGTTTCGAGCCACTTACTGATTTAACGTAAGACCAGAACTTCCTAGGATTTTCTGTCAAGTCGGTACCTAGTATTTTACTTTCGAATTCACTGAACGCTTCACGCATAGCCCTCCTTACGCTAACTTTGACATCGTTTAGCTTCTGTTTGTCTGAGAGGTTTTGGCTGCGTTTAAACTTGGAGTGAAGCTCTCTTTGCTTTCGCAGTAGTTTCCTAACTTTGTTGTTGTACCACGGTGGGTTTTTCCCGTCCCTCACAGTTTTACTCGGCACGTACCTGTCTAAAACGCATTTTACGATTGCCTTGAACTTTTTCCATAAACATTCAACATTGTCAGTGTCGGAACAGAAATTTTCGTTTTGATCTGTTAGGTAGTCTGAAATCTGCCTTCTATTACTCTTGCTAAACAGATAAACCTTCCTCCCTTTTTTTATATTCCTATTAACTTCCATATTCAGGGATGCTGCAACGGCCTTATGATCACTGATTCCCTGTTCTGCACTTACAGAGTCGAAAAGTTCGGGTCTGTTTGTTATCAGTAGGTCCAAGATGTTATCTCCACGAGTCGGTTCTCTGTTTAATTGCTCGAGGTAATTTTCGGAATGTGCACTCAATATAATGTCACTCGATGCTCTGTCCCTACCACCCGTCCTAAACATCTGAGTGTCCCAGTCTATATCTGATAAATTGAAATCTCCACCTAAGACCATAACATGCTGAGAAAATTTATGTGAAATGTATTCCAAATTTTCTCTCAGTTGTTCTGCCTCTAATGCTGCTGAGTCGGGGGGTCGGTAAAAGGAGCCAATTATTAACCTAGCTCGGTTGTTGAGTGTAACCTCCACCCGTAATAATTCACAGGAACTATCCACTTCTACTTCACTACAGGATAAACTACTACTAACAGCGACGAACACTCCACCACCGGTTGCATGCAATCTATCCTTTCTAAACACCGTCTGTGCCTTTGTAAAAATTTCGGCAGAATTTATCTCTGGCTTCAGCCAGCTTTCTGTGCCTATAAAGATTTCAGCTTCGGTGCTTTCTATCAGCGCTTGAAGTTCTGGTACTTTACCAACGCAGCTTTATACTTTAGTATAACCAAGTTCGGATGCCACGAATGAATTCAATGACCACAAATGAATTGAACACAACTCGGAGGAAAACGGAAACAAAGTTATCTGCAGATGGACTGCTACGTGAAAGAGATTAGCAATGGACACATAATATTAGTAATGAATTTCCATCTACTTCCACACTCTGCAAATCAATGTGAACTGCATGGCAGAGAGTACGTCCCATTGTATTAGCTATTAGGGCTTTTTCCCGTTTCATTCGCTCATGGTCATGGGAAGAATGATTGTTGAAAGGTCACTGCGTTCGTTGTATTTAGTCTATTCTTGTTCTCGCGATCTCTACAGAAGTGATAGTTACGGGGTTGTAGTATATTTCGGGAATCGTCATTAAAAGTTGTTTCCTGAAGCTTTGTAAGTAAGCTTTCTATTGATAGTCTGTGCCTGTCTTCGTCTGTTACTTCAGTTTTCTATGTTTCATAATGAAATTCTCCATGCTTCTAACAAAATCGTGATCACGCGTGTTATCGAGAGAGGGAGCGCAGGGGTTAGCACACTAAACTGGCATTCTGAAGGACTACGGTTCAAACCCTTGTCCGGATATTCAGATTTAGGTTTTGAATGATTTCTGCAAATCACTCCAGGCAAGCTCCGGGATTTTTCCTTTGAACGGGCACAGCCGATTCCTTCCCCCTTCCTTGACATAATCCGATATTGTGCTCTGTTTCTAACGATCTCAAAGTCGACGGGGGTTAAACGCAATCTTCCTTCCTACCTTCCAGACCACGCGTTTTTCCCTTCTTTGTATAAGTTCAGTAACCCTTGTTAATCCTATATGGTATGGATACCAGCACACTTTAGGATTAATATCGACTGAGTCGCACTAGTGTTTCATAAGAAGTCTCCTTTGCAGACTGAATTCATTTGCCTAGTATCTTGCAAATGAACCGATATTTGCTACTAATGACTGAGCCTGTGTTCTCGTTGAAATACCGCGAGGAAAGCTGGTCCTAATTTTTTCTGCTAGTCGCTGAAATGATCCAAGTATGATTTCTGTGTAAAGCACAAATGTAAATTACACCTGACTGTCCAGCACTAAATACGTTTATCACAGCACTTCCATGTACGAAAATACGCAATACATCACAACTCATGCACGAGCTGAAATGAAGTTTTATTTTAAGGTTTTATTCATAGATTGCGAAGCGAATTGGACTGATACGCTTTATTTTAATTGGACACGCACGAAATATCAGAAGTTGGCTTATCTCCACAAACATTAGTAAATAAATGTGCAGAATGCAGTGACTCAGCGCTTAAATGGTTTCGTTACACATCTGCGTGCTGAAGATGAGCACCGTACTCAAATAAACAACATAAACTATGGAGCAGAAAAAATAGGTCTCGCCCATAAACATAAGAAAACACCAGTTATATTGAACTATTCAATTATCAGTCGTTCATAAGAACTCTCGTGAAGTTCATATATGTGTCTAGCCATCCGGAAGGTTTTCAGATATTGCTAAAAAAATTACAATCTGGAAGGCAAAGTCGGGAATCCTACAAATGTGTAATTTACGTAGGAAAGAAGATGCCTGCGGGAACCATGTTTCACCTGTTCTTGAGTATTCTTCACTGGTCTTCGATGTTTGTGAAGATGGATTGACGAAAAAGATAGCCAAAATTCAAGCAAATGTTTCTTCAGACGGTGCAAGAGATCCATAGCAATGCTCAAGGAAGTCCAGTGGAAGACGCACCAAAAAATTAGCACTGTGCCTCACGAAGAACCTTAGGGTACGTTTATGGCGCAACTGCGCTGCTGGCACCACCCGTTCACTGCCGGCACTTCGCAGTTTTTTTTGCTCACCAGGGACCCGTGGTACATTTACTCTGAAGCCTTGCTGCACTCTGCTTGCCAGAAGTAATTACCCTGAAGGTGTTCACATAGCTAGCAGAGTCAAACACGGCACTGCTAGAGTGAGCTTTATGCAGCCAATCACGGCTCATGTTTCAGGATATGCGGCGATAGTCGCGGCGCAAAGCACAAACCAACTTGTCATCACCTGACGAGGATCGTAGCGGGCAGCATGGTGAGCAGCGACAGTGCATGTTAAAGGAGCCGGTAAGACTCCGTGGGCTTGTTTGATGCAGCCCGTGTTGGCGAGCAGTAAGCAATGAGGTGGCACCAAACGTGCTCCTTCTCTCGCCATTCCGAAGCTCAAAATACGACATATGTGGATAAAAAATTTTAGACACTAATACTGTCTTGCATAATGACTAAAGAAATTTAAAATTAGAGAAACTTGAACTTACAGAAATGGATAATTGAACTCATTATTCCTGCATGTCATCCTCAAATGGAACAGGAAGTGGCGAAAACTACACCCGTGCACGGAGTACGTTCTTCCATACATTGTACCGTGACCTGTAGTGTGGATATGTACGAGGGTTGTCCAGCAAGTAAGTTCAGATTTATCACAAAATGGAAACCACTGAAAAAAAAACGGAAATGTTTCTTTTTTGAGTTCAGCTCCCTACCACTCCCAACCTGATGCTCTCTATCGTTTCAGAGAGCCTTTCGGTCGACTGGGGACGTCCCAAGGTGTCTTTGAATGCTTTTAAATCAGTTTAATTTACGATGGTCACGATCTTTTCAGAATGTGTATTTTTATTGATAACTGTCTTGTACATGTCTCACAATATTTATCCTTGTGTCATCCATTCACTGTTTTCGTTAGAATTATTGAAATGTCCATTCGCTTTTTAAATTAATTTCTCTACCCGTCGGTTAGTAAATCTAGTTAGAAGCTACCTTGTCTTCTGAATTCAAACTTCACCTGTCTTCACCACGGTACACTCCTTGTTATGCCAGGTGTTGCGACCAGACGAAACTACTTTCATTCTGCCATAACTGTGGATTCTTCGATTGCTCTGGGAGAAGGCACATCAAACTGGGACACATGAAATATTAGTTCACTTCATTACATAAATGAATAAAAGATTTATTTATCTTTGACACATTTCCTTGCCACAGGATTATTGTCTAATTTACGACATTCAGTGACTATGAAAGCATTAGTTGGTGCACTAAGTAACAATGCGTCCTCTTGAAGTACAGTTACAACAGGACAATTACAACAGGACAATTTCGTCAGAAACGTTACAACTGTCACTGTCCTACAGCATAATACTCACTGCTTTAGCTGAGGTCACAAACTGAGGTGAGCTCTTGTATGTTCGACACTATATTGACCTCAGTGTGAGGCTTTTGCCACACTGAGAGGTAAGACGTGTTTGCCGGAGTGACTCCATTGGTTGTTGCGTATTGCACTGAGCCTTCGTTAATGTGTATGATGTCGATATGTGTTGCGACATTAATGTGGCATCTCGATCTCTGGGCGGTACCACACCAGGCAATGTTGCAGCACAGCGATATTTGCTACAGCGTTAGTGAGCGTGACAGAGAACAAGCTGCCGTGTCACTGGGTTCTGGCCGACTTTTACCTCACAGCACTGCCAGAAGAATTTCTAGGTAAGAAACTACATTTCCAACAACGTGATATGAATGAAGTACTCTGACATACTTTTAAAGCCTGTAAAAACAACTTTAATCACTTTTGTTTAAGTTATTGGATTTCGGTCCGTACTCAAACAGCCATCTCAACAGTGGAACCTCAAGCATCACGAAACGAAGGTGATGTCAACACAACACTCAGTCCCCAGGAGGAAAAAATCTCTGACCCAGCATCGAATCAAAGCCGGGGCCCTTCGCTTAGCAGTCTGCCATAACTGTCCATGTAGCTACTGAGGCGGACTTTTAAACTCTCTCCACTCCACTCAGGGAGGACTGGGTAATATTCTAAAATTTCTTTGTAGATTGAAATAGTGCGCTGGACCGGGACTTGATCACAGAAAGTTGCCTGTGGTGGGTAGCCCTGGACATGGAGAGTGAGGTTTTGGGTTCGAGTCCCAGTCTGGCACACTGATTTAACTTGCCAGACTAAAAGTTTCAAAACAGCACACACTCAGCTAGAGAGTGATAGGCTCATTTGGTAACTGACTGATTCATTCAAAACACAGTACATCATTCAGTCCACGTCATTTATCTCTAGTAATTGTTTGTGTATACGTGTAAAAACATTTGTAGTACCATTTCAGAAAAAGTACAAAAATGTTGATGACAACGCGTGGAACACACAGACTGCCGACCACGTGCTAGCATTTGAAATGTTCATTTTTACTTAAAATTGAAATTTGTTTATCATACTGGCAAATATTTAGAAAAAAACCATACATTCCACTGAATACAATCTCCCTAACTCCTGCGAGGAGAGTAAGCAGTCTAGTACATTTGTGCATTTCCAAATATGGTCATCATGTCTAGATTCACTACATCATTTATTCGCCTCAGCAGCATTTTAACGTTGACAAAATGAACAGGTATTATGAGAGCTGCTATAAAGTCGTTAATGATTCTCACAATGAGAATGACACAATATTTTACGAAAATATGAGAGCTTATAGATATGACTTTAGAATTCGATTGACAGTGAGAGAATCAATAGTAAAAAAATTTAAACACTGAAAACATTAATAATACTAAACAGCAATTGAAGGACCGAAAAGAAATACATATGGTCACACACACATACACAGGGCAAAAATTAAAGCCCCACAGCCACAAGGTGGCAAGAACCAAAATTAACTACAGTGAAAAATCTCATAAAGACCTTTCCAGTTTTAACTGTGACAGAGAAATGTTAAAAATAACAGTGGCAATTGAACACTTCAGTGTGCAGAAGAGAACGAAGAGTTTAAAAAAATAAACCTCTTACAATAGTCTTACCATATGAACGTTTAAAAGAAAGCACACAATTTTAAAAAATATTAATTTTTTGGTAAATAAATACAAAAAGAAAATCCCACAAAAACAATCAACATTTAAATGTAATTCTGTTAGCTTTTTACAAGTCGACTTAAATAACTAGGTCGTGTACTGGCAACTCGGAATGCAGATCCACACTGAGGACTAAGACCAATACGAAGGCCGCTAATTAAAGCTACACGTGAGAAGCCAAATTCAGTCCGTGTAACAGGCCTCACTGAAGGAACTAGGGTTTCCATGAATCACAGCCAGTACTCTAATCACACATAATAAAGAGCTGCTCACCGGTTTTCTTTCTTCTGCGGTCTTTGGTCATATTTTAAGTACTTGCAGCCCAGCCTTCATAATCCAGATTAAAGGAAATAAGAAACCTACCCACTCTGAAGACAATCCAGCGACCACAAAGTCAGAAGGAGTAATTCTTCAAATATGGTAGGCACCTATTCTGCAGTTGAGGATCGTCATTTATAACGCGATGAACCTGGTCTCAGTCTCCGGTGAGCAACCCTAGTTCCCTTTGAAACAGGAAGCAAACATTCACCCAAGGAGAGAGCGTGTGTGCAGTTAAATTAGCTCAGCGTACGGCCACGCTGCCTGTGGTGGAACGGCGATGATACGAAGTGTGGAGAGGTTTGATGAACCGGCACGTGTCGATTCTAATGGACACTCGACTCGCTTTTCTGGACAGGAGCGCAAGAGAACATTAGAATCGAGGGGCACAGGGAGATCATGGTGGAGTTGGACACGTCACATACGACCTTATAGATTGAACAGAAGTCGAGTTTAATTATTTTTAGAGCTTTGTATGCATGCAACAGAAACGCTCAGAACAATCAAGTACTGTAATCCAGATCATCAATAGGGTAATTACATCAATGGTGTATGAAAATATGGGAAAAATATGGGTCAGTAAAATTTTGATTGTTTACTATGTGAAATTTAAATAACAAAAAGCTAACTTTACAGTTCAGACCAGATTTTACTTTCACAAAAATTTTGCATATGTTTCAGTACTACAACATAGAGTTCCCAGAGCGCTTATGGTGATAGCAGAGACGCTTTAGAGCATATTTCTCCGTGCTGCGTCGCTTTATAAACTACGATTTCCCCTGACACCGGATTTTACATGCGTATTTTACGTGTACAGATGGGATAACTTGAACCTTTGTATCTCGGAAACGAATAAGGATATTAACAAAACTTTTTGGTTCGTTTGAGATCAGGATCTCAGGAATATATAGCAAACATTCATCCAATTCCTATGCAGAGCCGACTTGGAATCTGCAGCTTGATTTTGGTACGTATAAATGGTAGAAAACGCAATATTTTACGTCCTGTAAGGAACCACACATGTAGTAACGACTTCGAACCTCTGTATCTCGGAAAAGTATAAAGAAGGCAATAAAATTTTCGAGGTTATTCAAGATCCTAGGAGAACATCGAAAAATTACAGCCATTTTCTTTTCATAGCCGTCTTCAAATCCGCTGCTCGGTTTTGGCACGAAAAAATGGTAAAAGTAGTTTTTGAGAGGATTTGTAAGGAAAAACACATGAACAAATAAAAATTTTTGAAAATATGGTAATGGAGCTTCTAGATAAAAGCCTATAGAATAAACTGTTAAAATATGAGTAATTTGTTGCAGTTATTTATTATTTAGATTTCGCCTCATACCGGATATGACGCGCGTGTTTTAAGTGTAGAAATACGGAACTTTGGAACCTTTCTTTTATTTCCTTCAGTGACCACAAAACGTTTGGTCCTTGGACTACTGGTTTCGGTCAGCAATGACCACCTTCAGATCTGTTTCATAACATGTCCTGATATAATAACGCCATAGTTTCATCGTCACAAACTATGCCTAAAATCAGCTACATGTGGTAAACTGATTCCACTCATATTTTGTGACGATACCACTACGACTTTATTATACTAGGACATGTAAAACAAATCTGAAGATAATCACGCTGACCGAAACCGGTAGTCCAAGGACCATACGTTTTGTGACCATTGGCGGAAATAAAAGAAATTCATTCTACGCTTTCTGGATCCATGTTTTAGTCAGCGACCATGCCGCAGCTTCTGAAAGTTTTTGAAAATATGTATCTAGGAAACGAATAAAGATATCAAGAAAATCTTCGAGGTTGTTCGGGATCGAAATCTTAGGAATATACTGTAAAAATTCCCGCGGCATATGTGCGTGTGCTTGGTGATCATATCTCATATTGATGTCGGGGTACATGCGCAGGAGACAGTGGCGTTTTGTAGCACATGTGTTTCGGGACCGTTTTCTCCACTTATCACCAATACCGTGGACTTACAGATTTGTGTCGTGTGTTTTCCCTATGTGCCTATGCTATTAGCGCCAGTTTTGTGTAGTGCCACGTTGTGTGGCTCCACATTCTGCAATTATCCTTAATTTATGAGCATCAGTGTAGTTCCACGAGTGGTAGGTGGGTGACATCCACAATCAAATGCCAGACAGTGGGAAATACAGCAGCAGAAGCCGCATTCCTGAAAAACTCCGTGGTTCACTAAAATGCCTCCAGTGACAAGCTGGATGATGACTGTGTCAGCGAGGAATTGGCAAGAGTGACAAACGACAGGCCGCAGTCAGTTAAACAGACTGTATGTCAGTGGTCCACTTCAAGCCCGAGGAGGAGAAATGAAGTGGTCGTAGCTCAATTTTCTATCGAACGGTGCTCAATAGCGCAATCATATCTCTCTCGACACGCAGACACAACATAATACAGAGTTTTTGGAGTACATATTGCGCACCTTATTTTAAGATCTTACGTTTTATTAGCTGAAAAGAGGAAAGCCATAGGCCTACTGAGGAACTTCCGAATGTTAGATAATAACCAGATGATCTCAAGAAAACTACTGTAATTTTGTCTAGCGTCGGAGTGCTTCCACAGTTTCGTTGGTCGGAGATCTTATTGTGAGTCATTAGACTCATTTATTCTACGGATTGAGGGAACACCCTCCTATTTATATCTATTAATCTCTTTTATTAGTGCTTTAAATGCGTGACAACAGTACGATCAGCGGTCCTGTTGAATGCATTTGCAACATTTTAATGATCGAGTTTTGTAGGGATGTGGTCTTCATTTCTAATTAACAATTGTAACTACGCATAGCACTACACTGAATAAGAGCCCACTCTTATGACCGTGCTTTTTAGTGCACATCTATCACAAAATATGTACTGCAGTGACTAGGCGTATAAACTGTTGACAACTACTATGAATGTTTCGAGTTTGGGTCACACTATGTTGCATAATAATGTACAGGGTGTTAGAAGTATAAGTGCAGTTATTTTTATTGATAACGGAGGGCAGATTACAGAACAACATTACATCAGTATTTGCTTCATTTGTAGACCTATAATCATAGTTATTAGGAGTAGTAGGTTTTTAGGTTGGTTAGGACCTCCACATACATGTGCAACAGCAAGCTATTAACGCTCATTTTCCGCTAGGCAGCAGGTCAGGTGCTGAAATGTGGATACGTGGACAAGAAACTGTAAGCCTATACTGACAGGCTGGTCCCCTTAGTGCTACAGAAAACATCCGGAAGGAAACTATGTGATGTGTTTGCGGGAAGACTGTTAAACGCAGACAAAAACCAACGCTCACACTAAAGTGGGTACGTGTTAAAGTAACTATGATCACAACATACTGTACATTAGCATACTATGTGACTATCCTCCAACCACAAAACAGTTATAGGTTGCCTATCCAACGTCTCAGAGTGTTAGAAAAGATAAAAAAAAATGGAAGTCGTTTCCATATTGTTCGTAATTACTAACCGAATTTGAAAATTTAAAAAATAGACAATATCTACTCATTAAGAGATATCTTACGCTGAAAGTGTAGCATACTAAGACAAGTATGACAGTTAGAAACTTAGTCTTTTGATTGAGGTAGCATAACTGACAGAGCGCAAATACACGGATTTTATTCATCTAGTGTTTGAGAATGAGAGAACCTACAGACTTTCAACATAATTTCAAACCTTAGAGCCACTTTTCTCGTTGAGATCGCCCCCCCCCCCTCTAGGAATAGGAAAATTTGACCGGTTTAAACCGGTACCATTATTTTAGTTATGAATAACCGGTATCTTTCGGTATTTGTTTGGCCACCGTTATAACCAGCTTTTTTTTTATTTATTGCTAATAACAGGGGAAAAGAAACGAAATATCAGTTAACCGTAACAGCAATGCTTTAAGTACCGGTTTTTAAATAACCTTTTTTAAAACACGAGTAATTTATGTACGTAAAATTTTCATTGCTTTGAAAAATTGCGTTATAATAGAAAAAGGGAAAAGCGATCAGTGCTATTTTAATAACAATGCTGACAGAAACGAGCAACACGCATATGGCATAACAACTGGTACATGTTGCTGAGACAATAATGTACCTGTTACCATGTGGCATGGCTTAGTTGGTGGTACGTGAGTACATCCAGTGTGTAAGACTTCCCATCTGGTCTACTTGGTAGTTTCTCACTGTCGTGGTGGGACCCCATTTCTATTACAGTATGGCACCATCCCTAGTGTGGAACTGCGTTAACAATGAAGTGCCGTATATGTTTGCTTTAAAAGATTAAAAACGGGGGAAACCACAACAAACTTGCGACATCATAAGAGGAGAAACGTTAAAACTCAATACTTAACAATTCATTCATAGACTGCCGTAAAAATAGCAAGTAGCTCATTTGCTGCCCGTTTTTACATAACATGCCTTTATCTTCTTTTAGCCCTTGAAACTGACAAATTAACACGAAAAATAGAGTTCTTCACCCCCAGATTTTACCCTTTCGCAATGACTATTCGTAATGCCCGAATAGTGGTATGATCATCGATTACACTGTGATTTTTGGGCAGAGTTTCAAAAAATAGGAATCAGTAGGAGAATACTGATGATTTCTTGTTTTTTAAGCAGAGATTCAAAATATTAGAATCAATAGGAGAATACCGGTGATTGTTTGCAGTATTCACCTATTTATTTTCGAGAAAAGCAGCGAAAAGTGGAAGGACTAAGTTTTCTTTTATTTGTCTATTTAATTTAATATCTTGTGTTTATGAATGTCTTGAAAGAAAAAGGATCTAAATTTTTAAATCTGAATAAGAAAATCGGTTATTTCAGAAACCTGTTATTTTGAACTGGTGTTGAGAAAAACAGGTATAACCAAAAACTGCTTGTTTTAGCGATAACCGCCATCCTCCCATTCCGCCCCCTCCTCCCCCCCCCCCCCCCAACACACACACAAACATAGAATTTCGCTTTCCAGGCAGTAAAACTTCAGTATCAAACGTGACGTTATATTATATTACTTCTTTACTTACGATTCTATTCACAGCACAGTTTGCAGACAGCACCCACATATACCACTGATTGCACCTGCAGAGTTATATCGTCATACAGGAGATATCAGGTCATAGACATTTAGATTCCTGAAAAAACTAGCTGCTGCTTAAAATGTCGCACAGTAAAACTTCAACATTAGGCATGACATTTTCATTTATTACTCCTTTACTACCAAATCTATTCGCAACACTACAGTCTGGAACCGAGCGACCGATAGGGACGCAGGTTCGAATCCTGCCTCGGGCATGGATGTGTGTGATGTCCTTAGGTTAGATAGGTTTACTTAGCTCTAAGTTCTAGGCGACTGATGACCTCAGAAGTTAAGTCGCATAGTGCTCAGAGCCATTTGAACCATTTTTTTATTCGCAACAAACTTTGTATAGAATATCCACATATGTATTTGAATGTACCTGCAAAATTATATCATTGTACGAGACATAGTTCAGGGCATAAGATATCTTAATTATTCAGCTGCGAGAAGAACTAGCTTTTTTTTTAAAAAAAAAAGGAGCGCCAATTGCTCGCACTACTTTCAGTTTAACTCATTTAATTAGACGTTTGAAGCTGTTGTATACAAGGCAGTTTCTTTACACATCTGCGCAGATACTTTGGAATTTTTTAACTTTTGTTTAGCGAACACCAACCTCTATACAGAGAAGAACAACAGGTAACACAGGACTTTTTGTCTGTTGTTATTTGTTCTTCACAGCAGTTCAATACTGCATTAATAAAAGACAAACAATGGAACCGTAGAGCATTGTCTTCCGATGCGGCGAACAAACTGCGCCGCCTCAGAAGGAGATCCCGGCACTCTAAGCTCCACTGTCGGCAGATGCCGGAGGCATGGCGTTCACGGCGAGGGCGGGGGCGGCGCGGTGTGCTGGAGCGCCCTGGAAATGCGGGTCGCGTACTGCCAGGTTAATGACGTCGCCAATATCCATGCAAATCACATGCGCGCAAGGCGCGCCGCCACAACTATTCCGCAATTCTCACGGAGCAGTCGCCCGGCCGATCGACTTTCCAAGCCTTCTGTCTCCGAGCCTTCCTCACTTTTTCTCGTCTCTTGCTCCGCTCAGCAGAGGGAAACTTCTCATTCAGAACTTCATTCTTCGGTTTCTCTTCCCGTTGGAGCTGCCTAGGTGAGTTTACTGTCTTGTACAATGTATCTATTTCTTAACAACTTAATGATCCATATTATAAGAACGGACGTACGTACTATGATCAACCAGAATATTACGACCAACGACCTACTATCGATATAAACCAGTTCAGGCGATAGCAGCGTCATCTGGCGACGAATAACTGCTAGTCAGACACACACTCATTGCGTGGAGTACCAGTGAGCCTGCTGTAGGTGTGTAGAATGGGTAAGACGCGTGACCTGTCTGAGTTTGACCTAGGGCAGATGCTCGGCACGAACATTTTGGGAACTGCACGACTTGTGGGGTGTTCGAGGAGTGCTGCGGTGAGTGTCTTCAAAACTTGGCGAAACTAAAGTGAAAACACGGCCAGACGTCGTTGGATTGGGCGACCACTCCTCATTACAGATGTCGGACGTCGTAGACTGGGCAGACCGGTAAAAGAGAACAGGCGGCGAACTGTGGCTGAAGTAACATCAGACTTCAATGCTGGGCAGAGCACAAGTGTGACTGAACACACGGTGCAACGAACAATCCTAACCTGGGCCTCCGCAGCCGACAACTCATGGATGTGACAATGTTAACAACACATCAGCATCGAAGACTTAAATGGGCACGTGACCATTGGTACTGGATGCTGGCGCAGCGGCAGAGCCTTGCATGGTCTGATGAATCGCAATGCCTTCTTCATAATGCCGATATGAGGGTAATAAACCGTCGCCTTCCAGGGGAAGAGCTCCTTGACACCTATACCGCAGGTCAGAGACAAGCCATCGGCTGCTCCATTATGTTTTGGGAAACATTCACGTGCGCATCCATGGGTCCAGTGGAGCTCGTGGAAGGCAGCATGACAGCCAAGGGGTATTTTACACTGCCAGCAGACCAAGTAGACCCCTTCACGACGATCATGTTTTCCGACGGCAGTGGCATTTTTCAACGTGACATTGCGCCATGTGTGTAATGAAGTGGATCGAGGAACACAGTGGTGAGTTCTGATTGAGGTGTGGGCCCACCTCTCGCCAGATCTCAATCCTATCGAACACATCTGGGATGTGATTGAAGGCGGCGCCTGAGCTCATCACCCCCTCCCCGGAATGTACGGAAATTAAGTGACTTACCCGTGCAAATGTGATGCCAGATTCCTCCAGCGACCTGCATGGACCTGATTGCTTCCATGTCAAGGCGAGTAGCCGCTGTTATGTGCTGTGCCAAAGGCGGGCCTGCCCGCTATTAGGTAGGTGGTCATAATGTTCTGGCTGACCAATGTATATACACTCCTGGAAATTGAAATAAGAACACCGTCAATTCATTGTCCCAGGAAGGGGAAACTTTATTGACACATTCCTGGGGTCAGATACATCACATGATCACACTGACAGAACCACAGGCACATAGACACAGGCAACAGAGCATGCACAATGTCGGCACTAGTACAGTGTATATCCACCTTTCGCAGCAATGCAGGCTGCTATTCTCCCATGGAGACGATCGTAGAGATGCTGGATGTAGTCCTGTGGAACGGCTTGCCATGCCATTTCCACCTGGCGCCTCAGTTGGACCAGCGTTCGTGCTGGACGTGCAGACCGCGTGAGACGACGCTTCATCCAGTCCCAAACATGCTCAATGGGGGACAGATCCGGAGATCTTGCTGGCCAGGGTAGTTGACTTACACCTTCTAGAGCACGTTGGGTGGCACGGGATACATGCGGACGTGCATTGTCCTGTTGGAACAGCAAGTTCCCTTGCCGGTCTAGGAATGGTAGAACGATGGGTTCGATGACGGTTTGGATGTACCGTGCACTATTCAGTGTCGATCACCAGTGGTGTACGGCCAGTGTAGGAGATCGCTCCCCACACCATGATGCCGGGTATTGGCCCTGTGTGCCTCGGTCGTATGCAGTCCTGATTGTGGCGCTCACCTGCACGGCGCCAAGCACGCATACGACCATCATTGGCACCAAGGCAGAAGCGACTCTCATCGCTGAAGACGACACGTCTCCATTCGTCCCTCCATTCACGCCTGTCTCGACACCACTGGAGGCGGGCTGCACGATGTTGGGGCGTGAGCGGAAGACGGCCTAACGGTGTGCGGGACCGTAGCCCAGCTTCATGGAGACGGTTGCGAATGGTCCTCGCCGATACCCCAGGAGCAACAGTGTCCCTAATTTGCTGGGAAGTGGCGGTGCGGTCCCCTACGGCACTGCGTAGGATCCTACGGTCTTGGCGTGCATCCGTGCGTCGCTGCGGTCCGGTCCCAGGTCGACGGGCACGTGCACCTTCCGCCGACCACTGGCGACAACATCGATGTACTGTGGAGACCTCACGCCCCACGTGTTGAGCAATTCGGCGGTACGTCCACCCGGCCTCCCGCATGCCCACTATACGCCCTCGCTCAAAGTCCGTCAACTGCACATACGGTTCACGTCCACGCTGTCGCGGCATGCTACCAGTGTTAAAGACTGCGATGGAGCTCCGTATGCCACGGCAAACTGGCTGACACTGACGGCGGCGGTGCACAAATGCTGCGCAGCTAGCGCCATTCGACGGCCAACACCGCGGTTCCTGGTGTGTCCGAAGTGCCGTGCGTGTGATCATTGCTTGTACAGCCCTCTCGCAGTGTCCGGAGCAAGTATGGTGGGTCTGACACACCGGTGTCAATGTGTTCTTTTTTCCATTTCCAGGAGTGTATGTATATATGTTTCACATCTTCCCCTAAACCACTGGAGCGATTTCAACCAAATTTGGTACACATATCACTTACCGTCTGTAAATCATCGCTGTGAGGGTAAGAACAATCTACATATCAAAAGGATAGGAATAAAAAAGCAGTGTTGTCCATAAAACGCGAATACCCGTACCTTACTAATCCAGTGCTTGAGAATGGGAGCTCTTAGAGACTTGCAACTAACTATACCAATGATTTAAAAAATATGCAAAACTTCTTATCGACGACGACCACCGCAAAATAATGAAAGGAAAGAAGTCTGTCCCTTACTACACATTCGCTGTCCATGCAGTAAAACTGCTGCATGAAGTTTTAATTTATAATTTGCTTACTAATAATTGAATTCGCGACACAGTATTCGCATACACCACTGAATCTACCAACAAAATTATATGATCGTACAAAACGCAGGTCAAGAGAGACGATTGCGTGAACACCGGGATGCAAGAAAATGAAATTGTAGGGCCAAATTTGTTAGAAATGCTAGCGAAATATGTGTAGAAATAGCGAATGGAATATTTTAAATACATGTAAAATGTATCAGGCGTGTAAGTATGCGGGCAAAGCAATGAGTAATAAGCATGTTATAAACACCTGGAATGCCGTCATCCAAATTTGGTGCACATATTAGTCACAATCTGGGAAGTTAATTCTGGGGATAAGAACCACTGGGCTCCTAATGGAGCAATCGTAATAATGCGGAGACAGATGGGGGAAGGGGGAGACAGAGACTGTGGAGGGGAGGAGGAGATGGACAGTGAGGGGAAGGAGCCGATGGGCATAGATAGGGAGGAGGAGACATGGACAGAAAAAGGAAAGAGAGGACGGACAGAGACAGGGATGGAAGAGATAGATAGAGAGAGAACAGCTAGAGATGAACAGACACAGGGGAAGGAGGAAGTGGACAGAGAAAGGGAAGAGGCGAAGATGGACAGAGAGAAGGGAGAGGAGAAGATTGACTGAGAAAGGAAAGCAGTGGAGATGAACATGGTGAGGCAGAGGAGGAAATTGCTGGAGAGGGGGGAGAGGAGTAGATCGGCAGAGTGGGAAGGAGGAATAGATGGACAAAGACAGGATGAGGGGGCGAAGGAACAAGAGAGGGAAGGAGAAGATGAACAGATGCATAGAAGCATAAGGACAGAGGAGGCAGGAGGAGACTGAGAAAGATAGTGGGAGGAGGGTATAGACTGAGAGAGGGGCAGGAGGAGTTGGATTGAGAGTGGCAGGTAGAGGGGGTGGCAAGAGAGGGTAGGGCAGATGGAGTTGTAGAGTGGCTGAAAGAGGAGATGGACAAAGAGAGAGGGGAGGAGAGATCGACTAATAGAAGATTCAAATAAATACACTCCTGGAAATTGAAATAAGAACACCGTGAATTCATTGTCCCAGGAAGGGGAAACTTTATTGACACATTCCTGGGGTCAGATACATCACATGATCACACTGACAGAACCACAGGCACATAGACACAGGCAACAGAGCATGCACAATGTCGGCACTAGTACAGTGTATATCCACCTCTCGCAGCAATGCAGGCTGCTATTCTCCCATGGAGACGATCGTAGAGATGCTGGATGTAGTCCTGTGGAACGGCTTGCCATGCCATTTCCACCTGGCGCCTCAGTTGGACCAGCGTTCGTGCTGGACGTGCAGACCGCGTGAGACGACGCTTCATCCAGTCCCAAACATGCTCAATGGGGGACAGATCCGGAGATCTTGCTGGCCAGGGTAGTTGACTTACACCTTCTAGAGCACGTTGGGTGGCACGGGATACATGCGGACGTGCATTGTCCTGTTGGAACAGCAAGTTCCCTTGCCGGTCTAGGAATGGTAGAACGATGGGTTCGACGACGGTTTGGATGTACCGTGCACTATTCAGTGTCCCCTCGACGATCACCAGTGGTGTACGGCCAGTGTAGGAGATCGCTCCCCACACCATGATGCCGGTTGTTGCCCCTGTGTGCCTCGGTCGTATGCAGTCCTGATTGTGGCGCTCACCTGCACGGCGCCAAACACGCATACGACCATCATTGGCACCAAGGCAGAAGCGACTCTCATCGCTGAAGACGACACGTCTCCATTCGTCCCTCCATTCACGCCTGTCGCGACACCACTGGAGGCGGGCTGCACGATGTTGGGGCGTGAGCGGAAGACGGCCTAACGGTGTGCGGGACCGTAGCCCAGCTTCATGGAGACGGTTGCGAATGGTCCTCGCCGATACCCCAGGAGCAACAGTGTCCCTAATTTGCTGGGAAGTGGCGGTGCGGTCCCCTACGGCACTGCGTAGGATCCTACGGTCTTGGCGTGCATCCGTGCGTCGCTGCGGTCCGGTCCCAGGTCGACGGGCACGTGCACCTTCCGCCGACCACTGGCGACAACATCGATGTACTGTGGAGACCTCACGCCCCACGTGTTGAGCAATTCGGCGGTACGTCCACCCGGCCTCCTGCATGCCCACTATACGCCCTCGCTCAAAGTCCGTCAACTGCACATACGGTTCACGTCCACGCTGTCGCGGTATGCTACCAGTGTTAAAGACTGCGATGGAGCTCCGTATGCCACGGCAAACTGGCTGACACTGACGGCGGCGGTGCACAAATGCTGCGCAGCTAGCGCCATTCGACGGCCAACACCGCGGTTCCTGGTGTGTCCGCTGTGCCGTGCGTGTGATCATTGCTTGTACAGCCCTCTCGCAGTGTCCGGAGCAAGTATGGTGGGTCTGACACACCAGTGTCAATGTGTTCTTTTTTCCATTTCCAGGAGTGTACATACTCAGATATCCTGGGACTCAGTACATAAATAAGTTCCAATCCTCTTAAGTACTTTGATGATAACAAAGAAAGGGGGTTTAGGAGAGGTAAAAAAAGAAAGAAAAAGCACTCCGCCTTCAGGCCACGAGTGGCCCACCAGGAGCATCCGACCGCCGTGTCATCCTCGGAGGAGGATGCGGATGGGAGGGGCGTGGGGTCAGCACGCCGCTTTCCCGGTCGTTATGATGGTATTTTTTACTTACCCGCTACTATTCACTCGAGTAGCTCCTCAATTGGCATCACGAGGCTGAGTGGACCCCGAAAAACGGCAACAGTGCATGGCGGCCTGGGTGGTAACCCATCCAAGTGCCGACCACGCCCGACAGCGCTTAACTGCGGTGATCTCACGTGAAATGTATCGGCTGTGGCAAGGCCGTTGCTGGTTTAGGAGAGGTGGGGGATGAAATTGGTGTCTTGGAGTTCCATCTATGGAGAGGCCAATAGAGACGGAACACCAGTTAATCAGCTCAGAGAAGAAGACTGAAGGGACCAACTGTAGTAATCAAAATCAATAGTTTACCATACATGCAAAAAACATTAATCAGTTTGGGAGAGAGTATGACGCCTTTCCCCTCCAATAGTGCAACTACGTTTCTGACCCAAAATATTAAGATCACTGCCCATCGTGAGATTGATAGCATTTATGGAAATACGAAGACATCCTGAAAAGTGATCCCTTTGAATCTTTTATGTCATGGTTCTTAAAGCATTTCCGATAAAACGAACGTTGTTAACATTGCAAACGTTATTAACATTCAACCTTTTTATTCTTCATGTCCCAACATTTTCAGTCCTCTGCCGTTAGAGGGCTCCTAATTGTAGCATGTAACTAGGCTGTGAGTAATGTATCTATATTGGTGAGTAAAAAACAAGATGCTGTAATCGTGTTTCGAATTGGAAGCGTTCCTCCATATATGCAGCACCCTGTCCTTGAACTTCACAATGCTACATCACACAAGAGAGCTGCGACATCTACAACAGTCAGATGCCTTGATCATCTCTGTTATCGATCATCCACGATACAGGCCTGACCTAGCCCCATCGAATTTTCAGCTGTTTCCAAAACCTAGACCACACTTACGAAGACTTCACTTTAATAGTGATAATGCTTTGCGAGTAGAGGTGAAGTTGTGGCTCCATCAACAAAGTCAAACACTCTACAGTGACGGTATCAACAAACTTGTCTAAATGTGTTCATCGCCAGGGTATCCATGTTGAGAAATAAATACGCAAAATTGAAGATTAAAGACTTAGAATGTTAATAACATTTTTTTTATGTTTAAAATGCTTGAATAGTTTCCACATAACAAATCTGAGACTTTACTTTTCAGCTGTGTTCCATAGGTGCATCAACACCCTATTAAGTAGAAGGTTATAATGGTTTGGCTCATTGTGCAGGTATTTAGTACATGAAATTGATATGCCCTTTTTCTTAATAAAACTGTCTTGCTCTGATACAAGACAAGAGAGTGCAATGATCATGGTTGTCAGAGGGTAATAAGTAAAACAATATCGTACTAATTCAACACTAGCGAGTGCAATGCTCATTGCTATACAGCTTAACGAGAAAATTAGCCATCTAGCTGGCTACTGCACACAAGGACTATGCCGACAGAATAAAGCGAACCAACTGGGCTTACAACACGTTATATTTAGTTTTAATGTGTCGTCTAACCTGGAAAGTTGTAGGACAAATGAAAGGATTTTAAAATCCAAGTCAAGGCTGAGAGTAACAGTAACCTCTTTAGTCCAATGGTCTACATAAATCACGGCATAGAGAAAAGTTCTGTACAACTCAAATCAAATTACAAAACAACGGTAGCACAGTGGGGAGGTGTCCAAAATTGTGGAGGTCTGCACTGAGTAAGCACAAGACCTGCTTATCTGATGAGCTTGCAGAATCAAAGTTAACGTTACAGCAAGAAGCCACAAATTATAATCATCACAAACTGCATGGCAAGGTAAGCAAATACCGATCGGCACAGAATATGGATCGTGCTACTGCAAATGCGACACTGACGATGACCCAAGCAGCTAGCGCATGACGATCAACACCAGACAGCAACTGGGGATGAGACACTCTCTGTGACAACTCACAGCAGAAAACTTTATTACCTTCACGACTCTCACCTCTCTTCTTCCCAAAAACTCCACATGGAGAGGATGACTGCATGCTGCTGCAAATGTGAAGGGCGAGAACAGCTGGCAAATTCATAAAGAAGCAGGGGAAATTACGTAACTTTCCTCTTTTATATACATGATGCACGAAGTTGATACTGGGCGAAAGCAGTGTCATCATACCTGGTCAACTTTATACACCAAGAACTGTGTCCAGAGCAACACAGTACTACTGGATGTATAAGACTTTTAGACTGACTTTTACAACTGACTCTCCCATGCCGATCGGTTCCTGCTGTTGAGTCTGGCTCTTTGGGGTACATGCAGTAAGACAAAAATGTCATGCTTATTTATTCTCTAGGTGCTGTGGAGCGGTTCGTTGACACTTTGCCTGCATCATATGATTCTGTGAAGATTCGCCCTTCCCTTCTTTGTCTACCTTCGATATCCCATATTAGTCCTATTTGGTATGGATCCAATGAAGTTGTGCAATTTCTCGGATGGATCACACAAGTGTCTATAAAATTTTGTTTTCTCAAATTATCGTATTTTCCCAGTGTCATAACACTGAATAAATCTGTCTCTCACTTCACCTACAATGGAACCTATGTGAAAGTTTTATTTCATATTCACACAAATCGATATAGCCATGTACTTGTGTGAGTTGACTCCAACTGTGACATTGTAGCATATAGAGCGTTTATTTTCTGAGATTTGTGCAGTAAGCAACTTTATATTTCTGTTCATATACTTTCCCAATCTTTCCTTTATTTTGAAACCTTATTGACGTTTGACTGCATATTTGTACAGCACTTTCAAACAGTGTGTCACTATATATAATTGCATCGTCAAGAAAAACTGTAATGTTTCTTTTAATATTACCTCTAGGTCATTAACATACAACATGTTCAACAAGTGTCCCGATGTTCTACCCTGGGAATTTCTGAAGTTACTTCGACGTTTCTTGATGACTCTCCATTCATGATAACACACTGCATTCTCCTTACAGATAAATTCTCAATCCAGTCACAATTCTCTTTTGATATTCCATACGTCTACACTTTCTTTGGTGCTAACTCAAATGCTTTTCGGCAGTCAAAAAAAAATCGTAATTAGACATGACTGTTTTCAGGAGCGTGACTAAACGTAAGTTTTTCCAAATTTGTTTGACTTCAATACAACAGTCAAGCCATAGGCGCAGTAAATTGCAGAAAGTTTACATGACTAGTTATAGTGAAGCTCAGTCACCAATATCAAATGGAACATGTATGAAATAAGTCTGTTATTAATTACGAGAACATGACATACAAGTAACATCTCATTAAACACCTTTGTCATAGGAAACAATACTGTGAATTTACCATGTTAAATTAAATCTCGTTATGCAGTAATGTCAAACAAGCAATATCATTGCAGTTGATCGCTGTGAAGCTTTTATCTGTACATAACTTTAAAATATTAACGGCATATATGTTGGATTAGGATCGGCGTTGTCTGACTACTTGCATAACGAGCCTGACAAGTGAAAAGCTTGTATTATTAATCTTAGAAACTCTGCTATTGTAATCTTGAGTGCTATGTTACATTACAAGTTACGTATTTTCAACTTTAAGCCGTTGTCGCAGAACTGACCAGTTGGTTTGGAGACAACATATGTAGATAATAATATACAGTATCCATGCATGGATGTTGTTGTTTCATTAACTTCATCAAGGTTATACGGTTATAGTTGGTGGGGACTTCAACCTTCCCTCGATATGTTGTCAAAAGTACTTGTTCAAATCCGGTGGTAGGCAGAAAACATCTTCCGAGATTGTCCTAAATGCTTTCTACGAAAATTATTTCGAGCAGTTAGCCCACGAACCCACGCGAATTGTAAATGGTTGCGAAAACACACTTGACCTCTTAGCCACAAACAATCCAGAGCTGATAGAGAGCATCATGACTGATACAGGGATTAGTGATCACAAGGTCGTTGTAGCTAGGCTCAATACCGTTTCATCCAAATCCACCAGAAACAAACGCAAAATAATTTTATTTAAAAAAGCGGATAAAGTGTCACTAGAAGCCTTCCTAAGAGACAATCTCCATTCCTTCCGAACTGACTATGCAAATGTAGACGAAATGTGGCTCAAATTCAAAGATATAGTAGCAACAGCAATTGAGAGATTCATACCACATAAATTGGTAAGAGATGGAACTGATCCCCCGTGGTACACAAAACAGGTCCGAACGCTGTTGCAGACGCAACGGAAAAAGCATGCGAAGTTCAGAAGAACGCGAAATCCCGATGATTGGCTAAAATTTACAGACGCGCGAAAGTTGGCACGGACTTCAATGCGAGATGCCTTTAATAGGTTCCACAACGAAACATTGTCTCGAAATTTGGTAGAAAATCCGAAGAAATTCTGGTCGCATGTAAAGTACACAAGCGGCAAGACGCAGTCAATACCTTCGCTGCGCAGTGCCGATGGTACTGTTACCGACGACTGTGCCGCTAAAGCGTAATGGCCGCTATCGACAGGGGATCTCAAGCTGATTCCGTATTTCTAGATTTCCGGAAAGCTTTTGACACCGTTCCTCACACGCGACTTTTAATCAAGCTGTGGGCCTATGGGGTATCGTCTCAGTTGTGCGACTGGATTCGTGATTTCCTGTCAGGAAGGTCGCAGTTCGTAGTAATAGACGGCAAATCATCGAGTGAAACTGAAGTGATATCAGGTGTTAACCAGGGAAGCGTCCTGGGACCTCTGCTGTTCCTGATCTATATGCATGACCTGGGTGACAATCTGAGCAGTTCTCTTAGGTTGTTCGCAGATGATGCTGTAATTTACCGTCTAGTAAGGTCATCCGAAGACCAGTATCAGTGGCAAAGCGATTTAGAAAAGAATGCTGTATGGTGTGGCAGGTGGCAGTTGACGCTAAATAACGAAAAGTGTGACGTGATCCACATGAGCTCCAAAAGAAATCCGTTGGGATTCGATTACTCGATAAATAGTACAATTCTCAAGGCTGTCAATTCAACTAAGTACCTGGGTGTTAAAATTACGAACGACTTCAGTTGGAAAGACCACATAGATAATATTGTGGGGAAGGCGAGCCAAAGGTTGCGTTTCATTGGCAGGACACTTAGAAAATGCAACAAGTCTACTAAAGAGACAGCTTACACTACACTCGTTCTTCCTCTGTTAGAATATTGGTACGCGGTGTGGTATCCTTACCAGGTAGGATTGACGGAGGACATCGAAAGGGTGCAAAAAAGGGCAGCTCGTTTTGTATTATCACATAATAGGGGAGAGAGTGTGGCAGACATGATACGCGAATTGGGATGGAAGTCATTACAGCAAAGTCGTTTTTCGTCGCGGAGAGATCTATTTACGAAATTTCAGTCACCAACTTTCTCTTCCGAATGCGAAAATATTTTGTTGAGCCCAACCTACATAGGTAGGAATGATCATCAAAATAAAATAAGAGAAATCAGAGCTTGAACAGAAAGGTTTATGTGTTCGTTTTTCCCGCGCGCTGTTCGGGTTGTGGAATGGTAGAGAGATAGTATGATTGTGGTTCGATGAACCCTCTGCCAAGCACTTAAATGTGAGCTGCAGAGTAGTCATGTATATGGAGATGTAGCTGTAGATGTAGATAGATGTAGATGTAGATGTGCGTTCTGGTACTTCAGTTAACGAGTCCACCTCACACAGCAGAATAACAGCAGAACTGCTAAGATTAATAAGACAAGATTTTCACTTATAAGGCTCGTTATGCAGGTAGTTGGATAACGTCACTCCTAATCCAACGTATACTACGATAAAACTTTAATGTTCTGTACAGATAAAGTCTTCACAGTGATCAATTGCAATGATGTTGCTTCTCTGCCATTACTGGATAACGAGGTTTAATGCATCATGATAAATTCACAGTATTGTTTCCTATGACAAAGGTGTTATGATTATATGTTACTTATACTTCAGGTTCTCATAATTAATAGCAAACCAATTTCATAAGTGTTCATTTGATAATGGTGAATGAGCTACACCGAAACTAGCTACGTAAACTTTCTGTAATTTACTGTGACTATGGTTTGATTACTGTACTGAAATCAAATAAATTTGCAAGTAATATTGCATTTGCCTGACTACAATGGTCAATGGCTTTCAAGACGTTATGCAAACAAAGAGCGACTTTGTTTTCGCATCCACGATGGTTTCTCTGGAGGAGGTCATTATGTTCAGTAAAGGCCTGGGCTAAGACATTTGCAGGATGACGAAAAGTGGAGTACTAGGGTTAAGGCCAGTTTGTGCTGTGTGTGCTAAAGAAATAGCGGTAACAAGACATGTCTTTATTCAAGTCAAGAGTTAAAACTGACGATCTTTCCTCTGTGCCAGCAGTGAGGAAAGCTGCAATCACAATATGTTGAGTGGAATGCACTGATGCATGTATTCAGCACTCTCACTAGGTCATTGTCTCCTCTGTGGCAGGCCATGCAATACTTCAATGCAGTTCAGAGTAGCATGCAGCAGACATTCTCAATAAAGTGGTTTCAACCACCAGATCATAAGCTGCTTGTTACTGAGGCTCTCTCGTGGATGTCAAAGGAATGTGGCACAGTAAAGTCCAGCAGCTCTGTGTGTTATGTATGTGATATTGTAAATTTATGACATTCCTCTCCACAAGAGGTCCGCTATGGGCGCCCGTGTCTGCTTCGATATGCTGGTTGACGCAGCAGCCTTTAGCTGGATAGAGTGGCAACTCATCCAGTATGGCTCTCAGCAATATAGAGGTAGAAGTAGTGAACACTTCACCTCAATGGGTGAGATATCGGCAACTCAGAGCCACCAGGTTTGGTACACCAGGCTGGCAATAGGCTCAAAGGTAGAAATATATGGCGAATGGTAGGCAGGGTCAGCATCATAGCTGGCCCACTATTACTGAACAAGATACGTTCTTGGAATGCTGAGTATTTATTACTGTCTGTCTCAGGTAATGACTTTATATCTCGTCGAGGATGATTGCATTTGCCCTCATTTCCTGGGCTCATCAGCATTCTTCTCCACAACTCGGTGTCACAACAGTGGCTTTCAGGGCTTCGGCTTGTGGCTTTTCCACCGGTCAGTGGGCTGGTAGACGTTCTTGTGGAACATCTTTTCATCCCTGTGGCAGTGTACGATGCTGTCAGAATGACGTTATGATCAATCCTGAGCGAGATCATATCGCTGAATTAGCGAGACAGATGTCTCGCTCGAGAGAGAGGAAGCAATCGAGTCCAAGGTGTGCTATATTATTTGCGATATTGGCTCTCTGCCTGTTTGCCTTTCTGATAGCTACATGGCCTGCTGCCCTATTTTAACTCGGATCGGCGCTGGATGGGGAAAAATTTAAGAAAATTTTTCACTTTCCAATGATAGCTTTCTGCAGAGCAACAACTTAAAGCACTTCGTTATGTTTGATCTTCGAACATGTTCTAAGATCGTACAACAGATCGAAGTCAATTGAGCAGATGGTGGCCATGTAATAAAAGAAATAAAATAAAACCAGTATTGGTGTGACCAGTTCGTCATCAAGGTTCTTACATACGTGCAGTAAAGCTAGCAGTATATCAGATCTAAACATGACGAATTTCCATACCATGGTTGATATGAAATTTCACCGTGTTCAGATCTGATATACTACTAGCTTTACTGCACCTGTACAGAGTGAGTCAAGAGGCGACGTATATGCTTTGAGGGGTGATAGTACTGGTGACTCTGATCAAAAAACGTGAAATGAACAAATGCCCGTTTTTTAACTGTATCCCATATACCGATGTTTGAAAAAAGCGGGTGTCGGTCACATGTCCTTCTTCGCCAGCACTCACAAGCGAATGTCACAAAAGCGACATTAGTCTTGGTAGTTTTGTCTTTACTGGTCATTTCAATGCAGACGTCACTTCCAGATGGCGGGGCGACGAGTCCTGAATATGTGTGCTCAATTAAAGGACTCTACAAGTGAACTCGGATCGGTAACAGAGCAGCTGTCTCCATGAGGTGCAAAATGAATAACAGTTGACGGTGGATTTTCCCGTATATCTTCTGTAAGGAGACAACTAAACACACCAATAGATCACAATGTTTCATTCGCTGTCATCTGGATTACTCCTATTCCCCATGATTTCCATTATTTTCGTAGCGAACTGTTAATAACAGGACATATGTTCATATGACTTTTTTGTTCAGAATCATTAATACTACCACCTCTCGAAGCATGTACATATCCTCCTGACTCACCCTGTATACGAACATTGGTGACAAATTTTTCACGCCTATAACAGTCCAAAGACTGATGGCTTCACCACTTCATGAAAATGGGAAATTAAAGTTTATAAAATGATAACGTAGTATTTGAAAATCGGTAATGAAACTGTCACGTAATATCCATTTCGTTTCTTTTTAGCACTAGTAGTTTGCGAGAAGTTATTCAAACAGGCATTATTTCATGGCAGCGCACTACGTGTTGTTTCCGCTCGAGTCAGTGTCTAACACGTATGGAAAGTTAAAGGTCTCTCAGTCTGCTATCAGCTATCACCTGCGAATTACAAACTAAGATGGAGTTCACCTCATACAGCAAAATTAAAGTCTTTCTCACTTGGTGTGGTCGATACGCTCCACAAAGTCTCTCTCCTGTGCCGCCTGTTGCCAAACTCACCGCAGAGACCACGACAGCGACTGACGCACAAAAAGCCTCACGATATTAGCGCATTTGCTTATTAAGCGACGCTGACGTCACATTCCTCTTTTCGTTACCACGAAACTTACTTTTAAGACCTTTACATTTTATAAGTAAAATATCAAAGCTGTATGTACATGAAGACAGTTCTCTTCCTTGCGCTCATCTGCCGCCTGCAGACTGCATTGTAAGCCTATTGATTGTTGTGGTAATTTGTTTAACGGCAAGTTGTTTCTTGCTTGTGACGTTAAAACTATCCCGCGTAGCAAACCATGGCGCTCACGGGTTACAATGCATTTCGCTTGCCACCTCGATAGAGTCCATAGCACTTCAGGTTTTCATACAATTAATTTGTTAAGGAAATTTGGGTAAATGAAATTTATTAGTATTGCTGTAACTTGTTTGTGACTTGTAGTTTCTGGCGTACGAAGAACTTCTAAACGGCGATGGACTCGTCTAATCAACAAGCTCAATTTGACAGCGGTAGAATAAGTGCACCGTTACTGGGCCATGTGACTCTAAATATACGAGGGCAGTTCAACAAGTAATGCAACACATTTTTTTTCTGAAACAGGGGTTGTTTTATTCAGCATTGAAATACACCAGGTTATTCCCCAATCTTTTAGCTACACAACACTATTTTTCAACGTAATCTCCATTCAAAGCTACGGTCTTACGCCACCTTGAAATGAGGGCCTGTATGCCTGCACGGTACCATTCCACTGGTCGATGTCGGAGCCAACGTCGTACTGCATCAATAACTTCTTCATCATCCGCGTAGTGCCTCCCACGGATTGCGACCTTCATTGGGCCAAACATATGGAAATCCGACGGTGCGAGATCGGGGCTGTAGGGTGCATGAGGAAGAACAGTCCACTGAAGTTTTGTGAGCTCCTCTCGGGTGCGAAGACTTGTGTGAGGTCTTGCGTTGTCATGAAGAAGGAGAAGTTCGTTCAGATTTTTGTGCCTACGAACACGCTGAAGTCGTTTCTTCAGTTTCATCGCCTGTAACAATCTTTGACAAGAAATTGTCACCCTCAGCCACATGACGAGCAAGCAATTCCGCACAGATGGTTCTCCTTTGCTCCTTATGGTGTTCGGTTAGACAACGAGAGACCCAGCGGAAACAAACCTTTGCATATCCCAACTGGTGAACAATTGTGACAGCACTACCAACAGAGATGTCAAGTTGAGCACTGAGTTGTTTGATGGTGATCCGTCGATCATCTCGAACGAGTGTGTTCGCACGCTCCGCCATTGCAGGAGTCACAGCTGGGCACGGCCGGCCCGCACGCGGGAGATCAGACAGTCTTGCTGAACCTTGCGGCGATGATGACACACGCTTTGCCCAACGACTCACCGTGCTTTTGTCCACTGCCAGATCACCCAGACATTCTGCAAGCGCCTATGAATATCTGAGATGCCCTGGTTTTCCGCCAGAAGAAACTCGATCACTGCCCGTAGTTTGCAACGCACATCCGTTACAGCCGCCATTTTAACAGCTCCGTACAGCGCTGCCACCTGTCGGAAGTCAATGAAACTATACGAGACGAAGCGGGAATGTTTGAAAATATTCCACAAGAAATTTCCGGTTTTTTCAACCAAAATTGGCCGACAAAAAAAATGTGTTGCATTACATATTGAACTGCCCTCGTACATTAATTTACGTGCCACGCAACCTCCCCCCCCCCCTTTCTCCGTTCCGTGCTTATGTATGTGACATATCTTGGCGGCAGAGGAAAAAACTGTTTGTTCAGTGTCTCTCACGTTTACCCAGTGGCCAGGAGCTATGCTTAATTTCCACCCTTTGCGCTGAATTATCACCACCCTCCCAACAGGTATTGTAATGTAGGTGACATTCAAGTAGTATAACTTGCTCGTATAGTGTATTTCAGAATTTTACTAAGAAGTAAATATGACATCTGCATTTCTGCTTCACATATACCATCCCCAGGTAACGATGGGATGTGAATAGCAGATTCAGCGATGTGGAGAGTCTTCGCATCGTTGGTGAACATTCTGCATGGGGTATTGATCAGCTGCTGACGTTTGAATTTTATTCGCTGCGAGTTACTGTATCCTGAAAAATAAAATTTTTTCTCCATGTCAACTGTTATTTATGGTACCAAGAAACAACGGCCAGAATGAACATTTTACACTGCAGGAATTCGTGATAAGCTAAAATTATATGGTGGAATGGGATTCGAAGGCAGGTCGTTTTCTTTCATGAACAACACTCTTACCGAATGAACCATCGCTGTGAGCTTCGTGTCCTTTCTGATTACTTTATTCCCAGAAATACGAGGAGTATGTTCAAATGTAAGCTGTGACAAGAGCAGTTACACTTTAGTTGACAGATCGCTCGAAGGGAACGTAATGAAGAGGGACAAGGATCTTTGTTCGAGATATGAGCCATCCCATGACGTAAATGTCACACTTTTTCATAAAATCGTATTTATTTTTAGTCTTGACGCTACGCTTGCAATGTTTAACGACTGTATTGTGATACAAGATCGGAAACATTCATAGGTAAGCTATTGACAGAAAAATTTAGATTCATTCTGGTAACTAGATGTTTGAGATATTATCTTCTCATAGCTCCTGGCCACTGGTAGATAGATGTATTCTGTTACCCACATTTCTTAATGAATTACCGGTATTCGTCTGACTGACACTATTTTCCTGAAATTTTGCTAGTTTCTCCTCACCATGCTCTGTTTTCCACGAAATGTCCGTCCTTTTTTTGTGGCCACTAGCGAATACTGTTTCACTTTTGGGTTGCACAGGAATGGTATTCGAAACTATGTTAAAATACAGTATGTTCAGGAATAGAGTGTTTCTGCGTCTCAGCTTTTTCGTTCGTAGTGTAATGTATCGATCATATTCGGTCAAAAAATACATCAGAGCGGAAGTGAGTTGCAATAGAGCCAGCCACAGGCAGGAAAGAGTGTTATGCAATGGGAAGCAAAACACGGTCAACAGGTGTTGCGAAGCAAAGCCATCTGGGTGCAGTACAGCAACAGCCGACGCTGCAATACGCTAGCAGAGGGATGGAAGCCTTTCCTCACTTGCCATCTTGAAAGTGTGTAGAGTATGTTCCTTAAGCCCTAAACAAACATAGTCTGGAGTGTGTAAGTACTTAGCCATTTGTGTACTAAAATACTCTTGTGTTAGTATCGCAGCCTACACCACGAGTCAGCAACACTCTGTGTGACATTCCGGAATGCTGTATGGAGTCTGCTATTTGACCGAGGGAGGAAGCAATCAGTGTGCCCTGAGTCACGAGACTAGCAGCTGCTGGAGCAGAGAGCAGTCCATTCACTGGAGGGAGATCACAGCTACATCCGCAGTACCGTCAGCTGCGCTGCCGCCCCGTCATCACGGTCTAAGCTGGAGACATTGCTGACAGTAGCATTCAAGTGACACCACACTCGGCACTGCTCTCTGCGCTGTCAGCAGTGCGAGATTTCTATTGTTTCGCATGAAAGGCAGCTGGACACCTCCACCAAGTTGATCCCGATGTACTATGAATGAGGGCCGGAATAAAGAAGTTAATTAAACAAATCTACTGTCGTCCTGACGTCTCATTTCACTCTCCATGGGTGAAAATCCATGGGTCACCTAACACTAGTCGCCTTCTTAGAGCAACATCTGAACTTGTAGCCTATGGTACAGTAATTCCAAAAACTAATGGTTGTATTTTGGTCATGGAGAAAAGGTTTGACAGTCGTCCTTTTGTAAAGTAGATTTCATTGCGAGTAGAGAGCCTCTGGTTTTTGTGCAATTTTAGAGGCAATGGAAGTCACAATTGGTTAGTGCCTGTTAGATTTGCACAGTGTTACCTTGAGGGATACTCAGAGCCATGCAAGGGATCAGTTACAGTAAAATACTATAGATGTAATGGTTTAAATGGCTCTGAGCACTATGGGACTTAACATCTGTGGTCATCAGTCCCCTAGAACTTAGAACTACTTAAACCTAACTAACCTAAGGACATCACACACATCCATGCCCGAGGCAGGATTCGCACCTGCGACCGTAGCGGTCACACGGTTCCAGACTGAAGCACCTAGGACCGCACGGCCACACCGGCCGGCACTATAGATGTAATCCTTAGGTGCTTATGGCTAAGCAATGCCAGGAGTAAAGATGGCTCATGATTAGACATAAGAATTAAGTGAATGTAGTTTGTTTCCTTGTCTTATGAATGTTGCTCCTCAAAATGAGTGTTCTCAAGGACATAGCTTGGCAGAACCTGAGACACAAGGTGTGTCAGAACCAGAAGCAGTGCACATGTTGTTAGGAAAGGCAGCACAGTTAGCAGTGGATAATACACAACTTCACCACAATGGGGCGTAGATTCATCAGTCACAAGTCTAATCACTCCTTTTTCTGGTAAGGCAACTGGGAATGGGTGACCTTGGAAATCTGGTCCGATAAGGGATTATTGAGTGTTCCAAATTAACAGCCGAAGCTAAAACTTCTGTAGGAAATACAGAAGGTCTTAAGTGAGCCACCACATTCGAAGATTTTATAGAAAGGTCAGTTGAGAGATGTACGAAACGAATAGTGCCAGACACTATAGGGAACAATTAGGGGTAATAACTAAACGAAATACAGAAACTGTGGAACGATTTGCGGATACGATAAGGAAGATTAATAGAGGTACCTATGAACTGACATAGGATGCTGAAGCCAATGAAATTGTTTTGTAAGAAGCTGTGCAGAGGGCGCTCGATGGTTTTTCAAGACGGTTGCATGCGGAAATGTCATGGCACCTACGAACGAGGGGGGGGGGAGGGGGGGTTCGACGGGTTTACGGACAGTAGAGTGGTTAGCTATAAAAAAATTAGGAAATCGATTTGTCGACTGGAATGCAGCTAACATAAAATATTTGAGATGTGGACAAACGGGGAATATAACTACGCAGTGCGTCAGCATCAGGGTGACGTGAATAAAGTGAGAGGAAGTAATAGTTTTAGAAGTAGAGGACTGGGGAAGAATAAGGTGTTAAACGCCAATGGGTACCCGTCCCACCAGTATTCTACAATAAAATAGGCAGAGGTATACTGTGTGATAAGAGAAGTAGTAGGGAAAAAGTTGTTCGGGATATACGGGACAATGGGTGCATATGTCACTCGCCATTAGTGACCTGGTGGTACCCACAACAGTACAGATTGCTTGGAGTGGGGATAAAGATGTCACACCATTAGGATCAGGGGGAATAGACTTTTGCCTGGATACAGTTCAATTTAAACAATGTGTAGAGATTGTGCTACATGTGAATGAGGACTACGAGACGATTGTAGTATATGATTACTTATATCAGCATTATGTCATAATTGATCTTTGGCAACATGGGATGGAACTTAACGGGGAAATTTTTCAGCTAGGTGAAGCCATTGACAATATAGCGATGTCAGGATGGGAGCTTCTCGTGAAAGACCAACCGATTAAACTGCAAACGATCACACTTAGACTTGATTCGTACGATTGTGCACCTAAGGGCACTGGAAAATCACTTTAGATTAATGTTGAATGTAGTTTGCTGGTAGGAATTACGTGTTTGGTGGAATCAAATGGTTCAAATGGATCTGAGCACTATGGGACTTAACATCTCTGGTCATCAGTCCCCTAGAACTTAGAACTACTTAAACCTAACTAACCTAAGGACATCACACACATTCATGCCCGAGGCAGGATTCGAACCTGCGACCGTAGCAGTCGCGCGGTTCCGGACTGAGTGCCTAGAACCGCAAGCCCACCGCGGCCGGCTTGGTGGAATCATTAATAGAGAGTGAAGTATTACATTAAAAGGTTTGCTTTGTTAAACGAGGTATTGTATGTGTATAATAAAGAGATGCAACAAGGCACCTGCTTTTATAGACGATTCTAGCGCAGAGGACATATGATTAACGAAGGGGTTGTTAATCGCTAGTATGGACATCCTGAAGGAAGAAGAGTGGCATACAAAGAGCGTTAGCCATGGACAATCGCTAAACGCCATTAAAACTGTATTATGAGAAAAAGTTAAGCATTTGTGGGAAGCTATATGGAACGAATTTTTTAATTTAAGTTTTTATTTTTTCCAAAAGGGCAATTACCAGCTATGAATATTACACAGCACCACATACAAAAGGGAAATGAGTCACCAATCTACCGCAAAACACACAGAATACCTAGGTACTTACATCCAATTTTGGAGGAATTAATCGATCAAAACTTGAAAGAAAGCTGAAGAAAGTAGTAGTGCAGGGGTAGGGGCCAGAAGTAGTCGCCGTGCCAAAAAAAGGACGGAATATGAAAATATAGATTTTGTTGTGATTACAGGCATCTAAATGCGAAAATCATATCAGACGCTTACCCTTTGCAAAACATCACAGACCGAGCGAGGTGGCGCAGTGGTTAGACACTGGACTCGCATTCGGGAGGACGACGGTTCAATCCCGCGTCCGGCCATTCTGATTTAGGTTTTCCGTGATTTCCCTAAATCACTCCAGGCAAATGCCGGGATGGTTCCTCTGAAAGGGCACGGCCGACTTCCTTCCCCATCCTTCCTTAATCCTATGAGACCGATGACCACGCTGTCTGGTCTCCTTCCCCAAACAACCAACCAAAAAATCACAGAAACTTTGGTCTATTTACAACGATGCAAATATTTTTCAACTATGGTATTGAAGAGTGGTTATCTCAAAGCAGACGTCGAACGGTATGATCACGTCATTACTCTGCAACGAACCACCGCAGAGCACGAGTCCCAGATACCACAATACTCAGAAAACGTCCCTGATTAACCTCAGCAAATTTGGTCGGTGGAGTTCTGGTTCACTCTGTACAGCTATAGTACCCCATTCTTCTGTAGTTTAGATTTGGCATTCACGCACAGCCCGTTAAATAAAGAGAATTTATCAGACCAGATTCATTGTTAAGCTACCGATTGATGTTACCCTGTACCATATATTTTCCACAGAAGAGTATGTCCTTCTTTCCCATTAACTTTATGAAGTTGCAGTACATTGATGGAGGATAGCACCAGCAATTTGAGTATTAAATTATCTTCCAGTATCCGTCACAGTTGTGATAATGGTCATTTCTGTGTGGTGATTAGTTTCGTATCACCATGTCCACTTTCAAATCATGGCCTGCAAAAGATTTTGTGGTGTTAACAAAGGTAAAAGATTACACTGTGTTGGCGTAAATGTATGTGTAAGTTGAACTCTTACGTCAACATCACAAAAATGTTTCATCCATGCAATACGTGTTTTCACACAACTTAAACACAAGTGTAATCCTAGAGTCACACCAGCACACTTGTGAGTAACCAGATATTCGAGATTCCTGATTAGCAATCGTTACATAAATACAAAATGATACACTATGTATGAATATTCAATGCGACTTCTTCCGAGTCGAACGCCAACGAACTGAAACGCTGCGCTGCCCTGGCCGCCTCGAGATCTCGGTAGCGGTCGTTAGAAGTGGTATGCTACAGTCTCATACTTAACTGAAACATTACTTGCACATTTAGCCAGTGGTAACACACCACTCTTAACAGCATAAACCTTCGGCACAACTGTTACAATTAATTACAATCACTTAGACATCTTTTACACACACAATTGTGATACATCAAAGCAGCGCGCCAAAGTACGGCGTGGCCAAAAATAACATCTGTTTGTGTTTACCGACATAGCCAGTTACAATTTTATGTATATTTTAGTTATTTATTATTCTTCATAAATCAATTTTCACCTTTTTTAAGGTTCGATACATGAGTCGGTGGAAACGGAACTCTTACAGAATCACTTTGTTATCCAACTCTCTGTTTGTATGTCGGTGTGTCTGTTCGACAGTTATAAACCATTTTCTCAGGGATGGGAGGACGTATCAATTTGAAATTTATACTACATGCTGAGGCCTATAGTATCTTTGCGTTGAAGAAGCTTCTAAGTGAATGCAGTCAAAAGATACGGGCATTTATGCCTCATATTTTGACATCGCAAACTCACTCTTCAAAACCTGAAGGGTTTTTTCCGTTGGTCTAGAGTAATAAAATTTTGCTAGAATCAAGGTTTCGCAGTACAAGAAAAGATAATATCCGAAAAATGTTAATTTTCAGTTGTATCACACGAAAGAAAATATTTCTTTTGACATTTGTTATCCGATGTCAAACTTGAAATTAAAAACTATAGTAGTTCTGCATTCAGGCTGACTGGGTCGCAATAGTGGAAATCAAACATCACGCAGGGAATGACTTTATTGCTGATATGACGCGTTTCGGAATTAATCCATCATCAGATATCATCCAGGAGTGATAACTTGTCATTTTTATAATAATGGTCTCCTGTCTCCTGCATGACTTTGTCACATTTATATTATTGGAATTAAAACATTCAAGAAAATCTAATAATCCCTGGGATGACTATCTTGCAGGTATCAATCTCGACAAAAGTCAAAAATGGTGGAGAGTATCGATTCCGGGATGGATGAATTGTTTATATACTTAATTAAGTTTGTTCGGAACCCACGAATCCTACTCGCACCTGGCCAGTTTTTCATCCTCGAACCATATCGCAAAATTTTAGAGTCCTGACATTTTTAAAACGTGTCATGTGATACTGTCAGCTCACATAGTAAAATATTACAACTTTTAAAACCCGTTAATCAGTGAAACGTGTGCTATAGATGTATTTACCACACAGTTAGTGAAACACTGACGTTTGGAAATGTCCTGCGTACATCACTGTCCACTGTCCACCGACCATATGGTTGATAAGTAGTCTATATCGTCTTACATGTTAATCTACAAGCATTGCATTGATCGTATGCAATCATCGGCACGCATCATAAATGAAGTATTCCGTAATAAAAATAATGAACGTGACCACCAATGGTTATCGTGTTTGCCCATACATCTCTCATCTGGAATGTACATTGTGTACGTGAAAATACAGGTACTGAAATACTACATTACATATCCAAGCAAACTAGAGCAGCCTTACTGAGAATAACAACAATTATAAATTACTGCACACAACATTTCAGTAATCTTGCGTTAGCAGATTTTCAACCAATACCTCGCCTATAGCACGATTTCTCGTGCGCTATATAATTTAATGGCCGGAATCCTATTTGCATTACAGGACAGATTGTCACTCCATTATCTACAGACTGTAGCCATCCTGACGTCGTAAAACATTAAAACTTTTAGATTCTAGGGCGTCCTATATTCAGCTCATATCGTAAAGTACAGGGTACCCCACGCCTCACTTACCGGTTAATCGTATGCAATAGAATTGTTTGTGATGTGGTAACACTGTCTCGAAAGTAGGCTACACTGCGTTTTATCGGAAATTGAAGTAAACTGTGTGTTCGTGCGTCGGTTGTTGTGAGAAGCTCGTATTGTTTGATTGTTTCAGAAATGGGGCAGTTTGTATTAGATCAGCGAATTTTAGAGTGTTACATAAAGACAGCTCCATCAGTGAATGTAAAGAAATGTTTCAAGCCAATTATTCTGATAGAAAACTCCCCACGATCATCACCATTCAAGATCTATTCAAGAAATGGAGAACTGAAGAATTCGTTCAGAATGTGCAGAGGAATAGGCGGCCGACAGTGAGGACCCTTGAAACCATAGACACAATTCGCATAGACTTTACGAGAAGTCTTCGGAAGTCGACAGTAGTTTAACGCAGTGGATTGGTGTATTTCGTATATCGTGCCACGGAGTACTAAAGGCCAGAAATTAAAAGCATGTCTTTTGAATGTGTTGTAAGAGTTGATATTTGAGGACCGGGAAAAAATATTTCGTTACTGTAACTGGCTGTTAATATCAGTTGCTAACGGTTACTTGGACTCCTTGTCTTACTTCATGTCAGGTAGGGCTTGGTATCATTTTATCATGTTATGTAAACAGATACCGGTTGCAGGACAACCCACATATTGTAAATGAGGAACCTCTCCATGCAAAGAAGATACGTGTTTGGTGTGCGTCGTCCGGAATGTGCATTATTGGCCTCATTTCTTTTCTTTTGTTTTTCATTTACACCTGAGACTGTGCTACATATCTAAAGATTTTTGATTATTGCCATCACAATTAGCAGACGCATGGAACCTGTATATCCAACCAAAGTATGGCCCACATCACCAGCATGTTCCCTGAGGACCTAGACTTAACATCGTATGATTTTTATTTATGGGGAACACTAAAAAGCAAAGTGTATGGTGGCAACCCTCGCACAATAGACGACCTTAAACGTAACATTATTAGAGGAATTAACAACATCACGTCTGCGGAATTACATAGTGTTGACGGTAAATTCATCTCAGGGAGGCAGTGATATCTAGATGCCCACGGCCACTACATCCAGCATCTCTTATAAACAAATAACTACATGTTTTAGCGTTACTATTATCCATTATTTTTTAGTTTGTTTATTGCAACTAAATGTCGGGCGTGAGGCGTACCAGATTTATGTGGCACATCCTGTATTAAAACTTTTGAAACCAATTAACTTCATTTTCTATGGGATTTATCTATAACTTCATAGCATCTTTTACTCTTAACTTGCGGTACTATTACGAATCTGCTTAGACGTGGATTAGGAAGCTCACAGACGTGGCAGAATGAAGAAACAATGATGCAAAGAGCGGTGTAACGCAGCTATTTACACATAGTGGAATCCGTTAACTTAATGCAGTAAAATGAATCTGTAGTTATAATCCGCTTGCCGCAACAACTTAAGGGCAGTCATAATTTTAACAATAAAAATTTGCACTCCTCTGACCAAAGTTGACATACAGGTACATAGTGTAGCTCAAGAGATAAATTTGAAATCTCTCAAGTGCTCAACATTATTAAGAGTTGTGTGGTAACGTAGCCACTTCACATACCCACTGTACACAGGACCACGCTGGAATGTAACTGGCGCTAAATACGGCCGTCTATCTGAAACGCGTTTAGAGGAATTTTCGCGACAGTATCCTGTTACGAGAGTACTCCAGTGCAAATACTACACTACTTAAAAAATCTGCCGCATAACTGAGAGCAGTAGTATTGTATTCCATGTGCAAATGGTATGCAGAAAGGATAATAAGCGGCACGTACACTCACACTTCGCAATTTCATATGTATGTCAACAGTATTCGTATAGTCGCACTTATAGTATACTGTCATTTAACACACACATTGGTACACGTTCGCAATCGTTCCGGCAAGGTAGTAGTTGTTGTTAGCGACAAAATTGAAATACTCGATCACTCGGTGAGACGCATACGCCGAATTTTTAACGAAGTACGAGAACTATCACTGCAGACCAAAGCATTGCTATGATGATGTTCCAACAGCCGAAAAAAGTACCGGGAAGTATTTCTCTCTTTCATTACACCAGAAACTAAAAGATTCATAGTGCACTTAGATTTTTACTAATTTTCCCTGTTTAAACTGAAAGCACTTTCTCTCTCCGTTCTTAATGTAGTACCATTCTACGTGATCTTTTTTTTATACACATATCAAAAAAGGTTTTGCATCACCTCGGCTGTGAGGGTTCCGAAACCGGTACAGAAAATTGGAATAGAAGTCAACATAAATATCATTTTCGCCCCTTTAATTGCTCATGAAAACCACACGCTGCATGTTGTACCAGAGGCGGTGCTCCAGATTCCTGTAGACACTGGTACCTCTAATATCCAGTAGCACCTCCTCTTGCATTGATGCATGCCTGTATTCGTCGTGGCATACTATCCACAAGTTCATCAAAGCACTGTTGGTCCACATTGTCCCACTCCTCAACGGCAATTCGGCGTAGATACCTCAGAGTGGTTGGTGAGTCACGTAGTCCATAAACAGCCCTTTTCAATCCGTCGCAGGCATATTCGATAGGGCTCATGTCTGGAGAACATGCTGGCCACTCTAGTCCAGCGATGTCGTTATCCTGAAAGAAATCATCACAATATCTGCACGATAGGGGAGCGAATTGTCGTCCTTGAAGAAAAATGCCTCGCCTATATGCTGCCGATATGTTTACACTATCGGTCGGAGGATGGAATTCACGTTACAGCGCCTTCCATGACCATCAGCGGCATTCGTCGGCCCCACGTAATGCCACCCCAAAAAAGCAGGGAACGTCCACCTTGCTGCACTCACTAGACACTGTGTCTAAGACGTTCAGCCTGACAGGGTTGCATCCAGACACGTCTACGACGATTGTCTGGTTGAAGGCGTATGCGACACTCATCGGTGGAGAGAACGTGAGGCCAATCCTGAGCGGTCCATTCGGCTTAATGTTGGGCCCATCTGTACCGCACTGCATGGTGTCGTGGTTGCAAAGATAGACCTCGCCGTGGACGTCGGGAGTGAAGTTGCGCATCATACAGCCTATTGCGCACTGTTTGAGTCGTAACACGACGTCCCGTGAACAGTTCTTGTCTCTCTGTATTTCCTCCACATCCGAACAACATCGCTTTGGTTCATTCCGAGACGCCTGGACACTTCCCTTTTCGAGAGCCCTTCCTGGCCCAAAGGCACAATGCGGACGCGATCGAACCGCGGTATTGACCGTGTAGGCACGGTTGAACTACAGACAACACGACCCGTATACCTTCTTCCTGGTGGAATGACTGGAACTGACCGGCTGTCGGATCCCCTCGTCTAATAGGAGCTGCTCAAGCATGATTATTTACGTCTTTGGGCAGGTTTAATATTTGGCATTCACCTATGGTCATCATGGAGGTACCTCTATAAGGATTTAGGCATTTTAACTGCACCGTCATAATACGTACATTCGCTAATGAAATTTGTCTTACATAATCTATCACAATTTGAGAAAAAGAGTGATCTCCATACCTACAACATTAAAGAAAATATTATCTTTATTACTCATTAATAAAGCTGTCAATGGCTCAGAAAGGAATTCAATATGCAGTAACAAAAAAAGAGAAGAAGAGAAAGGTATTTCTGGCTAGTTACGCTTAATGGAAGTTACCTGTATTTTGGGAGTTGTACGCTGTAACTGTTTCAACTGAATTTCTGAGAACTGTCAGATTTTTAAATTCCAGTTACCGATTCACACCTAGAATCGCAAAGCTACCCCACTTTTTAACATGAACTTATTTCTGGAAATTACTTTTTGGGAATGTGATTTTAATTAATCTGAAATGTATCGCAATGTGTGTAAATTAGACTGCATACAGGAATGAGTTATAAGAATTCTCAGGATGCCTAACTGTTGCGTAATTCAAATGTGCCCTATTACAAAAACGCACACTGAATTTCCTTGTTATTTCACTAATAAAAACTGTTCCTAATGTTCTGTCAACAATTTGCATTTACGCCATACAACAAATTCTTGCCTTGCAAAACATAGCTTGAGTCCACTCTGGCTGCGCTGCAAAAGATCTGAAATAAATCACTGCACGGCAGTTAGCCTTCTTCTTCTTTTTTCTTTGAAGACGACGTTCTAACATTTTTTCCGAATAAACAGATAATTTTTCTTATTAGTTCCATCAAGTGGTAATATACCAAACTAGCCGTTACCAGCATTTCATTTAGCATATATGAATAGTAACTATTACTTGTGTATGTTATTGTGAAAGAGTAATATCTGGCAGATACCGAAGTTCTTTAGCAAATGTAAGAATTCAGAATCTCGCTTGGTGACTGTGCGCAATATGTGCTTTTGCTACATACCATTATTTCTCACTTACAGCGGCAAACATCGATGTTGAATATGTGCTGATGGTACGGAAATAGAAATAGTTTGATTAGGTTAACAGAAAAATTATTTTTTTAATGTACAGTGTAATACAAAATATATTAAATAATATTATGAAATACTCTGATAAGCCAAAACATTGGGACCACCTGTTTAACAGTATGTTGCTTCATATTTGGCAAATACAACAGCAAGAAGTATGCTTGGCATGGATCTGACAAATCCTTCGCGGGCTTCCGATGGTATGTAGCGCCAGACGCCTACGCACAGGTGACGTAATTCCTGCTAAATTACGGGCGAGTGGTTTCCCCAGATGTGTTGCATCTGGTTCAGATCATATACCTAAAATAGCAACGTTTGTTTTGTATCATGCTACCCAAACGACTGTAGCATAATTATGCGCTTGTGACACGAAGAGACAAGTATGTCAACATAAGCTGTCAGTGTGAGAATCTACAGTTGGAGTCTCGCTTTTGTAAGCTAAGTTACGAAATACAGACAGATCTGAAGGTATCCTGTCGGAAGATGCTAATACCGCCGGGAAAGACACAAAACATGAAGACGTACAAGTGGTCCGCAGTAATGTTCACGTGATCCACACTTGTCACGAAACCTTCGATTTCTACCACAGATCCTATGAAAATCTAGGTGAACGTGCATCAGCGGCAGAATATGGCCGCATGTTCGGATGGATGACAGCGTGACCACACACGACCATCGATATGACGTAACTTAAAAACGTGATTCTCTGATCAAGTGTTAAGTTTACATTGATCGACGGTGCAGTCTCGATGGTCTAGTGCCCACTACAACAGTAACTGACGATATCGTATGGTTAACATGGAACCACATAGAGGTCATCTGCTGTGGAGGCCCGTGATAAACAATGTGCTTGCCCAGGTACCGTACACTGTCTTCAGTTCTGCCCCTTAGCCTACTTTACAGATAGTCCAAGGGCCTGACCATCACTTACTGTGATGGAGCGTGGACTTCCAGCATGCAGTTTGGATTTCCCAATTGCGGCCACTTAGAATTTGTAACAATACCGGGTGATTCAAAAAGAAAGAACATGTTTCAGTTGTTTATTACAGACAACCTATAAAAGATAGAAATACATTGCGCATATCACTGGATAGAGGAAAGTTCAAACTTTTGACACAGCTGCACTGCGCTGTTTTTGTTTGTAGCAACATAACCTACCATCCAACAATTTTGTGTGTTGGAATTTGGGCAAAGTCAATCCATTGTAAAGTGCAACTACAAGGGGCCCCCACCGTCGATTCAGAAGGGAGCCACCTCTGTAAAAGGCAATTAATTACTGGTATAAAAAATTGTTGGAAGTTGGTTGCGTATTCAAAGGGAAAAGCATGGGTCACCCACGCATGTCTGATGAAAATGTCGAGCATATCCGACATGTGCTCACCTGGAGCCCTATGAAGTCCATATCACGGACAGGTCAGGAACTTCAACTCCCTCAAACAATGGTGTGGCGTGTTCTAAAACGACGCCTGCATATGAAGCCTCACTTTCACTTTGAGGTGTGGCGTTAGCTTATTAGCACCGCCCCACAACACTGGACTGGAAGAGGTGTACAACAAGATCTTTTTCGTTGCTTTTGTGCTCCCATGCCACCAGACCTCAGAACTTGCAATTTTTTTGCAGGGGGGAAACATAAAAGACAGAGTCTTTCTTCCACCTGTGGAAACTACTCTTGAAGAGCTGAGAAGTCGAATTGTTGAAGCTGCTGGTTCAGTGAAAAGGGACTTGTTGATTCGTGTGTGGAATGAAATGGACTACCGTTTTGTTTTTTCTCTAGCAAAGCATGGTGCTCCTGTTGAGTGTGAGTGTGCAGTATCGTGTCTGTGCGAACATGAAACTTTGAATCTTTCTGTATCCAGTGACGTGAACAATACGTTTCTATCTTTAATAGTTTCTCTGTAACCCTTCACTCGCGAGGTAATTTTTCTGTAACGTATACCACGAGTTGGGGTCTCTGGGATCTCTATGTTTAAACGGAGATTTAAAACAAAAATCATTTGAAATTATTAATTAATGTTATATAACATTTATTTTTACAATTGTTTAAGTGTTGTTTAAATTCTTCTGGTTCTAGGCGCGCAGTCCGGAACCGTGCGACTGGTACGGTCGCAGGTTCGAATCCTGCCTCGGGCATGGATGTGTGTGATGTCCTTAGGTTAGTTAGGTTTAAGTAGTTCTGAGTTCTAGGGGACTGATGACCACAGCTGTTAAGCCCCATAGTGCTCAGAGCCATTTGAACCATTTTTTTTAATTCTTCTAGTTTATTTTGTTGCACTAAACAAAGCCTGCAGCATTTTTCCATTTATCACACGAGAACATATAATTTTGTGTGGTTCTTTTAAATACTACACATAAATAGACTGTTAGAATACTGATTTTACATTCAGAAAAATTATACAATCTTTGTAGCAAATAAGTTTCCAAATAAATCTAAATTACAGGGTTTAAATTTGCGCATAAAAATTCCACCCGATAGGTACAAAAAGAAAGTTTGTCAAAGTGGACTTCATTGCTGGGAACTACATTTTTATTACCACTGAGAACACATTCGTTTTTACAGACACTTTAAGTATTTCATTGGAGAAACAGACAGATCCTCATCACAACTTTCCTGAAGTTCTTCCTCTGAATGATACTCTTGTTCGATAACAGAACTGTGATCACTGACTAACGTAAAATCGTCGTCTTTTTCGTTTATTTATTGATCTATATCACTGACACCTTCCTCCATAGACCGACTAACAATGTCATCAAACTGGGGAAAGTTAAAAATGACACATTCGTGCCAGCACATTTTGAGTTATACCAAACCGTACTGAAGAAAAAAGGTACGCAGTTCACCAGGCGCTGTCTAGGAGACTCCAACACCTATCAATAACACGTGTCAACAATAAACATAAGGCGATAACTCAACCGATAACAAAACATAGTAGGCTTGGTAGTTTAAGGAGGGTAGGGGGAGTGTAGAAGCATTCCACCACAACTGGCCTTGGAGAGCGAGTTCGAAAAAGTTCGCGAGTCTGAGAGACCACACCTGATGAGTTAAGAGGGAATAAACAACTGAAATCTGTTCTTTCTCTCTGAATCACCCCATGTAAGCAAATTTTCTGTCTTTCATAGACATATCTGATATGCGTCGAAAGGATAAAATACTAATTTTCTCTAATTTAGATGTCTGACGTTATTTAGTCACGTTTTTATCGGTCTGTACGAAGCGGTAGACGCTATGGAGTAGTTCAACACTGATAAGAAATACTATCCGTCTCTAATAACCTCGTTGTTGACAGTAGTTAAGCACTCTCTTTCTTCTTTGTTTTGATAAGAATTGCCACACTGACGAAAGCAGGAATTAATAGACAAGGATTCGGTACATGTGGATTACCCTATACTGTAACGAGCAATTGAAGTTATTGTCTAACGTAGAAGCACCACATGCGATAATAGATTCGTCAGCAATCTATATGGTATTTAATCTGAGAACGCTGTTATCTAAGAGGATGGGAAGATATGTTCTACTCGACCTCACGGTTACATTTTAGCAGCACGCAATTTACCTAAAATGAGGATTCGCGTGTGGAACATTTGCACGAGCGTGATTAGCGGATTGCGCGATCTGATTCTATTGTTCCACTAAGCGCGGTTTTGTGCCTCTATATACGCTCGTTTTCAACCTTGCCAACGCTCCAGGAAAGGGAGAAGCGTATTAAAGCCGGCTTCAAATTTATTGCCTTCCTGAGTAGACGAAAGTGGTTCTCGGTGGATTTGCGTGTTCAGACGGCATTCTCCGAAACTACTTGTTGAACATCCACTCCTCTACCGCCCCGTCAAGGAGCTATAAAATCTCTTTCGAGATAATAGGCTACCGACAGGTTGCTTTATACGAGCTCTCCGAAGCCATCCATATTCAAGTAATGAATTGATCTACGTTGCTGCTTGTAACGATCGTCCAGAAACGAGGAACGCCGTAAGGCGAGTGTTCTCAGTTGCTTTTCTGTACAAGAACTCGCTGTGTCACTGCTTAGAACTTCTTCTACAACAGCATAGATCTTCCTGTAAATAAGGTGTTTCTTGTCTTGTAATAAAGATCTTGTCCGTCATACAGTTGTGTGGTGATGGCACACTTGCGTTTGTGTGTGTGTGTGTCTGTGTGTGTGTGTGTGTGTGTGTGTGTGTGTGTGTGTGTGTGTGTGTATGTGTGTGCATGCTTGCATACTTTCTTGTTTTACATAGAAATTTGGACTTTGGTCTACGTAGAAATGCACGGGAAAGCGTACAGAAAGCTATATTTACTGCAATGTACTTATTTCTGTTGATACCACCAAGTATACGGGTTTCGGCAGTTTTACCGAGAGCGGCGGCAGAGTGGTTGAACGATGGTCTCGTATTCGGGGGGAAATGGGTTCTATCCCCTCTCGACCAGACAGATTTCAGTTTTTTGTTGGTTCCCAAAACATAAAGACATAAATACGAAATAGTTCCTTTTAAAAGGTCGCGTCCGAGTTCTTTCATTATCATCCTCCAATCCGGACTTGGTCGCCGTCTCTGTTGACCACATAGGAAGGAAAGAAGGAAGGCTAGTGTTTAACGTCCTGTCGATAATGATGTCATTGGAGAAGGAGCACAAGCTCGGATTGAGGAAAGGTATGGAGGGACAACGACCGTGCCCTCAAAGAAACCATCCCAGAATTTGCGTTAAGCGCTTTAGGCAAATCTCGGAAATCTACATCAGGAATGGCGGACACGGATCTGAATCATCATCTTCCACAACCTGAGTCCAGTGTGCTAACCACGGCGCTATCTCCCTCCCTCAGTGGCGACATCAGCTATGGGACGTTAAGCGCTGAGCCCCCTTCCATCCTCTGAGAGCTTTATTCACTTTGCACTACACGTTTTGGGCATCTGCCAACTTTTTCTCCGGTACAATTAACTTTATTTTTTATCTTTTCGCTGTGTAAATTCTTAGGTCTACAGTACTTTAGGTTATAGTAGTTTATATGTGGTGTTTGCTCCAGTTATACCTTCCGAGTCCGTGGCTGTAGCTCTACTCGTACACTCAGTAAAAACGTGTTCAAAAGTTATCAGCTCTGATCAAGCACACAGAACCTCTGTAAAAGGCGACGCTTTACGATAACCTCGTAAAAATTTGTGATTTATAACTGTTATTAGAACTCTAACTTCAACATTTTCTTACGGTGATGAAATTGCAAAATTGCAACCTGCGGGCATTTTTTCGTTTCCCTTTCATATTTGTTGTTGTTATTTGTGTGTCTTTATAGAATAGAATGGTTTTTTCTCCGACATAGCCACTGATAAAAACCGAGTGTGTGAAACACGAAAATCAGGGTATTAGCTCCTTTATTAGCAATGACTGACAATCACAAAGGACGAACCGCTGTTGTGTTTACTAGTGGTGTTTCATCCTAGTTCCATTTCTCGTTTGATAATAACTGCTATGAAGCTGTCATCAACCCACAGGTTGATTTGGACAGCACAGTGGTATGCTAGGCATGGTCCTGTTAGAAGTGGTACGCCATAGGCTTCGTCCGACTATTAAACTGCGGCCCACCATGAATTCGTCTCTTTCGTCAATGCCTTCCTCTCAGAGAAACTCTTTCATCCTACGTCCCCAAATACTTTTTGGATGTTTTTCAATCTCCGCCTTCCCCCCGCAGTTTTTACTCCATGCACTTCAACCTCGTACCACGCATGCTGGATCCCAATGCCCTAGAAGATGTTCTATAATCCTGTCTCTTCTTTTTGTCTGTGTTTCCCCGCTTTATCTTTCTTCGTATATTCTCCAGAGAATCTACTGATTCCCTATCACTCCAGCTAACTGCCAACATCAACAATATTTGCTTTTTATATCCTCCGTCACTCCGTCATGTGTTATATTCATTCCATGGTAGCAGAATTCCTTCACTTCGTCTACATGGTGGTCACCTATTTTGATATTAGTAGACAGCTCATTATTTTTCTCTCTTCGGTTTACTCTCAATTGATGTTATGTACCCATTAAACTATTCATTCTATTCAACACGTCCTGCTATTGTTCCTCACTCTCAGTGGGAGTAGGAAAGCCTTCACGGAATCTTATTAATGATATCCTTTTACCCTTAATTTTAATCGTTCTCCTGAAACTCTCTTTAATTTCTGTCGTTGTTTCTGTAATATATAGGGTGAACAGAACTGGTGGAAGACTTCGTCCCAGGCTTACACCATTTTAAACCGAGCACTTCGTTCTTTGCCTCTCATTCTCATTATTCAGTCTTGCTTCTTGTACATATTGCATACTGTAAGTATTTCTCTATACCCAACTCCTACTTTTTTCAGAATTTCGAACAGTTTGCGCCGTTTTATATTGTCGAGCGCTTTTTCCGGGTCAACAACTCCTGTGAACGTTTTTTGACTTTTCTTAAGTATAGCTTCCATTATCCAACGCAACATAACATCGCCTCTCTGACACAATAACGTTTTCGAAAGCCAAACTGATCGTCGTCTAACAGACACTGAAATGCGACAGAGGCTTGTCAGTGAGCGTAAACGTACTCCTGGGCTTGTACGATATGCACAGCTGAACAATGAATAGCATATTACGTAAGCGGTAGCTCGTCTGATTGCTTCATACTGCACTGAAACGTCCAATAGTGCAGCAAGTTTACCATAAGTATCGTGGTGGTACTTTTAGTCCAATAGTAACTGCTGCAGCTGATTTTGAGGTGGAAAACGTGCTCATGTTTAATGTACCACAGGAATTGTAGGACAGATAGGTTGTGTAGCGGCCGTCAGTTACGATGCTGTGTAGAGACAAATGGTCTGCATCGTGTACCTTTCAGAACTGTAGAGAGTATGTAACAATATTCATTTCCACAGTACCTGGAAACCGAGGGACGGAACCCAGACCCTGTTCAATAAGAAATGTGGCAATTCTTTTCAGGCAAAACTGCTCAATGCATTTTACAACACTGAAAGTAAATTTCCAACAGTTAAGTACCGCATTTTGCGTACTGCAAAGAGCTGTATGATTGACAGGACTGTTATAGCTCTAAGATGCATGAGTGATAGGTTACCTAGCTTTGGTTAGGCAGATTTCATGTTGTCGTCTCGACAAGGTTTATGTTTCAGAAAAATTAAAGACTTTGAAGTACATTGCTGAGCGCTGTAGTCAGTATGAAACTGAAAATCCAGGAAAATTTATGTCGAACATCGCATAAGTGTATGTGGGCGTTATAAAGTTTCCCACAGCAGTTGAATCGTGGTCACTATTTGCGAAACCGAAACTACACAAAACGTAGATGAATGTGCAAGATAAAATTCCAGTGGTACTAGAAGTACCTTTTAAATTTGCTGTAATATTTTTAAGAAGCTCTATAACACTGAAGATGTAGAAAGCTCACAAAAATGCCTTAGATCAGGGAGGTTTATATGGGACAAAATTTTGCATTCTGGTCCTAGACAGGCCTACGGGGCCCGACGGACCGCCGTGTCATCTTCTGTCAATGGCTCTCCCTCTCGTTGCCGAGTTTCTTGACTTCGGAACCGCTACCAATCTTTCCAGTGGGTTCTCATTTGGCCACATGAGGCAGAGTGCATATTCCCAGAAAAGAGCAAAGAAAGAAAGAAAAGGTAGGAGCAATCGAAGCCGAGCCCCCTGCATGGCATTCAGCCTCGCCGACGACTCAGCTACGGAGGCGGATAAAGCTGAATAACTACGCATAAAATGAAACACATGGGAGGGCTCAAGATGCAATGGAATGTCAAATCACTAATTATGGAAGAAACTGTATCAAAGTACAACTTCATTAACGACGTGACAAGTTGGAGATGGATATTCGCAGATCAACTAAAAACTCAAAATGATGCACTGCCTGGGGAACAGGAATAAATAAAGCAGGAGATATGGAGATATTTTGTAACACTGTAAGGAAACTGAAGTAGATGAAAAAGGAATGAAACAAATATTAAGAACGGTTAATCATTGATTAACGATGGATTATAACTAACGGACCTGTTCGAAGATAGCAAAGATCTATTTGTGAAATGATGCCTGAGTCTGTAAACACTGTTCAGATACTGAAATCGGCACGGCACTCTAACAGAAAAGTGTGTTTGAAAAATTTAAGTGAAGAAGCCGCAAGTGTTGAGCCATTTTCTAGAAAACTGCTGCCTGTTTTAAAAGAAGGAAATTTGTCTTAATGAAACTGGCTTGTTTTGATAAGCCATCGACACCAATTCACTGGCCAGCAGGAAAAATAGTTCATTAAGATTTTATTCAAGCACTACAAAGGGTGTCCCAAGAGGAGCTGTTAACATTCAAGGATACGACAGGAACGATCACTGGAAGCAAAAAGTTTCATATGGACATACGTCCTATTGAAGATGCTTCTTGAGATGGAACACATTTAATGTGCACTGTTATTCATTTCATCTATTACTCAATACATTGTCACATTTACACATACACACATCTACAACAGTTAGTAAACATCGCAAAATATCAATTGAAAAATTCGTATTTCTAACACATCTGCCTTTAAGGCTAATCATACACGTCACATTAGAGCAGTTGGAAAGTTCACAGTAAATGTTCCAATATTCCACGGTCAGCTTCATTGCATTTTTACACACTTGGGAGAACATGTTACGTTGCTTGTCTAAGTGCCACTGCACGCTCCGTAATGAGGGCAGTAGTGTCCATGACGCGACTAAACAGGTCATAACTCATATTCATCTTTCGATTTTACACCCCTCATAAACAAAAATCTAATTGGGTTGTGTCCGGCAGTCTAGGGGGTCATTTAATTGTACTATGACGACCGATCCAACGATTAGTGAATGGGCGATTTAGATGTTCTCTCACACGTCCGCTGAAATTTGGAGGGTCTCCGTCGCACTGAAAGTACGTTCCAGTTCGCGTGGTCAAAGCAACGTCCTCTAGCTGTCCAACGAACGAATTTTCCAAACAAATGCAAGTAAATCTGTTCCGTAATTCGCTCTTCTATCAACATGTTACCGATCATGCCGCATCAAACACTGATCGTAAAACGAACTTAGAAATTGATTTCCGTTGTTGTGTATAGACTTTCCTACGAACATCGATGATTGTTATTTATGTTGTAGTTTCCATTCCATGTAAACGTGGTTTCATCACTAAATGGTACTAACGAAAGCAGATGATGATTGTCATTAAACCAGTCACAAAATTCAAGTCGTTTGGCACTGTAGCCAAAATGAGGGTTATGGACACGCTGTGTGTGAAATGGGAACAAGGGTTAAGCATGAAATGTTCGCCATACATGTGTTCGTAGCACAGAGACACGTGCAGAAAGTCGCCGTGTGCTGGTAGTGCGACTACGCTGCATCATTTCAGCAATGTGCTGCCATCCCTGCACAGGCTTTTGATCTATACGTTCAGAAGAAAGTTGGAAACTTGGAAGAACACCTGTTCCTTGCATTGTGCTGAAAACTCCGGTAAATACTCTATGATCGGGAATTAACGTGTCGGAAATCACCGACGATATTCTTCGACAGCAGTAGTGGCACAACTATCGCAGAAACCGTAAACATGCACCATGTCTGCATATTCTCCATTAGAGTAGATGTGTAGCACTTAAGCCAGGGCGTGTGCAAACACAGTTAAGCGATGCATCCCTCTGATAAACTCTCAATTCCTCCCACTACTTCACTCACAACACGTCATGGATAGAAAGAAATCCCGTGCAAAGAGATTGAAAGCAACGAGACGGGGTGGGCTAGAGTAAAACTTGCAAGAGGTGCGATGGCTAAGACACGTAAGTGCGAGCCACTAGCCCAAAAACAAATTAGGTGAAATTACATTACTCACAAATCATTCGGACCAGGGTCCATATGAAGGTTTTTCTTTTTAACGAGCGTTCCTGTCATATTTATGAATATTCACCATTCCTCCTAGGACACCCTGTATATACTGCATATCAACTTACTCATTATAGTTTCATCTTATTCTATACTTTGCACTGGGACTCACAACACTTACAATTAGTGACGATTCGCTCTGTTTTCTATTCCATCAGTATATCAACCATTCTATGGCGGGAACCACATAAGGAGATTGCTTTGGAACACTGCGACCACGGACGAAATTAGAAGGGCTGTGCCGAGGGCATCCTGTGTGCTTCACTGAATCGTCAGTATTGCCACCTAGCGGGATCGATGAGTGGTTAACACAATGGACTCGTATTCGGAAGGACAACGGTTGAAATGTGCGTCTGCCCATCCACACATAGGTTTTCCTTCATTTCCTTAAACCGCTCCAGGAAAGTTCTGGGATCTTTCCTAGAAAATGGCACGGTCGATTTCCGTTCTTAGTCTGAGCTTGTGCTCCGTGTCTATAATCTTCCTTCCCTCCTTTCTTTCTTCCCAGGCGTCCACCCTCCCACAAACTCAAGCCCCCCCCCCTCCCGCACCTTCGCCCCATTTTTCCATAAAACAATATTTCAGCAAGTTCTTCGACGCATATTTAGAAAATTTTATGATTTTACTATAGATGAAATAAAAACATAGCACAGCAAAACGGACTGTGGTGTCAGATATGATACAGGAATTACGTGGGTTAAACATTAAGCGCAGTGAAAACCAAATAAACTTAAGTGTTTCATAACTTTAGAGAATGCTCAGGTTTCCATTTGAGCCGTGGCGCCACTGAATTAGCAGACTGTTCTGTCTGGCGCCACTGGCTCGGATGTAGTATCGACTACGCCTCTTGCAGCCCAATAGCCAATATCTATGATGAAGAGTTGGTATCCGTGGGTTGTGCCCATAGAAGGTATTTGCTTGACGATATACGTTCGGGATTCGCTGGCCCGGGAAGAGGCACCAACTTTGGAGATCACGACAAGAGATGGTCACGAGGTCCGAGCGGCCGAAGCCACGAGCTGCGCAAGGAGGGCCTGCTCAGAGCGAAGATACCGGAGTACTTCTCCACGGGGGTCGGCGTCGACTACAAGCAGCAGTCCGATATCCCGTCGGCTGGTTGGCAACATTCGTGCCGGACGACCTGGCTGCGCTCTTCTACCTGGCTTTCATCGGCACCTCTCAGTAACCGCTGCGACGCACCGTGGATCCGTGGAACTGCTTGCTGATAAAGAGGAGTACATTCTGTAATCCTCGTGGTGATTTGTGTCATTGTCTACCTACCCTCATTACTTCCTGGTTTTTACGCCACCCCACTCGGTCGGCTCTTTGGCTTAAATATAAGCAGCAATATTGTACTAAGACACTAGCTGTCGTTTGAAGATTTGTCCCACTATTATATTGCCTTTCCTTTCTGGTTTGTACCCGAACGTTAATGTTCGAATGAATCCTCTCCTAGTCGTAAATACAGCCGGAACAATTGTACTAAGGCACAGGTTGCCGTTAAACAAAAGAGGGACCTTGTGTTTAGAATCATATGGTAACCGGTTCAGTTCTTTGATTGTAATTGCATTTCTCAGTCATAAGCTATAATCTGAACAACCTGTTGTACTAAGCTGTGCGTTGCCTTGTTTAAAATACAGGGTATTATAGGTGTATTTCAGCTGGATCCTGTAATCATTGTCATATTTTTGTCCTAATCTGTTTAACCTTTAAGCACAGGTGCGCATCTTAACCCCGAACCTTTCAAAATACGGCTTTCAAAATAAAAGTTACGTCATCTCTTTTCAGTAAATGAATCACTCTCGTCATCAACGGTGCTTATATAGTTTTCATGTGTTGCAGAAGGGCATTTAGCAAGTCAGGCTGTGTCCAGCGAGGTAGTAAACACCGCTGTTTCATCTGATAGTGGGTGGGCTGCAGGTCCGGCCGTCTTATAATCATTGTCACATTGTTTGCTGTTTTTATTTCTTTTGCAAAAGCTCATTTATCTTAAGGTTTAAGGTCAAAATAATTTTGCAAATTTGTTCATTTTCTAAAAACAGTTTATGGTTATATATTGCTAAATAAACAGGCTGTGTGGAAAGAAGGCTACATTGGTGGGTCCTCCCTTCCACGTTTCCCGTAATTCCAGTAAGGACCACGTGTTTCATCATTCACACAATAATAATACTGAGAAAATGCGATCTTACGACACCAAACCCAAGACATCTGATGACTAGCGGCAGAGCTAATGTTTATACCGCAGTTGAACTCTGAAGTGCATTGTACAATTACAACTACTATAAACTCTCATAATATTAATTATTAGCCTAAGATTCGCAGAATGATTATACAAGGTTTCCTTTCTATTTGCCCAGCAGACAGCACCACCGAAAGTTGGGACGATCAAAAGTGCTGACAGGAGGAACAAGTAAATCACATATCCCGTCCGCCGTTTTTGCTTGATTCCTCCAGTCTCGCGTCATGTTCCAGCCCTCGGTCGACAGTAATCGTCAAAACTTGGATTTCTGTAGTTAAACAGCATATCTGAGTCAGCAGTCGTTCGGCAGCCTTCTACAATACCGTGGCTGAGTAGCAGCAAGAACGCAACCTCCATACAGTCTACCTGGGGCGGTTGTAGTGCAAGCACGTGCCGTGTTTACGCGCGATCGGCGCAGCGGCGGTCGGGCGAGGCAAACACATCGCATGAGTATACTGCGGCTAAGTCGTTCGATGGCGGTAACGGTAAGTGCCTGCTGAGCGTGCAGTGAACAAGGGAAGACGTCGCAAAAATACTCTCAGATTTAGCTTCCCATATTGTTGTGCCAAACCGCGAATAGCCAAGATTCATTGGCTTATTGTGAAACAAGGTTCACCTTCACAAGATATACAGGGTGAGTCACTAAGTGTTGCCACGTAGAATAACTCCGAAAAGCCGGCCGGAGTGGCCGAGCGGTTCTAGGCGCTACAGTCTGGAACCGCACGACCGCTCCGATCGCAGGTTCGAGTCCTGCCTCGGGCATGGATGTGTGTGATGTCCTTAGGTTGGTTAGGTTTAAGTAGTTCTACGTTCTAGAGGACTGATGACCTCAGAAGTTAAGTCCCATAGTGCTCAGAGCCATTTGAACCAATAACTCCGAAAGTATGATAGTAACTGAAAAGGTTGTGGGACAAATGTTGCATGGGACAACGGGGGCCATAATATGACGTTGATTTTACTAGGTGGCGTCGCGTCAGGGATATGAAGGTCAACTTTGTTTTTTAAATGCGATGCTATAGTTTGGTTCTTATTTTCTGATAGCGGCTATCCAGACGAATCGAATGATGTGTAACAGAAAAATCTTTGAAGGTCGACGAAGGTCGAAAAGGTGGCATGAACGTCCATTTACAGGTGTTCAAAGTGATGACCATTGGTATCAATGCAGTGCTGCAATCTTCTTATCATGGATCGAGTAGTATTCCTTATCATTTCGGCAAATGCTGTTACAGTTCTCTCTCGTATATCGTGCAAATAGTAAATATTCGGCGAATACGGCGTATCCATCTAACGTGCCCTTGACATGTAAACACTGTTCGTCAGTTCCGCAATACAACATTAATAGGAATGGTGAAACTATTATCTTCGAATCAAGCGAATGTGAATCATGTATTCCTTCGAACAAAAAGTCGACATACTTCTCATTTACGGAGAATGCCAACGAAATTCAGTGAGAGCTAGAGACCTATACGCTGAAAGATATCCTCAACATACTCACCCTACACGTCGTACTTCTAAATATGTGTATGATAAACTGAGAACAACTGGATCTTTAACGCATCGGAAACATATCCGTCAAAGGAAAGTTACTAACGAGGAAACGGGAATTGGTACTCTTGCAACTGTGGTTCGAGATCCTTGTGTCAGTTCACGTAAAATCGCAAGAGAATCTGGAATGAGCCAGAGTAGTGTTGTTCTTGTTCTGCATCTTCATAAATATCATCCTTACCATATCAGTCTCCACCAAGAATTAACTGGTGCGGATTGTATGCGTCGCAATGAATTCCGCCGATGGGCTCAACTTCAGATTCAGAGGGATGACACATTTATTAATTTGATTTTATTTACTGACGAGGCTACATTCACGAACCATTAAATGTTAATTTGTATAACGTGCATTATTGGGCAACTGAAAATCCATGTTGGCTGCGGCAAGTTGCACACCAAATACCGTGGTCGGTAAATGTATGGTGTTGGATTCTGATGGCAGAATTATAGACCCCAATTTCATCGAAGGAAATCTTAATGGTGGGAAGTACACCTCATTCCTGCAAGAAAAATTAGGTCTGTTAGTAGAAGAAATACCTTTAGGAACAGGGAACAGAATGTGATATTAACACGATTGGACGATCTGTGTCGGGCACATTTTTCGCTTATTAGTTGCAGAGACAATTCTCAAATCGATGGGTTGGACGCGGAGGCAATTTGTCGTGGTCGTCTCGTTTGCCAGACTTGACGCCTCTGGATTTTTTCTTGTGGGGATTCGTAAAAGATATTGTTTATGGAGACACCAACTAAACCTGAAGACATACGGGAGAGAATTGTCAGAGCATGTACTTCGATAAGTGCCAATGTGGTGAGGAATACCACTCAGTCCATGATACCATGATAAGAAAATTGCAGCCCTGCATTGATACCAATGGTCACCACTTCGAACACCTTCTGTAAACGGACGTTCATGCCACCTTGTCGACCTCCGTTGATCTTCAAAGACATTACTGTTTTACATAATTCGATTAGTCTCGATAGCCGCTATCAGAAATTAAGTGCCAAGCTATGGCATCCCATAAAAAAAACCACAGTTGACCTTCATATCTCTGACGCGACCCCACTTAGCAACAAAAAACCAACATCATATTATGGCCCCCATTGTCTCACGCAACTTTCGTCCCACAAATTTTTCAGCTCCTATCATACTTTCGGAGTTATTCTAGGTGACAAAAGTTAGACACTCACCCTGTATAAGGATTTCAGTTTCACTTAGCTCAGTACACGAAGTCAGTTCTGAACTAACATGCCAACGATTCATGGACGAGGCTAAAGGAGAAACTGTTATTGTGACCCCCTCGGGTGAAATTATCGAGGTACCAATACCAGAGGGTGGATAGGGATTTTGCACCATTAGGATTCATAACGTTCCCTTTGAAATGCTGGACGAACACATATAGACGGTATTGGTGGCTTATGGTACGGTTCTCCGAATCGAACAAGAGAAGTGGACAACAAATACCCACATAAGTATTTCTAACGGTGTTCGAGCGGTCGCGTTGATTCAGAAAATCATGTCCTATCTCACATTAGCGTGAAGTATTTTCAGGTCTTGGTGGTATACAAAAGTAAACCCAGAACTTGTGCTCTATGAGGAAAACTAGTCACTTAGGTTGGAATGTACTACCGTTCGTAGTTCCCTTCATCTACCATCAGACAGAAGCGTGAAAGACAGCCGCAAAATGATAACGAACCTACATCAGCTGCCGTGACTACTAGTTCGGTCCAACAGTGAATCCTGTTGGCAACACATTAGAGCACCTGACCTCAGACCAAACACAGACACGCAAATGAAGAAAATTTCTGACCATCCAGCACGCCCGTAGTCTAACCACTTATCGCACAGATGAACAAGTCATCGACACGACCAACTTACCTCCGTTTGGTACCGCAGACGGAAGATTTTCAGCAAAGGAATGAAGACACTTCCGTTCGTGGTGTAGATATGATTCCCACTGTTTCATCAACTGGTGATCAGTTTTCGGTAATGCATAAAACGGAGTCATTAGACAATATATACAAACCTGCGTCTTTCTCTCATAAGGGTACACGCTAGAGACAGTCGAGATCCGAAGGAGTTTCGGCATCGCAGTAAGGGATTATTTCCAATTAACACCGCAGAAAACAATAAAAATTTAGGAAATCAGGTAAAAAACTAACTGGTGATCTTCTGATATCAGTGAAAAAACGATTTCAAGACGAAATCAGCTGTGAGTACGCTTTCACTACCTGAACCACAACCAGAACATAAAATTTCACCACCGCACTTGAAGTATGGCCCAACAGTTCTCTGGCTACCTCGGCAACAATCGTTAGTACACAAACATATCGTTTCAGCTACCATAAACGCATTCAGAGTGTCTTGTACCATCAAAAATGTTATGGCTGTAATGTTTTACGGTTCCTGGCTGGATGAGGAGAGGGTGGTATGATAGGTGGGTGGCCAGTGTTCTCTCACTAAACGACAAAATGCACACATGGCTAAAATACACTTTACTACAGGAACCAATTAAGAAATTAACTTCAATTATGTCAATTCTGAAGTTCGGTGGTTAACAGCAATCAAATAACACGTACTAATTCTCGAATCACAGCTATATTAAATGACTAACGTTCCTTCACAGCTAGCTGAGGTGCGAGGCGACTACTATCACTGTGGAAAAGTAGAGCGCAGTGCGACGTATTGAGGTGCAATGGGAAATGAGTCCAGATGCGGCGTACTGATGTACTAAGATTGGGAGGTTAGGACAGCTCGGTCGGCGGAGAGGGCTGCATCCACCCTATCCAGCGCGCGTTGCCTGCTGGCGTGTCTTGGTCTCCTCTTGCCATAGGGGCGTTTAGTTCAGCGCCTGAATCTTGAACTATCGAAGCTTTCACGGAAACTAGATGACGATGTCATGTTTTTGCGGAAGAATACTCTCATTACGTTGCAAACGCCACCTGATTCCACTCAGTTGTCAACACTGTACCATAAACTAGCGCAGCTGTGCTGCTGAGGCGGATACTATGTAACCTACAGCTCTGCTCCCATCTCGTTGACAGACAAATTGTAAACATTTACGCCCTGTCATGGTCAGGAACTGGGAGCGAGAGAGATGAAATCTTTAGAACTATTCTAACCCAACTTATCACAAATTTCGGGTTTCATATGGCTAAAAGTGAGATTTTAATTGTGTGTTCGAACAACGGCAACAAAATTCTAAATTAAAATTTTTGCACCGAACTGAAATAAATTACGAGCAAACTACAGCTGGTGGATGTATGGCATTAATGGCACCCACTACAGTTCGCCTTCACCTACATCACAGCTACTGCGGTTAGCCGTCCTGATAGAGTGTGGTATAGACCAACACCCAAATGTTGCTGGATATAGTAGACTAGTTTCTCAGATCACTCAGCCTGTCATTTTCTGGGGCGTCATACGCAATCACCTACACCCAGAGCTAGAAACTTGTGGCAGCTGCCTAAAAGAAGCAAATTACACCACGGGACAGTAGCACTTTTTAGCAAATGAGTTTCTTCACCCCAAGATACAAAAGAGGACCTGAATTGTGGTTTAATTGTGCCCAGCTTAAAATAATTCAATTTTTAAAACGTTATGCGTGGACGAAGACTCAGTGGCGACGATCTACCTTAGGAGCATTATTTTACAGCGCTGAGATAACTGTATGAAGTTTATAACCATCTACAACAGAACATATCACATATCAAATAATACGATATCAAGGTTCTCCGCTTACTAGCGACCTGCAAAAGGGTATGCAATTAGCTCGAGGAAAACTGCGTTAGAGTTGAATTAAACCATAACCACGTATCATGTAGTTAGAGAATATAATCTAGCGAAACAACAGTTCTTCGCCACCCTGGTAGACCTGTAGGGCCAAGCTCATACAGTTAAAGACTACATGATTCATAGTTATTAAGATCCCTACACCAACGGAGTTGCTCCTGCTATATATGTTCTGACACATCTTTCTCGAACCTTTGACGATATGCAAAAGACGGAGGACGCGCACACCAGCCTTTCTCAACACTTAGATCTCGAAGAACTAACGTAGCTCTTACACCAGGCTCCAACCAATAAGGCACCTAGAGCAGACGGTATCCCTACCGGCTTTTACAGGAGGTTTGGCCACTTACTGCTACATCATCTGTTGGACATTAGCGGAGACTGTGAGGAAACCACCGTCCTAGCCAAGCAGGCCACAACAGTAATGTTACAGCATGTTGACCTATCACTGGTCTTAAAGCTGGTTCGGGCTGTATACCCGGGCATTTAATGCACTGATGCAAAGACCTACCCGCTAATATTGTGAGATTATCAGTCCAGTGCGATACAGGATCGATCCATGGGAGAGGTTCTTGCACTATACAGATACATTGTATCAGTGGAACGGCATGCCAGCATGTCCTTCCTCTTCGCATTTTTTGACTTGAAACACGACTATTATCTCCTAGGACAGTGCATACTGACGTTCAGCTTTGAGCCCAGCTTCGTTCAGACCATAATGGGTAACATTTCCGAAGTCGGTTTAGGTTGACGAAATCTTGTAATACGTTTCATTATTATTTGCGCCAGATCTATTTTCAGTTTCTTATCGGCTACTAAAACATTGACCTCCAGGCCAATCGATATAACTCCTCAAATATTTATGCCTGAAAGAGAACCCCAACCAGGTTACGTGCATTTGTATTTAACTAAGGCAAGTTACATGGGAGAGGAGCGCCGTCACCGTTCCACAGCTTTTTCATACCAACAATCAGTTCAGTGTCCACTAGTACAATCACTTTGCAGCAGTTACCGGTTGACAGTCTGGAGAAGAGTTTAGCAATATGTTCATCTGAAATACCTACCGTTTGATATGAAATCCAGTTCGTTGGATGTAACCTACGGGAATCTTACAAATCTAGTGTAGTTGCACAATATCAATCTAACACCAAATCCTCTCTGCACAAAGAGTCACTTACAGGATAGATTCATTTCTCCATGTCAAAATGCAATTGGGTCATGGAAAAGGAAGAAATAGGCTTCAATTATCAGAAGATCCCTACCACCATCGACCTGAACGGCGTTTTCCACCCAGACGGGCACACGTTCCCAAGGACAAAACACCAGCCGTATAATGGTGCGTGGCTCGTCTCACTCATTAAGCGATTACCACAGTTACTACGGACACATTTGGCTACTAGTCTTACCTGCGACAGTAACATTGTATCACGCGACAAAGGTGCGGCAGAAAACATATTGAAATTCCTGATTACCAGACTTTGTACCAATGTCCTGGGCAGTGTCTCATGAAGTAAGGGCATGTCACACTGTTGTCGGTGGTCCTTCCGTCGGCTGGGGACATTAATATTGGCAGCCCCGTTGGTGCTATATGCGAGGAGTAGGCTATGTGCCGGCACCAGCTTTCACTCTCTCTATTTCCTCATCCTCGTCAATACAACACAAACGTAGCACTAAACTATACGCGCATCAATTCACGCTCCTATATGCCAAGTATACACATGCTAGCCGGTCGGAGTGGCCGAGCGGTTCTAGGCGCTACAGTCTGGAGCCGCGCGACCGCTACGCTTGCAGGTTCGAATCCTGCCTTGGGCATGGATGTGTGTGATGTCCTTAAGTTAGTTAGGTTACATAGTTCTAAGTTCTAGGGGACTGATGATCTTAGAAGTTAAGTCCCACAGTGCCCAGAGCCATACACATGCGACACAAGTATCTCACATCCCCAAGAAAATGGGCCACTGTGCACAGTGGAAGAATTCACAGTGGAAGAACACCCTTTTAGACTAATGGCTAAAACTACCCCCGTGGGACTTCTCAGCCAACAATACCATACGAGATTTACATATATAGCAAGAACTTCATTGTTAAATATGAGGGAGATGTTCCGGTGGCAGTGGTATGAACCAAGCGCACTCTGGCCACGTAAATTATTTTAGCGATAAATTGTGAAGATACAGGAGATTATTTTCTTTCTCTCTCTACATATATACATACAAAAGAGGAAGAAAATCTTCACAATATATACGACAAAGATATATATTCACACTCATGTTTTAATAGTTTAGAATATGTTTCTGTTTTTCGGATGTTAGGAAATGTGACTATGCTTTGCTTTATATTGAAACGTGAATCCCTTATTTAATTCAGTATGGTAAATTCCACTGTGCATTGATCTTGTTGTAATGCTGCTGTGAAATGCACTGTTTGAAACTAAATGTAATGTGCAGCACTTTTGTATGAACCAGTATGCGAGAACGATATCGATAGTTCCAGTCGAACAGTAACCGTGGTAAGCCGGCCGGAGTGGACTTGCGGTTCTAGGCGCTACAGTCTGGAACCGAGCGACCGCTACGGTCGCAGGTACGAATCCTGCCTCGGGCATGGATGTGTGTGATGTCCTTAGGTTAGTTAGCTTTAATTAGTTCTAAGTTCTAAGCGACTGATGACCTCAGAAGTTAAGTCGCATAGTGCTCAGAGCCATTTGAACCATTTTTTTAACCGTGGTAAACAGAAACACACGAAAATTTATGGCCGCGTTCGTGCGTTTCAGTCATCGTTAAATTAAATTTAGTGTTGGACGTTATGAAACAAAATGTTGAACTGTGTGAGTAACGTCAGCCTTTTTGTAATAATTAAAACAGCCTTGACAACGTATACACGAATGGTCAATGAATGTCGTTGATAGAACCGAACTGTTTTGCATATAACTGAGTTGGATAAAGTAATATACTTAGAATTTATCAACTTTTTTACAGCTTAATGAGCAGTAGCGAGCGTTAGAACGTTAACTGCCACCGTGGAGACTTCAAAATTAATTATTAAGTACCGTAGTGTTTTCACCAGAATTAAGAATTCGCGATCGTGATTACTACAAACGGACGGTCTATCGTTTCGCTATCGTCGAGTCAAAATGACTTTTATACCACTTTAAAATTATTTACGGGATGTTAATGACAGAATCCTGTGTCTGAAGAAAGTAGTAATCGCACACGTACGAACTTTGATTAATACAGCAACGACTACGTCAGAACATCCTGTGACTAAGGAAATGCCACGAAAGATAATATTAATGCCTGTAGGGTCATACCTTGAGCAAGAGGATGTATCCAATGCAAGTCAGGACTGATGGAGCTACGACAACTACGTCGGCAGCATCTACGAGCCACCGTTTATGTCGTAACGCATAGACGACGCAAAGATAACGTGCAGTGCATTGCGCTCTTCCATTAGAAAGGTCAAAAGCATTTTCAACAGTGTCAGTTCTAACTTTTTTCTCATTTGTGACAAACTTTTCCTAATATTTGCTTTCTTTAAAATAATTGTGGCATGTAAGTAAAGATTCGGTCAAACACCAAAAATCTGATTTAGAGATAATCAACAAAACGTGTATGGCAGTTCTCCGAAAGCAGAATAAAAGTTGGGGCTGAGGACAATAACACAAAAGCTACACAGATTTCATGACATGTATGTGTTTTTTTCTACGTCAGTAGGTTTAAGAACAAAATGATACCAAATTTGAAGAAATTAAACGTTCTGCATGCAATGGCTTTAACATAAATAACGATACAAGTGCCATCATACCTATTTTCACTCATTTCACAAGGATCTCGTAAAATCAGTTATTCTCCTCTTTTACAAATGCAATAATCTTTTCTCTTTTCTTCAGACAACCTAGGAGCACATGTAGTTTTTCCATCTGCACCTGTTCACTATGAGAAGGCTTGACTTTCCTCTTCAAGATGTAATGTTTATTAAACTCTTCAATTGATGGTATTGCTGACCAGACTTACAGTACCCCTAGGGGTTTAGCAATCAGTCTGATCCACTGTGCTTGTTAAATATGCACTTTGGTGAAATTCGAATTTTTTCAGCAGCTGACTTAAAGTCGGAAAAATCTCTTTCTTCGTAACAATCACTGTGAATGGTGTTCTGCGCTTAGATTCAGCGACGAGACTAACTAAATCATGCACTGTTATCCTCTTTCGTTTCTCAATGTGAGCAAAATCACGATCACAAGACATGGAAGAGTGTCCCTGTTCTGTTAGGTAAGTAAATGATTCTATGCAAGTAGTTAACTGTAGCCTCATAATTAATACGGTGCTTTTTGTCGTTATGAAATTCATATCAGTAATAAATTAAACGCATTAAATCCTTGTAATAAATGTTAAACAGCCAAGATATACCTGGTAATTGGGAGCCTCTTTAGCTGGAACCACAATATTGTTCTTTCGAGTGTATTACCTTCCTTTGAGGCCTGCTTTCTTCTTACACTTCTGAGCACTATCTTCATCTCTCTTCCTCCTGTCTGCTGCAGTTTTCCATTCCATTTTGCAATACTGTATATTATTTACATGTAATAGTTATTTCAGCAATGTCCTATTATTGCATACAAAGCACAGAGTTACTTCAATTGTCGGCAATTCACACAAGTGCGGGCTGGCGCTGATGTTAGAATATGTGTCATTGATATTGACATTTACAGCGTAAATTCACCAATAACTCAAATGTTCCTTTTTTGGTGCTTGACCCATTTTACTTACATGCCACAATTATAGTTTCTCCAAACTGTGTTTCTACGCTGATATTGTTAATTTCAAAATAAAGAATGATCATTACTATTTGCTACTTCCTTTTTTTATTTTGTTTTATTGTAGGTGTTATTGTATGTGTTTTAAAGTGTCGTCTGGAGGAGTGTGACTTCCTGAATGTGCTCAGTGTCTAGTCAAGTGAATTTACATATTTTGTTCTGACATATGGCGACCCGTGTAAGTTGTGGTGTCCGCCATCCCATCCCGAGCGCCCACCAATCGTAGCAAGGCTGCTAGTTCGCTATTGGTGCAACGCACTCAATCGGCGGAAACTTTGAATTTGACAGCTATCAGCTATGTAAACTGTGTTTACATTCAGTAGAACTGCAAAATTTTTAATCATCTTAAACGAGATAACTTTTGTGGGATTTTTTTCTTAGGCTGTGTACGTGTCTTGTGTTGTTTTGAAGTGCGTTACCAAACTTTGACGTGTATAGTTCGGTTGATTTTAGAAGTAAAAACGGTTCTTTTGAGTTTAACTAACCAAAACTCACGGTCAAAATTAGGTGAAGTAGATCTCTGATAACTGTTTCCTTCTCAAGATGTACACTACTGGCCATTAAAATTGCTACACCACGAAGATGAATTGCTACAGACGTGAAATTTAACCGCCAGGAAGAAGATGCTGTGATATGCAAGTGATCAGCTTTTCAGAGCATTCACACAAGGTTGGCGCCGGTGGTGACACCTACAACGTGCTGACATGAGGAAAGTTTCCAACCGATTTCTCATACACAAACAGAAGTTGACCGGCGTTGCCTGGTGAAATGTTGTTGTGATGCCTCGTGTAAGGAGGACAAATGCATACCATCACGTTTCCGACTTTGATAAAGGTCGGACTGTAGTCTACCGCGATTGCGGTTTATCGTCGTATCGCGACACCGCTGCTCACGTTGGTCGAGATCCAGTGACTATTAGCAGAATATGGAATCGATGGGATCAGGAGGGTAATACGGAATGCCGTGCTGGATCCCAATGGCCTCGTATCATTAGCAGTCGAGATCACAGGCATCTTATCCGCATGGCTGTATCGGATAGTGCAGCCACGTCTCGATCCCTGAGTCAACAGATGGCGACGTTTGCAAGACAACAACCATCTTCACTAACAGTTCGACGACGTTTGCAGCAGCATGGACTATCACCTCGGAGACCATGGCTGCGGTTACCCTTGACGCTGCATCACAGACAGGAGCGCCTGCGATGGTGTACTCAATGACGAGTCTGGATGCACGAATGGCAAAACGTCATTTTTTCGGATGAATCCATGTTCTGTTTACAGCATCATGATGGTCGGTTCCGTATTTGGCGACATCGCGGTGAACCCACATTGGAAGCGCGTATTCGTCATCGCCATACTGGCGTATCACCCGGCGTGGTGGTATGGTGTGCCATTGGTTTAAGTCTCGGTCAGCTCTTGTTCGCATTGACGGCACTTTGAACAGTGGACGTTACATTTCAGATGTGTTACGACGGGTGGCTCTACTCTTCATTCGATCCCTGCTAAACCCTACATTTCAGCAGTATAATGCCCAACCGCATATTGCAGGTTCTGTACGGGCCTTTCTGGATACAGAAGATGTTCGACTGCTTCCCTGGCCAGCACATTCTCCAGATCTCTCACCAATTGAAAACGTCTGGTCAATGGTGGCCGAGCAACTGGCTCGTCACAATACGCCAGTCACTACTCTTGATGTACTGTGGTATGGTGTTGAATCTGCATCGGCAGCTGTACCTGTACACGCCATCCAAGCTCTGTTTGACTCAATGCCCAGGCGTATCAAGGCCGTTATTACGGCCAGAGGTGGTTGTTCTGTGTACTGATTTCTCAGGATCTATGCACCCAAACTGCGTGAAAATGTAAATCACATGTCAGTTCTAGTATAATACAGGGTGATTCAAAAAGAATACCACAACTTTAAAAATGTGTATTTAATGAAAGAAACATAGTATTACCTTCTGTTGTACATCATTATAAAGAGCATTTAAAAAGGTTTTTTTTCACTCAAAAACAAGTTCAGAGATGTTCAATATGGCGCCCTCCAGACACTCGAGCAATATCAACCCGATACTGCAACTCGTTCCACACTCTCTGTAGCATACATACATAGCAGACATTGTGATGGTTGACTTCCCCGTTAGTGTGGAAAGTTGCTTCATCACTAAACACAATCTTTGAAACGAAAGATTCATCTGTTTCCATTTGAGCAGGGATAAAATCACAGAAATCGATTCTTTTAATCTTATCAGCTGCAGACAGTGCTTGAACCAATTTCAGACGATAAGGTTTCATAACTAACCTTTTTCGTAGGACTCTCCATACAGTTGATTGTGGAATTTGCAGCTCTCTGCTAGCTCTGCGAGTCGATTTTCCTGGGCTGCGAACAAATGCTTGCTGGATGCGTGCTACATTTTCATCACTCGTTCTCGGCCATCCAGAACTTTTCCCTTTGCACAAACACCCATTCTCTGTAAACAGTTTATACCAACGTTTAATACACCACCTATCAGAAGGTTTAACACCATACTTCGTTCGAAATGCACGCTGAACAACTGTCGTCGATTCACTTCTGCCGTACTCAATAACACAAAAAACTTTCTGTTGAGCGGTCGCCATCTTAGCATCAACTGACGCTGACGCCTAGTCAACAGCGCCTCAAGCGAACAAATGTACTACTAAATGAAACTTTATAGCTCCCTTAATTCGCCGACAGATAGTGCTTAGCTCTGCCTTTTGTCGTTGCAGAGTTTTAAATTCCTAAAGTTGTGGTATTCTTTTTGAATCACCCTGTATATTTGTCCAATGAATACCCGTTTATCATCTGCATTTCTTCTTGGTGTAGCAATCTTAATGGCCAGTAGTGTATATGTAAAGCAGTAGTAGTTTCTTTGTTATGGTAGAGTGTCAAAACGACGCTCTGACTACATCGTTGTACACATTGGATGGCCCAGCAGATATAAGGTAGGAACATGAAGGAGTACCACCGTCAGTGTTTCGCGCCCATCTGTGCCTGCTGCCTAGGCGGGGCCCCTCACCGCTGGCACGAGGTTCCTAGAGAGACAGCTGAGTGACGTCGCAGCCCGCCCCGTACGCAGCCCGGTGACGCGACGCGCCGCCACACGTTGTGTGGGCCGACCAGGTGCTGCCCCCGGCGCTGCGCAGGCTGCGAGCGCTCCAATCAGGCGAGCGCCGGCGCCGTGGCGTCGTTATCTGCGCGCGGCCCGTCCTGTCCCGCGCCACGCCGCGCCGTACACGTAACGGCGCCGCGTTAATGACTCAATAAGCGGACCATTCTGCGCGTGATCGAGGCCGGCGGCCATTATCGCCGCTCGTGTCGCCGCTGTCGCCGCCGCCGCTGCCGCCGGCCGCCACGTGACCCGGCGCCGCCTCCGCAGCCCGGTAATTACGGGAAGTCGTTAATCTCGCATTAACACGCCCGTCCTCCCCTGCCAGCGCCGCACGCCACCCACTGAGGGACGCACCTATCTTTGCCCCATTTCAGTCTTTTCCGGGATGCATAACCTTACCCAAATACGAGAGGTGTTCAATAAGTAATGGAACACGTTTCTTCTCTCGGCCAATTTTGACTGACAAAATGCGGAATTTGTTGTTGGACATCGTAGAACATTCCCACGTCAGCCCCCAAAGTTTCAAGAGGTTCTGATAGTTGGTGGCTTCATACGTAGCCTCCAAAAGGGCCCCTGTAACGAGCGTCCCAAGCTGAGAACTCTATTTGAGTTTGTTTTAGTGGAAAACTAGAGCATCGCAGAAATTCACAGGTACTTGCAGAATGTCCTCAGAAACTTGGCAGCGACAAAAAAACGGTGAGTCACTAGGCATGGCGTCTTTCTTCCTCACAACAAGATAGCGCAACCCTGCCCGAACTCCCGCGTGTGGGCAGCTGCACACTGGTGAGCAGTATTGGAACGTGCGCACACTCTCACTCGAAGTTCAAATGGCTCTAAGCACTATGGGACTTAACATCTGTCATCAGTTCCATAGACTTAGAACTGCTTAAACATAACTAACCTAAGGACATCACACACATCCATGCCCGAGGCATGCGACCATAGCAGCAGTGCGGTTCCGGACTGAAGCGCCTAGAACCACTCTGCCATAGCGGCCGGCCACTCGAAGTGATCGACGGATCGAAATCAAAGACGTCACTTCTCAACTGGACGTCTCTGCTGGTAGTCCTGACACACTGGTCCACCAAGTGAGGTACGCCAAAGTGCCCGTTGTTTTCCTCGCCACTTAACAGACGACCATAAAGAACAACGAATGACCATGTGTGCGGAGTTGCTTCCGCGTTACGAGGAGGATCGTGACAATTTTTTGTCGAAGGTAGTCACAGGCGATGAATTATGCGTTCATCACTTCGAACCGAAAACAAAAGGCAATCCATGGGCTGGCCCTGTAACCTCCCCCTCACTTATCGACCTTAATGACAGTGAAAAATGAAACCGCGTGTACCTAATGGAAATTTGGGAAAATCAATCGTCACCGAAGTTAATTTGTCGGTAAAGAGGGAGGAAAGGGTTACATCTAAATGAAAGGAAAAATGCTAATGAAACTGGTGGAAATTAATTTTGAAAAGACGTAAAGTTAATAAAGAAAGTAAATGTGCGGCCGTTACGCTAACAATTAACTAGCGGTAATTAGATATTTGAGATTTGGGGGAAATTACGGTCGCCAGTCCTAAGGACAATTACTATAGTAACTGAAAAAGAAAGGTTATTACACATATAATTAGCACTAGAAGCGTGGCAACTGAAGGTTGACACATGTAGTGTGAAAACTGAAAGTTTGTCAGAAGTAATAAATTTCGCTACACTATGACTTAATTTAGCAAAAGAATTAATAAAACCGGAAAATCGAAATTTAATTTAGTGACTGAAGTTAATAGTGACCTTTCTTTCTGAAGCACATCGAAATCCAGTAAAATACGGTTAGTCTTGCACTACCTCAACAATCATTTCAAAAGCTACTTGAATCTACGCAATTTAGAAATAAGAGATTTAGCTTTGAACTTGAACTAAATGATTCTGAATAATTAACAGTAGTAAAATTTAGTACGTACCAAGCTGATCTGTAGTCACAGGTAAGCTAAAATATGGTAACAAAACTCGCACTCATAATTTCTGCTTGTGTAATCTAAATATTGTAGCCAGCTATGAACACTTTAACTGAACTTTGAAATTGAAGCAGTGAAATAGAATAATATTGCTTTAATGCTGGCGTTTGAATTTCAACGACACTCGGGTTCATTCCGGAAAAGGAAGGGACCCTGCTTGGTAATGCAATTGGGACAATGAGCAACAAACGTTCATGCTATGTTGCTGTAATTTTGTGATTCGAACAGTTTTAAAAGCTGAGGTCTGCCATAGAGTTCTAAAACTTTACGTGCTTCCAGTCTTCCTTGTTGGTTGATTGAAGGTTTGCAGTCGTCGATCGGGGAGGTGGCGACAGTCACTCATTGTCGGCCGTCGCTGTTGCAGAAGCTGGATGTTGGCGCGCCTTCTTCTCGACACGGTCACCAGGCGAAACGGGCTCTTGATGTGCGCCAGCTGATGCTTCCCGTCCGCGGCACCGTGTCAGAAACTATCATAGCAAGTCGAGCGCAATTACATGCTGCCCAACCCCGAAAGCGCAGCAACTCGCGGGAGCTTCACACAACACACCTGCTCCACTGCACCACCCCAGCCAGACTCCTTCTGCTCAGCCCGCGCTCCACGCAGCAGAGTTAACACTACCAAAGATCCTAAACACTTTCGTTCTCCACACGACCTATCGATGTATTCGTTCGATAGTATAGTTTTTCCTAGGCCAGACCCAGCGTATAAATACAAATAATATTCACAAAACGAACCAATTATATATCGACATAAATGCATATATATACAAATAGTAAAACAATTACAATATACAAAGACACAGAAATGTTATATCTTCAGGTAACAAAATAAGGAAAAAAATTTGCAGTGCAATAGATGGAAATAGGAGGATATGCATTTCCGGCGTTACAGCCCGACACCACTTCTCCTCCGAATAAAAATTTCAAAAAATTGCACCCTCTGCCGGTAAACACATGGTGACATTCTTCTATTCTTCTGGTATTCTAAAGGGGTGGTTTTTGGAAGTCCTCCCTCATGGTGATACGATCAACTCGGAAGTGTTTGTGATAAGCTGAAAAAAAAAAGCCTCACACAAGTCTGCGCACCCGAAAGTAGCTCACAAATCTTCGTTGGACTGTTCTTCCTTATCCACTCTACAGCTCTAATATCTCACCTTCCGAAATCATGTGTTTGGACGCATGAAGAATGCACATTGCTGGAAGCAGTAAGATTATGATGGGGAGTTTATTGATGCACCACGACATTGGTTCTGACGTCGACCATCGGAGTGCTACTATTCATGTATACAGATCCTCCAATTAAGGGGGGAAAAGGCCATTGCATCGAACGAAGATTATGTTGAAAAACACATTTTTGTAGCAAAAAGAGTGGGCAATAATAATTGTGTATCTAAAACCTGAATAAAACTAGCCTGTTTTCAGATAAAGAATGTGTTGCATTACTTGTTGAATACCCCTCGCACATTTTTCTAAAGACAAGGTTTCGTCGAGCTTTAGCAGAGTCGTTAACACTCTGTTTCTTAAACTGTACTGCGCACATTAAAACTCCCGCGACTGCTTTATGCCAAAAAGCATCAAATATTACCAATTAGATTGTCACTGTGGTTGTCGTTTTATACACTCCTGGAAATGGAAAAAAGAACACATTGACACCGGTGTGTCAGACCCACCATACTAGCTCCGGACACTGCGAGAGGGCTGTACAAGCAATGATCACACGCACGGCACAGCGGACACACCAGGAACCGCGGTGTTGGCCGTCGAATGGCGCTAGCTGCGCAGGATTTGTGCACCGCCGCCGTCAGTGTCAGCCAGTTTGCCGTGGCATACGGAGCTCCATCGCAGTCTTTAACACTGGTAGCATGCCGCGACAGCGTGGACGTGCGCCGTATGTGTAGTTGACGGACTTTGAGCGAGGGCGTATAGTGGGCATGCGGGAGGCCGGGTGGACGTACCGCCGAATTGCTCAACACGTGGGGCGTGAGGTCTCCACAGTACATCGATGTTGTCGCCAGTGGTCGGCGGAAGGTGCACGTGCCCGTCGACCTGGGACCGGACCGCAGCGACGCACGGATGCACGCCAAGACCGTAGGATCCTACGCAGTGCCGTAGGGGACCGCACCGCCACTTCCCAGCAAATTAGGGACACTGTTGCTCCTGGGTTATCGGCGAGGACCATTCGCAACCGTCTCCATGAAGCTGGGCTACGGTCCCGCACACCGTTAGGCCGTCTTCCGCTCACGCCCCAACATCGTGCAGCCCGCCTCCAGTGGTGTCGTGACAGGCGTGAATGGAGGGACGAATGGAGACGTGTCGTCTTCAGCGATGAGAGTCGTTTCTGCCTTGGTGCCAATGATGGTCGTATGCGTGTTTGGCGCCGTGCAGGTGAGCGCCACAATCAGGACTGCATACGACCGAGGCACACAGGGCCAACACCCGGCATCATGGTGTGGGGAGCGATCTCCTACACTGGCCGTACACCACTGGTGATCGTCGAGGGGACACTGAATAGTGCACGGTACATCCAAACCGTCATCGAACCCATCGTTCTACCATTCCTAGACCGGCAAGGGAACTTGCTGTTCCAACAGGACAATGCACGTCCGCATGTATCCCGTGCCACCCAACGTGCTCTAGAAGGTGTAAGTCAACTACCCTGGCCAGCAAGATCTCCGGATCTGTCCCCCATTGAGCATGTTTGGGACTGGATGAAGCGTCGTCTCACGCGGTCTGCACGTCCAGCACGAACGCTGGTCCAACTGAGGCGCCAGGTGGAAATGGCATGGCAAGCCGTTCCACAGGACTACATCCAGCATCTCTACGATCGTCTCCATGGGAGAATAGCAGCCTGCATTGCTGCGAAAGGTGGATATACACTGTACTAGTGCCGACATTGTGCATGCTCTGTTGCCTGTGTCTATGTGCCTGTGGTTCTGTCAGTGTGATCATGTGATGTATCTGACCCCAGGAATGTGTCAATAAAGTTTCCCCTTCCTGGGACAATGAATTCACGGTGTTGTTATTTCAATTTCCAGGAGTGTAGTTTGTTTAGCCATTAACTGATTATATCTTTTATACTTCAGAGACTGGGATAAGTTGATCCATCATATTGATTTCTAAGTTTTTTTTTTCTCTTTTAACTCTCAGACTCATCTAAGAGGTTTCTTCTTGGTTTTTACAGATATTTACCTTCTACATTCTACATTTTATTCAGACGCTGCAGCTGGTAAGAAGCTGTTTCCCACCGTGGCGTCGTCGTATGGTGCAGTAGTGAGGCATCGGATTGAGGACAAAAATATGTGCCACGAGAAAGAATACTGCTTGGACATCTATACGTGGAGGTATCACATGCATTGACGGCCGAAACTCAGAATTTTCCTGTGCGGCTAGTCCCAGCGGAGGTTCGAGTCCTCTCTCGGGCATGGGTATGTGTTTCTGTCCTTAGGATCATTTAGGTTAAGTAGTGTGTAAGCTTAGGGACTGATGCCCGTAGCAGTTAAGTACCATAAGATTTCACACACACACATTCAGGTTTTTCTTTATTGTATATTCTTTACAAATGTCTACTCATGGCAAGGCAGATTCTAGGAGGAGCGTATGTGTTATTAGAGCTTTAATACGACAATACTACTATGTATAGCCGAGCGGTTCTAGGCGCTTCGGTCCGGAACCACGTGGCTGCTACGGTCGCAGGTTCGAATCCTGCCTCGAGCATGGATGCGTGTGATGTCCTTATGTTAGTTAGGTTTAAGTAGTTCTAAGTCTAGGGGACTGATGACCTCAGATGTTAAGTCCCATAGTGCTTAGAGTCATTTGAAACATTTGAACCACTGTGTAGTAAAAAAGTTAAAACGGTAACCAAATAAATATCGTTAAGTTTCATGAAGTATGCAAGAGATGTGGGCTGCGAGCCAATTTAGTCCATCTGCGATAGGAATTACTCACAGCCTGTTCTCCTGTGACAGTCGAGTCTGTGGTACGTACTACTCGTCTTAACCGTGCTCTTGGTTTTTAGTAACTTGCCTCAATAAATTGTTTCAATTACTTCATTGTAAACTGTTGTACGGTGTTCAATAATAAATGTACCGTAATAACATTCTGGGACTTATTTAAAGTAGATTTATACTCACACTTCCATTTATAATGACAGGTCATCTGCTTGCATCTACTGAAGAATTCAGCGCGCTACAATAGCGAGAGATTCACAGAAAACAGGTAGTTAGGAATCCTATGTCTCAGTTCATTAACGTGTTACGAGGCAGGGTTAACTTACGCAGTCTCGAGCGAGAAGGTATGACCCGTTATACTGTATGCCAGCTGCACCACTTTCTAAGGTCTCATTATTAAACTGAGACACTATCATAGTTGTTATCTACCCTGAGGGGGTCTTGTATATGGAATCCCTTGTGGGGAAATATTTTGAAAATCTTTGTTCTAGATACGGGATACACATGGGAGTTGTTCAAGATACGGGATACGGAATCCACATGGGAGTTGTTGCACATGCCATCGCTTGTGGTGGTAAGAACCATTTTACTGAAACGACTGTGTTAAAGATAGATGTATTTCGACATAATGTGTATTGGGAAGTGGAGTAATAAGTGAACTACGAATTTAAACTAATCGTAAAGTGTAAAACGTGTGAAAAAAGTAATAGGTTCATGTTGCAGAAAGTTTAAATCGTGTCCAAGAGTTACGAACATTTCACTATTGAGCCATAATGAACGATCGTTAAGATGTCAGCAGGAGAAAGAAGAAAATAAGACTCCAGCAACAAATGTAGCGAGGCCAGTCACGTCCACAGAGGAAGGAATGCTGTGCCCTGGGAGCACAGGAAGTAATCTGAGAGGTCCAAAGTTCGATACACGTTTGCAGCATCTACATAAAGTAAATTGAGGTTCACGTTAGCTGTAACAGGGCATGTTAGTAGAAATTGTGGCGTAGATTCCTTTTGAGTCCAGTTAAAATAAAGACTGACTAGTAATTCAGATAAAATGGAAGAGCATAAAATGACACCAGGTATCTGGGTCAGGCTCAAAGCTAATGAAATATGAATGAGGACAATGATACAAGACCTTAGCAGTTGATGACGTAGAAGCACATGTCAGAAAAACTGTCATTAAATTAGATAAATATATCAAGGACAATACTATTGAAAAATGATGTCAAATCTTTAGGAATGTGGGATATTGTCGCTGAAGACATGGGAGTTGACAACGAAATGAATAAATGGGACAAGAAGACGTAAACACTATTGGCGATATTCGTGAAAAACTAGATGCTCTTAATAAGAGGATAGCTAATTCCAAAGAGAAGACTAACGAATTGTTGTTGGTGTTACGAAATGAAGCAGCAGTAGAATGTGATTGGTATAAAAACAGTAAAATGAAACTTACTGTTGAGAATATTCAGCTTGTTAGTGACGAGCTGAGACCTAATGGGAAAAAAATGTTAAGTATTGCTCATGGAACAAACTGCATTAGACTATCTATGAAAATTTTAATAAAATGACTGAGAATTTTTATGAAAGATAAGGAATGAATTTCGCAGAAAAAATAGAATCGGACAGTAAGGATAATCATAGTGCCTATAGTAATGTCATTAGAGACTCACCTATTAAGGATAATAACAATAGACTTGTTAACTATTCTGAGGATTTAACTGAGAGCGTAGAGGCATATATTAGGCATAGTAACAATGGAAGGAACGAGGTAATAATAGTAAGCACTGATATTTAAAGAGAAATGAAGGGCTTACAAGAACAATCTGTCGATTTTAAAGAACAACCTAATTTAGTAGCATATGTTTTATGCATTTGAATACGATAAAGGCCTATCAGGTAAAACAAAGTAGAATTATCAAGAATACTAACTGTAAATTAAGTAATTTAGGTAAAATACGAGATCGTACGGCGATACCAGCAACGCAGGAAATGTTCCAAGCTCTTTTGTTTAAATTTCGTAAAATAAACGGAGACTAAGTGAGGAATCGAATACAAGCTTTGAGTCACAAAACTGATAAATTAGAAGTGTATGTTAGAGATGCTAACTGTAGTATAGGAGAGTATGCCAAGAAGGCTAACACCGAAAAGTTACATGAATATGGTATGAATATTTTATATATTTGGAATTGTATTGATGAAGCTAGGGAAGATCTCGAGGAAAAAGTAAAAGAGACCAAAAAAACAAAAAATAGGGGTTATATTTATGAAAAAATACATGCTCTTGATGGTGAAACCGAAGAATGCAGTGAAAATACTATAAAATTGTCTTTTGTGTGTGTGTGTGTGTGTGTGTGTGTGTGTGTGTGTGTGTGTGTAAGTAAATGAGATAACAAGAGCATATGTTGGGGATAATTAACTAACATGCACAATGGTAACAAAGAAAGTAAAGACATAAGTAAAGACTCCAATGAAAATGAGAAAACTATTAGTACTTTGCAATCTACTATCAATTATGAGAATCAAGACTGTAAAAGGACAGTCGCTAGTGTAAACAATAAATTTGTCACAGGTTAACAACTAAGTCAACACCAAATGTTAAGGTAGATTTTGTTGTAAAATTGGATGTAAATTATAACTTGGTCACAGATTAGCAGATCCACACCACAATATCTGTCAAAGGATGTTTTAGAGGTTTGATACCACGAGGGGATCTTTCAGCTTGCAGCTTAAGTCCCCAAATGTTTGCTACATATAGTCTAATCTCTGCCTTCCCCTACAGTTTTTATCCTCCTTCTTACCTTATCAGTCCACCTAAGTCCCAATGTCCATCCATAGCACAACATCTCGAACCCTTTGATTCCCTTCTTTTCCGATTTTACCACATACCGTGATTCGCGTCCATATGGTGCTATGCTCCAAACGTATATTCTGAGAAACTTCTTCCACATTTTGAGGTCTGATTTCTTATATTAGTTGACTACTTTTGGCCAGGAATGCGCTCATTACCAGTGCTAGTCTCCTCTTTACGCCCTCCTTGATTCGTCCACCATGTGTTATTTTGGTTCCGCTGTAGCGGAATCTCTTTACTTCATTTAATTCGTGGTTCCCAATTTTGATGTTAACTGTATGGCAAATATTATTTCTGTTACTCTTTATTACTTTCGTCCCAAATCGGTATAATCTCAGTTCATAGTGTGGGCCCATGGACTGTTCTTTCCACTCAGCAGGTCATCCAATTCTTCCCCATTTACAATGAACTAAGCAATTTCGTCATCTAATCTTATGATTGGTACATTTTTCACCTAAATTTTAATCCCACTCCTGATTATTTCTTATGTTTCTACCATTGTTATTTCGACAGATAGATTGAACAGTACGGGTGAAGAGTGTAACTTTGCCTCGCGCTCTTTGTAATTTTTAAAGTACAGGCAGTTAAAATTGTGTGATTTTATGTAACACACACTAGTGCTAGCGTTTGTGCTCTTATATCGTAAACAAAAACTGCTGCGAATATATCGGTTCACTAATTATTGCAAGATTTATTTAACTGTCAAAAGGTATTATATTGAAATAATTGCTAAATTATTTTATGGACTTATTGCCGAGCCGGAGTTTTCAGTAATAACTTCGGTTTCAGTTGGCAATAAGAGAGCTGTTTATCCAGCCACTTCCACAGCTGATATGCTCCGACTGAAACAGCATGTTGTTATCAATAGAGAGACGTCTACAGACGTTAAAGTAACCTCTGGCGTGCCACAGGGTAGTGTTATGGGACCATTGCTTTTCACAATATATATAAATGACCTACTACATAGTGTCGGAAGTTCCATGCGGCTTTTCGCGGATGGTGCTGTAGTATACAGAGAAGTTGCAGCATTAGAAAATTGTAGCGAAAAGCAGGAAGATCTACAGCGGCTAGGCACTTGGTGCAGGGAGTGGCAACTGACCCTTAACATAAACAAATGTAATTCAAAAAATGGTTCAAATGGCTCTGAGCACTATGGGACTTAACATCGATGGTCATCAGTCCCCTGGAACTCAGAACTAGTTAAACCTAACTAACCTAAGGACATCACATACATCCATGCCCGAGGCAGGATTCGAACCTGCGACCGTAGCAGTCGCACAGCTCCGGACTGAGCGCCTAGAGCCGCTAGACCACCGCGGTCGGCAAAATTTAATTTATTGCGAATACGTAGAAAGAAGGATCCTTTATCGTATGACTATATGATAGCGGAACAAACACTGGTAGCAGTTACTTCTGTAAAATATCTGGGAGTATGCGTGCGGAAGTGGAATGATCATATAAAATTAATTGTTGGCAAGGCAGGTACCAGGTTGAGATTCATTGGGAGAGTCCTTAGAAAATGTAGTCCATCAACAAAGGAGGCGGCTTACAAAACACTCGTTCGACCTATACTTGAGTATTGCTCATCAGTGTGGGATCCGTACCAGATCGGGTTGACGGAGGAGATAGAGAAGATCCAAAGAAGAGCGGCGCGTTTCGTCACAGGGTTATTTGGTAACCGTAATAGCGTTACGGAGATGTTTAGCAAACTCAAGTGGCAGGCTGTGCAAGAGAGGCGCTCTGCATCGCGGTGTAGCTTGCTGTACAGGTTTCGAGAGGGTGCGTTTCTGGATGAGGTATCGAATATATTGCTTCCCCCTACTTATACCTCCCGAGGAGATCACGAATGTAAAATTAGGGAGATTCGAGCGCGCACGGAGGCTTTCAGACAGTCGTTCTTCCCGCGAACCATACGCGACTGGAACAGAAAAGGGAGGTAATGACAGTGGCACGTAAAGTGCCCTCCGCCACACACCGTTGGGTGGATTGCGGAGTATAAATGTAGATGTAGATGTAGAAAAAACTGTGTGATTAGCGTTTCAGAGAACTGGGTGACAGGGACTATCCAATCGTATCTCATCCTAGAGCGTCACGTGGTCTCTCTTTTGCCAGTTTTGTAGATACACATTAAACCTTGTTATGTGTGTCTGGCTGCACACTGGTAACTCTGCCCCCCTCCCACCCTTCCGCCCCCGAACGACACTGAGTCTGTCAATCCAAATTTTTTCGAGGTACAGTGGGCAACGAAAGAAAACTCTGGGACAACAGAATGTCGACCACGTGCTGCATGTCATTTCTGACGGGAGAAGGGTTCCTTCAGATCACTTCTGTGCTATAACCTTTAGGAACCAAGCTAAGGAACGAACCAGATGGAAGTGTTTACCAATGCTGCTAATTCGATAGTTCAACTATGCACGCTATGCAGTACGAAACTAGGTAGAACCTAGCGTCCGACGACATATCTGACAGAGAAGTATTCGAATAAAACATTCACTACGACATTTAAAAAGGCGGATGTTTTTTCAGACAGCCAACAGCCATCATTTCACTTTTCAGACTTTATTTGCGCTATTTTTTTTCCTATGCAGTTGTTAGTCACTCAATGTGTCCTCACGGAAGGGTAATAACAATGCATGTTAATAAGAGTTTGACAGTGTCAGTGTGGCTAATGTTTGATTTCAGTAGTGTAAAACCATTGATTCGTTATTTTGGATGCGTTTAATACGGATAGGTTTAATATTTTGGAGATTGATTGCCACTGGTGCTGCGAATGCACAGGTCCTTACGGGAGCAGCCATTGTTTGTAGATCTCGGTAGATTCCTGAAGGATATTTTTCTGAGCCAAAGATAAATTCTGGAGCAGGAAGCTGTAGTGGGTACGCACATGCTACATTACAACACCGCACTCTGCATAACAGGGAGCCGTTGGCAAAATCTTACCTTACAGTATACATAAAAGATAAGGTATCGATTTATAGTTGGCTAGTCCACTTAAATTTACTATTCCCACCTGTTTGCAGAGATGTAGACGCTAGAACTCAACTAAACAAATACTCGCAGATGGCGTTGAGCAAAGGTAAAGGATTAAGTTCAAAGTTCATTTTCATAAACTCCACCCACAGCTTCAGTGAACTTTATAGTTCTCTTAAAAACACCACAAGTGTCTTTTCTGAGACTATCTTGGCGTCTGTACGTAGGGACAGCACATTTCATAATCAGAAACACCAATTCGTCTCTTGCGTTTACTTTGTCAAGACTTCGCCTAAGGGATAAGGTTCAGGGACCTTGATGGCCTAGAAATGGGATTATTTCTAACGATCCACCTTGCAGGGAACCTTAGGTTTAGATGATATGTCACCTGATGAGTTGAACGTTTAGAGACTCTGTGACGCTTGAGGAACATACCCATTCTTATCGCCAACGGAACCTCTTCCAATAATGAAGGATGCTCGTTATCAAGAAAATATAGATGAAAGCTGCCCCGCAGTACTATGCGCTAACAAAACAGGTCCAATCAACTGGACTTCTAACACACCACAATATAAAACTGCGGAGACGTTTATTTAAAAATATGTCTCCATAGAGGTATCTGGGTTTCCGTAGGGTCACCGATGTAAGTTCCAAGTGTGATGGATACCATCACGATTGAAAGCGGCTTCATCATACGTAGTATTGATGGGATTACTCGTCGATATCCAATTACCCAACGATAAAATTCCAATGCTGTAACTTCATCTCCTTCTTGAGGGTGTTAAGCCCAAGTCAAATTGGATTCAAATGTCAGCCTTGGGCCATGACTGGGAAATGTTGAATTCGCATGATGAGCCACCGCCACGTTTTGCTGCATATATCCAACGATAAAATTCCAATGATGTAACTTCATCTCCTTCTTGAAGGTGTTGAATTCTCTGTAAAACTGTAAAGACTATAGGGCGCCTTGCAACGGTTCGCGTGGCTCCCCCGTCGGAGATTCGAGTCTTCCTTGAGGCATGCGTGTGTGTTGTCCTTAGCGTAAGTTAGTTTAAGTCAGATTAAGTAGTGTGTAAGCCTAGGGACCGATGACCTCAGCAGTTTGGTCCCATAGGAACTTACTACAAATTTCCAAAAAAATTATATACAGCTTCACTTTTTAAACATCAAAACAAAAATCGATAGATTAACTACGAGCCACCACTGACTTTAGTATGAAATATTGCCGTAGTTACTACCAACGTAATTGAAACGTAAACTTTTGAATTAAGCCCAAGTCAAATTGGATTCAAATGTCAGCCTTGGGCCATGACTGGGAAATGTTGAATTCGTATGATAAGCCACCGCCACGTTTTGCTGCATATCTTAGCCAGCAAAATATAGCGCGCCAATGCGTCCAACATTGGTAATGGAGAGCAGAGCTTGTACCTGGGCTTCTGAGATCTTCTGATCTGAATCCTCCGGACTTTTTTTATATATTTTTGTATACTATATGATCCGAGGGTGTTTCAAAAATTCTGGAGAGACGAGTGCATCATTGAATCCAAATCTGAGGGTGACACGTGCGCCACCCTCTTCAACAGATACGAGAGTATAGTAAATGATAACAGTAATACGGTGAAGTAGTATTGCTACTCTGGTTAAAGTTGGACACGAAATGTCTGTGGTAATATGGCACACATTAGTAAACGTTATGATGTAAGTGTTACTTTTTCTACAACATGTATTTTGCAATATTTAAGAGTTTAATACATTCGTAAGATGCTTGCAAGTGTTTGATAGATTTTTATCAATACTGCACATTCAGTCTGCCTATGTTACAATGATCTAATGTTTTAAATTTTTTGCGTTACATATAGTTTTAACTGACAAAATGATAGAGTGGTTACCACAACAATGTAAAATGGTCATTCATAATTTTGAGCCTTTCTTTACAGCAAAGCTACACTTTTCATTATTAGAGAAGGGAACGTCTTTGAAACGGATTCTACAATTCTGAACACAGTTTTTGTGACAAAAAACACATGCCACTTCTACCCATGTACTTTGCCCCATTATCTTATTTCCTTATCTGTGACTCAGATGATTTTCTGTATTCTATAGTTCTGATAAAACTTAACTATAGGGTTGATACAGATTCAGATTGACATCATTTGACGTATTTCCTGTCATCTATTACGTTTTGCTAGCATAGATTGTATTAGTAAAGTTGATACTTGTAGATATATGAGGAATGCGTTACTTTGTGATCATTCTACTTCATTCTGATCGTTTTGATTGTATACAGGTACAGTCATGCTCAAAAGTATCCGAACGACCTGAATTGTATTTCGCCTGATTCGCATGCAACCCACGTAACGCAGCTGTCTTGTAGGTCCTCTAATCGCTCCTTGGTACAATCGTTTGACTTTTGAAAATGGCTCCAACAAGTCACCACTAGAAAACTCGGCTCTGTATCGCATTAAATCAAGATGTAAAGTAATACCACGATACTACAAATATCAGGGAACACATTATCACAGATAAGACTGTCCTTAAGGCTTGTAAGCTCACATTTATTGCAATAAATGACATACCTAAAATGTTACCACTCCCATTATTACATCAGATAGGTAATGCACGTAGCAAGTTCGTCGTATTCATGATTTCCTCTTCAAAGTAACATACCGTACTTGTTATTTAACACAAAATGACATTAAAATTTAATTTATTCACGAGCAGCTAGTTGAGAATATGTATGAACTTCAAATGACACGACGAACCGTCTCGTTCTGCATTTGGATTCAAAACCAGGTCATGCAGACTAAGATTTCGTGACCGACGGACACTAACAGTCATTCCTGACTAGGCACGCAGAGAGTCATATACCTCGATTTTAGACAGTATCAGTTACCAAATATCAACTTTAAATTACATAACGTAAACATTTTTAACGGACGCGAATTCCTACCCAGCATCTATTGTCCCTGTTAACGAACTACGAGAGATGTTAAATACTGCCTCTTCACAAGTAACTTACTTGAAATGCCGTGATGTAAAGCTTTGTGTTGGACAGGGATTCGAACCCAGAACCTAATCGGATTGTTATCGAAACACAATCAACTGTGAGATATCGGATGTTCTCGGCAGTAGCTAGATGTTTTAACTGAAATGACGAGACGAAACATTAATTTTTTTCCTTTCCAGGACTCCAACCCGGAACCTATCGCTGTTATATATTAGAGAAACCGAACGTTAAATATGGGTTTGTTACAACAGTAGTTACATGTGAGGATGTTTGAACTAGAAATAATATGATGAAGAGTTCAATGATGACTGCGAATCGAACCCCACACATACCGTTGTCGACTACACACAAAGAGACGTCAGCTACAGACTTTTTCTCCACCAGCAGCTCGGAATAACATCCCTGAACTTAGAGTGATCCCTCAAATTGTTCTGTGTCTCACTGGGAGTCAAAAACGTCAGATATCGTTAGTGTTGACAAGGAATGAAAATGCATTAAAAATCAAATTTATTATCCATCAGCAGATAGGTGTCCTCGTGCTAGAGCTTGTTAATACATAATGAAAACTTTGGTGCCAGGCCAGTATTCGAACCCATTCACGCGCAATACCTGGAGATGTTGAGGAAGCTGCAGTTCTGAACAAGCAACAAATTGTAGTCGAGCTGTATTGTCACGAAGGGATGAAATTCCGCGTTAAGGGCGGTCTGAGTTGCATTCCAAGTTCAGAACCAATTTTATCGACATACAGAAGCTCAAATATAAGATTGAATAAGGGTCCTGTGACCCTACATAGCGTTTATTTCGTCACTATAAATAAATAACTAGTATAAGAAAGGTTACTGGTGAGAGAGTTCCCACATTTCGCCACTGCTGACTTTATTGTGGTGCAACGTAACGACTACTTGGTAGAGAGGGAATATCATGTTTAATGTGAATTTCAGACCACAATGCCATTATACCTTCTTCACTTGGCGTAGCTAGAAGAGAATAGAATCTGTCTCTCCCTATTAAAAATCATGCGCAGAAGTTGCAATGGAACCCAGACCATCATCATAGCAACCTATCATCAATCCGACAGACCACCAAATCATCTTCTGTATCACTCATTTTACTTTCAAAACACCATAGCGGCACACTCAATGAGAATTCTGACACACAGGCTCCCTGTAGTGCTTTGCAGGATGTTCAGTACATTCATCGCAATGAACTAGCGGCCTCGGCTACCCAGTGCATACATTCGACTCTATTTTGTAATCACCGAAATAAAATCATGTGACTGTGACTACACAGAACTGCCAACAGTGTAGGACGCAGAAAGTTAAAGAGGAAGTGTTCCTTTCCATTTGAGCTACTCTATTGCGCTATCTGTTGAATACGTCGTGCAGTGCAAGAGAATAGCTGTAACTGTCTGTCTATCATAAGTCTAGATATGGATATGCATTATCGCACAGCACTGTGTAATGTGAAAGTTCTGGAGGAACGATTGTCGACTTCTAGAGGTGCTGTAGGTAGACGACAGCAATTAGCGTCACGGTAAGTGTCAGGCACCGTAGATAAAATAGCACGAGTTCCCTTTCATTCGCTGCTACATTTTTTACAACGCAATTCTGCTGTCTGCTGAAGATACCAATTTAATGGAACTTTGAACATAATTACTTTCACTTCTCAACACAAAATAGCTGCATGTGGAAAAAGGGCTAATTTCTGCGATATTTTGTTCCTTTCAGGTTTAATAGACGACCAGGCAGCAGATGTATCTCGAAGCTTTTGTATTATGTATGGGGAGATCGTATCGTGCCAAAATAGAAAAGTATTTACTACATTAGCTGTCGTCTGGTAGTGGCATTTTATTCTTCTTCAAACCTTGTTCGACAGCTTTAACTCAGAACAAGTTTTCTACATGCATGTAATCAATAAACTGCATGTGCAATATCAGACTGTTATAGATCACATCAGAGAATTCGCATATATCGTAGATGATTAATTTCTCTCTCATGTTTAGTATTGTTGTAACAACGCTAAAAGTAACCTTACGAAAATTGTGCACTGTATTAAAAGAAATGAAATAATACTACCCACGATAACCTTACAACGAAAGTCTGTTTTGATAAAACTGAGTATCTGTACACAAGCGTGCCTCTATCGGCACGAATTACTAAAATACTACTCATTTAGATTTCGATTGGGTCTGCGCTTAATTGGTATGCTGTGTCAACAGGTATGCAAATGTGGCATTTCATAAATAAATTCATGTATTGTTAGAGACCCAAAATTTGCTTGTCAGCAGCGAAACGAGGCGTTACCTGTTGTGCAGCATTGCAAGTTTTTCACCATTTCACTATGTGCTGAACGTTATTTCTTGCGATTTCCTTATCGATGTTTGATCTGTGTGCTTGTAGGTCTTTGACAGAAGGGATAAAAACGTGACATTCACGAGACTGGAACCGCGAACCGTAACAGACGCTTTTTCAGAGGTCAGCACATCACCACAGAGCCAGCGAAGAGGTATGTGTTGCGTATTTCTCTTACGAGGCCAATAGAGTCTAGAACTCATAAACCGCTATTTAAAGGAAGAGTTTAGTTGCGATTTACACATGCAGCGACTTTCCTGGGCTGAAAACCGTATATTTACAGTCTTTTGTCACACCTGAAGCGATAATAATTCAGATTATTCAATGTAAATGACGAGAAAAATCAAGTGAACTTTGAGGCTTAATTCCGTGCACAGCAGGAAGTAACTCGTCGATCACAGAGTTGCCAAATATACCTGGCCTTGTTGCCAAATCTCAGTTACAGTACTAGCAGGTAGAAGACGAACCGATGTGATCCTACAGCGGGCTGGGAAGTGACCACAGCTGGCCTTTCAAAGACGCGTCTGATTCGCATTTCTGTAACCAGGTTTAGGGACTGGAGCATAGTTACTAATAATACTCAAAACTGACTGCAAACTAAGCATCATAAATCTGTGACTCTCATAGTCGTTTTTATATTTCTTTCGTAACTGTACTCAAACCTATGAAACTCATTCACGGACGTTTTCGTGCCTCGCCGATAGTCGAGCACACCAAACAAATAAAAATAAAAAAAGAATGTGTGTGTGTGTGTGTGTGTGTGAGAGAGAGAGAGAGAGAGAGAGAGAGAGAAATACAGATAAAGAAGAATGAGAGAGAGGGTAAAAAATTGTTGTAAAGAAATTGAATTCAGATATGTAAGGAAATCTTTCATTAAAATAACACATTCCACATCATTACGAAGTGTCGTATTCATGATCTATGGAACAGGTATTAATCCAATCTAATCTAATCAATCATATTTCTGACTAGCCGTGAAGAGTCATGAATTACCGAAATTTTCGCCAATATTAGTAACCAAATCAAAACTTGAAAATAAAAGACCACAGTTTTTGTAATAAACCGGGACTCTTATCAAGACCTTTTCATCCCTGTTAACTAACCACGAAAGATGTTTGATATACCTCCATTCAGAAGTAACAAAGTGTGTATGCATTTAGAGAAGAAGTGCATGATGTGAAGTTCTGTAACAGAGGTACGAACCCAACACGTAATCGGATTGATAACTAAGTAAAATCAAATGTTACATATAGGTTTTTCTTACCAGCTGCTAGGTGTTTGATTCTAAAATAAGGATACAAATTTGTGTGCCTGAGCGACAATGGAACCGCACTCCTATCGTTCTTCTTTATCGTCCACGAATATAGCTTAAGTATCAATTGCTTACTCACCAACAGTAAAAAGTGTGCGTGTTTGACCAGATATTGTTGGCAACACATGAATAGACATTAAAAATACACGTTAATTTTCACTAGCCGGTCGGTGTGCACGTGATAGGGCTTAAAATGAAGTCATGAATATTTTTGTACTGGATCAGGAATCAGACTGACATACTTACCTTTGGAGGTGACCTAGAGAAGATTTCAGTCTTGGAAAAAGGAACGAAATGATTTAACTGTCCTTTTCCGAGAGATTCAGATCCTCGAAAGAGGAGATACGAATTCGAATCATAGTCCAGCAATAAATTTTTCAACGTCTCTAGTTCCATCAAGTACAAGTAAAATAAGAGCCCTGTCCCTTTCAATGGCTATCGATTCATCAAATAAAATAAAGTTTTGTAATGTAAGTAAGTTTACTGGCGACAGTATTTCTGTTTACAGTGACATCCGCCTACGTCATTTCCCAAAGCAAACCCGTTCTGTCCAGTTGGGAATGAAGGAACGTGATGTTTAGTGCGGATTCTGGATTATAACGTCTTTCTCTTGGGGTTACCAGAGGTAAAGTAAATCTGTTTGTGCCTCTTAAAAGTAAATGCCTGAACCCACGTTTTGCTCTCGTGATAGTTCGTTCCACCAGACCATTGTGACCACATTTCCCAGCCCCAGGAGTGTGCTGTAACGGATGATGTTCATAGCTTACAAAATCAGTCACGGAGGGAAAAAAGGGGGGCCTATTAAATGGTTAAGTATAAGCAAGCTTCTGACGCGGAGATTATGCTATTCTCACGTGAGCACTATGTAAAGACTCTTCTAGGCATCATAGCCTCGATGTGAAGCCATTTTGAAATTTTCACTAATTCAGGAAATATCTTAGCTCGAGAAAATCCACTGTGAAGTGTGAAGTTTCCGGATAATTCAATTATTACCTTACTTATTACCATCATTTTCTTCATACTGCTGCTGGAACACATGTGCTTGAAGATCATTTAATGCCTTTTGGTCATTATGGAAGTTCAAATGGTTCAAAGGCTCTGAGCACTATGGGACTTAACATCTACGGTCATCAGTCCCCTAGAACTTAGAACTACTTAAACCTAACTAACCTAAGGACAGCACACAACACCCAGCCATCACGAGGCAGAGAAAATCCCTGACCCCGCCGGGAATCGAACCCGGGAACCCGGGCGTGGGAAGCGAGAACGCTACCGCACGACCACGAGATGCGGGCCATTATGGAAGTAGTTGCCCAAGAAGAGGTTCTTTTCCTGTCTACGGAATACTTTTCATGTTAATATCAATCATTAGCAATTACTCGTAGATTACATTAAAACTAAAGTAACTGGTGAAGACATTACTTGATAACAAAAACGTGCTGCCTTTCTTCATTTACTTGCGGCTAGAAATGGCTGTTGAATACTGCCAAACCAAAAGCCAAGGGATCTTACTGCCTTCCGAAATACGTCGCTGTCAGTTCTTCCATATGATTTGGTCGACGTGACTTGTTTCAAGTTAAGTATGACAGAGAATGTTTTAGAAAATCAATTGTATTACTTTGCAATAAATAGAAATATTTTCATTCTAAGCTATTCAAGTTCAAAATTTTCGGAATATTAGTTCAAATATAATATTCGCTTCTACAATGTAGGAAAGTATTTCACAGTTGCAAAACCCGCATCCGAATCATTGTCCTTACACTTCGTCGCTGACCATAAATTCTAGCTCAGAGTGACACCAGTTTAAGTAACCTAATGTAGCGAAGACTGTTTCCGTGCTCTTTCTCATCGGAAAATATGCAGTTCATTCATTGGGCTCCATTAGTACACTGTAACAGTAATTTCTGTGTATATGCAATGCATACGGATTGTAGAATTCAGTGGTGCTCTCTCTTCCACTTCCGTATACAATATGACTGACCTAAACGGGCCCTTTATCATTACAGGCCCTGGGCGGTGCAACATCATACTGACAACAGTAATGTGCTTATACTGACCACCTCACTGTTCGTTTTACCTGATTTTGTAATCATTTAAATAAAACAACATGACCTTCCAGTGGGAGACATTGCGTCCCCCTTTTCGTCGTGTGAAATTTGTCAGTAAGCTTTTTGCCT